>NC_092045.1:102869358-105269358 GCF_003086295.3 Arachis hypogaea | reverse complement strand
CCTGAGAGTCGTACCACCGTAATATCATTGACTTATGACTCGAGCATAAGGATTTGAATATTAGGGTGTTACAATAGTTGGGACCCGGAAAGGGTGGCAAGGTCCAAGTTTTAGAGGAGGTGCTGCCGAAATTCTGATAGAATCCGAGACTTTATTGAAATGTTATTTGGAAAATTATGAGTTAAAGACTTCTACTATTTTATTTGGATTATTTAAGAAACGGATGACTTATGCTTTTGAAATGAATTATTAAAAAGGAAATTATGATTTAATCTTGTTTCTTAAGAAAAGTATTGTATTTCTTTTGGGAGTAAGTTATTTAGATGAAACTTATGTTTAAGGCTATTTTAAATGTGAAAAAGGTTTATGTCTTTGAATTTGACTAGAGGGTTTCAATTAGAGGAGTTTCAGTGACTTTAAAAGAACTTAAATGTCTATTGACAAGTCTCATTTTACAATGTTTTAGGAAAAGTTTGAAGTACTCTTTGAATTCTAAATTTTTGCAAGAGTAAAATAATTTTTGAGCAGTTTGAAACTCTTTAGATTTAATCATGGAATTGAAGTTGGTTTTGTTTAAGTAAAAGAAATGGTTTTGAAAAGAGTAATTGATTACACGACTTGGTTTGGCTTAGATTCTATTTTTATTACTCAAATCAGGAAGTCAATTTTTTAAAGATGTTAAGCAAATTTGAGGAAATGAGTTATGTTATTCTCCCCTAAAGACTTGAGACTCTGCTAAGAAACTTTTGTTACCAAATTCTATTTTAGAATGAATGATTTTGAATCTCTCGGAAAAGACTTTTGATTTGGTGTGGTTCTTGAAATGTTTGGAAAGAGGTTGTGGAGAGTGGCCTTATTTTAAAAAGAGAAATTTATATTTGAGGAGAAGTGACTAGCCATCACATGCTCAGTAACCATGTTTTAAAAAGGGAAATTTACGTTTGAGGAAACGTGGCTTATAAGCCTGAAATGATTTGAGGAATGGGAATTTTAAGGCCAAGGCTGGAAAGAATTGATTTTTGATTTCAAAGTAAAGTGATTTGAGAAAAATTGATTTAAGGCTTGAATGATAATTGTATGAGTTTAATGATGTTGGATAGTGGAAGTGATATTATGTTATGAGCCAGAATGGCTGTATATGACAATGAATTATGACTTATTGTGGAATATGTTATGAGCCGGAAGGCTGAGTATGAATATGGATGATTATTAAGTTGATAAAGTGATTGTTGCACTTTCAAATATTTGAGATACGAGTTTTCCTAGGTGAAAGCAGTGGCTAGCCACCACGTGCTTCAGGTTGAGGCTCAATACTGTGCTGATCCTATGTCGTAAGTGTGGCTGGACACTGTGAAAGTTCCAGATGAGCTCGCCCTCGTGGATAAACACCAGTGTGGGTGTTGTGTGATTATGATTATGATTGTAAATAACTTGAGTTGGGAATACACGACAGAAGGACAGTCCAATGGTTAGCTACCAGGACTTGTCGGGTTGGCTTTATAACTGATAGATGAGACTCATCAGCCACTAGGATAGGCATTCATCATATGCATCTATGTGACATTGGTTGGGTATGCATATTGTAATTGGTTTGCCTATGTGATTAATTATGTTGAATTGCTATTTGCTCTACTTGAAGTAATTGTTTATTTGTGCTTTAACTTTCCTACTTCTGTTTGCAACTGAAACTCTATTGGATTGTGGTGATTGGTTATTGTTTGGATTGTTTGGGCCTAGGGCCGTGGTTGATCATGAGGTGGACCGAAGGCCATGTTTGGCTGATGTTTCTTGTTTAGAAAAGTGTGAAAAACTAAATTGGTTCAGTATAAACTTAATGAACCTATGCTTGGAGCAAGTTGGTCATTCATACTATCTAGTAAAACCTTTTGAAAGGCTTTTGAATTTTTGAAGAAATAACAATTTTCTCTTTTAGAAAAGATTTCATATTTTTAATGGTAAATCATCGGGTTTTGAATGTATGCATAAGGCAATTATTAATCACTGTAATGGTTTTATTTTCACGTATCCTATTATAGTAATTCTCAAAAATCCTCTACTGAGAACCCTTTCGAAGACGATGTTCTCACTCCCCTACAGAACTTTTCTCTTTTCAGGTTATGGACGACGAGGTTCGGAAGGGCTTATTTCTTTCTGTTTAGATGATATTTTGGATTGTTTTAGTATTCATGTTTCCCTCGCCTTTAATTTTGCAAGTTCTATAAGAGGGATAAGATTTTGATATGAAATACTTGTAAATTAATAATAAGTACTTATAAGTATTCTTTGTGAGTATTGTAAGTTGTATTGTATGTATGGATGTATGTTATCTATCAAAAAGTATTTTTGGAGCAGTAATTCGGTTTAAGTTTTAAGCAGGCTCATATCCTAGTATTAAATATTTTAAGAGTTGTCGTAATACCAGAGCTATCAGAGTGACGCAGCCGGAAGCGTGAGCTTTGATAGTTAGGGTGTTACATGTCTCCTAGAACTCCAGTCAGCCGAACTCAAGGGGTAGGGGAACTACGTCACCGTCAACTTCCACCGATCAAAAGTGGCACTAACGTGTAGAGGAGGAGGATACGAACACTTTTATGGATTAGATTTTTTATTGGAGTTACGAATCTCAAGAAATTGAACGCCGAAGATCAGAAGTTCCATGGTTTCTCATTCTCTTTCTCTCTCATGTCCATTCTTTCTTTTCTTTCCTAATGAATACGCTGAAGAAGATGATTATTAATGAGAATTAGCATGCTTAAGGTTTGGATGACATGTGGTGGGGTACATGTCATTCATTTAAGCTGTTGAGTCAGCGATTTAAGTTATAAATATCTTAAATGGATAATTATGAAACGTGGATATATTAAAATACAAGTAATAGTATATATGAGTTACTAATATAAATGACATTAGTAATATAACGATAAAAGATATATGGTGAAGCATTAGCAAAGCTAAGTTCACCAAAAAGTACCGATATTTTCTCATATCGGCGGATATCGAGCTCGATAATAATATTATTAACTAAACTCTATTATTTTTTTTAAATTAAAAATATCAATTACTCAAATTAAAATATATATATATATATATATATATATAGAATTTTTATATTTATAAATTACTAAAATTATAGTTTTAATTATATAAAATATTTTATCATAACAAAAATATATAAGAATATGAATTTAATTCAATTCAAATAGTTATAAATTAATGGGATAAGTATTGTTTTGGTCCCTAATGTTGAGGGTGATAATCGAAACCGTCCCCAACGTAATTTTTTATTTAGAATCATCCTTAACGTTTTTTTTGTATTAAAATCGTCCTTTCAACTTTTTACGGACAAAAATACACTTGACCACTTTCAGCACCTCCCTTACTCCACCACCACCACCTCCCTTACTCCCATCAAATACTAATAATCAGAATCAGAATCAAATTTAGAAGTAGAAATAATATCAAATTCAATGATTACTCAATTCAACAACATCAAATTCAGAATAACAATAACAAAAATCAACACACAAAATCAGAATTAGAAGCAGAATCAGAAACAAAAACAAAGCAAAAGCAAAAAAAATGCATATGCAGAAGAAGAAGTAGTTGCAGAAGCCAAAGCAGAAGAAGCAGATGCAGATGCAGATGCAGAAGAAGAAGCAGATGCAGAAGCCGAAGTAGAACCAGCGACAGCTCGTGGCGCAACGGAGCGACGTCGGCTGGGCAGATCGACGGTGGTAGGAACCCAGCTCAGCCTCAAATCCCTCTCTCTCCTTCCTGCGCCGCCCTCCTCGCGTCAGGCTCCCCTTCCTGGCGATGCACTCCATGGCGGTAGTAGCATGCATGAACGGCGGCGACGTCTTTCTCTGTTCGCAGTTCTGGCAGCGGCTCGTGGGCGGATCGATGACGATGCAGGTGTCGCGATGGCGGTGGCAACTATGGCAGCGGCCTCCTCCCTTCTAGTGGTGCTCTCTCTCCTCCCCTCCAACGGCTATGGTGTCGCGATGCCGGGGCTCCCGCCTTCCCCCTCCGCCCCCCACCCCCCGTGCGCGTCCTTTCCCCTTCCATTTCTCCCCTCCCCCTCGAGTCATTTTCTTTTTTTTAATTTTATAAACTTTTATTAAGATAGGGGTAATTTAGTAATAAAATAAAAAACTTTATTAAAAAGGACAATTTTAATACGAAAAAAACGTTAAGGATGATTCTAAATCAAAAATTACGTTGGGGACGGTTTCAATTCTGACCCTCAACGTTAGGGACCAAAACAATACTTATCCCTAAATTAATTTAATTACTTTTAATAAAATAATTTCTAAAAATAAGGAACTCCAATTTATAAAATAAATTATAACTTATTTATATTTATATTTTTAAAATTGAGGGTCGTTACAACGACAACTGCTGGTGCATGGCGCCATGAAGGAGGATAGAGAGAGAAGCACTTTGAGGATGGGAGAGGGAGAGAAAAGGGTCGCACCGTCACGGGACGTGAGTTAGGGTGTTGTGGGGCAGTGTCGACGGCGGAGAAGAGGGAGGAGCTTCGTTGCTATGAGAGGTTGAGAGAGTAAGCGGAGATTCAACGCTGGGAAAGTGGGAGTGTGGGTGTTTCGGCGCTGTGAATAGTGAAACTGAAGAGGAGATCCTTTTGAGGCTGTTGGTGGTGTCAACACAGGCAGAGGGGGCTGTCGAAGGTGGTTTGGGGGAGTGTAATAGAGAGAGAGAGAGAGAGAGAGAGAGAGAGAGAGAGAGAGAGAGAGAGAGAGAGAAAGAGTTTAGAGAGAAAGTGAGTCTTTCAAAATGAGAGGAGAGAACGCGCGATTCTAATTTAGGGCAAAATTATCAGTGGATAAATCCAACAGTAATGCATTATGCGTGATTAAAATGCAACGTTTCATTAATTGAGCTTTATCGGCGGATAAAGGTAATTCTGATGGTAATGATCACGCCAATTTTTCTTATTTTCTCTCTAAATATTACCGATGATTTTACTGTAAAAAAAAATTGACGGTAACTTTTTTGGCCAACGAATTATTGCCAAATTTACCAATAAATTTGTTAGTAATCTCAACACTAATATTCAATAATAAATTTCATGCCAACATTTTTGGTAGTAATTAAAAATTGCTATTATTACCAAGAGAGATATACATATGCTCGAACAACATAATTGTGCAACTTAAAGCAAATAAAGAATTATTGTAGACATTGATTAAAGTGATATTAATATCTTGACTATTTAACCAAAAATTCTTCTTGATCTCACAAGCCCTCAAAAAGAATGTTTGCTCAAAATCCTTAAACCAAATTATATTCTGTTCATAGTTTAGCAAATACAAAAATTCAGTATATTCGCTCATTATTCATAATTTTAGTAAATTATTTTTCTCTAAAATTAATTATTTTTTAAATTAATGCTAAAATATAATATTTTTAAAATAATGTTTGTTTTTTTATCAAAGATAAGAAGACTCAAATCTGTAATTTCTAGATGAGTATGAAGAGACTATGTCATTTGAGGTATAGCTCGTTAGTAATATTTATGTTTGTTTATATAGTTAAAAGAAGTACTTTTTAATAAGCAGAAATAAAGTAGAAATAGTAGAAAAAATTGTATTTAGATATATTTACAAAGATTATTTTTATTAGAATAGAAAATAGTTAATCTCTTAAACATAACAAATATATAAGTACTTTTTTAATAAAAATAAATTACATTCATATTAAAAAATATATTTTACATAACATGGTATTTTTGAAAAATTAATAAGTATAATTATTTATTATATATTTACTTAGCGGCATAAAATAAAATAGTTACATAATTTTTAATAAAGAATACATGTCACTTCACTACAACAAAAACAATATTTTGGTGGCGGTTTTTTTTAATACTTGGTGACGGTTTTAACTATCACTGAATGATTTTACGACGGTTAAAAAAACCGTCATAGATTTAAGCGTCGCCAGCTGATATAGTGACGCTTTTAGACTAACGTTGATAAGGAGTGTCGCTAAATTGTTTGTGACGATTTTTAAAGTATAAAACCGTCACTAATTTGTAACACTTGTAAAGGTGTTTTTTATACTGTATTTCACGATATTTTGAAACTGTTGTTAAATTACTAAATTTTGTGACAATTTTTTCCTATTTCGTGACTGTTTTAAACCGTCACTAAGTTACTAATTTTTATGACAGTTTTTAGGCATATTTAGTGACTATTTAAACCATCACAAAATTTTTAGTGACAGTTCTCAATTTAAAACCATTACTAAATTACTTATTCCTGTCACAGTTTTTTCCTGTATTTAGTGATTGTTTTAAACTGTCATAATCTCTCCAACATCAAAGATTTCTATTATCAAAATTTAAATTCTCCAAAAATGACATTATATTTCAACAAATCCAAATTCAATCCCACACGTTTTACAAAAATAACAACAATGTGAGGCTAATTTTTCCCAAGCCATTTTATGGAGTGGAGGGACCCAAAAAAAGAGAAGAAAAAAGCTCATATATACTAAAAATTAAATGCATATAGCATAGTGAAGGGGTATAAAGGAATGATAATAACATTTAGGAAGCATATTGTTAAATGCTGCTAATTTATTTCTTAACCAAGGTGTCATCTGAAAATTCTCCATGTAGCAGCTGGTATAATGGTTCTTCTTCTTTGATGTTATCTTCATTGCAACACTTGTTGCCCAAAAAGCTGGGTTGATTCGTCAAAGATACAACCTAGCCCACATTCTATCAGTTATCAATACATGATTGTCATTGATTCTCTGCATAAAAATGAACCCAACAAAGAGTTAGGCCAAAGATTTCCACAACTTTTGCTACCAAAAAGTGTTTACTATTTACTCTGCTATTATTACTTCCTGAATAGAAGTTACTTTCTAAACTTGCTTTATTTTTTGGTTAGAATGAGAGAACAAATGCAAATGTTCAAAAGTTCAATTAAATACCAGCAATTATATTACATTAAGACTCCATTTACAGTGCAGCAAAGAAGATTACCTATATGCAGCATCTGCAACGGCAAAGGGATGTGGACTTAGCTCACCAAACACTGCTCCTTTATATTGTGCCATCATATGACTATCATATAAATGAGGAAGCTTTACGAAAGGTGACATTCACCGCAATCAATATATTTCCAGTGTAAGTCTGGAAGCAAAGTATTGGACAAATTAGCATAATATTCCACATTTCCAACCATACAACATCATCAAAATATTACACTCTTAAAGTTAAATATTACACTCTTACTTATCCAGATAATCTTTCTTCAGTTTTAGCCAATTGTTTGACCAATTGGAAGGTTCATATGTAGAATCTTCATCTGAAGTTTTAATGATTAATCCCTCACAGCTGCAATTCAAGGGACAAGCCAAATGACAAAATTAAACATAAAATTAGGTGATGAAAAAACAGAAGTGATGAAATTTTTAAACAATTAAAATTAAATAGAATCAATAGGAGACCTTGACCCAACAGCTTTGTCTAGAAAATTCTGAATTTCCTCAATGTCATTTGATGTTATTGCCAGTGCATACTGAAAAAATCTAGTTTCTTCTTCAAAAGAGGCATGAAGATGCTGCAATGAGAAAACAAGCACTTGTCAACATATTGTTCTTTACTTCTTGTTTATGCAAAAAGCCTATTAAAAGTGAGGCATAGCAGTTCACAGCATCTACATGAGATTCACTTTTAATAAACATCATAGAGAAATGATCCACTTGACCTCCCTAGAAAGCAAAAATTCTTGGCCAAACTCTTTAGATCGAATTGCATTCCACTTTATTGTGTGAGTACAGGTCAATGCAAAATCTTTCAACTAAAGTACACCTGCCGAAGTACTACACTTAATTTTAATCCAACACACCTCTGCATCGCCTGCACGATATTTTGGTTCAAAGCCATCCAGCCCAATGAGAATATATTTACAGACCTCAGTTTCACAATACTTGTGGAATCAAATCCTTATCATTAAGTTACAACCTCTTAGCAATGCATTAGCCTAGCACAAGAACTGCATAGTATTTTTAGTTATATCCGTGTAAAGGTGTGCCAACTGCCAAGACAAGACACTAACTAAACCTACACTTTACAATGAATGTACTACTAACAATTTTTATAGCCGGATGAAAAAAGAAACCAGAAATAAACAAAAAGGAAATAAAGAAAGAATCACTTCACAGGAGTGGTAGAGCCCATAACTTAATACATATGAACCACAAAAATGTTGTATCATCATATAGTGCTGAAATGCTAATGCAACCCACAATAGACATTGTCAGCACTCCAGCCTCACAAGAATGAGCTTTGTATACTGATTAACTCATTGCATTTTGTAACACCCAAACTAAAAACAAACAAACAAACAGACAAACTCTTTGCATCATATTTCCCAAATCTCAACAACCACAATGAGATTAACTTGGTATTCTAGCAGTCCATACTAAAGTGAACTATGATTTTGAAAAAAACATAAAAAGCACTAGTACCTGAACTTCTGGAACTTCAGATTGCCAAGTGTTACCATCTTCTGCTATTGCGACTATGGAACTTCCATTCCAAAAAAGTCCCCCTACCCATACTTGACCTTTGAGTACAGGATTTTTGGGGCCCTCAATATTATACTGCCTTATATCACCATGAAGCCAATTCACAAAGTACAGAAACCGGTTGTCGAGCGATATCAAAAAATCAGTTATAAGCCCAGGCATCTCTGGAAGAATCCAGTTTTGCACGTTCAATGGTTCCACTGATATTGCAACCTGAAAAGGTCAGCTTAGTATATAAGTATCATTGTTATTTTTATTTATTAATCAAACATGCCTTAACTGATGCACAAAATCTAACCAGAAGATAATACTCTATGGCAAACAGTAGCATTTTGAATCTTTTCTTTTTTGACAGCGGAGAAAGGGCTTTCTATCAGGGATTTCGAACATATGAGGGTATAAGGGAATCTCAACTTAGTTGGCTCCCAGAAATAACAATGTTTTATTTTTAAATTCTTCTTTAATCCCAAAAAGGAAATTAACAATGTTTGATTTGAATATTGTTAACAGTTGGTCATTAATGATAGAGCCAATTCGTAAATCGTTCCTCCAAAGATAATTAGAACATCAAGTTAGTCCCTCAAAACATTAAACACCAATTAAGGATCAAGTTGGTATCCCAAGATACGTTAAAGAATTAAACTGATGTCCATTTTAGACATCAAGCAATCTACTCAATGATAAAGAATCAAACTCTGTAAAAGACTAACTTGATATATAGTTGATATAGCCATATACATTTGGCCGATAAATTTGAGTTTTAACTACCATTCAAATTCTTTTAATATGTTGTGAATAGAAAAAGAATTCAACGCCTTTAATTTTCTAAATTCAGCGCCTAGTATGGCTTATAATTTCTTAGAGCTTAAGATAGTTTACTTATATTTTATTCCAATTAGCATTTTTAGCTAATTAGCTTTTCCATTTCTAGTGTAGCAATTTGCATAATTCAAGAAGAGTACTAACCAATTCATGATGTCATCAAGGCACAAAAATATCAAAGAAATCAAGAGAAGAAATAATAAAGAGAGAATTCAAAGAAATCTAGTTGAAGCATTTCATCGAACATGTTGAGTGCAGAAAAAAGAAATAATAGAATTCAAAGAAAATAGCAAATATGAACATGAGGATATAATCATTACGATAAATTGCAACAAAATAGAGCACCAAGATCAAACAATTGCAACAACTTCAACACAACAAACATTAAGCAACAACAAAGAAATTGCAGGGGTAAAAATTATAGTAGAAGAACAATTAAATACTCACCATCAGTGCTTAGTATTGAGGTTGGAAGAGAAGAAAAAGCCGCTAGATAAGGAATTAGGGTTCGCACTCGAGGAAAAGAGAAGGGACGATGCGGTAAACAGCGAACGGTGAACGTCCAACGCGAATCACAGCGACGAGCGACGAACGACGAACGGCGAACTGTAGTGTGGTGAAGGTTGTTACGTGACTTTCTCTGTTTCTAATCTCTTCTCATCCCATCTGAAACAGTAGTGACTAGTGAGACCGTGAATACAGTTTTAGAAAAAATAGAAAATAAAAACAAAAGAAAAAAAGAGTAAGAGAGATATAGAGTCAGTGATGGTTTAAAAATTAAGAGTACAAGTGTCACAATGTTAATTAATAGAGATTTTTAAAATAAGGGTCACAAATTAAGTGTAATTATTTGGTGAATTTGGTGTAGTGCTTCTAATAATATTTTAATTAAAAATACTTTATTTTAATATATATGACACATATGAATGTATAGTGATTAGATTATTATATATTTTTAAATAAATATATTCGTCTTTCTAAAAATATAAAAAATAAATTTATAATCATAATATTATTTTGCAAATTTTCTGTTTTTTCAATTGCTTCTGTAAGGATAATTAATTATCAAGCTAGCAGAAATTAAATTGCCATTGTATTTTTTATATAACATTTTAAGTTATTGACTCTAAATAAGTTTAGTTTAATAGATTTAAGAAAAAAAAAATCTTAAATAGTTTTTATAATTATTTTAAAATTAAAGATAACGAGATCTTTAATAAAAAATATTTTTTTCGGTCATTAATCTTTATTTTTATTAGATTGGTTAGTTTTTTTATTAAATTTTTTTTTTGTATTAACGAAATAAGTCTACATTACATGTTAAACTGTTGATTTATTTGTTAAGAGTCAATTAGTATTGACAATTTTTTTTTTTGTTGGAAATTTCGTTATCTTTTAGGAATAATTACATTGTCAGGGACATTTTTTGTTTTTTTGTTATCTTTTTTAAATATATTAGCTAAATTTATTGTATAAAACTAAAAAATATAAATAATTTTTTAATTATTTTTATTTATAAAAATTAAATAATGAAAAGTATATTAGTGTGTCACATAAGTATTGTTTGGAGAAAAATTATTGATAGAAGAACTAATTAATTTCACAAAATTAAATTAAATACCAAAGACTAAAATAAGTATTTCTTTTATTAAGAGTCTCGTAGTTTTTTTTTTTAAAATTATCAGAAGTCAAAATGTATATTAACTCTAGATTTATTAATATCTCTTGATTTTAAATTTTGTTAATATGTACGTATATAAATAAAAGGATAAAAGAAAACCAATATTTTCTAATAATAATAATAACAGTAATAATAATATAGATTTGATTTATTTGTAATATTCTTTATGTAAGAGAAAATATAATAGGTAAAATATTTTTTAGTCAAATTTGAATTTAAAAATCATAAATTATCCTGACCTAATAATTACTTAATTAAGGACATAGGTTAAAGTTGTTGTTAATAATTTTTTTTAATTTCTAATTTTAATAAATGAATAATAAATATCTTAAAAATTTAAACCTTATAGTTTTTTTAATCAAACTTTTTTAAATGAAAATCTTAAAATATACCCTTATAACACATATTAGTAAAATTTATAATATAATATATAATCTAAAATTTATTGGTACCTAGTGATTAATTTATGCAATAGTAAGTAAGATTTTTTTAACGAGGTACTTTTAGTAGGAAGAGGTTTAGGGTTTATTTGGGTGAATTTAAAAAAAATAGTTATTTTTTAAAAAAATCTTATAAAAAAAGTAAAAATAATTTAATATTTAGATATTTTATGTAAAAAAAAATTATTTATCAGTTATATATTGGCATAATAATATAAAAATATTTTTTATTTATTTATTATGTAAAAAATATCTTTTTTAAGAAAAAATATTTTAAAAAAATATAAATTGTAGTTTTTCAAAAAAAATATTTTTTATTTTTTTTAATACTTTTAGTTTTATTATTAAAAATTTATCAAATACGTTAGAAAATAAAAAATATTTTTTAATAAAAAAATTATTTTATCAATTTAATAGTACCCAAACAAATACTTATTTATGATAATGTAATAAATAATAATTCAGATTTAAGAAAAATTAATCCTCAAATTCATGTGTAAAAAGATAATTCATTCTTTAAATTAGTTCTTAATTAAAAGATTTTATTAGTCATGTAATTTCTATGAGATACGACCATAAATTAAATCGATCTTTCAAAAGTTAACATATTTATAATTTATGGTGTTTTAAAATCCATAAATTACAAATAAACTCTCTCCTTTTAAAATTAATTTCCGTTAATATTTTTTGGTGACTAATTTCCGTTAATATTTGATAATTTTTTTAATTGATATTTGTCTTTTTCAAAATAATAATGTTTGGTCAAAATATCTTATTTTATAAAGAATTGTGTTTTCTTTCGTAAAAATAGATAAAAATCTAAGTGAGACTTTACTTTAATTCCAATCTAGTATATAACTATAAACCATCACAAATTTTACATCCTTGACCTATTGACCATGATAAATGACAAATTATTCAATTTTAAGAATTTTATTATTGGATATTTTATTTTACAATCGTATTAGGTATATATCAAAATTAACGCACTAATATAAAATACACAAAAAATAAATTAAATTATAAATATATATTAATTAATTTGATGATCGCTTTTTAATATGTACGTAACATTTTTTATTTTATATCCTATTTAGGCCACAAGCCACACATATATATATCTTTAATAAAAAATGTTATTTGTTGTACATTAAAATTATTCACTAAAATCAATTAACAATGTATTTGTATATAAATACACGTGTGATTTAATTTATTTTTAATGTATATCTGTATTTTAATATGTATTTTATACTCATAATAAATTTTAATGATTAATTTTAGTATACACGTAGCATAGTCTATCTCTAGTATATGTTGATCAATAGTATTATTACATTTGTAATAATAATAATAATAATAATAATAATAATAATAATAGTTTTATTATTATTTTAAAATTTAACTTATTCTATTATTATTAAAAAATTTAATATTACTGACGGTGAAATGTTCATTAGTTATCTTATTATTGATAATTTTTGAACCTATTTTACCAATCTTGTGACTGTCAGAAATAATCATTATTAACAAAAAAAATTGAAATTACTATTTGTAAATTTATTTCTTTATTTAATAATCCATGGTAATATATAAAAGTACACAAGACCACACAAATTTTACATTCATGAGTCATAACAAATTATTAAATTTCAAGATTTTTATTATTAAAATATAGGTAAACTAATATAGCATTAATTATTTCTAATGGTTTGCATCTAGGTACTAGTTTTCCTTTTCACCATCTATGACATAGTTTGCGTCTAACTTTGCACATGTACACCTGCCATTATTACACGCAGGAAATAGTGGATAACATGCATTTATTAGATAACTAGCATTTGACCCGTGCAAATGCACGGGTTACCGAATTTATTTTTACCACAAAAAATTATTTATTTTGAATAATATTTTTAATTTTTTATTATATCAAAATATCGTAGATAGGTATAATTTTAAAATTTGAGTTCTTTTCATATTAATAAAATATTCTATTATACAAAGATTTTTAATGTTAATCTAAATATATATTAAGCACAAAATAAAAAAAATAGATGTATTATAGAATAATATTTTTTGTTCATAAAAGTAAACTAAATTACACTTAAGATTTAAAATTACATTTTCTTTTGTTAATTAAAATTATATTTCTGTTCATTTTTTCTTTTTTAAAACACTAATACTGAATTCGTTTACGCTACTTGACCATGACATTACAAAATTCTAATTAGAACCGTTAAAATGGGTTGGGTCCATTGGGATTGGCACTTTTAGAGTTCTTTAACGTACTTGGCTGCCAAATAAATGGACAAACCCATTTAGTTGTTTTTTTATTTTTTTATTCTTTTTTCCTATTTTTATTAATTTTTTAACAATTTTTTTCTTACCAATCTAATTCAAATATCTTTACTTCTAATAAAAAAAATAACTCAAATTCTAACATTATCTATTAAAGACAAAAAATTTGTTCGAAAATTAATATTTTAGATTTTTAGTCCATAATATAATTTTTTTAAATAAAAAATTATCTATTTAGACAAAAAAAAAAAAAAACTAAATTCGTTAGCCTGTTTTGTCCATTAAACTTTTTTTTAAAATGGTCCAAACTCTCATCTTAAAAGTCTATACATACTTGTACATAAGTGTACACCTAGAAGTGTTAGTCTAATGATGAAAAGAGACTGGATTTTAATTTTTAAGCACACTTATAGAGAGAAAAATGTGTGTGCTGGTTAGCCAAAAGAAGTGTCACTAGAGAGTTAGGTTTCTATTTCATAGATAATTATCTTAAAGAAATCAAATATATGTTAGATGATGATTGTAGAGAGGCCTCCAGAGTCCGATTTATCTTTGATATGTAATCTTCAGCTAGACTTTTAGACTTTATTTTAATTACCAAAAAAAAAAACAATAATAAGTGTTACACCTAGCATCATTCTCCAGTTTAATTCAGTTTAATCGAATCTTTGATGGCACAACTCAAAAAAGGGAAGAAAAAAATTGAATTTCTGACGGGGAATCAAAATGTGAATATCCATAGCTCACTCAAAGATAATAAATCTAAGTCTTAAGGAACTGTTATTAACACTAATATGTTCTTTGTAAGCATGGATGTGTGGACTCTATTTGAGCAAAGGATAAATATGTTTTCAAGAATTTGATTAACAAATGCGCTTGTTAAATTTGTTAAAGAAGCACTTGTTTATTGGAAGTCACTATTATTATCTACTTAGGCTCAGTTTGGGTAAACAACTTAAATAAGTTCTTTTGAAAAAAGAGCTTAACGTATAAGGACTTTTATTAATAACAACTTATAAATAAGTTATTTTGTATTTGAATTTTTAATTATAAAAATACTTATTTTAAAGTTGTAGCGTTTGAATAAATAACTCAAGAACTTGTTATAACTAATTATAAAAATAATAGCAAGCGATATAAAAATAAAATAACATGTGAAAAAAATAAAATTAAAACTACGATTTCATATCATACACAATATTAAATACAAATTTAATAATAAAATAGAGTGGTAAAATGATAAAAAAAATAATTGAAAGAAATATATGAAGTAGGTGATTCAGATGGAACATTATTTTAAAATAGTGTTGGAAGGTCAATAGTTTCAACAGATGAATCATTACATAAAAAAGGTGGTGGAGGGCGAATACTTCCAACATTGAGACAGTATTTTCATCAGAAACAGGAAATATTTTTACAGAGCCAAGAATGAAAGTATATTTTTTTAAAGCAATTTTTTTTAGAAAAATGATAGAATGACTTATCGAAAAGAAGAAGAAGTATATTTCTACTTCTTCAAAAAGTTATGAATTAACTTTTTGAAAAGTTAAAAACTTTTTTTTAAATAGTGCCAAACACTTGTATTGTGACTTTTCATAATTCAAAAGTAAAAAAAAAATAACTTTTGCCGTTCCCAAACGGGCTCTTAACAAATATTCTAAAAAATACTTATTAATTAATTTGTTATTTAGACTATGTTAAAATCAATATCAATTTTATCTTGAAAAATGAAAACTTTTACACTTTTTTTATACCGATATAAAACCAATCCCATGTCACTTTTATGGATATCTAAATTTTCCATATTATTAATCTACTACTACTACAACTACCAGAAACAATAAATAAATAAAAAAAACTATAACAACTAAATATTATATGACTTATCCAAATGCAACAGATACTGCACCATTTTTGTTTGCTTCTTGCCAAAATTTGTGCTTCAAAACTACCCACAATTTAATATCAAAACTACCCACAATTTAATATGGGAGATTTGAAGTTTTTTATATTTTGGCTTTGAAGACTTTAAATTTCAATGTTAAATAGCAAAGATCTTTGCACCTGTGTGTCATGTGATTGTCCTACAAAAAAGGCAATACATGGAATACCATTCACTGGTTGCAATAAAAAGACGAAGGAATTGTTATCTAAAATAACAATCTGGCTTAGATACTTTGAGATGCAGGTAACAAAATCTTTAACATGTTCCTAGTATTTTTTGAAACCAATTAACACTTTAGTAGAATACTCATTTATATAGGAGACAGTATCCTAAACCTCAAGTTAAAAAGTACCAACCATAAAATAACATACAAGTTCTAGAAAGATTTCAAATAACTCAATGATATATTGTTTGCTAAGAGATCAATCACATTCCTCCGTTACTATAGCCCATTTCTTATATTTTGCTAATAAATTTTTGACAGCTTAATTTATATTGACCCCAAAATATTTGCCAGAAATTATGAAGTTTAGCTGACTTTATACCAAACAAATTGCCAAAAAATCACCATTCCTAAAGACTTGAAATCATTTTTGTCAATAGAGTAAAAAGCACAAAGACGAATCCAAAAGAGTATAGATATCAAAGTAATACAAAAATAAATGCACTAGTAAATGTAAGAATAAAAGAGAACAATTGATATAATTTTTATACAAGACCACCAAAGTTTCATCCATTTAACTATACAACACTTGTGTAGTTATACTCATCAAATTGAAAAAAAATGATATTATATGACTGCACCAAATATCAGTGACCCCATGGATGTTTTATCAGTATTGTCAAGAGACAATGACCTCGACTTCAAATTATAAAGAAAAGATAATGGAACATGGAGACATAGGATCAAATGGGAGGGAAAAATTCGAAAACCATAGCATCATAAAGAAAGATTAAATAGATTATAATAACAAATCAAATATAGGGGCCTTGCTATCATCAATGGTGTAACCCACTGAAAGTTTAATTACATAAAACAGGCAGAAAGTTGGATCCAAGACAGAAGTACTTACATGCTAATTCTTAAAGGCTGATGAAGTCGTAAACTAAATGAAGTATGAATAACATGTTTCTTTTTCTGCGTAACGAAAGCCTTATGTATGTTTCAAAGTTCTGACAAGACAATCTCTTCATGAAACTAACGGAACACAATGATCATCATATACACAAGACTCAAAAGAATCAAAATTACCAAAACAGAAACTTCATATCATGAGAGAAAAGTGGCATTGTTTTTTTATTCTAAGAAGTTTTTGTTTTTAAATTGATTACCCATCTTGGGTTGTTGAAGGTGAACATAAAATGTCATAACTCCATTGAACACTTCTTATTGCCACAGCTAACTTTGTACTCAAGTTCGTCTGCATCTTCTCATGCTTTGGACTCCAAGAAGAAGCCATGGCCTTAAAAGCAACTCAAGTAACCAGAAAAACCTGCATCTTCATGCAATGATTACATCCATTTAGGTGTCATAAAAAGGAATCAATAAAAGAAAAAAATAGTATTACTATAAATAATACTTGCATGTATATTATTATCTAAATAATATTACTTAAAATACACTTGTATTTTTTGCTGTAAACCTAATCTCACCTCCTTTGGAGATTTGTGAGCGTAGAACTATTAAAAAACACGTGTATTTCTTATCAAAAAGTCTAGCACACATTTCAAAGAAAATTTCTTAATTTAAAGAAAACAATTAAAATTCACAAAGGTAAATCATTAAAATATCAGTATACATAATCCTTTAATTAAATTTACAATAATATTATCAACTAATTGTTTAATAATAAAAAATTTCAGAAATAACCGTTAAAAAAAACAGAAGATTATAGTTGAAAGGTGCCTAATTTAAAGAAGGAACAAAAGATCACATAAAACATACATCATTTGCATTGTTTTGAACTAACCAAAAGTCAACATATCTATATGAGATAAACATATGAATAAGAAGAAACTAACCAAGCTGCATTAGGAGAACTAAAGGTATTAACATATAGCAGGTCACACTTTTTTGAAGTGGTAAAGGAAGCTTACCTGCCAAAATAGAATCTGCTTAGTGTGTGTTTGGATTACAGTTTACAAAGGAGAGTTTGCATAAAATTGAATCAATGCAAAACAATTTAAATAAACCTTCACTATCAATTCAAGAAACAACTTATTTTTTTTACACACTTGTTCGAATTAAAATTCACAAAACTAACTTCATTTTTGTACTATATCCTTTTCCTATATATCAAGAATTGAAAAACAAAACCAAGTAACCAACTACTACTAACTACGTACAAACAAAATCATCTAGTATTGTTAAATATGTAGTATTTTTTTATCATCAATACTAAAGATTCGAATTGGTATGTCCATTCTTAGTAGATGAAGATGATCTTTCAGGTAGATATATATTTAAATTGGTATGTCCATTCTTAGTAGATCCATGGATATCTACCACACCTAAACATAAGTGCATGCCTCTAAAACATATTACCATTCATAAAGCAAAATCACAAAACTGCAAGACAAACAATAATGAGATAGTGCAGCTCAATTTAAGAAATTAAGAATTATCCACCATGAATAGCAAAACTAATAAAAGCAAACTAATTCCAAACAGTTAAGATCCAAGACAATGACTTCGGCAATAACCTCGAGCATAGAAAAATGCTTAAAAAAATTTACTTGAATGGGAGCAGCAAAAAATAAACTCACGCTATTAGAAGTGCTCCGCTGGTGTTGCACCCAAGCACACCAGATCTCCGTCTACCTCTTCCGTTCATCTTCCCTTCACTCGCCAGTCACACAAATCTTCTTCTCACATTCTTTTATGTCATGGAGTAATAATAAGAAAAGAAAAATGAAAAAGGAGAGCGGGACTGTGGGAGTGAGAGTAGGCCACAAGTTAGAGTAACTATTCTCATTGACCAAATATTTTTTTTAACAGAATAATAGATGATAGTACTATTTATTATAGAATATGACATCATTTCTCCCACCAAACCACCAAAATCTAATTTTCCATGTGAGAGCACACTGAAAATCAAGAAAGAATACTATTTGTTATAGCAAATGATGTCATTTCACCCACCAAACCACCAAAATCTGATTTTCCATGTGAGATCCCACTGAAAATCAGGTAAGAGAATCACTTCCCCCACCTAAACACAACGAATTCATTTTTTCTTTTTGAAGAAAAATTCAAAGTGGGAGAAAAATCCATCTCGGTGAAGAATTCATGATGTTGCTAGTTATGCATACATATATTGAAAAAGTAATTGTTAAAAAATACATTCTAGAACGTATAAATGAGCAAAATTCTGCATAAATGGAATTCAACATATAAACTACCATTCATGAACTAATAACATGGATCTTGCAATGAAATTACAGATTGATACATGTATGACTAAAAATCATGACAACACCTCATTCACACCAAATCACTCACCGATGATGTCACGATAACGGTAGACATTAGGTTATCCCAACTATTTTGAATGGCTTCTGACTAAAAAAGAAATGAGTTTTTAAATCAAACGAAAATTGAAAAACCAAAAAAGAAAGGAGTAGGACACAAGTTACCTAAGTACATCACAACTACTCTCCTTGACTCGTGCACAAATTGGCTCACCTACTTTATTTGACTAAAATTTCTTGATATTTTATCAATCAATCAATCAATCACTTTATAAAGAAAAGTACCAACATCAAAATTCATAAACACTTCCAATATCAACAAATCACAACCAATATCAAGATTCAGTGATTCAGATAGGGATTAGAAGCATATACACAATTTTAAAATTCTTTCATTTTGAGTCATCTTCAACTTCAGTTTAATAGTGTGTCTTTCTATTTGAAAATCCTGTTTTCGATTAGGGCAGACAAGGTACAATGTTATGTTAACATAGGAAAGCATTTAGTAAAAGCAAGTTACATTGTGTTAGCTCCATATATTTTTTATTAGGCAGGATGTCATACTAATCAGCATAAAGTTCTTGAAATCAGCAACCTAAACATTTTTTCAAAACCATACCCTTTCCCTTTTATACCACATTTAAAGATAAACTAAATGAAGCATCCTTTAAGTTTTGAACCAACTCAAGTCTATCCAAACCCTTTTTCGGCTCTTAAAACAGAAACAAATATATTTACTTTCAGCATGTTAAAAATTTTAACATAATATATTATTTGAGTATGAATTTCATAGTTGAAATGTTAACTAAAGAATACCAAAAGCAGAAATCCAATGAAAGACCATTTCAGGAATTCTATAGTAATTTGGCTTTCAACATTTATGGATAAGGAAGAGACATTGAAACCCCAAAAACAAGAAAACAAAACAAATACAACAAGTCACTATAGCAAAGAAATCAGATTAATGTAAAAGATCACCAGCTCAATGCATTAGAAGTGCAACATAAAGCATCCTTTTATAGAGAAAACCAAGGGGTGAACTTTTTGAATTCAAATCCGATCAAGAATGGAGAGAAAAAACTACACTTACACTAAAATACATAACCGAGCATGGAAACACACGACACAGAAAAAACTATCCAATCAAAACCAACATCATACACAATCCGCAACAGTATAACAAATTATTCCTATATGGCTATATCTAATTAGATCACCCAACTCACATCCTCAATCCATATAAAACTTCACTACCCACTTATATCACATCGTTGTATCTCATGACACAAAACCCAGTATCACACTAATATATATATATATATATATATATATATATATATATATATATATATAGACTAAACTTGTTCATACTATAGAAACCCCTACATCTGACCTAAGATACTAAGAAAAACTTCATCATCTACACGAAACAACAGTATTTTCAATAAAGAATAGACCAATCAAATAGAGTAGGTCAACGAATCACTTACACATTAATCAAATCACACATCACCACATTCTATGACACTCTAACATAAAAAACTACCATTCATATCAAAATCATCTGCATACTGTTAGTTATACATACATACCTCAAAACATCCAAAATACTCCTCATCAGTGACTACAAAAAAATTCTAAAACAAAAAAATGCTTTGTTATTTATGTCAGTTTCTCATTTCTCAATGTCACAAAAGCAAAAAAAAAAAAAAAAAAAAATCAAGCCACAAATAGAGACTACAATTCTGTCCCCAAATTTTAAATACCGTATAAAAACAATTTTAAACTAAAAAAAAAAGTGAATTAAAAAAAATTCAAAAAAACAAAAAGAAGTGAGCAGAAGCAGAAAAAATAGAAGCACTGAAATGACCTCAAGTTCCTCTCTGTGATAGATGAAGCAGTGAGATAAGAAGTCATCATTGAAGGCAGATATTCTTGGCTGTGAAAGAAAGAGAAATAAGAGAGACACAACTTAGAGGAGTACATTACCCACTCTCCTTGACTAATTTAATTAACCTACTGTCCATGATTGAAACTTCTTATTACACATGAGCATTTATAGTTTTTCACATAATGAAATAACTAAGCTAATGAAAAACAAAAAGATAATCTAATTTTTTAATGGCAAAAAATTTCTTATTATGTCATGTGGGTCTCATTAATATGCTTCATAAGTCAAAGAGTTAAAATTATAACAATCAACAGCACAATCATATATCTAGCAAAGCAAAACAATCCTAAATAGTGCTGCACTCATTGATAATTGTAGACAAGAAAAAAAAACTTTGTAACCTTTATAACCATCCAAATAGCAACGTGCTATATCCTTAATGAAATGGAATTTTTCAACCACCTTAAATACATAGCATGCATTAAACAACAACCAAGTTATAAGATTGAATTAAATGAGCGTAAAATCATTAAAGAAAAGCTACATTGTTGATAATTAAAGCAGAAAATAACGATAAAATTATTTCTAAGTCAATATATCTTCCTAAAGTAGTAATTGTAGACAAGAAAACAAGGAAGTGGTATCATTGGGAGCTTATATCAAACACATGGTGGGCAAGTTTGAATAAAAAAAGATTTTATGTTTCTTTGCATAACCAACCCACACACAAGTTTCAATAATGTTTCTTATCAAAACAAAACTTAAGAAAACCTTGAAGACACACATATAAGTTCTCATTTAAGCAATAACTGAAAAGAAAATAAGTGTAAACAAAGCAACACAAAATAGGAAGGGACAACCATGAAAAAGAAAAAAGAACCAAAACAGAAAATAGCCAATTAAAATCAACAAAAAAATAGAAAATCACTGTTCTCTGGTATCATCTTCAGCACCACCTCTTATATTCAAAAGAACCGAAAAAATGATAAAAAGGGAGAAAAATAAAAATTTGAAGACAAATTAAGATAGGATTGCAAGGGAATCAAAATAGGAGAGGAGCAACCAAGATCCAGATCACAATGAAAAGTATGGTACCTCATCTGGCGAAACTCCTCGAAACCCTCGCTTGTGACCACATAGCTACGGAGGAGGAGCCTGGTTAGTGTTGAACCCGTATTCTCCGTAACCATCACCATCCATCGGCCCGAACCCTTCGCCGGTGCCGATTGGGTGGAAACCTACAGTCCTACTGGGTGAGTAGAGAGACCGCAAGAAGTAGTCGACCAGAGATCCAGATAGAACAGACTCAATTTTTCTGCAACCTACATGATTCATGAATGGTTCAACATTTATCAAACAGTGTTTTATTGTCTACCGATTTGTATTTTTCTAAAAATGAAAGATGCTTGCAGTAGCGACAAATCTATGAAATATGGATCCAGAATTTACAATGATGCTGCTCATGACACAATATTACACTTAATGAAGCAAAATTAAACAAAATGAAAATAAGAGTTGGTACCTGATGATCAAACTCAGCACGATCCATTGCCCGCACATCACTGTGAAGCTGCAGGTCAATCGGCTGTGTGATTTCTTTGACAGGAGGCTTTACCAAACACTGAAATATTAGCATAGAAGATAGTTGAGTAACTCAATACAGTCTATACAGCAAATGCAAGCATGTCACTGAAACGGAAAAAGTATGAGTTGTGAACTGAACACAAGATTTTGAGAGCAAAATGGGCACCTCAGGTTCATCTGTTGTCCATGGAAGCCCTTGGGGTATTGGTATCCTTTGCTTCTCTTCCTCTGTCATCATTTCATGTATCTTCTTCACAAATTCTTCCTCTTTCACCTTCCCCCTTTCCTGCATTGAATTACAGTATCCATGTTATTATCCAATTCAAAAATCAATGGAAAATTGATTCAATCAATCAATTTGTTGCATCAGAATAGGCATTACCTCAGTTCTTAGCTTGAATGGTTTTTGGCTGGTGACTCTCAGCTGCTGCTTCTTCTTCCACCTGCTTCCCCCAAAGGTGCTAGTTGATTCCAAACTCTGAAAAAAGCAAATCCATTCAATTCAAATTTAGAAAACCCTCATTTTAATCAAATCTTCATTTTTTTTCTCAAAAAAGGTAAGCATCCAGAAGACTTACATTTCTTCTGCTTCTTCTACCTCCATTAGAAGTCCTGTTAGATACACTGCAGTTTGAATAAAAAGTATAACAAACATCAACACAAACAGATAAATGCTACTATTAAATAAGTAGTATAACATAGATACATATATATCATTTTGCACACACATCTGTATATCATTTATATATCAAACAAGAATTTTGGAATTGTAGTTATCAGTTATTGTCAAACCTTCCACGGCTGCTATCCCATGAACACGAAACTGAAGCCTTCGGATCCAAGCCAAGGCTCTCGGATGTGAGAATCGCCTGTGGCGGGCAAAATGAAGAACAACCAGACACTTCCTGAGTTATTTCAGTTGCATCATTAGGAAGTGGCAACCCTGGCAGTGCCCATCTCATAACCTTTCTTTTCACCTTATTCTCCTCTTTCTCTTGCTGCTCCTGTTCTTCTGCCGCCACCGCCTCGACTACTTGATCCTGATCCTGATCCTGATCCTGATCTTTCTTTCCAGTGGTGGAAACAGTCAGAAGCTTCTCAAATGCCTTGACCAAATGCATCACCTTGCCAGGCCCAGCTTCAGGAACACTCTCCTATGGCTTCTTGTTGTTGTCGTTGTTCTTCTTCAATGATCACTCTCTCAATCTCAGCAGCTCCATCTTCTTGATCTTGCTCTTGTTCTTGTGCGTGCTTGTTCTTGAAGAACTCTTCCTGCGACTTCCTGAGATTCTGGTAAGCCACACACAGACACTTGTTGTTCTTGTTGCTCTCTTTGCACTTACAAAACGACAGCGTTGTGTTTGAACCCTGATCACCATCACCACCACTCCCTTCGAACTTCTTGTTCTTATTCTTCTTTGCAACAACGAACTTCCTCTGCCTGATCTTGTTCTTCTGAACGGAATTCACGGAATTCACAACACCCTCCTTTGCTGCCGAGGATTGTGGCTTCTTCTGTGACTTGGAACACGATTTCTTCACAACAGGTGAAGGAGAAGGAGAAGAAGAAGAACCACAAGGATTGGATAAGGGTTTGGAAAATGGAGTGGTATTACTGTTAGGGTTGACATTCTCGGAATATTTGGAGGGTTCTTGATTCTTTGATCGGAAACCCTTGGCTGGAGTGGTTTGTGAAGTGAAGAAGAGAAACACAAGATTGGAACTGAGAGTGATGTGAAAGTAGAGTGCAAATTAAGATTTTACCAACTCTCTTTGACTAATCAGCTGCTTTCTAAATATTTATTTTAAAAAAAATCAAGAAAATGAGAAAATGCCATATCAGCATAGACTCCACGAGGTTTCTATGGTTTATAGATTGCAACCACCAGGGCAATCCTTTTGTTGAGGCACCACATTTGTTGGTGTTTTTGGGAGACCAAATCCTACAAAAAAAAATATTTAAAAATTAAAAATAAAAAATAAAAAAGATATTCATAATATATAATATATTTGGAACAAATCTTATTATAAATAGGTTCATGATTTTAGTAAATGAAGGGAGTACATATAGATCTATTTGTAAAGAGATCTATGTATCTTTCCTTTATAAAAGCCATAAATTTATTTATATTTTAATTTGATAAAGAATTTATTTATTTTTGTAATAAAAAATCAGAATTTTTTGTAGTCTCAATTTTGTGATTGAAAAAAAGTAATTAACAGATATAATTATTTAAATAAACGAAACTAGTAGGTTTCTGATAAAATAATTATTTAGATATAAAAAAAAGTACATATAAGATGAAAAAAAATACCATTAGTGGCTACTAAAGCGAGAAGAATCATTACAAATGATATCTTGATTATAATCTTCACCATCTTTCTTAATTTTTTTAATTTAAAAGTAAAGTTTAGGTTGGAGTCACAAACAAAATATTTTGTGTTTTGATGGCTTGCATTAAGGTTTTTTGATGCAAATTTATAGAGTTGGACATGTCAAAAATTAACAATAAATTATAATATATTATACATAAAATATTTAACTTTAAATTTATTTTAATTATATTCTATTCATAGTTTAACGACCGTCAAAATTGAGTATGTTCTCTCATTAAGTCAATATCTATATTTTTAGTAAATTATTTTTTTCAAAATTAATTATTTATTGAAATTAATACTAAAATATATTATTTCCCCGAATTATTTGCCGCTTTGGTAATTTTTTACAAATCCAATATTTGTCTTTTTTATGAAAAATTTATAAGTCAATGATTAATTATCATGTTAGCAAAAATTGAATGTGATTTTGTATTTTTCATATATAACATTTTGAGTTATTGACTCTAAATAAGTTTAGTTTAATAGATTTATTCTTTAGAACTCTCTTCATTTTAATTTTTGTTAATATGTATGCATATAAATAAAGTGATAAAAGAAAAAATATTTTATAATAATAATAATAATAATAATAATAATAATATAGATTGGATTTATTTGTAATACTCTTTATATAAAAAAAATATATTTGATAAAATATTTTTGGTCAATTTGAATCTAAGTCTTAATTAAATAGTCAATTGTAAAATCTACACATTTATAAATAATTCACTAATAAATTAATTATTATTTAAAGATATTAAAAACTTAAAATTTTTAATTTAAAATGGAAAAAATAATTAAAATATAATTTTTTATACTAATTTTAAAAATTTTGCCCTAAAATTGAGCCAAACGGATCGAACTGATTGAACCGGGTCCAAAATAAACCTATGACCTAACCTAATACCACGTTAATGTGTGAAGGGGGAAGGGGGAAGAAAGTCTGAAACCCCAAACATTATTCACCACAACATTAAATCGCCCATAACTTTTGATCCAGAACTCTGATTGACAAGTCGTCAGCGGCCACACATTCATTTTAGAATTATCTACAAAACCTACTAGCTAATTTGGTAAGAAAATATTAGAATACTACTCAGCCTTTCCTTTCTTAAATTCAAAAATTAGAGGTTTTGAGTTTGATAGATTATGTGATTTTGATGTTTTACTTTTAGTTAGCTTGAGAAAATTATTGGATTTTATTCATTTGATGCATGAGTAAAGTAAGAACTCTCAAACCTTTGTGAATTCTTTGATTATATGAGTTTAGATAATGAGCTTGTGTATGTGGATGTAATAATATGAATTAGGAAGTGTATATGTAAATTGGAGCACATTTGTGGAAATTGGAAGCTTGGGTTGTGCTTTGGTTGCTGGAATCTTGGTGATGGAGGCTGAAACTCTGTTGAATTGACGTGTCTTTGGGTTTAGGGAGAAATTGGCCAAGGTATGATTTTGGTTTCTCGTATGTAATATATAATGTGTCGTGAAAACTTAAGCTAGATGACCCTAAGATTGGTTGTATGGTATGTATGGTTGAGGATTAATGACTTGTGTTGATAATTGTTATTTTGGCAGTAGAAATATATATTGAAATATTGACGATGGTAAATGTTGAGTAATAATGATGATGAGCTTGTGTGATGATAACAAATTATAAAAATGATGTTACACAGAGAGGATTATATATGATTTGCATTAAAAATAGTTGAGAGTAATTTGGTTAGGAGTTACTGATAACGAATAATGATCATGAGTATGGGGTTGTAATCGTTGTGAAAAGAGGTTATCTGTTTTGCGGTTTTGGTAGGAAATGAGGATTAGTATTGTTTTTGTAAAAACTGATTTTTGGACCAACTTCTACGAGCCATAACTTGGCTTCCAGATCCTCAATTTTTATCAAATTTAATTTAAATGAAAATTGGGTCCGTGAAATTTATGTCGTTTGAAGAACGGATGAAAAATATTTTAAAACAAAAGAGTTATATTCATTTGAAGTTTGGTATGTGAAAAGTGAATTTTGCAACTTTGCCAATTTTTGGGGGAAAATGGAGGCATATGTACGCGACTGGCACACGCGACGCGGATGGTGGGCACTGTCCATACGTCTCGCGTATGTGGAGCAGTTCCGCGTACGTGGACCCTTTCTTTTTATATCCCTGCGTACGCGAGACACACGCACGCGACGCAGGATTTCATTTTGGGTTTGCACCCCCGCATACGCGGCTATATGAGGCACGTACGCGAACCCCTGTTTTCGCAGCACATGTAATTTTTTTATGTTTTATCAATCCTCTAGCTTCCCAACCTCTTTTACCTATCCTTTTTTGTTTGATACCTTGCTTTAAAGCTTAGGAAGGATAGTAGACCAATAGAGGAAGTTGAGAAAAGAAGAATTTGAGTTAGGAAGTTGTATATGAATATGTTTATACGGTGAATAACAGTTAAGTTGATATTAAATGAGTTGGAGAAGTGTGGGAGGCTGAGTATGAGATGTATGAGGCTGAAATAATGCCGATTAATTGAAAATGATGAATTATTATTGAAGTGTGATTGATGATTAAATGATTATGATTAATTGAGAAAGTGCAGAAATGTTGCGAGTATGCCGGAGATGGATATATGAGTTAATGAATGAATATGATCATTGAGGCCTGATTGAGATTGTTGATGATGAGTATCTTTGAATTTTCTCTCTGTTGTAAAGTGTATCGGGCACTATATCCCAAGAGCGTGGAGGGCGCTAATATCCAAAGAATGTGGAGGGAGCTAATATCCCATGAGTGTGTTGGGAACTATATCCCAAGAGCGTGGACGGCACTAATATTCCAAGAGTGTGGGAGCACTTTAACCTGAAAAGTGTGTCGGGCACTATATCCCATGAGTGCGACGGACACTATATCCCGAGAGCGTGGCGGGCGCTATATCCCAAGAGTGTGGGAACATTTTTACTCAGAAAATGCGATGAAAACTATATCCCAAGAGTGTGACGGGCACTATATCCTGAGAGTGTGATGGGCACTATATCCCAAGAGTGTGAAGGCATGTCAGAGAGACGATATCCGGGTTAGCTACCGGGTGTATTGGGTTCTGGCAAAGTAATCGATACGTGAGCTCACGACCAGTAAAAAAGGCATACATCATATGCATATGTGTGTTTTGTTTGATTGTATATTAATTGGACTTGCCTATGTGAATCAATATGCTATTTGCTATACTTGCTACCTATAATAACTGTGCTCTACTTGTGTTTGTCTTTATCTGTATTTTTTGTCCGTGTGGTTCTACTAGAGTTTTGGAGTATTGGAGGAAGGCGGTAATTAGGACTTAAGTTAGAAAGAAAATTAGAAATAAGAACCTTAGATGAGCTACCTATTTATGGTCTTCAATTTATAAACTTTAAGATTTAAATCTGAGTGTCGAAGTTCTAGAATCGCCTCTGGCTTTCCCGAGACCTTATATATTATGTATGTAGGCACCACTACCATGCTGAGAACCCCCAGTTCACATCCCATACAAATGTCGTTGTTTTCAGATGCAGGTCGAGAGGCACCTCGCTAGGTGTCTGAAGTTCCTGTCGCAGCGAAGTTGGGATGTTTCTTTTGGGTGTTTTATGTGTATGTATGTATATGTATAGACTTCTCATTTTGTGCAGGTTACACTAATGTACTCTTAGAGGCTTTTAATGGAGAACTAGGATTCATTTTGAGTATTTTGGGACTTAGATTGCATATGTATGTATATGATATTCTCCGGCTCACCTTAGCTTCGCAGGTTGAGCCTAAAACTTGAATATTTTGTATCCTTTGACACTCCTTTCTTATATTGCGTATGTGTATCTTTACTTTTCTTCGTACGCAAGTAAACGTTATCTGAGCGTTGCGCTTTTATTTTCACGATTTTGCTTTAACCAACCTTCAAGCCTCCTCAAATATTAAACTCTTTCAACTATATTATGTATGTATATTTTATTTTAAAGGTCATAGTACCACACTACCTTTATTTTATAGATTAAGCATAAAGCTCTGTGTGGTAGGGTATTACATCAATCATCTAATTAATGTTGACAAAATAAAATCATAGTGTTTTCCAAACTAATAACATTACTTAAATAGTTGAAATTTTTTTGGGGGAAATGTAAGACCCACAATTTTTTAAAAGTCTTATTATGAGCCAATTTCAATTTATTTATTCATTAAAGACTTTAGTTTCAGAAATTATTTTATTAAAGTCAATTAGATCAAATTTCGATAATTAAACTAGAATTTTTATCAAATTTTATAATTGTTGAAAAATTTTCATATTTAAATTATACGTTTAGTGGTTGTAAAATAATAAGAATTTCTATATAATTTGATTTAAATAATTTCATTTTTATATATAATTATTGTTTAATTAAAGTGGTTTTCAATTACTAAATTATCCCTAGTTTTATTAAAAATTACAAAATTACCCTAAAACTTAATTTTACCTAAACCCTAATTTTCAACACAAACACACAGACCCTCACCCCCCAGCTGCA
Organism: Arachis hypogaea; assembly: GCF_003086295.3. NCBI lineage: Eukaryota > Viridiplantae > Streptophyta > Magnoliopsida > Fabales > Fabaceae > Arachis > Arachis hypogaea. Next base: position 105,239,760 of record NC_092045.1, on the reverse strand, counting down.
CACTCCACTTCCCCCCACATTTCCCTTCTTCCCCCCAACGAACACAAACGCGCACACAGGAAGAAAGGGAAGAGAGATCATGCGAATCTGAGAGGGAGGAAGAGAGCGCCGGGGAGGAGCCGCCGCATCACTGTCGCGCTGCTCAAGACCGCATCCCGCTTGCCAATGCTCCGTGCTCTATTGACGCCACTGCGCCGCTGTGGTGGACGAAATTGTGATTCGTACTCTTTGTACTTGTATGAAATTTAATTCGAGATAATAGCTCTTTACTATGTGTGGACACAACTCCGTTCAACTAACCAGCAAGTGTACTGGGTCGTCCAAGTAATAAACCTTACGTGAGTAAGGGTCGATCCCACAGAGATTGTTGGTATGAAGCAAGCTATGGTCATCTTGTAAATCTCAGTCAGGCGGATTTAAATAAATTATGGAATTTGGAAAATCAAATAATAGTAAATAAACATAAAATAAAGATAAAGTTACTCATGTATTTCCATGATGGGAATTTCAGATAGGTGTATGGAGATGCTGTGCTCCTCCTGAATCTCTGCTTTCCTACTGCTTCAACCAATCCTTCTTACTCCTTTCCATGGCAAGCTGTATGTAGGGCATCACCGTTGTCAATGGCTACATCCCATCCTCTCAGTGAAAAATGTCCAAATGCTCTGTCACAGCACGACTAATCATCTGTTGGTTCTCAATCAGGTTGGAGTAGAATCCCTTGATTCTTTTGCGTCTGTCACTAACGCCCAGCCTTCAGGAGTTTGAAGCTCGTCACAGTCATTCATTTCCGGAATCCTACTCGGAATACCATAGACAAGGTTAGACCTTCCGGATTCCCATGAATGCTACCATCAATTCTAGCTTATACCACGAAGATTCTGTTTAAGGAATCCAAGAGATATGCGCCCGGTCTAGGGTAGAACAGAAGTGGTTGTCAATCACGCGCGTTCATAGATGAGAATGATGATGAGTGTCACGGATCATCACATTCATCAAGTTGAAGTGCAACGAATATCTTAGAATAGGAATAATTCGAATTGGATAGAAAATAATAGTAATTGCATTGAAACTTGAGGTACAACAGAGCTCCACACCCTTAATCTATGGTGTGTAGAAACTCCACCGTTGAAAATACATAAGTGAAAGGTTCAGGCATGGCCGAATGGCCAGCCCCCCAAAACGTGATCAATAGTCTCCTCAGATGAAGAATAAAATAAAACTGAGACCAAAGATGTCTAATACAATAGTAAATTATCCTATTTATACTAGACTAGCTACTAGGGTTTACATGAGTAAGTAATTGATGCAGAAATCCACTTCCGGGGCCCACTTGGTGTGTGTTTGGGATGAGCTTGATCTAACCACGAGCTGAGGCTTCTTTTGGAGTTGAACGCCAAGTTGTAACGTGTTTTAGGCGTTCAACTCCGGGTCGTGACGTGTTTCTGGTGTTTTACTCCAGACAGCAACATGGAACTGGTGTTGAGCGCCAGTTTACGTCGTCAATTATCGAATAAAGTATAGACTATTATATATTGCTGGAAAGCTCTAGATGTCTACTTTCCAACGCCGTTGAGAGCGCACCATTTGGAGTTATGTAGCTCCAGAAAATTCATTTCGAGTGCAGGGAGGTCAGATTCCAACAACATCAGCAGTCCTTTGTCAGCCTCCTATCAGAGTTTTGCTCAAGTCCCTCAATTTCAGCCAGAAATTACCTGAAATCACAGAAAAACACACAAACTCATAGTAAAGTCCAGAAATGTGAATTTAACATAAAAACTAATGAAAACATCCCTAAAAGTAGCTTGAACTTACTAAAAACTACCTAAAAACAATGCCAAAAAGCGTATAAATTATCCGCTCATCACGCTGCCACCATGCCACGCCTCGCCATCAAAGCTCGTCATTGCTGCTGCCGATTGCAAAGAGAGAGACAGCAGTGCCGAGAAGGAGGGTTCGAGGGAGCAACTGCCGCACGTGAGCTAGAGGAGCTAGTCCTTGCCGATCTGCCACCGTTAGAGTCACGCACAGAGGACGCGCAAGAGGAAGTCGCCGTGAAGCCCGTCGCCGCCACTGCCGTACCTGGGCCATCATCATTCACGTCGTGGAGTCATCGCTGTCACTTATGGTAAAGCCAGAGAGAGAAAGCTTGGGAGCAGAGGAGAGAGAGATATCTGAGACTGAGCTGGGGTCCAACCACCGCGCCCAGCCGCTGTTCGCGTCGCCGGAGTCACCTCCGCCGGAACCGCCGTCGTCACTGCCAGCTTTCATCTCCGTCGTGGTTGATTATGGATGAGAGGGGATGAAGCTGCCTTTGCCGCCGGAGAACGCTCTGCTGGTAAGGGTTTTAATTGTTGTTTCTATCCATTTGAATTCTAAGAAGATTTTGATGCTGCGTGATTATTATAGTTGATCCACCGGAGCTTCTGGCCGCTACCGAAGTTGCTGCTGGGCCAGTTTAGGATTGCGGCTTGTCCGTTCTGATGTTATCGTAAGTATATTTTATTTTGAACTCTCGGTGTTAGTATTCCGTTATCAATTATTGAGAATTTTGTGATGTTAATATCTCAGGGTTGAGTTTCGAAAATTGTTTGATTAAAATGAAAGCTGCTGCAATGTCGTCTCACTTCGTTTCTTGTGGTGAGACTAATTGGTTTTGTTCCTTGTTACGACGATGCTCTATTAATAATTATGTTCTAATTTCATTTAATATTCATTTCGCATTAATCCCAATTTACGTCAGATAAGTCGTCGTTGCTGTGAACCTTGATTGTCACTGTTGATATTGCCTGGGAATCACTGAGGTTGTTGCCGCGAGTTAAGAATAGTAAGAGGACTCTTGACGCGTTAACTTTAAAGGGTTCGACTTTGAGATATGGGTTTTTCTAAAAAGCTATTTTATATTTTGGAATTGTTATAAATGGATACTGATGTGAGAATTATATACTTTTTAGTGATTGTATAAGTCTTATATATTGCCTGGCTAGTTTGGATGAATATGATTATATGTTTGATTGGATTATTGTTTGGTTTCGATAAACAGACTGTTACTGAATTGTTTCCTTAAAGTTTTGAAAATGGGTTTAATCAATTGATAATGATTTGATCTTGGGACGGTTTTCTTGAGATATGAAAATGAGGTGAATGTTGGATTTTGCTTGCTTTTGAACTGATTTTGGGTTTTGGACCGTTGAGAAGGATTGTGGAATGGTTTGGTTGGGACCCGAAAAGGATGGCAAAGTCCAAGTTTTAGGGGAGGTGCTGTTGAAATTTCTATAAAAATCTTAGACTTTGTTTGAAAAGTTATTTAGAAAGGTTTGGATTTGAGAAATTGTATTATTTGATTTATTAAGAAAATAGTTATGTTTTCGAGTTTAATTTATTTAAGAAAACTATATGTCTTGAGTTTGATTTATTTAGAACGGAATTACTTACCATTTTGAATCACTAAAGAAAAGTATTATGTTCTAATATTGATTTTAAATATAAAAGGGGCTTTTGCTTTTATTTAGACTTAAGGATTTCGTTTAGAGGAGCTTTTAGTGATTTTAAAGGAAATTGGACTTTTGATTGAATAATTGCGTTTGTGATATTTTGGGAGAAGTCAGGGAATTGGTTTTAAGAAGGAACCCAAAAGTGGTTTTGATTTAAATGGATTGGCTCCGTTTTAAGTGAATTGGTTATGGATTGGGTTGCGACTTGTGACTTTATATGATTCGGTTTTATAATAAATTTTATTTCTATTTATTTAAACCAAGAATCTATGATTTTTAAGAGTTTCAATAAATTTTTAAGAAATTGAGATAGGTTGTCCTTCCCTAAAGTCTTGAGACTCTGCTGAGAAATTTCTATTATCAAATTCTGTTTTAGGATGACTGATTTTTGGATCTTTCAAAATAGATTTTTAATTTGGCTTAGTTGCTGAATCATTTGGAAGTTTTAGAAGGATGTTGTGGAAATGTGGCTTGTTTTGAAAGAAGAAATTTCTTTTGAGAAAGATGGCTTATAAGTTCGAAGTGATTTGAGAAATGTGGATTTTTGAAGTTAAGACTGGGATGAATTGAATTTGACTTCAAAGAAAAGTGATTTATGGCTTGAACGATGATTTTATAAGTTTTATGATGTTAGATGGTGGAAATGCTATTATGTCATGAGCCGGAATGGCTGTATATGATAATGAATTATGGATGATTTTGGAATATGTTATGAGCCAAAATGGCCGAATATGACAATGAATTATGGTTGATTGTGGAATATGTTATGAGCCGGATGGATGAGTATGAATATGGATAATTATTGAGTTGATAAAATGATTGTTGCACTTCCAATTATCTGAGATGCGAGTTTTCCTGGATAAAAGCAGTGGCTAGCCACCACGTGCTCTAGGTTGAGACTCGATACTCTGCTGACCTTATGCCATAAGTGTGGCCGGACACTGTGAAAGTTCAGGATGAGCTCGCCCCCATGGATAAACATCAGTGTGGGTGTTGTGTGATTATGATTATGATTATGATTGTGAATAACTCGAGTTAGGGATACACGACAGAGGGACAATCCAATGGTTAGATACCAAGACTTGTCGGGTTGGCTTTATAACCGACAGATGAGACTCATCAGCCATTAAGACAAGCATTCATCGTATGCATCTATGTGACATTGTTTGGGTGTGCATATTGTACATGGTTTGCCTATGTGATTAATTATGTTTAATTGCTATTTGCTCTACTTGAGGTAATTGTTTACTTGTGCTTGAACTTTCCTACTTGTGTTTGCTACTGAAACTCTGTTGGATTGTGGTGATTGATTGTTGTTTGTATTATTTGGGCCTAGGGCCTTGGTTGATCATGAGGTGGGGCGAAGGCCATGTCTGGTTTGTATTTCTGGTTTAGAAAAGTATGAAAAACTAAACTGGTTCAACATAAACTTAATGAACCTATACTTGGAGCAAGTTGGTCCTTCATGCGGTTAGAAAAACCTTTTGAAAGGCTTTTGAATTTTTTAAGAAATAAACAATTTCCTCTTTCAGAAAAGATTTCAGATTTTTAATAGTAAACATTTACTTTTGGAAAGATGCATAAGGCGGTTATTAATCACTGTAAGATTTTATTTTCAGGTATCCTATTATAGTAATTCTGCAACCCTATAGTGAGAACCCTTTCGAGAACGATGTTCTCACTCTCCTATTGGTGTTTCCTTCTCGGGATATAGACGAGGAAGTCACGAAGAGTTTATTCTATTTTCTATTTATATGATGTATTATATTATTTTAGATATTATGTTTTTTCTCGCCTTTATCTTTATACATTCTGTAAGAGGGATAAGAATTCTATTAGTTAATACTTGTAAAATTATGAATATGTATATATACGTATCCTTTGTAAGTATTGATATTAGTATGGATGCATGTTTCTAAAAAATTCGGTTTAAGTTTTAAACAGGCTCATATTTTAGTATTAAATATTTTTAACAGTTGTCGTAATATCCGAGCTGTCAGAGTAGTACAGCCAGAAGCGTGCCATTTTGATAGTTAGAGTATTACAGAAAAGGGACAAAGATATTTAAACTCTATCATAATCTTACTCGAAAATTTAAATTATCACTAAAATTTAATTATATCTTATTTGCCCATTGAAAATATTTTATTTCTAATCCTAGTCACACGCCAATGTTTTCCACTTGACTCTATTCAGCCATACTTGTAACAAAATAAAAATTTTCAATCAAACACAATATGCAATCAATCTATATTTCATATATATTAATAAAACAAAAAATATAAAATTAAATTCATATTAAAATTTAAAAACAACAAAATTTATGTTAAAATTAGAAAAAAAAGTGTGAGTTCAATCTCTATCAATTTCATTATACGGGTAGTAATATATTTTTTAACAATATACCCGACCCTACCCGCAATTTAATCCATTATGCTCTCAACTCTACTAGAATGAGTTGGGTTGGATCGAGTACTCGTTTATAGGGTTAGTATCGCTAGTCATATGCCAAAAGGGCCAAGGTGGGTTTGATAATTATACAAGATTCTAGCTAAATTATACCAAAATAAGAACACATATTAAACTAACTATTAGTAAAAATTATTAATTTGTTTTCTTTACTAAATGAACAACAAATGTATTAAATTCTTAAATTAACTTTTTTAATTGAAAATTCTAAAATATGCCCTTATGACACATGCTAGTTAAACCTATAATAAAATGCAAGATTTGAAATTTGTTGATAATCAATTGTGATTAATTTATGCAGTAGTAATTAAGATTTTTTGATGTTGTTTCTTTAGTAGTAGCCTCATTTATGATAATATAATAAATAATAATTCAGAATTAGGGGGGAATTAATCCTCAAATTTTTCCATAGAAAATAATTTGTTTTTAAAATTAATTTTAAAAAAATTTTAATAGTTATATTGATCTTTTTGTCAATTAAATAATAACGATAATATTAAGAGTCTTGTGACACGATGATATAACAAATTAACGTGTCACAAATTAATTAGTTGATTGATGTGATATAACACATTAATCAATTATTTTATAATGTATGACATTAATTGACTATGTCATTATGGCAAGTTCGACACTTAACTTGATGTATTATTTTTTAATTAACTATGTCATTATGTTATGTAGCACTTAATATGAGCACATATTATTATGTTATTGATGAAAGAATTGATTTAACTTATGATAATAAACTTAATATGAATAATAAATTTTTTTGACAAACAATTTAAAAATTGATTGTTTTTTTTAAAACGAAGTTAAGTATTAATTAAATTTAATTACAAGAGAGGAATTATTTTATAATAAATAGCCAATGAATCGGTAATTTTTATAATAAATAATAAGTCAATCTCTTGTGTGATGCTATTTTTTTAATTAAAAGATTTTTTATTGAATTACTTTTTTTTAGTGATATCATTTTTAGTAATGATCCTTCTTTGCTTGATCATTATAAGTAAAAAAATTTTTAAAAATAAACATGTTAACAAATAAACCACTCTAATATTTAACGATTTGTTTGTTTATGAGAATAGGACAATACAAGACACTGAAAATAAGACAAAAGATAAAAACATAAAATTTTGTGCTCTTGTATTCGTTTTGGTGATAAACTATAATAAACAATGTAAATTCAATTTAGTCTCATTTTTGTTATCCAAAAAATTTGAGAAAAAAAATATAATTATAAAAAATTAACAAGAATAATGAAAGAAAAAATGAAAAATAAGTTGTCTCTTATTAGTGTCTATATGTCCTTCCTGTTAGGATGGACACAAAATACACTAATTCAGTATCTCTGGACATAATGTTTCTGTCCATGTCTCATCTGTCAAACACGATTTTGTGTCTCTGTGTCCCTGTTTCAATGTCTCATCTATATAAACAAACGCAACCTAACTGTTCCAACAATTATTTGAAATCGTATAGTATTTTGGATTTGAACGTGAGATCCAAACATTTAAGGGATGGTTTCGACTTGCTCCTTGAGAGTGTGGTTTTTCCGATGTCTTCATCTAGGTAAGGGTACCTGTAACACCCTAACTACCAAATATCACACTTCCGGCTGCGCGACTCTGATAGCTCAGACATTACAACGACACTTATACTATTTAATACTAAAATATGAGCCTGTTTAAAACTTTAAACCGCAACACCGCTCCCAAAAATACTTTTACTATGCAACGTACATCCATACATACAATACAACTTACAAAAGCTCTCAAAGAGTACATCCATGTATATACATATTTATATATAAATAATATTACAAGCATTAACCAATACAATTCCTATCCCTCTTACAGAAGTATAAAGATAAAGGCGAGGGAACAAAAATATAACTAAAGCAATACAGAGCATATCAACATTAACTAAATAAACTCTTCGTGACTTCAGCATCCATATCTTGAAAGGGGAAAAATTGTAGGGGGTGGGAACATCATCCTCGAAAGGGTTCTCAGTAGAGGGTTTTTGGGAATTACTGTAATAGGATACGGGGAGATAAACCGTACCAGTGATTAATAACCATCTTATGCCTCTTTTCAAAAACAACGGTTTACAATAAAAGAGAAATCTGAAATCTTTTCTGAGAGAGGAAACTTTTCGTTTAAAACAAGATTCAAAAGCCTTTCAAAAGGTTTATCTATGCTGAACCAAATTAGCCTTTCATGCTTTTACAAACCAGCAACACAAAACCGAAACCAACCATCGGTCCATCTCATTTCAACCACGGCCCTAGGCCCAAACAATCCAACAGTAACCAATTCACCATAATCCAACAGAGTTTTAGTCACAAACATAAGTAGGAAGGTTCAAGCACAAACAAACAGTTACAACAAGTAGAACAATTAGTAGTTAATCACAAGTAATCACAAAGGCAAACCAAGTACAATATGCACACCCAAACAATATCACATAGATGCATATGATGCATGCCTGTACTAGTGGCTGATGATATCATCTGTCGGTTATAGAGCCAACCCGACAAGTCCTGGTAGCTAACCATTGGACTGTCTCTCTGTCGTGCATCCCCAACTCGAGTTATACTCAACATAAACTTGATCATAATCATGATCCATATCCAACACCCACTGGTGTATATTCAGGGGGGCGAGCTCATCCGGGACTTTCATAGTGCCCGGCCACACTTACGACATAGAGTCAGCAGAGTCTTGAGTCTCCACCTGGAGCACGTGGTGGCTAGCCACTGCTTTCTTCCAGGGAAACTCGTGTCTTTGATAGTGGAAGTGCAAAGTCGCAATTATCAATATCTCAGCATATATGCATTCATTCTCAGCCATGGATCAACATCCATCTCAGCCATCCGGCTCACGGTTCAATCCAGAACCAGCCAATTTATCAATAAATATAGCCTTTCGGCTTAATTTCATAATTCATAATCAACCATACGGCTCATAACTTATTCGGCAATCAGCCATAATTCAATAGCATACACAGCCATTCCGGCTCATAACAAATAGCACTTCCACCATTCAACATCATCAAATTCATAAAATCGGCATTTAAGCCATAAATCACTTTTCTCAATTTATTTCACTTTGAAATCAAGTTTCAACTCTTTTCAGCCTTGGCTTTAAAGATCTCATTTCTCAAACCATCTCAGGTTCATAAGCCACTCTTACACAAGGTAAGTTTCCCTTTTTGAAAACAAAGACACCCTCGGCATTCTTTTTTCAAAACCTCCAAAACCAAGGCAAGTTAAAGACTTATTTTGAAATATTCAAAATCGTCCATCCAACAACAGGATTTCGTATCAAAAGTTCCTCGGCAGAGTCTCAAGTCTTTAGGGGAGGTCAACCTATATCAACTCCATAAAATTCATTGAAACTCTTGAAATCCTAGATTCTCGGTTCAAGTAAATAAAACTGAATTTATCATGAAACCGAATCATACAAAATCACAAGTTCCAATCCAGTCCAAAATCAATTCACTTGAAACGGAACTAGCTCATTTGAATTAAACCACTTTCAGATTTCTTCTTAAAACCCATTTTTCTAACCTCTTCTAAAATGTCTCAAACTTAATTATTCAGTCAAAAGTCTAGTTTTCTTAAAAATCGCTAAAAGCTCTTTTTTATATTGAAATCGATATTAGAGCACCAATCTTTCCTTCAGTGATCCATATGGTAAAAATAGTTCATTTCTAAATAAGTCAAACTCAAGGTATAAGGTTCACTTAAATAATTTAAGCTAAAAAACATAAATATTCTCTTTATACTTCAAATACTACAATTTCTCAAATCCAAACATTTTTGAACAACTTTTTGAACAAAGTCTAGGATTTTTATAGAAATTTAGGTAACACCTCCCCTAAAACTTGGACTTTGCCACCTAGTTCGGGTCCCAACTAAACTATTCCTCAATCCCTTTCAACAGTCCAAAATCGAAAATCAATTCAAAATCAAGCTAAATCCAACAATCACCTCATTTCACATCACAATGAAACCGTTTCAAAATCAATTCAATATCAACCGATTTAACTCATTTCAAAAGCTTTAAAGAAACAGTTCAGCAACAAATCATTTATCAAAACCAAGTCAATTAAAGTAAACCAAGCTGAATCCAAAAGTGCATTCGATATTTCACATTATCAAGAAAATTAACTCAATTCAAATCAATTCTCAATGGATTAATCTCGATCTCAAATCTTTAAAAAAATCAACTTGAAAACATTCCGTTTCACAAAACCGCACAATAATCCAACCAACAAACATTCATAATCAATCGAGACAAATCAAACCATACATAAGGCCGATACAATCACCAAATACACATTCTCTCACATCAGTATCCATATGTAATAATTCCAATATATAAAATATAGTTTTCAGAAAGCGCCCCTACCTCATCAAGCAAAACCTTAACCCAAGTGTGTCAACTGAACTCTTTTCGCTCTGCCCAAAATCTGCGACAACCGAAGCCTCAGCTCCGATTGTTTTCCCAAATAACAGAAACAGCCTCACTCGGTACATGTAAGCTCGGTTACTAATTCCTAACACATCAATATCGCGGAAATCTTAAAACTCATAACTGAAAACAAATGGCAAGGATTCCAGGATAAAAACACTTACTGAAATAAAAGGAATGGCACAGCAGCCTCCGCAACACTTATACGACACGCAATCATCAGAACTCAAACCTACATTATCAAGCCTCAAGGTCTTTAAACAAACATAACCGAACGCTAAAGCAGGGGTTTTCAAAATGTGAAATACTTACTGTTCTAACAAGCGAAGCAATCGCAACTCCAAATCGACCCGACAGCAGCTCCGTAAAAAATTTTCGAGCGACAGCGGCGGCCCGAATCTCTAACAATAGCAGCTGTACAACCACCCAGTATCAACAATCTTCCCAGAATTCCAAAAGAACGGAAATCTCAATTAGAACCCTTACTGGTAGAGTTTTCCGGTGACGGCAGCGGGATTTTGGGCGGCATGAACAACACCCAGGAGCTGGCAGCAGCGGCGATAGCTCCCCGCCTGCTCTTCCGGTCGCACTTCCTCTTCCTCAGATCGGACCGGTGGCAGACCCCTCCTCAGCAGTGGCGGTGCAGTAGCTTCTAATGGTAAACAATGGCGACGGCGCTGCGGCAAGGAGCACAGCGGCATAAGCACCACGGTACACACCCTCTGCTCTTCTCGCACGACCCAATCCTCCCTCTTCATTGACCCGACGACGTCCATGGTTCAGCAGGGACGAGTTCCTCTAACTCGTGCAGCAGCGCCATTGGGAGAAGCAGCGGCGACAGCAGTGCCGTCCTTCCCCCTTCTCCCGCGCGTGCACCCTCGGTTTGTGGACCACCAAGGACAGCGACCATGGTGCGGCCTTAGGGAACGGCGACGCCCCCCTCCGCGGACCCTTTCTCACTCTCCGTCGCATCTCTCTTCAGCTGGCGACGATGAAGACGATCGGTACGGTGACGGGCTCGGCGGCTGCGTCGCCCTCCTCCCCTCTCGGATCTCCCTTTCCAACTTCCCCCTTCTCCCTCTAACCCTTTCGTTCTTCGTTCCTTCATCTTGCAGCTGCTGCTGTTATAGTATTAAGGAGTGTGTGTGTTTCAGGGAACCGAGTAACCGGGTAGGGTTTCAGGGTTAGGGTTGTGTGTGTTGAATTTTAGGATTAGGGTAAAATTAGGTACAAGGGTAATTTTGTAATTTCACTTAAAAATAGGAATAATATAGTAATTAAATATAAATTCTAATCCAACAATAATAATGTATAAAAATACTATTTGCTCATCAATTTCACATTTTATTTTCAATAAAATGTTCAAATCAAATAATTAGAATTAATATACTTAATTTCTTCATTTTCCAAAATAGCAGTATTAATATTTAAAATATTACTTATCTAATCCAAATCATATAAAATCTTCATTATTTCACAATTGCCAACTTTATAATTTAAATATAGAAAATAATTCAATAATTATAAAATTGGATAATAATCATAACTCATCTCAAATTCAATAAATCAAAACTTGCCTTAATTATCTTTAATAAAATAATTTCTGAAATTAATGCTATAAATAACTATATGATTTGAGACTTGATCATAATAAAACTTTTCAAAAGTTCTGGGTCTTACAGTACCTTGAAGAAGTTTCGATACTTAATTTAGCAAAAATTTTAGCAGACTTGAGTGAAATTGTATTAAAAAATATCTGATATTTATAAAGTAGAAAGGGTGGCCTTGTCATCTCTTGAAGATAAATTGATCATGTGTGATTATTTCCTTGTTGAATGAAAAGTTATCTCATGTTTGGATTGGTTATTATCTTAATAGTGATTGTCGAAGTAGTGGGGAGAGCATCTAACCCGTGTTGGCAAGCCCACACAAACTTGGTTGATACTGTTGGGCCGAGTTTGTAAAGAATGATCCTATTGGAGAGTTGTTACCAAGTATATTCTGGACTTAAACTATATATTTTTGCATAGATATGAACAATATCCCTATTTGAGTTAGAATCGTAAGATCAGAGTTAGAATAAGTTGTTGAGTAAAAAACACATTATCTTTTTAAATAAATATATTCTCCTTTCTAAAAATATAGAGAATAAATTTATAACTTTAAATAAATATATCCATTATATTCTTACTATATCTATTTATATAGATTAATTACTAATAAAATTATTCTAATTAAGTCATGGGCCGCTTTTTATTCCTTACATTACATTCTTTTTAACAACAATATTGCCCTCAATGCAAGTTACAATTTTTCAGAAGTGTTTTGACAAATTTGTCTTTAAAACGTTTACCATTTGAATGTTTCACCTGCTGAGAATGAATTAACTGAAAATGATTAAAATTAACTTGCACAAATATAGTCTAATTTCTAACAAGTTGATAATAAAAATGTTTTTTGTTCTTAGTGCATGCTATGTGCATCCTTAACATTGTGAATAATTTTAGAAATAGTTGCATATATACTTACATGTTGATTAATAAATACCGGATTCTTAATCTTGGGATATATTCCAACAACTCTAGATGCATCCAATGCGATGGATATAAACTCTTGAAAAGTGATGATTAGAAATTTTCATAAAAGAAACTCCAAAAATAAAATCGAGTTTCTTTAAAAAATACCCAACTTGATGTTGGTATATCTTCGACAAATAATAATAATAATAATAATAATTTTATTATTATTTTAAAATTTAACTTATTCTATTACTACTAAAAAATTTAATATTATTGACGGCGAAATGTCCGCTAGTTATCTTATAATTGATAATTTTTGGACTTATTTTATCAATCTTGTAACGGTCAGAAATAATCATCTATTAATATCAACCTCACTAACTGTTGGTAAAATAGTTTTATTGATAATTTTATTTTTATTTTTACGGATGGCTATTACGTTGGTATTAACAAAAAAAAAAAATTGAAATTACCACTTGTAAATTTATTTCTTTATTTAATAATTCCATCGTAATAATATATAAGTACGCAAGACAACAAAAATTTTACATTAATGAGTAATAACAAATTATTAAATTACAAGATCTTTATCATTAAAATATAGGTCAACTAATATTAATTATTTTTAATGGTATGCATCTAGCTACTAGTTTCGTTTTTCACCATCTATGACATAATGGCGTTCTTGTCTAACGGTTCACATGTACACATGCCATTATTACACGCAGGAAAAAATGGAAAACAAACATCTATTAGATAACTGCAACCACCAGGGCAATCCTTTTGAGGCACCAGATTTGTTGCTGTTTTTGGGAGACCAAATCCTACAAAAAAATATTTAAAAATGAAAAATAAAAAAGATAGTCATATGATATATAATATATTTGGAACATCAAAATGTTTTCACAAACACATAGAGGAAGGAAAAAATGGATGTGTCCGGAACTCTGGATTGGCTTTTAAAACGTTTTTCCTTTTTTTTTTCTGAAGATTTTTTTATTAAAAAGATAACTTTATTTTAAATAAAATGATTTTTTAAATAAATATTTCATTAGAAGAGCACATCATCTTTTTTTATATTTTTGCCGCGGCAGTTCAAGCTCTGCATTCGTGACCTACAAATTCAGCCCAACAGAATACATAAATTCAATTACAATTTTAGTCTTTATTATCTTATCTTTATCTTATCTTTAGTTGTTCTTATCTTATCTTTATTTGTTTTTATCTTTCATAGGACAATGCTCTTTATATATTTAGTTTTACCCTCATAGTTTACAAACACACTTCAGTATAATTCAATCAATCAACAATCAATAAAAATTTTTTTCTTTACCTTTCCTATTCTTTCACAATTTTATCAGAATATTTTATGACTTTTATAAATGAAGTACATATAGATCGATTCGTAGAGAGACTTATGTATCTTCTATTTACAAATTACTAAGATCACAAATTTATTTGTCTTTTTTTTTTACATTAGACTCTTTTTTTTGTAGCCTCAATTTTAAGATCGAAGAAAAGTAATTAACAAAATTATTTTAAAAGACACAATCACAAAATATAAATAAGATTAGGTCTTTGGTAATATAATTATTTAGATATCGAACAAAAAAAAACACATATAAGATGAAAAAAAAAATTATTGGTAGCTACTAAAGCGAGAAGGATGATTACAAATGATATTTTGATTGTAATCTTTATGTATTTCCTAGTTTACTTTTGAATCAAAAAATAAAATCTCGATTGGAGTCACAAACAAAATATTTTGTGTTTTGATGGCTTTCATTTAGGCCTTTTGATACAAATTTATAGAGTTGGATTAATGTCAAAAGTTAACAATAAATTATAATATATTATTATACATAAAATATTTAATTTTGAATTTATTTTAATTATATTCTATTTATAGTTTAGCAACTATCAAAATTAAGTATGTTCTCTTATTATTCAAATTTTGAGTAAATTATTTTTTTAAAATTATTTTTTAATTAATGCTAAAATATATTTTTTTCTTCAAATTATTTACCGCTTTGGTAATTTTTACAAATCCAATATTTGTTTTTTTATGAAAAATTTATAAGTCAATGATTAATTATCATGTTAGCAAAAATTAAACGTGACTTTGTATTTTTCTTATAACATTTTGAGTTATTGACTCTAAATAAGTTTACTTTAATAGATTTATTCTTTAGAATTCTCTTAATTTTAAATTTTGTTAATATGTATGCATATAAATAAAATGATAAAAAAATATTTTATAATAATAATAATAATAATAATAATATAAATTGGATTTATTTGTAATACTCTTTAGATAAGAAAAAATAAATTTGATAAAATATCTTTTGATCAAATTTGAATCTAAGTCTTAATTAATCAAGAGAATAGTCAATCATCTAATTAATGTTGACAAAATAAAATCATAGTATTTTTCAAATTAATAACTTTACTTAAATAGTTGAATTTTTTTGGAAAAAAAGGCACAAATAAGATTTAGACTCTATTATAATTTTATTCGTGGATTTAAATTATTATTAAAATTTAATTATATCTTATTTACGAGTTGAAAATCTTTTAATCCTTATCTTAGTCACATCCTAATCTTTTCTACCCGACCTTATTCAGTTCTACTTGCAACCAAAACAAAAATTTCAATCAAATATAATATGTATTCATTTTATATTTTATACATATTAATAAAATAAAAAATATAAAATTAAGTTCATATTAAAATTAAAAGCAACAAAATATAATGAAATTCATATTAAAATCACAAAAGAGAGAAAATGTGAGTTCAATCTCTGTCAAATTTATTATATACATATAATATTTTTAACAATATACTTTAGGGTGCAAGTAAGTCGAGTAAGATTTCTAACCTTAACCGCAGTTTAACCTACTAAACTCTTAACTCTACTAAAACAAGTTGGATCGCATTAAATACCTGTTTATAGAATTAGTATTGTCAGTCTTATGCCAAAAGAGTCAACATAGTTCAATAATAATACAAGAATTTAGCTAAATTGTACCATAATAAAAGCACATATTAAACTAACCATTAATAAAAATTATTAATTTTTTTTTAAATAAATAAACAACAAATATATTAAAAATTTCAATTAACGTTTCTAATTGAAAATTTTAAAATATGCCCTTATGACGATACAGACATACTAGTTGAACCCATAATAAAATGTAGGATTTAAAATTTGTTGGTAATTAATTGTGATTAATTTATATAGCAGTAATTAAGATTTTTTGATGTAGTACTTTTAGTAGGAGTCTCAAATTCGTCCATGAAAATAATTTATTCTTTAAATTAATTTTTAAAAGATTTTAATAGTCATATTAATTTTTTTGTTAGTTAAATAATGACAATAATATTAAAGATTTCATAATACGATGACGTAACAGGTTAATGTGTCAAAAAATGATTAGTTGAATATTGACGTGACATGACACATCAATCAATTATTTTATTATGTGTGACATTAACTAGCTATAGTGCTATACCATCATGACACGTGCGACACTTAACGTGACACATTATTCTCTAACCAGCTATGTCATTATGTTATGTGTCACTTAATATGAGCACACATTATCATCTAACTGATAAAAAAATCGATTTGATTTATAATGATAGACCTAATATGACTAATAAAATTTTTTGACGAACAATTTAAAAATTAAATTTCTTTTAAAAACGAATTTGAGTATTAACTTAATTTAGTTATAAGAGAGGAATTATTTTGTAATAAATAACTAATGAATCACTAATTGTAAACTGCCTAGCACGAAAAAGAACAACCACCTTCGATAAAAGTTTCATACACTAATTAATCTATATATATTTGTGGAGATTAAAAAATTTTCACCTTTGAATTTGGAATTAATTCCAAATCAATTCTAATTATAGAGAAGTATGGAGCAGTGAATCTTGTGCATGATAATTTGCAAGAATCACACATGAATAGGGATACTCGTGCAAAAGAGGGTGAATGGGTTATAATTAATAGAAAAGGCAAGGAAAAAGTGGGTAAAGACTCAAAAGTGGTGCCAATAAAAAGCCAATGTAACAATATGCTCCAATTTGGTGAGTAAAAATTTTTTTTCTCGATTTAATAACATGCATGCTGGATCCTCATCAAATGAAAAGGTGAAGTCCTTATCAAATGCAAAGGTGTGGCCTAAGGAAAAGAAGGAACCTCCATCCACGCTTGACTCTTTGGGAACAACTCAGGTGGCTTTCAAGGATCAAAGTATTTCCTTTTTTAAAACAGGGTACAAAAGGTAACGTCCTATTTCTCTTCAAAACTCACCTACTGAAGCATTATCAATGGATTCTCGAGTACAAAAAGAGCTTGATAAAGCTAGTGCAACAATAAACTTGGAGAACCAACCTCAACAGAAGAATGATGATTCTGCGGCACAAGTCCAAGAGAAGACATTTAGAAACTGGGGTCCATCAACATGAGGTAGGATGATTAAACATTCCAATTATTTAATTTATTTTTATGAATTGTGACCATTTAAATATTATTATTTGGAATGTAAGGGGGCATCAAATAAGATGTCTCGGGTGCATTGTAAGGAGTTGGTACGAAAATTTCAACCAACCTTTTTTATTTTGGTAAAAATTCATATTGGGTTTGAAATTATGAAAGAATTTTGGAAGAGATTAGGCTATTATCCTGTAGGGATTGTAGATGTTGTTGGACACAAGAGAGGAATTTGATTCCTCTCTGCTAATTTAAATTTTTCTTGTAAAATTCTTTGGGCTATGAATCAATGTGTAACTTTGGAAATTGATGGTGGTGGGAGAAGATGGATATGTAGTGCGGTTTATGGCATCCTCAAGCCACTAATAGAGTAGAATTATGGAGTCATCTGCTTGATATTGGTTTGTGCATTCAGGACCCATAGGTGGTAGTTGGGAATTTTAATGATATTTTGAGTGTTCATGAGGTGAAGGGGGTAATTTCTATTTGAATCACAGTAGTATCTTTGTAAGTACTCTAGATTCTTGTGGTCTTTTTGATCTGACAACCTTTGAAAGATGGTTTACTTGGTTCCGTAAAATTCAAGAAAACAAAGAAATTGCAAAGAGATTTGATAGAGCTTGCTGTACTACAGAATGGCGCTTTCTTTTTCTAGAAGCTTTTGTTGAAGTTCTCATCCGTTCTCACTCTGATCATTGTCCCCTACTTATCCGATGTCAATGAGTTCCTATCAAGAAAGGAAACCGGTCTTTTAGATTCCAAGTGGCATGGGCAACGCATCCTAATTACAAGGCCATTGTTCAGAAGTCTTGGATAGTACAGACTTTAGCATCCATAGAAAGTTGCTGGGGGTTTAAGAAGCTTCGTTGGAATTCAACTCTACGGTTTTCGGCAATATTTTTATTAAAAATAGGGAATTGGAGACTTATTTGAATTGTATTCAACGGAAAATGGAAGCTGATGATGATCCGATTTTGAAGCACAAAGAGGAAGAATTGAGAGTTGAGTATAATCTAGTTTTGGCCCAAGAAGAATTGCTTTGGTACCAAAAGTCAAGAGATCAATGGGCTCAGTATAGTGATAGAAATACTAGCTTTTTCCTTATGCAAACCATCCTTAGAAGAAAATCTAACAAGGTTCATGAGTTGCTGGTCAGTGATGGGTCCTGGTCTGATGATCCGGAAGTTTTGCAAAGAGAGGTTGTTCATTTCTTCAAAAATATTTTTTGCTCTACTGAGCTTGTTGAGGTTAATTGCATGAAAGAAATTCCTATGTCATCTCTTAGCCAAGATGCTTGTGATAATTTGTCTAAACCAATAACAATGTTGGAGGTTAAAGAAGCTCTGGATAATATGAGCTCGTTCAAAGCTCTTGGGCCGGATGGTTTTCAAGTTTTTTCTTCAAGGAATATTGGGATGTGGTGGGTCATGAGGTGTGACGTACTGTTCAGAAAGCAATCTTAGGGGAGACGTTAAGCCATTCTTTGTTAGAAACTTTGATTGTTCTTATCCCTAAGTGCGACTCTCCAACTAGATTGAAGGGTTTTTGGCCAATAAGCCTTTATAATGTAATTTATAAGCTAGTGACTAAAGTGCTGGTTAATAGATTACGACCATTTTTAGATGAGATTGTTAGCCCAACTCAGGGAGGGTTTATTCATGGTAGAGAAGCACCTGATAATATTATTGTCGCTCAATAAGCTCTTCACTTTCTTAAGCGGACAAAGTCTAGAAAAGGATCTATGGCTTTTAAGATTTATTTAGAAAAGGCTTATGATAGAATTGATTGGAATTTTCTTGAACACACTCTTGAATCTTTTGGCTTTCATTCTCTAATTATTCGGCTTGTAATGAATTGTGTTCAGACCTCAAATCTTTCCATCCTTTGGAATGGGAATAGATTGGACAGCTTCCAACCTTGCAGAGGGCTCAGGCAAGGAGATCCAATTTCTCCTTATTTATTTGTTTTGTGCATGGAGAGATTGGCGTGCTTCATTTTCAAACAAGTTGATGAGGGTATTTAGGATAGTGTGGCTGTTTCTAGAGGGGGACTTAGGGTTTCTCACTTGATGTTTGCAGATGACCTCCTCCTTTTTTTAAAGCAAAGAAAAATCAAGTTCAGAATGTTGTACACACCTTGGAGTTGTTTTGCAAAGCTTCAGGTATGAAGGTTAACATTAAAAAATCTAAAGCTATTTGTTCTAGAAATATCTCTAATAGAAGGAAAGAAATATTGTCTGGTGTTTCTTATATTCCTTTTGCTAGTGACCTAGGCAAATATTTGGGGTGAATCTTAATCATCCTCGAGCTGCTAGGTCTATTTATTCGGACTCTTTAGAGAAGATCAAGAATAGGCTAGCTAGTTGGAAAGGTCGGTTCCTTAACAGAGCAGGCGGGCTTTGCTTAATTAAATCTGTTGCTTCTTCTCTTCCTATTTATCAGATGCAAGTGACACTTTTTCATACTTCAATTTGTCAAAAGATTGATTCTGTGCTTAGACAATTCTTGTGGAAGCGAAAGGGGGTGCATTGCTTAAATTTGGTCAAGTGGAGCAAAGTTGTCACTCCAAGAAAATATGGAGGCTTGAGAATTAGAGATACCCTATGCATAAATTTTGCTTTATTAGGAAAGCTTGTTTGACAATTACTGCATAATAAAGATAAGCTTTGGGTAAGAATTATGTTGGCAAAATATTTACCTGGGAGTTATTGCTTTTTACCCAATTTTTCTAATAATGTTTCAAGCACTTGGCGAGGGATTTAAAAGACAGTAGAAAAGCTTCGTGATGGTTTTGATTGGTGTACAGGCAGGATGTCTCAATCCTTTTAGTATTATGCTTGGCGACCATGTGGAACGCTAGCTCCTTTGGTTCCTTTTGTGGACATTTTTTATTCTCACTTGAAGCTAGAAGATGTCTGCCACCATAGACATTGGCGGTGGGATATTCTTTGCACAATGATTCCAGAAGAAGTTAAACTTGATTTGATGCTCTTTGATCCTATCAAGCAGGCAAGAGATAAAACAGGTTGGTTTTGGACAAACTCAAATACTCTCACCTACTCGACTAAAAGTGGGTATGAATGGCTATTGAAGAAGAAATTTGGCTGGAATGATAATGAAAATTGGCTTTGGTTTTGGCGCTTGAGAATACCGAAGAAGATAAAGTGTCTGCTCTGGCTTTGCCTCAACAATGGAGTTTCCAAAGCTAGTTACCAGTTTCAAAGAGGTCTTGCTACTTCTGATTTTTGTCAGAGATGTTATCTTGCTCTAGAGGATATTAACCATTGCTTTAGGACTTGCCAAAAAGCTCGTCAGATTCAGATTAGCTTAAACTTGGAATGACCACTGAGGACTCTAGTTTGGATTTTGTGTCTTGGATTCGTTCTAACCTCAACAAAAATAAGTTTCTCTTTGCAGCGGCCTTTTAGTGGATTTGGAGGGATAGAAACAATGACATCTTCCATCAAAATGATCTATGGAGTAAGGAGAAAATTGTTCACTTAGTTAAACATGCTGCTCGAGATTTCTCTAATGTTGTTACCAACCAAAAACATATTATTCCTTCCTCTTTGCAATATAACTGGGAACCACCTCCAATGAAAGTCTATAAAGTGAACTGCGATGCAAATATTTTTGAAAATAAGCAATTAGCTAGCTTTGGATGTATTATTAGAGACAGTATGGGAATTTGGATAAAAGGTTGTTCTGCCAGTATATCTCTTTCTAGTGTTCTCTGTTGTGAGTTTCATGCTATTTGGAGAGGGCTTGTTATGGCTTGGGATTGCGAGTGCAAAGAGGTCATATGTGAAATTGATAATCTTGATACGTTTCTTTTTGTTTCGCGTGGCACAACCAGCATAATTAGGAATGACTCTGATCTGCTTGACAAAATCAAAGAGATGCTCTAGTGCAATTGAACATCTACTTTAGTGCTCATCCAGTGCACAGCAAACAGAGCAGCTGATTTAATGGCTAAAACTGCTGCTTTAAACAAGCAGGTGTTCTTAAAGTGGTTACTGTCCCTATTAATTTAGACATTATTATTAGAGAAGAGTGCTATTTTTTTCTTAGGTCTTTTTTTTTGTGTTATATTCAGTCACAACAAAAAATAAATAAACAAATTCATTGTTATTTTGACTTTCATCCAAATCCAAAGGGACTTATGAATTCTGTATTTAAAAATTGCCATTATTACTAAGACGGATATGCATGATGCATGAGTAAGGTAATTATGCAACTTAAACCAAATAAAGAACCAATGTAGACATTGATCAAAGTGATATTAGTATCTATCTTGACTATTTAACCAAAAACCTTCTTTATCTCGCAAGCCCTAAAAGGAATGTTTGCTTAAAGCCCTTTAACCAAATTAATCTATTCTTAATGATTGGCGTACATATTATTGTTACTTACTTTTTCTTTCTTTAACCTCGTTATATTAAGTCAATCTTTTGTGTGATGCTATTTCTTTAATTGAAAGATATTTTTATTGTAATTTTTTTTGTGATATTATTTTTAGTAATGATCTTTTTTCACTTAATCACTATAAGTAAAAAAAATTTCAAAAATAAACATGTTAACAAATAAACCACCTTAATATTTAAGATTGTGTTTATTTCTGAGATCATGACAAGATAAGACACTAACAACAAGACACAAAAAATCAAAATATAAAATTTTGTGTTCTAGTATTCTGTTTAGTAATAAACTATAACAAACAATGAAAATTTAATTTTTTTCTTATTTTTTATCCAAAAAATTTGAAAAGAAAAATATAATAATAAAAAATTAACAAGAACAATAAAAGGAAAAATAAAAAATAAATTGTGTCCCTTATTAACGTCTCTGTGTCCTTTCTGTCAAGATGGATACAAAATAATACACTAATTCAATGTCTCTAAACATAATGTCTCTGTCCATGTCTCATCTGTCAAACACGATTTTATATTTTCGTGTCTCTGTTTTAGTGTCCTGTCCATGTAAACAAACACAGCCTAACTATTCTAACAATTACTTGAAACCATACAGTATTTTAGACTTGAACAAGAGATTCAAACTTCTAAGGGTTGGTTTTGACTTGCTCCTCGAGAGGATGGTTTTTCCGACGTCTTCATCTAGGCAAGGATACTTTGAAGAGGTTTCAATACTTAATTTAGCAAAATTTTAGTAGACTTGAGTGAAATTGTATTAAAAAATACCTGAATATTGTGGTATTTATAGAGTAAAAAAGGTGACCTTGTCATCTCATGAAGATAAATTGATCATGCGTGATTATTCTCTTGTCGAGTGAAAAGTTATCTCATGTTTGGATAAGTTATTATCTTAATGGTAATTGGTGAAGTAGTGAGGAGAGCATCTAATATGCTCTCCAAATCAAATCATATATGGGATATATAGCTAGGGACCGTTTCTATATTAGTCCAACCGTGTTGGCAAGGCCACATGAACTTGATTGATACAGTTGGGCCGAGTTTATGGAGAATGATTCAATTGGAGAGTTGTAATCAAGTATATTCTGGGATTGGAGTATATATTTAGGCATAAATATGAACAATATTCATATTTAAGTTAGAACCGTAAGATCGAAATTAGGATAAGTTGTTAATGAGAAACACATTATCTATTTAAATAAATATATTTTTTCTAAAAATATTGGGAATAAATTTATAACTTTAATATTGTGTAAGAAAAAAAATTTAAAAAATAGAGATAGAATAAAAAATTTGTTAATTAAGAATCAATAGAGAGAAAAGAGAGTAGAGAGAATCCTTAGGATCAAAGAAAAAAGAAATTAATCACTAAAATTTCTCATTATTAGCATTACATTCTTACTATATCTATTTATTAAATTAATTACTAGTAAAATTATTTTTATTAGTCATGGTCCACTTTTTATTCTTTACATTACATTCATCTTAATGATAATATTGCTCTCAAATTACAATTCTTAACAAGTATTTTGAGAAATTTATCTTCAAAACGTTTACAATTTGAACGTTTCACTTACTGAGATTGAATTAACTGAAAACGATCAAAATTAATTTGCACAAATATAATCTAATTTCTAACAAGTTGATAATAAAAATATTTTTTGTTCTTAATGCTATGACTGTCAGAAATAATATCAACCACTTGTAAATTTATTTCTTTATTTAATAATTCCATGGTTATATATAAGTACACAAGACGACACAAATTTTACATTCATGAGTAATAATAAATTATTAAACTCCAAGATTTTTATTATTAAAATAATGTAGGTAAACTACATTATTTCTAATGGTATGCACTCAGCTACTAGTTTCCTTTTTCACCATGTATGACATAGTGGCGTTCTTGTTTTGTGCTTGCATTATTATTGTCTAACTTTGCACATGTACACTTGCCATTAATACACGCAGGAAATAGTGGAAAACAAACATTTATTAGAAAATTGCAACCACCAGGGCAATCCTGTTGAGGCACCACATTTGTTGGTGTTTTTGGGAGACCAAATCCTACAAAAGAAAAAAAATATTTAAAAATGAAAAATAAAAATCATGGTCATAATATATAATATATTTGGAACATCATGGTAGAAAATTTAAAATGTTTCACAAACACACAGAGGAAGGAAAAAAATGGATGTGTCTGGAACTTTGGATTGGCTTTTAAAACGTTTTTCCTTTTTTTATTGAAGATTTTTTATTAAAAAATAATTTTATTTAAAAAACGATTTTTTAAATAAATATATGATTAGAAAACTCTTATATATTTTATAAAATTGATCCACATGTTAGTTTAAGTAAAAGTATCTTATTTATTATCGTTTTAGAGAGAGAAAAAAATTACAAACACTTTACGTCAACTAAAATTAAATTGAGTTGATTTAAAGATGTAATGTTATATTAGGAGTAGATGATAGATAAATTTTTTAATTTTTATTTAAAAATAAATAAAATCCCTCATCAAAATTAATTATAAATAGGTTCATGACTTTTGTAAATAGAGGGAGTAAATATAGGTCCATTTGTAGAGAGAATTATATATCTTCTATTTACAAGATCACAAATTTATTTATATTTTAATTTTTTAAAGAATTTATTTATTTTTGTGATAAAAAATAAAAAATTCATTGTCGTTTTTTCTCCTCACTAGACTCATTTCTTGGCCTCAAATTTGAGATTGAAGAAAAGAAATTTACAGAATTATTTTAACAGACAAAATCATAAATTAAGTATATATAAACAAGATTAATACGTATCTAGTAATATATATAATTATTTAGATATAAAAAAAAAAGAACGCATATAAGATGAAAAAGAAAATACCATTGGTGGCTACTAAAGCGAGAAGGATCATTACAAATGATATCTTAGTTGCAATCTTCATCATGTTTCCTAGTTTTTTGGATTAAAAAATAAAGACTAGGTTGAAGTCACAAACAAAATATTTTGTGTTTTGATGGCTTCTATGAAGGCCTTTTGATGTAAATTTATAGAGTTGGATGAGTGTCAAAAGATAGTAATAAATTATAATATATTATACATAAAATATTTGATTTTAAATTTGTTTTAATTATATTCTATTCATGGTTTAACAACTATCAAAATTGAATATGTTCTCTCATTATTCATAATAATAATAACAATAATAATAATAATAATAATAATAATAATTGGATTTATCTGTAATACTCCTTATAAGAGAATGTATTTGATAAAATATCTTTTGGTCAAATTTAAATCTAAGTCTTAGTTAATCTAGAGAATAGTCAATCATCTAATTAATGTTAACAAAATAAAATCATATTGTTTCCAAACTAATAATTTTACTTAAATAGTTGATTTTTTTTTTTGGAAAAAAGGAATAAAGAAAAAATTTAAACTATATCATAATCTAACTAGTAAATTTAAATTATTACTAAAATTTAATTATATTTTATTAGTAGGTTGAGAATCTTTTAACTTTAATCGTAGTCATATTCTAATATTTTTCACCGATCTTATTCAGCCCTACTTGCAACAAAATAAAATTTTTCAATTAAACATAATATATAATCATTTCATATTTCATACATATTAATAAAATAAAATATACAAAATTAAGTCCATATTAAAATTAAAAGCAACAAAATATAATGAAATTTATGTTAAAATTATAAAAGAGAGAGAATGTGAGTTTAATCTCTATCAACTTCATTATATACGTATAATATTTTTTAACAATATACTTTAATTTATATTTAATTACTCTGGTGGTCCCTATAGTTTAGCAAAATTTTTAATTAGGTCCTTATACTTTTTTTCCTTTTAATTGAGTCCTCACACCAATTTTTTTAATTGGATTCTTATACTTTTTTCTCCTTTTAATTGGATATCTGCACCAATTTTTTTTAATTGGGTCTCTATATAGTTAAACCAATTACTGTAAAAAAATCTAATTAAAAAAAATTGGTGTAGGGACCCAATTAAAAAAAAAAGTATAGGGACCTAATTGAAAATTTCACAAAACTATATGGACCAACAAAGTAATTAAACCTTTAATTTATTACGAGTGCGAGTAAGTCGGCTAGGGTTCCTAACCCTATCCCCAGTTTAACCCACTACGCTCTCAATTCTACCAGAACGAGTTAGATCGGATTGAGTACTCGTTTATAGAGTTAATACTGCCAATCCTGTGCCAAAAGGGCCAATATGGATTTGATAATAATACAAGACACTACAAGGTTTTTGCTTATTTATGGCAATTTTTTTTATTTGTGGAGGTTTATAACCCCACCAAATAATTTGTGGGGGTTTCTAAAACACCCAAAATTTAAGGTGTTAGGAGGTCTTTTGTGGGGTAGTTTTTAAGAACCTCCACAATCTATTCAGTGGTGTGTGGGGATTTGTATGTATTTAGTGGAAGTTTTATATTAGACTTTTGTGATAATTTTAAATCACTTTTGTGGCAGTTTAAAATCTCCATAAAT
The DNA here is from genome assembly GCF_003086295.3 of Arachis hypogaea. Classification (NCBI taxonomy): domain Eukaryota; kingdom Viridiplantae; phylum Streptophyta; class Magnoliopsida; order Fabales; family Fabaceae; genus Arachis; species Arachis hypogaea. The sequence goes on along the minus strand of NC_092045.1, from coordinate 105,213,340 downwards.
TGATTTTTTAATTTAACAAAAATTAATTATTTTGTGAGATTTTCAAACCTCCACAAAATCTGTAATTATTTATTTATTTTCAATTTCAAATAATTCATTAATCTCATCTCATTTACATACTCTCAAATTAGAAATTTATTTTTTAATATCAAAATTAAAAACTAAATCTTTTATAATACAATTCTTCAATATAAGACAAAACTCTATATATAAAAAAAAATTTAATGTCAATAGTTCCAAACATAATTGCATATAGTATTGTTCTACATAAGTATTACTATTTTTCTTTAAAAAGTAAAATAAAACAACAACTTCAATATTTTAATATCATCTAATTACGTAAAAATCTCAAATATACGATCCAGATCCAGAAATAAAAAAACATTCTATGAACTACACAACCTTAAGAACATGCCGGAGATTCTAAACCTATAAAGCACTTTGCCAAATAAACTACCAGTATTTCAGCCTCCTTAATGTCCCAAGCTTCATCAGCATTGAACAAGACAAATAACATTCACCACTCAAATTGAGAATAAGAAATTTTCAAGAAATGTGAGAAACATGTATTGATAAGACATTTAGAGGCTCCAGTTTGGAGTGAATTAAATGAAGATAATGTAGTAGGAGACAAACTATAGGGAAAATTATAAAGAGATTTCAAATTAAAAAAATGGTATAAACATGGATATGATCCATAATATTCATTTGATCTTTGTAATCAAAAAACAACCCACTATGTGGGACTAGGCTGCTAGTGCTGGCTAGTGTTTCTCTTGCCCTTTTTTTGGTTGAAATATGATAACTGAAATGTCACTCCCATCGTGCTTCAAAATTAATAATGTTCTCTATGTCAAAGTAAAATTGTCCACTCACATGGCCACTCTGATCCACACAAATACATCCACAACCCAAAAACTAAAAACATATTAATTAATTATTAGAATGGCAAGCAAATATTCCTCAAACAAATCAAAGGCAAATACCTTTCTTTACATTGTATCCTGATTGTCTCAAAAATAGAATCATCTTTGACTCAATCTCATCATACCTAGAAGCGCAACAGCAACAAGGAATTCCATTAATATCAGATAGAAAGGTGAATCAAGGCATAAAGCACACACACGAGATAGAGAGAGAGAGAGCACCTTTCTTTTGCCCGATTCACAATTGGATCATCTATATTATTTACAACAACAAGCAGCTTAGTCACACCCAATATTTTTGCAAGCTGGACATGCTCACGAGTTTGTCCACCTCTCTCATATCCAGTTTCAAATTCTCCCTTTCAAGCAGAAATTACCTAATTATTGAGAGAGTCACAGAACGGCACATATAAATATATACCCGTTAAGAAGCATCTGATAAAAGATCAAGAAACAAAATGTGGCATTATAGATCAACTAACCAACACTCCAACATCGGCTTGAGATGCACCACTAATCATGTTAGGAACATAGCTTTTCTGACCTTGCAATAACAATGGAACTTAAGATATATCTTCCAACAAAACCTGTTTTTTTTTTTTTTTTTAAATGACCATATAATTATAAAGATATAAGAACACTGAAAATAGATCTAAGGATAATTTTCCAGCAATATAGATACTCACAGGTGCATCCAAAATTGTAAACTGTGTTGACTCTGTCTCAAAATGAGCTCTTCCAATTTCAACTATTTTTTCCTGCAATTATTACAAATTTACGACTTTACCCTGATTATGAGTTCTAAGCTAACCAAAAAAATGAAAGGGAAAAAACCAAATAAATTATAAAATTATTCATACCTTCACTCTCTCCTCCTCATTTATGTCCATTATATAAGCCATCTACCTACCAAACAAGTTCCAAATTATTAATTCAATGTAGATTAAAGACACAACATGAACACCCAAAATAGGCTTACAATTATATGGCTTTAAGTGTCCATGATTCAACTAAAGATATATAGTTAGAAACACTAAAAACAAAATAATTGTGAAGGTTCACATGCGAAATTTTGAAAAGTAAAAGAATCTCTCATGTAACAAACAACTAACAAGTGTATAACAAAAAACATACTTGAGAAAATACACAAATCAGCATTGTTGTTGGTATTTTTAGATGCTGCCTGGTGCTGGAAGTTGAAGTGAATGAGAAGCATTGCTGTTATCCCTCTCATCTACAAACTTCAATGAATTTTTTATGCGTTTGCCCCTTGGCATGACTGCATATCAACAAACACAAAATTTTTAAGCACACAAAAGATAATTAGACATTATATTAATAATTAAACATAAAATTGTCAAGCACATAACAAATAAAAAGCTTAAAATATTATCTTTGGTATAATTTTGTACAAATTTTCATTCAAGCATATCTCTTGTCAAGTTAGTAGCTACATTATCTTCAATAGCAACGTTATCTAATAATACACAACAATACTCCATCCTTTATTTACCATATAATCAATATAATACACCATTTGTGGGTGAGATACTTCATATAAGGTTCTATTCCTAATAAAATAAAAATAAAGTTTTGCTAAATTCAAGCTGTATTTCCTAATACACAAGCTGTATGTACCATAACACCAAGACAAATCATAATTAATATACAAGTTGTATTTCCCAATCGTAGACTATAGCATGCTCTCCTTAATAAAGGGAAGAACATAATTGTAAGCAGGAAAAATCAAAATCAGCTGTTAGAATCTTACCAAACATAAAACATTAGAATATAGAAGTTTGACGAGCAATACCTTGCCAGAAGGAGATTCAGTGAGATATCTACACAAAAGAGGAAGTTCTCGTTGAAATTGGCTTTCAAATGTTGCAGGTGCATTACACAGGATATATCAATGACCATAGTCATCGACTGGATATGACCTTCTAGATACATATATCTTCACATAGTAATTTTTAAAGGACAAATATAGTACATTTCTGTTTTTTCTTTTGCTGTCAGGCAGGGCTATTGGGAATGGGGGGTACCAACCAAAAGCAAGGAACCTGAAAACAGGCATTGCATTACAATTTCAGGAAGTTTAACAATACACAAGAGGATTAGGAGCCAATTTTTGGATGTCAATGTGACCTGTGGCAAAAGTCCGCTCATGTATATCTGAATCAAAATAATAAGTAAATTTAACGCAAATATAAAATGATATAAACCCATTAGCAAGGGCAAATTGAATCTCTTTATGAATCTGACACATTCATCATGACCTGTAAAGAAGCATCAAAAGTTTATCTTTTAATCAAGCTAAGCCATCAAATAATTGAAAAGGATACTAGTAGTTGTACAGATGAACCAACACACAACCCAACAATAACATAGAGCAATGACACTTTCAATAGAAAAGAAAATTTACTGGGAGATATGCACCATCAATAGAGAGATTGAAGCAGCCCAGACGATCTCCAGAAAGTGAATCAGCTCCACACTGGAGAACTATTGCACCAGGTTGATATGTTTCCACTACGTTAGAGATGATTTATAGCATAAAAATTTTCAAAGTTTCAGATTAAACGTAATCAAGTAAGAAATAATGCACAGAGACAGAGTGAGAGGGAGTTGGACTTAGAGTCTTGAAAAGTCGAGTAAAGCTAGGGTCATCTATGGCATAATACTTGCCTTCTTGTTCTCCTATTTCCTTCAATACAGTAATATCAGTTCCAATCATTCAAAAATAGAGCTTTAGAATGTTTAAAATAATAACAACATTCAATTTCAGCGAATATACAGCTAGCAACATTCCCCTGTCAAGTGGTGCCTGAAACCAAACAACTTACAAAAAATACAGAGTAAAGAAAATACTTCCATACTTGTGAAAACTGACAGTCATCACCCTATCAATAAAAAATTGACCATTCAACAAAAAATAGAGAAATCCCAAGCAGAAAATTCACATTCCACATAAGGCCAAGATTATTGAGAAGTGTAACAACGGAGATCCAAAAAACCAATAACAGTTTCTTCTTTTACTTCCGTTGATAGTGAAGAATAAACTATATACAAAGCATTTCAAAAACACTAGGGATAATGAAAAAAATAATGAAGAACCTAATGGAAGCTAATATAGTTTGATCAACAAGCTAATCAAATTCTCAGTTTTTAGACTGCTGGATTTATCTCAAACTCTTTGTATCTTAGCTTTTGCTTTGTACAAGGACCATATATAAGAAGAGTATCCTCTGATTATACAAGTAGTGTTCTATATATTATGTATTGTAAATGAAAAAATAGAAATTAACATATTAAAAACTAAAATCAAAGAGTATCAATATAGTATAAACCAGTATAGTATATATTGCAACTTGCAAGGACCAATATACTCTGAAAAATAGGAAACTAATTTGTATCTTCAGAAACAGATCAAAATGTCAATTAATAGGACAAGAGAACAATTAATTAATCAAGTAATTACAATTCACAATTAGAAAGAGAAATAGAGAATCATGATCATAGCAAATAATCAAATCCAAAATAACAAAGATCGCAGAGACACGTAAAGAGACAAATGAAATTCTTTGAAATAAAATGACATCTATTAATAGAGAAGAGATATCAACAAATTAATAGCGAAGAAGAAGTATCAGTAGCAGCTCGAAGGAGAAATATGGAGGTAGAGAAAGCAGCGTCGAAGAAGAAGCTTGGGAGCGAACAGATCTAAAAACGCGTTGACAGAGGAGCGGCAACTGCGGCAAAAATGGTGTCAGCAATAACAATGGCAGTAGTGACGAAAACAGCGGCAATAACAATGGTGTAACAGCCCAAACCACCCGCTAGTACGATATTGTCTGTTTTGGCGCACAAAACCTCACGATTTTGCCTTTGACGATAGGGATGATAGCTGAAGCCCCCCACACTCACTCGTCAAAACGCGTCATGCTAGGGAGAGGTATCCCCACTCTTATAAGGCATGCTTCGTTCCCCTCTCCAACCGACGTGGGACCTTACAAATGGCGGCGGAAACTCCACTGTGGCAGCAACAACAGAATAGAGATAACAGATCTGAAAATGCTTTGATAGAAGAGGTGGCTCGATCCAAAAACTCTCTACTACAATGAACGTGGTAGTGGTGATGGTGCTGGCGGCGAAAATGACAGCGAAAATGGCGATAAAATTGGCAGTAGAAAACTTAGGATTTCATAGCTGTTAACTTAGTCTCTCATTTTGGTAAAAAAAAAATTAGGTTTTATTTTAAATTTTTAAATTTTAATTAATTATTAATGAAAATTTCTTAAATTACTATAAATAAAATGTATTATGTAAGTTTTTAAAAACTTCCATCAAAATACTCCCTCAAATAAAATTATTCTTGTAGTTAGAGTTTAACTAAATTGTACCATAATAAGAGCACGTATTAAACTAATCATTAGTAGAAATGATTAATTTGTTTTCTTTAATAAATAAACAACAAATGTATTAAAAATTTAAATTAACTTTTTTAATTAAAAATTTTAAAATGTGTCCTTATGGCACATACTAGTTTAACCCATAATAGAATTCATGATTTGGAATTTGTTGGTAATCAATTATGATTAATTTATGCTGTAGTAATTAAGATTTTTTGATGTTGTATCTTGGAGTCTGATTCAGGATAATGTAATAAATAATAATTTAGAGTTAAGAAAAATTAATCCTTAAATTTGCCTATAAAAAATAATTTATTTTTTAAATTAGTCTTTAAAAGATTTTAATAGTCATATTGATCTTTTTGTCAGTTAGATAATGACAACAATATTAAGTAAGGTTCTGAAAACCGGACCGGACCGGACCGGTCGGTTCGACCGGTTTAACTGCGAACCGGCAATGCAAGCGATCCGGTTCTTCTGTAAAAACCGCAATTGAAAAAACCGCTGAAAAATCGGTGAACCGATCGAAAACCAGCCGGTTGGGCCGGACCGATGACCGGCCGGTTCGGAAAAACGGCGTCGTTTTTAATTTAACAAAAAAAAAAGAAAGAAACGGATCGACTCCACCCAAACCCCCTTCTCTTCCTCCAATCATTCATTCATTTCACACTCACTCCCTGGAGAACTCTGAAGCAAAGGAACCCTAGCCCTCCATCGTCGCCGCCGTTCCCAGTTCCTCAACGCCGCCGCCGTCTCCAGTTCCTCAGCACCGCCGCTTCTTCCTCTTCCCTGTGTCCGAAATCCAGTAAGTCGGCAGGTCCTCTTCGGCTCTTCATCTTAACTCACCAAACCAATTACCAAAACCCGAGGCTCTCTCTGCATTTTGCAATGGTTCTGCCGCAGTGCTGCCGCCGTCCGTGCTGTCGGCGCTGTCCGTGGCCTGGCCCTCCCTGCTTTCACGTCATCCGTCCGACCTTCGTGGCTTCTCTGTTTTGTTGGCTTGAAGCAAATTTCTGCCGTATCGCCGCTCGCCGTCGTCTCCCCGGTAGCCGTCGTCTCCCTGGTCGCCGTCCGTGCCTCCATCAAAGGTTAGTGTCTCTGTCTGTTTTGTTCGTGTCTCCGTCTTCTCTCTCCAGAGCCTCTGTTTGTTAATTTTTAATGTGAAATTGTGAAATTGATAATTTTTGCTGATTTTGTGCTGCTGCTGTTTCTTTGATTTCTGAAATTTTGGTTAAAATTTTCTTGCTGCTGCTAAAAATGAAAATGAAATCATTATTGGAAACTTTGTTTAGGGATTAGGGATTACTTATTGCTGTTTGTAATGTTTGTTGAAATTTCAGGTTTAGTGTGATTAGGGATTACTTGTTACTGTTGAAATTTCAGGTTTAGTGTGATTAAGGATTACTTGTTGCTGTTTGGTACTTGCTGCTGCTGTTTTAGTATTTTTTAACTTTTGAATCAACTGTTTTTGAATTTTTGTTGATAGATTTATCGATTTTAGTATTTAGGGTGATTATTTGTTGCTGTATTTTAATTTTAGTTGCTAATTGTTCTTGATTTCTGACTCTTTTTAGTATATTGTGCTGATTGTTCTTGATTTCTGGCTGTGTGAATGTTCTGATTTCTGGCTCTGTGAGTGTTGTTTTGTTTTTGTTTTAAGGCCTTATTTTGTGCTCAGTTTTTATTTTGTAGGAAATTTTTTGAGGTATATAAGAATTAAGAAGGAAGATTATCCCAATAGCTACTCTGTTGATTGATTCTAGTCCCCCACAAGCTTGAAGAAAGGAACCCTTCATCATTGGTTAGTATAAGAAATAAATAATCTGAAAACTGTTGTTATTCCATTGTATTCAATTTGTGAACTTCTTCTATTCAGTTTGTATAAGAAATAAATAATCTGAAATCTGTTCAATTGTTGTTCAATTTGTGAACTTTCTCCTGTTTAATTGTATTCCAAATTGTTAATTTGTGAACTTTCTCTGTTCAATTGAATTCCAATTTGCAATTTGTGAACAAATGGTTTAATTTTTGTTATGTTTAGTTTCTGTGTGCTAACTACCTGTATTGTTTAATCAAGTTTGTAGGTATTCAGAACTTTATAAAAAGAAATGAGCAATTATATAGCTCAGAAAACCCTCCCAGTGGTGTATCTTTACCTTTTATTCTGGTACAGGTATACCCGCATCCCACTGTCTCTTGTTTTTTGTTCAGTAGAACATGTCATTTTTTCCCCTTGGATCTTCATCTGTATAAGCATTCTTATTCTATATTTTGTTGTTGTTAACTACCTAATTGGCATGTAGCAATCGGCTGACATTGATTTTTTAGAATGTTGTTAGCTTATAATACAATGATAACATGTCTATTTTATTAGGTGAAATTGATGCTGATTTATTCAAAGTAGCGGTGGTAGTAGTGGTCTTTATATCAAAGGTGGGAATGAAAGTGAAGATCATTCCACCGAAGCAGATTTGTAACAAGTTCTTGCGGATTTTGATGATTGATAAACCATGATATTGGGATTTAATATTTAGATATGCTTTTATTACTATTTAACTTTTGAGTTTGGATTTTGATAAGATCATATATATGTATTTAGTTGATGATATTTTATGTAGTGTTTTAAATTTCGAAGATATTTTAAGATTTATATTAGACTATAATTATATTTTAGGATGTGTATTTTATAATTTATTTATTATTCTATTCTAAAATGGTTTTTCTGGTTGGACCACCGGTTAGATCAGTTAGACCAGTAAACCAGTAAACCAGTGACTAGAGCAGTTTGATGACCGGTTCGATTTTCTGAACCTTGACATTAAGGGTCTCGTAACATATTGACATGATAGATTAACGTGTCACAAAACAATTAGTTAAATATTGACATAACATGACACATCAATCAATTATTTTATTATATATGACATTAATCGGCTATGTCATCATGACACGTGCAATACTTAATGTTATACATTATTCTCTAAATAGCTATGTCATTATGTCATGTGGCAATTAACATTAATAAATATTATCATCTAACTGCTGAAAGAATCGATTTAACTTACGATAATAGGTCTAATATGACCAATAAAATTTTTCACGAACAATTTAAAAATTAAATTTTTTTTAGAAATGAATTTAAGTATTAACTAGATTTAGTTACCAGAAGAATTATTTTGTAATAAATAGCTAGTGAATCCTAGTTGAAAATTGCTGCTTACAACGAAAATAAAAAGCAACCACCTTCGATGAGAGTTTCATACACTAATTAATCAATATATACATTTGTGGTGATTAAAAAGTTTCACCTTATCAAATAAACAAATTCATTGTTAGTTTGACTTTCATCCAATCCAAAGGAGACTTATGAATTTTGTATTAAAAAATTTTACTCTTACTAAGAGGGATATGCATGATGCATGAACAAGATAATTGTGCAACTTAAACCAAATGAAGAATCAACGTAGACATTGATCAAAGTGATATTAGTATCTTGATTATTTAATCAAAAATCTTTTTGATCTCACAAGTCCTAAAAAGAATGTTTGCTCAAAGCCTTTTAACCAAATTAATGTATTCTTAATGACAGAGGTATATATTATTGTTACTTATTTTTTCTTTTTTTAACCTTTTATATTAAGTCAATTTTTCGTGTGATGCTATTTTTTAATTAAAATAATTTTTTGTTGTAATTATTTACTTTTGTGATATTATTTTTAATAATGAATTTTCTTCACTTGATCACTAAAAGTAAAAAAAAAAATTCAAAAATAAATATGTTAATAAATAAACCACCCTAATATCTAACTGTTTCAAGAATTACTTGAAACTATATAGTGTTTTGAATCTGAACGTATCTAAAGAATAGTTTCAGCTTGTTTCTCAAGAAGGTGATTTTTCTGACGTCCTCATCTAAGTCGGGGTACTTTAAAGGTGTTCTGATACTTAATTTAGTAAGAATTTTAGCATACTTAAGTGAAATTATATTAAAAAATACATGATTATTGTAGTAATTATAAAGTAGAAAAGATACTTTGTCATCTCTTAAAGATAAATTGATCATGTGTAATTATTTTTCGGAAAAGCTCTGCATACAAGCCATTAGGGCTTGTATGCTTTACAAGTTTATTAAATAATAAATTTAAGATACTCGCTCCTCCAGCTACGTTGATTACACGCGCTATATAATATGCCGCGTATATCTAACTTCCAAATTTAAAATATTTGTTTCCTTCTTCGTTTTCGTTATTTTGAGATTTGGTTGTTCTTCTTCTCGCGCGTTTTCGCTCATTCTTCTCCATCGATCTTTTCCTCTTCTTTTCTCACTGGTATGTTCTTCGTTTACGTTCTCTTTTTCTCTCTCTGCAACTCGAGCTTCGTTTTCTCTATTGATTTGTTGTTTTCTGAAATTAAAGTTCGAACTCGTTTTGAAGATAATGGATCCTTCAAGCTCAGATTCTGCGCTGAATCCAGGCGATGTGGATTATGAATTTGAATCTAACGAAGTTCCTGAGGTTTGATTTACAGTAATTTGTATAGCATTGTGTAGTTTAATTATCTGAAATTTATAGCAGACGCTCGGGTGTAGATCAATCTCTTCTTTGGGTGTATTTTAGCTATAAGTGTGGGTGTATATACACTTTACTGGTTTTTTGTTATTTTTAATTGAGTTTTTGTTGTTCAGTTGTATTATATGTATTATATCAGACATGATTGTGTGTGTTTTTAGTTTTTGAGATTGTGTATTCTGCAGTCTGTGTATTCACAGTTTATGGCTTTAAAGGTCATTCTGTAGTTGAGTTGTTTCGGTTCGGGTGTATCATATAAGACATGATTGGGTGTATTTGTATCATATCTATGGGTGTATTCACAGTTCTGACACGGTTTATTATGCAGCCTCTCTCTGTTGTTGATGACGAGCTTGTTCCGAAGGTCGGAATGACCTTTAGGACCCTTGAAGATGCCGGAAAATTTTACAGGAACTACGCCAAGGCTGCAGGTTTCTCTACAAGAGTTCGGTGCACAAATAGGAAGGGAAACGAGATTAAGAATCAACTGATTACATGTAGCAGAGAGGGAAAATGGAAATCTAAAATATCTCCAACCGAGAAGACCAATCCGACAGCCGGTTTAAACTGTCCTGCAAGAATTTATATACACACATTGAAGGATGTCGGTGCTTGGATCATTTCAAAGGTTGTGCTGGATCATTCACACCCTTGCTGTCCAAGCAAAGCAGAGATGCTCAAACAGCACAGGGAACTAAGCATGTCCATTCGTCGTACGATAGAGAATAACGACGAGGCCGGTATCAGACCAAGCAAAACCTACCAATCATTTGTTGCGGCTGCCGGGGGTCACCGCGAGTTAAATTTCATCGAAAAGGACGTGAGGAATTACATTACCAGGGAAGTGCGGAATGTTTCCGAACAAGAAGATGCAAAGGAATTCGGGAAATATTTGTTAAGGATGAAAGAGAAGAATCCGAATTTCTTTTTCGAGCTCCAACTCGAGGAGGATCAATCGATTAAGCTGGCCTTTTGGGCCGACGCAAGAAGCAGAGCGGCCTGTGAGTATTTCGGAGACGTCATTTCATTCGACACCACCTACAATACAAACAGGTAACAAACTGTCCCTTTTTATGATGCTAAATTAATTTATTTTTACTAATCCGCAGCAGAGGTGTATATTGGCTGTGTCATTGGGTGTATTCTAAGCATTTGTTGCGGTGTATCTAATGATTTTGCATTCTGGACCATGGCAATTCGTTTCAGGTATAATTTGGTCTGTGGTTCTTTTGTCGGGGTGAATCACCACGGCCAGTCAACACTTCTCGGATGCTCTTTGATGAAGAACGAAGAAATTGAATCATTCAAATGGTTATTTCAATGCTGGCTTCGTTGCATGGGAGGAAACGCTCCGAAAGGGTTTCTCACCGATCAGTGCGCATCAATGAAAAGGGCTTTAGAGGCCTGTATGCCAACAACAGTTCACCGCTGGTGTATTTGGCACATCATGAAGAAGATTCCAAGCAAATTAAACGGGTACAAGGCACACGCCGATATCGAACAACAAATGAGCCATGTTGTTTGGAACTCTCACAGCAAAGAATCATTCGATAGGAATTGGATCGATTTTCTGGTGAATTTTGGTCTTGCGGACAACAAGTGGCTCTCAGGTAATGTGTTTTTAAATTCTGCAGCAGAGGTGTAAATTGTACTATCTCTCGGGTGTATTTTACTGTGTGTGTTTGGGTGTATTATGCAGATCTGTACGAAGACCGTCACATATGGGTTCCTATCTATCTGGACCACCACTTCTGGGCAGGGATGAGAAGCACACAAAGGAGCGAGAGCATGCATTCATTTTTTAACAAGTACATCACCCGTAACAGCTCGCTCATTCAGTTCGTCAAACAGTACAATAATTGCCTCGGAAGCAGGGAGCAAGCAGAGAGAGAATCAGATGCTGCAGATTTTCATATGGTCATACCGTGTGCAACCAAATCCTCCATCGAAACTCAGTTTCAAGATGCGTACACCCAAGCAAAGTTTAGGGAAGTCCAAGCCCAATTCAGAGGAAAGGCGAATTGCATCACCAGATTAAAGAATTCCGCTCTAGGCTATTCAGTATACGAAGTCGGAGAACAAGTTTCCAGCTCAATATTGGACAAGTTCGTGGTTACCTACGACTCAGTTGCAGCCGAGGTAAAATGCCAATGCTTATTATTCGAGTCGAGAGGGATACTGTGCCGTCACGCACTAAGCGTGTTAAGCTTCGAACAAGTAAGCCAAGTGTCCCCTAGGTACATACTGGAACGATGGAGCAAGAAGGTAAAGAGGCGACACACACACATCAAGAGCAGCCACGACGAGCCACTAATGGAGCCAAGAAGCAAGAGGTTCGACCAATTGGTTTTTCGTTCGCAAAATATTTGCGAATTTGCCTCCGAATCCGAGGAGCTGACTGCAATTCTGCACCGTGCGTACGATAACGTCATGGCCGAGATGGAAGCAGTAAAAGCCAAAAGGAAGGGGACATCCTCTTTATCCCACGAAGACGCCAACTTGGAATCCGTTAACGAGCTTCAAAGCCCGCCAAGGATTCGAACAAGAGGACGTCCAAAAAACAGGTTAGGTTCAAAGCTGGAGAAATAGATTGCAAATGCCACAAAGAAGAAGAAGACAAAAGTTTTAAGCGAGGTAAATGTAATGTTCTTTAAATCTGTGGCGATTGAGTTTATTTTTCTAGTTAATTGTTTAGCTAATCGGTGAGTGTTATATTCAGATAAACCTGTTTGATGCTGCATCAGCGGCGCATTCAAGTAGCAGCCAATACCAGGGACAAGTTATAAATTATCAGTTCAGGGTACCAGCAGCAGGGGATAACTCTTTGGGTGTATAGTTATAGGGAGTATGGGTGTAAAATCCCTGTTACCTTTGGGTGTATTTTTGTTAATAGACAATTTACATATAGACACATATATAGATACATATAGAACAAAAGCTGTAAAAATTCACAGGTTATGGGCGTATATTTCAGTTGATGTTTTTTTTTTCATATTTTAGTACTTGTAATTCATTCATTTTGAATACTGCACAGACAATTGGGTGTATATTTTTACTCAACCTCGGGTGTATTATTAGACTAGCGTTGGGTGTAACAATTTATAATATGCGTATGCCTTGATTTTTTGCTTTATGTTTTACCACCTGTAATACAGTTTTTGAATACATCACAGACAGTTTATCAGCACAGATAGTTTAACTATGGAAAAAAATTTACATTGAATAAATTGAATGGCAAACATTTACATCATTTGTTCAATTTACAAGCTACCCAGTTTCTATATCCTCAGAATTAATCTGACAAAACGGACTCAATAATACAGAGGATGGCTTCGACAGTCTTATAGCACTACTCTCTCTAATTGCGTGATCTCTCTGTCTATTAATCTCACTGAATAGTATCCTCGAAGCGTACTCCACTCTGTAGTGGTCCACCTCCTCCTACAATTAAAAAGTATGTTATGTTTAAACAGAAATATTAATTCAGTAAAGTAATACAGAGTTATATAGTTCTAAAGACAGTTACCTGTGTCCAGTTATCCCATTCATACTTCCCCTTTTTAATGTTTTCCGGCTCTATTAACTCAAGCCACTTCATTACGTAAATAGCGCAGTCATAGCTGAAAACCAAGAAAATAAATTACAAATCTCATTTAGGAAAGTTTAAGGTTCAGAGTCACAAATCTATACCTTGTTTTTTGGCCTGAAATTTTAACATATGGGGCTTTTATTTCCTTCTCCTTCTCGCCTTTCTCAAGAGGTTTCCCGCCGGCATATGCTATCAATCTCGAAAATACATATCCCTTAAATACTAAAAGAAGTCAGTAATACACCCGAATCAATGGACAAGATACACCCAATCGAATATGGAATATACACCCAACTCAAATTTCAAAATAGACCTATCTATTAAAGTAAAGAAGACAGAGGGAACTTACAGTGAATTTATTAAGCTGCTTTCTCTGAGGGCTTGGAGCTTTTTTGTGTAGCGGGTCAAGTATTTGACATTTCCGCGTTCTTGTATTTATTAGCCACAACCACCAATGTCCCGTGTGGCAAACAGGAGCAAAAATCTGAAGGATTGCCACATTTCAACAGTCTGTTATTTTATTTGGCATATAAGTAAGTAAGCGTACTAACAAATTTACGAAACAAAAACTTACATATGGATGCGAACTTAATTTTTTCCTATCTATGAAGGGAATGAAATTGGGGTAGGCTTCCACCCTGAATTCTTTGTTCGTTTTCAGAGATATGAATTCCCCGTTTGGGTGATCAGAAAGTGCCATGCTCTGCAAGAATTGCAATACAAGAAATGAAAACATGAAAATACACAACTTACACCCAATCTAAGGTAAAAAATACACCCAAACCAATGCATAAAATACACCCAAAGTTCGTAGAAGTAACACTTACCACAATATCTGGGGGGAGACAGTATATTTGTGCATGAAACCTCTTTTCCTTTTTCTGGTTTAGGATGAGGCAGATGGCAGATACAACCTAGAAATCAATTTTAAATTAATAACCATTGCAGTTGACTTTGGTGTAAAAACATTAATGTTAGTCTAAAATTACCTGAGATTCTATATCACTGTTTGCCTGGAGGGATGCAAGGTGCGTTCTCATCAAAATGTACTGTCCTTGGCCAGTCAGAGTGCATATCTCCTCAAACTCGTTAGTGTCGCCCTTTGCATCCTCCTTCAGTCTCGTCCCCCAGATGTAGCACTTTTCTTTCATATCATCCGGAATTTGATTTGTTCCCCCCGGTGTTTCAAACTTAGCAGAACTTTCTCCCCCAGTCTCCCTCCGAATTTGTGGATTTTCTTCTTTTCCCTTTGACGCACTGCTTGCTAACTTTTGGACCAAACTGTCCAATTGTTCCAGCATAGTTGCAGCTTCTGGAGATTTTTCCCTTTCTGTCTCCTGCGTCGATGCCCCCTCCTGGCTTGAATCTGTCAATCCAAGGCTGAATGATGGCATCGGCAGATCTGTTTTAGGAACATATCTTGCTGTCCGTGCCATCATCAACAGGGCAGCAGCTTCCTCGGCGTCTGGATGACTGCATCATTATGTATAAGAATAAGAGTAAGAATATACGGATGACAAGCAAAGATTAATTCTAGTCTAATTAACTTACATTTTTGTTGGAGCTGGGGGAAGCTTGGGTGTTGTTTCTTGATGTTGTTTGGGGGTTTCAGGAGTGCTGCACAGTTGCACAAAATCGATCAGGAAGAGTATACACCCAAACTCATAGCAAATATACACCCAAACCCTAAACAAATATACACCCAATACTATTTTCTTACGTTTCTCTAGCCCCTTCAATCTGTAGCATAGGGGTTGGTTCGAAATCTGCGTCAGTGGTTGTTTGCTGGGATGGGGGCACAAAAAATTGGATCAGGACTCTAAACAAGAATAAAAATGAAAGGTTAACAACGTATTTGAAAATAATAAGGTTATAAGGTTGAAATATTCTTGGATAACTCACATTGCAAGCGCTTCCGACGGCGTTTGTTCCCTAACAACCATCACATTCGAATCATCCGGAGTCAACCTAAAATACACCCAAAGAAGGTCAACAAATACACCCGAACAATTCAAAAAGAAGACGGACTTTGTTTTTTGAGAACTTACATAGTTGCAGTTTTTGCTTTTTTTTGCTGCCTTTTTTTTCTTGAATAAAATAATAAAGGGCTTTTTTTTCTAAAAAAATATATACAGAATTAGAAGTAGAAGTTATTAGAAGAAGAAAAGTAACGGTTATTTGAAAGAGAAATTACATGCTCTGAGACGGCTGGTTTACACTGCTCTGTTCTGTGCGTCTTTGAGAGGAAGTATCATCACTTCCCAAGTTGACAGCCGGTAATCTAAACAGATTTCATGTTATTCAAAACAAATATACATCCAACTTAGTTATAAAGATACACCCAACTTGATGCACAGAATACACCCATATTGTTTCACAGAATACATCCAAATCACGATAACAAGATTTTATTAAATAATAAAGCTTCTTACGTTTCAGAGGACACATAGCGACCTTCTGTCGATCGCAGGTCAGCCTGGTTGTCCCTGCGAAACAAGATACAATTATTAGCAAACAAAAGACACCAAAATCTCAAATACACAGCACAGCAAGACATACCCCTCTGCAGCAGATTTTTGAACGTTTTTCCCTAGCAATTCATCGAG
Organism: Arachis hypogaea; assembly: GCF_003086295.3. Taxonomy (NCBI): domain Eukaryota; kingdom Viridiplantae; phylum Streptophyta; class Magnoliopsida; order Fabales; family Fabaceae; genus Arachis; species Arachis hypogaea. Next base: position 105,197,239 of record NC_092045.1, on the reverse strand, counting down.
TTCGTCACTCGATATTTCATATGTCTCACTACATTCATAAAATAAGATGTTAACAAAGATAATTACGATGATAGACCGTAGTATAGCTTACGAGGTACTGTACCCGTAAAAGTATCGATCTTCTTCAGGAGGTGAATCCTCCACAACTACTTTTTTCTTTTTTTGTGGTGTTCTGGGTGGAAAAAAAAAACAGTACCAATCAGAAATAAAAAATTAATTTTATCACAGAATATTAATGAAAGAAGTGCTTACTCTTTTGGAGTTGTTTTTGTTTCTTTCTTTTTCTTCTCCTTCTCCGCAGGAGATGATTCTTCGCTCCTATAAGTCAATAAAAGACACCTCAGTTAATACACGAAATCTTTATAACGAAGCCAAAAGAAAGGAGTAATAATTTCAGGACATTACTCGTCACTTGATTCAGATTCAGATTCTGAATCAGAATCTGACTCCTCTTCCCTCTGCTTTCTTTTTCTTGAGTCCATTCTGCAGGCAAACAATCATCATTTACAACATATTAAAAATACACCCAATTCAATTCACGAGACACACCTAACTGAGTATACAATATACACCCAACGCAGCAAACGAAACACACCCTGCTTAATAAACTACATACACCCAACGTGGAGAAACAAAATACACCCAAACCCAATAAAGAAATTACACCCAAGTATGGTATTTACTTTTTCCCCTTTTTGCCGGGGTGTTTAATTTCCGAATCCTCCGAGTCTTCTTCAGCCTCAGACTCAGAGGTAGAAGTGTCACTCTCGGTAGTTTCTGTCTCCGAAGACGATGTTGAGCTCGCCTTCCTTTTTTTTGTTTTTTTTTTATTTCTTGTTCTTTTTGTTTTTTTTCTTTTTTTCTCATTTTTTCTTTTGTCTCTGCCAAATTCAGAATCCCCTGAAACATGAGATATTTTAGTTAGCACCATTCGGGTAAATAAAGTACACCAACTTATTATGATTACTCACCAAAGTTTCCTCTCTCTCTTCATTCATTCTTTTCACCAACTGCTCCTTAGTCCAGTTGGCAATCCATGGCTTTGGTGGTCTTTCACCCCTGTTGTTGCGTTTGTTTTTTGAAAGGTGAAAGTATATTATCATCAGGGCGAAGAGGCAGCCATTGATTGCCTTCTTCTTCTTCTCCTGGTAGTCTGTTATGCCTCTGATCATGAAGGTCAAGACATGCCCCCCCAGTTTCTCTCCTCTATGCCCTCCATCTCAAAAATCGGGACCAAGTGCACCGGCGATATTTTGTTTATCGTCGTTGGCAAAAGGAACGCCATCTGTATGTAGAGGATGAATATCCTCTTGAACATCAGGCGTTCCTCTTCGTTGCCAACGCCGATTTCCATCATTTCATCGGTAAGACTTTTGAGGGTCTTACCCTGGAATCTTTTATAAATTATTTTGTCAGATTCAGAAAGTTTCTTGTAGTCAACTTTCTCAAGAAATAGATCTCCTACAAAAAGGAAAACAACAAAGCATCCAAGTCAGTTCAGATACACCCAAGCATCAGGTTAATATACACCCAAGCAACAACTTAATATACATCTATAATTTTGAGCTAATTACCTGTTGCATTGATGCCAAGCGCATCACCTATTTTTTTTGGGGTTATATGGAAAGAACCATATCCTGTCCTCAGTTTGTTCTCCCCAAGTTTGAAGTTTTTTGCCAACTCTCTCAAGAGTTGGTGATCCACCCTCAGTGATGGGATGTGCATCAACCCACCGAATCCAAGATCCCTGACAATGGCCTTCTTCTCCTCAGTCATGTTTCTGAACTTATCATTCAGGAGATGTGTGGCACATTTGAGGTCTTTGGTTTGGTTTCTTGCTGCCATTTTCTCTGAAACTAAAAATACAACCAAAGACATCAGTAATATACACCCATATATATATGACTCAGATACACCCGTTGATAACAACTAAGATACACCCATTGATAACAGTAAGATACACCCATTTATATGAGTCAAGACAGCCAGATATTCGCAAGATACACCCATTCATAACAGTGAGATACACCCATAGATATTATTCAGATACACCCAACAATGTCAAACAATATACACCCATTCATTACAGTGAGATACACCCATAGATATTATTCAGATACATCCATATAGATATCAGACAGATATCACTCAGCCATGCTTCAATATAAAGCCACATTACAAGGTTAAGCAGTTTACACCCCCGAATCTACGGAATAAACCCCCAAAAATCAACAAAAATAGCAGGAGAACTTAGAATAACAACGTAAACGACGTAGAACTTAGAAGAACGACGTATAACTTAGAAGAACGACGTATAACAAAGAAGGAACAGTAACAGTAAACCCTAGCAGAACGACGTAGAAGAAAAGTAAAATATACAGTATTTTAATGCACTTACGTTGAGTATTCTTGGTTTGTTTTTTCTTCAGATTCTTCTTCACAGAGAGGTTGATGGTGTTTCGATGCAGTTTTCGAACTACGATTTCTATATTTTGAAAGTTGATTTTCGCTCGAAAATGAGAGGGTTTCGTTGTTTTGAAAGTGCCTTGAGAAATGGAAGAAGTGGAAGAAGTGGAAGAGTCTCCCATACGTAACCGTTCGAATGCTGAGCGCGTGAGTTGGACGCGGCATCTTATCTCTCTTTCATGCGCGTGTTTCGTGTTTGGGCTGGGCCTACTTGGTTGCTTGTATGCTTGTATGTGTAGCAGGCCCGATTATTTTTTTGTCTGGGTAAAAAGTTATCTCATATTTGAATTGATTATCTTAATGGTGATTGTCAAAGTAGTGAGGAGAGTATCTAACATACTCTCCAAGCCAGAGCATATATGAGATATAGGGATCGTATATATATTAGTCCAACCTGTGTTAGCAAAGCCACATGAACTTGATTGATACTGTTGGGTCAAATTTGTAGAGAATGACTCAATTGGAGAGTTATTACCAAGTATATTCTGGGCTGGGCTATATATTTGGACATAAATAATACCACTACTTGAATTAAAATCGTAAGGTCGCAGTTAAAATAAGTTGTTGAGTGAGAAACATGTTATCTTTTTAAATAAATATATTTTTCTTTCTAAAAATATAGAAAATAAATTTATAACCTTAATATTGTGTAAGAAAAAAGATTTAAGAGATAGGAATAGAATAAAAAAAATTCAATTAAGAACCAATAGGGAAAATAGAGAGTAGAGAGAATCCTAGTTAGAGTCAAATAGAAAAAAAATCAATCACTAAAATCATTCATTACCATTATATTCTTACTATATCTATTTATATAGATCAATTACAAGTAAAACTATTCTAGTTAAGTTCTAGACTACTTTTTACTCTTTACATTACATTTTTTTTAACGACAACATTGTCTTGAAGGTTGTGAAAAAAATATAAATCCTAATTATAATTAATAAAAATAATAATTAATTATAAAATAATATTTTTTATCTTATTTTTATTCTACTACCTAAAATAAAATATACCTCCATGATTTCATTGTTTAAAAAAAATAGACCCTCTAGCTATTTAAAATAATTTTTTCTAGCCTTAAATCTACTTATTGATGTGAATTGAATTTTTGTTGAGATAAATTAGGCTTGACACATTAGATAGGAGTGAAAACAATTCCGATCTATTATGTAGTTAATTGATTTAGGCTTAGTTATAGACTTTTTTTAAAGTACTAGGTCTGATCTGTCCTAAAGCTTGTTAAAAGATATGATAATTTTTTTTTTGTAAAAATAAAAATATTAAAAAATATTATTTAAAAAATTATTTTTAATCAAAATATTTATAGATATGTCATATTTAATATTTATACGAATTTTTTAAATATTTAAAATATATAAAAGTATTCATACTAAAATAAAATATAATAAATTTAAAATATCTAATAATAAAAAATTATTTATATATTTAATTATGTTTACTCATACAGGATTGATATGCTAATAAGGCTAATTAGTAAATTTGAGACTCGTCTATTAACATATTAAAATTTTTACAAAAATCTAAATATGTGTTTATTTTATAACAGGTCAGGCCAAACCTAACTAAATTCAAGCCAAGTCTAATAGGTCGTTTGGTCTATTTTCATCCCTAACATTAAGAAAAGACTCCTCATGCTCTGCTTTCTCTTTCCCTGCATCATCCTCAAGAACTTCTTCCTTTTCTCTTTCCTTTTCTATCCTGGGTTTCAGGGTTGCCAAAAGAACCACTGACACCACCCTAAATTCAAATAAAGTTATACTAATTATGACGCAAGTTTACTTAATTTCTTTTTAAATATTCTATTTTTTGAAATAATCGATTGCTTAGGATAGATAAATCATCAAGAGAAATATAAAAAAGTGGTTTATATTTTGAATTTAAACGTTTTAAGATAGTTTGAATCTAGTTTCATGTTGAGTCCGATAAAACACCATAGTAATTTGACATGGCGATCAATAAAAATACCAATATAAGAAAAAAGATTTAAGAAATATAAGTAGAATAAAAATTTTTTTAATTAAGACCCATAGAGAGAATAGAGAGTAGACAAAATTTCAGTTAGGGCAAAAGAAAAAAAATCAATCACTATATCTATTTATATAGATTTATTACTAGAAAAATTATTCTAATTGTTTTGCAAAATTTCTTTTTCTTTAACTGCTTCTTCGAGAAGCAAGCAAGTCATGACGTGATTCTAAAAAAGCTGCTTACTTTTAGCTTTTCTTTTTAGGAATATAAACAAATTACTCATAAAATAAAACATGTTATGTTTGGGTGGAAAAAAAATATTTCTTTCATTCTAAAGGCTTAAAGAAACGAACAAAATATTTATTTTTTATATCAAATTTATTAGTCAATGATTAATTAAATTCTTAGGATGATAATTAATTCTCATGTTAGCAGAAATTAAATGTGATTTTGTGTTTTTCATATAACATATTGAGTTATTGATTCAAAATAAGTTTAGTTTGACAGAAATATATTTTATCTCTCTCTTGATTTTAAATTTTGTTAATATGTATGTATATAAATAAAGTGATCAAATAAAAAAATATTTTTTAATAATAATAAGAGTAATAATCATAATGTATATTGGATTTATTTGTAATGTTCTTTATGTAAGAGAAAATATAACGTAAAATATCTTTTGGTCGAATCTAAATTTAAATCTTAATTAGTTGAGAGAATAGTTAACATTCTAATTAATATTGACCAAAATAAAGTCATAAAAGTCTCCCAAACATTATTTTACTTAAATAATTAGAGATATTTTTTGTTTAGAAAGAAGTCAAGTAAGACCAGTAATAAGTAATATAATACTTTAATTTTTAACACCTCATAATAATACTAAAAGTAAGATATTATTAATTTAATTTTTTTTATTATCTATTTAATATTGAGTCTTTATACGTAAAAAAAAATATTAATGGTTTTACTAAAACTATAATTTTTTTAAAAAGTACAAACAACACATATTCACATACTGAATATTAATAATACGTTGTAGTATTACATACAAAAGCAATTACAGAACCTATCCTTCTGAATAAAATTCTAACTAATAAGGCGAGAGAAAAATAAATTTTAACAACTCAACTCGTAAATATATTCTTCTTTACTCTCGCAGTTTTGCAATAAACCTTCGCACTTGTAGCTGAAAAGGGTGGAGATACGGGGTAAGAATTGGGTCAGGTTAGGAGTTAAGTTCATTTTATATATACTTGGTCAGCAATAACAGTCAACAAGATACCATCTAATTTAACAATTAAAGAACACAGAATTCAAACAGTCATTTAGCACACCCATAATCATAGAAAATACACTCACAACAAATATGCGCAAACAAATATGATGCATGTCTATCTTTAATGCAGGTAATGAGCTCATATGTCAATTTTGACCCGCTCCCGACGTAACTCAACAATCCTTGTTTGAGTTTAGTTTCCAGTGTCATAACCTCTGTAGGCAACCTCTATCTTACAGGTGCGACTCTCTTAAGTCGATATATGCAAACATAACCTCTGTAAGCAACATCGGTCATACAGGTGAGGCTCTCTCTAGCCAATACATGTATCGATAATAACCTTTGTAAGCAACATTTGTCTTACAGGTGTGACAATCCCCTGAATTGGCCGATGTATCTCTGGAAAATAAATCTCAATTATTACACCTCACCAATTTATTATTTATTCTCAACGATATTCCAACCCAAAAAATTACCAAAATATCCCAACTGGTCGTTCATACACAGCTGACCCAAAATCTCAAGCAAACAACAATAATTCAACATAAACTCATTCAAACTCAGACAGTAATCAATCAACCCAATATTCACTCATCTAATTCACATTTAATTATTATAAAATTACGCCAAACTCTACTTCTGTACGAAATCAAACTAACGGGACCTCTGAAAAAGTTTTTTGACCGAACTGCTGAAGAAAAAAATGTCAGAAATTATTTTTGTCTCCTAGAACTTTAATTAGCCGAACTTACAAAAAAGAGGAGCTACATCATCGTCAACTTCTACTAAATAAAAGTAATACCAACTTATAAAAGAGGAGAATACGAACACTTTTACCGAATTAAATTTTTTATTAATAATGGAGGTCAAGGTTCAAGGTTTCTTTTCTCTTCTCTCTCACGGTGTTTTTCTCATTTTCCTTTGTGGTGTTTGGCAAAAGGATCAAAGGAAGAAGAATGATTAATGATAATAATGTTTTAATGAAGGGCCATGTGTCATGTATAATATTCTCATGCATATCACCCACGTTTCATTCTTCCTTTTGTCTTTGGCCTTTCTTTTTTTTAGTTTTTTTTTTAACAATAATAATAATAATAATGATAATAATTAATTTTTTTATTTTTTTAAATATTTATTGTAATAAAAATTATATAAAATTTTAATTAGTTTAAATTCCAGTTATCATAAAATTAATTATGTAAAATATTTTATTATAGACAAATTATATAATAACCTTAATTTATTCAAATTCAAATAATAATAATAATTATAAAAATTAATTTAATTTTATCAAATAAAATAACTTTTAAAAAATAGTTCAATTTAATAGAATAAATTATAATTAAGTTAAACTTTAATAATCATAAAATTTTATTTAAATCTTTTTTTTAGTAAAATAATTTTCCTTAAAAACAAAATCTCAACAAACATAATAATTCATAAATAACTAATTATTTAATTTTCAAAAATTTGAAATCTTACATCCTACCCCACTTACAAAATTTTTGTCCTCGAAAATTGTTACTTTGAAACATGTTCGAACCTAAAACAAAGCAAAATAGGATTCATGAAGATAAATATTTGCAGTGTCAAAGATAATATTCGAAAGAAGTCAAGTACGCAATTAGGTTTACTGGCAAACAAAGGTACACAGAAATGATAAGGTATAGTCGGGAAATAATAAGATCACATTCTGAGAAAATCCAAGGAAGAGAATTCTGTAACACCCTACCATATAGAGTCTTATACTTAAGTCATAATTCAGAGATGGCAAGATATTAAGACCTCTAAAAATAAAATTTAGTATGTATAGTAGTGTGAAAAATGATTATAACTAGGAGCCTTTGAAAAAAAAGGGGTAAAACAAAATTGATAAACTAAAAAGCACAACACTTCGATCGATAACATAACGTAACGGGTGAAGGAAAAGCTAATGTGAGATTATATACATATAAAGGAGTGCCAAAAACACAAATATCAAAACTCTAGATCCGGTTGCGAAGATAACCGGTCCGAGTATAGAAATATATACAAATATATAAAGCAAGAACCCAAAGGAAACCCAAAGGGAAAAATACAAAACCTATTCTCCAAAGTCACATCTAAGACGAGTCAAACAGTATGTATTATTTAATGGAGATAAAAGTATCTAAGCAAAAACATAAACCAAAGTGAAATCCCAAGAACTAAGGATCTTTGCTAATCTGGAAGTCTCCAGCCTCAACGAGGAGCCTCACGCCCTACATCTGAAAACCACAAAATCCGCATGGGTGAGAACTGGAGGTTCTCAGTATGGTAACAGTGTCCACATATCTAATATGTAATGTCCTGGGAAAGCCGAAGGCAATCCTAGAACTTCCAACAAATAAACTCAAAGCTTATAAACGGACTAAACCATAAATGGCAACTAACTAAAGATCTTCAATCTAACTAATACTTTTCTTTCCAAATCCTTCAGACATCCCAACCACCAACAGGAGTAAAATATGGCAAACACAGTTATATCAGACAAAGAGATATACAAATAGGAAACAGGTATGGAATTTAGACAAGTAGCAAGTAATATGCAGTCAATTAGGTAATTCCAAACAATTCACATACTATGCATATGATGTATGCCTGTCCTAATGGCTGATGATATCATATGTCGGTTATAAAGCCAACCCGATAAGTCCTGGTAGCTAACCATTGGACTATCCCTCTGTCATGCATCCCCAACTCGAGTTATACTCAGCATAATCATGATTCATATCCAACACCCTCACTAGTGTATATTCATGGGGGCGAGCTCATCCGGAACTTTCACAGTATCCGGCCACACTTACGACATAGGGTCAGCAGAGTATCAAGTCTCCACCTGGAGCACGTGGTGGCTAGCCACTGCTTTCACCCAGGGAAACTCGTATCTCAGATAGTGGAAGTGCAACATTCACATTTCACTCAATAAGAATATAAGCAATCATGCTCGGCCATAACTCAATAATGGTTATGCCGTAATCCAGAAATATCTCAGCCATCCTGCTCATAATTCAATCCATAACCAGCCAATGTATTAACCGCCATCCTCTGTATCTCATACAATCATCTTTGATCATCATTGATCATTAGTTCTTCCCTTTCTTCATTCACAAGTTACCACATCTCCTAGCTCCTTTCCCATCGCTAGGCATACCATAATGGTTTGAGATATAAGGGGTGAGATCAGAGGCTTAGAAGTATGAAATTTGGCTTTGAAAACTCGAAAATCAACCCTTGGGATGAAAACAGGGTCACACGTGCGCGTCGCTCACGCGTACGCGTGAAAAGCAAAAAACTACATCGACACGTATGCGTCGCCCATGCGTGGACGTGGATGGGAGAAAAGCCAAGTGATGCCTACGCGTCAGTGGTGCGCGTAAATTGTGATCATCAACAATGGAGCAAATGGACTTGGAGCTCTTAACCGTGAATCACACTTTGTCACAACTTCGCACAACTAACCAGCAAGTGCACTGGGTCGTCCAAGTAATACCTTACGTGAGTAAGGGTCGATCCCACGGAGATTGTTGGTATGAAGCAAGCTATGGTCATCTTGTAAATCTCAGTTAGGCAGATTCAAATGGTTATAATGGTTTTCGAATATAAAGATAAATAAAGCATAAAATTAAGATAGAGATACTTATGTAATTCATTGGTGGGAATTTTAGATAAGCGCATGAAGATACTGTTGTTCCTTCTGAATCTCTGCTTTCCTACTGCTTTCATCCAATCATTCTTACTCCTTTCCATGGCAAGCTATATATAGGGCGTCACCGTTGTCAATGGCTACTTCCCATCCTCTCAGTGAAAATGGTCCAAATGCTCTGTCACAGTACGGCTAATCATCTATCAGTTCTCGATCATGTCGGAATAGAATCTAGTGATTCTTTTGCGTCTGTCACTATGCCCAACAATCGCGAGTTTGATGCTCGTCACAGTCATTCAATCCCTGAATCCTACTCGGAATACCACAGATAAGGTTTAGACTTTTCGGATTCTCAAGAATGCTGCCAATGGATTCTAGCTTATACCACGAAGATTCTGATTAAGGAATCCAAGAGATACTCATTCAATCGAAAGTAGAACAGCGGTGGTTGTTAGGCACGCGTTCATAGGTTGAGAATGGTGATGAGTGTCACGGATCATCACATTCATCAGGTTGAAGTGTGAATGAATATCTTAGAATAAGAATAAGCATGAATTGAATAGAAAATAGTAGTAATTGCATTAATACTCGAGGTACAGCAGAGCTCTACACCTTAATCTATGGTGTGTAGAAACTCCACTGTTGAAAATACATAAGTGATGGTCTAAGCATAGCCGAATGGCCAGCCTCTAAAATGTGATCAAAGATGTAAAATCCCAGATGATTAATACAATAGTAAAAAGTCCTATTTATACTACACTAGCTACTAGGGTTTACAGAAATAAGTCTAAGTGCAGAAATCTACTTCCAGAGCCCACTTTGGTGTGTGCTTGGGCTGAGCTTGAGCTTTACACGTGCAGAGGCTTCTCTTTGGGTTAAACGCCAAGTTGTAACGTCTGTTTGGCGTTTAACTCTGGTTTGTGACGTGTTTCTGGCGTTTTACTCCAGAATGCAACATGGAACTAGCGTTGAACGCCAGTTTGTGTCATTTAAACTCGAATAAAGTGTGGAGTATTATATATTGATGGAAAGCCCTGGATGTCTACTTTCCAAAGCCGTTAAGAGCGCGCCATTTAGAGTTCTGTAGCTCTAAAAAATTCATTTCGAGTACAGGGAGGTCAGAATCCAACAGCATCAGCAGTCATTTTTCAGCCTGAATCAGATTTTTGCTCAGGTCCCTCAATTTTAGCCAAAAAATACCTGAAATCACAGAAAAACACACAAACTCATAGTAAAATCCAGATATGTGAATTTTTCATAAAAACTAATAAAAACATCCCTAAAAGTAGCTAGATCCTACTAAAAACTACCTAAAAACAATGCCAAAAAGCGTATAAATTATCCGCTCATCACAACACCAAACTTAAATTGTTGCTTGTCCCCAAGCAAATGAAAATCAAATAGGATAAAAAGAAGAGAATATACTATAAATCTCAAAATATCAACGAATATTAGTTCTAATTAGATGAGCGGGACTAGTAGCTTTTTGCTTCTGAATAGTTTTGGCATCTCACTTTATCCTTTGAAGTTTAGAATGATTGGCATCTATAGGAACTCAGAGTTCAGATAGTGTTATTGATTCTCCTAGTTAAGTATGTTGATTCTTGAACACAGCTACTTTTATAAGTCTTGGCCGTGGCCCTAAGCATTTTGTTTTCTAGTATTACCACCGGATACATAAATGCCACAGACACATGACTGGGTGAAACTTTTCAGATTGTGACTCAGCTTTGCTAAAGTCCCCAGTTAGAGGTGTCCAGAGCTCTTAAGCACACTCTTTTGGTTTTGGATCACGACTTTAACTACTCAGTCTCAAGCTTTTCACTTGGACCTGCATGCCACAAGCACATGGTTAGGGACAGCTTGATTTAGCCGCTTAGGCCTGGATTTTATTTCCTTGGGCCCTCCTATCCATTGATGCTCAAAGCCTTGGATCCTTTTTACCCTTGCCTTTTGGTTTTAAGGACTATTGGCTTTTTCTACTTGCTTTTTCTTTTTCTTTCTTTCTCTTTTTATTTTTGCCATTTTTTTTCGCAAGCTTTGTTCTTTACTGCTTTTTCTTGCTTCAAGAATTAATTTTATGATTTTTCAGGTCATCAACAACAATTATCTTTTTCATCATTCTTTCAAGAGCCAACAATTTTAACATTCATAAACAACAAGATCAAAAATATGCACTGTTCAAGCATTCATTCAGAAAACAAAAAGTATTGTCACCACATCAATATAATTAAACTAATTTCAAGGATGAATTCGAAACTCATGTACTTCTTGTTCTTTTGTATTAAAAACATTTTTCATTTAAGAAAGGTGAAGGATTCATGGAATTATTCATAGCCTTAAGACATAGACACTAGACACTAATGATCATGTAATAAAGACACAAACATAGACAAACATGAAGCATAAAATCGAAAAACAGAGAGATAAGAACAAGGAAGTTAAGGAATGAGTCCACCTTAGTGATGGTGGTGCCTTTTCCTTGAAGGACCAATGGTGTTCTTGAGCTCCTCTATGTCTCTTCCTTGCCTCTGTTGCTTGATCCCTAGTGATTTTGGTGCTCCTATCCTTAGTTACTCCCAATAATTGTGTGGAAGAAAATGTATCCCCTGAGGTATCTCAGGGATTTCTTGATGATGAGCTTCCTCATGCGTCTCTTGAGATCTATGGATAGGCTCTCTTGTTTGCTCCATCCTCTTCTTAGTGATGGGCTTATCCTCTTCAATGAGGATGTCTCTATCTATGACAACTCCAGCTAAGTAGCATAGATGGCAAATAAGATGAGGAAAAGCTAGCCTTGCCAAGGTGGAGGGCTTTTCGGCTACTTTGTAGAGTTCTAGAGAGATGACTTCATGAACTTTTACTTCCTCTCCAATCATGATGCTATGGATCATGATGGCCCGATCCATAGCTACTTCGGATCGGTTGCTAGTGGGGATGATTGAGCGTTGGATGAACTCCAACCATCCTCTAGCCACAGGCTTAAGGTCCAGTCTTCTTAATTGAACCGGCTTGCCTTTAGAGTCTCTTTTCCATTGAGCTCCTTTCATACATATGTCCATGAGGACTTGGTCCAACTTTTGATCAAAGTTGACCCTTCTAGTGTAGGGGCGTGTATCTTCTTGCATCATAGGCAAGTTGAATGCCAACCTTACATTTTTTGAACTGAAATCTAAGTATTTCCCCCGAACCATTGTAAGAAAATTCTTTGGATTTGGGTTCATACTTTGATCATGGTTTTTAGTGATCCATGCATCGGCATAGAACTCTTGAGCCATTAAGATTCCGACTTGTTGAATGGGGTTGGTAAGAACTTTCCAACCTCTTCTTTGGATCTCATGTCGGATCTCCGGATATTCATTTTTTTGAGCATGAAAGGGACCTCAGGGATCACCTTCTTCTTGGCTATAACTTCATAGAAGTGGTCTTGATGGGCTTTTGAGATGAATCTCTCCATCTCTCATGACTCGGAGGTGGAAGCTTTTGTCTTCCCTTTCCTCTTTCTAGAGATTTCTCCGGCCTTAGGTGCCATAAATGGTTATGGAAAAACAAAAAAGCTATGCTTTTACCACACCAAACTTAGAATGTTGCTCGCCCTTGAGCAAGAAAAGAAAGAATAGAAGAAGAAGAAGAAGAAGAAGATATAGAGGAGAGGGAGAGAGATGTGTATTCGGCCAAGGGGGAGAAGAGAGGGTAGTGATGTCTGAAAATGAAGAAGGATAGAGGGGTTTATATAGTGGAGGGAGAGGGGTAAGGTTTTGGTCATTTAGGGTGGGATTTGGTGGGAAAGAGATTTTGAATTTGAAGGTAGGTGGGATTTATGGGGAAAAGTGGATGGATGTGAGTGCTGAAGAGGTGATGGGGAAGAGAGATTGAGGTGATTGGTAAAGGGTGTTTGGGGAAGAGTGTTATTGGATTGTGTGAAGAAGAGAGAAGGTGAGTTGAGGTAGGTGAGGATCCTGTGGGGTCCACAGATCCTGAGGTGATCCTGTGGGGTCCACAGATCCTGAGGTGTCAATGATTTATCATCCCTGCACCAATTAGGCATGTAAAACGCCCTCTACATGTAATCCTGGCGTTTAACACCAGACTGAAGCTTGTTTCTGACGTTAAACGCCCAAATGTAGCATGTTTCTGGCGTTTAACGCTAGCCTGATGCTTGTTGCTGGCGTTAAATGCTAGCTTTTCTCAGGGTGCAATCTGGGCGTTTAAACGCCATGATGCTGCTTGTTTCTGGCATTCAACGCCAGATTCATGCTTTGTTCTGGCGTTGAACGCCAGCCAGATGTTCCTTACTGTCGTTTAAATGCCAGTAGGCTCTTCCTCCCGAGTGTGCTGTTTCTTCTTCTATTTTTTATTCTGTTTTTAATTTTAGCAATTGTTTTGTGACTCTACATGATCATAAACCTAATAAAACATAAAAGAACAATAGAAAATATAGATAAATAAAAATTGGGTTGCCTCCCAATAAGCGCTTCTTTAATGTCAATAGCTTGACAGTGAGCTCTCATGGAGCTCACAGATCATCAGAGCATTGTTGGGACCTTCCAACACCAAACTTAGAGTTTGAATGTGGGGGTTCAACACCAAACTTAGAGTTTGGTTATGGCCTCCCAACACCAAACTTAGAGTTTAATTGTGGGGGCTTTGTTTGACTCTGTATTGAGAGAAGCTTTTCATGCTTCCTCTCCATGGTTGCAGAGGAAGAACCTTGAGCTTTAAACACAAGGTAGTCCCCATTCAATTGAAGGACTAACTCTCCTCTGTCAACATCAATCACAGCTCCTGCTATGGCTAGGAAGGGTCTTCCAAGAATGATGCATTCATCCTCATCCTTCCTAGTGTCTAAGATTATGAAATCAGCAGGGATGTAAAGGCCTTTAACCTTTACCAACACGTCCTCTACCAATCTATAAGCTTATTTTATTGATTTGTCTGCCATCTCTAATGAGATTCTTGCAGCTTGTACCTCAAAGATCCCCAACTTCTCCATTACAGAGAGTGGCATAAGATTTATACCTGACCCCAGGTCAGACAGAGCCTTCTCAAAGGTCATGGTGCCTATGGTACAGGATATTAAGAATTTACCAGGATCTTGTTTCTTTTGAGGTAGAGTTTGCTGAACCCATGTATCTAGTTCACTAATGAGCATGGGAGGTTCACCTTCCCAAGTCTCATTACCAAACAACTTGGCATTCAGCCTCATGATGGCTCCTAAATATTGAGCAACTTTCTCTTCAGTTACATCTTCATCCTCTTCAGAGGAAGAATAGTTCTCAGATCTCATGAATGGTAGAAGGAGGTTTAATGGAATCTCTATGGTCTCTATATGAGCCTCAGATTCTTTTAGGTCCTTAATAGGGAACTCCTTACTGTCTGGGAGACATACCATGAGGTCTTTCTCATTGGGATTCACGTCCTCCCCTTCCTCTTTGGATTCGGCCATTGTGATTATATCAATGGCCTTGCACTCTCTTTTTGGATTCTCTTCTATATTGCTTGGGAGAGTACTAGGAGGAGTTTCAGTGATTTTCTTACTCAGCTGACCCACTTGTGTCTCCAAATTTCTAATAGAGGACCTTGTTTCACTCATGAAACTTAATGTAGCCTTAGATAGATCAGAGACTATGTTTGCTAAGCCAAAGGGGCTCTGCTCAGCATTCTCTATATGTTGCTGAGAAGATGATGGAAAAGGTTTGCTATTGCTAAGCCTGTTTCTTCCACCATTATTAAAGCTTTGTTGAGGCTTTTGTTGATCCTTCCATGAGAAATTTGGATGATTTCTCCATGAGGAATTATAGGTGTTCCCATAGGGTTCACCTAGGTAATTCACCTCTGCTATTGCAGGGTTCTCAGGATTATAAGCTTCTTCTTCAGAAGATGCCTCTTTAGTACTGTTGGATGCATTTTGCCATCCATTCAGACTCTGAGAAATCATGTTGACTTGCTGAGTCAACATTTTGTTCTAAACCAATATGGCATTTAGAGAATCAATTTCAAGAACTCCCCTCTTCTGAGGCATCCCATTACTCACAAGATTCCTCTCAGAGGTGTACATGAATTGGTTATTTGTAACCATGTCAATGAGTTCTTGAGCTTCTGCGGGCGTTTTCTTTAGGTGAATGGATCCACCTGCAGAATGGTCCAGTAACATCTTAGAAAACTTAGACCATAATAGAATATATCCAAAATGGTCTACTCTGAAAGCATGTCAGCAGGACACTTTTTGGTCAACTGTTTGTATCTTTCCCAAGCTTCATAGAGGAATTCACCATCTTTTTTCTTGAAGGTCTGAACATCCACTCTAAGCTTGCTCAGCTTTTGAGGAGGAAAGAACTTGGCCAAGAAGGCCGTGACCAGCTTATCCCAAGAATTCAGGCTATCTTTAGGTTGTGAGTCCAACCATGTTCTAGCCTTGTCTCTTACAGCAAAAAGGAAAAGCATGAGCCTGTAGACTTCAGGATCTACTCCATTAGTCTTAACAATATCACAGATCTGCAAGAATTCAGTTAAAAACTGATAGGGATCTTCTGATGGAAGTCCATGGAACTTGCAGTTCTGTTGCATCAAAGCAACTAGTTGAGGTTTCAGCTCAAAATTATTTGCTCCAATGGCAGGGATTGAGATGCTTCTTCCATAAAAGTTGGAAGTAGGTGTAGTATAATCACCAAGCATTCTCCTTGCATTATTGTTGTTGTCATTATTTTCGGCTGTCATCTCCTCTTCCTTTTCGAAAATTTCTGTAAGGTTGTTTCTGGATTGTTGTAATTTACTTTCTCTTAGTTTCCTCTTCAGAGTCCTTTTAGGTTCAGGATCTGCTTCAACAAGAATATTCTTGTCCTTGCTCCTGCTCATATGAAAAAAGAAGGGAACAGAAAATAATAATAGGGATCCTCTTTACCACAGTAGAGAGATTCCTTTATGTGAGTATAAGAATAAAAGAATAGAAGAGGGAGAAGAGAAAAATTCGAACACAGAGGGAAAGAGAGGGTTCAAATTTTGAGATGAAGAGGAGTGTTAGTAATTGAATAAATAAATAGAAGAAGATGAGAGAGAGAATTCGAATATTATTTTTGAAAAATTAGTGATTTTTGAAAATTAAGAGAATAATTAAAATTAAAATTAAAATTTAAAATAATTAGTTAATTAAAAAGAATTTTTGAAAAAGGGAGAGGAGTTTTTGAAAATTAGAGAGATAAAATTAGTTAGGTGGTTTTGAAAAAGCTAAGAAACAAACAAAGAGTCAATTAGTTAGTTGAAAAAGATTTGAAATTCAATTTTGAAAAGATAGGAAGTTAGAAAAGATTTTTTTTAAATCAATTTTTGAAAAAAGATATGGTTGAAAAAGATTTGATTTTTAAAAATAAAAATTGATTACTAAACTAACAAGAAACTAAAAGATATGACTCTAGAATTTTAAAGATTGAACCTTTCTTAACAAGAAAATAACAAACTTCAAATTTTTGAATCAATCACATTAATTGTTAGTAAAGTTTTTGAAATTTTGAAATAAAGATAAGAAAAAGATTTTGAAAATAAATTTTAAAAATTTTCAAAAAATAGTAAGAAAAATGAAAAAGATTTAATTTTTGAAAAAGATTTTGAAAAGATAGGATTTTTAAATTGAAATCTTGACTTGATTAACAAGAAACAACTAATTTTAAAATTTTTTGACTAAGTCAACCCAAAGATTTCGAATTTTATGAGTAAAATAAGGAAAATATATTTTTATTTTTGAATTTTTAATGAGGAGAGAGAAAAACACAAATATGACCCAAAACATAAAAATTATGGATCAAAACACATGATGCATGCAAGAACACTATGAATGTCAAGATGAATACCAAGAACACTTTGAAGATCAAGATGAATATCAAGACTTATTTTTGAAAAATTTTCAAGAAAATAAAAACATGCAAGACACCAAACTTAAGAATTTTCAATGCTTAGACACTATGAATGCAAAAATGCATATGAAAAACAACAAAAGATACAAAACAAAAAAATATGAAGATCAAACAAGAAGACTTATCAAGAACAACTTGAAGATCATGAAGAACACATGCATGAATTTTCAAAAAATGAAAAAGTTTTTAAAACATACAATTGACACTAAACTTAAAAATTGACACTAGACTCAAACAAGAAACACAAAATATTTTTGGTTTTTTATGATTTTATAATTTTTTTGTATTTTTTTCGATTTTTTTTTTTGAAAAACGAAAACAAAGAAAAAAATTTTTGAAAACTTTTTTGGAAAACAAAATAAGAAGAAAATTACCTAATCTGAGCAACAAGATGAACCGTCGGGTTGTCCAAACTCAAACAATCCTCGGCAACGGCGCCAAAAACTTGGTGCGCGTAAATTGTGATTATCAACAATGGCGCCAATGGACTTGGAGCTCTCAAACGTGAATCACACTTTGTCACAACTTCGCACAACTAACCAGCAAGTGCACTAGGTCGTCCAAGTAATACCTTACGTGAGTAAGGGTCGATCCCACGGAGATTGTTGGTATAAAGCAAGCTATGGTCATCTTGTAAATCTCAGTTAGGCAGATTCAAATGGTTATAATGGTTTTCAAATATAAAGATAAATAAAGCATAAAATAATGATAGAGATACTTATGTAATTCATTGGTAGAAATTTCAGATAAGCGCATGAAGATACTGTTGTTCCTTCTGAATCTCTGCTTTTCTACTGCTTTCATCCAATTATTCTTACTCCTTTTCATGGCAAGTTGTATGTAGGGTGTCCCATTGTCAGAGCATGGCTAATCATCTGTCAGTTCTCAATCATGTCGGAATAGAATCCAGTGATTCTTTTGTGTCTGTCACTATGCCCAACAATCGTGAGTTTGAAGCTCGTCACAGTCATTCAATCCCTGAATCCTACTTGGAATACCACAACAATGTTTAGAATTTCTGGATTCTCAAGAATGCTGCCAATGGATTCTAGCTTATACCGCGAAGATTCTGATTAAGGAATCCAAGAGATACTCATTCAATCGAAAGTAGAACGGAGGTGGTTGTTAGGCACGCGTTCATAGGTTGAGAATGGTGATGAGTATCACGGATCATCACATTGATTAGGTTGAAGTGTGAATGAATATCTTAGAACAAGAATAAGCATGAATTGAATAGAAAATAGTAGTAATTGCATTAATACTCGAGGTACAGCAGAGCTCCACACCTTAATCTATGGTGTGTAGAAACTCCACCGTTGAAAATACATAAGTGATGGTCCAGGCATGGCCGAATGGCCAGCCTCCAAAATTTTATCAAAGATGTAAAATCCCATATGATTAATACAATAGTAAAAAGTCCTATTTATACTAGACTAGCTACTAGGGTTTACAGAAATAAGTTTAAGTGCAGAAATCCACTTCCGGGACCCACTTTGGTGTGTGCTTGGGCTGAGCTTGAGCTTTACACATGCAGAGGCTTCTCTTTGGGTTAAATGCCAAGTTGTAACGTCTGTTTGGCGTTTAACTCTGGTTTGTGACGTGTTTCTGGCATTTTACTCCAGAATGCAGCATGGAACTGGCATTGAACGCCAGTTTGCGTCGTCTAAAACTCGAATAAAGTGTGGACTATTATATATTGCTGGAAAGCCCTGGATGTCTACTTTCCAACGCAGTTGAGTTTATAGTTTTGTAGCTCTAGAAAATTATTTCAGGTGCAGGGAGGTCAGAATCCAACAGCATCAGCAGTCCTTTTTCAGCCTGAATCAGATTTTTGCTCAGGTCCCTCAATTTCAGCCAGAAAATACCTGAAATCACAGAAAAATACACAAACTCATAGTAAAGTCCAGAAATATGAATTTTGCATAAAAACTAATAAAACATCCCTAAAAGTAGCTAGATCCTATTAAAAACTACCTAAAAATAATGCCAAAAAGCGTATAAATTATCCGCTCATCAGTCAGCCACGCGTACACGTGGGTGAGGTTTGTGCCCCACGCATAAAACCAGCGCAATTTTTGCACAGCTCTTGAAAATTTGGCTGGGCAATTGGTACAGCACATCGACACGTTTGCGTCGGCCACACTTACGGGTGGGGGTGCGTTCTGCCAAAAATTTTTCTAAGTTAAAAGCTGCAGAATTCACATTTTCAAACCCCAATCTTCCAACGAGCATAACTTCTCCGTTTCAAATCATTTTTCTCCCGTTCTTCGAGCGGCATAAACATCCCAGATCCAATTTCATTTCTAAAGAAGTTTGGCACAAATCGGGAATCTGGAGTCCAAGTTATGCTCCGTCAAAGTTTGCCCAAAAACTACATTTTCATACAAAACCACAAAGTGCCATTTTCAAAACAAACCAATTCCAACCCTTTTTAAAATCAACCAAAACATACCAAAAATCAACCTCAAGCCTCCTCAACTCATACATTAACATTTCTACTAAAATCACAAACCACCATCCCACCATTTTAACCCATCTCAATCAAATAAGTCAATCTCAAACACATTTTCATGTCATATACTCTTTCTCATCCCATTTGCCAACAACACCATTTCTATTCAATCATCATTACATATAATCAATATCATACTCACCATCAAGATGATCTCATCCACAATTCAACCTCAATCATTCATCAAGCATATATATCACAACATGCATATCCCTCATGCATCATACTATTAAGGCATCAATATTCATAATCACATATATGACCACACCATATATCACAACCATTCAACAACATCAACCATTCAATTCCTATCTTAGAGCCTCTAGCCTAAGTTTTCACACCACACTACATTTTAGATATAAGAAATCGAGACCATCCCTTCGCCGATTTTCTCCGCTCAACCGAAGCACTTCCAAATCACTTTTCCACAAGCCCTCAAGGTCTCAACACCTCTAAGAACGGATTTTTAGCATACCAAAGCCCTTTTTCCAAGCTTTTCAAAATCTCAACCAAGCTCCAATATTTACATACACACTACCTAAGCCACAATTATCATATTCAAACACAACAACTCAATACTCAAACATCATAAACCCATAACTCCATTAGAATTGAGAATTTTACCACACCTAAGAATCAAGGAGACAAGGTTAATATTCTCCTTCAAGAGAGTTGGGTCCTATAACATCAAAGAGCCCAAAATCTCAACACTTTTTACCCAAAAATTTGAAATTAAGGGATGAAGAACTGAGATAAAATCGTAGCTTACCTTAAGAATAAAGTAATGGATTTTGTAGAGCTCTTCGTAGTGAAAGTGTGGGCGCAAACGGTGCGATAATCGGAGCTCCAGATCAAAAGTTATGGTGGTTTGAAGATCAAACAAGGGTTAGAACCTTGGAAAGTGTTCTTCCCTTTCTCATTTTCCTTTTCAGTGTGTATGATAGCTTAGAGAGGAGAGAGAGTGCTAAAAATTAGGGTTTTAGGTTTAGTTAGGTTGGGCCAAGGGCCCACTATGGGTCCGGTTGGCCCAGTTTGGCCCGTTCGGTCCAATCTTGGGCCGATTTCTATAAAATTGGTATCAAAATTCTCGTCTCAATCTCCTCTATCATATTAAGCCATAAAAATTACATTTTTGGCCTTCTAGAATAAATTCTCATTTATGGGTTAATTAGTCATTAATTAACCGGGTTTTACATTCTACCCACCTAATTGAGAATTTTGCCCACAAAATTCGAATTCAATTACCTGAGAATAAGTGCGGGTAGTCAGCTCGCATCTCCGACTCAAATTCCCAAGTGTGTTCCTCAATGCCGCCTCTACTCCATACCACTTTGACTAACGAAACCTCTTTTCCACACAACTGATTGATACTAATATCTTTAATTCTTACTGGATCAACTGGAAGCGTCAAATCTTCTTTTAACTGAACAAATTCAGGTTCTAACACATGGCTAGCATCAGGAGTATACTTCCAAAACTGCGACATGTGAAATACGTCGTGAAGGTTCGAAAGGTGAGGTGGTAGAGCTATCCGATATGTCACTGGTCTAACTCTCTCCAGGATCTGAAATGGACCAATGTACCGAGGATTCAGCTTCTTCGCTTTAATTGCCCTACCTACCCCTGTGGTTGGAGTAACTTTAAAGAAAATATGGTCTCCTTCCCCGAATTCCAAGAACCTCCACCTCTGATCGACGTAACTCTTTTAACGACTCTACGCAGTAAGCAACCTATCTCGGATTTTCTTGACTAGTTTAGTGGTCTCAGCTATCATCTCCGGTCCCAACAAGCCTTTCTCCCCAGCTTCATGCCAGCATAGCAGAGATTGGCATTTCCTCCCATATAGAGCCTCATACGGAGCCATTCCAATGCTCGCATGGTAGCTATTATTGTACGCAAACTCCACTAACGGCATATAACGATCCCAGCTCACCGACTGATCTAGAACACAAGCCCTCAACATATCTTCTAATGTTTGGATCGTCCTCTCGGATTGACCATCTGTTTGAGGATGGTGAGTTGTTCTCAAGCTTAATCGGGTTTCGAAAGCTTTCTGAAATGCACCCCAAAACCTCAAAGTGAAACGAGGATCTCTATCAGAGATTATAGTAGCAAGTACACCATGAAGTCTCACAATCTCCTTTATGTATATCCATGCTAGCTCCTAAAGGGTGTAACTCATCCGAATGGATAAAAAGTGAGCTTACTTCATCAGTCGGTCCACAATCACCCAGACAGCATCAAAACCGGCCCTAGTCCTTGGCAATTCTGACATAAAGTTCATCGCAATGCTTTCCTACTTCCATTGCGGAACCTCTAAAGGTTGCAACGTCCTGGAAGGTCTCTGGTGTTCGATCTTCACCTTCTGACAGGTTAAACACTTTGAAACATATTCTGCCACATCATTCTTCATACCCGGCCACCAAAACATCGTCTTTAGATCATGGTACATCTTAGTACTCCCCGGGTGAATAGAGAATCCGCTTTTGTATGTTTCCTTTAAGATAACTTGCCGCAAAGTGCCAACATCCAGCACAATGATCCTACCCTTGAATCTCCACAACCCATCTTGATTTTCTGACACTCTCCACTGCATCCCTTGCTCAATAGCTGGTAACACTTTCGATAATGTGTCATTGTTTTCATAAGCCTTTAGGAGTTCGAATTTAAAATCACTTGAGATCTATAATCGACTCAAACACAGAGTTCCAGACACTTCTTGAACACCAATCTTCAGACTTTCAAATTCTTTGAGCAACTCCTCTTCTCAGAGCATCATACAAGCAGCATACAACGACTTCCGACTCAACGCATCCGCCACTACATTCGCCTTTCCCGGATGGTAATTCAACTCAAAGTCATAGTCCTTCAGTAATTCCATCCACCTCCTCTGCCGCATATTAAGTTCTTTCTGATTAAAGAGATATTTCAAGCTCTTTTGATCAGAGAAAACATGGAACTTAACCCCATAGAGGTAATGCCTCTACACCTTTATCGCAAACACAACCGCAGCAAGCCCCAAATCGTACGTAGGGTAATTAACTTCATGAGGTTTCAACTGACGAAAGGCATACGCCACCATGTTATGATGCTGCATCAGCATGCACCCTAGACCCTTCAGTGAGGCATCACAGTACATCTCAAATGATTCATTTGGCTCAGGTAACAAACAACACAGGTGCGGTGGTCAACTTTTGCTTCAACGCCTAAAAGCTCTCCTCACACTCAGAAGTCCAAACAAATGGCGCGTCCTTGCAGGTTAACCTATCAACGGCAAAGCTATCTGCGAAAAGCCTTTGATGAATCTTCAGTAATAGCCAGCTAAACCCAAAAAACTCCTTATCTCAGTTACAGAGGTTGGTCGCCCCCAATTTATTACCGCCTTCACTTTAGATGGGTCTACTGCTATCCCCTGTTTACTTACCATGTGACCCAGAAACTTCACTTCACTTTTTCAAAATTTACATTAGGACAATTTTGCATAGAGTTTCTTTTCCTTTAGTATCTGCAACACGGTCCTCAAGTGTTCTGCATGCTTTTCCTCAGTCTTGGAGTAAATCAGTATGTCATCAATGAATACAACAACGAATTTATTCAGAAATGGATAGAAAACTCTGTTCATATAATCCATAAACACTGCAGAAGTATTGTTTTAATCCAAAAGACATTACAGTGTACTGGTAATGACCATAACAAGTCCTAAAAGCGGTTTTAAGGATATTCTCGCCCCTCACCCTTATCTGGTGATAACCGGATCGCAAATCAATCTTGGAGAAAACCCCGGCTCCCTGTAACTGATCCATGAGATCATCAACCGTCGGCAGTGAGTATTTATTCTTTATTGTGACCTTGTTCAGCTACCTATAATCCACACAGAGCCGCATACTCACGTCTTTCTTCTTTACCAGTAACACTGGTGTGCCCCACGGAGAAATGCTTGGTCGGATAAAATTCTTACTCAACATATCCTCTAACTGAGACTTTAGCTCGGCCATCTCTAGTGGTGACATCCTATAAGGAGCACTCGAGATTGGTCCAGCCCCAAGCACCAACTCAATAGCAAACTCAACCTCTCAGTTTGGTGGAAATTCATCAATATCGTCGGAAAACACTTCCAAAAACTCACACACAACTAGAATTTGTTCCAACCTTTGATCATCACCTAAAACACCCACGGTTAATAACAAGATACCCTGATATTCAGTCCCAGAACAATTCACCATCATAGAATTCAAGTAATAACTATTCAATACAACCGGTCCTTCTATATCTTCCGGCATAAAGTACACCGATTTCACAGAACAATCGAGCATGACATAGTTCTCAGATAACCAGTCCAATCCCAAGATAAGATCAAGACCGATCATCGGCAAGCAGATTAAATTAAGGAAAAAATCACTTTGCTTGAACCTAAATGAAACTTGCGGGCATCCTAGCCTAGTTACCCTAACTTCATGGGTGGCATTATACACCTTTAGGTCATAACCTAAAACTACAATCTTCAAGCCTAACTCACTAGATTTTTCGAATGCAATGAATGAATGGGTTGCTCCTGAATCAAATTAAGCATTTAAAGTTTGACCAGCCATTTCACAGTTACCTCGGATAAGTGTCTCGGATCCCTTGGCACCTATAGTTGAGGTGGTGAACACCCGACCAGTCTGCTGTGCTTTCCCTGCACCTTGTTTCTGCTTCTCCAGACAGTTTGCGGCTTTATGCCTCGCCTTACCACAAGAATAGTACAAGCCCCATCCGGCCTTGCACGGGGCTCCCGGATGGTGACTTCTGCAGCTAGCACAAGCTTGCTCATTCAGGGGCTGTTTCTCAAATCTCTTCTCCTGGGAGTTGTTGTTGTTGGACCTAGTGAAATTGTTCTGACCTTGAGTCTGGTTTGATCCAGAACCTTCCCACTTGAAAGACGGACCTCTAGGAGCAAAGCTCTTCCCTCGGTTCTATGGGAATGGTCCCCTATGGTTTTCCCTCTCTGCAGCCGCCTTCTTTCTCATCCCATTTGCCAATAACACCATTTTCATTCAATCATCATTACATATAATCAATATCATACTCACCATCAACATGGTCTCATCCACAATTCAACCTCAATCATTCATCAAGCATATATATCACAACATGCATATTCCTCATGCATCATACTATCAAGGCATCAATATTCATATTCACATATATGACCAGACCATATATCACAACCATTCAACAACATCAACCATTCAATTCCTATCTTAGGGCCTCTAGCCTAAGTTTTCACACCACGTTACATTTTAGATACACGAAATCGAGACCACACCTTAGTTGATTTCTCCCGCTCAACCGGAGCACTTCTAAATCACTTTTCCACAAGCCCTCAAGGTCTCAACACCTCCAAGAACAGATTTTTAGCATACCAAAGCCCTTTTTCCAAACTTTTTAAAATATCAATCAAGCTCCAATATTCACATACACACTACCTAAGCCACAATTATCATATTCAAACGCAACAACTCAATACCCAAATATCATAAACCCATAAATCCACTAGGGTTGAGAATCTTACCACACCCAAGGATCAAGGAGACAAAATTAATCTTCTTCTTCAAGAGAGTTAGGTCCTATAACATCAAAGAGCCCAAAATCTCAACACTTTTTACCCAAAAACTCGAAATTAAGGGATGAAGAAATGAGATAAAATCGTGGCTTACCTTAAGAATAAAGTATTGGGTTTTTTAGAGCTCTTCACGGTAAACGCGTGGCCATAAACGGTGCGATAATCGAAGCTCCAAATCAAAAGTTATGGTGGTTTGAAGATCAAACAAGGGTTAGAACCTTGGAGAGTGTTCTTCCCTTTCTCATTTTCCTTTTCAGCGTGTATGAGAGCTTAGAGAGGAGAGATAGTGGTGAAAATTAGGATTTTAGGTTTAGTTAGGTTGCGCCAAGGGCCCACTATGGGTACGGTTGGCCCAATTTGGCCCGTTCGGTCTAATCTTGGGCCGATTTATATAAAATTGGTATCGAAATTCTCGTCTCAATCTCCTCTATCATATTAAGCCATAAAAATCAGATTTGTGGCCTTCTAGAATAAATTCTCATTTATGAGTTAATTAGTCATTAATTAACTGAGTTGTACAAATTCCAATAAAGATATTGAAAGAAAGGATGACACCAAGTCACATAGTACGAATAAAGAGTATACGTCGAAACGAATCCTTAAAACTTAACTTCTAACGTTCCCAAACCCCGTGATTCGCATAACCTATTACTTATATTTTGTCTATGATAATCCATTAGTGTTCCCATATACATAAATCATCAGTTTAAGTTGGCCAGACCTAATACCATGAGAGATGCAACAGTCGACTAACATCATTAATTAATAGACAGTCATGCATCTAAAACTCAAACTCTTGTCATTAGGACAAGTCCTATAACATGACAGACACTCAGAGTATGCAGTGAAGCATAGTCAGTCCATTCCCAAGGCTCTAACAGGAACGAACTACTCTGATACGATAATGTAACACCCTAACTTTTAGCACCTTATGATCGTACCGAAAGGAAGGCATTACTAACCTAATTCCTTTTATTATCTATTTAATATTGAGCCTTTACGTGTAAATCTATTAATGGTTTTACTAAAAATATAATTTTTTTCAACAAGTACAAACAACACATATTCACATACTTAATATTAATAATATATTGTAGTATTACATACAAAAGCAATTACAGTACCAAGGCGATGGAAAAATAAATTCTAACAACTCAAGTCGTAAACATATTCCTTTGTACTCCCACAGCTTCGCAATAAGCATTCGCACCTGTAGCTGAAAGGGGGTGGAGATAGGGGTAAGAACTTGGGAGTTCTTAGTAGGGTCGGGGTTAGAAGTTAAGTTCATTTTATATATACTTGGTCAGCGGTAACAGTCAACAAGATACCATCTAATTTAATAATTAAAGAACACAGAATTCAAACAGTCATTTAGCACACCCACAATCATAGAAAATACACTCACAACAAATTTTCACAAACAAGTATGATGCATGTCTATCCCTAGTGCGGGTAATGAGCTCATCTGTCGGTTTCAACTCTCTCCCGACGTAACTCAACAACCTTTGTCTGAGTTTGGTTTTCAGTGCCATAACCTCTGTAAGCAACCTCTGTCTTACAAGTGCGACTCTCTTGAGTCGATGTATGCAAACATAACCTCTATAAGCAACCTCGGTCTTACAGGTGAGGCTCTCTCTAGCCAATGTATGTATCGATAACCTCTGTAAGCAACCTCTGTCTTACAGGTGCGACCATCCCCTGGATTGGATTGGCTGATGTATCTCTGA
This sequence comes from Arachis hypogaea, assembly GCF_003086295.3. NCBI lineage: Eukaryota > Viridiplantae > Streptophyta > Magnoliopsida > Fabales > Fabaceae > Arachis > Arachis hypogaea. Next base: position 105,170,096 of record NC_092045.1, on the reverse strand, counting down.
AAAGTAAATCTCAACCATCACATCTCACCAATTTATACTTTATTCTCAACAATATTCCAGCCCAAAAAATCACCAAAATATCCGAACTAGCCGTTCATACATAGCCGACCCAAAATCTAAAGCAAACAACAATAATTCACATTTAATTATTATAAAATTACCAAACCTACCTCCGTACAAAGTCAAACAATGGGACCTCTGGAGAAGTTTTCTGACCAAGCTGCTGAAGAAGAAAATGTCAGGAATCATTTGTGTCTCCTAGAACTCCAATTGGCCGAACTCAAGGGAAAGAAGAGCTATGTCACCATCAATTTCTGCTGGAAAAAAGTAACCGCCAACGTGTAAAAAAAAAATACAAATATTTTTACCGAATTAAATTTTTTATTAGAGTTACAGATCTCAAAAAATCGAACGCCGAATATCAAAGTTCTATGGTTTCTTTTCTTTTCTCTCTCATGGTGTTTTTCTCATTTTCCTTTGTGGTGTTCGGCCAAAAGATCAGAGGAAGGAGAATGATTAATGATAATAATGTTTTAATGAAGGGCAATTATATATATATATTGTCATGCATATCTCCCACGTTTCATTCTTCCCTTTGTTTTCTTGATGGCTTCGGCCTTTCTTCTTTTTTTTTTTAGTTTTTTTAATAATAATAATAATAATAATAATAATAATAATAATAATAATAATAATTAAATTTCAAAATATTTTATTATAATAAAAATTATATAAAAATTTTAATTAATTTAAACTATAATTATCATAAAATCAATTAGGTAAAATATCTTATTATAGAATAATTATATAATAACCTTAATTTATTCAAATTCGGATGATAATAATAAAAATTATAAAAATTAATTTAATTTTACTTAATAAAATAATTTTTAAGAAATAGTTTAAATTAATATAATAAATTATAATTAAATTAAACTTTAATAATTATAAAGTTTTATTTTTTTTTTTGGTAAAATAATTTTTCTTAAAAACAAAATCTCAACAAACATAACTCATAAATAACTAATTATTTAATTTTTAAAAATTTAGAGTCTTATATATAGGATATGATTCAAACTTCATTCTAGCTCGACTCTCGACTTTAAACTCTTACTAAAATTTAATCATATTATGCTTATAGATTGAGAACCTCTTAACCTTGATCTTACCTGCACCCTAAAATTTTTTACCTAACAACTTTACTTGCAATGAAATAATTTTTTTTAATCAAACACATATAATTATCATTTTATATTTCATAAACATATTAATAAAATAGAAAATTAAGTCCATAATAAATTTAAAAGCAACAAAATCATAATAAATTCATGTTAAAATTATGAAAATGAGAATATGTGAGTTTGACCTCTACCGACTTTATTATACATGTATAATAATTTTTAACAACATATTATTATATATTAGAAGTGCGAATAGATCGAATAAGATTAAAACTAATATAAATTTCCAACAGATCCTACTTGTACTTTAACCCAGATTGCTTTTAACTCGACCCAATGTAGGTTGGGTTGCCAATTTTATTCGAACATGTTGAGTTGGATTAGGTACATGTAGATAGATTTAGTATTGCCAATCCGAAGCCAAAGAGGATCAAGAGGACTTGGTAATAATACAAACTTTTAGCTAACTTATACCATATGAGCATATGTAAGATTGCCCTTAGTAAAATTTTTTAAATTATTTATTTTAATAAATGAACAACAAATGTATTGAAATTTAAATTGAATTTTTTTATACATTTTTTAATTAAAAATTTTAAAATGTTTTCTCATTAGCTAAACTCATAATATTAAGGGTGTTTAAACTAATCTAAACTGAACAAGACTGACAAATTAGACCAAAAAAATCAATAACCCAAAAACTGAAAAATTGAAAAATTAAATTTTACAATTTTCTAGTTCTATTCGATTTTCAATTTTAGCAGGTAAAACTTGAACCAAATCAAATCAAACCCATAATATAATATGGGATTTAAAATTTGTTGATAATTAATTGTGATTAATTTATGTAGTACTAATTAAGTTTTTTTTATTATGTACTTTTAGTAGGAGGCTTATTCATGATGATATAATAAATAATAATTTAGATTTAGGAGGGGTTAATCTTTAAATTCGTTCGTGAAAGATAATTTATTTTTTAATTTGGTTCAAGAAAGCTTTTTAGTCATATTAGTCTCTAAAAAATACAATATAATTATAAATTAAATTGATCTATTCATCAGTTAGATAACGACGTCTCATATTAAATGTCACATAATATAATTACATAATAATCGTATCACAAAATAATTAGTTGTATCTTAATGTAACATGATACGTCAACTAATTATTTAATTTTATGTGACATGACAATAAAAAATTATGTTATTATGCTACACACTGTATTTAATATGACACATTAGTTTTAACTAGCTATGTAATCATATTACACAGTAGTTAAGGTGATACATTATCATCTAATTTATTAAATGATCGATTTGACTTATGATTATATTTTTAAGATTTAATATGACTAATAAAATTTTCAATAATCAATTTAAAAATGAATTATTTATTTTAAGGATGAATTTGATTATTAATCGAATTTATTTGCGAGGAAGGAACTATTTTGTAATAAATAGCTAGTGAATTACTAATAATAAAATGCTTAGCACAAAAAAGTAAAAAACAATCACCTTCGTTGAGAGTTTTCTAGACTTAATTCATCGATATATATTTGTGGTGATTAAAAATCCCAACCTAATCAAATAAATAAACAAATTCATTGTTATTTCAACTTTCATCCAAATCCAAATGGAACTTATGAATCCTGTATTTAAAAATTGCTACTTTTATTAAGAGGGATATACATAATGCATGAATACGGTAATTGTGCAATTTCAACCACATAAAGAACCAATGTAAAAATTGATCAAAGTGATATTAGTAGGAGGCTCATTCATGATGATGTAATAAATAAATAATGATTCAGATGTAGAAGGGATTAACACTTAAATTTATTTAAATGAAATATTTTATTAGTTAATAATAAATTTTTAAATGGAATTTAAATTTATGGAGTATTAATTTTTAGTTTGCCAACAGATCGAATTAAGAAATATTGTAGAAAACTAAAAAAAAAACTCAAATTTGCTTATGAAAATTAATTTGTTTTTTAAATTAGTATCTGAAAGATTGTTAGTCATATTAGTTCTTGAAAAATATAATCTTAAATGAAATCGATTCTTTCAGTTAAATGATGATGTATCATGTTAAGTGTTATGTGACACAACGATATAACAGATTAATATGTCACAAAATAATTGGTTTATCCTAATATAACATAACATATCAACTAATTATTTTGTAATATGTGGTATTAACTGGCTATGTCATTATATCACACGATACTTAACATGACACATTATCATCTAATCAAATATATTATTATACTATGTGACAGATAATATGATACATCATTATTTAACTGATAGAATAATCAATTTGATTTATAACTATATTTTTTAAAGACTAATATAATTATAAAATTTTTTAATGCGACTAATTTAAAGAATAATTTATTTTTTAGGAACGAATTTAAACATTAACTAAATTTAAAAGAGAGGAATTGTTTTGTAATAAACACCACAGTGAATTACTAGTAATAAAATGCTTAGCATGAAAAGGAACAACCACCTTGGATGAGGATTTCATAGACTAATTAATTAATTTATATTTGTGGTGATTGAAGATCCCTACCTTATCAAATAAAAAAACAAATCCATTGTTATTTCGACTTTCATCCAAATCCAAAGGGGACTTATGCAACCTAAATTTAAAAATTATTGTTACTACTACTAAGAGAGATCAGATATGCTCAAATGCATGATGAATGAACAAAGTAATTATGCAACTTAAACTAAATAAAGAACCAACGTAGATATTGATCAAAGTGATATTAGTATGTGGATTATTGAACAAAATTAAAAATCTTCTTGATCTCACAAGCCCTCAAAAATAATTTTTTTTCTCAAAGCTCTTTAATCAAATTAATCTATTTTTGAGAATAGAGGTACAGATTGTTGTTACTTTCGTTTTCTTTAACCTCCTTATACTAAGTTGATTTTTTGTGTGATAAATGATAATATGTTCTTTTATAAGTTTTCATATTGTAATTACTTTTTCTTTTTGCAATATCATGTTCAGCAATAATTTTTCTTCACTTGACCATCATTAATAAAAAAAATTAAAAATAAATATATTAATAATCTATGGGATTTCACACTTTACAAATAAACTCCTACAAAATTAATTTTACTTACTATTTAATAATTCCTTAAATTAATATTTGAATTGTCTCAAAATAATAATATTAAAATCAAAATGTTCTTTTTTTTTTGTAAAGAATCGCATTATTTTTAGTAAAAACGGATAAGAACCTGATTAAAATTTTATTCTAATTTCCACCCTAATATATAATTATATAAGAAATCACAAATTTTACATCTAAGAGTAATAACAAATTATTAAATTTTAAGAATTTTGTTATTAAATATTTTATTTTATAGTATTATATATGTTAAATATAAATTAAAATTAATCACTAATATACAACATATATTATAAAGAAGTAAAAATATTAAATTGTACATATATTTATTTGATTTGATGGTTAATTTAATTTTTACCATTCAAATAGCATTTTTATTTATTTTATATCATATATAGGCCACAGGGTACACATACAAATATTAGGTCACTAATTTTGTTTTTCACTATCTATGCCATTATTGTGGCGTTCTTGTTTTGTGCTTACATTATTATTATTATTATTATTATTATTATCTAATTTTCCACATGAACAAAAGCCATTTATACACACAGGAAATCTTGGAGCGCAAACAGGTATTAAAAAATTACAACCACCAGGGCAATCTCTTTGCTGAGGCACCACGTTTGCTTGGCTTTTTGAGAGACTAAATCCTACAAAAAATAAAAAATAAAAAAAATAATCATGCATAATATAATTAGAACATCATAGAAAGTTTACAGGGTTTCCACAAACACAGAGGAAGAAGAAATAAATGGATGTGTCTTGATTGGCTTTTAAAACTTTTTTTTTTGTACAAAATTTTTTATTACAAAAATAGTTTTATTTTTAAAAGATGATTTTTTTAAAACAAATATTTCATCAAAACTTCTTATATATTAAAAAAAAAAAGCACATTGTTAGTTTAAGTCAAAGTATCTTATTTATTGTTTTAATTAAAAATGTCACTTTTAAAAGTGGTATCTAAATACTGTAAAAATTATTTTTAAATAAGTACTATATTTGAGAGGAAAAAACGAAAAAAAATATAAACATGTTATATTAACTAAAATCGAGTTGGTTTAAAGATGTCATGCCACACTAGACTCCTTTCCTGGGGTCTTAATTTTGACTTTTGATATTGAAGGAAAGTAATTGAAAATTTGTGTTGTGAGAGACTACCACAAACTATAACAAGATTAATGCATCTTTGGTAATATAATTATTTAGATATTGAAAGAAAAAAAATATAAAATGAAAAAAAATACCATTGGTAACTAGTAAACTGAGAAGGATTACAATCTTCATCATGTCCTGTAGTTTTTTTGAATTAAAAGGTGGAGTCTATGTTGGAGCTACAAACAAAATATTTTATCTTTCGATGGCTTCTATTAAGGCTTTTTTATGCATATTTATAGAGCTGCATAAATGCCAAAAATTTATGTACATAAATATTTAATTTTGGATCTTCTTAAATTTCTTCTATTCATATTTAATGTTTGTGACTATCAAAGTTGACTATGTTCATACATTAATATGTATGCATTTATTATATATTATTAAAATTAGTTTTCTTTAATTAATAGCATAGTTGATGTGGTATATTCTTAAACGGGTGCGCTACACATCCATATAACCATGTAACCAAGTTAGCCCAAGTTTAAATAGAGTCACGCGCATTAATGATAAGTAAAAACAAGCGCTCGAAAACCTTTCGTTATTTTGTGCTCATTATGAAAAAATGTTACTTCTTTCTCAATACGAAACCGCTCCTTCTCTTCGAATCTCTCTCAAAATCACTCAAACTCCAGTCACGTTTTCTGCGAAAACCACTACTAGAGAAGAATCGCGAGAAGATTTGGCAAGGAACAACCAGATATGAACGAAAACAGCAACAGAGATCTACCTTCCTCCTCATTCTCATTCTCCTCTTTATTTTTCGCGTTCCTTCTTCTTCATGTGTTTTCTCCTTATCTTCATTCTTTTGTTGTTATTGCTGTTGTATTTTTTATCTTTTCCTCTTTCTCTCCCTGCTGAAGAAGCAGTAGAAGGTGAGGAGAAAGAGTTTTAAATTGTGCAGAACAGAAATAAACCGAAATGGCCAATGTAACACCCTAATATTCAAATCCTTATACTCGAGTCATAAGTCAATGATAATAAGGTGGTACGACTCTCAATGGGGATTATTAATACATAACTATAAGTAAAATTGAAAGGAGTACTAATCGAGAAGCCTAAAAAGAGTAAAAATGAAATCGCGAAGTCGTAACACTCTCGCATCGACAAAAAAGGTAAGGCGTGAACTGAGACGATATAAGGATAATTCCGTCGAGAAGAATAAGATGAAACAAAATATAGATAGGTAACAAAAATAATTAGCCACTAGTCGCGACCCGCGAAGTTTAGGCCGGCTATGGTACAGTATAAAAGTAGTTTGACAACCATAACTCCTAATCTCTCCCAAAGGATACACAAGGGCCTCTATAGGCAAGTTTTCAAAAGGATTAAATACATAGCATGAGTTCTTTAAAAAAAATAAAAGCGGAGAGAATCTAAGCAAAATGCAAATAAGAGATCTCAAAGGTCTTTGTTGTCCTTCAAACAAACCATAGCTCATTGCTGAGCACCTAGACCTGCATCTGAAAAATAAGAGATATATACGTAATGAGAACCCCCAATCCATGGGTTCCCAGTACGGTAAAAGTGCCAAATAAATGCAATGTATTGTAATAAAAATTCACTAAGCATCCTAAACTTCCTTTCACCAAATATTCATCCTATGTTCTCGCTAATCCATGAATAGGTAACTATCATAAGGGAATGCTAAATCTAATTCATCTTCCTCATGCTTCCCAACTTTCTAAACCTCCAACGAATCAGAATCGTAAACAAAACCATCACCAGTTATTTTGTCTCAGCAATTCTATATCAATACTTCATATCTCACTGGAGCAAGTGAAATCACTTCACTGCGCCTACCCAAGGATCTCAAATACCTCATTCAATAATCATCAACATTATTCAATTACATCATCAACTCATCTCATCAAGAATAGCCCTCAGCGTCAACCTACACCAGCATGAGGGACCTCTTAGTTGTACAAACACAAGCAATACAGGCAAGTAATTCACAATAAAGAACAAGTAGAATAAGTAGCACATAATTAGGTAACATAGCATATATGATGCAGCAATTCAAAACAAATAGGCAAAAAAACTCAAACAATTCAAACATATACAAATGATGAATGCCTGCCCTATGGCTGATGAGTCTCATCTTTTGATTATAAAGCTAACCCGACAAGTGGAATTACTCCTCTGCATCTACCCAAACCCAGAGCAAGTGGAATCATTCCACTGCATCTACCCAGGCAGGTATATCTCACCATGTCCCGGAGAAAGCAGAAATCACTCCACTACATCTACTCAGGCAGGTGTTTAAAAGCTCAACCTAGAGCGAGTGAAATCACCACTACTGTCGCTACTACCCAGGCGTCACAATCTCTAACCTGGAGCAAGTGGGACGAACCACAACCCTTGCTACTACCCAGGTATCTCAAACATAGATTCATTCAAAACTCCATAATTAAACTCATTTATCATAATCCTCCTTCCCCATCTCAAATCCGGAGCAAGTGGACAACGCCACTGCCTACTACCCGAGGTCACACATCTCATTCAACATTTTATATCATTATTCATTTACCACATTTAGTCATTAATCATATACATATACATACTCAACCATAATTCAATTCTTATCACAACCATCCAGCTCATACTATACACCACACTTCCACTATCATCCTCAGCAACTCATACAATCATCATTACTCATTATTCATCATTGATTCTCACTTTACTTCATCCACAAGTTACCACATGTCCTAATTTCTTTTCATTACTAGGCATGCTATAAAGATTTAAGACTTAAAGGATGAAAATGGAGGCTTAGAAGTTTGAATTTCGGCTTTTAAAACTAAAAAATCCATTTTTGCTTAAAATAAGGTCACGCATGCGCGTCGCCTACGCGTACGCGTGGAAGGCAAAAAGTAGAGTGACGCATGAGCGTCGTCCATGCGCACACATGGAAAGCAGAGAGGTAGTGTGACGCGTGCGCGTCAGTCACGCATACGCGTGGGTGCGTTTTGTGCTCCTCGCACAAAACCAGCACAATACCTGCACAACTCTCTGGATTTTCTACTGGGGCACCTGCTTCTATACAGTGACGCATGCGTGTCGACCAGGCGCACGCGTGAAAGAGTAAAAATCGTGAGTGACACGTGTGCATCGGCCATGCATGCGCGTCAGAATACGTTTTCTTAAAAATTTTACTAAGTCTGAAAAAGCTGCAGAATTTCATTTTTAAACCTCAAACTTCCGCCACACATGACTTCTTCTACAAAATTTCTTTTTCAACTATTTTTGAACCGCTGGAAAGATCGTTAAATGAGCTTTCATAAAAATCCAATTTTTGAAGAATTCCTAACTTCGAGGGCCGAGTTACGGACCGCCGAAATTGGTCAAAAATCAATTTTCATCCAAAAACAGAAATCACCAATTTTTCCAATGTTCACAAGCCAAATTCATTCCCACTCATCCAAATGACCACAACCCAATCACATTCACATAATTACACTAAACCAAAACCAAACCTAGCTCATCTACACAATTCAATTCCATTTCGACACCTTCCACTCCTAAATTCCTAATTTCTTATTATTCCACATTCGTCCTATTTATTCACACCCTCAATATTCAATATCCGTTCAATCTCATATGACATCACACAATACACACATCACTTACCTTCCTTACCTCTTTCTGGCCTCCGGCCCAAGATTCACGGCCTCTGGCCCAAATTCACAATTTAAATGCATATTCCACAAACCAATATTCATTATCCAATTCGTCAAATTCTCAACACACCAATGTACAAATTCATACAATTCTCAACCCAATCATTAATTTACATGACATATCAACTATACATATTAGTACCAACCATTCTCACAATCCAAACTTAATCCTAGGGGAATCTAGCCTAGGAATTCTCATCACACCACATGGTACTTAAGTGAAACTTAAACCGTACCTCTTGTAGCCAAAATAATTGAGCTTTTTCTTGGAAGTCTCTACCAACCCTTAGCTCCAAGCCTCACCAAGGCCCCACAAGCAATATCAATCTTCTAATTGTGTACCAAAATTATCCAATACTCTAACATAATCAATTTTCACACTTATAATCAACCTAGCATTCATGAAAATGATAAATCACAAAGATTGGAGGGTTTCTTACCTTAATCCACTAAAGTTTGTGATGAATATCACCCATGGCTCATACTAGAGCACTCCTAAACAACCAAAATCATAAAATTACTCAACACCCATAACCGAACTCGAATTTAAGGGGGAAACAAAAACTGGGCAGAAGACAGTGGAATAATCACCACAAAACTTAGAAGAATTGTAGAGGATGAGAAAAGCGATGCATGGCTGCAAACGACTCGTCAATCGGAGTTCCGAATCAAAAGTTATGGTGATTTGAAGTTTGGAAAGCTAGGTTTTCTTTCTCTGTTCTCTCTATCCGCCCCCTCTCTCATTCTCTAGGGTAAATGAGCTGAAATGCTCATAACTAATATTTATATATGTTGGGTATTGGGCCCACTTGGACCCGGCTCACTTATTTTAGTCCGTTGGCCCAACTTTGGGCCAAAACTTTTAAGATTAGAGTTTTAAATCGTATTTTAAATATTTCTATCTTCCCAAATTATAAATTCTTATTTCTTAAAATTATTCACTTCTAATTAATTTTCTCAACCACAGTACCGGACAGATTGCAGCCAGTACTGCCGATCAAATTTCCAGTACGCATTTTTATTCAGAAAATAATGTTTTCTGACTCAGAAAAATTCACTGAGTTTAAATATCATATTTAAATTATCAAATTCTGATTGTTAAATTTTCTAACCATATTCACTCCTATTTAATTTATTATTTAATTAGTTACGGTTTGACCGAGTTTTACAGCCAACTCTACTTAACCGAACATCATTCATGTGCTGAATGAAATACCATAAATATTTAATCATGAAGAAAAATATTTCTACATGCACAAGGACTCAATTGAACACACTAACAATCAAGTAAATCAAAATAAGCAACTCCACTGAATCGAGCAACATTCATGCGCTAAATAAAACGTCATAAACCTTCAATCATCAAGAATTACATTTTTTCATGCAAAAGAAGTCAATTGAACACATAACAATCAGGTGAACCGAAATGACCAACACCACTGAACCGAACACCAATCATGTGCTGAATAAAACGTGATAAACATTCAATCAATAAGAAAAATATTTTTGTATGCACAAGGACTCAACTAAATATATTAACAATCAAGTGAAATAAAAATGAGTAACTCCACTTAACCGAGTAAAATGTTGGTGTTGTTGGTGATGATTATAACGAAAGAAGAAGGAGGAGGAGGAGGAGAAGAAGAAGAAGGAGGAGGAGGAGGAGGAGGAGGAGGAGGAGGAGGAGGAGGAGGAGGAGGAGGAGGAGGAGGAGGAGGAGGAGGAGGAGGAGGAGGAGGAGGAGGAGAAGGAGAAGAAGAAGCAGAAGGAGAAGGAGAAGGAGAAGAAGAAGAAGGAGGAGGAGGAGGAGAAGAAGAAGAAGAAGAAGAAGAAGAAGAAGAAGAAGAAGAAGAAGAAGAAGAAGAAGAAGAAGAAGAAGAAGAAAAAGAAGAAGAAGAAGAAGAAGAACCTACGTGTACGAATTTGAAAGAAGAATGATGAGGAGGAAGAGGAGGAGAAATATTATTCTTGTTGATTGAAAGTTGATCACCATTTATTCACCACATGAACATTGTTCGGTCCGGTGGCCTTTGTAATTTTGATTCACCAAATGAATGTTGTTCGGTTCGGTGGCCTCCTTTTACTTTGTTCAGTGTTTAAGATTATTGTGATAGCATGCATCAATCATTTTCTAGCTGTCTCAACGTAATAACCTCATTCAACTGATTTGAAGTTGAATCATTCATTGTTTCCATTCAGAAGTGTAGATCGAAGAAGAAAATGAAGAAGAAGAAGAAGAATGACGGAGCTTATTACATTGAATTCAATGCAGATCAATAATGAATAATGTGAGCAGAGAAGAAAAACACGAACAGAGGAGAACGACAAATTTTATTAGGTTGAAGAAGAAGAAGAAGAAGAAGAAGAAGAAGAAGAAGAAGAGAACAAGGTTTACGTTATATGAGACGCATGTATAACAAACGCGTAAGGAGGTTGGGGAGGCACGTCTAATTGAAGTTACTTCGATAACTTGGATGAAAAAATTACATGGATGTAGAGCTTTTCTGATTCTTAAAAATATTTTTAATTTATTTTATTTAATTCATTTAAATATGTTAATTAATTAATTATTTATTTGATTTGATTAAAATAAATATCAAATTATTTAATATTTTATTTGATTATATTAATTATAATTAATCAATTATATTAATTATTTGATTTGATTTGACTAAAATAAATAAATTAATTTTATTTTAATTTGTATTAATTTTTTTATTTTATGTATTTTGATTAATAATTTTAAAAGTGTAATAATTTTTATAAGGCATATTTATAAGATATTTTTATTTAATTCATTTAACTTATTTCATTGAGCCAAAATAATTATAATTAATTTAATATATTTAATTTAATTTAATTAATTCAAATATATATTATTTGATTCAATTTATCATTATTTTGTTTGAGCCATTGTTTACCAAAAGTTTTTCTTAGGTTCTTTTCTTATTTTTATTTTAAATTTTAAATTTTTATTCATTGTTTACATTTTTTATTTTAATATCATATCTAACAAAAACACAATTCCGTTTATTTTTTTTATTTTATCTATTTTTATATTTCATAACTTATTTATTGTAAAAAGTCATATATGTTAAAAGAGAATTTAATCTTTTTATTAATGGCTCTTTTATTTGGTAATATTTCTTTTTATCCTCCCTTTGATTTTTTTATAAATTATAAAATAGTATTATTATTCGTTATTATACTCTATATTTTTTATTTCTTTTATTTTGTTCCTTTTTGTTTAACTTTTTATAATTTTTATTATAAATTTTATCATTTTCATTTCATATAAGTTAATTTATTATACCTCTTTACATGTTAAGTCTTCTCAATATTTAAATTATATTTCTATATGTTTAATTTCATTTTTTAATTTCATAGAATTGAATGATGAAATAACATCTACAAGACTATTGTGTATTTTTTTTTGGTTTTTTTGGTTTACCTTTTTTTTCTAGGATCATGAGAATACAATTGTGCTTATCCATAAAGAATAAAAACAAATTATATTCTATCTTTTCTTAATAAAAATTTTATTATCTATTTTAAAATAAAAAAGAATATTGTAAATTACTTTGGACCAATAAATTTGTTATCGTTGTGAGTAACTATAAAATTTTTAAAAAATTTATAATTATTTGATGATTACTTTATTTAGTTTAATATATTAATTTTTTTAGTCAAATATTACTTTATATTTGTGATGGACTCGGACATTTTAACAAAAAATATTTAAAATGGTGTAACTCTTCTTAATTAAAGAATGGATAAATTTATATGCTTATTGTAGCTAACACCTTAAACTAAGATAAAAAAATGAATTGAAGAATTAGGTAAATAAATATAACATTTTAAAAGAATTTAAAGATAATGCACTTGAATATTGTATAAATTTTATTGTTTTGTTTCTATTATTTTATATTTCACTACTATTTTTTGTTTGAAGTTCTCTAATATTTTTCCTGTGTATCTTGATATTTTAAAAACATTTTTTGGTCTAATAATTTGTTTTTTGTTCTAATAATATTTTTTACAGCAAAAGATACTAAATTAAATATAAGGTAATCTCAAATTAAAAAGTTATTTTATTTAATACAAGTATTACTGTATTTAATTAATTTATTTGGACATTAATATAATTGATTAAAAATGAATGATGAATAAGATTAGAAAATAATTATCAAAATGGAATGGTCGTACTTATTTTAAAATAGATAACGAAGTAAGTTCTAAAGTATTACTTTATTTAGATTGTTAATAACTATAATAACAAAAGATTAGTAATTATATTAAAATAAGTATCCAAATAAATTTTATGATACTAAATTTATTTAAATTATTAATATAATTTTATTGGATTATCTCTACTAAATATGTGGTGGAAGGAAGTATTTTTTTTTATGTGATTAGTGCCTATGCACCACAAGTGGGTTTGGACGAGTAACACAAGATAAGATTTTAGAAGGATCTAGAGAATTTGGTTCAAGACATACCTTCAGCAGATAAGATTTTTTTAAGAGGAGATTTAAATGGTCATGTAGGAAGAGAAATGACTGGTATAGAAATATTCACGGAGGCCCATGGTTTCAGAGTGGTCAATATTGAGGGTAAAACTATTTTGGACTTTTTCTCAACATTTGACTTTCTCATCGCAAATATATGTTTTAAAAAGAGAGACGACCATCTTATAACATATAGGAGTGGCATGACAAGCTCTCAAACCAACTTCTTGTTGAGGAGAGTCAACCAAAAATTTTGCATTAATTATAAAATTATTCTATGAGAGAGTTTAAAAACACAACATAAGATGTTCATCATGAATTTTCACGTTGAGCAAAAGTTGAGAAAAACACATCATACGAAGAATCCAAGGACGAGGTGGTGGCGGATAAAAGGTGAGGAACAAAGAAGCTTCCTAAGACGAGTAGGAGAAGAGGTAAAGTAGGATGTGAATGGAAGCACAGAGGAGATGTGGAGGAGATGGCAGAAGTTATTAGAAGAATAGTAAAAGAAAGTTTTGGTGAATCTAGAGGGATACGACCAAGAGACAAGGAGTCCTGGTGGTGGAATGCGAGTGTACAAGAAAAGATAAATGTAAAAAGAGAGTGGCTTAAGGAGTGGTCTTTGTGCCGCAATGTAAATAATTGAGAATAAATATAAGGCGGCTAGAAAAGAGACAAAAGTGGCTGTAAGTAAAGCAAGAATAAGAACATATGAGGGTCTCTACCAGTTTTTAGGCACAAAGGAAGGAGAAAAAGATATATATAGAATCACAAAAAGCCGTGAAGAAGAACGAGAGACTTGGATTAGGTTAAGTGCATAAAGGATAAAGATAGAGAGGTTTTGGCTTAAGAGAAGAAGATTAATGAAAGATAGAAGAGCTACTTCTACGAGTTATTTAAGGAAGGACAAAAGATTTTTTCAAGCCTTGGTTGGTTATGCACAAGGGAGAAGAAGATCAAAATTTTGACTACTATCGAAGGATTCGAAACTTTAAGGTAAAAAAGGCTCTAAAACAGATGAAAAATGACAGGGCAGTAGGATTCGATAATATTTCGATTGAAGTTTAGAAAGGCATTGGAGAGAAAGGTATCAGTTGGTTAACCAAACTTTTTAATGAGATTTTAATGTCAAAGAAGATGCCAGATGAGTGGAGAAAGAGCACCTTGGTACATATCTATAAGAATAAGGGAGATATACAAAGTTGAAAAAACTATAGAGGGATCAACCTCATGAGTCATACCATTAAGTTATGGGAAAGGGTGCTAGAATGGAAGTTGAGACAAGAGACACAAGTAATGGAGAAACAATTTGGTTTTATGCCAGACAAATCCACTACTGAAGCGATATACCTGTTAAGAAAGATGATGGAGAGACATAATAGTAATAAAAGGGATCTACATATGGTGTTTATTAATTTGAAAAAAAGTATACAATAGGGTGTCGAGGAAGGTCTTATAGAAGGTTTTGGAAAGGAATAGAGTAAGGATTGCACATATTCGTGTAATTAAATACATGTATGATGGGGCTATAACTAGCGTGAAAACTCAAAATGGTGTGATAGAAGAATTTTCTATTGGTATAGGATTACACCAGGGATCATCCTTGAGTCCATACCTTTTCTTCGAAGTATTCACAAAGCATATCCAAAAACCTATGCCATGGTGTATACTTTTTGCCGATGATATCTTCTTGAGAGAGTCAATAGAAGACCTAAATAAGAAGTTTGATTTATAGTGAGAAGCTCTAGAAGTGTATGGTTTGCGCATAAGCCGTAGCAAGACGAAATATATGGAATGTAAGTTCAACCGCCGAAGGAAAAATCTTAATACAGAGGTGAAGATTGGAGGAAACATCCTACGAAAAGTTAAAAATTTTAAGTATCTTAGGTGCATTATACAGGATAATGGAGAGATTGAACAGGATGTAAATCATAGGATCTAAGCAAGTTGGTCAAAAATGGCAGAGTGCGTCTGGTTTGATATGTGACAAAAAGTGTGTAAAACCCCAACTATCAAAATGTCACGCTTCTGGCTGCGCCACTCTGATAGCTCGGGTATTACGACGACTTTTTAAATTATTTAATACTAAAGTATGAGCCTGTTAAAACTTAAACCAAGTAACCGCTCAATGACTTTTTAATAATAACATACATCCATACTTACCATGCAAACACCAATACTTACAAAGAATACATACATACATACATATATATATATATATATATATATATATATATATATATATATATATAATATTAATCTTACAAGCATTTCATAATCAAATTCCTATCCCTCTTATAAAAACTCGTAAAGATAAAGGCGAGGAAAAAAGTAACTAATACAACACAAACATCGTTTAAAATAGAAAAGGAGTAAATAAGTTCTTCCGAACTTCGTCGCCCATAACCTGAAAAGAATAGACCTATAGGAGAGTGAGAACATCGTCCTCACAGGTTCTAACTATGAGGTTAGAGAATTACTATAATAGGATACACAAAAATAAAACTCTTTTTAAAACATAGTGATTAATAACCGTCTTATGCATCCTTTTAAAACCCAAAGATTTACCATTAAAAACCTGAAATCCTTTTTGAAAGAGAAAATTGTTATTTCTTCAAAAATTCAAAAGCCTTTCAAAAGATTTTTCCTAAACAGCATAAATGACCAACCTGTTCCGAGCATAGGTTTATTAAGTCTATGCTGAACCAATTTAGTTTTTCATATTTTTCTAAACCAAAAACACAATCAGACACGGCCTTCGGCCTATCTCATAATCATCCATGGTCTTAGGCCCAAACAAATCAATCCATAGCCAATTCACCACAAATTCAACCAATTTCAGTCACAAATACAAGTAGGGATGTTCAAGCACAATCAAGCTGTTATATCAAGTAGCGAAATTAGCAATTAGACAGAATTATTCATATAGGCAAACCAAATACAATATGCACACCCAAACAATGTCACATAGATGCATATGATGAATGCCTGCCCTATAGCTGATGAGTCTCATCTGTCAGTTATCAAGCCAACCCGACAAGTCCGGTTTGCTAAACCTTTGGACTGTCCCCTGACGCGCATCCCCATGAGTCTATGCATAGCTTTTTCTCATATATATATCAAATCGCTCAATGGGAATACCATTCCCGAAAATTTATAAGTGCCCGATCACCATTACGTCGTAGGGTCAACAGATATCGAGTCTCAATCTGGAACACGTGATGGCAAGCAACGGTACTTTACCCTGGGAAACTCGTATCTCAGATAAAAGAAGTGCAAAAGCCACATATTCATTTATTCATCATCATTTCCGCACTTCATTAATAATTCATATCAAATCAATCATCATTCAAGCCATAAATCACTTTTTCTCAAATCTCTTTACTTGGAAACCAAAATCAATCCATCTTAGTCTTAACTTTAAAATCCTCATTTCTCAAATTATTTCAAGCTCACAAACCACTTTTCTTCAAACGTAAATTCCCTTTTTTAAAACACAGTCACCATCCACAACATCTTCCTAAAATATTTCAAAAGCCACACCAAATTAAAGTCTCTTCTAAAAGATTCAAAATTATTCATTCTAAAACAGGATGTTGTAATAAAAATTCCTCAGCAGAGTCTCAAGACTTTAGGGGAGAATAACCTAACCCATTTCCTCAAATTGATTAGAATCTTTAAAACCTTAATTTCTTTAATCGAATAAATAAAAAGAGAATTTAAGCCAAACCAAGTTGTGTATCAATTACTCCGAACAAATTTTCAAAAAAACCATCTCTTTTACTTAAACCAAAACCAACTCCAATTCCATGATTAAATCCGGAGCGTTTTCAACTGCTCAGAAATTATTATAGTTTTGCCAAACTCATAATTTAAAGAATATTTCAAACTTTTTCTAAGACCTTGTAAAATGAGACTTGTCAATCGAAACTCAAGTTCTTTTCAAGTCACTAAAACTCCTCCAATTGAAAATTCTCAAGCCAATTTTCCAAAAATATTAACCATTTTCATATTTAAAACAACCTTAAACATAAGTTTCTTCTAAATGATTCACTCCCAAAAGAGATAGAATACTTTTCTTAAGAAACTAGGCTAAATCTTAATTCTCTTTTCAACACTTCATTTCAAAATGTAATTCATAACTTTCTTAAACAATTTAAATGAAATATTAAAAGTATTAAACTCATAATTTTCCAAAGGACATTTCAATAAAGTCTCGGGTTTTATAGGAATTTCGGCAGCACCTCCCCTAAAACCTGGACTTTGCCACCCGTTCCGGGTCCCAACCAAACCATTCCAAACCCTCTTTAACGGGTTCAAAATCAAATCAGTTCAAAATCAAGCTAAATCCAAAAGTGCATACCATTTTCATATTTCCAGAAAACTAATTCAAACTCAAATCAATTTCCAATGGATTAAACTCGATTTCAAAACTTTAAAGAAACAACTTTAAAGAAACACTTCAAGAACTGTCCGTTTCACAAACCAAACAATAATCCAATCAAACAAGCATTCATATCCATCCAAGACAACCAAACAACACATAAGACTTATACAATCACTAAAAATACATTTCTCACATAAATATCCATATATAATAAATCCAATTTATAAAGTATGATTTTCTGAAAAGGCCCTTACCTCAACACGTTGAACCCACAAGCCAAACGTCTCACAAAATTCCTTTCGTCTCGACCCGAAATCAATGACAGCTTCAAATCACAACCCCACACTCTTTCAAAATAGCATAAACAGCTTTAAAACACAACATCCAGCCTCAATTACTAACTCCTAATATATCAATATCGCAAGACTTTATTACACGGAACAGAACACTAATGCAGACAATTTTAAAACATAAAATACTTATTGTAATACGAGAACGAAACAGCGACGATCTCTGAACCGGTTTGGCAGCAGCCCAAGCAGCCACCTCAAGCGGCAGCGGCGACCAGGCTCCGGCGACAGCGACTGAAACCAACATGCAGTGATTGTAATGTTTTTAGAAACTCAAAAAAAACGAAACCCAATACTTAAAACCTTACCGGCAGTGATCTTTCGACGATGGCAGCGGGTCTCGGGCAGCAAAGATGGCGAGCAGCTTCGGCGACTTAGACCTTCGCAAAAGGTGACCACGGAATAGAACGTGGCGGCGACGGCACAGCTGACGACGAGGACTTCAGGGATGGCGACATGACTAGACGAGCGCGACTCCTTCTCTTCGGCGCTGGCACGAACGGCGACGACGTGACGGTTGTGGCGAGGCAGTGGTTCTGAGCAGCGTGGTGGTGGAACGATGGCTCCCCCTTCCCCGGCACGCTCCCTCTCTCTCGAATCCCCCTTCTTCTCTCTTTCCATTTCCTTCTTTATTTTCTTTTCTTTTTCCTCTTTCTTTCTTCTTTCAGAAGTGTGTGTGTTAGTGAGGGTGATAGTAGGTGAGAGAGATATGAGTGTAGTGTTAGGGTTTGAGGTGGTGTGGTGTGGGGTAGCTTAGGTATTTTTATTAAAAATAGGGTTAGTGGTGTAATTTTATAAAATAATTAAAAAGGTAAAATAATAATTATCAACCAAATTAAATATAAAATTTCTATCTTTAAAATACCTTTCAATTACAATTTGTAAATTATTTCCATTCAAATGCCTATTTTTATTAAAAATTACAGATAAGTAAATTAATTCTCCTTTATTTGTAAAATAAGATTAAAAATCAAAATATTTAAAATTAAGGCATAAAAAATATTCAACAATTTTTCAATTATAACAACTCAAAATAATAAATAAGAATTTACTCAACTTATATATAAAAATTTCTAAAAATATAATCTTAAATAAATATAATGAATCATAAATAATTTATTAATAACCTTTTAAAATTCGGGGTCTTACAAAGTGCCTTTAAAACTTAAAAGTAAATTCTATTGCATTACTATCAGCCGGCTATAGTTTATGGTACAGAGTGTCCGGCGGCCAAAGGGGAGTATGAACATAAGTTAAGTATGGCAGAAATGAAGATGTTGAGATGAACAAGTGGTCACACGCGATTAGATAGAATAAGGATCGAAGATATAAGAGAAAGAGTTGGAGTAGTACCTATTGTGAAAAAGATGGTAGAATCGTGTCTCAAGTGGTTTGGACATGTGAAAAGAAGACCGACAGAGCACACAGTCAGGAGGATAGATGAGATGAAAGATGAATAAGGGGTGAAAGGTAGAGGAATACCTAGGAAGACCATCCATGAGATGGTCAAAGAAGATCTACAAGTAAACGGTCTCTCTACAGACATGATACATGATAGAACTCAATGGCGTCGTTTGATTCATGTAGTCGATCCCATCTAATAAGACAAGATTTTGTTGTTATTGTTTGTATTAATAATTTAATATAATCTTATAATAACAATTTTGTACAAAAAGATTGTTAATAAAATTTTATAATTACTATATTTATACCTATTTATTTATATATTTTATTTTATTTTGCTTTACATAAGAAATTGAGATTTATTCTTTATTAATTATTTAAAAATGATAGTAAAATGAGTTATATAGTATTTTAATTATGTAATATTTTTTACTGTTTACTCTAGTAATGAAATATAATTGTTGTTACACTTATATAAAATGTGATGTAGCGTTAGAGAAAATTATTAGGTGCTATCGGTACAAATTATAACTTTTAGAGCGAATACTCTACCTAATTTTTAACAATTATTTCGAAAGGACAATGAGACTTCTAAAAAAAAATATTTAAGATGGTCCTTAATCTTTTTTTTGGATTAATTAATCTTTATATAGAAAAAACAATATTAACTTTTTTAGCACAAAAATTAATCAATTCATAAAAATAAAACTAAAAAATTAGGTTGGATATTTTTTTGTCAAAAATCTTATTGTGTTTTAAGATAATTGTCGTAACTGTTTTAGGTTTTTCTCTAACTTTTATACTGATATATTAATTGAATGACAAATTATTAATGAGAGCTTATAACAAAATCTATCACTTTAGCATATGTGTGGCATAAATTAATTGGAGAGGGTAGATCATTTTTTTTTACTCTCAGAGCACCTAATAATGATTTTAATATTAGTTGATTTTTAGTATCTTTATTTTATATCAAAATGATCTATTATAAAATATATAAATTAATAATTATATTACCTATTAAAATTCATGCCTTTACAGAAATTTTAGTCAAATATTATTAGAATTTTTTAATTACCAATTTATGAAAAAATTTTAATTATCAAAAATAACTTATTAATTATTAAAAATTATATTTTTAAAAATTGTATCACCTATATTTAGTATATTAAATTAAAATAAATAATTTTTAATAAATACAAAAAACTTTTAAAATTAAAGAAAAATCTATAATAAACGTAAATATAAGAATAATTTTGAATATTTTTATCACATAAAACTCATTTTTTATAGGTATAATATTAGTTTCTTTTTTGATACATACTTTTGTTAACATTTATAAAATTTATGAGTATAAATAGTTGTTTTTTTAATTTTAATTTTTTGCCTATTTAAGAATGTGTTTTATTTTAATCAAAAATCAAATTAGTGTGTTTATTATATTTAAATAACTTCATGACTCTTTTTAATGATTTTTTTTAACCCTCTTGATTTTTTTTTTCGTTTCTCGATATCTCCAATTATATATATGTGGCCTATCTATGTCGACATAGCATATATTTGAAATCAAACAATATTATTGACAAATAATAATGAGGAGTCAAATTTTAGTGAATAGTAATTTTTTTATAATAAAAAAATTTACTAATTAAAATGTATTATATGCAATACACATATTTATTCTAAATTTAGTAAAAATTTTCACTTTTTACCTAATTTTGCTCTTTATTAAATAGAGAAATTTTTTTATTTCACTTTGACCTTATAATGTGGACGATTAAAGCGATGACAGAGAGAAGAACATACGCTCCAATATTATATTATTTTGTTTTTATATTCAACAAAACATAAAAAAAAAAATTCTATCACTTGTGTTACTTTATATTCATTAATTCATTCTTTTATTTTAAGTATGTGTTTATGTTATTATATTATTGATTATTTTTAAGTTAAATCAATCTTAAGATCGTTAGTGTATAATTAATATTTGTCATTTCTATTATTTGTATAATCTTTTTTCATAGATGAATTTTTTCCTTCACTTGTCTCTTATATTTTGATTAGACTAAATTACATGTATAATTTTATACTTTTATGTGCATTTATTTAGATATAAATGCAAGAGATTGGATGTAAATAACCATTTGGATTAATAAAATTTTAAGATACAACTATTTTTGTAATTTAAAAAATGGGATGATTGCATTTTTAGTTACATTTTTTGTAATTAACTAAGTGAGATGTCAATTCAATAAGTATATAATTTTGGAAGCCTTTCAGGTGAAGTAATGTACTATGTTGGAAGTTTAATATGTCGTGTGTAACATCTTAACTTTTAGTACTTTATGATCGTACCAAAAGTGAGGCATTACTAACTTAATTCTTTTTATTATCTATTTAATATTGAGCCTTTATGCATAAAACTATCGATGATTTTACTAAAATTTATAACTTTTTCAACAAGAACAAATAATACATATTCACATACTTAATATTAATAATACATTATAGTATTACATACAAAAACAATTACAGAACCTATCTCTCTAAATAAAATTCTAACTTACAAGGCGAGAAAAAAAATAAATTCTAGCAACTCAACTCGTAAACATATTCCTTTGTGCTCCCGCAACTTTGCAATAAACCTTTGTACTTGTAGCGGAAAGGGATGGAGATAGGAGGTAAAAATTGGGGGTTCTAAGTAGGGACGGGGTTAGAAGTTAAGTTCATTATCCAAATTTAAAACTCTTATTTTTCTTAGAAAAATTTAACGCAAAATGACATTTCATATATTTCACTGCTTACTAAGAAACCATTTTAACCAAAGCCTACTGCTGGTCCTTTCAATCACGGCCTTTGCCCAAATCAAATCAACTCGGTCTCTGGTCCAAATTAAATCAATTCGGGCTACGGCTCAATTCAACACAAATCACCATTGAAACTCAATTACAAAACAGAATCAATCATAGGCACAAACAATGCAAGACAAACACAAATCAGGAGGCAATTACATAACATAGAATCCAATCACAAGCACACACAGTCATGAAAACATAATCACAACAAGTATGCGCAAACAAGTATGATGCATGTCTAGTCCTATACAGGCCATGAGCTTATGTGTCAGTTTGTTGCCCGATTCCCGACACTGGTCTTGAGATAAGCGTTTCGTACCGTCGTCTTTATCTCAGCCAATGTCCCCTCCATGAGCGTTATACATCACCGTTCTCATGAGGGAACCTTCTTTACGGTCTCCAGTGAGTGTTACGCTTCGCCGTCCTCACTGAGCCGTCGCTATGGTATCAATGTCCCTTCCATGAGCATTACGCATCGCCATCCTCATGGGAGAACCTTCCTTTCTGTCTCCAATGAGCGTTACGCATCGCCGTTTTCACTGAGCCTTCCTTATAGTGTCAAGTGAGCGTTGCGTATCACCGTCCCCACTAAACACTTGGCACTAAGGCCCAAACAACACTCAATTTCTTTTCAATTTTTGCTCTTTACTCTACTGCGGTAGAGATCCCTTTAATTAATACCTTCTTTTCGATCTGCTCTACTATGGCAGACGTTCATTAAAATCTTTTAGTCTTTACTCTCTGCTCTCCTGTGGCAGAGATCTACTCTCCTATGGCAGATATCCCTTTAGTTAATACATTCATTTCTTTCTCATCTTTCTTTTTATTTTTCTTACTTCTTTTCTTTCTCTCTTCTTTTCTTCAATCTTTTAATTCTTTATCATAACTCAACTTCACATTCTTCTCTTGCCTTTTCCTGAGTATCTTATGAAAAAGAATTATAAAGTACTTTAATTAAGTCTACGTTTTATAAAGCTTTTAAGATTATTTTATTTGCTCTTCTCTAACATATAATAATATTAATAATATTGTTACTAAATAATATTATTAATAAAATAATAATAACAATAATATAAATAAGATATTTTAAATAGTAAATAAATAATATATTTATATTTTTTCTTAAAACTTTGTTTATAAAACCTTACTTTTTAACTTTTATAAATTACTTTTTAAATCACAAATCTTTTAATGTTCTATTTTTTTAACCTCAATACTTTATAAAATTATATTCAAATCCTCAATTATTTTCATATTTATAAAAATAGCTTGAACTTTTATAAAATATTCATTTTACCCCTAAATTTTATTTATTACCCAAAATACCCGAAAAACGTATATTAATTATAAAATTAACTTCAATTTTTTATTAAATTACTATTTCATTCTCAAATGTAAATCTTGATTCTCTGATTATAATTTTATCAAAAAACTGAATCTCATTTCCAAAATTTAAGTTTTCAGCTTGAGTTTTAAGTCTATTTTTTAAACTTTACTGTTACCGAATTTTTATCAGTTTTTAATTTAATCTTTCAACTACCAAATCTCACCAATTTCCTAAAAACTATCATATTATAGTAGTTCCAAAATATTAAGACAACCACGGTGAGTTATTTTTTCAATGCCAAACCAACAAATCACAAATAACAACAATAATTTAACATAAACTCATTTAAACTCAAACAATTATCAACCAAAATAATATTCACTAATTAAATTCACATTTAATTATTATAAAATTATCAAACCCTATCTCTATACAAAATCAAAATACTCGAAGTTTTAGAGAAATTTTCTGACTGAGCTGCTGAAAAAGAAAACGTCAAAAATTATCTGTGCTTTTTAGAACTCCAATTGACTGAATTCAAAGACAAAAGGAGATTTGCGTCACTATCTACTTTTACCGAATAAAAATCATGCTAACGTGTAAAAGAGGAAGATACGAACACTTTTATCGAATTAGATTTTTTATTAGAATTACGAATTAAATGAAATCAAGGAAGAAAAATGATGGAGGGTCACGATTTCTTTAATGGAAGCTCTCGGTCAGTTTCTCTTTTCTTCATGTAATATGTTTAACAAATGAAAGATTAAGGAAAGTGTTTTTGGTTTTAGTGGAAAACTTGAATTGGAAATCAAAAGCTTATGTGTCAAGGCCTTAATATCAAATGGTTGTGTTAAAATTTCTCTTTTCTCTCTTTCTCCAAAAGGGATTCGGTCATATTGAATTAAAGGATAAGAATGTTTCATTGCATGACACTTGTTTTAATGAAACTAAATGAGGTGTCATAGTTAAAAGAACATATAACCATTATATATCATGTATGCATGCTAAAGATTCAATGGTGCATAACGTTTGGACCATTAAATAGTTCCATAATAAAATATATTTTTTAAATTTTTTAATAATTATTAAATAGTTTTTTTTTAATTTTAATTACAAATTAATTTCATATATTTATTTAATTATAAAAATTATTTTTTATTTTATAAATTATTATTTTATTATTTATCTATTATGTTTATTAACAATCAAAAACAAAAATAATAACAAATTAGATATTCCATTGATGCTAATAAATTTTTTGGCAATCCCAATTGATTAAAAGTTTATCTTTGATCCGTTACATTCATCCAAGACTGTGAAATCGTGTTTCTTAGAAAATCAATCGATTAGATTAACAAAACAATCGATTGAATTTCAGGTTCCCATAACTCAATCGATTGGACTTCAGGTTATCACAAAACAATTGATTGAAAATTGCAAGGCAGTATGATTTTTGCAAAAATCAATCGATTGATCATATTACCCAATTGATTGAACGATGACTAGAATGTGGCTTTTTTATAATTCAATCAATTGCTTATATTATCCAATCGAAAGTTATTTTTATAACCACCTGAAAGCTTGTTATTAGAGTGAAGAAAATGACCACGGCGGATATTTTTGTATTCTCGAAATTACTTGTTGAAAAATCATTTGCTATGTCCAATTTATCCATATAGTAATATCTTTCCACAAAATCATAGATGACAGAGGAGGTCTTTAGTTGTGGTTGACTCCCAATTTCATCCAACAGCAAATCTGTCCATAATGGATAGGACATAAATTAATTAAATTTGAGACAATTTCATAAATTCATAATAGAAAGAATAGAGACAAGAGAAAGGTATATACTTACATATACGACTTCTCATAGGGACCAACTTTAAGATTACCCTTGGATTCAATTTTAGCAGAATAATTGATTTGGAGTTTGACTCTGATATAAGGAACAATGTTAATACGATTACTAGGATCAGTGAATGACTCTTCCTCAAGATCCATTATTTCACCTGAATCAATGAAGACATAAATCAGACTTTCCTTGCTTGTGTGGTGACAACAAAAAAACGTTCGACACTGTCCCAATTTCATTCAACACATTCACATGCACAATTATCACGAATTTCTTCATAGAAAGTCATAGATGTACCAAATAGTGACAAAGTCAATAATAAGAAGATAATCACTGTAACTCAATCGAATGAGTTTCCTACAATAGTAATCATGAACCGGCGAAAAATTGCACTCAATGGGGCTCCAAATGTCAATAGTGGTCATTTCTTCACTCTAATAACAAGCTTTCAGATGGTTATAAAAATAACAATTGATTGGATAATATAAACAATCGATTGAATTATAAAAAACACACATTCTAGTCATTGTTCAATCGATTGGGTAATATGACCAATCGATTGATTTTTGCGACTTGCAATTTTCAATCAATTGTTTTGTGATAACCTAAAGTCCAATCGATTGAGTTATGAGAAACCTGAAATTTAATCGATTGTTTTGTTAATCCAATCGATTGATTTTCTAAGAAACACGATTTTACGATACTAAACGAATGTCATGGATCAAAGATAAACTTTTAATTGATTGAGATTGTCAAAATGTTTATTACAATCAATGAAAGATCTAATTCATTATTATTTTTATTTTTAATTGTTAATAAACATAATAGATGAATGATAAAATAATAATTTATAAAATAAAAAATAATTTTTATAATTAAATAAAATATATGAGATTAATTTATAATTAAAATTAAATATATTTTATTATGGGACTATTTAATGATCCAAACATTTTGGAACCATCGAATCCTTAGCCATTTATGCATAATTGCATAACAGCCCCGTTCTCAAATCTCTTTTCCTTATTCTCTTAATGGCTTCGGCCATTTCTTCTTTCTCTTATTTTTTTTAACTTTAATAATAATAATAATTTAATATTAATAATAATAATAACAATGATGATAATAATAATAATAATAACAATAATAATAATAGTTATAATAATATTTATAAAAATTAATTTAAACTTTGTTTATTAAAATAATTTTTAATGTATAATTTAAACTAATAAAATAAAATAATTAAATTAAATTTTAATAATTATAAAATTTTATTTAATTATTTTTATTAAAAATAATTTAATTTTTTTAAATAATTAATTATTTAATTTTTAAAAATTCAAGATGTTATATCATGTCTATAAATCATTAAGATATAATATAAAATATATGAAGAGATGAGATTATGGGAGGAGGGAGGAATGTTATGAAAATGAAGGTAAATAGGAGCATGGTGGACCGTTAACCTATTTTTTCATTGTCAAGTTCGTAGATATGGAAGAAGTCCATAATATCCAGTATGGTGTGATGACATGAACTGACTTATGTCATGTTCCCTGTAGTTGGCTTACAATGGAATGGCGATCCAAATCTGGACGTTGATGGGCCTTTTGTCAAATATTTGGCCCTTATGATTGAGATTAGACGGAATATTTTAGTCTAAGAATAAAAATTAATTTTGTTGATTTGGTTGGTGATGTAAAATTTATTTGTATGTAATTAAGTTATTAAAAAAAATATTTTTTAATAATTTTTTAATATATATGACAAAATTTTAACAACAATAATATTTTAAAAATATTTTTTAATTACAATTTATATTTTTTTTAAAATTACTTAAAAAAGATATTTTAACTTTAATATTATAAATAAATAAAAAATATTTTTATATTATCGTATCAAACATAATTATTAGATAATAAAATATTTTGGTACAAAATATTTAAATATAAAATTATTTTGACCTTTTAAAAAAAATTACTGAAAAATTTTTTTAAAAAAAAATTTCACAAAAAAAAATTGTAATTTTATCCATTTAAGCCAATTCTTGATCATGTCTATCACAAATTTCATATTCATCTAGTTCCCATTAATCTTGCATCTTTACTCAATTCACTACACACATATTGACAATTTATCAACTAATAATCACACTTCTAATTAATAACTGCGTATTATCTCTCAACACAATCATAGAATCGAACAATACTATTGGCTATACACAATTTTTCTTATACATAAAGTATTCATCGAC
The DNA here is from genome assembly GCF_003086295.3 of Arachis hypogaea. NCBI lineage: Eukaryota > Viridiplantae > Streptophyta > Magnoliopsida > Fabales > Fabaceae > Arachis > Arachis hypogaea. The sequence goes on along the minus strand of NC_092045.1, from coordinate 105,141,995 downwards.
ACCACCAAAATAGAATACAACACCTTAAATACCCACATTCTAGTGGCCTATGCGAACACGCAGCGGCACTGACGGACATCAACAATCTAACAACCACAATCAACGATCGGCACAGTAACTCCATGTCCATAGCGTCTCCGGCCATAATATCCCCTTTTTGAACATGGATGAAGGACGGCGAGCCTATCGTGGGCGAAAATTACACGACGACCGTTACTAGATCTAATGCACATCGACACGGTCGGTCATCTACTATAATCCATGCCAGAGATATGATTATGCACCTTACTTGCTGTTACAGCATACAGATTACAGGTCTCCTTTAACCACTCGTGCATAACAGCTATTGCGACACGCACAAGCACAACACACTTACCGCAGGACTGATTCGTCCTTCTTATCATAAGTCAGCCTCCAAACTTACTAATCTATACTTTTTCAGCTATCCCTTATCGTCTTTTTCATTTACCATCCAAGAATAAAATAGTCTTTTCTTGCATCACTTTAGAACAAAATAAAACTTGCAACGTCTATTTTTTAAATAGTTAGTTCTAATACATATTAAAAACACTTTTATGTGCAAATCAAATTAAGAAAATTTGAAAGAATGAGTTTTAAAAGTTCAAGAATAATTACTCAAATTAGTTCTTGAAATTTTTGAAATCAAATGTAATGCTTAGAACCTTTGAAAAAGGACTATCATTAGCTATTTTCAAATTCAGTGTTTCTGTAGCTTCAAATTCAGAAATTTCTTTATTAAAGAGAATTAGAGCAAGTTTTGATTTATTGAATTTGAGATGAGTTATGATTATTATCCAATTTTACAATTACTAGATTATTTTCTATATTCAAATTATAAAGTTGGTAGTTGTGAAATAATAAGGATTTCTATATGATTTGGATAAATAATTAATATTTTAAATATTAATATTACTATTTTGGAAAATAGAGAAATTAATTATATTATTTCTAATTTTTAGATTTGGGCATTTTATTTTAAAATAATTTATAAAATTGATGAGCAAATAGTATTTTTTCATATACAATTAGTGTTGAATTTACATTGGGTTTCAATTACTATATTATTTCCAATTTTATGTAAAATTACCATAATGCCCTTAACCCTAATTTTTAAAAATGAAACCCTAGCCCTGAAAACCCTAACCTGACCTATTTCACCCAGTTCCCTAATGCTACAGCAGCAGCTGCTGCTGCCCCTCTCTATCCTAGACACACACGCGCAGAGACAACATGGGAAAGGGAGAAAGAAAACAAACGAAGGGGGAAGGGAAAAGCAGGGGAAGAGATCTGTGGAGAGAGAGACAGGGAGCTGCAGCAGGAGGAGAGGAAGAGAAGGAGATGTGCCGGTCAAAGGGTTGCCATCATCGCACGTCGTGTGACCGCCGCTGTCCAACTTGCCGCGCCGCACCGCCAGATTGTCGTGCGTGGAGGGTCGTGCCATCACCGCCATTGTCGTCCCGTTCCTGGAGCCATTAGTCGCGCCTCTGTCACGCGAGGAGGAGTGCGACCCACCGCGCAGAGCTACAGCGCCGTGTGTTGTCGCCGTCACCTCGAATTGATGCCGCCGTCGAGATTCGAGGAAAGAGAAGGAGGTTGCGGGGAGGATAAGGTGCGATGGTGGTGGTTTGTTCTGCCACCCCTACTGCCATCGCCGTCAAGAACTGCCGCCACGAAGGAGAGCGAGAGGCAGAGGTTTCACGGTAGGGGAAGGGCCAGGCGCCGCTGTGCTATGGAGCAGAGTGAGCCGCGCCGGCGCTGTTGGGGGTCTCACCACCACCGGAAAAAGGTTCAGGCTGCTGCAGGTGTTGCTGTCGGAGGGGAAAGATGCGCCTCTGTGTTTCTGGCCACCGGGAGTGGTTATGTGGCTTCCAGGATCACCGCCGGAGCTCCGGACTGAGCCTCTGCCATTTGAGACCCTTCTGACGTCACCGGAACTTCTGGCCACCGCCGGAGTTGTGCCGGGGCCGGTTCGAAATCGCAGCTGCTTCGTGTTGTTATTCCGGTAAGAAATTATGTTTCGAAAGCCCTACATTAATGTCCCGTACGTGTATTAAAGCCTTTACGGTATTAATGTTACTAGAGTTTAATAACTGAGGTTGCTTGTTGTAATTTAGAGCTGTTTTTGCTGCTGCAAAAATGTGTGGGGCTGTGCTTTGAAGCTGCCTTTGATTTTGAGTTGAGGCGAAAAGGAACTTATGAGGCATTTGGATTATGGATTTGCGTTTCGAGGTAGGGACGCTTTCCAAAAATTATACTTTTATATATTGGAATTATTATATATGGATACTACTATGAGAGAATGTGTAATTGGTGATTGTATCGACCTTATGTTTGGTTGGATTTGTCTCGATTGATTATGAACGTTTGTTGGTTGGAATGTTGTGTGGTTTTGTGAAACGAAATGCTTTTGAAGTTGATTCTTTTAAAGCTTTGAGATCGAGTTTAATCCGTTGGAAATTGATTTGAATTGAGTTAATTTTCTTGAGAATGTGAAAAATAGAATCTCTTGAACTCAGCCTGGCTTGCTTTAAATGATCTGGTTTTTGATAAATGATTGTTGCTGAACCGTTTCTTTGAAGCTTTAGTAATGAGCTTATTCGGCTGATAATGACTTGATTTTTGCAACAGTTTTCTTGAAATATGGTATTGGGATTGACTGTTGGATTTTGGGCTTGCCTTTGAATTGATTTTTGGATTCTGAGCTGTTGAAAAGGATTGTGGAATAGTTTTATTGGGATCCGAACCGGGTGGCAAAGTCCAAGTTTTAGGGGAGGTGTTGCCGAAATTTCTATAAAATTCAAGTCTTTATCAAATGTTGTCTGGAAAGATGATGAGTTAAAGACTTCTACTATTTTGCTTAAATTATCAAGAAAAGGATGATTCATGCTTTTGAAATGAATTATTAAAGAGGAAATTGTGATTTAGTCTTGCTTCTTAAGAAAGGCATTGTATCTCTTTCAGGAGAAAGTAATTTAGTTGAAACTTATGTTTTAAAGCTATTTTAAATGTGACAAGGGCAATGCCTTTGAATTTGACTTGAGGGTTTCAATTAGAGGAGTTTCAATGACTTTAAAAGAACCTGAATGTCTATTGACAAGTTTCATTTTGAAATGTTTTAGGAAAGGTTTTAAGTACTCTTTGAATTCTGAATTCTTGCAAGACTAAAACAATTTTGAACAGTTGAAACGTTCTAGAATTTATCATGGGGGTTGAAGTTGATTTTTCCTAAGTAAAGGAAACGGCTTTGAAAGAAGTAAATGATTATGTGACTCGGTTTGGCTTAGATCCTATTTTATTACTCAAATCAGGAAGCCAAGGTTTTAATAATTTTAAATGAATTTGGCGAAATGAGTTATGTTATTCTCCCCTAAAGACTTGGGACTCTGCCAAGGAACTTTTGTTATAAAATTACATCGTTGGATGGACGATTTTGCATGTTTCAAGATGAATCTTTAACTTTCCATGGTTTTGGAAGTTTTGAAAAGAGAATGCCGAAGGTGGCTTTGTTTTCAAAAAGGGGAAACTTACCTTGTGTAAGAGTGGCATATGAGCCTGAGATGATTTGAGAAATGAGATCTTTAAAGCCAAGGCTGAAAAGAGTTGAAACTTGATTTTAAAGTGAAATGAATTGAGAAAAGTGATTTATGGCTTAAATGTCGATTTTATGAATTTGATGATGTTGAATGGTGGAAGTGTTGTTTTGTTATGGGCCGGAATGACTGTGTATGATTATGAATATTGGCTGGTTCTGGATTGAACCGTGAGCCGGAATGGCTGTGTATGATATGAATATTGGCTGGTTCTGGAGGGAACCGTGAGCCGGATGGCTGAGATAGACGTTGATCCATGAATGAGAATGAATGCATGTATATGCTGAATTATTGATAATTGTGATTTGTACTTCTACTATCAGAGGCACGAGATCCCTGCGAGAAAGCAGTGGCTAGCCACCACGTGCTCTAGGTGGAGGCTCGAGACTCTGCTGACCCTATGTCGTAAGGGTGGCCGGGCATTGTGAAAGCCCCAGATGAGCTCGCCCCCGTAAATATTCAGCAGTGAGGGTGATTGGTATAGATCATGATTATGATCAAGTTTATGATGAGTATAACTCGAGTTGGGGATGCACGACAGAGGGACAGTCCAATGGTTAACTACCAGGACTTGTCGGGTTGGCTCTATAACCGACAAATGATATCATCAGCCACTAGGACAGGCATGCATCATATACTTCTATGTGACATTGTTGGAGTGTACATATTGTATTTGGTTTGCCTTTGTGACTATTTGAGATTAACTGCTACTTGTTCTACTTGCTGTAACTGTTTGTTTCTGCTTGAACTTCCTATTTGTGTTTGCAACTGGAACTCTGTTGGATTGTGGTGATTGGCTGTTGGTTAGATTGTTTGGACCTAGGGCCGTGGTTGAAATGAGATGGACCGATGGCTGGTTTCGGTTTTGTGTTTCTGGTTTGAAAAAAATATGAAAGGCTATTTTGGTTCGGCATAGATAAACCTTTTGAAAGGCTTTGAATCTTGTTTTAAACAAACAGTTTCCTCTTTCAGAAAAGATTTCAGATTTTCCTTTTATTGAAAACCGTTGTTTTTGAAAAGAGGCATAAGACGGTCATTAATCACTAGTACGATTTATCTTCACATATCCTATTATAGTAATCCCCAAAAACCCTCTACTGAGAACCCTTTCGAGGATGATGTTCTCACCCCCCTACATTTTTCAGCTTTCAGGATATGGGCGCTGAAGTCTCGAAGAGTTTATTTAGTTTTTGTTGAAATGCTTTGTATTGCTTTAGATTATTTATTGTACCCTCGTCTTTATCTTGATGTATTCTGTAAGAGGGATAGGAATTGTATTGGCTAATGCTTGTAACATTATATATATATATATATATATATATATATATATATATATATATATATATATATATATATGGATGTATTCTTTATGAGTTTTGTGAGTTGTATGATATCTATGGAGGTACGTTATCGAACGAAAATATTTTGAGAGCGGTATTGCGGTTAACGTTTTAAACAGACTCATATTTTAGTATTAAATAGTATAAGTGTCGTTATAATATCCGAGCTATCAGAATCGCGTAGCGGGAAGCGTGAGCTTTGGTAGTTGGGTGTTACATCAAACATTTTAGTTTTTCAGGTTTTAAAAGAGAAAATAGTTTCCAATGTTTACTTCTGTTAGACAATACAATCTCCATCCTTTAGTCACTAATGGTAACTACTAACATAAAACACTAACTAGCATACGTGATTGTTAAGTGTTCATGTATGCAAATTGGACAAATCAATCCCAAGGTGAAGTACAAATAATCTTCGAAAATTTTAAAAAATCTCAAACAAGTCTTAAAAAAATTTTAAAATTCCAAATAGTCTCTTCAAATATTTTTAATTTTTTTCAAAAGTCAATATCTTATAATATTTTTATTAATCAAAATAATAAAATATTATTGAAAATATATATAATAAATAAAGAATTGAAAAGATAACAAAATATAAACTAGAAGATAATTTTATTCATTAACACTAAAATGTTATAGAAAATAACATTATTTAATCATTAACATATGATACTTATATAGAAATGATGTAAAACCACAATAATAACAAATAAATCTAAGAAGCTATTGCATTATAAATGTCATTATTATAAGCTTATATATATAAACTCTTAAGATATTGGTACTAAATAAATTTAAAAAAATATTTATAAGTGAAAAATTTATTTTTTATATAATTATTAATTGTAGTAGCACAAATTGCTTTACCTGCAAGCCTATTGAATCCCAAAACTTTTTAAAAACATGAACAAAATACTTGAATTTGTCAAGATATTTTTTTTAAATGTTGTAAAGTATTAGGAGTTTCACATTGCATTGAGATTTTGTAGATCATCCACATTGACCTTAGCTTGTAATTAACCAAAACTTACAAATTTTACTTCATAGATGACTTAGTTTATATTGCATGTAAATTTTAAAGTGTTACCTTCACAAGCATTTGTACAAATATTCTCAATTTTTTTACGTGAAAAAATTTATTTTAAATAAAATTTTTCACTAACTAGCTCATTATCTTCTTCATCATTAAAAATGATCATAGAATATGGTACTTACAAATTAAATTAATATTTTATATGATTAAAAATAAATATGAGTTTATTTAATTATTTTAACTTATTATTTTGAAAAACTTCAAAATTAGTATATAATTTAGGATTTGAAAATGAATAATTTTTTTGTATATATGAATAATCAAATTAGAGATAAATAGATAAAAAATTAAAAATTAAAATTTATCAATTTAGAAATAATTATATGTAAATAATTTGAAGGAACTATTTTGAATTTTTTAAAATTTTTTAGGAATTGTTTTGAGATTTTTTAAACCCTTTGGTGGAAGCTGTTTTGTATTTCATTCTCGGAACTCATTTGTCTATATCGCATACGTGGACACTTAACGGCCACATGTGCAAGTCAATATTTCACATCAACAATAATTGTTAGTAACTAACGGAGGAGACTGTATTGTCTAACAAAAGTAAATATTGAAAATTATTTTGTGTATTTTGAAATTTGAAGGACTAAAGTGTCCAATTTTAAAAATTTCAGGAACTGATTTAGGTAATTACTCAAAATTCAATTATTATTATTATTAAGTAATCAAATTAAGATAGGAACGAATTTAAAAATTATTTATTTATTTATTTACTTTTAATTTTAAAAATTCAATTTAAAAATAATTGTGTCTATAACTGTATTAATTTTTTATAATGGTTATTTACTACTCTAAAATGATAAGACTCAAGTCAACCCTATACAAATATTTAACGGTTATTTTTGCGTTTATGCAAATTAAAATTATACTCGAAATGAGATCAGAATATTTAATATTATAATTTATGAGACAATAACAACTTAAATATTAAGTTAGATTATAGTTTTTATTTTAAAGTTTTTCATTCACTAATGGTATAAAAATATTTTATCCAAATATCTGATTATATATTATATTGACATATTAATGAAAGTAATTAATTTTTAAATTCATCACTTGAAAATCTATAAACTTATGAATTTGATTGAATAACTATATAAAACTCCTTATATTATCAATACATTAAAACTAAACTCTATAGTAATATTAGTTAAAATGATAATATAGTTATTTCAGCATAAATAATTACATATTGAACATGCGATGTCCTACTATAAATTAATGTTTTTGACCTCCTTTATGATTTTTTTTTTTTGTTGACAATTTGTTAAACTAATTATGTTGTACTTGTACGTACTAATCACATGATTATTATACAAGTAAATTATCTAACCAAATAAATTTTATTCATTCATTCATTTTTATTAATAAGCCATGCATTAATTTTATTAAATTCAAAAACATAAATAAATAATTTATTGTAATTTATTCAAAATTTTAAATATATTATTATTATTATTATTATTATTATTATTATTATTATTATTATTATTATTATTATTATTATTGGAAGTAAATATATAATAAGTATTTCATTATTTTTCTTTTCAAGTTTTATATATAAACGTTTCAACTTATATAATAATGTGAAGGGTTCTTTTTTCGTGTGTCACTTTGTTGCCTGTTTGTGTAAGACTTGTTCCCAAAAACAGAAAGAAAAGGTAAGACAAAATATTATTTGATTGAGCACCCACGTAATAAGCATCCCCTCTTGACCAAGAAGCTGTGTCGGATCATGTGGGTGATGGGCTCGCGAATTTGATAATGGAGTCCAGAGTAGAAGAAGAACATTTTGAAACTCCTCGTAGTGTTATTTCCATATAGTTAGTTGCTGATAGAAGTGGGGTGTTATTCCCCCGTGGTAGTTGATTTGGTTTCTTTCCTTTGTTTGTCTTTTCGGCCTTTGGGCCTCTAATGTACAAAATCCAAATTTTTGGATAAAATTGGATAAGTTGGGTCACCGAAAAATGCAGTTCTTTGGCATTGGGGTGGTAAGACAACGAAGAAATAGTGCAGGCATGGACATGACAATTTTCGTTACAAATATTGGATTATTAATTTTGTTTTTGTTTTATATGCCATATTGGACTGTTTATGCCGTTTAGCATTTGTTTAATGAAGTGAATTACTTTAATTTACATATTGACATTTAGGTAACAACATATTACCGAGTTGACATGAGTTAAGAGTATGAAATATTATGAAATTTGAAAATTAACATATTCGTCCTCAATTTGTCTCTTTCTTAAGTTTCAGAAGACTCATCAAATTTAATAATTTGTCTATTTTAATAAGATTCCTATTCCAAAAATTATATAAAACGGATAACTTTGGATCTGAACATGAGATTCAAACTTTTATGAGAGATTGGTCTAACATTTTTTCCGGCAAAATGAAGTTGTACGAATTATTTGTAAGCAAAGATAGGAGATGATACTTGCAAGGGACTTTAATACTTAAATTAGTAAGAATTTTAGATAGATTTTTAGCAGATTGGCATTCAAAATATATCTGAGGATATCAAGATATTTATAAGTTTAGATGTAGAGTCAATAACCACCTTTGAATTAGTTTCACTTTGGATGGTGGATTTGATACTCCCTTTAGTTAGGGAGGTTGTTGAGATCTCCTTATTAAATGAGTAGGAGAGATTACATAAGTTAGTTACTTATCTAGATAAGTAAGGCAAAGCCCATGTCGCCATGTCCGACCTCTATGAGATCAGGTAAAGCTGAGTTTTATCTGTAGAGTGTTGATTGGGTTTTATCCCTTCTGGGTCTGGCTAAGTTGTGAGTCAGGATATGAATAGTGCCCCTACTTCAAACTGAGCTTCACTAGATCGAGTTCAAGTATTTCTAAATCGGTCTTGATCTCTTGTAGCTTTTGTTCCATCACGTCGGGTTTACGGCCTTCCTTAAGATCAAGTCGGGTACTCGACATGTTTTTATACGTCTTTTCGTAACAGTTTGAGTGTCTTTTCAGTTACCTTGGTAACTGTGCATGTCAGGATGAGATTACCATTTTGCCCTTAATGGCTATATAAACGTAATTCTTTTCTCTTTTCTCTTTTTCGTTTCAACTTCTAAAACTTTTACTTCATTTCTATCAAACTTCCCTTCTTCTTCTAAGTGATTCAATTTCCGTTGATCATCAAGATTTCTCCATCTTGAGATTCTGTTTTGAATATTCGTCTCTTGAGGCGTTTTGGGATCGTCCGTTGGCTTTGTTGTTGTCTGCGTTTTTCTTACCTCATATTCTTCATCAATGTTAGTTTTTTTTCTTTTATTCTTCATTGCCATTGCTAGTTGATATTTTTTTATGGGTGAAACCTTTATGCTTCTAAAAATATGGCCTTTTCAAAAATATGGTCTCTTGCTACTTGCATATAGATATCTTCTTATTTGCTGTCATTGTAATGGTTTTCTGGTTGCTCTTGTAGTGATAGATTCTCTGTTATCATTTATGTTTGTTATTCCTTTGTTATGGATTTTATTATTGTTTGCAAAATCTTTGTAAAAATTGTAGATTCTTAGTTTGTGTTGAATTCTGGGATTTTATCTTGCCTCCAAATGGTGCTAATTTTATCTTAAGTAATGACGTCATTTCGAATTTTAATAGAGTAGGGTGAATGTCCCATCCTTGAGGATGGTCTGACTTCTTTGTGTACTTTAAATATCGTGTTGTTGTTCCCGATTTATAGCTCGTGAGTTTTTGCAATGATAACTTCAGATTATATTTTTGCAGATATAACCCTTTATGTTTCATTCAGTAGTTCTCAGCATCTCGTCTAAAGTACCTTCCATCATGAACTGGGTAGATGCACTATAAGAAAAACGTTGAGTATTGTCGGAATTACTGTCGACCTGTACCGACGAATTTTTCGACGTAAAGGAGGAGAAATCCGTCGCCATAAAAGGTTATCGTCGAAAGAGATTTTTCGTCGCTAAAGTCGCTGGTAATTATTGGCACAAAATTATAACTCAATGACACCAATATTACCGTCGGATTTTTCGTCGGGATATTCCGCCAGTATAACAATTTAATGAAACGCGTTGTTTTGGTGATTTACAATCGGTAAAATTGGGTTAAAATTCAAAAGCGTAATCTCTCTCTCTCTCTCTCTCTCTCTCTCTCTCTCTCTCTCTCTCTCTCTCCTGGTCTTCTCTCTCCCTTGCCGTGGAACTGTCACCATCGCCACCGTTGCGATCTCGTCGGGACCTCATCGTCATCGTCGCTGTTGCCTGGAGTACCCACTAAAGCCGCCGAGGCATGTCGTCGTCGATTCTACTGCTGTTGTTGTCTCCGCATCATCCGCCGTGGTTGTCGTTCACATCGCCATCACTACCGCCTCTGTCACCACCACGTTAAGAGACCCTGTAGTCACTATCATCGGATTTATTGTTGGTATGGTTATTTTATTTTTACATATTAATTTGTGACTTTATCATTTTATTAGGGTTTAAGTAAATCAGTGATTAAGTTTGTTTAATGAAGTATGCGATTAGGATTTGTTGGGTTAATTTAATGGATGTAAAAATCAAATAATGTTAGAGTAGGTTAAGTAAGGCGAGATTAAGAGTGTTTGAGTTGTTAGAAGATTTTAGTTGAGTTTAGTGAATGAGTTTCTTTCAATTGTATTAAACTTATGTCACTTATTTTTGTCATGCCTCTTGTTAATTTGGTAATATTAGAATTAGGTTTTAATTAATTAGAATAATAAGTTTTACTTATTCTTTTATATTAGTTTTTCAATTAGTTTCGGCATGTAAATTTAATATGTTATCCTTTTTATTAGGATGGTGCTATTTTCTCTAAGATCAGTTAGAGTTTTTTTTCTTTTTGTTATTTGTGCGGTAATATTTCAGGTTGGTTTTCTATCTTTGAATATAATGAATTTTTTACATTTTATGTTGGACTTATTTTTCCTACGATAGAGGTTTAGGACGAAAGTAGAAGAAGATCGCGTAGTGGCGCCTTCTCTAAACCCTTGTTTGCTAGAAAATTGTAGAGTTATAAGGGGTTGTGCACTAGGATGGTTCGGATTTGATGTTTTATTGAATGTGTGTATGTTATAATTTATGTCTGCAACTATTTCCCTGTGACAAATGTTATATTTATTTTATGGATATCTTTGAATTAAGGAGAAGTTCTGCCAAATTATCATTTAATTTGTTTTAAACATGTTTGGTTTGTCAGAAAATGATAATTGTATTTGGCAGGAGATTCTAATTATAGAGTACATTGTGTCGAATTTCCTAAAAAATTTAATAATTTGTGTTGTTCGTTGAATTCTAAGGTGTGTGTTTCAATATGATTCCAAGTCATCGCCTATAGATGTATGATAGGGATAACGGTGGACATGGGAGGTTTAAAACCTAATTTTTTTTAGGGCATTGACGTGTTTGTTGCGCATGTCTTCAGCATGGAACCATTTTTAGGTTTGAAGGGATATCTAGATGTCCATGTCAAAATTGTCGGCTGACTAAGTGGTTAGGACCTGCAAACATAATGCTTCACCTCTACCATAACGGGTTTAAGGATGGCTATTGGATGCGGACGAAATAGAGAGAAGTGGACGAGCAGAGAATTAACCGGTATACCTCTAATTTGAATAGGTCCGATTGTCGATCAACGAGGGTTCGGGTGGTGAGAGACCTAACCGTGAAAGAAATGATTTGGGAGACTAACCAAGAGAGATACAAGAAGATGGTGTGATATGTGCTTCAAATATTTGTGATATGAAGAGATCAAATATTATTTAAAAGCAATGTTCTGAGAACCGGACCGATCATCGAACCGCTCTAGTCACTGGTTCACTGGTTTACTGGTCCAACCGGTTCAACCGGTGGTTCAACGAAAAAAACCGTTTTAGAATAAAATAATAAATAAATTATAAATATGCAAGTATTAAGTTGAGGGTATAGGGTAGTATGAAGTTTTTTCAATGGAGTGGTGAATTACTCTTTTAAGATTTCCTTTTTTTATAGTAAATGCAAAATTGCCACATGAAAGCATGATATCAACCAAGTACAATTGCTCATCAGTACACAAAATGTTAAAAGAAATATCTCACAAGAATAGGAAGAATATCAAATGAATTATCATAAATCCAACTGAAAAAAATAAACATAATACTTGAATAAACAAATTTGATAACATTATTAATAACAAAGTTGGCAGTGGACTAGTGCTAGAAAGGCTTCACCAAATGAAGGAGCATGCAGGCTTTAAGAGACAATAGACTTGGATTTGTGCAGCAGCATTTTGGATGAGTTGCTTTGAAGACCATTTGGTGAAACTAAGCTTTCATGGTGAAACTAAGTGCTCATAACAAACAGAAACAGTTTCTCAAGATACATAAATAAGTGCTCATCCTCTGAAAATAATCATCTGAATTGGTACAAGGTAGTAAAAAATGACCATAAATCTCTTTACCCAAGTCAAAATAAACAACAAAATCTAAACTCAATAATCAGCTTCAGCACCAAACATTACAAAACATTAACCAATAATCACACTAAACCTGTAACCAGCAATTACAAAATAGCAACTACAAAACAGCAACAAATATTGTACATTATAAAACATTCCAAATCAGTGATGACACTAAACCTGCACCCAGCACCCAACAACCAACAATTACAAAACAAGAATCTTATTATAAAATTGATTTTCATCATTGGCCATAGCGGAAACAATACTCTTCCCATGGCCATCATCCTTCATTTTGTTATTATTCCAATAATGTGAAGATTAAAATCAAATTAGCTCAAATTTCTTTAATAAAATGAAAATATGATAAACATGTCGACGAAAATGAACTGCAACCGAATAATCGAATCAAATATAATTATTATCACAAATATAGGGTATGATAAAGGATGAACAGACATTCAAATAGTCACCATCACGATTCGCAATTATGGGTCCCTTGTAATAAGCTTTTGATATCCATTCAGAATTTCCATCAAAGTACTACAACTTTGAATCTACGATAAATGCTTAAAAGCAATCACAACTTCACAAGCTGAATAACAAAAGACCAATACACAAATTAAAAAAAAAATGAAAAGCTTATTGAAAAAGGGGAAAAAGAAATCCAAGGGTCACTTTTGCTCTCATCCAAGGTTATGCCGCATTGGAAACAACAAAAAAACCTCAAGCAGCTTAGGGGTTTTTTGGGTTTGACAGCTCAAAATAAAAAACAAATTCACTAACCTTCCACTGACAGCAGGACGACAACGGCGACACGACGGCGCAGCAGCTGGAAGCCTTAAACAGTGAAGTCACCAACAAAGACAAGACGACGTGCCAAGCTAAAAAGCCTAGATGAGAAGGTCTAACCGTACGGATTTGGGACAGGGGAAGGAGGAGGCCACGGAGAGGCCGACAACCACGGACGGCGGCGGCAGTTCCGTTGACGAAGCTGGAATTTAGGTTTTGCCGTTTGGAGAACCTTAGGGCTTAAGTGTGTGGGTGTTTGGTGTGTGTGGGGGTGGGGGAGTATGTGGGTGAGGGACTCGCGTGGGGGGTGGGGTTTTTTTTATTTTTTCTTAAGAAAAATGAAAATGACGTCGTTTCTTAAGAACCGGTCGGTTTTCGGTCCGGTTCAACCGACCGGTTCAATAGTTTTTCAGCGGTTTTGAGAATGGCGGTTTTAGGAGGAGGACCGGACCGTTTTTCATGCCGGTTCCCGGTTGAACCGGTCCGACCGATCGGTCCGATCCGGTTTTCAGAACATTGTTTAAAAATAATTAGTTTATTTTGATGTATTCTGATTTTTGTTTATTCAGTTACTAGATTGGGCTTTATGTTTGTGGGCTTTAGAGTTTTCTATATTTTATCCTAATAAGAGGTTATAAATACCTCCTTAGCTATTGTAGTCGTAGTATTAAGTGATTAGAAGTGTCAAAGCACTTTTTTGTTTTTGTGATGAAACCATAGTGTGGACAAGAGAGGTTGAGTGAGTCCTTCTCTTGTTGCACGGGGTGAGGAGTCCCTTCGATTCATTTCACAAACTATGATGTGGATAAATTAGGTTGAGGAGTCTCTTTCTTGTTGCATCAAGAAATGGATAGAAAGTAGAGTGATTCTCTTTGTATTTAATTTCAATCTATCTTTTTGTTTCTGTTTTAATTTTAATGTATCTTTCTTATTCAATTTCAATTCATGTCATTTTGTTTATCCTTTTTGCATATCATTAAAATTGAACAAAAACGATACATTAAAATTGAAATAGAAAATAAAAGGAATAGATTGAATCATTTTTCTCAATTATACCCAATTTACTCAATCTATCCTCAATATTATCCTCCTGGTGCAACCAATCCTCTCCATATATCTTTAGTGAAACTAAAACTTGACATGTCTTATGGTACTGTCTCTTCCTGTAACACTTGCATAAACAAGATAGTAATAGAGTATAGTTTTTCAAATTTTTACACCACAATGACCTTTATATCTCTTAACAGCTTTGTCAATTGCAAGACACCATGTAGTTCATTTAATAGTTCCAGTTTTCTTGGTACAGTAGTTCTCTTCTCCAACTGAAGTTCCAAACCCACTCTATCCCATCCCAAAACCCATATTCTCTTATGACAGATTCTTTTTTGTTTGAAATCAAAAAAAGCCTTTGAAATGTGCCTTTCAAATTACCACACTGTAGCCATAAACCTCCCAAGTACCATTCACAACCCACTAATCATTTTCTCCCTCACCTCCTTCTGCACACATCCACCTTTTTCCTTTGTATCAGTTTTTCATCCTAAAATATTTTCATCCCACATTAACAATACTCCCCATGTTCTTCAGACCCACAAACTCCCATTCCACTCCTTTGTTTTTTCGAATTCTTTTTACATCAAATTTTGTCACAACCAGCTTCTTTGTCTCTATTAATCCTAGCATATCCATCTTACGGGTTTTTGATTTTTTTAAAAAAAAAAAAAACAAATTTTACCAAACTCAATCCCAAGAACTAAAAATCATTTGAGTTCTTATTACACACTTTTTTGCAATTCTTTGGTTAGCTCCTTCTTGCCTTCTCCTTTTGCTTAACAAATCTTCTTTTATTCGCTAAAGCTTCATTCTACTCTTGCAAGATAGCCACAATGTCATCATCAACGTTATATTGAATGGCCCCTATCTCTGTGGCTAACTTCCATACTTCCCTATTTTTATCCATGTCTTCCTCCCATCTCTTTCGTTCTTCCTCCTTCTTCATAACATTGCTTGCATCCATATCAGAATTATTTGATTCTCCATCACTATGTTGTTCTTCTTTTCTTTCTGAACATACATCATCTAGAGTCGTTGCTACACCTCTCAAGTTTGACACACCATGACCCTCTTCAACTTGTGCTTCCTTACAACCGCCGCACTCTTGATATTCTTCCCTTTAGTTCTATATTTTGTTGCTTCCTTCTCCATCTGTCCACGGCCTCTTAGATGTTCTAGAATTTATCTCCATTGACGGCATCATGACTTGTTTCCCCTTTCTCAATCTTGATGTCGCTGCGTCTACGATAAAAGAGACGTCCTCTTCACTTCTTATCATGATCTGGGTCCCTGAAACATGTTCAATTCCATCCTCTTCTACCGTATCGCAACTACCATGTGCGACCTAAGCATTCCCCGGCTGCGCCGCTGAATTTGACAGATGAGGGGATGCATTGTTATCACCTGCTCGTGCATCTCTGACTTGATCCATTCCTTCAGTGCACTCCAAGACCAGCCCATGCTTCATTCCTTGAGACTTGTCCAAAACCAGCCCGGAGTCCCTTTCTTCATTTGGACTTATAATTTGTTGGCCCAAAATGCATGTTGAGCTCTTCCTCATATGATTTGGTGTAATGGGCTTCACACTTCCACATATTATCTCATTATTATTAGTGTTACTCTTTAAATTTGATCTTCCACCGTTATATTCATAGCTACAAGAGTTTGTTTGGTCAGAATTCTCACTATCCACATCAAATCTCTTAGAATCCACACCCTTAGTAACTCCCATTAATGTCTTTTGATCCGTTTCCTTTTTTGAAATAGTTTTATTCCATTCATTCAAATCCATATATGGGATTACCATCCTTCTCTTGTCCTTCTCATACTCTCTAACCACGTCCACCACTATCTCGGCCATCACACCCCAACCCTTCAATGACGGCTTCCAGCTAGTATCACTAGGCTTTCCGTTCCCATTCTTTGAAGCATGATCTCTTCCTTCCATTACATGATTACACTCCAAGGAATACGCCACTCTATATACCTCACTTCCAATTTCTTTCACAAACACATCGAAACCACTAGTCCCAATTGTTATATGAATATATTCATTGATCAAGTCCATTATACATGAATCAATCAAAACACGACCAATACTAAAGCCGCATTTGTTTGCTTAGACATAGACACTGGTACATAGACACGATGGTACACGTCCACTATTTGTTTGTTGAGATACGAATTTTGAATAGACTCGGTGGTATACAGATACACTCAGAATACATGTTTTCAATGTCTCTCTTTAGAACTGAGACACTGAGATACAACTTATGAGACACAATTTTTTCCACTTTTATCCTTAGTTAATTTTAAAAATTTTAGCCTTATCCCTACCTCAATCCTATCCTAACCCCTTTCTCTATTCTCTCCTCCTTCTCCGTCACTCTTCTACCTCTCTCCAGATTCTTCTCTTTTGCCATAGATCTCGTCGTCGCCTCCATGCCTCCCTCCTTCAATGGTCCTCTCTCTCTCCATCGCCGCACTCTTCTTTATTGTGTTCTTAAATTTGTGTCTCCTCCATGCTCTTCTATCGTCGCCTTTTTCAGATATGCGCCGCCTCTGTATCGCTGTCACCACTCATCCAGATCTGTCGCCCTCACCGTCCATCCCTCGTGACACAGAGTCACAGCACCGTTCAACCCACAGCAAGTCGTAACACCATCCAACCCTCTCGATACAGCAAGTTAGTGTCGCCATCCAACGCTCGTGACTCAGAAAATCATAGCACCTTTTTCTGCTCCTTCTCTCACCGTCTCCTTCATATCTTTCATTCTCCTATGATTTTTTTTTAAATTTTGGTTATAGTTAGTGTGATTACCTTTGTCTTCTCTATTTTTTTTTTATTTTTTTGAGTTAAATGGTGATTATTAAAAAATTTATCAATAATTTTTTGATAATTATAGATGATGATAAAAATAATAAATCTAATAATGGTAGTAATATGGTGATAGTGGCTGTAGCTGGTAATAGTTGTGGATACAGTGATGTTATTAATGAGGATAAATTTGTCATTTTGATAAATTTGTGGATACCAGTGTACTGTCATGTATAATATTTCCAAACAAAATAAAAAATTTGTGTATGTTAATGTCTATATGCTGTTGTGTCTTTGTCAATTGCTGGTTAAGACAGCAAACAAACGTAGCATAAAAGATTTGCATGATTCTTTTATATTTGCATAATTTTGTCGCTTATCGCATTCAACCACCTCACCCCATTGACTCGCATTCAACCACCTCATCCCCATTGACTCGCGAATTTCTGAACGTCTCCCCCAACCATGCATGCAACGGAACTCTGTAGCATTCTAGTTAAATTTACTCTAATACAATGTAGGATCTCAAATTTGTTGGTAATCAATTATGATTAATTTATGCAGTCGTAATTAAAAATTTTGATGCCGTATTTTAGTAGGACGTTTATTCATGATTATGTAATAAATAATTCATGATTATGTAATAAATAATGAAAAGTGCTAGGGGACCAATAATTTTTGTGTTTTATAACTATCAATTGGCCATTAATAGTATTTTTAATAGTGTAAGATTACATCCAATGGTAAAAAATCACTCACTTTTTTTATGGTTAAATACTGACCATAAAACACAAAAATTACTAGCCCCTAAACTTTCTCATAAAGAATTTTTCAGATTTAGGAGAGAGGAATTGCTTTGTAAAAAATAGCAGAATTGAATTACTAGTAATAAATGCTTAGCACGAAAAAGAACAACCTTTTATTAGAGTTTTCTTTGATAGAGACTGACTAATCAATTAATAATATATTTGCGGTGATCGAACAAATTCATCCAAAGGGATCTCTGAATCAATGAATAATATATTTGCGGTGATCAAACAAACTCATCCAAAGGGATCTGTGAATCCTGTATTTAAAAATTGTTACTATTACCATGAGGAATATACATCATAGATGAGCAAGGTAATTGTGCAACTTAAACCAAACAACCAACCAATGTATAGATTGATCAAAGTGATATTAGTATTAGAGAAAAATTCAAGGGTGAACAATTTTTAAGTTGTATTAGCCATCACTTTAAACCAATAGTGCAACACATTTAATCAAATAGTCTAATACTTTTAAATATTATAAAATATTATTGACTAAAAACAATAAATATTGTGCTCATTCTTAACTATCGATGTTAAACAAATTAAACAAATAACATCAAATTAAACAAATTATTCTATTCTGATAGGGAACAGATTGTTGTTACTCTCACTCTTTTTTGAACCTCCTTAAACTAGGTCAATTTGGTGGCATTCGGATATGATTGATCTATGCATAGAATTATGGGGTGGCGTTTTTTTTTTAATTTTAAAACCATGAATAATTATGGAAGTTAAACTAATAAAAGATAGTTTTGATTGACAATTTCCACTCTCCCTCTACATACTAATCTAAGATTCATAGTTATGAATCCAACTTGCTTACCTCTAAAATGGACTGAAATAAACAGTGATTTGCTTCATTGGGTTTTCCACTTCCTTGCCACCAGCATGCATAACGAACTCTGCTGGAGTAAGGAAGTTACCATGGCAAACACACACAATGCAAGCTTGGCGATTCCTGTACTTGTATAGAAACCCTTCTACTCTTCTCCCGTTAGGGCCGTCTCCTGTCGTCGTCACACTCGGTATCTGCCTAAGGATCTCCATCACATCCCCTTTCAGGCTGCAGTAGTTCCCTAGCTTGAATCTCTTGTCTGGAATCTTCTCCTTTGAATCTGTGTTTATTTTTTTCTTGGAAGTCAGACAATCATTTTTCTTCGTGGTTGATGCATTGGTGTCGAGGTCAAGGCCTTCCGCCTCCTTTGCATCGGTGGTTGTTGTTTTCTTGTAAGCCAAGGAATTGTTTTGCTCTGTGGTTGATGCTTGGGTGTTGAGGTCGATGAGGTCAACCGCCTTTGCATTGATGTTTGTTGTTTTGTTGGAAGCCATCGAATCATTTGTTTTTGTGGTTGATGCATTGTTGTTGAGGTTGGGTCCTTTAGCTGAGCTTGATTGTGCCTTATGTGCATCTGCACAAATCAGTAAACAGGATTATGTGACACAACAGTTAACAAATCAACAAGTTATAATGTTAAGTCATGGATCTTAACATAAGAGAGATTCTTTCTTTCTTAACAAGGAGTTAACTTTCATTCTCCATAGCCTATGCTTTGATTAGCACATTCAAACCAATGAAATGTTCTGTTTCTATCCCTTAGGACTTTCAACTCTAACATGTTTTTGCAAGCATAGATCTACCTATATATATAATGTAGTTTCCACATTTGCATGAAAGTAGCACATATTGGAGACCGAAACAAAAACACAATTTCTATGTAACACTTGACAACAACCAAAACAGAACAACAAAAATGTTAGTATGTTAGCATGTTACCCTGCATATGGTTTGAATTGCCGGAAGGGTTTAAAAGTGACTTGACTTGAAAGAAGTTGGCACCATTGACAGCCACAGCAATCCTCCTAAGCCTTTCATGCAGCATTCTCTTGCCATTGCCATCCTCAGCCTCTGATGGCAAAGAGCTTGATCTGTTCAGACATGGCAGAAATGTGATGCTTCCATCATTCATCACTGATAATGACCTCTTCAGCTTCCTCCTCCTCTCTTCTTCTTTCTCATCACCACAAGGTGACAGCTTCAATGTCAGGTCTATTTTGTTGCTGCACTTCATCTGTTCCTCACCATAAACTGTCTGAAATAATCAAAGTTTTCTTAATTAGTTTTGTTGCATTGCATGATGAGAAAAATTCAACATTTTCTTTTTTTTCAGCATTACCTCCATTGAACTCAAAGGGGAAGAAATAAAGAAAGAAAAGTCCTTCAATAGAAGACACCTAGAGTTCTCTCTGAAGAGGAAGAAAATAACAACAACAATAATTAGAATAATGATAACAATTAATCAAAAAATAAACAAAGGACATGCATTATGCAGAAACAAGTTAGGCAGAAAATCAGAATTTGAAATGATGGTAACCTTAAAATAGCTCCAAACTCTACCTAACAAGGAGAATAGAGCAATGATGATTACACAAAATGAGATAAACATTAAAAAAGAAACTAACTACACCAAAAAAGCTTAAATCTTTGTCAACAAAAGTCACACCCCCAAATGGGAATTGTGAGTTAAAAAACAAAAAACAATGGGACAGGGTACCTAACAGGATTACTGATAATAATAACAAGAAGAGAGAACAAAAACAAAAACCAAAACCAAAACAAAAACATAAGAATTGAGAAATGAGGAAAACTCACTCACACAGTGGGAATGTCACAACAAAAAGTAAGTGTGTGGGGGCTGCAAATTTGATATGGAAGAGAAGAAGAAGAAGAAGAAAAAGAAGAGTGAATAACACATTGATGACGATGTTGTTGGGGGTGTGTCGTGTTTTTATGAGGAGTTACACGTGGCACTGAGAGGAGAGAGCGTGAGTTTCACCTCATCTTAAGTTTGAACACTTTGATCTCTCTTCTCTTCTCTTATGTGCGGGTTTTTCTGAGAATTGAGGTCTTCAAGAAGTGGCAGAAGCACCCAGGACACTTGTTCATCCTTGTCTATGTGTAATTCTTAAGAGGGTCCAGGGGTAATATGGTCAAATCGTCTGTTAAGGTTCATCCTTCTTTTCTTTCTGCATGCCACTCCCAACACCTACCGTGTCATGCACATTTTTTTAAATAAAATATTCTCTTCAACATAATTGTCCGTTAATAGGATGAGTTTGAGTTTTAATAAAAAACAAAAAAAACAAAAACAAATGATGTTTGTGTTTTTTAATATTCTTAAATTTTTTAACAATTATTTTTAATCCTACTCAAGACCGTATTAATCAAGATAATAAATTCCAATAAGCCTTTCATGTCTTACTGGTTAATTTATCAAAGCGTGTCAGATTATGAATATATTAATTAAAATAAGAGAATGATAATAGCTTTTATGACCATATTCCATGCACACACAAAATTATATACTAAATTAGTTATTAAAAATATATTAAAATATAAAATATATATTAAAAATATATGAAATAATATATTTAATTCTGAAGCACGGACAATTTTACAGTTACATAATCATATTCGTTCTTTTGATAATCATTCACGCGATTAATATAAAATATGAAGAGTGTTAGAGGTAAGCAGATTTTGTAATTTGTAACTATCAGTTAGTCATTGTTAATATTTTTAATGGTGTGAGATTATATTTAATAGTATAAAATTATTTATTTTTTTTTTACTAATTAAATACAATTTTAATAAAAATACTACCTCCTCAACTTTTTCATAAAATATAATTATTTTAACTAATATGACTTTACGTAATTAAATACATATATAAAATTATTTTACTCTAATAATATATCAAAATTATAATATTTTATAGTTTTTATTAGGTGAATTTTCTCTTGTTAGCACCTTTTTAAATTAATTTATTATATTCTAGTTTATTTTTGTTTAATCCAACCTTTATAAATATTCAATAACTTTCTCAAATTAATGGTTGAATTATTTCTTCTTTGAGATACAACCTGAACACATTCCTAAAGCAATAATATTAAATGTAAATTAAAATTAGTTATTAAAATTAATTATTAATATAAAATATATATTAAAATATAAATTATATATATTTATATATAATATATAATAATTAATTTTAATACCTAATTTTAATATGTAAATAACATTTTATTATTCAAATTATTCTTATAAGATGTGACCAATATTTTTTTAAAACAAAAATATTATATACGCATAAAAAATTAGCTAATAAATTATTATTGTATATTTTTTTGGTGACTAAATTATTATTATATATTAGTATATAAATATATATTATTTAATTTATTTATATTATATATTTTATATTAAAAATTAATTTAATAATTAATTTTTTGTCTACATGTAATATAATAATTTCTAAAATTGTTTTCAAAACAAATTTCGCGAAATAACTATTTCGGCTTGATTTTATATAAATAAATATTAAAAAAATATTAATTCCAAATATACTCACGGTATCAATTTATTCTACAAATATGCAGAGCCAATTTTTGAGAGGCGCCTGCAAAATGATATTGCACTACAAATTATGGGTGGTGACAATGAAATGAAACTAACACTGATAGGTATCAGCATTTTGCGGCTGGTATCCAGGAAATGACGCATTCTAAGCATCGCAAGCATGAATTGGGGCACCTCAAGAACATCGCAAGCGAAATAGTTCATTATGCATGTGGGACTAAAATAATTACAGTTTATAAATAAATTGGTAAAACACTATCTTAATTTTTATATTCGAATTAAATTTTAATTTTGTGTTTAATATTTAAAAATTTTATTTTTGTCTCAAATATTTTATATAATATTTTTTATTTTTAATCAATATTAAAAAATTTAAAACTTTTTAAGTTTTTATTATTATAAATTTTTTGTATTTTATGTACTCTTTATTTTTGAGATTTTTGATATTTTTGTACTATTAGTATTCATATTTTTAGTAAAAATATTATATATACATCAATAATTAAATACTAAATTAATTGTTATACAATTATATATAAATATTCTTTAACTTATTTTAAAGTCTAAATCATACTTTTAACTTAATTTTTTATTTTAAATACTTATATAAATGATACTATTTCTACTCATTATCACTATTTTTTATAAGGTAGAAAATTTCTAAATTTAAAATGGATATAAAGTAAAAAATTATATATATTTTTACTTATGAATATAAAAAGGTACACTTTCTTTTTTATTTATTATTTCATCAAATTGCATTGAGTGTCCATCATATACATCTTTATATTTTATATATAATATTTTTACTTTATATCAATTTTAAATTTATAAATTTTCTACTCTATAAAAAAATAGTGATAATAAGTAGAAATAATATCATTTATATAAGTATTTAAAATAAAAAATTAAGTTCAAATTATAATTTAGACTTTAAAATAAGTTAAATAATATTTATATATAATTGCATACCGATTAATTTAGTATTTAATTATTGATGTATATATAATATTTTTACTAAAAATATGAGTACTAATAGTACAAGAATATCAAAAATCTCTAAAATAAGTACACAAAATATAAAAAATTTATAATAATAAAAACTCAAAATTTTAAATTTTTTAATATCGATTAAAAATAAAAAATAAAATATAAAATATTTGAGACAAAAATAAAATTTTAAATATTAAACACAAAATTAAAATTGAATTCGAATGTAAAAATTAAGATAGTGCTTTACCAACTTATTTATTAACTGTATTATCAAAGTCTAAACTTAATTTCTCTAATTATTTTAGTCCCACGTGCACAATGGGCCATTTTATTAGCGCTGACCTTGAGGTGCTTCAATTCGTGCTCGCCATGCTTGAAATATGTCATTTCCTGGATATCAGCCGCAAAATACTGATGGCTGCTGGTGTCAGTTCCATTTCGTTGTCATCATCTATGATTTGTAGTATAATATCATTTCGCAAGTGCCTCCCAAAAATTGACATATTTGTGAAATAAATTGATGCTGTGCATATATCTGAAATTAAGATTTTTTGAATATTTATTTATATAAAAAAGCCTGATATCTACTATCTAGTATCTACCACTTTCCAACTACTTGATATACAAACAGATTTAACCAATTGGTCCACTAATCCGAACCGACCAGAAAAATGTGGTTTGATTCGAATCAAGCTGGAATGATTGCTTTTTATGTTTAAACATATTAATTAGAGATTCCATAAAACCTTTTTTTTCTCTCCCAATATCGATCATCAAGTAACCCATTCATACAAGGGTATTGAACATAATTGTCATACATAATTTATATCAATTTTAAATTTATAAATTTTCTATTCTATAAAAAAATAGTGATAATAAGTAGAAATAATATTATTTATATAAGTATTTAAAATAAAAAATTAAGTTAAAATTATAATTTAGACTTTAAAATAAGTTAAATAATATTTATATATAATTGCATACTGATTAATTTAGTATTTAATTATTGATGTATATATAATATGTTTACTAAAAATATGAGTACTAATAGTACAAGAATATCAAAAATCTCTAAAATAAGTACACAAAATATAAAAAATTTATAATAATAAAAACTCAAAATTTTAAATTTTTTTAATATCGATTAAAAATAAAAAATAAAATATAAAATATTTGAGACAAAAATAAAATTTTAAATATTAAACACAAAATTAAAATTGAATTCGAATGTAAAAATTAAGATAGTGCTTTACCAACTTATTTATTAACTGTATTATCAAAGTCTAAACTTAATTTCTCTAATTATTTTAGTCCCACGTGCACAATGGGCCATTTTATTAGCGCTGACCTTGAGGTGCTTCAATTCGTGCTCGCCATGCTTGAAATATGTCATTTCCTGGATATCAGCCGCAAAATACTGATGGCTGCTGGTGTCAGTTCCATTTCGTTGTCATCATCTATGATTTGTAGTATAATATCATTTCGCAAGTGCCTCCCAAAAATTGACATATTTGTGAAATAAATTGATGCTGTGCATATATCTGAAATTAAGATTTTTTGAATATTTATTTATATAAAAAAGCCTGATATCTACTATCTAGTATCTACCACTTTCCAACTACTTGATATACAAACAGATTTAACCAATTGGTCCACTAATCCGAACCGACCAGAAAAATGTGGTTTGATTCGAATCAAGCTGGAATGATTGCTTTTTATGTTTAAACATATTAATTAGAGATTCCATAAAACCTTTTTTTTCTCTCCCAATATCGATCATCAAGTAACCCATTCATACAAGGGTATTGAACATAATTGTCATACATAATTTATATCAATTTTAAATTTATAAATTTTCTATTCTATAAAAAAATAGTGATAATAAGTAGAAATAATATTATTTATATAAGTATTTAAAATAAAAAATTAAGTTAAAATTATAATTTAGACTTTAAAATAAGTTAAATAATATTTATATATAATTGCATACTGATTAATTTAGTATTTAATTATTGATGTATATATAATATGTTTACTAAAAATATGAGTACTAATAGTACAAGAATATCAAAAATCTCTAAAATAAGTACACAAAATATCAAAAATTTATAATAATAAAAACTCAAAATTTTAAATTTTTTTAATATCGATTAAAAATAAAAAATAAAATATAAAATATTTGAGACAAAAATAAAATTTTAAATATTAAACACAAAATTAAAATTGAATTCGAATGTAAAAATTAAGATAGTGCTTTACCAACTTATTTATTAACTGTATTATCAAAGTCTAAACTTAATTTCTTTAATTATTTTAGTCCCACATGCACAATGGGCCATTTTGTTAGCGCTGACTTTGAGGTGCTTCAATTCGTGCTCGCCATGCTTGAAATATGTCATTTCCTGGATGTCAGCCGCAAAATACTGATGGCTGCTGGTGTCAGCTCCATTTCGTTGTCATCATCTATGATTTGTAGTATAATATCATTTCGCAAGCGCCTCCCAAAAATTGACATATTTGTGAAATAAATTGATGCTGTGCATATATCTGAAATTAAGATTTTTTGAATATTTATTTATATAAAAAAACTTGATATCTACTATCTAGTATCTACCACTTTCCGACTACTTGATATACAAACAGATTTAACTAATTGGTCCACTAATCCGAATCGACCAGAAAAAATGTGGTTTGGTTCGAATCGAGCTGGAAGGATTGTTTGTTATGTTTAAACATATTAATTAGAGGGTTCCATAAAACCTTTTTTTTTTCCTCTCCTAATATCGATTATCAAGTAACCCATTCATACAAGGGTATTGAACATAATTGTCATACACCCCAGATTGGATTCTGATCAATAAAAAAGGTTTACGATACTTTTTTCAACAATATGCTATTACAACCTTAAACTTGTTCATGACAAAATGTCAAATGTTTCTAGTGTCACGATAGATAGTTAGGTTAGGATTTAATTTGTTGTATTATATGCATAAAAAACTTACAAAATCATATATTACTATTTCAATATACATTTGCTCTCACTTGTTTATCAAAATACAAAATTTTCCCCTTCACTAAGAAGATATAATCAGTGTAATAAGAATATAATCGGGAATATAATAACAAACTTTGCATAAAAAATGAGAAATTTAGAATGAATGATAATAACAAATATTGTGAGACAGAAAATTAGACAAAAATTTATTTATTTTTTTGTCTAACACTCCTCCTTCCTATAAAATTAATTGTCACTGAATCTTTATTTTTTTGATATTGCGAATATGGTAGTCATAGTCCCTAACCTTATACCTGCGACAGTGCTAGAAAGGACACGTGGCAATGTCAAATGCAACGCATTTATTAGAGAGAGACATCAAAACTGGTGGAATATTTCACCAACTTGCCATGTACTAAATCAATGATAGTGAATTTAAGTTAAAAAATTTGTCAATAAGTATTTTAAATATTTTCTTTCAGAAAATGAATAAAAGAAATTTAAATTTTTAAAAATTAATATTTATAATATTTTAAAATTTTAAAATTAATATTTATTTTATATTTTTTATAAATTCCTTGCCATAAAAGTATCATTCCACTCTTTTCTCACCTTTCACCCCAATCCCACTAGGCATTAGGAAAGTTGACCCACAGACCTACACCTTGGGACGCGTTTTGCATGTTCAATGTACATAAGTGTTTGGATTAAAATTTATAAATAGAAATTTGTATAATTTTAATTAAAAATAAGTTGGTGATAATGTAATTTATATTTAATAATTATTATATTAAAAAATTATAATAAATTAAATGTTGTTTGAATTATATTATTTAAAATTATTTATGAATAAAAAATTATTGAAAAAAATATAAATTTAAATAATTATTTTAAATTATTTTATTATTTTATTTTAAATATTTAAATAAATTTTAATATTTTCAATATTTTTTAATATTCTTTTAGTTATAGTTGTTTATTATTTATGATTCTAAAATTATTTTTGTGCTAATTTTTTAATTTAATTTAGTCTTTTAAATGGGATTAATAGAATTAGAATACAAAGTAAAAAAATTATATTCAAAAAGAATAATAAAAAAATTATATAAACAAAAAATAATAAAAATTTTATGAAAATAATAATATACATGAGAGAATATTAAAAAATATTATAAAAAATAAAATAAAATTTATCATACAAACAAAGAAGTCTAGAATTGACACTTTTTTATTTTTGATATTAGGAGACATAAGGTGTATAACAGGGTTATGGGAGTGTAGGGTATTTCACTCAAATGTGACGGCTATGATCGAAAAATCGGACGGTCCAATTTAAAATCAATAATCAAACGGTTCAATTTAAGGTTGGGTAGATACACAAATCGGACCATTCGATTTGTGCTCCACCACCCAAGCGTCAAGCATGCAAGCTATGGTCCCTCTTGCTTGTATATATCCGAAACTGAATACATCATTCCCCACCTTCACTTTCGTTCAACCTTAATACTCCAACTTTCCACCTTCACTTTCATTCATTCTTTTCCATTGTTGAATCCAAATCGGACCTTCAAAGAAAAAAAATTAGACCACTGCCTAACAATGTCAAGAAGAAGGAGAGTAAAAGATGTTAATTATTCGAAACTCCACATTGTTAATTATTTTGATCATTCTAATTATGTAAATTTTTGTTTTTAAATATTTTGATTTAATTAAAATAATAGTTATAATATTAGAAATTAGTAGTTTATTATAGTAAAAATATTAGAGATTAGTGTAATAGTAATAATCTTTAATCATTTTGATTTAACTAAAATAATAGTAATAATGTTAGATTAATTGTTTATTATGTTGATAATATTAGAAAATAACGTAGTAATAATTTTTAAATATTTTAATTTAATTAAAATAATAGTGATAATCTTACAGATTAATAGTAAAATAATTCTAGTAATATTATTAGTTAGAGATTAGTGTAATAACAATTTTTTTTCAAGATTATGGATGCATGATAATAAATTAATTATTATTATTATTAATAGATTGTGGTAATAATTCTTATTAAGATTATACACGTGTGGTAGTGAATTAATTATTATAAGAATATAGTAATAAGTTTTATTATGATTAAACGTGTGATAATAAATAAATTAATTAGTGTTAATTGTTTGTAATAAATAATTTTATTGTAGTAATAATTTTTATTAAGATCTAGGTACGATAATAAAATAATTATTATGAGTATAATGTAAAAGATATATAAAATAGAATAGAATAAATACTTACTTAATTGATGTATTATTATTATTAGTGCTATATAAATATAAAATAAGAAATAAGAGTTGTTATGATAAAATAATATTATTTTAAACATTAAAATAGGTCATTTTAATGCATCTAAAAATAATTATTTATATTTAAGATTTATTGATAACAATTAGATTGTAAAAAATATAGATGTGAATTTTTTGTAAAATAAAGTTAGTGTATTTTGAGTAGTTAATAATATAGTTGTTAACATGATTATGTTTTACTGGTTATGTGATAATGAAAATGTGACTCTGATAAATTTAACTTGTTAATTAAATAAGGTTATATTTGTTAAATGTAGTCTATGGCTATGTTTTGTAGGGTTCACGGATGTTGCAATGTGACTACTACATACCGTCAGATCGGTACAATCAGATTGTAGATGGACATTTATGGGAGACAGGCTTTTATCACGTTTCTCATATTGAAATTGTCCAATATCAGTCGGTATTGATTAATACTCTGATCGAGAGATGGCGCCCTAAGACTCATACATTATATTTACCGGTTGGTGAGTGTGCGGTGACGTTGGAGGACGTGGCGATTATTTTTGGTCTTCCGACGAATGGTTTGCCAGTTACAGGACCGACACTCAACAGTTATGAGGCGTTAGAGGCTGAATGCTTGGATCAGTTTGGTATTGCACATAGGAAGACAATGTGTAGTGAAAGTTTCATCAAGTTGACATGGTTTCGAGCACTGAAAGATCATTTAGTGTTGGCTGACGATTTTTAGATCCAGAGGTATGTGAAGTGCCACATAATGTTATTATTTGGTACCGTTATATTTGGGGATACGTCTGGAGCAAGGGTGCACTGAAAGTTTCTGCCATTACTCCATAACTTTGCTGTGATCATACAGTTTAGTTGGGGATCGGCATGCCTGGCACATCTTTATAGAGTGTTGTGTAGGACAACTCGAGTCGACTTAAGGAGATTATTGATCCGCTGACACTTTTGCTTACCTGGGCTTGGATTCGGCTACCATTCCTTGCGCCGACTGTACTTCCGCAATCACTGCTTTCACCTTTATAGATGGGTCAACTTCTACCAATGGCTTTATTGCTTTTGCAATTGTGTTCGAATCTAGCTTCGAATGATCTTGAGAAATAGTAGCCCTAGTGCAGGTGTGATTGCCATTGTACCTCCTTATCTCCCAGCAGTATTTTTTGGACATTTTGCTCACCCTGATCAGCCAATCACAGCATGCGCCATACTGAGTACATTTAGCATAGAATGTCGTCGGTTCTGACTCATGCACCCGGTAATCTACACCTCTACGAATGGTATAATCTTTCATCACCTTAATTACTGCCTCCCTAGAACTGAATTCTATTCCCACGCTAAATTCACCATCCGTCATAACAGGAAGCTCTGCTGCAATCACGTCACAAATTTTATAATTCCATAAATAATTGTTAAATATGTGTCGCATTAATAAAATCTATGATCCGTAAATCAAGAATAAATCATACCAAAGTTAATAAGTTTATCAACTAGGTCATTAAAAACGATATTTAATAAACTAATAATCACACAACAATGAAAAATACTAAATTTCTCAACATACATGTTTTCTTGATAATTAAACATTAAACAATTACTAATTATATGCTATATTTTGTCTATTTATCGTTGTTTTAAATATTTGTCCTAAACTCAAAACCTATGCACAAATCATAGTTTAACAAATCTTAATTTAAAATGATGACATACTTGCATTTACATGTTGAGGAAACTCCGGTGCATGCATGGCTTCCAAATCCAATGACCGCATGAAAGTCGGCTCCTCAAACGCCTGTTGGTTTGCTAGTGCATTTGCCACATCCACCACATCTGCCACCATAGCATCATCAGCATGATCTTCGTCTACACCCCGATAAATGACCTCGTAGTTACTTTCAAACTCTTCTTCACTATCACTGTTGTAATCTTCCAATTCAATATCTCGGTCTGCTGCAGATTGCTCGAACTCAATATACAGTTCGATGAACGATATTCGGGACCGACTTTCAAGATACACTGAAAACATTTCTTGCATGCTTGCTTCATTGGTTACGTATTTCGTTTGAAATTGAACGAACCCACCAAATACAGATACAGGATATCTGTACAGAATACATGACACTCCCCTACGTATTTGAGAATCCATCTTCTCCCAAATCACATCTTTTAATTCTTCAAATGACAGTATGAATGGAATCACAATATCTAATGGATTTTCACACACAAATTTCACTCCTTCAGATGTTTGTAATAAAATTTGGCTATGATAATACACTTTTAATCTTACTCTATCATCCATGATGGAATAGAGAAGAAGAGAAAGATAGCTTCGAACTTCAGAAAACTCAACATTGTGTGAGAAGAAGAAGACGAAGAAGTTGGTAGCTCGATTTTGGTTTGGGTATTTATGAAGGTCAAATCGTACCGTCCGACCGCTTGCTCCAATTTCAAATTTTTTTAAACACTTAATCGAACCATCTGTTTAGTGGTTGGCCGCCAAAAAAATTTTGATTGTTAAAAATCGTTGGGTCCAATTTTTTGGGCCATCAAAAATTTCTCACCTGCAACCTTGAAATTGGTGGATCCGATTTCTTTGACCCAAAATTTTTTTATCTCCGTTCATAAAATCTCTCGATCCGATTTCTTTATAAACAGAATCACTATCTGGCACAAATCAGACGGTCCAATTTATGTTCTCTCTCACCTGCATGAAATCGGACCGTCTGATTTCTTCCCAACACCTTAACACTGTTACAACAGTGTAAAACTCTTCTAATAAGAGAAAAAATAATTAAACAAAAAATTTAAATTTTTAAAATAAACTAAATATGTGTTTAACACCACCATTTGGAACTTTTTAATGTTCTAAATTACTAGCTTATGATTTATGGTCGTGTTTTGGTAAGGCTGATTTTTTTTATATTGGAATAAATTATGTGATGGGTCCTAATATTTTAGGGTATGTAAGTTTTACTTTGATATAGGATATTTTTTATTTTTTAAAAGACACAAATCGTCATTTATGTTTTATGTTTAAAAATATTTTTTAAATTCATTGAATACAAAATAGCGGCGCCGTTTCCTTTTAAAAATAAGAAAATTTTTTTTAACAAAACGATAAGACTGTTTTGCATGTGATAATTTTTTAAAATTGGAAGTAGAAAAACGGCAATGAGGTTTTGAGCTTTTTGATTTTTTTTTAATAAAAAAAAATTGAAAACAGCGATGACATTTTGTGTTTTAAAATATAATTCGATTAAAATGTCAAAAATCTTTACAATTGTGTTAAATGCGATTTTTTTGACATTTTGATGGATTACATGAATGCAGCCCGAATATTAAAAGAAAAATTTGGTAACGTGTGTTAAAGACATATTTTAAAAATTTTATAACAATTATTTTATTAAAAAATTTATATTTTTAAGACGTTAAATAAAAAAAGGCTTTTAAAAAATTATTATTATCTTTAAAAGTGCGTCTTTAAAATAAAAAATAGCTTATTTTTTTATAATTTAATAAACATATTAATTAATATATTTTAGAGAATAAAAAAATATAATGACCAATAACAAAATGATATTTACAACAACGACATATTAAAAGTGAGTAAAAGGTTTTTAAAATTCTAATGTTTCAAATTTTTAATAAAAATTGAATTAAATGTATTAATCGTTTGTCATATATAAAAAAAGACACATTTGATCTATTTAAATTATTTTAAAAAAATCAAAATTTTAATTTTAGGAACTATTTTATCAAAATCTAAATTTTAGAAAATTAAAATAATAATTTTTACTTAAAAGGGAAACTGGTTGAACTGTTTGGCGTGTGGCATGGGTAGCAACGTGGAGATATGAGAATGAATGATTTGATGTAACACTAAAAGGTGGCAACAAAGTGGGGCCATGAAGGTTACGCTTTCCAAACAAACATTTCTGTTTTGTGTCAAAAAGAGAGATAATAGCGATGCGGAGCCACGTGTTCAAATCACTGGCGGGGTTCCCAAGACTCTGAGAGAGTTAAGATGATAACGTGTCAAGTATTGAGGACATAAACGTAAATCCAGTTATATGACATCTTGACATCTTTGACGTCCCTCAGTTTCCAACCTTTTTTTGCTGAACTCAGCTTAGCTGCCTCCCCTCAATGCGGACGAATGGAAAAACGTTTATTTTTTTATTATTTATTTAAATAAAAGTTGTTAACTTGTTATTTAATCAAATTCTTTAGTGTCTGTTTGGATTACAGTTTTTAAATGGGAGTTTGCATAAAATTGATTTTGCAAATTTGATTTTAGTCAAAAGTAGGTTTGTGTTAAAGTGATTTATATTTGGTAATTTTTGTATCAAAATGAATTATAGTAAAATAAATGTTGTTTGGCTTATACCATTCAAAATCACTTTTAGATAAAAAATTATTAAAATGGACATCAATTTAGATTTTTTTATATTATCCTATTGTTTTAATTTATATATTTAAATAGATTTTATTAGTTAATTTTATAATAAAATTAATATTTACTTACTAAAATAAAAATAACATATAAAAATAGACAAAATATTTTTTTAAATAAAAATAAAAATTATATATTTTAGATATATATATATATATATATATATAAATAAGAATATTTAATCAAATATGTTACATTTTTTAAGTATTAAATGTTATTTTAGTATTTTTTACATCGTACTCTTATTCTAGTACTCTCAATAATCTTATTCTTAATATTAATTTGAAATTCAATGTTTATGATTTTATTATTATATATGATTAATTTTTTATTTAATTTATCTTTTTTAATGGAATCATACTCTATATTATAAAAAATTACACTAAAATATAGTATAGGAGAATTACAATTATAAAAGATAGTACTAAAAATAATAAAAAAAAATTAAGTGATTGAAACAAATCTAAGAGTTCTTAATGATCTTTTTATATAATATATTTTTAGTATTTTTAGTACTCTTTTTTTAGTATGTTATAATTTTTTACTATTATTATTATTTACAGTTAATTTTTTTATTTAATTTACTTTACCTAATAGAATTAATAAATCATATTATAAAAAGATAATAACAAACATAATACATAAAATTCACGATTATAAAAGTGTATAATGTCAAACAAATAGTTAAAAAAATAAAAATAATAAATAATAGAAAATTAGAGCTCATATAAATAGAAATAATAAGAATTTTATAAATAATACAATAACATATACAAAGGATAAAGTTGGTAAAAAGTAAATAAAAGGTTAGTATCTATGGTTAAAGCCCGTTAAGAAAACGCAGAAGCTAAAAATAGTTGCTTCTTGTAAACGCTGGTTTTGGCAGCAGAATCACTTCTGCGTTCATAAGAAAAAAATTTGCCAAACCAAAAGTTGAAACTTTCAAAAAATTTAAACGTGCTTCTTCCCTTCCAACGGATTTTTCAAACACACCCTTAAACACAGTAAAAATTAGGTTTTTTTTTTTAATTAGCTAGATTAATATAAAATATAAAATTACATAATTAATATTAATCGACAAAAACATAGCATAATATAAATACATATAAAAGTTTAGTTACATCACAAATTATTTTATGATTCGCATTAAACTTAAATCACAATATATTATATAACTCATAAATATCTAAAAATATTAACACACAAATTAAATGTCAACTTTTAAATTAATAAAATTAAAAATAAAATAAATAACAAAATAAAAATAAAAAAAGATATTTATTTGAAAATTATAATTTTTAATATATATATATATATATATATGTCTTACTCAACATATATATTTTGGAAAAAATAATGTTAGCTTGATGGGGTTTTTTATTGAAATAAATAAAGAAAAAAATTATTTCTTTAAATACGCATGACTGTAAATAATTTTTAAAATGTGCACCTCTATCTCAGGTTTATCATCCACGAAGTGGATATATACTCTAATTCAATTTTAGTGCCCACGAAATAGATTAGGCATCCATTTCTTAGATAGCGCCTACAAAATGGGCATTTCAAGACCAGCGTTCACAAATTAGACATGACAACGATAGTACACACAAAATAAAATTTGAGGGATATTGGCACCTAGTTTTTATTGTATGACAAAATTTAATTATATATATAAATTATATATAAGGCTCAATAATGTGGATATGGAAAAGCTGGTGGTGATTTGGCTAGAAATGGGAGAACCATGTGTATTACTGTTTTGTGGACATCTGTAATGCAAGGTCAACACGTGGGGGGCGTGTTGCCTGCTACACGCTGGGGGGCGTGAAGAAACGTGGCGCAACATCGTTGGTTGGAGCTGGAATCACGCCGGGGGTGTGTTGACTCAGCACGGAGAGGGCGTGCTGACGTGGCGCAATGTCATTGGTCGGAGCTGGAATCACGCCGGGGGCGTGTTGACTCAGCACGAGGGGGCCTGTTGACGTAGAACTAGCACGTGGTGGGCGTGCTGACTCAGCACGGGGGGGGGGTGTGATGACACGTGGCAACACTTGATTGGCTGCGGCAGGCAGCACGTGGGGGGCGTGGTGAATGCTCCATCTATATATAGGCAGAGCTGGACTTTATTTTCATTCTAAGTAAGAGTGTGTGAGTGTTCTTTGAGTGTTTTGTGAGTATTGGTAGTGCAATGGAGGGTACCGCAAACTTGGTGGTGTATCTCAACGGTGAAATAATACGCAATACTCATGAGGGAGTGAGGTTTGTCTGCCAGAATCCGTTTTCGTTTGTGGTTCCATGCACCATGACGTTAATGGAGCTTCAGAACGGTCTCTGTCAAAGTATGGAGAACGGTATGTTAATGACAGTGAGCAGAATTTTGTACCGAAATCCAGTTATAGTTTTTGGTGGTCTAATACAATTTGATACCATGCCAATCACTGACGAAGGGAGTATGCAGAATATGTTTCAAATTTATCGGCAGACTCAGATGCGACAGTCACAGATTGAGCTATATGTTGAGTTTGAAAGCGTAGAGACAGAAGGGATTCAAAATGTTTTAGATATAGAGGATGATAGAGCTGCAGTGTACGAGGGAATAGATAGTGACAGCGAAGAGGATTTTGAAGCCACTTATGAAGCCGGCGATGAAGACGAGGATGGTGATGTGGAAGTTGAGACAGCAACAGAGAATATAGTGGTTCATCCCTCGAGCAGTCACCGATGAACGTGCCACCATTCATGCGTGAGTTGGATCTCGACGCCATGCATGCACCGGAATTTCCGAAATATGCAAACATAGGTACGTCATGCATGAATAATACGTTTTTGTTAATTGATACTTTTGGAATGATTAATGAACGATGATTTTCCACTTTATGTAGGCGTTGCTGATCCTGAGGACGGAAAGTTCCGGATTGGAATGGAATATAGTTCCAGAAAGTCGGTGGTGGCTGCAATTAGAAGATACACTATCGTTAGAGGAGTTGACTACGATGTGTATGAGTCTGAGCCACAGACCTTCTATGCAAAATGCAAGATGTATGGGCGTGGGTGCGACTGGCTTATCCGAGCCAGCTTGATACGGAAAAAAGATTGTTGGGAGATACGCAGATACAATGGAAGGCACACGTGCACAATGGGAACGATTTCACAGGATAACTCCAAGTTGGACTCGGATACCGTTGCTGATAGTATAATGCCGTTAGTCGAGACTGACCCGTCAATCAAGGTGAAATCTATAATAGCGGAAGTCCAGTCAAGGTTCAACTATACCATCAGTTACCGAAAGGCTTGGTTGGCAAAGCAGAAGTCCATAGCGAAAGTTTTTGGTGGTTGGGAGGATTCTTACCAAGCCTTGCCATGGTGGCTCTCGGTCATGGTTCAGAAGATACGTGGGTCAGTTGGGCAAATAGAAACACGCCCACTGTACAACGGGAATGAGGAGGCGCAATGTGTAAAAATATTTCATCGCGTATTTTGGAGCTTCAATCCATGCGTTAGGGCATTTAGGCATTGCAAGCCTCTAGTTCAGGTGGACGGCACACACCTATACGGAAAATACAAAAGAACACTCCTGGTCGCTGTTGCACAAGATGGGAACCAGAACATTGTGCCTATAGCTTTTGCGCTAGTGGAAGGGGAGACAGCTGATGCGTGGCACTTCTTTCTCAGAAATCTGCGAATGCATATTGTCAGAAAAGACGGTGTGGGTATGATTTCAGATCGGCATAAGTCAATTCGGACAGCAGTAAATCGTTCCGGAGGTGAGTAGCAACCTCCAAGAGCATGATGGATGTTTTGTATAAGGCACATCGGCAGCAACTTCCTAAGAGCATTCAAAGTCCCTCACTTGCAGAAGCTTGTTGTCAACATTGGGTATTCAAGAACGGTGGAGGAGTACAACATCAACTATAAGAGGCTGGAAGAGCGAGGCGAGGCATATGCCAGGTGGTGCGATGACATTGGACTCAGACATTGGGTGTTGGCATTCGACGAGGGACATCGATGGGGCCATATGACGACCAACCTTGTCGAGTGCATTAACTCAGTGTTGAAGGGTGCCCGTAATCTACCAGTGCTGGCGCTGGTCCGAGCAACATATTATCGATTAAATGAACTTTTTACACGGAAGAGTGCCGAGGCTCACGAACGCAAGCGTGCTGGGTTTACATACTCCGTATTTGCACAAAAACGGATAGAGACAAATATGCAACAAGCTGGGAATATAGTAGTGCACCAGTTTGACAGACGAAATGAGGTGTTTGAGGTGCGAGACATGGCTAGCGGGAAGGTGTCAGTTGTTGACCTTGCGCGACGGACGTGTGACTGCGGGCACTTTCAGGTGGAACGACTACCTTGTCGCCATGTTATTGCTTGCTGTGCTAACCAGCGTCTTGATTGGCAGCTGTATGTGCACGATGTGTACAAGATGACAGAGATTCGTAAGGTATATAGATTTGAGTTCACACCGTTAGGTGATCCCGATACATGGCCCGCATATGAGGGACCGACATTGGTCGCTAATCCCGCCTTGAGACGAACGTCGAAAGGTCGCCCCAAATCTGTCCATCCACTCACAGCCTCTCCGTCAATGGGTAGGCCAAATATATAAGCGACATCTTCCAACGTCACTGTAATCTCACCCACCGGCATCACAAATGTGTGAGTCTCTGGCCTCCACCTTTCGACCAGAGCAGCTAATAACGGGTAAAATTCACGTATTATCCCAATTTTAGAGACGTGGTAGAATCCCGTGGTGCGTAGGTAGTTTTCCACCATCGGATTACACGTCTGTGGC
Organism: Arachis hypogaea; assembly: GCF_003086295.3. NCBI lineage: Eukaryota > Viridiplantae > Streptophyta > Magnoliopsida > Fabales > Fabaceae > Arachis > Arachis hypogaea. The sequence goes on along the minus strand of NC_092045.1, from coordinate 105,104,076 downwards.
AGATCCAGTTTACGCACCAACAAATTCCTGTTAGGCTACATAAAAAAATTTGTTATTAATAATTATTAATATTCAAATTATTAGAAAAGTAATGAAAAAAATTATATATTAACATTTATTTATTTTTTTACCTACTGTAAAAAAATTATTGAATTAAAATAAATAAATAAATAAATATTAATAAATAAATTAAATTAAACTATTCACTGAACTACTAATTTTCTTTGTTTACTGTCAAACATTTTTTTTTAAAAATAAATAAATATATAATTCTTTTTTTTTTTTTTACATAAATAAATAATATTTTTAATTTTATTTATTTATTTGTTAAAATACGTATTTGTAAGAGTATTTCTTTTTTCAATGATAGTTCACAGAGCCGACTTCATACATATTTATTTATCTATTTATTTTTATTAATTTTTTTATAAATACCGAAAATTATTTAGTCTTAAAAAATTCAAATATTTATTATTTATGCATTACTTTCGTTAATAATCACAACAAAATTTATATATTCAAAAATTAAAAAAAATTATGATAATACTAAAAAAAATTATATACAAAAAAAATATAATTATATTTTACAGATTCAAATTTTATTCTAACACAGTATATAAAAAAAAGGGCCTTTTTCTATATATTTATAAAATACTAATAACAACAATATTTAAAAAACTTCAGTATATAAAAAATTAAAATTTATCAACTTACATAAATTGGATGCTCCAAATAGTTGATAATATGTTCTTCAGGCACTGCATAATTACGTACCATTTTTTTAAATTTTTACAATTTTTCCCCAACTAATTACACCTTCACTACTACTACTATTACTCAAGCTATCCACTTTCTAATTTAACACTCACTCACTCGAACACACCGCCTTTTTTTTTCCCTTTCTTCCTTCAAAACCTGATGCCACACTCTCTGATCTTCAATGGAGGAGGAAGCTGAATTTATAGGGGCTGGCCACTGGATACCGGGGAAGGGGGTGTTCCCTGTATGCAGGCAAGCTTGCAACACGTCCCCGCGTGATTCTGCCATTCCTCGGTACCCAGCAAGCTTCACGGATTACACCGCTTCTCGCCCCCCATGTTGTCAGTGTCGCCAGTTCATCACGCTCCCTGTGTGTTGCAGGGATTCCGCTACGTCACTGACGTTGCATGGCCATCACGCCCCTGACGTATTGTCCCTGACACCACCCTCACGCAAAACATCTGTCTCACCCATATCGAACCAATACACCAACAATGTTTCCATACAAAAAATAATTTCCATATATATAAACTACAAAACTTTGATATATATATATATAAAGTTTAAGACATGTAAAATTGGATCTAATAAAGGAAACACATTTTTCATTTGTTAAAAAAAGGCATATAATATCATTTGATGAAGGCTACTTCATTGTTAGTATTTTAAATTTAACACATACTAATTTACTTTCAATAATTACTATTCTCATTTAAGTAAAAATCTAATTTAAATGAAATATTGTTAAATACTAATATGTTTTCTAAACTCAATAAATGAGACAGGTCTTGCAATGTCTCAGTAATAGCATCAGCAAAAAGGGATGCATTTTATTTATTTATTTTAACAATAAAAAAATTATATTATACAAGATAAATAAATTATAACATCGTAAGAACGAAGATAAAATAGCAAGACAATTTTGGCAATTTTATTAAAATTGATTTTGATAAAATAAATATTGTTTGAATAATATTAGTTAAAATCACTTATACATAAATAATTAATTAATTATTAAAAAATATAATATTTAATTATAATATTATTTTTTTAAGTATATTTATTTTTTAATATTTTTTAGTATTTTTTATAGTATTTTATTTTAGTATATTATAATTTTTTATTATTATAATAAAAATTAATATTTATTTATGAAATTAAAAATAACATATAAAAATTACCAATTTTTTAAATATTTTTTTAGTAAAAATTAATATTTATTTATAAAATTAAAAATAATATATAAAATAACATATTTTAGTACTCTTTTTATTTACTCTTAATACTCTTATTTTTAACACTCTTTTTAAGTACTCTTAATAATCTTATGTTTATTATTAACCTTAATCAATTGGTTAAAATTACTGCTCAAATAACTTAATCAATTAAATTAATTATTAACCTTAATTAATCATTATTGTAATGTTTTATATTATATTGTTTAATTTTATATTATCGTTGGAATTAATGTATAGATACATCTTTATCTTTATTGTTATAAAATGAAAATTAGGTGCCAATATTTTTCTGCTTTCATTTCGCGTGTACCACCATTGTCATGATCAATTCGTGGAAGCTGGCCATGAAACGCCCATTTCGTGGGCGCTGACAGAAGGAATGGTGATGAAGACACGTGAAAGTTCAAGAGCTTCACTTAGAACTTCAATCAGCAAGATTGGTGAAGTTTGTTATGCAGCACGTTTTCCTCTCTCCTTTTGTTATTTTTGTTATGACGAGCTGTAAATTCTGTTAGCAACTAATTGACCACACTCCCCTGCACTTCCCTGTATATAAATCAAACCTTGTATCATATTGAAGCAATACACAAGAATCACAGTCTTTCCTTGTTCTTCTTCTCTCTGATCTCACTCATACTTACAGCACCAGTTCCTTCCTTGAATCACAAGCTTTTGATACCTTTCATGGTATCAAAGCTTGGCTCCTTCAAAAACTATGGCTACGCCACAGAATCCCACCATTGATTCACACTTAGCTCAAATAGCGAGTGTACCTAGTTTCACAGCAAATTCGATATACATGAAGCTTGACAATGACAACTTTTTCCGATGGAAATATCAGGTAGAAGGCACAATAAAAGGAAATGATTTACTCGATCACATCACAGGAGCAAACCTTCCACTGAAGTTTCTCGAAACCAGAGAAGCCAATCCAGAATTTCAAAGATGGAAGAAGCAAAATGCATTGCTGAAATCGTGGTTGCTGGCTTCAATGTCAAAACCGTATACAACTCGAACGGTTGGCTGTGTCTTCACCTATCAAACTTGGAATAGGTTGGAGAGTCACTTTGCATCGCAGGTCAAAGCAAAAGTAATTCAGTTGAGAAACAAGCTAAGCAGCACAAAAATTGGTGCCTCAGTGAGTGACTATGTGCTAACAATCAAGAGCACAATTGATGCATTAATCTCAGTAGGAGAAAAGGTAAGTGAAAGTGAGCATGTAAATGCAATTCTTCACGGCCTCACTGAAGAGTACGCACCAGTCCTCACCTTAATTCTCACAAGATCTCAAGGAATCATAGTTGGAGAGCTAAAAGCAATTCTTTTGGCACATAAAAGCATGCTAGAGAGGTTCAGAAGGCCTGAATTAGATCACCTGGTACAAGTGAATGTGGCTCAATCAAGTTACTCAAGTCAGTATCCTCAAGAAAGCTATCAGGCAAATTTCATTCAAAGAGGTGGCTCAAGAAGCAATTTCAGAGGTAGAGGCAGATTCCAAAGCTTTAGGGTAGGAAGGCAGTCATAGCAATTTTACTCAGACAGGTCCAGAAATCAAAATTACTCAGATAGATACAAAAGTCAGGAAAGATCACCACAAGGTCAAGAAAGGATGCAAGAACAGGCCAGGCCCCAATGTCAATTGTGTAACAAGCTTGGCCACACTGCAAGAACCTGCTGGTATAGGTATGAAGATGATGATGCACAAATCAACTATTCTCAGCCTCAACACAAAGAAAGGTATGACATCAGGCAACAGAAGAATGAGCAACCAGAAGCAAACATGAGCAGTGTCCTAGCAAACTCTACAACAATTCAAGATGTAGTCTGGTATCCAGACTCTGGGACTACTCACCATATAACTGTAGATCCAGAGAATGTGGCAGAGAAGCAAAGCTATGAGGGGCCAGATCAAGTTGTAGTTGGGAACGGTACAGGTTTGGCCATTCACTGTGTTGAAAAAGCACTTTTTAAAACTAACTTGAGCTCAAAGAAACTAATAATGCAAAAACTGTTATTAGTACCAGATATTACAAAGAATATACTCAGTGTCTATCAATTTTGTTGTGATAATAATGTATTCTTTGAATTTCACTCTCACGGTTGTTATGTCAAATCTCAGGATACTAAAGAAGTAATCCTGCAAGAGGCATGTACAGGCTTCTCAATTTTGGTCCTGAAAACTCACCCTCTGCACTCACCAGCACACTACAAACACTAACAAGTACATGCTCTGGCATGCCAGACTTGGACATGCCTCAGCTACTGTTGTTTCCAAAGTCCTAAAGTCTTGTAATCTTTCTTTTTCACGAAATAAGTCTCCTTGTAACTCCTGTTGCATTGGAATGTCTCATGTCTTACCTTTTCCTGATTCTGAATCTGTTTACAATAAGTCTTTAGAACTCGTGTACTCTGATATTTGGGGTCCTTCCCCACTTTCTGATTCAAATGGCAATAACTACTTTGTCAATTTTATTGATACTTACTCTAAATTTACCTGGATTTATCTTATTAGAAGTAGAGCTCAGTTAAAATCCATATTTTTACATTTCCAACACATGGCTGAACTGCAATTAAATGATAAATTGAAAGTGTTTCAAAGTGACAATGCAGCAAAATACACCAGCCTCTTAAAGTTACTATAAGAACAAGGTATCATTCATCGATTTTCCTGTCCACATGTTCATCAACAAAATGACACGGCTGAGAGAAAGCATAGACATGTGGTGAAAATGGGACTAACATTGCTTGCTGCATCATCAGTGCCTATCAAGTTTTGGGGGGATGCCTTTACAACAGCTGCACAAATCATAAATATCTTGCCCACATCAGTGCTGAATGGTGTGTCACCCAGTGAGAGATTGCTTAACAAGAAACCACAATATGACAGCCTAAAAGTGTATGGCTGCACGTGCTTTCCACATCTCAGGCCTTGTAACAAGAACAAGCTCCAGTTCAGGTCCTCACCTTGTGTGTTTTTTGGATACAGCACTAGACACAAAGGCTATAAATGTCTCACAAGCTCAGACAAGATAGTGATTACAAGAAATGTAGTATTTGATGAAATCAACTTCCCTTTCAAGGACCCTCACTCAGAATTTAGCAAAGCAATGCAGTAGCCTCAAGAACAATCATTCTATCTTATGCTCCCACCACTACAAGTCATACCCAAACCTCCTACAGCACCTTAACCCCCACCTATTCCAGCCTGGTCCAACAACGCATCCCCACCCCGAGGCAGCTCTGCTAGCCAGCATCAACAAAACACATGTCCTACTATACCCTCCAGCTCAAATGTTCCCTCTCCAGTTTCCAGTCAAGATCCTTGCCAACCTTCACCCACCACCACCTCCAGCCCTCACATAGCTCCATCTGATGTAAAACCCGGTTAATTAACGGTTAATTAGCTTATAAATGAGAATTTATTCTAGATAGCCCAAAATGTGATTTTTATGGCTAAATATGATAGAGGAGATTGAGACGAGAATTTTGGTACCAATTTTATAGAATTCGGGCTAAGATTGGACCGAACGGGCCAAACCGGACCCAAAGTGGGCCCTTGGCCCAACATAACTAGACCAAAACCCTAGTTTTCAGCATTCTCTCTCCTCACTAAACACACTCACATGCTGAAAATGGAGGCCATGGAGGGAAGAACACTCTCTCAAGTTCTTTCTCTCACTTGATCTTCAAACCACCATAACTTTTGATCTAGAGCTCCGATTGCCGCTCCGTTTGCGGCCACGCGTTCACCGCGAAGAGCTCTACAAAACCCATACAATTAATCTTGAGGTAAGCTACGTTTTGCTCTTCGAAATTCCAGCCTTGTTTTCGAGTTTTATGAGCAAAAATGTTGAGATTTTGGGCTCTTTGATATTATAGGACCCAACTCTCTTGAAGGAGAAGGTTAATCTTGTCTTCTTGGACCTTGGGTGTGGTAAGATTCTCAACCCTAGTGTAATTTGTTGATTCTATGATGTTTGGGTATTGAGATGTTGTGTATGGGTATGATGATTTTGGCTTAGGTTGTGTATATGTGAATATTGGAGCTTGATTGGTGATTTTGAAAAGCTTGAAAAAGGGATTTGGTGGTGAAAAATCTGTTCTTGGAGGTATTGAGGCCTTGAGAGCTTGTGGATAAGTGGTTTGGAAGTGCTCCGGTTGAGCTTGGGAAATCGGCTAAGGTATGGTTTCGGTTTCCCGTATCTAATATGTAATGTGGTAGGAAATACTTAGGCTAGAGGCCCTAAGATAGGCATTGAATTGTTGATGTTGTTGAATTGTTGATATATATGATGTAGCCATATATGTGATGATGATTAATGATGCCTTGATGGTATGATGTATGAGAAATATGTATGTTGTGATATATGCTTGATGATTGGTTACGGTTGAATTGAGGGTTGAACCATGTTGATGGTGAGTATGATATTGATTGTGTACAATGATGATTTAGTGGAATTGATGTTGTTGAGAATTGGCATGAGGAAGAGTATATGATATGTCAATATATTTGAGTGTGAACCACTTGGGTAAAGTGGGTTAAAATGATGAGATAGTAATTTTGATAAATTGTGGTAAAGTGTCAATGTTGAGTTGAGGAGGCTTGATGTTGAAAATTGATATATTTTGATTGATTTCAAAGAAAAGGGGTGAAAATGACATGTTTTGATTGATTTTGAAAAGAGTTGAATATGGCTTGTTTTGAAAATGGCATGTTATGGTTTTGTATGAAAAACATAGTTTTTGGGCATACTTTGACGGGACATAACTTGGACTACGGATCTCTGTTTTGTACCAAATCTGTTTAGAAATGAAATTAGATCCGGGATGTCCCTACTGTTCGAAGAACGGGTGAAAAACGATTTAAAATGAGAAGGTTATGTCCGTCAGAAGATTGGGGGCTGAAACTATGAATTATGCAGCTTTTAACTTAGAAAAATTTTTAGCAGAATGACCCCCCGCGCGTAGGCGCACTTGGCGCGTACGCGCCGTTCTTCTCGAAAGTGCCATCCATGCGTGCGCGTGAAGTGCGCGGGCGCGCCGATGTGCTGCACCCAATGCCCAGCAATTTTTCAGAGAGTTATGCCAGAACTGTGCCAGTTTTGTGCCTGGGGCACGAGAGTACCCACGCGTACGCGTGGTTGATGCGTGCGCGTCGTTTGGCTAGTTTTCAATCCACGCGTTAGCGTGCATGACGCTTACGCGTCGATGAGTTGTCGAGGCCATCCACGCGTGCGCGTGGAGTGCGCGTACACGTGGCCTTGTTTTCATCCCAAAGTTGATTTTTGAGTTTTAAAAGCCAAATCTCATACTTCTAAGCCTCCGATCTCACCACTTATGTCTTAAATCATTATGATATGTCTAGCTATGAGAAGAAGGGCTAGTGAATGTGGCAACTTGCGAGTAAAGCAAGGGAAAAATGGATGATCAATGAGGATCAAGGATGATTATGTGAGAGGCAGAGGATGGTGGTGGAAGTGCTTGTTATGCCATAGGCCGAAAGGCTGTAATTGTTAATGAAATGGTTGGTTATGGATTTAACCGTGAGTCGGATGGCTGGATTATTGCCGTATTACAGCGGGGCCATGATTATGGCTATGTATAAACGCATATATATGCTGTTGAATGAATTGTGAAAGTTGCACTTCCATTATTGGAGATGAGAGTTTCCCTGGGAGAAAGCAGTGGCTAGCCACCACGTGCTCCAGGTCGAGACTTGAAGCTCTGTTGACCCTATGTCGTTAGGGTGGCCGGGCACTGTGAAATTCCCGGACGAGCTCACCCCCAAAAATATTCACCAGTGATGGTGATGGATAAATATTCACCAGTGATGGTGATGGATAAATATTCACCAGTGAGGGTGATGGATATGGATCATGATTATGATCAAGTTATAATGAGCACGACTCAAGTTGGGGAGACACGACAGAGGGACAGTTCAATGGTTAACTGCCAGGACTTGTCGGGTTGGCTCTATAACCGACAGATGATATCATCAGCCACTAGGAACAGGCATTCATCATATGCATACTATATGAATTGTTTGAGATTGCCTATTTGACTGCATATTACTTGCTAATTGTCTAAATGCCTTACTTGTTCCTAATTGTATATTTCTTGCTTGATATAACCGTGTTTGCTACATTATACTTCTGCTGGTGGTTGGGAGGTTTGAAGGAATTGGAAAGGGAAGTATTAGTTAGACTGAAGTATCCTTAGTCAGATGCCCTTTATGGTTTAGCTTGTTTATAAGCTTTGATATTATCTGGAGGAAGTTCTAGGATTGCCTTCGGCTTTCCTCTATTATTATGTATTATATATGTGGAAGCTGTTACCATGTTGGGGACCTCTGGTTCTCACCCATGCGGATTTTGTGGTTTTCAGATGCAGGACGTGAGGTTTCCCGCTGAGGCATGCAGGAGACTTCTAGATTTGCAAAGATCCTTTGTTCTCGGGACTAAGTTTTTGTTTGTATGTTTTGCTTAGATACATTTATCTCCATTAAATAATACAAACTGTGATGACTCCTCTTATGGGAGATTTTGGAGAATAAGTTTTATGTATTTGTGTCCCTTTGGGTTTTCTTTGGGGTTTTCCTTATCTTTATCATATGTATATATTGCTATGCTCGAACTGGTTATCTTCGCAGCCGGATTTTGAGTCTTGATATTCCTGTTTTTGACACTCCTTTGTATATATATAATCTCGCGTTGGTTTAACCTTGTTCGTTACGTTATCGATCGGAGTGTTGCGCTTTAGAGTTGCGATTTTTGTTTACCCCTTTTTCTACAAAGGCTCTTAGTTATAATCAATCATTCATACTACTATACGTACTAATTTTTATTTTAGAGGTCGTAATACCTTGCCATCTCTGAATTATGACTTAAGCATAAGACTCTGTATGGTAGGGTGTTACATTATGGTATCAGAGCAGTTCGTTCCTGTAGAGCCTGAGGAATGGACTGACTATGCTTCTGTGCATTCTCTCTCTGTGTGTTATGTGCTATTAGTATATCTGCTTGATATAATTGGCATAAATGTTCATGAGCATGCATTTGGGACTTTGAAGTACTAGACTTCCGATATTGAGACTGATCAACTTAATATCGATTGTTTGGTATGTATAGGAACCAGATGGTGCCTCGTGGATGCAGTAGAGGTAGTGAGAGAGGTCGTACGAATGCTCGTGCGCCGGAGAATAACCCTAATGACCCGGTGAACTTTATGACCGCGTTGGAGAACATGGCTGCTGCTATGCAAGCTACTGCTGAGGCTCTTGGTCAACAGATGAACAACCATGGTAATGATGGAGGTGGAGTTCAGGGCCCGATGACACTAGCAAACTTTTTGAAGGTTAATCCGCCTAAGTTCAAGGGAACTACTAGTCCGACTGAGGCTGATACATGGTTTCAGGCTATAGAGCGAGCACTGCAAGCACAAGTGGTACCTGAAGGACAGCGTGTCGAGTTTGCTACCTATATGCTCACAGGTGAAGCGTCGCATTGGTGGTAAGGTATCCGACGTCTTCTGCAGCAGGGTGATGACTATATCACCTGGAATGTCTTCCAAGAGGAGTTCTATAAGAAGTACTTTCCGACTTCTGCTAGGACGGCTGAGGAACTTGAATTGTTACAGCTGAAGCAGGGTACTATGTCTATATCAGAGTATACTGACAAGTTTGAGGAGCTGTTCAGGTTCTCTCGTATGTGCCAAGGGACTTCGGTGGAATATGAGGAATGGAAGTGTGTTAAGTATGAAGGAGGACTCCGGAGCGATATTTTCAGTTCAGTGGGACCAATGGAGATTAGGACTTTCTCCGAATTAGTGAACAAGTGTAGGGTTGCTGAAGAATGTGTGAAAAGGGCAACTGTTGAGAAAGGGAGTCACAAAGGATCATTCCTACAGAACCGAGGGAAGAGCGTTGCACCTAGAGGTCCGTCTTTCAAGAGGGGAAGCTCTTTCAAGAGGCCCAACAACAACAACTCCCAAGGAAAAAGGTATGGGAAGCAACCTCAGAATGATCAAGCTTGTACTAGGTGTGGAAGTCACCATCCGGGAGTACCATGCAAGGCCGGATGGGGTTTGTGCTACAATTGTGGAAAGGCGGGGCATAAAGCCGCAAATTGTCCTGAGAAGCAGAAACAAGGTGCTGGGAAAGCACAACAGACTGGTCGGGTGTTCACCACCTCAGCTATAGGTGCCAAGGGATCCGAGACACTTATTCGAGGTAACTGTGAAATGGCTTGTCAAACTTTAAATGCTTTATTTGATTCGGGAGCATCGCATTCATTCATTGCATTTGAGAAAGCCCATGAGCTAGGATTGAAGATCGTAACCTTAGGTTATGATCTAAGAGTGTATAATGCTACCCATGAAGCCACGGTAACTAGGCCAGGATGCCCGGAAGTTTCCTTTAGGTTCAAGCAGCGTGATTTTATTCATAATTTAGTCTGCTTGCCGATGATCGGTCTTGATCTTATCTTGGGATTGGACTGGTTATCTAAGAACCATGTCCTGCTTGATTGTTCTACAAAGTCGGTGTACTTTATGCCGGAAGATACTGAAGGGCCGGTCGTGGTGAATAATTATTACTTGAATTCGATGATGGTGAACTGTTCCGGAACCGAATGTCAGGGTATCATGTTGTTAACCGCGGGCGTTTCGGGTGATGATCAAAGGTTGGAACAGATTCCGGTTGTGTGTGTGTTTCCGGAAGTGTTTCCCGATGATATTGATGAGTTTCCACCTAACCGAGAGGTTGAGTTTGCTATTGAATTGGTGCCCGGGGCGGGACCAATCTCAAGTGCTCCTTATAGGATGTCACCGTTAGAGATGAACGAGCTAAAGTCTCAGTTAGAGGATTTGTTGGGATTTTATACGACCAAGTGTCTCTCCGTGGGGTGCTCCAGTGTTACTGGTGAAGAAGAAGGATGGGAGTATGCGGCTCTGTGTGGATTACAGGCAGCTGAACAAGGTTACAATAAAGAATAAGTACCCATTGCCGAGAATTGATGATCTCATGGATCAGTTACAAGGAGCTGGAGTTTTCTCCAAGATCGATTTGCGATCCGGTTATCACCAGATAAGGGTGAGGGGTGAGGATATCCCTAAGACCACTTTCAGGACTCGTTATGGTCATTACGAGTACACTGTAATGTCTTTTGGGTTGACGAACGCTCCTGCGGTATTCATGGATTACATGAATAGAGTTTTCCGTCCGTTTCTGGATAAATTCGTTGTTGTCTTCATTGATGACATACTAATTTATTCCAAGACTGAAGAAGAGCATGCGGAACACTTGAGGACCGTGTTGCAGATTCTAAAGGAGAAGAAACTCTATGCAAAATTGTCTAAGTGTGAGTTTTAGAAGAGTAAGGTGAAGTTTTTGGGCCATGTGGTGAGTAAGAAGGGAATAGCCGTAGATCCAACTAAGGTGGAGGCTGTGATGGATTGGAAGCAACCAACCACCGTAACAGAGATAAGGAGATTTCTGGGTTTAGCTGGCTATTACCGAAGGTTTATTAAGGGCTTTTCACAGATAGCTTTGCCAATGACAAAGTTAACCCGCAAAGACACTCCGTTTGTTTGGACTCTTGAGTGCGAGGAGAGCTTTCAGACATTGAAGAAAAAGTTGACCACTGCACCTGTGTTAGTGTTACCTGAGCCGAATGAGCCATTTGAGGTGTATTGTGATGCCTCATTGAAGGGTCTAGGGTGCGTGCTGATGCAACATCATAACGTGGTGGCGTATGCCTCACGACAGTTGAGACCGCATGAAGTGAATTACCCTACGCACGATTTGGAACTCGCTGCGGTTGTGTTTGCCTTGAAGGTGTGGAGGCATTACCTCTATGAGGTTAAGTTCCAAGTTTTCTCTGATCATAAGAGCTTGAAGTATCTCTTTGATCAGAAAGAGCTTAATATGAGGCAGAGAAGGTGGATGGAATTGTTGAAGGACTACGACTTTGAGTTGCATTACCATCCGGGAAAGGCGAACATAGTGGCAGATGCGTTGAGTCGGAAGTCATTATATGCGGCTTGGATGATGCTTCAAGAGGAGAAGTTGCTTAAAGGATTTGAGAGTCTGAAAATTGGTGCTCGAGAAGTATCCGGAACTTTGTGTTTGAGCCGATTAGAGATCTCAAGTGATTTTAAGTCCAAACTCCTAAAGGCTCATCAAAATGATGAAGCGTTATGGAAGGTGTTACCGGCTATTGAGCAAAGAAAACAATGGAGAGTGTCGGAAGAAAAAGATGGGTTATGGAGATTCAAGGGTAGGATCATTGTGCCGGATGTTGGCACTTTGAGGCAAGATATTTTAAAGGAGGCACACAAAAGCAGATTCTCCATTCACCCGGGAAGTACTAAGATGTACCATGATTTAAAGGCGATGTTTTGGTGGCCGGGTATGAAGAATGATGTGGCGGAATATGTATCAAAGTGCTTAACTTGTCAAAAGGTAAAGATTGAACATCAAAGACCTTCCAGGATGTTGCAACCTTTAGAGATTCCACAATGGAAGTGGGAAAGTATTGCAATGGACTTTGTGTCGGAATTGCCAAGGACTAGGGCTGGTTTTGATGCTATTTGGGTGATTGTGGACCGACTGACGAAGTCAGCTCACTTTTTGCCCATTTGGATGACTTACACCCTTGAGGAGCTAGCACGGTTATACATAAAGGAGATTGTGAGACTTCATGGTATACCTGCTACTATAATCTCTGATAGAGATTCTCGTTTTACTTCAAGGTTTTGGGATGCATTTCAGAAAGCTTTTGGAACCCGATTAAGCTTGAGCACGGCTTACCATCCTCAAACAGATGGTCAATCTGAGAGGACGATCCAAACACTAGAGGATATGTTGAGAGCTTGTGTTTTGGACCAACCGGTGAGTTGGAATCGGTATATGCCATTAGTGGAGTTTGCATACAATAATAGTTATCATGCGAGCATTGGAATGGCTCCGTATGAGGCCTTGTATGGGAGGAAATGTCAATCTCTGCTATGTTGGTATGAAGCTGGAGAGAAAAGCTTGTTAGGGCCAGAAATGATAGCTGAGACCACTGAACAAGTCAAGAAAATCCGAGATAGGATGTTTACGGCGCAGAGTCGTCAAAAGAGTTACGCCGATCAGAGGCGAAAGCCCTTAGAATTTGAGGAAGGGGACCATGTCTTCCTTAAGGTTACTTCGACCACGGGAGTAGGTAGGGCGATTAAAGCAAAGAAGTTGAATCCTCGATACATTGGTCCATTTCAGATCCTGGAGAGGATTGGACCGGTGGCGTATCGAATGGCTCTACCACCTTATCTTTCGAATCTGCACGACGTGTTTCACGTGTCGCAGCTTCGGAAGTACACTCCTGATGCTAGCCATGTGTTAGAACCTGAGTCGGTTTAGTTAAGGGAAGATTTGACGCTTCCAGTGGCTCCGGTTAGAATTGATGATACTAGTATCAAACGGTTGCGTGGAAAAGAGGTTTCATTAGTCAAAGTGGCATGGAGTCGAGGCGGTGATGAGGAACACACTTGGGAACTTGAGTCGGAGATGCGAACGGATTATCCGCATTTATTCTCAGGTAATTGCATTTGAATTTTGTGGGCAAAATTCCCAATTAGGTGGGTAGAATGTAAAACCCAGTTAATTAACGGCTAATTAGCCTATAAATGAGAATTTATTCTAGATAGCCCAAAATGTGATTTTTGTGGCTAAATATGATAGAGGAGATTGAGACGAGAATTTCAGTACCAATTTTATAGAATTCGGGCCAAGATTGGACCGAACGGGCCAAACCGGGCCAACCGGACCCAAAGTGGGCCCTTGGCCCAACATAACTAGACCAAAACCCTAGTTTTCAGCATTCTCTCTCCTCACTAAACACATTCACATGCTGAAAATGGAGGCCATGGAGGGAAGAACACTCTTTCAAGTTCTTTCTCTCACTTGATCTTCAAACCACCATAACTTTTGATCTAGAGCTCCGATTGCCGCTCCGTTTGACGTCACGCGTTCACCGCGGAGAGCTCTACAAAACCCATACAATTAATCTTGAGGTAAGCCACGTTTTGCTCTTCGAAATTCCAGCCTTGTTTTCGAGTTTTATGAGCAAAAATGTTGAGATTTTGGGCTCTTTGATGTTATAGGACCCAACTCTCTTGAAGGAGAAGGTTAATCTTGTCTCCTTGGACCTTGGGTGTGGTAAGATTCTCAACCCTAGTGTAATTTGTTGATTCTATGATGTTTGGGTATTGAGATGTTGTATATGGGTATGATGATTGTGGCTTAGGTTGTGTATATGTGAATATTGGAGCTTGTTTGGTGATTTTGAAAAGCTTGAAAAAGGGATTTGGTGGTGAAAAATCTGTTCTTGGAGGTATTGAGGCCTTGAGAGCTTGTGGATAAGTGGTTTGGAAGTGCTCCGGTTGAGCTTGGGAAATCGGCTAAGGTATGGTTTCGGTTTCCCCTATCTAATATGTAATGTGGTAGGAAATACTTAGGCTAGAGGCCCTAAGATAGGCATTGAATTGTTGATGTTGTTGAATTGTTGATATATATGATGTAGTCATATATGTGATGATGATTAATGATGCCTTGATGGTATGATGTATGAGAAATATGCATGTTGTGATATATGCTTGATGATTGGTTACGGTTGAATTGAGGGTTGAACCATATTGATGGTGAGTATGATATTGATTGTGTACAATGATGATTTAGTGGAATTGAGGTTGTTGAGAATTGGCATGAGGAAGAGTATATGATATGTCAATATATTTGAGTGTGAGCCACTTGGGTAAAGTGGGTTAAAATGATGAGATAGTGATTTTGATAAATTGTGGTAAAGTGTCAATGTGTGAGTTGAGGAGGCTTGATGTTGAAAATTGATATATTTTGATTGATTTCAAAGAAAAGGGGTGAAAATGACATGTTTTGATTGATTTTGAAAAGAGTTGAATATGACTTGTTTTGAAAATGGCATGTTGTGGTTTTGTATGAAAAACATGGTTTTTGGGCATACTTTGATGGGACATAACTTGGACTACGGATCTCTGTTTTGTACCAAATCTGTTTAGAAATGAAATTGGATTCGGGATGTCCCTGCCGTTCGAAGAACGGGTGAAAAACGATTTAAAATGAGGAGGTTATGTCCGTCTTCCGATTGGGGGTTGAAATTGTGAATTCTGCAGCTTTTAACTTAGAAAATTTTTTAGCAGAATGACCCCCCGCGCGTAGGCGCACTTGGCGCGTACGCGCCGTTCTTCTCGAAAGCGCCATCCACGCGTGCGCGTGATGTGCGCGAGCGCGCCGATGTGCTGCACCCAATGCCCAGCCATTTTCCAGAGAGTTATGCCAGAACTGTGCCAGTTTTGTGCCTGGGGCACGAGAGTACCCACGCGTACGCATGGTTGACGCGTGCGCGTCGTTTGGCTAGTTTTCAATCCATGCGTTAGCGTGCATGACGCTTACGCGTCGATGAGTTGTCGAGGCCATCCACGCGTGCGCGTGGAGTGCGTACGCGTGGCCCTGTTTTCATCCCAAAGTTGATTTTTGAGTTTTAAAAGCCAAATCTTATACTTCTAAGCTTCCGATCTCACCACTTATGTCTTAAATCATTATGATATGTCTAGCTATGAGAAGAAGGGCTAGTGAATGTGGCAACTTGCGAGTAAAGCAAGGGAAAAATGGATGATCAATGGGGATCAAGCATGATTATGTGAGAGGCGGAGGATGGTGGTGAAAGTGCTTGTTATGCCATAGGCCGAAAGGCTGTAATTGTTAATGAAACGGCTGGTTATGGATTTAATCGTGAGCCAGATGGCTGGATTATTGCCGTATTATGGCGGGGCCATGATTATGGCTATGTATAAACGCATATATATGCTGTTGAATGAATTGTGAAAGTTGCACTTCCATTATCGGAGATGAGAGTTTCCCTGGGAGAAAGCAGTGGCTAGCCACCACGTGCTCCAGGTCGAGACTTGAAGCTCTGTTGACCCTATGTCATCAGGGTGGCCGGGCACTGTGAAATTTCCGGACGAGCTCACCCCCAAAAATATTCACCAGTGATGGTGATGGATAAATATTCACCAGTGATGGTGATGGATAAATATTCACCAGTGAAGGTGATGGATATGGATCATGATTATGATCAAGTTATAATGAGCATGACTCAAGTTGGGGAGACACGACAGAGGGACAGTCCAATGGTTAACTGCCAGGACTTGTTAGGTTGGCTCTATAACCGACAGATGATATCATCAGCTACTAGGGACAGGCATTCATCATATGCATACTATATGAATTGTTTGCGATTGCCTATTTGACTGCATATTACTTGCTAATTGTCTAAATGTCTTACTTGTTCCTAATTGTATATTTCTTGTTTGATATAACTGTGTTTGCTACATTATACTCCTGCTGGTGGTTGGGAGGTTTGAAGGAATTGAAAAGGGAAGTATTAGTTAGATTGAAGTATCCTTAGTCAGATGCCCTTTATGGTTTAGCTTGTTTATAAGCTTTGATATTATCTGGAGGAAGTTCTAGGATTGTCTTCGACTTTCCTCTATTATTATGTATTATATATGTGGAAGTTGTTACCATGCTGGGGACCTCTGGTTCTCACCCATGCGAATTTTGTGGTTTTCAGATGCAGGACGTGAGGTTTCCCGCTGAGGCATGCAGGAGACTTCTAGATTTGCGAAGATCCTTTGTTCTCGGGACTAAGTTTTGGTTTATATGTTTTGCTTAGATACTTTTATATCCATTAAATAATACAAACTGTGATGACTCCTCTTATGGGAGATTTTGGAGAATAAGTTTTATGTATTTGTGTCCCTTTGGGTTTCCTTTGGGGTTTTCCTTATCTTTATCATATGTATATATTGCTATGCTCAAACTGGTTATCTTCGCAGCCAGATTTTGAGTCTTGATATTCCTGTTTTTGACACTCCTTTGTATATATATAATCTCGCGTTGGTTTAACCTTGTTCGTTACGTTATCGATCGGAGTGTTGCGCTTTAGAGTTGCGATTTTTGTTTACCCCTTTTTCTACAAAGGCTCCTAGTTATAATCAATCATTCATACTACTATACGTACTAATTTTTATTTTAGAGGTTGTAATACCTTGCCATCTCTGAATTATGACTTAAGCATAAGACTCTGTATGGTAGGGTGTTACATCTGACACACCTGTCCTTGTTCCTATATCAGACTTTGAAGTTGTGGTTCCTTGGGATTAAACCTCAACCTCTATTGAACCTTGTGATACAGTAACAAACTCTCACCCTATGATAACAAGAAGCAAAAATGGTTCACTGAAACCAAAGGTCTTTCATGCAAGTATGGAGTCCAAGAGTGTACAACAGGCACTGAATGATCAATAGTGGAAAGAAGCAATGGATGCAGAATTTGAAGCTTTGCAAAGGAACAACACCTGGAAACTGGTATCACTGCCAATTGGTAAGAAAGCCATAGGCAGCAAGTAGGTCTATAGAGTCAAATATAATGCTGATGGGAGCTTGCAGAAATACAAGGCAAGACTTGTTGCTCAGGGATTCTCCCAGAGACCAGGTTGTGACTTCACTGAGACATACAGTCCAGTAGTCAAGCCAACATCCATTTGGATAATACTTTCCATTGCATTGGCAAGAGGCTGGTCAAGATCAATATATATATATATATATATATATATATATATATATATATATATATATATATATATATATATATATATATATATATATATATATATATATTTGACCCATGATTGATTGGATTGTGGTCATATTCCTTATTCCCAACAATCTCCCACTTGCACGAGAGCCAATCATAATAGATTGGATCTTGGCGATACTATTATCTCAATAATCAACACGCAAGCACTGCTCTACCGGTAGGAGGTGAAACTAAGGTTGGTTGCGTTGCTGAGAAGAGAAAGAATGAAAAAAATTAATCAGGATTATCTGTTGCTTGGTTTGGCTTAAAAAGGGTTTGGTTCGGTTGAACCAAAAATTAGGAGAAGAATAACAGTTTAAATCTTGGTTCATCAAATAACAAAGATCATTTTGCTTAGTTGATCGAACGTGGTTTTTAACTAACTAACCTAATGTTATATTGATTCATCTGTCTTAACATTTATCTATTACACATACATATATCAATTTACAAAAATTATTATTTTTTTAGAAAACATATGAAATTTTTGAGGTAGAATCCTGGAATAACTCGGGATTAATCTCTAGGATATCTTGCCGCATATCATTAGGGATGCGAGAGTATAAGCTATCCAAGTACCATTGTAATAAACATCCTTCAGACAAAAATCAAACTCCATAATCTCAACAAAGCTCACTCTACGACCCATTGTTCTCACAGGAATCCATTCCGCATACCAAAATGACTTATTTAAGTCACCTGTGCCGCAAATAAAGTCTCCCAACAACGTTTCAGCAACTTTCACTATTGATTTTCATACTAAAAAATTAATTGCCTTTGCCTCAATATTAAAATATTATTATCTTTCAAGTATTTTTTAGTCATAACTTGAACCCACAACTCGTGCGGAGAATGGATGAGATACTACACTAACTTACCCAAAACAGTCATAATGTCATATTGACCAGAGTAAAATCCATGTAAGCAATACTTTCAAAATTTTTTTTAGAATAATCATCTATTTTTAAGATATGAGATAAAGTCTTCTAGACTTAAGGCTCGTTTGGAAAATTTTAAAAGTAACTTTTTTTTAACTTTTGACTTATGAAAAATAGTAGTATTAATGTCTGGTATAATTTTCAAAACTAAATTGCAACTTTCTAAGAAGCTATTTAGGAGTTTATAGAGAAGTTAAAAAAATTACTTCTCTCATAATACTTCTACTTTTCATCACATTTCTATAAAATAAGTACTTTTAGAGTTAAAAATTCAAATACAAAATAACTTATTTATAAATTACTTTTAACAGAGTTATTTATTGCTTAAGTTATTTTATCAAAATGAACTTAATTAAGTTGGTTACTGAAACTGAGCCTTAAACTTTTTAACTCCAAATAAACTGACAGATTAATTTA
Source organism: Arachis hypogaea (assembly GCF_003086295.3). Classification (NCBI taxonomy): domain Eukaryota; kingdom Viridiplantae; phylum Streptophyta; class Magnoliopsida; order Fabales; family Fabaceae; genus Arachis; species Arachis hypogaea. Next base: position 105,085,011 of record NC_092045.1, on the reverse strand, counting down.
TCAATATCAGAACAATATCCCAAAAAAATAAAAAAGCTCACCTACATCCTATATACTAGAATGAAAAAAAAATGACTTAGCTAAACAGATTCTTCTTACTTTATTGAGAGCTTATTTGGGTGAGCTTTTAAAAAAAGATCTTTTTTCGAATTATCTTTTTTTAAAAGATCTTATAGAGAAGTAAAAGTAATTTTATGTTTGGATATCTCATGCAAAAAGATCTTTTTATTTATCAATTATGTTTGGATATAATAATATAAAAGTACTTTTTTGTTTATTTATTACATAAAAAACATCTTTTTTTAAAGAAAAAATTTTTTAAAAAAAGATGTAAATTACAGCTTCTCAAAAAAGATTTTTTTATTTTTTTAATATTTTTATTTTTACTACTAAAAATTTGCCAAACACACTAAAAAATAAAAAAAATTCATTAAAAAAAATCTTTTCTAACCAAATAATAGCACTTAAACAAACACCGAAAGAATGACATTTTTAAGATACAAATTTATTCAAAATTTTATCCGTCACATAATTAAAAGTAATTCTAAAAGTCTTTGTATGACCCGAAGAAACTCCCAAATACTTTTCGAGATATTTGTCACACTTATTGTTTTAGTTTCCTTTACTTTATCCACTTCTTAATTTATTTTCTGTAATATCAACAATCATATTTAGTCAATATAATTCTCCTTCGTTAGAATACAACAAGAATACTAGTTAATGAAATTAACAAATTATACTTTTGTGCTATAAAATTTACCAACAAAGTTTCCTATCAAAAGATTACGTCACACATCCATTGGTTTCCTTATTTTTCTATTTTAATTTTTAATAAACCTCCAAATTGGTATTTTATAAACTTTGTATAAGAAAAATTAGTCTTAAAAAAAATAATACTGACGAATTATTTCTTAATCTTTAGAGTATTAGACATACTTGTCCATGATCAGATAAAGAAATAGATTAGTCTCAAATTATATATATTTTAAATTTCTTTAAAATAAAGAAATAAATTAGTCACAAACATTTTGCATTATATTATTTCCCCTACTACTGCTTAGCCTCATACTATATACAGCCCATGCTGCAAACTATCTTAACAAGTTAAAAATTTTACCACAATGGACTAGAATAATTTATCGGAATAAGAATTCTGATGACTTTTCAAAAAATAAAAATTTAATTATTGTGTTGATCTTTATAATTTTATTAAATTTTTAATGAGATTTTTATAATTTTTTTAATTAAATCTTTACACTGCTTTTAATTTTATAATTAGGTCCTTTTTAATATAAAAAATGTTAGAATTAACTAATATTTTTTTACAAAATGAAAGTATTCATAATTAAAAACCTAACTAAATCTTTGATAGCATGTATTTTTAAAAAAAATATTATGTTAATTTTAATATTTTTTATATGAAAAGGACCTAATGCAAAATTAAAAACAACATAGAAATCCATTTGAAAAAAAAATTATAGAAACCTACTTGAAAATTTAATAAAACTATGAGAACCAATAAAGTAATTAAACTAAAACTAAATTAAATCGAAGTAGTAGAAACATAGGAATTTAGTAATTAAAAGAACCTTGGGAGAATGAGAAAAGGACAGAGCGGGAGCGAGCATTTGAGGATGAAACATGGCGAGGAAGATGACCATGCCGTTAGAAGAGATAAGAGAGAGAGCATGAGAGGATGTGCATTTGGTGTCAAGGAGGGTTCTTCTTGAGAGGGTTTAAGAAAGCCACCGAAGGTATTTTTTAGAGATAAGGTCATTGGTGCAGAGAAGTTTAAGGCTTTTGCATTAATAGGGTCTTTATCTAAAGATGGTATCATCACGGTGACAGGTAAGCAGGGTGATTTTGGCCCCCTAAGTGTCAGTTTTACGAAAGAGGCAAAGAGCTGCCTAGCTGAACTATATAAGAAAGTCATCGTGATCAAGGTGCTGGATAAGCATTATGACTATACGGCTCTTATGCATAAGCTTCGGATGGTATGGCGCATCAAAGGAGGATTTGATTTGTTGGATGAGGGATTTGGGTATTTTTTGGTTAAATTTGATATTACTGCAGATTGTGAGAAAGTCATGCTTGGTGGCCAGTGGTTAATAGACGATCACTATATCACAGTAAATCTATGGGATGTGGGTTTTAGGCCATGCAAACAATCATTCGAATTAACGCTAGTATGGATTCAAGTCTCGAAACTTCTGATTTGGTGCTACCACGAACAAGTAATACTGCAAATTGCTTCTATAATAGAGGTTCTGGTGAAAGTAGACTTGGCCACTAAGCTTGCAGAGAGAGAAAAATATGTCCGAGATTGTGTTCAGATTAATCTTGGGTTGCTGGTAATCAAACATATTATTGTGGAGGGCGTGACTCATGAAGTGGAGTATAAGAGTTTATAGTTAATTTGTTCTACTTGTGCACGGTATGGGCATGATAAATCATTGTGCATGGAGAAAGAGTCCTTGGAAGGGAAGGTGATTCTTTCGATGATGGAAAGAATTATGAAGCACCGATATTAGTGCCACACAATGATCATGAAATTCAAAAAGAGGTTGAATCAGAAGCTTGTGATTTGGATGAGGATTCTTGTGATTTGGGGGAGAAATTAGGAGTTGTTAAAGAGAAGAATGCAGTTACGGAATGATTGACTCCTCACATGCCTGGTGGTCATGTTAATAAGGCATGCATGGATGATGGAGAGGGCTAGCAACAAGTGCTGCATAAGAAAAAAAATTCACAATGGGCCATCCGTCAGGTTTGAACGACCAAGATAAAAAGCAGCACAAGTATGGTTCGAGAAGGGTCCCAAGACCCAATTTGCATGGTGATGGAGGCAAATCAATTGGCATTAAGATGGGGAAGCGAGAAAAATATGAATTTGTGCCATCTCCATTGCACAGAACTCATGCACGTCGTGGAATTTCTCTCCGAAAGCATCTGCAGCCTTCCTCCCTGTAGAACTTGCCGATTGATAAAAATGGCGATGCAACGAAAAGAACTTTAGTAGATGGAAGCATGGTGGGTGCAGCGTCGGAGGGCCCAAGGGTAGCAATTATTGAGGATCAGAGTGCGTCAGTACTGTAGGACAAACCACCTATTGAGGTTGGTGATTCTATTTAGAGTATTAAGTTCTTATTTATTCTGTCCCTATTATTTATGGATAGTTTAAATATGATTGTTTGGAACATTATGGGTGCTTCTAATAAGTTAGCCCGGTCGCATTGTAAGAAACTTGTTAGAAAATTTAGACCTGTTTTCTTTGTTGTGGTTGAAACTCACTCCCCTTTTCAGCATTTAAAATTATTTTGGAAAACGTTGGGATATCACTATGTTGATTTAGTGGAAGCGGAGGGACATAAGAGGGTATTTAGTTTCTATCCTCAATGCAAGATGTTTGTTGTAAGTTCATTGATACTTTTGAACAGGGTGTTACTATTGAGGTTCAACTTGATAATTTGATTTGGAGGTGTAGTGGTATTTATGATAGCCTTCAATTTAACAAAAGAGTTCTCCTTTGAGATTATCTTGTTGCACACTCCATATTTTCCAAAGACCATGGATTGTTCTTGGTGATTTTAATGAAGTCATATTTTTTCATGAATCTAAGGGCTGTCAATTTTCTCATCAAACAGTAGAAAAGTTTGCTACTTCATTAGGGGATAGTGGTTTGTTTGATCTGAAGACTATTGGGAGATGATTTTCTTGGTACAGGAGGGTGAAAAATTATGTTGACGTGGAAAAAAAAACTTGATCGAGTCTATATAAATAGTGGTTGGTTATCTATCTTTCTAGAGGCTTATGCAAAATTTTAAATAGGCTTCAGTATGATCATTGCCCTATTCTGGTGCGTTGTAAAGGTCATTCTTAGCCTAAAGAGAATCGAACTTTTTAATTTGTTGCTGCTTGGGCTACCCATCCTGGGTATAAGGTTATTGTGAATCAATCATGGTGGTCTGGTAATAGAAGGATTCATGGAAAGCTTTCGGAAGTGCAGAAGAATTCCTTAGAGTTTAACTCGAAGGTGTTTGGTAACATTTTTATTAAAAAATGTGAATTAGAGCAGCATATTGTTTATTTGCAAAAGCGTTTAGAAGTGGTGGATAGGAATAATAATCTAATGCAAGAAGAGCTCCTATAGTTCCAAAAGTCCAGAGAGTAGTGGGTAAGGTTCAGGGATAGGAATACAAGATTCTGTCATGTTCAAACTCTTGTGTGAAGGAAGCATAATAAGATTCATAGCCTTTTTCTCAAGGATGGAGTGTGGAAAACTAATCCAGAGGTTCTGAGTCGGAAAGTAGAGTCTTTCTATAAAAGCTTATTCTGCCATTTGGATGATGTTGATTTGGGTTGCCTTGGTAATGTTCCTTTTCCTTCTCTAAATGAGGAAGCTTGCAATGATCTTACGGCAGTAGTTACTATGGAGGAAGTCAGAACAGCTATTTTTCACATGAACTCTTTTAAAGCTTCGGGGCCTGATGGGTTTCGAGCTTTCTTCTTCAAGAAACATTAGGAGATCATTGGTCTTTATGTTTGGAAGATGGTTAAGCAGACATTCTCCAGTGTTGCTCTTGATCCAAAAATGTTGGAAACTTTACTGGTTCTTTTTTCAAAGGTTGAAACATTGGTATCTATGAAAGATTTCATGTCGATTATTCTCTGCAATGTGGTTTACAAGATCACCACGAAGGTCCTTGTTAATAGGCTCCGTCCTCATCTTGCGGAGATTGTTGGCTCTCTTCAAGGAGGATTTATTCCGGGAAGAAGAACTCCTGACAGCATCATTATTGCTCAAGAGGTCCTCTATTTTATGAAGAAGACTAAATCAAAGGCACACTAATTTTTAAGATTGATATGGAGAAAGCTTATGACAGAGTTGACTGGAGGTTTTTGGCCCATACCTTTAAGAGCTTTGGTTTTCCCAGTCCTACATTTAATTTGATTATGAATTGTGGCACTGCTTTCTCTTTATCTATTCTTTGAAATGGGAATCGTTTGAATGACTTTACTCTTAGCCAAGGTCTTAGACAAGGAGACCCTATGTCACCCTATCTTTTTGTGTTGTGTATGAAGAAATTGGCATGTTTTATTAGTCATCAGGTTGATTTGGACTTGTAGAAGCCGGTTGCTATTTCTAGAGGGAGACCAAAAATATCCCACTTAATGTTTGTAGATGACTTGATTTTATTCTGTAAAGCTACAATGAGACAAGTGCAAATTGTGATGGTGGTTTTAGAGACTTTTTACAAAGCATCTAGGATGAAGATTAATGTGGAGAAGTCTAAAGCGCTTTGCTCCAAGAATGTCTCTACGACAAGGAAGAGATTTTCACTTGGGTGTCCTCTATCAGATTTGTCCAGAACTTGGGCAAGTATCTTGGGGTTACCCTTAGCCATTCTAGGGTGACCCGTTTAACTTTTAATGGTGTCCTGAATAAGATTCGGGATAAACTAGCAAGCTGAAAAGGGATCATTAGTAAATTGGAGTTTATGATGAAGAATTTTCTTTGGAAAGGACAAGTTAATGGAAAAGGATTTAATCTTGTTAGTTGGAAGGTATTGGTTACTCCAAAAAAATGGAGGTTTGGGATTAGAGATCCTTATTGTGTGAATATTGCTATTCTTGGGAAACTAGTTTGGACTTTGTTCCATCAGTCAAACAAGTTATGGGTCCAATTGTTGGATGTCAAATACCGATCATTTCAATATCACTGTTTTGGTTGTCGTAAGAAAGAGGGCTCTCTTTTGGAAGAGTCTTTGCAAGGATTGGAAAGTGTTGAAGGATGGGTTTGCTTGGTTTATTGGGAATTTGAACCAAAATTTTTGGTTTTCTAGTTGGAGGAGAGAAAGGCCGTTATCTAATGAGATGGATTATGTTCACATTTCTGATTCGAACCTCTAGATACAGGATATCTGGTCGGTTGGTAAGTGGCATTTGGATACTCTTTATTCCTTTTTATCTCAAAATCTAAAAGGTAATATCAAGGTTGCGAGAATCGAACTGGTCAATGAACCGATAAGGTGACTGGTTCACTGGTTTAAAGGTTCAACCGGAGTTCAACTGGGGTTTAACCGGTTTAATTAAATATTAAATAAAACTATTACAAATTTAATATATAATTTTAAATATTTAAATTCAATAATTTATAAACTAATAAAATTAAAAATTTCATAATTTCACAAAATAAATTATACATAATTTATCAATAAAAATTCATAAACAATTTCAAATATCAAAATTTATAACTAAAATAGATCAAGATGCACCTAAATAACACACATAATGTTCTACCAAAAAAACAAAATCAACAATCAAGTTTTCAACTTAATAATAAGTACTAATCATCAAAACTAAAAAATCAGCAACAATTCCCATAATCTTGATTTTTTTAATCAAAATATACATCAGCAACAAAAATTGAATTGAATCCATAGTTAGGAGCCACTCAAGAAGCACCACAAAATTGATGCATCTTGAAAGCAACAAATACTGTAATGGCTTCATAGATCCTTGAAGTCACTGGGCAAGGTCACCATATTTGACATAGATAAAAAATGTAGAATTTTACCTCAAATTGGAATGTTGATCATTATCTCCCCCTGATCATTTTAGCTTGGCATAATTATCAACTACCAAAGTATCTAACAGAGGAAAATGTTCAATATCACAGCAAATAAAATGGTTCTAAGTCACAGCAAATAAAATTCAAAATCCAGCTAACAAAAGTTATGAACAAAATTAAGTAATTAACCAAACTAAATGATTCCTAGTCACAGAAGATAAGATATAATATAACATCACAAAGGTGATTAACATGGTAACGAAGACACCAAAAGTAACAAAAATATGAAATCAAAAATTTCAGAACCTGTAATCACAAGAATGAGGAGACGCTGACGGAGGCACGGTGACGGTAACGGTGACGATAATGGTGACGGAGGCACGGTGAACACAGAGAACGCACTCGAACAGAGGAGACAATGTAAAGCTCCTGCAATGGCTCTGAGCTTCCATAGGCGACAGGGCTGCAGGACTGAGCTTCCAAAGGCGATGATTCCTAATGCCATCACGGTCAGTGCCATCCGGCGGCGACAGCACCGTCCACCGGTTCGACGATGAGACCTAGCGACACGAGGAGAAGAGGATCGGCGATGACGAGGCTGGATGTTGGCTGAGGAGACGAGTTTGTCGGTGACGACGGTGCTGGGCACTGGGCGGTGACTCCTGGCCTCCTGCTGCTGTTGGCTGGGAGAGAGAAAGAAAAAGGGGCTAGGGTTTTGTGGAGTGTAGAGAGAGAGAGGGGGGCTGGATTTCGTATGTGAGTGAGGGGAGGGTTTATAACTTTATATATTTTTTATTTTGTTCATTTTTTAAAAATTAAAATTCAGAAAAAATTGTTCGGTTCAAACGGTTTATCGGTTAACTACCGGTTTGACCGGTTTTTTATCATTTTTTTTTGTCAAACGGTTTTATACTTCAATCGAACCGGCTAGATGACTAGTTTCCGGTTAACCCGGTTGAACCGGCCGGTCCGGTTCAGTTTTCAAAACAATGGGTAATATCCTTTTTTTACAATCCAAATGTACAAGTAGGTCCAGAAATGGGTTGGTATTGGTCTGGGTCTGCTGTCAAAGTCTATGACTCATGCTACGGTTACTTGTGGTTGTGTAAGCAGCTGTTTAGTTGCGAGGAGCGGGAGAATTGGTTTTGGCTTTGGTGCTAGCTTGTTCCGAAAAAGCACAAGTGTTTGGCTTGGCTGTGTCTTAAGGAGGCTCTTCCTACTGCAAGTTTTCGCTTTAGAAGAGAGATGTCGTCATCGGATAGGTGCTCAAGATGCCTTTCTAGCCAAGATACAGTTTTAGATTATATTCAGGATTGTCTAAAAGCTCAGCTTGTATGGCATAGGTTGGATATTTCTTGTCATCCTTTGGATTTGAAGAACTAGTTTTTGTATTATAGCAGAGAGCATTCGTTCAGGTTCTTTTCGAGACTTTGGTGGATATGGCGAGCAAGGAATAATGACATCTTTAATTCTTACGAGACTTGGCCTCCGAAAAAAGTATTTTTTGAATTACAATATATGTCCCTCCCCTCTATTCTAAGTGGTTCTTGGAATCCCCATCCAATGGTACTTTCAAGATTAATTGTGATGCTAATAGTATTCTTCAAGGAGAATTGTTTGCTATTTGGAGAGGATATCTCTTAGCTTGGGATGTGAGTCAACAAGATGTTATTTGTGAGATAGACTATGTGGAAGTGTTTAATCTTGTTACTAATCATCAAGATGGTTTTGGATTTTTTGTTCTGTTGGTGCTCAAAATAAAGGATATCATGCACTGGAGTTGGCCTGTTGACTTTTGTTTAATTATGAGAGATACAAACACGATGGCAGACACCATGGCAAAGATGACATATTACAACTTCATCAAGTGGAACTTCTTTCTCCTTAGAAGAAGTTTAAGAGTGTCTTAAACGAAATTGTCTCTCTGTTTAAACAGTTCCTTTATTTTTCTTTTTTTCTTATTTAGCTTATTTAAGTAAAAAAAAAAAAAACAAAACTAAATTGATAAAGCTCATTCACTAAAAGAAACTGCAAATTACGAATTAGATAACCATGAAAGCTCATTACAAAATTAAAGCTTTCTTATTCTACCTTTACATTGCTATAAGATCACCATAACATGCATAATAAATATTGTTCCTACAAAATGTACAAAAGTGTGCAACAATTTCTGCTTCTAAAAATGAAAAAAGAAACATAAAAGAATTGATTCAACAACACAGTTAGAAAGTACATAAAGTTCTATGGATATGAAGAGTACTACTTCTAATATAGAGCCTGAAACTGATACAATTAAGGAGTATTTAGAGCCTCACCTTTCTTAATCTTGGATCTTGTAATATAACCCTCTAATGTATCTATAAATAACATTCTTGGCTACTAAAAGAAATAATAAGAATCAATTACATTTTTTCTCTACTATTTGATTTTCTACTCTCTAATTCTCTAGTCACATATTACTGCTACATATTCACATGGTATCACGAGCCTTCCACATTTTTCTTTTTCTTTGAATCTCGGGTCTTCTTTGATTTCTCAATTGGAACATTGTGATCCATAGCGCCCATTCTGAAACTGCAACATCAACAACAACACCACGTTTTTTATTCTTCGGATTTTGGGTCGCATCTTTACTCTTGGGTGAAGGCACAATTTCATATCCTTCAGCATCATCGTTCTTCTCAAGGTTCTAACCCATGGCTTTGATTATTTCGAATGCTTCAACCAACAACAATAAATCTCTCCTCCAACCTATTCTTGACAAATTGGATGACACCAAGTTTGTTACCTGGGAACAATTGGCTCTTTTCACCATCAAGAGTCAAAATCTCGAAGACCATATTAGTGAGGGAAAAGAACCCCCAAAATATGAATCTGATGTAGCTCAAGTAGCTGGTACAATTTTTTCAAAGCATTCAAAATGGCTTCTACATGATTACAATTTAAGTCCGTGGCTCCTTGCATCCATTGATAGCTCTTATAAGAACAAATGGTAGGTTGTAAATCTGCTCTTCAGATCTGGAACAGGCTTCATTAATTATTTGAAGAATCTACAAAATAAAAAATCAAGCAAATAAAGACACAGCTAAAGAATACCAAAAAGAATGCTCAGACTATATCATAGTACCTCAAAAACATCAAGAAACTGATAGATTCTCTCATCTCTCTTGGTTATTATGATGTCACTACAGAAACACACATTGAAGCAATTTGTGATGGTCTCTTAGAGGATTATTCGAGCTTTATTTCTCTTGTACAAGCAAAGTCAGAGTTTTTCAGTATTGGTGAAGTTGAGCCCTTGTTGGTTTCTCATAAAAAAATCATTGAAAAATTTAAACAACTATCCTTAAGGACAGCACAGGCTCAACTTGCTCACTCTCAATTTTCTAATTTAAGATTTTCTGGGAGAGGCTTCAATGGTCGACAGGATGGCCGTGGAGGCAGATTTGGCAGAGGAGGTAGAAACTCTTGACAATCAGAAAATCGTCTTCAATGTCAAGTGTGTAATAGACCTGGTCATTCTGCACTCACATGTTTCTATCGTTTTGATCATGTCTACTATGGAAATCAGTCATCATCCTTCAGTTCTAATAGTGAAAATCAACCTTCACCACCATCTAAAGCATTCCATCGTCCAACATCGTACTTGACCTCTGCTTCAACATCTTCAATTGCTGATAGTACCTGGTACCCAGACTCGGGTACCAATCATCACTTGACCTCTAATTCTCAAAATTTCATCTCATCTGCTGAATACACCGTCCCAGATCAATTATACATTGCCAATGGTTCTGGTATTGCTATTTCTTAATATGGAAATTCGGTTTTAGCTCATCCAACTTCAAAAAGAATTTTTCTTCTTAAAGATATATTGAGCGTCTCTAAATTTTGTTTGGATAAAAATGTCTTCTTTGAATTTTACCCTTTTCATTGTTGTGTGAAATCATAGGTCAACAAAGAAATTCTTCTCCAGGGAATCCTTAAGAACGGATTGTATGATTTTGAAAATCTGTGTATTCCACAATTTTTAAATCATTAAAATATGGTTCAATCTTTTTGGGTAACCTGCAAATTTAATCTTGCTCTTTGGGATAGAAGTCTTGGACATCCTTCTTCCTCTGTTGTTAAAACTGTCCTAAAACAATGTAATATTCCAATTGATAATAATGAGAACTCTGATTCCTTTACTTGTGAACATTGTTGTATGGATAAAATGCATGTGCTTCCTTTTTTGATTCTGTCACTATATATACTTCTCCTCTACAACTTGTTTTTATTGATATATGGGGTCCAGCTCCTAGTGCATCTCGATCTGGTTTTAGGTATTATGTAAGTTTTGTTGATGCCTTTAGTAGATACACCTGTTTATATTTGCTTCAAAATAAATCCCAAGTGTTTGAAATTTTTAAACAGTATAAAACCCTAATGGAGAAACAAACTAGTTTTTCTTTAAAACAAGTGCAAACAGACAATGGTAAAAAATCCTTGTCATCTTCTTTCAAGTTTTTTGTGCAAGAAAATGGTATTGTTTATCGCTTGTCTTGTCCACACACCCATCAACAACAAGGAGTTATTGAGAGAAAGTACAGGTACTTGGTTGAGATGGATTTATCTCTTCTTGCCACTGCCAAACTTTCCTTTTCTTTCTAGGAAGATGCGTTCTTAACCTCTGCATTTTTTATCAATAGACTTCCTACTAAAGTTGTGAATTATAAATCACCTTATGAGATGTTACATAATGTGAAACCAAATTACAACATGCTCAAAGTTTTTGGTTGTGCATGCTATCTTCATCTCAGACCCTTTAACACTCATAAAATGGACTATAAGTCTCAATAATGTATTTTTCTGGGCTATACTCCTCAGTCTAAAGGGTTCAAATGTCTTACATCTCAAGGAAAAATATATATTGCAAGAAATGTTATCTTTGATGAACAATTATTTCCCTTTTCATCTTTATTTGTTGTTTCTAGCATTCATAATGCAAGTTCTTCCTCCAAAGATTCAGCTTCTCCTATTTTACCTCCTCATATTCCAACTGTTGAGATTGTGAACCTTGTCAATTCTCCCCTCATATCAACCTCTTCCAATCCAAGATCCAACTCCTCATTAAATGTTTCTGGTGCTACTCCAATTCAAGCGATAGAAATTGAACCCTCAGGAGCTCCTGTTTTTCGCCAGACCCCCACCTCCCAAGTCACTCAAAACCAATACAATATGGTTACCAGGTCAAAATCCAGCATTTACAAACCAAAAGTATTAAATACTGCTGTCTCTTCCCATGATCTTCTCCAAAATCCACCAACATCCTTGAAATAGGCCTTGAAATCTTCTCACTGGCTAGGGGCCTGCAAGAAGAATATAATGCCTTAATAAAACACCACACTTGGCATCTCACTACACCTCCTCCCAACGCTATAGTCATTGGATGCAAGTAGGTGTATTGCCATAAAAAGAGCTCCGTACAATACAATTAAAAAATATAAGGCAAGACTAGTAGCTAAGGGATGTCACTAAGTTGAAGGTTTGGATTTTAACCATATTTTTAGTCCTGTTATAAGACCCTCTACTATTAGGACTGTGATTTCTATTGTTGTGACAAAATACTAGTCTCTGCAGCAGTTCGATTTCAATAATGCCTTTCTAAATGACACATTGAATGAGGATGTTTATATGATGCAACCACCAGGTTTTACTTTCTTTAACTCTACTTTAGTATGTAAGTTAGATAGGGCAATCTATGGCTTGAAGCAAGCACCTCGTGCTTGGTTTTCTGCTCTTAGCTCCACTTTTTTTCATTATGATTTTACTAATACTAAGGCTGATAACTTTTTGTTTGTTCGAATCACTAACACTTCTACTATCTACCTTTTAACTTATGTTGATGATATAGTTATTACAGGGGACAATACATCTGAAATAGAAACTCTCATTCAATCTTTTCACAATAAATTGTCTCTCAAGGATTTAGGAGGCCTGAATTACTTCCTTGGCTTAAAGTTCAATAAATTACCTAATGGTGACTACACATATCTCAGTCAAAATATATTCTGGATTTATTACACAAAATTCAGATGCATGAATCTAAAACTGTACATACCCTTATGTTATCTTCTCTAAAACTCATTTTTCAAGGCTCACCAGAGTTTGAAGATCCAACTAAATATCGCTCACTGGTTGGAGGCCTTCAGTATGCTACTTTTAACCCATTTTGAAATTTTTCTTTTCAGTAAACAGGATTAGCCAATTCATGCAGAATCCTAAGGAGCATCATTGGAAAGCTCTAAAGCGCATACTCAAATATCTCTTAGGTACGTATCATCATAGTTTAGTAGATTCCAAATCTACTGATATTTGTATTCTGGTATTTGCAGATGCTGATTGGACTAGTGACTTAGAGGATAGAAGAAGTACCAGTGGTTATTGTGTCTACTTTGGCTGTAATCCCATCTTTTAGTGCAGTAGAAAACAGAATGTAGTGAGTCGATCCTCCACTGAAGCAGAATTCAGGTGCTTAGCAGATGCAGAGGCTGAAGTTCTCTGGGTGCAGAAGCTTTTACAGGAACTTGGCATACCTCAAATTGTCTCCCTAACCATCTTCTGCAATAATTTGAGTCCTGTTATGCTTGCTGCCAATCCAATTCTTCATAGTCGCAGCAAACATTTTGAAATTGATTTGATTTTGTACAGAATAATGTTACAAAACACCAACTTTTTATTGTTCATATTCCTTCTGATTCTCAGATAGCTGATGTGCTGACTAAGCTCCTCTCAAGGTGGTTTCTAATTCTACACTGAGTTTGAAGGAGGATGTGAAGAGTACCATTTTTAATATAGGGCCTGAAACTGATGCAGTTAAAGAGTAGTTAGAGCCTCACTTTTCTTAATCTTGAAACTTGTAATATAACCCTCTGATGAATCTATAAATAATTCTTTTAGCTACTAAAAAAATAATAAGAATCAATTATATTTTCTCTCTTTTCTTTAATTTTTTACTCTCTAATTCTCTAATTACATATCACTGCTGCATATTCACAATGGACCAAACTTTATACAATATAATTGAAAGAATTCATATTTAGAATGAAACACAACCTGCTACACGTATGAATCATGATCCAATATTCCAATTTGTTACAATTTGATATTCTCAGAGTCCCAAACGATTAATAACCAATAATTATATATTTGTGCATATTATTTATATGCAATTATATATATTTGTTTAGCAAAATATTTCACAAAAGAAAATTAAATATATGAGAATAAAAATATGAAACTTTATTCCATTAATATAATTAAATTTTTATAAACACTAAACATATAGTTTTACATGATTAATAAATGATTGAATTTTTTTTTCCATTAGCTTATAACGATTGAATTGCTATTGGGAAGAATTCTTCCTTACTTTTTACTTTGAGTTTTCTCTGTATTTTTTTTTTCTTTATATTTTCTTTATTCTGGGCTAGTCCGTACATTTTCGTTCAAAAGAGAATTCAGTTTCCTCTCTCCAAAAAAGAAGAAAAACCAATAAAAAATTTGTATGGGCTTCGGCCCATTTACCCAATAATCAAAAAAATAGTGGTAATGGTGAAGTCGCTTAGATGAAAAGCACCAACCATATCAAAACACGTGGAGATGTAAAATGTGGAACACCAATGATGATGAATCTTGTTCATGCATCATGATGATGAGGATGAGTATCATCCACAAAGTGGTTTCGTTTGTTGTTTCCATAGCCACCAAATCTTGAGACAAGGCGATAAGGAAAGGTTAATGGTTATGGAATCCACAGCATCCATTTGCAGCAACAGCAGAGGAATACCCTTCTTCTGCCATTCTTCTTCTTCTTCTTCTGAAAGAAACTATTTGTCACCTTTGATTGTCAAATCCATGGCTACTCAGAAGCCCCTTCCATTAGTCTCTAAAACTGTTTCTTCTAGAAAGGTTAGTCTACCTTGTTTTATTTTTTCATTTTGAATATTGGATCATAGTCTAAACTTCATTTCTTTTTGCCCTATCTCCTAATTAAGTTGATTGTCATGAAACTTTAGCTATGGAAACAAAACAATTAGTTATAAGTAAGTGAACTTAGGAGTTTCTGTTGGCAACAAAAAAAAAAAAAAAAGAGTTGGATAACGTTGTAGTGATAATTAAGTCTTAAAACATTCTTTAATGTTGTTTAAACCTATTTTATATTACAGAGACATGGAATTCAGTTTTTATGAGGATTATTTTGGATAATGTTTTAGCCTTTTAGGTGAGTTAAGCTCCAAATAGTCCCACAGACTCATCATGTGTACTAAAATAATGATCGATTCCAATTGCGCTATGGGACTTAGAATCCCTAAAGTAAGACATGATTTGGAACATGTCCTTAAAGCTGCATTTGTTTTCTCTTGGACTAAGAATGGGATTGACACTCGGAGACTAGGACTAAATATTGTGTTTAGTAATTAGAGGCTAGAACTAAAATTTTAGTTTTGACATAAAAAGTTTTAGTTCCTTCTATATTTCTAGAAAGTAAGGATATAAGAGATTGAATTTTTTTAGAGATGAAAACTGAAATTTTTATAATATTTCTTTGTAGAAATATTTTCATATATCTTTTCAAATTTTAAATTTATCGCTTAATCTCTATATTTATCTTAAATCAAATATGATATTGAGACATCTGATATCTCAGTTTATTTTACACCAAACACAATACTTAGTTTTTATATCTTCTATCTATTAGTCTCAGTCTCTCTTCCAAATGCAGTCTAAATGCGCACACACAATTTAAAATAGAAAAGATTTAAATAATAAAATCATTTTAATAGAAATGATGAAAATCAATTGAAATGATTAAGATAATAATATTGAAAAACTGGAGTTAAATGGAGAGTTTATCTATCTTGTGTACAGAATTCAACTGTGTTCCCAATTGGGGAACAACCACGGAGCAGCCCGGCGACAAGCTCGCCTCCGGTAAAGCTCCTAACAAGAATGGAGCAGCTAAGGCTTCTAAGCAAAGCAGAGAAAGCAGGGCTTCTGTCTGCAGCAGAGAATTTGGGGTTCTCCCTCTCGAAAATCGAGCAGCTTGGTCTCCTCTCAAAGGCAGAGGAGTTTGGAGTGTTGTCTGCTGCCACTGATCCCGGAACACCAGGGACACTCTTAACACTCAGCCTTGCTTTGCTTCTCTTGGGACCTTTCTTTGTTTACCTTGTGCCTGAAGACAACCTCGGCGAGGTGGCCGCACAGCTCGCAGTCGCCCTCGTATGTGTACTAGGTGGCTCTGCTGCTTTTGCTGCATCAAATTTTGTATCCAATTTGCAAAAATCTAAATGAATTTGATCACCTTTGACGCTGGATTTCTCTTCCAATATGCTAACTCTATTTATAATCTTAAGCCAAGTTTTTCGCAATTCATGACATAATTTTGATCATTTTAAGAATTTTCTGATAGCTGAGTTAGTCTAAAACTACCATTAGCATGCTTCAAATCAATCTGCAACCACATGCAATGATCCTATCTTCCAACTTCCATGAATGCCTTCTTAATGCAAGAATCAATGAATCAATGAATGCCTTCTAAATGTTGTTCTTTTTCTATCAGAAAAAAAAAAATGCTCACATGAATGAATTAATTCATGAGTTAAGTCACAAAGTAATTTCGAAAATTAATTGTGTACACTAAGATAGTCTTCCAAATTTCAATTACATTAATTATATTCTTGACAGAAGTACATTATATTAATTTCTCAACCTTTTTTCATCAGTTGACTCATCATGTCATTAGAGTTTAACGTAATCAATTTCTGCCATTTTAAAAATGTAATTAGTGTAATTAGAATTTTAAAAACATTTTGGAGTTTAACTCCTTAACACTAATGATGAAATTTCAAACTGAGAGCTAATGAATATGAATACACCATTACGATTACACAGTCTTAAAACTTTTGGGGCGTAGTGTCATTCTCAGTTCTCGCACCAAAAGAAGCAACTCGTCTGGTGTGGTAAAATTGATAATGAAAGTTTTATAAGGTTAAGAGTGTGACGAAATTAAAAGGTGTGGAGCCTGGACCATAGTAGTAGCTTCATCCACACTGAAAATAAAACTTTCATTATTCTTTTTTCTTTTTTTCTTTTTTTTTCCCATTTGCACGCCATATAAAATTGGACCACATACATCCACATTCCGCTATTCCTCTTCCTTTTCCCTTTATATCATTTATTTATATTTATATTTATAATGTCATCCTAATTTTTTTTCAAAAAATTGTTATATATAGTTTTTCTTATTTTTCATAGTATCTTTCCATCTATAAGGATAAGAACTAATTCATCACGAATTTCTTTCTAAAATTTGTTGTTAATCAATAAATTATTATATATAAAAAAACTCAAATTTTTTTACACTTACTTAAATAAACAATAAATTAATTATTTGACCAACTTAAGTAGATTCTATTGTATAATTCTTCTATATAGAAAAAAAAACTTTAGATAAAAATTATTATCTCTTCAATTTTTTGTCTAAAAAGAATAGATTTTAAAAAATCATATTTTAAAAATATTATTTATACATTAAAATCAACTGTTATGTATTTATACATAAATATATATAATTTAATTAATTTATTTTTAATATATATATTATATTTTATTTAATATTTTATATATATAACTAATTTACAACCAACCATAATAAGAAAAGAGTATTTTGAAGCAAAATGTTGAATAAAGTTTGTTAGATTGCGCATGCATATAGCTAAAGTGACTTTGGTCAAAAAAATTTCTGAGAAATTGGTTGGTCAAAAGTCAAAAGTCAAAAGTCAAATTTTCAGTGGAAACTAAGGGATTCCTAAATGAGGCCCAGCCAATCAGATTCTTGTAATGTTATTTTTGTGGCCAACGGGCCTTGTGCTGTTCAATGGAAGCTGAGAGGGCCTTCAACAATAATGAATAGAATATTTTGAGTACATCACAAGTTTCTCATTTTCAGCCATACTTATACTAAGCATGCACTATGAAAAAGGGAGATACGAAAACAATTAGCAATTAAATCTTAACGTATTTTTTACTTTGCAGTTTTGTGTTTGATTTTCACTCTCCTTTTTTGCTTACCATTTTAAGAAAAAAGTTGATTAACAAAAGGTTTATCTTAGAAACATGAAAGTGATTAAGTCTTTAATTTGTTGAAAAGAGTAAAATTTTGAAAAAAGAAACTATTATATTTATGCTATGAAGCACAGACACTTCGCTGAGTTATCGTATCCGCGTGTCGGATACATTTTGGACACGACACTCATCGACATTTGTTCGACACGTGTATCTGCCGTGTCCAATCATGTCTTAATAAAAAATAAAATTTTTTCTCTGGACACGCTTGGACACACCTAAATACCATCACGTGTCCGCGTGTTCAGTCTTATTCTTAACATATATTCTTAAAATAAATTTAGATATAGTATATATTATTATTTATTAAAACAAAAAATATTTTAAATACTTGATATAATTAAAATAGGACATTAAAAATAATTAAAAATTTTAATTTATATTTTAATATCAATAAAATATCAAAATATCATTACAATTCATCTAAAAAATACTTTATATTTTATATATATGCGTGTCGACGTGTCCCGTGTCATGTCGTATTCCGTGTCTGTGTCAGTATCCGTGCATCATAGTATTTATGTATTATTAACTAATTTGTTCGACAAAATTCGTTAACAAACCGTATTCATCAGTAAAAAAGCATAATGCAAAATTGCAAATATAAATGTATCATCTATGTTATGTGTGTTCATTAAAATTAATTATTCGTATAAAATATATTTTAAAATATAAACAAATATATAATAATTTATTTGATAGTTAATTTTTTTGTGTATATGTATAAAATATTTTGTAAAGTTATTAATTAGTCTATTCATAAACTTAAAAGAACTCAAATTCAATCTATTCTTAGATAAGAAAATAAACAATGAAATAATAAAAAATTAACAACTTTTACACAAAAAAAAACCTAAATTAAATATAAGTTCATCTCTTATTTCAAGATGTTAAAACTGATTATCGAAATATATGTTATATTTGGTTGAGAGAATAATGATGATAAGATCAGCAAATCTAACCTATTTATAGTAATACACTAATACTAAGGAAACAATGAATATATAGTATCTAAAATTACATATTTATTATATTTAATATTATATATTTATTTCAGAAATAATTAATAAATATAAAATAAAATAATTTTAAATTGATTTAGGTTGATTTTTGTTATCTCCTAAATATTATTAGCCATTTAAAGGCCAATCAACAAAAGCAAGAATTAAATCAAGGATAAACTACTAAAAATACATTTATATAATTTTGACGTTGATAAAAATATGAGTAAAGTATCGTTTTTGTCTTAAACATTTGAGGTAAGTTCTAAAGTTGCTTTTAATGTTTCAATCATCCTATTTAAATTTCTAACATTTTAAAATTGATTCAATGTTGTCCTGCCGTTAGGGATCCGTTAACAGAATTAACGGCAGGACAAAATTGAAACGATTTTGAAACGTTAGGGACTTAAATAGAACAAAAATGTTGGAAACAAAAACGATACATAGAAATAAATTTTAATTTTATCCTTCAATAATATCAATTTTTTACTGTAAATAGTATTCAATTATTTAAATTATACTTAATCACATTACTTTAATTTTAAATAAATTTATTTTTTGATAATTTTATACTTAAAGTTATAAGTTAAAATAAAATAAAAAAAATTATTTAGAATGAAAGTAATGTGATTAAGTGTAATTTACTTAGATATGATTAAAAAATAATTGAATATTATGTACATTACAAAAATTGATATTAATTAAAGATAAAATTAAAACTTATTTCTATGTATCATTTTTGTCCCCAACGTTTTCGTTTTATTTAAGTCCCTAACATTTTAAAATTGTCTCAATTTTGTCCTACCGTCAATTCTATTAATTGAGCCAATTTTAAAACGTTAGAAACTTAAATAGGACGATTGAAACGTTAGGGACAATTTTAAAACTTACTCCAAATGTTAGAAATAAAAATAATACTTTATTCTAAAAATATCTCTAAATTTTATTATTAATAAAATTGTTCTTGAATAATTTTAAAATATATCAAAAATATCCAATCGAAATCAAATACCTACTCCGTTAATAAAAATCGTGATATGACTTATTTATCAATATCAAAATTTTACTTATCACATAAAAAATTTTGTTTGATCCATCACTTTTTTTAATTTAAGTTCATAGATGTGCATTTTATTATATTTTTAAATAATTTAAAAATATTTTAATTTTTTTGATAATAAAATTTGAGAATATTTTTATTAACGATAAAATAATTCGAATATATTGTTGATAGTTTATCCTTAAATCAATCCTTATTAATCACCTTGAAAATGGGTAGCGATCGAAGACGCTAATTAACTAATTAAAACATACAAACTTCAATAACAAAATCAGGCTCCAGTAGAGAGCATGTGGAAGAAACCATCATTATTATCCATAATATACTTAATTAACCGCGTGATGTTCAGAATGCTAGAATTACAATCGACTAAGTAAGGAGCAGTGTCTAAATCTCTATTATTATAAAAAATTCAGAAGAATCATATATAGTACAGATAAAAAACAGAAAATTTTGGAAGTTCTGTTTTTAGCAATTTTGACCCGTATTTAATCGGCATAAATATTAAATTATTTTTAATAAATAAATTTTATTAATTTATAACTTTATATGTATAAATTTTAATAAATTTGAATAAAAATTATATTAATTTATGTGTATAAATTTTAATAAATATAAATATAAAATATATATTTTTTATAAGCAAATTCTTACAAATGTAAGTATAAATTATTATTAATCATGTAGCATTATTTAATAAAAAAAATTATATACACACAAAAAATTAATAATCTAATTAGTTATTATATATAATATATTATTTAATTTATTTTTAATATATATTTTATATTTTAATAGGTATAAATTAAATAACTCATTTAACCACTAATTTTTTATATACAGTTAACATAATTAATACAAACAAACTTATTCAAATTCTCCAAGAAGTGCTCTGCTTCCCAAAAAAAAGTTGTCTACAATAATGTAGATTTGAATGAAGCACAAAATAACAGAGAATAATTATTTGCGGGTGAAACAATGTTAAAAGCTAAAATTACAATTTTAAATACTTATTTGTATAACTACATAAAATTGTAATTCTAGAATTATGAGTCAGTATTTTTATTACCCCAACATCGTTAATTCTAAAAAATATAACAAAAACATATTTAAAATATTTTAAGACAGAAAAACATACTTGTAAACTTTCCAAAATTTTATTCTCCAGCTTGTCCCAGTGAAGAGTGTCCCATTCTTCCAAATGTCTTACAAGTAATTAAGATGGTAGTAATAATAAGCATTTAATTATCTGCTAAACTTATAGTAATAATGTAATAGTAATATTTGACTATGTACTATACTTCTCAACGTTTTTTCATCCTGACACACTGTTCATCTTCTCTAGGGTTTGCTGCTGCTGTCTCTTTTGCTCAGTTTACCCTTTTTGCACAGTGCATTAACTGCTTCTTCAGCATGTGATACAAATTCTCTGGATAAAATCAAGATAGAAAATGCAAATCAAACATCTTCAAGCTATTCACACACACAAAAAAAAAAGACACTAACTCACTAACAAATAGATTCATAATCTTTTCTCTTTCACATTCACAATGTAAAGCATTATATACAGTAATATAATTACGTCCATTTTTTAGGATAAATATTTATATGGTCAATATAAAATGTAATTATGTTTATTATATGACATTACATAATTTGATGTATATAAAATTATTTTATATTAATAATATATTAAAATTAAATTTTATATATATTATAATAAAATATATTTATTATTTTTGAAGTTTATCAAAAATTTAAAAGATATCATTAAATTTTGTTTTATTTCAATTTTATCTTTAAAGTTTTTGATTTGAATCAAATATATCTGTGACCAGTAAATTCTTTAGAAAGTTTAGGACCAATTTAGTAATAATAATGACACATGTGTCTAATCTACTTGTGTTAAAGGTTAGTTGTTCTTGTTAAATTGTTCTAAATTTTTTGAAAAATTAGCCGTTAGGAGTATATTTAATGTAAATCAGAGATTTTTGGAACAAAATTAAAACAAAATAAAATTTAGGGATATTTTTAAAATTTTTAATAAACTTCAAAGACAAAAAATATGTTTTATCCTATATATTAATTTTTATTAATTTGCTAATTGCATTTAAACAATTTAAATTTCTTAATAAATGCAATAATGACACATATCCTAAACCCGTTAGATACAAAGTCATTTATGTACTTTTACTTAATAATCTAAAGTTTTAGAATAAATAAATTTTTAACATATATATATGATATATATATAACTTGTTTTTGTACGAGAGGTCGTATTAAGTTTATGATTATTTATGTACTTTTACTTAATCGCTTAAAATGTTGGAAAATTATTTTATGATTGTTTCTGGGTAATTTTCCTGAGTTACCAAACCTTTTCGATATTAAATAATGTGGCCAAATTTTAGGAGAGAAGATTAATGTAATTTAATTGTGATTAAACTTAGCCTGAATAATTGATTATAGCTAGGCATGCATGCAGCAACGTTGATTATTTTTAACTAAATTGAATTGAGTGATTTTCATATATAATAAGCTCATGTCCCCAACCGACAATGGGAATTTATTTGTTACACTCAAAATGAAAATGAAAATGATGAATCCTTGAATCTCTTTTGACAACTAATGCGGATGACATTAAATAACTGGGTCACATGTGTTTTAGTTATTACAGTGAGTGATGGTGATGGTGTATATGAATAATAAGATAGATATAAATAAACAATTCATTCAATTTAGACAAGGTATAAATAACTACTCATTCATCACACTACTAGCTTCTTCACAACCATCAGTGCTATAGTAATGATATGGCGTTTTCATTTTGCATCTTTCATGAAAAAAGTAATAAAATTCGTAGTACATGAAAGGAAAATTCGTCTCTACTTTTTTCCCCCTCTGCTCAACATTTATGTATAGCAAGCATTAATTTGGATATGTTGAGATTGATTCTACTCATCATTTTTATCAACTCCCTAGTACCATTCAAACCCACCATCAATATTCTTTTTTCATTTTTCACATATTCACATATATTTTTTTATTTATTATTTCCATATATTAAACCATTTTCTTTTATGGAATTTAATTACCACGGTAATTAAATTGAAAAATAGGATTGTGTTTCCTGGATATGCTTGCATTTTAATTAATTTGTACATACATCTAGATTACTATAAACATTAATTAAAAGTAAAGTTTAATCTGTTTCATTTTGAACTTTTAATCAAGGTAGAAACTCAGGTGCAGTCGACTTCACGTGAAGTTGATAATTGAGAGCTATTAGATGATTTGACTGATTTGACTAAATTTTCATCTAACAACTCTCAACTATCAACTTCACGTAAAGTCGACTGCATCTGAATTTTCACCTTTCATCAAACCCAAATTTGAGCATTATTATTTGAAAAATAATTTTCTTTTTCCCCCATGATAGATGATACATACACACATGGTATTATGCTTTTCCTATATTATTACTGTATAATAATATAAATAATTGTACGTTCTACATCCCTGCTTTTTTAGTAATTTTTTGTTCATACAGAGGTTACTTGTTTTATACAATTCAAAATAAATGATATTATCATTTTTTCACCTAATAAAATATTCAAATTAACATAAATAATTGATGATTATATTAAATAATAAATTAAATTAAATACTATACAAATTAATGATTATTTATTAAACTAAAATAAATTTAACCTTGCATTTTTTCTAAACACATACATTATTGCTATTATGATTAAAGGAATTTTATTAATTAAAATAACGCCATTTAAACAATTATATAAATATGAAATCAGAATTTTGACAAAATTAAGAATGCTCTACTTATGTTTGTACTTTGCACAATGAGCAAAGATTATGAGCTATATATTAAAAGAGACCAAACTAGCCAGTTCAAGAGTGCCAAAATAAAGATGTTACAAGCAGCATTTTTCAATTATACTTTGGATTTGGATTGCTAACATATTTAAGCCTAAATCTTTCATAACAATAATAATAAATATAAGGAATCAATTTTTAATTAGATAATATTAACTATTTTTTTATTATAAATATAATCCTTATTTCTGGGGATTTTATGATTTAGAATTAGAATTTAAAATTTAAGATTTAGTATTTAGAATTTAAGATAAAACTAAAAATAATTTTAAAAAGAATTAATTAATATTGAATGAAAAATAATTAGTTCATTAGTTGTTAAAAAATAATTGAAAAAGGAGTAGAAATTAACAGACCACAATAATTAGCTTGGTGCTTCATATATTACAAAAGAACATGAATAGGGAATCCACTTTTAATTAATTAATATTTTAAAAAATTACAAATATTAGCAACAAAAGTATATTTTATTCAATTAATTAATATTTATTAATTTTTTATCTTCTACAAAATTATTTTTTAATTCTAAATTGTTGAAGGATTTAGAATTTAGGATAAAAAAGTAATTTCAAAAATTTGGCTGATATTATTTTAAAAAAGGTTAGCTCCATAGTTAAACTAATTTAAAAAATGTAATGCAATATGAATTATGGTGGAACGATTAATTAAATTCAAGTACTTGCATTGGAACTATTATTAATATTTAATCTAGCTGTATTTGGGAAAAAAATTTTACAAGAAAATGACCATATTATTGTATTCTTTTAAAAAATTTAATGATATTATTATGAAACTAACTCATTATTCTAAAAGTTCAAATTATTCGATAAAAACATATGAAGAACTATATATCTAATAGATACGATAAATAATGCAACTTCAAAGGCATTTAATATGGGTAACATATCCAGCTGTTGACGGATTTTCATAGTATTACTTTCTTTGACCGAATTATATTATTGGTAATCCAAAATTTAATATAATTTAGATTTCTTATTGAATGGTAGTTTGTATTATCTGCATAGAGAATGTCAATCAAAACTATCATCTAACTGCGTATTAAAATGGTTTTATATATATATATATATTTAACTTTTTGAGAATAATAACTTTATGATAAAAAATATATTTATATTTTTTAATATTTTAATAATATTATAAAAAATATTTTATAAAAAATTATTAAATTTTTTATTATATTCTTAAAATATATTATTAACACAAAAATAATTAAATCCTATGTTATTATTGTTGTTATTAATATTATTAAACATCGAGAATGACTTTTATTTAAAATAAAAATTATATTCTATTTTTTTAAATTCTTTCTAGAAGTTCAATTTATAAACAGGAGAGAAAGAGTCTTTTATATGAAGAGAAATTTGGGTAGTAATTTTTAGTAATTTTAGACAACATTAAATTATTTTTAATAAATAAATTTTATTAATTTATGTATACAAATTCTAAAAAAAGAGTATAAATTATATTATTTATATGTATAAAATTTTGATAAATATAAGTATAAATTATATATTTTTTATGTATAAAACTTTTATAAATATAAATTATTGTTGATCGTTAACAAATTATAATTCAAATGGCTAATTTTTTCAGAGATTACAAATTTAAATTTCACTCTTTAACTTAAAAAAATTATTGTTGATCACATACTCAAAAAAATATAACATTACTCTTGTACAAAACTCTCACAAAAAAATTACTTAAGTCATAAAAATTGCATCTTACTACCTCAACATCCAAGGTACGCAAATACTACTCCATACAAAAATACTAACAACTCATAATATATGATACTATGTTATAATTGAAGAAATTTTTAATAGCATCTGCACAATTGCATGGCCGAGCAATTTTCAGCCACTCTTAATATCATCATAGCCTATGAAAATCAGACCCATCTAATCAAACTAAAAAATTCTATTGCTATTCTTCGATCTTGCAGTTGCTAACCATCTATCTTTAACATAAACTCTATAATTTGTCTTTTTAAATTCAAGCAATTTCACATTATGAAGCAAGTTGTTTAGAAAGATTTTATGATAATGAAATGTTAAAATTGAGTGGAATTAACTTATGAACTCTGGAAACTAGGTCCTAAGGTGAAGGTTAGTTATCTCTCATTTATAAACTATTCCATGAAAAATGTGAGACACTTGTAATAATACAATCATTTCTACTTTGAGATATTGGAACTTTTGCTAATAAAAAGATGCCTTACCTTTAATTTTAAATTTTTGCTGATCATAATATATACAATTATAATCTTAACTCATTAATTAGAATTTTCTAAATACAATTCTGGGTACCTTATTACTTATCAACTACCAACATACATATAAATTGTTATAATTATAAAGAGAGCTGCATATAATACTATACCTACTACATCCGTACAGTAGATTTTCTAAATTCACTCATCAGTAATAGTATCTACTACTACATCCATCCTTTAATTTATATTTCAACTTTTCTAATAATAATAATAATAATAATAATAATAATAATAATAATAATAATAATAATAATAATAATAATCAACAAACTCACAGATACATATATTAATATATAGATTGAATCAGAATCACGTTCAAAATTAGAAACTGTGATACCCTTTTAAAAATTATTCTCCACTCTTTCTTGAGTAAAAGACTGCAGTACTTCAAATACGCCAAAACTCATAATCATTTTGCTTCTGAAAAATAAAAAAATAAAAAATAAGAAATATATCCATTTAATTAATTAAATCTTTTTTTCCTTTTTTGGGGGACAAAGTTCAGTTCTTTCTTTCTTTTAGCTTTTTATTTTTTGTGGGGGGAGATCTAGGGTGAGCCTTGGGATCAGTAATGAGTTTTCACCCTTGAATTGAGTACTTATTGTTGGTAGGTTTCTGGGGTTCATATGGTTTTAATTCATTCAGTTTTTTAACTTCTTTTTCTTTTTAGGATAAAAACAAAATAAAGAAAAAAGAAAAAAAAAATGTTATAAAGTAGGGTGCAGCTTTAGACAATGTATAACTGCAGTTTGTGCAGTGTCCGGATGATGAAGTTGTCAATTATTTTTGGGGTGAAGAAGATTCCTGTTTTCTAGGTATTGCTTAGTTTTGAAGGAAAAATCTTCTACTATAGTGCTATGTATATATCCCCCTTTATTTCACTCTCACTCTCACAAGCCTACTTTCTATTTATACACTTTCCTCAATTTTCATCCATCAACATAATTAACTTAATTTTTTGAGTTTTCTTAAACGATTTTTTTTAAAAAATATTTTACGGTATTACCCAATTCGACAGATTAAGAATCAGATTAATCTATTGTGGATCGAAATTCTATTTAAGAGTTTGTACGGGTTAATGAGTCACAACATACACAAGACAAGATTCGAATACCGACACTTACTGAAACAAATAAGTAAATTAACCACTCGATCAATCTTAATTAATGGATTTAATTTAGTTAACAAACTTAGATAAAGTGGTAGTGGTGTTGGTGAGAAACTAGCTAGGGTTTCTTGTTCAGCAATAACCTAATTCACTAGACACATACTATACTGTTGAAGCTTGAAACATTAATCTGGCAAACACCCATTTTCACCTATTTTTTATTTTTATTATTATGTGTTAGATATATATTTCAGTGCCTAGCAATAATTGTCTCTTAGGGTTACTTGTTTGGCAAGCCATAAAGTACTACATATATTTAAATCTCTATCATCTATCTATGCAAGACATACAACAGTTTACTTAGTAGGCAATTAGGCAAGAAACTAGCCTAGCTAGTACAAATTATTCAAGTCATAGAGTATATGTATATATAGTCATAGAAAAGTCTTAACTTGGTGCTTTATTAATCACTTAGCTTATAAATATACATATGAAATATTATAACTATTATTATACTTACACACACATCTATTGATAGATGATGTAATAATTGTTAAAAGATATATAATAAATTTGTTATCACCTAAATTTAAATTTAAAATTTGAGTTGCTTATTTAACATTAATACATATAGTGATTAATTTAGTGACCATATTTTTATATACACATAATATTTTTATAATAAATTCTAAAATTTAAGTTTAATGAGACGTAACGTTATATTAATAAAAATAACTATATTTTACATTAATCACGTGAATAATCATATAAAAAAATATATGTGATTACACAACTGTATAAAATATTTTGTACTGTCAGTGCATCGAAATTAAACGGTAAATTCTAATATAGATGAAGTTTAAAGTTAAAACATGTTTAGTGACTAACCAAAATTGATTAAATGGTAGAGAATGAAAGATTGAGAGTTTACATGTTATGTAATATAGTGTGATGTATATATATTATGCCGTGCAAATCTCACTGCCATTTATCTGTGTTTATTGCAATGTATGTGGTCCCTAATTTTCTATAAGTTGAGTGGATGCTTTTAAGAACCTACGTTGGTCCCTCATCTATATATTGCAGCAGCTACATATCTATATGATCTAATCCCAACTCATCACACACTCCAATTGCATACACCACAACTTTTGAATCTGACTATGACTTATATATCAACTTGATCAATCAAATTTCTTCCACCATATATATCCCACTTTATTATTTACTTAATTACCCTCTAATACTTCATTTTTAGATATTATTAAAGCACTTAATAATTCTTAGGTTTCATCACTTTCATGTATGCTTGCTGCTGCTTCTTCTTCTTCCATACCATGCATGTGAATTATTAACGCTATGTGGAATTTTCTTTCTTTCCTTTTTCCTTTGGTGGGGAATTTCTTGATAAAGATATTTGTGGTTGCTTGGAAAGAGCATGCCCTTCTTTCTCTTATTTATTTATCAATTTCACTACATTACCAATTCTTGTTTATAATTGTGTTTAATAAAAATATCTTTTTTATAATTGTATCTAATAGAAGTATTTTTATAAATATATTTTTTAGATGTATCTCTTTATATACATATATTTAAAAAATAATAATTAATTATTAGTAACAATAAGTTGACAGATAATATATTGGTATCTTATATTTTTATTTATTTATTTATTTTGGAAAGTTTTAATATTAAAAATAAAGATATAAATGGATTAAAGGTCTTCCCTTTTCCCCTTCTTTTCTTTTAATCTTTCTCTCTTTGGGCAGGCAAGTCCAGTATGAAATTCACAATGTCTAGTACTGAGTCTTACCCGTATAATAAATGCATCAAACATGTTATATATATACATATATAAAATAATGACTAAATTAACTATTTATATGAAATTTATGTTTAAAAATATATAAAACAATAATATAAATATACATAAATATATAATAAATAATTTAATATTTTTTTATGTAAACATAACAATTTTTTATAATTCATATATGTACACTCAATTGATAATGAATAATTATTTTATATTAATATTGATATTGTAAACAGTTAATCATTAAGTCAGTGATTGTTCAGTATGTGGTATGAACAAATCGAGTAATTCATTACTCCAGTTTGTTTGACGTGTCATCCCATAAGGAGTCACATAATTGCAGTTAAAACCATGCATAATATATATTTCTTATTTCTTTTAATTTATTTACCTTTTAAAATTCTACAAGCACATGATCATACGGATATGAAATTTTCTTTTTCTATTTTAATAAGTAATTTCAATTTAGATTTGAGTATACGATACAAAAAATCCATTATGGAAGAATCATTTCTTCTATAAGAATTCTGAATTATATATCTACATAAAAAATTAATCATTAATTAAATATTTATATATCAAAAATATATAAAATAACACATATAATACACATGAATTTATGATAATTAACTTTCAATATATAAATAATATTTTTTATTATAAATAATCAAGTGTAGTTGCATTGCCTCAAAAGTATATACATATACGACTTTTACCAAAAAAGTGCTTAATTTGTATACAATGCAATACAATACAATTCTTTTAGCAGAGCTTTTAATAAAATATTATTAAATTAATATAAATATTTTGATTCAAGTATTTGCTATTTAAAGAATATATAACTAAGTATTAGCATAACTTTTTATACTTTTAATATATAAATTAATTTTAATATATTTTTTATTTTAATTGTTTTAATAATTATTTAATTATATCTATATTTTTAAAATAAAATACTGTTTATAAACTAAAATCAGTTATTAAAATCAATTATTATGTATAAATATATATACTATTTAACTTATATTTTAACATATATTTTATACTAATAATATAATTGCATAACTAATTTTAATATATCTCAAACAAATATTGAGATAGTAAATATTTAAAAGTGATTTGTGAATATGTTTTCCCCAGGCATAAAATAGTTTGAAAGTGTAAGGTTTTGGGTGATGAGCTAAAATAAATAAGATTTATGTGGCCATTTTGTGAAGACTAAAATTTTAGGGTATTACTGTTTTTGTGCTGAAGCTTCTCTTCTCCTTTTTCATTTGTTTCTTCTCTTTGAAGGGTATGGTGAAGGAAAAACTAAAGCATAGAGCAGCAGAATAATCAGATATGAAGATCGAATTTCCCTTCACACGCGCGTAACGTAAGTCTAGTTCTCGAGATCTCAGCAAATTAAATTAAACTAACCCAAGCTCTATGTGCTTCTCAATCTAAATGCATGCTAGTAACTTAGTTCACTTGCACATAACACAGTTTATCATTTTAATTTCTGTATGCTTTCAAATAGAAGAAGAATTTGAGAAAGCTGTGAAAATGAATCTAACGACGATGATGATGGAAAGAAAGGAAGAAGGCATGATAATAGAAGAGAACAAGAAGAAGAGCAATGAAAATGACAAGTTTACCCTGAAGGGATCGGCGGCGGCGGCGGCGTCGTCATCAACAAGGCAATGGTCGGCGTTTCGGAATCCAAGAATCGTGAGGGTATCAAGGTCATTTGGGGGAAAAGACAGGCACAGCAAGGTTTGCACCATAAGAGGGCTTCGTGACCGTCGGATCAGGCTCTCAGTCCCCACCGCCATTCAATTGTACGACTTGCAAGACAAGTTGGGACTCTCTCAACCAAGCAAAGTCATCGATTGGCTTCTTGATGCTACTAAACTTGATATCGATAAGCTTCCCCCTCTTCACTTCCCTCAACCCTGCTTCCAACCGCCGCAAACCCTATTCCCTCATCTTCTCCATGACCCTTCCTCTTTCTGGAAACCCAGGTTCTGGGATTTCGACTCTTCCGCTTCCTCCTCTTCTTCTTCCAGGTTTCTCAAAGGGAAGGACTTAATGACCACCATGCCCTCCGATAATAATAATAATAAAGCCAAGTGGATCTTCAAACCAAACAATGCGGATCATGAGAATCAAGAATTCGGAGGCGGTTACACTACTCAGAGGCTTTTCCCAATGGAGACTACTACCAATAATAATAATCCCTTTCAGAGTTTGTTTTTCAACAACAACTCTACCCCTGAGGCTTCTAATTTGGGAAGCCATGGATTGTTGTTTCCTTCTAGTTCTTGTTCTTCTTCATCTACAAGTATTTATCATCACCATCATCAAGTGGGAGATTATTATGGTAGTTATCCAATGCAATTGAACCATTTATCTTCTTTGCAAGTAGGCCCATCTGCTTCCTCACAATTATTGTTTGGTCCTTTATCTTCTGCTACTGCTACACCGCAGATTTTCACACCTTATGCACCATTTGTAACAACCCCATCATCTCTTCTCGAAGGTAGTAGTCATAATAATAATGGCGGTGCAGATTCAATAAAACAACAGCAGCATCAATTCATCAATAGTCACATTCATCACTTCTTGAACTCATCCTCCTCATCCACATCATCATCATCATCATCATCATCATCAACAAGCCTTCTTCTCCATCACCATCATCATTCATTATTCAGTTCATCATCACCTGTCAGACCCTTCTTCCCTACACCCTTCAGTTCCAAGCTTCTAGATTCTTCCTCGTCAGATCGTAATGGAGGCCACCAACCAGATCATAATAATAATAAGGGTACCACTACTACTACTACTTCAGGTCGTTCTTGATCTTCAATTGCTGCTACTACTACTACTATAATTCAAGAATGAATGTAGACCAAATTTATATTCTGAGAAAGCTAAGAGATGATGAACACATGCACCGCACATTTGTAGGTATGGCAACGCTATATATACATATATTTCTCTTTCAATCTTAATTATTATACAATCTACTTCAATTTCTTCACAATGTGTGTACAAGTAATTAATTCAAATATATAATTATTCTTCCTCATTATATTATTTTCTTCATCTACGTATATATATATTAGAGAAGGAACACACATTGTTGTTTAATTTGTCCAAATTACAAAACTGAATCTAAATATAAACACTAGGAAGAAAAAAAAAATTAATCAAAGTCTATCATATTTAGTATTTATTAATTCTAACAACAATGAATAAATATCTATTTTTGACTAATTTTGTTATCAAACATTTTCTATATAAACAATAATGAACTTCATAATTGATGCTTTTGTTGCTCTTCTCTGCAGTTCTTATTTGCTAATTAATTAGCAGCCTCAGAGCTAAGCAGCGGTTATTATCAAATTTCAGAATTAATTTTGCTAGTTAAAGACTCAAGTATCAGATTGACCTTCTTCTTTTTGCCGTATGTGTATATATATGAAAAATCAGTACTCAAATTAACTATTATAAATATATGTATTGGTTAAATAATTTTTAATATATATTTTATATGAGTGATTGATTTTTAGTGTACATCTAACATAGTTGATATATATTATTCTAATTAATGGTTTCATAAACAATTATCCACTCTTAGCTTTAACATTTTTCTAATTTATTTCTTTGAAAGAGAAAAAGAAGGATGTACAAATAAATTTATAAAAGTTATTCAGTTTTTTCTTAGAAACACAGAATTTATATTAAGAGTAATATTATATGATGAATAAAATGTATTATTTTTGTTCAATATTTTATTCATATTTGACTAACTAACGTTTTATATACTAAATTCTAAAGTATAAATTATAAATTTTAATATAATATAAAAATAAAATAGTAATTTAAAATATTAATTTATATTAATAAAAAGTATTAATATGAAAATATTTCTGTTGTAGTAATACATCCTCTTACACATATGTGGCTGATTTAATTATTAACAATCACATGCTATGCTTAAATCTCACATATTATATTGAAGTAGATCAATTTAACCCGAAAAACGTTTAATTAAATTTCGTGAGAGTTTATTTGATAACACATATGTGTTATCTAGAATACTAAAGGACTTATATAGTTATCTCGCACCAAAACTTTTTCAAATGGCATAGGTATTGGCCAAAAAATGAAATCCTCTCTATGTATAGAGTAGTGTATGTTAGGGTTTGAATCACTAACTTGATATTTAAGAAATCCAACTACTACTGAATGTGCTAAACCTCTTGATAAGACTATCTAGATTTTTTCTATAATAAGCAGTTTTATTGGGCATTGGTTAAGTTTTGGCATGGGTTTGTTCAAGCTTGATAGTAATTAAGCTATGAGCTAGGTATATGATACCTGACTGAAGAGGCTATAATATTATGAGTAAGTAGGGTTTTAATACAAAAAATAAGTTATAACCTCGTACAATGTTATCATCAGTCATCAAGTCATTGCTACAGTTTCCATTCTACTCTTAAATGCCTGGTGCTTTAATTGATACTATGGAGAAACACAAACAGGTTTTGCGGGGTTGAGATATTGTTTCGCAAACTTAACTAAATTTTGTGAATTTGAATTCTGTTTTGTACGTGCAATAATTCTTTGATCAGAGATGAAATTCAAATTTAGGATGAATTAGTCTTTAACTTGTCAAGTCGAAAAATATCGTAAAAAGAATAAAAAGAAGAGATTTATATATTAGAAAAGTATGTAATTAATCATATATATTAAAAGATTTTATTTTTCATGTAACAAGATTATTTTTTATTTTAGATTTTTCTGAAAGAGAAAGTGGGAAACAACTGCTTATGTTATTTGATTTTATAAAGCTAGCATGATGCATGAATTGTTGTTATGGTTTCATGATGAATATGTCTGGTGTGCTTAATAATGTTGTCACAGATTCTTCTGTATTTTTGTTTGCTATCTAAATGTCACTATACATTATATATATATAACAGTGTGAAAGGCATTCCAAGATATTTGGTATATATAATGTAGGAAATTCAATAACTAGGTCAACTAATTTGTTCCTTATGTTGGCGTACCCATTATTATTGTATATTCAACCAATTAAAACCATGTTTAATTTCGCATATATGTTTTTCTAATTAAGCACTTGCAAAGGTTTTAAATTGCAATTCTGGTCTAGGCAAGGTTGAGAGATTATTGTTGTTGCTTTTGCAGAAGTGAAACTACAAATAATGTAATTTTTAAGATGCAGTGTTACAATGTTTTAAATTATTTAACGATTTTTAATTATTATAATTTTTATAATTATGTTAAATGTATATTAAATCAACCATTTGAATATAATATATATTAAAATATAAAATATATATTAAAAATAAGTTAAATTATACATGTATTTATATATAAATACATAGTGACAAATTTTAGTAGTTAATTTTAGTGTGTAAATAAGATTTTTGTAATTATTGTTAGAGATATAACTATTAATATTATCTTTTTTCATCAACTTAAAACTTAAATTTTTGGGATGAGTGGTTTCATGACATGATATCAGAATTTTATGTCCAAAAAATTTAAAGTTCGATCCTTAATGAAAAAAGAATGTCTATGCAAAAAAAATCAAACAAATGATTATATTATATTGTTTAAGGGGATAAAGTTTAAACTTTTAGGATGAATGATTTTATAATAATGGTAATATTAGAGAGATAAAAAAAACCAGTCAAACCTTATTTTATTTAACATTTATTAATTGCTAAATAAGGTAAGTTCTGGTCGATTTTAGTTAATTTTTTTTAGAGTATATACCCATTTTGGTTTTCAAAGAATTTCAGACCAGACATTTTAGTTCCTAACTAAAATTAATTACTTGATTGGTCTCTAACAATTAACTTTATCGGTCACTTAGGTCCTTTACTCCGTCAACTCTAACGAAGCACAAAATAGTCCATGACAACTCTAACAGGGGACAAAATGGTTCTTGATCTCCTCTGTTCAGAAAGAACACTATTCTCTCCCAATTTTCATCATATCTCGCATAACACTAACAGTTTAACACTGTGTAACTTCAAGTTACACAATGCACACTCTATAACTTTAATGTTCATAAAGAAAAAAAATCATCAGCTTGCTCTCAACCAATTCAAACTCAAGAAACTAATAACTATATCTCTCAACTACTTGTCGTCTTCGATGGATCCTATAAATCTAGACAGCAAGTATGATTTGTTAAAACTCGTCATCGTTGTTGTCATCTCCCTCTTCCTCTGCCCTATCATCTCCATGACACTACATGTCCACCACTCCAATCGCTTCCTTCAACTTCTTCTCTAAACCAATGTTCAGTAATCGCTTCAGTTTTCATATGAGCGACAACGACGACATTGCTCGTTGTACTGATAGCTTGGATGCGAGGTCAAAACTGTTTGCCAACTTAAATTCCGGAAAAGATAGAATGAAGCATTCGGTATCTATTTCAAATGAGAATTTACATATGATGTCGAAAAAAAATCTTCTCATGATGTCTTAATGCCCAACAATCTATATTGCTTGTCGGAGAATGAAGAAAAGCATGCCCTTGAGGTAGCTGTGGAACTTGGTCTTGAGGATGCCGTGGACGTTGTCGGGGGTTGGAGGTGATGTTATCGAAGATGTGGAAGTGGATACTTCTGGTTGTGAAGTGCAGAGGAGGTGGATGTACCAGTCACAAAGATTTAGGAAGTGTGTGATCAATGACATGTTGAGGTAGGTACGACACGTGTGACAATTACACTATGGCTTAATCTTGGAACTAAAGAGGAAGAAAAAAAAGATGGAAAAAAAGATTCTGAAAGTGAAGAAGGAGAGTATAAATATTAGGGTTATGCGAGATATGATAAAAATTGTGGAAGAACAGTGTCGTTTTCGAATAAAGGGGTCAGCGATCATTTTATCCTTTGTTAGAATTGTCAAGGATCATTTTGTCCTCTGTTAAAGTTGTCAGGGACCATTTTATTTTCCGTTAGAGTTGACGGAATCAAGAACCTAAATGACTGATGGAATTAATTGTTAAGGACCAATCGAGTAATTAATTTTAGTTAGAGACTAAAATATCTAATTTAAAATTTTTTGAGGATTAAAATAGGTATATATTTTTTTTTATTACCAAACATTTTTGTTATCTAATTATGTGGTTTTATATCATTTCGCAATAATTAAACTCATAACTGACATGTATGTGAGTTTTAAACATTAATTAAACACATGTATCGTGTATGTGTATCTTTGGAAATAAAATTATATATATGATGATGATAATGAAGAATAATGATGGAAAGAAATTAAAAAGAAGGTTAGGAGAGCTTAATTAGGTAATTAATGTGTTGGTGCAGGAGAATCTGATCTTTCCCTCAGATCACATGCATGCCGACGCCTAGTAAGTGCTGCATGTGAATCCCTGCCACAAACCTACCTATATACAACTACAGATTATACAACTCACTATTTCACTCTTACATTCTTCTTTCTCCTAATAATTTACCATTCTACTTTACTTTCTATTATTTAATTATTGTTGAGGAAACCTCTTTTAAGAAAAATCAAAATTGTAAAAACCAAACTGGTAATTCAATGGGAAGAATAATAGGGTTAAAAATTTAAGAGTTGATATTGAATTGAATATAATAAAATGAATTTCGTTAGGGAGTTAATAGAGTATTTGTACAATAATACAATGTATACAATAAGCTGTTTATTTGACTCAATATGAATTAAAAATAAAAATTATTCACGTTTACTCTAATTTTAAAAGTGCTGTTCATTTTTTTATTAACTACTATTGTACACATTATACACCAATTACATTGGTTTTTCATACTTTTTCTAAAATATATATTTATATATAAAATTTATTATCTTTTTAAAAAAAAATATTTTTTGGTGTGTTTTATTATTTTAACTGATTAATCATTAAAAATCGGTTCATTAATAACCTGCTTTTGTTTTTTTTTTTCTTAATTTAAATTAAATAATATATCTATCAGAAATGTTGATAAATGATTCGCACTACTGTGTCTATATAAGTTGAGAGAAGTACATATAATGGACAAAGCTCTGGGCGATATGCAACTAATTATTAACCAGTTATAGCTATTCTATATATAGCAAGAAGGATAAGACAAAGAAAGAAGTTAATTATATATAGGATAAATTTAGAGAAATAACAAAATATCATCATATTTGAGATATAATTAATAAAAGATCAGTTTAATAAATTTAAAATTATTTTATTTAATATTATTAATTATTGATAAAAGATTTTTGTAATTTGAGATATATAATAAATATTTAATTATGAATGTTATATATATATATATATATATAATGGTAAAGTATACTTTTTATTTTTAAAATTTGGCAAAAATTTTAAAAATATCTCTAAATTTTATTTTGTTTTAATTTTGTCTCAAAAATTTTTGATTTGCATCAGATATACCCTCGACGGCTAAATTTTTAAAAAATTTAAGACCAATCTAACAATAATGCATGAAAATTATGTTTGATTTTCTTGTATTGAGGGTTGTTCTTATGAAATTGTTATTGAATTAGTTTTAAATTTTTTGAAAAATTAGCCGTTAGGGATATATTTGATGTAAATCGAAAATTTTTGGGATAAAATTGAAACAAAATAAAATTGGGGTACTTTTAAAACTTTTGTCAAACTTCAAGAACAAAAAATATACTTGTGAGTATTGTGTTATATAAAATAATTCTAGATATTATTTTTGTAATATTACTGATAAAATATAGGTAATTTTAAATGTGTAAATTTTAAATGTGTAATTTTAATAAATTCTCTTGGATGTGCATCTTTTTTATTGGTTTTTGTTATCCTCCTATTAGAATTGAACTAATTAGGTACATATGACTAAAAATCAAAGCAGAAAATTAAATAAGACAACATCACAAAAAAAAAATTTTATGGGTTAATATTTAAATTTAATTTTAAAAGATAATTTATTTTTTAAATTAGTCCTTAAAATATTTTGTTAGTTATATTAATCTCTTAAAGATATAATTATAAGTCAAACTGATCTTTTTATGTATTCGTCAAATAATGATGTCCCATTAAGTATTACGTTATACAATGACATAACAGATTAATATCACATCATATCATAAAATAATTGGTTGTCATGTTCATTTTTATAATTAGTTGATACAAACATATCTAATCTAACCTAAGGTTCCTTAAATTATTGGAGTGTATATACCTAAATTTAAGCAGACCAATTGATGTGTAACAACTTACTCAAACTTTTACCTAAGAAAATAAAAAGATTACAACATATAAATCTTGAAATAATGATGGAAAGGAGAAAAAGAAGGTAATAGCATGTGAAATTGGTTGATATAGTACCCAAAGAAGTGTGTGTCTGAAAATAATGCATAGATGTGTGTGAATGAGAAAACAAGTTTCATTGTCTATCTTCATCTTTGTATCCTCTTTCACATACAGCATCTTGATTATGAAGGCCATGAATTATTGTTAGCGTTATTATTATAGAACCATCCATGTAATTCAAAGCACAAAGATTTAAAAGAAAAGACAAAAAGAAAAAAATGGGTATTCGAATCTGCAGTTCGTTCTGACGATGAAAAGGAAGATACATAAAATGAGACTGAATTTGAAAGCAGTGTCTGCATGAAACACAGGATCCAAGATAAATTAAATTAAAATTGATATATGAGTCCCAGTTGTTACCGCAACTTGGACTTCCAAAGGCAACAAAGATAATGACCAAAAGTTTTATTTGCCGGTGGTCCAATTCTTCTATATATAACAAACTATTTAAAACATATACATGCAAATTCAAATACACAAACAATATATATTCACACTTCATTATGTATATTCCATTACAATAGGCAGTAGTTTAAGCCAACGTTTTAAAAATCAAACCGGCTATTAATCCCATGAAATTAGAGAATTAAAAATTTAAAAGTTTAATTTAGATTTAATTGAAATTGAATTAGATATAATAAGATATATAATTTTTTATAATTTTTTATTTTAAATTAATTAATCATTAAAAAATTATATTTGTTAACAAATTTGAAACTGATTTTTTCGGTTTTTAATTAAATCAATTTCAAACCATTTTTATCTTAAGTCGAACTGATTTAGTAATAAATTCTCAATTAATAACCAAGTCAAATAAGTCAATTCGATCTAGTTCTTGTAATCATAGATTAATAGTTAATAATCTTGGATATAGTCGAAAAGTGTGTTCAGTATATATGATTGAGCCAAATAATTTGTTTTTTAATTATGTGTTTATAGTTTGTGATCCATCACTTTATGACTCGATTTTTATATATAATGCATTATAAGTTATAACTTGACTTTATTTGTATTCATTTTAATTTTGTAACGGACGATTTTAATAATCATTATTTTAATTGAATGACGAACGGTTATAACATTAATTCTATTCATCAACTCTATTTTATAAAGACGCCTATTTCTATATCTCAAAATATTCGTTTTATTTCATGTCTAACATTCTATTTTCATAGAATTATTATATAATTCTTAAATACTTATTGACTTGAGTGTCGGAGTGCCTTTTATAAGTACCTACCCTTTATGTTCTTCTTGTGAAAATATACATTTTTTAGAGACGAAGAGATAAGTTCAATTTTCTCTAACACGCGGTATACCTTAAAAATTCATCCACATAAAAACAGTTAGATTTTTGTTT
Source organism: Arachis hypogaea (assembly GCF_003086295.3). Taxonomy (NCBI): domain Eukaryota; kingdom Viridiplantae; phylum Streptophyta; class Magnoliopsida; order Fabales; family Fabaceae; genus Arachis; species Arachis hypogaea. The sequence goes on along the minus strand of NC_092045.1, from coordinate 105,045,375 downwards.
TGATTATAATAAAGATAAGCTAGTAAGAGATATTAGTTATTATATTCAATAGAGTAAAATATTGTTTGGTCTCTAATATTTGAATTAAATTTTAATTTGGTTCCTAATATTTTAAATATTTTAAAATTTTTTAAATGAATTCAATATTATTATCCTACTAATAAATTTAACTCGAATAATTAACAATTTTTTATATATTAATAATTATTGATGTATTTATTTTACTTATATACTAAATTAAAGTTGAATGTTATATTATCTCTTAAATATATTAATTTTTTGTATTAAATTTAACTATGAGATAACAGCATTTGAAATTTTTTAAAATAAAAAAATTTAAAATATCAAAAATTAAATTAAAATTCAACTTAAATATTAAAAACTAAAATAATACTTTATCATATTTAATAATACAGTCAACTAAAAATAATAAGAAGAAGACGACTTAAAAATAATAATAAGAAGACTTAGATGCTATGAATTACTAACCCTAGCTTTTTTTTTTTTTGGAAGTTGTAAGCTTTAAAGTAGTTTATTGTAAGTTGAAAAAGGAATTATTCAAAACTTTTGTATTCTTTTTAGAGTTAGGTGTTTATTAGTTATTAATTTTTTTTTATTTAATTAGTAACTAAAAGCATACATACCATGCATATGTATCAGAGAGACCAGAGGACGCTGCAATTACCCGAGGTAAATTAATAAATGCCCTTATATAGTACAGCCTGCTTAGATGAAGAAAAAAATCAGTATTTATATAAAAATGTCTTTATATAAAAATAATTATGCTAAATACATACTAGAAATAAGTTACTAAATTAATTATTAATATAAAATATATATTAAAATATAAAAAATATATTAAAAATAAATTAAATAATATATATATATAATAATTTATTTAATTATTAATTTTTTATATGCATATAATATTTTTTATATAAAAGTAATAAATAAAATATTAACACAAATCATATTAAATAGTTTAATTAAATATATTAAATAATTTAATTATTTTTATTTATTATTTTTATATAAAGATATTTTTATATAAATAGTCAATATAAAAGAAAAGAAAGTATTGCTTATTCGTATAAAAATATTTTTATGTAAAAATAATAAATAAAATATTAAAATATATTATATTAAATAATTTAATTAAATATGTTAAATTATTTAATAATTTTTATTTATTATTTTTGTATAAAGATATTTTTTATTATTAGTTACCATAAAAAAAGAAAAAGAAAAGAACAGGGCTTGCAATACTACTTATTCTATATATGCATAGTTAAAAATTTTATTCATATATAATGAGTAGATGGAAATTAAATTTCCATCATCTCCCTTTTATACTTTTTATCAAACCAACCACTTTAATTGATATCACAACACCACCCCAATCCAAGAATAAATAAAACTCAAGCATAAGTTCGAAATTTTACTACAAAAATTTGTCAAATACCATTGACTTTATCACTGAAATTAATTACTGATAAATTTATTACTGCTGTAGCATTATAAAATTTGACAGTAATTTTTTACGAAATTAGCAAAAGATTTAAATTATTGATTGGTGAAATTATGGAGATAGTTATGGTCGAAAATTTTTTGACAATAACTTTAATATCATATATTCTAGTTTTGTATTTTGTTATTATCATATTTATCTGCTAATAAATTTGACGATAACATATTATTATTTTTATATTAATTAAATTACAATTTATCAAAAAATTCACCAACAATAAAAACTGATAGTAATCTTATATTTTATTTTATGTTATTTTATTTTTTGAACTTGTTAAAACATAACTTCATAATCAATATGTCAACAATTAATAGTCAAATCTTAATTAATGAAAATCAAGTAGTATTTTATAATGTTAAATAACAAGTGTACAAAATAAGCACTCAAAGAAATAAAATACTATCAAATAAATTAAAACAAAATCCTAACCAACATTATGGGTCCTGATAATCAATCCTAAATTTTGTCGCACATAATTTCCTAAAGAACTCATTTATTTTTGTGAGGAATTTTCAGATGTCATTGAAAAAATTTTTAAACGCAACAGAAAACAACGATTCCATAAATATATGACAATCATGACTCTTCAACTCGTAAGTATACTCTATGAGACGTTTGCATATCTACTACCTGAATTAGATGTGTAACTATCGAAAAATCTCAATCCTATAATCCACTTACAAATATTTGATCTCTGATCATTCGTTAGAGCTAACACAACCTTTGCTTTAGACCGTCGTCCGCTGTCAAGTCTTTTTAGGTTTAATTCTGGCTGCTTGCAAATGTCAACAAAATCTAACCTAACTTAAACATTTTTCCTGGTTCGCTCATCGCTGATTACCATGTGCATGATATCATCAAACACGTTTTTTTCAATATGCATCACGTCAAGACAATAACAAATTAAGTTGTATTTTCAGTAAGACTAACTCCCAAAATATACTTTGTTTCGTCCAATTATGCTCCCTGCCATATCCTGAAGGTCTCAACCTAGTCCCACTATCGACGATCCTAGGGATACTACTAATATAATATGATGCTACACTTCTAAATCATTCATCTTGATGGGTGCCTCTTCTTGTTTAGTTTTATTCTTCCTAGAAAAGTTCTTGTTAAACCAAAAAGGATTATCAAACTCGAAAAATCTTCAATGATAATCAAACCACGAATTCTTATCTCATTACTCAACTAAAATGATTTTGTATCCTTTATACAAATGTGACACAACATTCTGCCTGAGTGGACTAATTGGACAACATCTTGTATGCAGAAAAATCTTTGATAGTCCACATTGATACATCATGCATTTGAAAGTTTATTTTAGTTGAAATATCATACGTCTCTACACTATCAATTCACAACTTACTCAACTCATCTACAAGGAGTTACAAGAACACATCATTTTTTACCTTTGGTTGCTTGGATCGAGTATGATACAAGATAAGAACATATATATTTTCTTTATACACATTTCATGAGGTAAGTTATAAGGGGTTACCACAAAAGGCCAACAAGAGTACGCATTGCTAAAATTAGAGTTCGGTGCAAATCTGTCATAACACAAAACTAATCTAACATTTCTAAACTTGTTCGCAAATATAGAATAGATCTGATCAAAGTGCTTTCAAGCTTCTAAGTGTGACCGGTGTGTCATAAAATTATTGTCTCTCTTATTACTACTATACCATGTCCTGTGGGGATTGAACTCATCGGGGCATACAATCTTTAATTTTTAGCCTAGGAACTAAAAATAAGTAGTGCATCATTTTCTTTGGAGCTCTCTTTAACCTCCATTTACCAATATATTCTCTCTCTACTTGATACCTTGATGCATCACAAGATTTACAAGCAGTAATGTCTACATCCCCTTGTAATACAGCATACAACCATTCAAGAAACAATCAAGTTTTATCAAATTTAAAGCTAAGTTTGAAGATAACTTTTTTGTCTCATAATGGCTCCAAAGGATGTCATTTGTCCCGGCTAGTACTAATTTATTACAAAGGATGATCCACTTATTAAAAGATTCTTAGGTGCGATTTAACTCAGATTTAATCTCTTTATTCTAATACAGACAAACAATTTTGAGTGAATTCATCCCTCAAACAACAGTTGCACGACAAATTCTAATAGATCATAAAATTTCTTTACCCCCAGGTAAGGCTCTTCTTTAATATTTTTCATGCCATTAACACTGATTGCATCAAATATCATCTCATTGTATCTCTCTTTCTTATCCTCTTAAATCACCTCTTTCATGTTCTCTTCTCTAACTACCCTAACCCTCCTTGGTGATCCTCAGACTTATTAAAATTCAGTGCAGTCTTTGGAGGAGATTAAAGGTGGTTGGCGCTAGTAGAGGTTGGCAAGCAGAATTGGAGAGAGAGAGAGAGAGAGAGAGAGAGAGAGAGAGAGAGAGAGAGAGAGAGAGAGAGAGAGAGAGAGAGAGAGAGAGAGAGAGAGAGAGAGAGAGAGAGAGAGAGAGAGAGAGAGAGAGAGAGAGAGAGAGAGAGAGAGAGAGAGAGGATTGTGTATTTTGAATTTAGAGTAATATTACTATCGAATTTATTGGCAAATAAATCTATCTGATAGTAATAAATTAGTAGTGGACTTTGAAAGTGAGGGGAGAAGGCTGCGTATTTTGAATTTGGAGTAATATTACCATCAAATTTATTGGTAGATAAATCTATCTGATAGTAATAAATTAGTAGTATAGTAGTGGTTACCAAAACACAACATTCCACTAATTATGATTACCAGCTAATTCTCTGGTAAATTTGTGTAATTTGACCCTAATTTTTGCGTTTTTTTTCACTCAAATTATTACCATTGAATTTATTTTTAGAAAAAAAATTCGTTGGTAATACTTTGCATGGACAAATTTATTGTTTCAATCGTCAATAAATTCGATGATAAAATCATTGCTAATGTGCGATGCTAAATTCAACAGTATTCAATATTTTTTTGTTATTTATAGTATTTTAAAAGTTTTTTCTCATTGTTCTTTATAAACCAAATCTGTGAACATATTATGTAGATGTACTTAATATTTTTAGATAAGATAGACATATTGTTATGTATAATATTAAATTTTATTCTTTGAAGCCAAAGTGAACTGAACAACTAAACTCTTAAGAATAATAGGTATAATAGGTTTAGAGTTTCTCATCAAGATGGAACAATTAGGATAAAAATGACCCATACATATATATTAACAATGACTTTATAAAATAGCCAATAATAATGGAAAAGAAAGATAGACTTTAATTTGAATGTTTATGAGTTCCAAAAAGGTGAATAATATAAGAGCAAGTTATTTCTAATAAGGTAAATTCAAGAATGATAATGCAATCTATCCTGAATTGATTTAAATACATTTTTTTAATAAGATAGATGAATTATTATGTAGTGTTATTAATTTTTCTTATTATATGTGGATGTGGTGGCATTATTTTTACCTAGTTAGTTGCTACTAGTTTGTGTTGACTATGTGGTGAAGTGATGAGAGAGTGAAGATGATAATGAATGGGTGGTTACTAAGAATCTTCCACTCTCCACACTCCACATCTATGCTTGTTGGGGTAACCGGGTAAGAATGATGCTAACAAGTTGAGGTAATATTATATAAATTTAATTTTGATAGTTAATGTAAAATAATTTTATTTGTGTATTTAATTATAATATTATATTAAAAAATAATTTTTATATTAATAATTGAATTAAATAATTGTGTAAAATATTTTATATTGTTAGTACATTAAAATTAAACTCATATTATATATTCAAGCATAATACATCTTTTATTTATCTATTTTTTTAAAGATTTTAATGAAAGAATTTTTTTAAATATCAGTTCATATTTTGAAATTATCTTTTATTTTAAATTCTAAATCTTAAATGTTAATTATAAACCTTAAATCCTCCAAAAAAATAAGAATTACGAAAATAATTTTCTAATAAAAAAATTGACTAACGTTGATTAATTAAAAATTAAATTTTTATACTTATTTAAAAAAAATACACGAGACTTAACACTGCTTTTATTGATAATATACAGACTATGATTAGTTTAGTAGTGAAGAAGATTAATAATATACATGAAATCTTTAAGTCATCAATGTCAAAAACAAAAAATTTCAAGTTGGTTAATTCAAAGGTACACAAATATATCCCATTTTTTAAAACTAATTTGGGTTAATATAGTGATTAGCTTATTAGTCTGTTTAAGTAAGTGTTAGGGTTCGAATCTCATTTTGTGCATGTAACAATTCATTGACTAGCGATAAACCCTTAAATGAAATTTAATACCGCGATAAATTAATTTTTAGCCTACCAAATTAAAAGATATGTTGAAATCTAATGATAAAAGATATTAATAAATGAAAGAAAATTAGAGAAGCATGTTTTTGGGTTTTTTTTTTCATCAAAAAATTAATATTCAACATGCATTCCCCTTTTATATATTCAATGCTGTGACTCCTCACTAACTCTATCTCGATCCATAATAAAATTAATAAATAAAATTCACATATAATAAAAATTATAAATTCAATGGTGATCCAAACTTTTTTCTAGTCTTGCTAAATAGAAAAAAGAAATCTATACCAAAAATGGCAGTCATGGACTCATAGTTATCCATGCTAATTAATTTTGATGTACGTACTTGTTGTAAAATATAATTGGTCCCCAAAGCATTACTAGCAAAAGAGACAGGAAATAAATATGTAAAAACTTAAAATTAAATGTCATAAGGTATCAAAATGGTTAGAATTTTCACCTTTGCAGGCATAGCATATGTGACAACTGACAACTAACAACTAAACATGATAATAAAAAAATGTGGTCACGAACGAAAAAATATTATATATGCTCGTGAAACACAAACACTCAAGTCAATGCATGGTAATATCTACTATAAAAAAAACATATATTTATAACACTTAAATAGAATATAAAATATTTATTATCTTAACTAACTTCACATATATTATTATTATTACACAAAATTTATAAAAAATGGTTTATGCATATGGATTAATAGACACATAATATCTAATAATAATATCCCGTATCCTTTCTATAATAATTCATTTTATGTAAACTTAATTATGTCGTCCTAAACATACTTAAATTGTCAATAAACATATATAAAATTTATACTATATGAGAAAAACTAAAAATGCAGCATACCTGAAAATAAAGTGTACACAGCGAAGAACTGACTAACTGAGATTGGAAAACAATGGTACTGACTAAGTGATTGAGAAAACATGGGTGGTTCTAAGTTCTAACTAAAAGCTATGTATGTATATATAGAGAGAGCTTTTAGTTTATTTATTTATTTGGTCGGTGTATTGGTTTAGGTTTAGGTGCAGCATTCTTTGACAGAAACAAATTAACATGTATCACGTGTGTTTTTTCCATTTTTAATCATTGATATTTGATAGTAGCTACAAAGAAAAACAAGTAACCTTTTTTTAATTCTCAATATATATTTGGTTTTTGGCATTCATATTTTATTTACTTTGAGAAATGAGAATAGAAGAATGGGTTCTACCATTTTAATCGGCTGAAATTAGTACTAAGGCCTAGCCCAAATTTTGGCCCTTACTATAATATCCATGAGGAATATCAGAAGCCCAAATTAACGAAAAAATGAAAGTGAAAAAGATAATAGCCCCCGGCGAGAATCGAACTCGCGACCTTTCGCTTACGAAGCGAACGCAGTACCACTATGCTACGAAGGCAACTGCGTCAATTCGTTGTTTTACACTTATTTGTTATATAATGGCTCTTACAAGTAATTTTCCTTAGTGATTAGTTGACAAAATATACTAATATTAGATTAATTGAATTTCTTGGTTTACATTTTAGTATTATGTATCTTTATTTATTCTTGTCTTTTTATAGACTGCTTTTTAGTTAGAATTTTATACTTTTGTAACATTATTTATAAGAATTGAAATTATACACACAAGCTGTATCATCAATATTCAGATTTAAGTTTTATTTATTTATTTGAAACTTTAGTTCTTTCTGAACATTTTCAACATAGTTTCACCAACTATTTCAATCTTAAATCAAATGCAAATCATCATTGGTAAAAAATGAGGAAGAGTTTCACATAACTAGTTTTTACCTTTTACGTATATATATCTATGACAATAAACCCATGATAAGTCATATTATTTTCTTTACATCTTAGCCAAAAAAATAATAATAATTATAATCAAAGATCTAACAAGCAAACTTGTATGCAATATAAAAGAATTATATGCAAATGATAGGAACAAAGTGAACTTAGTATCAATGAGAAAGGGAGGAATGCAACAAAACTACTTCCTAAACTGCCTCCGCCGCCGCACCGATGACTTGACTCGCAAGCCAACCGATTCGCCGATCACAACCTCGTCGACCAAGTCCTTGAATATCAGTCTCTCAACATCCAACACAACCCCGGGTAAATCGCGGTTGAATTCGGTCCAGCTCTCATGCATGACATCTTCCATTAGCATGCTTTTCAGACTATCCTCCTCTTCTAAACTGCAATCATGATTCTTGGCTTGCATTTTCTCTATCTCGAAGCATAGTTCTTTGAGAAGCTTTTGCGCGCCAACGGTTTTCTTCGCGAGATTGACTGTGCTGGGCTGAAACCATAGCTCAGTAGAGGAGCCTAGTTTCACACCGAGGATCTCGTTCACAGCATCGAAGATGAGTTTCCGGTGAAACTTCTCGGCATTTAGCTTCGGGTAGGCAACTTTTCCAGTGCTTTCTTCTTTCGCAAGCAAACTACTCGCTTTCGTCTGCTCCAGTACAAGGAAAAGCTCCGGGTTAATCGGATGACCGGACGTGTGCAGTTGAAATGTCAACAATTCAGAACTCAGATCTCTGAGTAGGAGACCTGAGGCCAACAGTATTTCAGATACGTATCTGTGGTCTGGATTTGTGTTTTCGCATAGCGAAGCAATGTAATCGATTCTAGCTTCGTCGTGACTAGAGTTTAGCCGTCTGAGCTTCTGAACAAGATGATCTATGCTCTGCAGTTTCTTGCGATTCATCTCACCGGAGCTGTTAAAAGAAAGGCTATCCGCAGTGTTCCACAGATCTTGATTCTCATTATCTGCTGAACAAGATTGGTGAATTTTAACCTCTTGAGGAAACATCTAAACAGATTAAGGGTTATGTTTGTAATTATACCTTTTCGCTCTTCCGGTGTCTTCTTTCCTGGAGATGACATAGGACTTGGATTCTCCGGGGCAACGGTTGCAAGTTCAGCAACTGTCTCATCCTGATCCAACCTCTCAGATGATTTCTAGAACAAGCAAAATATAATTATCATAATCAGCTAATTAAGAATATGTTTATGCTATGATTAAAACTGGAATTAAAGGAGATAATAATGATTTATACTTGCACTGTTTGTGAAACCAATTGCTTCATAGCCTTCAAGGATGGGCTCTGGCCATCTTCAATTTCAGCAGATCTTAAACTGCTGGTGAATTCAATATCCGTCTTTGAATCGACGGTGATACCATCGGACTTCAGAGAAACATCGTCCCCTTGGCAACTTAAGCTTCTTGATTCAGTGCTTGCCTCGCTCATTTGCTCGTCACCAGGCCGTGAGTTGCGGCCTTTTGGCCTTATTTTTCCGGCCGGGGGACCTAATTCTGCCGTCTTCTTACCAGTTAACCTTCTTGGTTTGTTCGAGTCCACTGGTGGCGCAGGCGGACGAGCTCTCTTATCTAACTCCAACTTCTTCTGTTGCATTCTTGGGCTTACAGATCTGGAGTGCTTTACCGAACTCGGGCTATTCTCTCTTGGAAATTGTTGAGACCTTGTTTGTGTTTGTGCTTGTTTCATAGTCTTCCCATTTCTTGCTTTCTTATCGACGGCACTCGTAGAAGCATCACGGTTGCAGTGACTAGTGTTAGAAGGCTGATCTTTCACTTCCCCGGTTGAAGACAGAGCATTTTTATTTACATATGCACCACTGCTCTGGAGTTTCTGGGAACCAATTGGTGTGACTGAAGAAGCAGAAATCCTGGTTTTCTCAACAAATTTCGCAGGTTTCATGATCACTATCGGGGATTCAAACGCTCTTGCCGAGTCATATCCCTTGATTGTAGACGACAGAGCATTGTTTCCTTGGGGATTTTGATGCCTTGCCGATGTAGAATTCTCGATTAAATTGATAACTTTTGGTTCATAGTCTCTTTGATTTCGAGCAACATTTGGAGCTTGCTCTTCTTTTCTGTTGTCTAATAGTCCCTTTTCTTGCATTGCTTCTAGTATCTGTTTTAATGCTCTGAGATCCCTTCCAGATTGTTTGAACTCAAGATCCTTCAATCTCTTCTCAATGTCACTATAAACCGAGGTAAATGAATCCGGTGTTCTTGCGGGAGCTTTTGTTGCTGTTGAACTTGTTTTCTGAGAGCTTCTATTTCCATCCTGCTGCTTCCATGGTGCAGGCTCAATGGGAACTCTAGCACTTGAGATGGGTTTCATAACCAGATCAGCATTCTTCCGCCGAGGGGATGTTGGGTCTTTCAATGAGATTTTCGGGGAACTAGAAACTCGGAGTGGCCAGGTGAATCCATCTCTTGATATTGGAAACTGACCATTATCTTGAGCTGTGTAAGTCTCACCTGGACTTGATTGAGTATAACTGGCCAAAGCAGAATCCGGCAATGCTTCCAAGCCCATTAACTTTGCTACAACACTCGGAGGCCGGCTCTGGATAGTCGAAGACTGTTGTGGGCTAGAAACTTTGTTATTTGAGGTGGAGGTGCAGCTGTAAGCTTTGCTTGAGTGGTGACTTGGTTTTGATTCGGCATTGTGACCGCGCCACGTGCCTTCCCTACTATCTAGTGAATGTCTTGGAAATTCTCTTATCTTTGGTGTCGATTTGATAGTGTCGTGGGATTCAAAAGAAAAACGGCTGGTTTCCCTTCTGTCATAAGCAAACCGAGGGGAATCCTTTGAGATTGAATGCCATTTTCCGTCTTTCACTTCATGCGACGGTCTCATTTCTCCATAATACCAAGGTGCCTCTCTAAGTTTAGCAAGCACTCGCATGGAATCATTTAGATCAACAGGCACACTATGTTTCCCATCTATTCCAACTCCATAACATCCATCAACAGCTTTCGACGGACGAAAAGGTCGCGGAGAATCCTTGTGCTTCATAGTATGAAAGGCAGCTTCCTCTTTGGCAGTAGTCTTAACCGACAGCCCTCGGGGCTCCCTATACATTGAATCCTTCACTACATCCCTAAGGTCAAGTGTGTGACGTGCTAAATGGGGAGAGATAGTTGAAAGAGTTTCAGGAAAAACAATCCCGTCGAAGGTAGCTTCAGCTTCGGCCTTACAATCCAAGGAGGATAGTGATGATGAACAAGAAGAGAAGGATGGTCTTGACGATTCAGTCGAGGTTCTCTGTTTTTCATTCACACCCTTCTTGAAGTTCATATCCTGCAATGAATTCACCATGCTTTTCAAATCCAGTTTCATGCAAATATTGACATGTTTGACTCCAATATATCTTATTTTACTTCATTCACAAGATATGAACAAGTGAACACCATCACATAATCAGCATATGCATAATTGATAAGACAGCAAAAACAGCAAAAACAATTCATGGAAAGAGGACAAGTAAAAGAAATTTGCTACCATTGTTGTCTGTTGATGGAGCATGTTATTCGAATCTGTTTCCAAGCTGCCATCACCGAAGTGAGGATTGCCTATACGAAAAGCAGAAGCATTAGATGCATCATTGATGTGATGTAAACATTCACAAAATTGTACAGAAAATTCTACTAGCTGCAGATACTTCAATATGAGGAAAAGAAATTCAACAAACACAACTAGACAAAATGAGAGTAAAAATTGAGCAAGTTCCATGTTCCAATATTGATATACCAGCAGAAATCCTCTTATGGCGAGGCGCAAGAACATGGTGGCGATCAAAGAGCTGGAAAATCCCAGTCATACATCCAATCTGCTTCTGCAGATCTGGGTTATCATCTGCCAAAGAATGCAGAAGCTTTGCAGCCATATCAATCTATTGCAACCCTATAATTGGTAATTACAACCCCACAATTAACCAATCACTAAATAACTTATCATTTCAACACTCTCAAATCTACTCACACCACAACACTTCAGAATTAAAACCCCTTCTAGAAAAGTATCATCATCAAGATAAGTAAATGCACCACTTCTTCTTCTTCTTCTTTACCTAGTGCTGCTGGCTACAATTCAACATTTCATGATGAAATGAAACAGGAACTAAATACCCTTCAGCCAGTTTCATCAAATCCTTCAGATTTGGCTTCTTAAAAACATGAAAGTTCAAAACTTTATCATTCTACTGAAACTCCAATCCCAAGATTTCCAGTTAAGACTAACCGACTAACACTTCATCTTTTTTTTTTTTCCCTTTTTTGGTCACAGCTTTTTTTTCCCAACTCAAGAAAAACTGCAAGGCAAAAAAAAAAAAAATAATGACAATAATAATAAACTGGAATCAGTGCTTCAAAGAAAAATCTTCTTGTGTTGCACAGAACAATGAGACACAAAACAAGGCAAATGAAGATGTAGGAGCAGTTAACAAGAAGAACAAGCCTCTTCTGAGAACACCAAAAATGAAACAAACGAATGCAAAATGAAAATGGAAGGATAAAGACAGAAGGGAACAAAAAGAAAGGGTGGTGTGTCATAAAATTGTGTAATGCTATCTGGTTAGAGCTGGCAGAAAAAGTTTTATTCTTCTTGTAATTAATTATTTAATTAACATGTTAATTATTTGCTTAGTAAGTAAGAAAAAACAGAAGAAGGGGGATTGGGGGAGAAGTGAAAGAAATCATGTGGGATGAGGGATCAGTGGGGTGTGTGTGTGTGGAGCTGTCTCTGCATCTGCATGTGATTTTGTCACCACTCACCGCTTTAAAATACCAAATATGCATCTTCACTATTATCTTACTTGCATGTTAAAAATCCAGAAAGCGTTCCCAGTCAAATTTTCATTTATTTTTTAAAATTTTTTTAATATTATAACTTTAATTAATTTTATAAAATTTTTACTATGTCAAATAATTTTACTATTTAAATTTTATTACGATTTTATATATTATTTATTTAATTTATCTTTTTGACTTTACATAAAATCTTAATTTTTTTTTTTACCAAAGTCAATATTTTTTGGACAATATAATAGTAATACTAATATAAAAAACTCTATTTTTTAAAAAATAAAATATTTAAAATTTAATTATAAAAATATTTGAAATGCCAATATAATGAAAATTTAATATTAGATTTGTTTGACAATTTATTATGATACTGATTAAAGTTAATTACTATAGTGTTGATTTTTAGCATTACATTTAAAAAATTAATTATTAAATCGATTATTTGTATATTCAATATATATTAAAAATAAATTAAATAGTATATGCATTTAATTATTTATATATAAATACATAGTAATTAATTTAATATTTATTTTTTTTATGTGCACATTATATATATTAATATATTATGAGTTTATTTCTATTTTAATAATATTAACTTTTTTATAAATCTAAACAAATTTACGTAATGTTTTATATATATATGCAGCTTAGGTGTCTTTAATCACTTTTTTAAGATCATGACAAAACAATGTGAATGGTGGACTGTGAACTGTGGAGTGAATTCATTATATTTTTGTGTTGTTTTGTTTTATTAATTGCTAATATATCAAGGTTAATCTACCAAAAAGAAAAAAGAAAGAGAGAGTAATTTGGCCAAATATTCCTTCTGTTATTTATATTTGCAAACACAGGTTTCTAATTTGTTATATTGGCCCTCTTTTTTTGCTAACATCTCGCAGGAACTGATCAACATGGAAGCCTTGACCGCCATGCCTTAAGAGTATCTTTAATTTTTAGATTTCACAAAACAACACATCAATATTTCGCTTTTTATTTTTGGAAAAGTATAGATAACTAACAATATTTTTGAATAATATGTGAACAATGTAAATTAAAAAGGTTAAAAGAGTAAATTTAAATTAATAACATTAAATTAAGGTATAATGTATCTTTATTTAATTGATGGTTGTTCATGTTGTTCAAAATAATCATTGTTTATCTAGCATTCTCCTTTATTTTTATTATGGAGAAGGGATTGGAGGTAGGACGGCGATATGGAGAGCGTGTGAGCTTTACCACGTTGTGGGATCAGGTAAGGACAAACTGGACAGTTCGAATTGCTCATGCCAAATCGAACGGTTTGCATTGTGCGCACAGATTGGAGAGTCCGAGTTGTAACCCCCCCCATGTGTCGCGTCAACGATCCTCCCCACAACGGTGTTCTCTAACCCTAGCTTCCCTTTACTGCATGTATTCTTACCATTCGAAATGAGCTTCATTTTTATTCCACCAGCAATCATTCTTCCATCCTCTTCTTCATCCAGATCTTTTTCTTCTTTCCAAAGTTGCTATATATATATATATATATATATATATATATATATATATATATAATGTCAAAAAAAAAATAAAGATGTTGATGGTCTTGATCTTCATATTATAAGATATTTCAGCCATTCTAATTATATTAATTTTTTTATTAATTTTATTAATTAGCATTTTTAAAAATATAATTAATATTGTCAAAAATTTAATTATAGTTGTTATTATTAGTAGCTCAAGTTAAGAACATATTAGTGATATTATTATTTTTATTGTTATTATTTTTATTTTTTTATTATTATTATTTGAGAGTTATAATAGTTGTTGTTGCTGTTACTAGCTCAACGTTCCAATGAGAATGTTATTATTATTATTATTATTATTATTATTATTATTATTATTATTATTATTATTATTATTATTATTATTATTATTATTATTATTATTATTATTATTAATTCAGAAATAAAATTGTTGTTGTTAATTTAGTTATATTATAATTGTTCTTGTTAGGTCAATTTAGGAAACATATCTTAGTGATATTATTATTATTATTATTATTATTATTATTATTATTGTTTGAAATTTAAGAATATATAATTAAATAATAGTTAGAAAATATATATATATATAAATATAGTTAGAGAAAATTTAATTCAACGGTGATGTCTGAGTTAGACTAATATGATAAATTAATAAAAGGAACATGTTTAGAACTTTTTGTAATATTCTTAGTAAAAAATATATGTTTAAAAAATACATTTTTGGATTAATGTTGTTGATTTTGATCAATAATTAAGTTTCGTAAAATATAATAATATAATGTATTTGGTTTTTGATAATAATTATTTGTTTACTGTTACGTTTTTAATTGACTTAAGTATGCTATTGTATTTAGTAGTAATTATTTGTTGATAATATTGGTTGTTCTAGTTTTTTTTATTATATGTCAGTAGCAAATTAGTAATTGTTGGTAGTTTGATTAATAATTTTTGTTTTTGTAGAGTTTATGGATGTTGACGTGTAATCACCCTACTGTCCTTCTGGATCGGTACGATGATAGGGTAGAGGAGCATTTACGTTTTACTGATTTTTATCATGTATCTCAGATTGGAATAGTGCAGTGTCAGAAAGCACTCGTAAATATTTTAGTCAAAAGGTGACATCCAGACACACATACCTTTCACCTTCTGATTGGTGAATGTGCTGTGACACTGGAAGATGTGGCTATGATTCTTGGTCTTCCGACGGATGGTCTTCTAGTCATAGGGATGACTATCAGCAGTTTTAAAGCCTTAGAGACGGAGTGTTTGCACCAATTTGGGGTTGTACCGAGAAAGTCAGAATGTAGAGGAAGCGGTATAAAGCTTACGTGGCTACGGGATCTAAAAAAACAGTTACAGTTGACTGATGAAGAAAGTATACAGAGGTACGTGAAGTGCCACATAGGTACGATATTGTTGGGAGACAAGTCTGGGACATTTGTGCACTGGAAGTTTCTGCCTTTACTTTGTGATTTTGGCAGTATCATACAGTTCAGTTGGGGTTTGGCTTGCCTCGCACATCTGTACAGGGCGTTATGCAGGGCATCTCGTTTTGACTGTAAGGAGATCGACGGTTCGCTAACACTGCTGCTCGTTTGGGCTTGGACCCGCTTTCCATTTCTAGCGCCGGTTCATAGGGAACCTCGTAGTTTTTCGCTTGCAAACAGGTAACATTATCTTACATTTACTCCGTATCTTCATATTTAGAATCCAGTCCTGTTAATGAATTAAGCGATATTAGGTGGCGTAACTGGGAGTGTGGAGACCAACGCTTTAGGTATATGAAACTTGCTCACTTTAGGAAGGCCTTGGATGATCTTCAGGAAGGCCAGGTATATTTTCATTAAAGAATTAGTTGGTTTGGGGGTTGCAGCATTATTGTTATTCCGATTGTAATCACTAGTGTGGTTTATTTTTCACAGTTTATGTGGGTTGCTTATTCTGTGGATCGTGTGGACCCGGACATAATTTCTGCAGACATCTACATGCACTCAGTTGTGTGGAGTGCTACGGTGCCGTTGGTATCTTTTGAATGCATTGAGTGGCATGCAACCGATCGGTGTAGGCGACAGTTTGGTTTTGTGCAGGGAGTTCCTCATCAGGAACGAAATCTAGACAAGGCACACGAAGAAGTCCTGACTGGTCCTAAGAATTTTAATTGGGTCATAGCCACGAGTCATTCATTTTGGGTGATGCAGTGGATAATAGGTATAATCACGTTCTGACTGAGCTTGATGGTCCACATCATCCTTTAGATATTTACATGCACTGGTACCATACAAAATATGGCAACCATTTGAACTTGTCCGATCTTGTAGTTCAAGAGAATGACGGGGTGATCAGGGTATGGATGATGTGGTGCAAGAGAATGAAGAGGCTGAGGAGCAGGAGACACACTCACTGCCACCTCCATCTCCGCCTCCACCTCCACAGGAACAACCTCAGTGTGCAAGCCAATATGTACCATAAACACAATTTACCTCATCATACCCAATACATCAGGAGTATTGGAGTGTGCTACAGTTTGACTTAGGAGACGGTAGTTCTTTTAGCCAGTTGCTTGGGTTCATGGCTGCAGATGCAGGCCAATCACAGTTTGACTTAAGTATGCTGTAGAATGTTGCTTTGACAAGTGCAGTAATAGGGAGATTGCATGCGCCCTTCAAGACTGAGTTGATGCATTCTACTAAATTCGTCGTCATGTGACCCCATCGGTAGCCACCATCAAATGCTAACGCATACTGTTCGTGGGGGATTCGATTTAACCAGTTAGTGTAAGTCTCGCCCCGTTCTCGTAACCGCTGAAAACGCACTTCGTACTCGCGCACCGTCCTCGAATATCCTACATAATAACAAACAACAAAAAAATGGGTTAACAAACACTTATTGAAGGTATCTCTATTGATAACAAACTTTGAATTACTCAATGTTACCTATATTGACGACAAGTTTTTGCAGGTACGGTGCCTTAAATTTTCTCAAGAAATTCGACTCTATATGCCTCATGCAAAACATATGGAAAGTTCTAGGAGGTGACCATGCTCCGTTACTGCAAGCCAAAACTGCATTGATGGATTCGTGTCTGTCGGATATGAGCCCCACACCATCCCGAGTCACAACATGTTGTCGTAGGTTACTAAGAAAAAAGTGCCACGCATCAGAAGTCTCTCCCTCCACAATAACAAATGCAATTGGGGAGATATTGTTGTTACCATCCTATGACACTGCCACTAACAAACAACCCTTATACTTTCCGTACAAGTGAGTCTCATCCACCTGGACAACTGGCTTACAATGTCTGAATGCTCTAATGCAGGAGTAATAACTCCAAAAGACCCGATGCAATACCCCGGATATCATTTACCAAGTCATCGCCTTGGTATGTAGGCATAGTCTCAAAATGGACGATAGCTGATGGCTCTTTATGACACATGGCCTCAAACCATATCGGCAATGCTTCGTACGATACTTCCCAACCTCCAAATATTTTTTCTACTGACTTTTGCTTAGCCAACCATGCTTCCCGATAACTTACAGTGTAATTGAACTTCGATTGCACTTCTACAATAACTGATTTTACCTTTAACGAGGGGTCAGCCTCAACCAACGGCTTTATTACTTCTGTAATTGTGTTAGAATCCAGCTTCGAATGATCCTGAGAAATGGTGGCTCTGGTACAGGTGTGACTACCATTATACCTCCTAATAACCCAACAGTACTTTCTGCTGATGATGTTAACCTTGATAAGCCAATCACACCCCCTCCCCATAATGTGTACAATTGGCATAAAATGTCAACGGCTCCGACTCATACACCCGATAGTCTACACTTCTTCGGATTACATACTCTTTCATCGCCCTAATAACAGCTTCCCTTGAACTGAATTCTATCCCAACAGCAAATTCACCATCTGCAACAAGAAGGACTTCTGCCACGACGGCAACCATATGAAAATTTAATAACCGAAATTAAAGGTAAATCAAATACACTCAATACATCTATGGTGATATTATTAAACTCTACATCAGGTTATTATCTCAATCTTAACAAAAAAGGAAAACATAAATACATAAATAAATATTGATTAACAAATAGTAATTAATATTTAACTAAATCAATGACTAACCAAAAATTTTTATTATCCTACACTTAACTACATAAACACCTTCCCAAGTGCTAATTGAATATATTTTCACATGTCACTTAACTATTTGCTCCATCAATAACTAACAAAAAATATTATTATTCTACACTTAACTACATCAACACATAAACAAATGCTAATTAAATATACTTTCACATGTCACTTAACTCTTTGCTCCATCACTCAATATAATTTATTACAGAATTCTAATCCGTCTTATAAAAATAGGCAATTACGTACCGGCGCTCATATAATCTGGAAACTCCGAAGCATGCATGGCTTCCAAATTCAACACTCGCATAAAAGATGGCTCCTCGAACAACACTTCATTTGCCAGTGAATTGCCATGTCTGTCACATTTGGAGCCATAGTGCCGTCACCTTGATCTTCATCTCCATTTGGATCCACAACTTCATAATTGCTTTCGAACTCTTCCTCACTGTCACTATTGTAATCTTCTCGTACAATATTTCGGTCGGCCTCAGATTATTCGAATTCAATGTACAACTCAATGAACGACATTTGGGCACGACTTTCAATATACATTGAAAACATCTCTTGCGTATTCGCTTCGTCGGTTATATATTTGGTTTGAAATTGAATGAATCCACCAAATACTGAGATGGGATATCTGTATAAAATACATGATATCTTCCTTGACATCGCAGAATCTATCTTCTCATATATCACACATTTGAGCTCTTCAAATGAGATTGTGAAGGGAATAACAACATCCAATGGATTTTCACAAATAAATTTTACTCCTTCAGATGTTTCTAACAAAATCTGACCAAAATAATACACTTTTAAAAGAACTCTATCATCTATTTCCCTCAACAACCTAAACAGAAACAGAACCCTCACAATCAATTTTTTTAACCTCGTAACAAAGAAAAAAGAACCAGGAGAAGTAGAAAAACGCAGAAGAACACAGTGAGGAAGAAGACACTATCTGCCTTGTTTATGTGTTACACATTTTTATATACATATAGCTCCATAAATCAGACCCTACGAGTTGTTCAAACTCGTTCAAAAATTCTTTTAATAATCAAATTGGACCCTACGAATTGCTTTTCCTATTACTAAAAAAACACCTACACGGACGGTCCGATTTGCACCATTAAAAATTCAAATTTTCCCTCCTTACAAATCGGACTATCCGATTTGCCCCTTATATTTTATTCAATATACAATTCGCATGGTCCGAATTGCTCACATCAAAAATCATAAAAAGCTACCCCACATTGTGGTGTAGCACCTCCATACCCCATAACAAAGCACTACACACTCATATGTTCCATAACTAAAAAAATCAGCCCCAATATTTATAAAGTTATATGTTATAAATAATAATTTAAAATTAAAAATGAGATTTATTATTTCAAAGTTTATCTCAGTTTAATTTTATTTTTTAATATTTTTAATTATTTTATTAAGATAGTTATATAATTATAAAATTTTGTTAGTTCTTTATTAAGATGATATTATTTTTTAATGTAAGATCAGTCTCATTTCATCTATCAATTTTAATACAAATTTTAATTTTAAATCAGTTTACTTCTTGAAATATTCCAAAAATATTCCATTAAATAGAGTTTGTTTTGGAGTATTGGGATTCATTATTATATTTTGTGGCTAAAGATTGGAACTTAAATTTCAATACAGGAACACAAAATTTCAGTTCTTTCAGGACCTTCAAAAAGTGGGGACATAAGAAAACTAAAATTTTAGAGATGCGGACAACAACTTTAATAACATTTCTTTTCGAAAATATTCTCATTTAACTTTTTAAATTTCCATTCTACCTTCTCTGATCTATCTTCACCTCTCCAACCTTCTGTCATCTCATCCTGCACTCTTTCCATCTCTTCTGTCATAGCCTTATCTGTCATTCTTCTCGACGACGGCAGCGAGCACGGCTCCTCCTTCCCTCACTGACGACGTCCCCTCTCCAACTCATTCATTACCACCATCCACCACTCTCCGACCCTCCTGACATTGTCACCGTCCGCATTGCCATGTTCCCCACCGGAAAGACCCACCATGACGACTTTTGCCGCCTCTTCTCCAAGCATGGCCCCCACGTTTTTTGCGACGCCATTTTGACCATCTCCTTCGTCGGACCAATTGTTGCTAAATTTCTCATCACCATCCACCATACCCAAACCCCCGAAAGATTCAAACTTTTCACCATTCCAGAGGGGTTGAAGGTCTTTGAGCTCTGCTTTGTCATGGTGAGTAACAAATGTGCTTGGCAATCCTCCTTGGTTGAAGACAAGTTCTTTTGAATTCTCCTGGCAAGGTTGCAGATATTTGATTCATTAACATGAATTGAATTTCTAGGGAAAAAAAAAGAAAAGAAAAGAAAAATAGAGTTTGTACATGATTGTTACTTTAGTTGAGTTCATTGGAGCCAATTTGAACTTTTCTGATGACGATGATGAAGAAAAGGAGGGATTAGGATTTAAGTTTTTTTTTTTTAATTAACAAGTATATTTTTTACTTAAGACATAATTTACACTAAACACAATATAGATACTTAATTTAATCTTCATCTCTCAATCTCAGATTTCCTTCCAAACGGTACCTTAGAGTTACAGTGTAAGGATTCTCCACAGCAAGACCTTCTTCCTCTGACCACTCCTTCAACTTCGTCAATGGTGGCCACACACAAATGAGATGGAAGTTGTCATTCCTGTGGAAATAGCCACCTCCCAGTTCTGATCCCAATGCATTATTATTGCCAATGATGATGTTGGTGCTTCGAATGCCACACATCCATGGCGGGTATCATCATCATCACCGCGTATTACAGCAAAGAGGAAATAACATCTTTTTCAAGGGTCAAAATAAAATTTTTAAAAATTTAAACTTAAGTGTGTATCTAAGAATTTAATTTTGATTAAGTTAAAGTAATTTTAGAAATACATTCAATTATGTAACGTCACGTCAAGATACTTTTTAGTTTTTAGAGTAAATATCCATTTCGCTCCCTAACCATTTGGACGAGGGACTAAGCGCCTCCCAACAATTGAAAATTACTCAAGCGATCATCATCCACCTAAGAAAATGGTCTTTACGCCCCTTGTAATCGGTTGGAAAATGGTAGAGTGTTGACATGTCAGTGGAAGAATTTTGTTCCTCTAAAATTGGGACAAATCGACCTTTGAGAGCCTTAAACAAGAGCAAAGTTCATGGTCCACCCCTCCACCCTTTCCTCCCTTCTTCGCCACCTCCGGCGACTACCTTCGCCTCTGGGAGGTTTGCAAATCCTCCATCAAGGCCCTCTCCCTCTTTAACAACAGCAAGACTAGTGAAAGTGTGCAATTGAGGTATTTGTAAAAATGTCTCAACTAAATTTGATGGATCACAAGCCATCCATGCCGAGAAAGCAAAAACCAGAGAAATTATCATACATTAAACAGAGAAATTATCGGCAACTCTTTCAATTCCACCAGCACCTCCTAGGGCGACTTTGAATGGGAGAAGCATGTGAGCAGGTCGGCGCGCCGTGCCTCCCCTTCTAGTCTCTCCGTCCTTATCACCGATTTGTGAACCTTCTAGAAGCACGCAAGACAGTGAACCCTTAACCCGCTGTCATTTGGGTCTCATCGAGTCCGTATATGGGATTAATATAATATCAATAATTTTATTAATTTATTATCAGTAAATGGACAAATTAGTCCCTAAAAAATTAGACGATCTCCAAATTGATCCCTGATAAATTAAAATAATTAAAATTGTCCTAAAAAAATTTAAAATTGATCACGTTAGTCCTTCTATCTTTTTTGTCACTAACAATGTTAAGTGTTGCTGATGTGGTATGTTAGCTTGACATGTTAGTAAACGGCGTCGTTCTCTCCCAAAGTACATTTATTACTCACATCACCTCTTCAGTTCCTCACACTCACTCATTCCAATTCATTCTTCATTCTCTCAGAGCAAAACCTCTCCTTATTTCACTACAAAGAAGAAAAAGTGTTGAACAGCAACCTATAGTATAGTCCGACAACATCATTGTTTTTGACCTAACTGCTGAAACTATATTCATTATGCCTGAAATCCCTTTGAATGCAGATTTCAAATCCCTATGAATGTTCTTCTTTTTCGGCAGGTTCATCAAGCGCACTTGACCACCAATAAGAACAACTAAAGTGTCTTCAAATTTCATGGTAACAGTAATAGTCAAATGCCAAATTGTAGACACTGTACCGCAGATACTAGAAATAAACAGTGGCAAAAAACAATGTCATGTTTCATCCAAAGACCAAGCACAAACAAACAACAATAACAACAACATCAACAAAATATAAACAACACTAGACCTTAGCATTTTTCTTTGACCATATTCTTTTTAGACTCCATAAAATCTTTACTTCTGAATCAACAAAAATTAAAGAATTCAGGATAAAAAAAATTAAGAAAACATCAAAATTTGCATAAAAGTTAAAATGCATGTATTATTTCATCAAACATATAAAAGTTAAAATGCATGTATTATTTCATCAAACATAATAACATGAACCACAAACAAGTGAACAATAAAACAAAAACAAACATAATAACATGAAACACAAACAAGTGAACAATAGCACAAAAATAATCATTCTATGGAATAAAATTCAATCAGTGTTCAAATGTTACTAAATCTTTCTTCTTTTCTTCATTGTTATTGGGGTTAACAACACCGCTCTTGAGCTTTTTCAAGTTAGCAAGTTGTACTTCTCTGCTTTGATACATTTCGTCGAGCAATTTGTCTTCAACGAAAGTGTTACACTTTCCCTTCACCGAACCCTCTGGGTTTGTGCTTCAACCACTTTCTCATCTTCTCAAATGGCATCATTCCCTTTTCATCTCCACCTTCTTCGTCTTTTTCATTGTTGTCGTCGTAGTATTCATTAGCGTCGCCCAAAACGACGTTATCGTCCTCAAAGTTTTCATCGTTGTCGTCGTCATAGTAATCGAATTTATCGTCGCAGCAAAAAGCTCGAACCATTGCTGTCGTGTGACTGCAACAGTAGCCGACCCTCGCCGGAGAAGACGCACATAACACTTACCGTTTAATTGCTCGTCGAAATCAATGTCGTTTGTCTTCTGGTGACCGTCATTGCTAAGTTCAGACTTTAGAATAGAACAAAGAACAAGGTTTTTTTTTTTTTTGACTTAGAGGGAAGGGAGGTGTGATTGAAGTGCGAGGAATTGATCCTTTGTTTTTGTTGCTAGTCCATACGATGCTGTTTCATGAATCAGCTTTTCTTAGGTGAAAATAACATCGTTTTATATGGTGACGTGTGACTTAACATGTTAAATTAGTTTTTGCTAATGGCGTTAGTGAAAATAGTGATAGAAAGACTAATGTAACTAATTTAAAATCTTTTAAAAATAAAATTAATTATAAAAATTTTTTACAAATAAAAATAAAAATTACGTAATTTTTCGGAGATTAATTTAATAATTTACTCACTTTATATTATTATTCAAAGCGTAGGTAGTACCAGCTGCAAAGTGAAAAGTTCCATCCTTTCCTTTTCAAACAGTTGTCAGGTAGCGAATCATGTTATGTTATTGTTATTGTTATGCTGTTTACTTTATTTATTTGTTTATTTATTTATTTATTCCTTTCGGATCCTACTTAACCCTCAAAAAGTTTCATATCACCCACACGACAATGACCAAAAATATTTTCTTTTCCTTTTAATAATGTGCACAATTAAGATTTCTCAAATAAATTTCGTGCTTCCATGTATAAATCGTGGCTCAATTAGAATATAGAATAATTGCTATATATATATTTTGACCATTATTAATTATATATTTTTTTATTTATTGTTTGTCTTTCTAAAACGGGTGTTTCTTGTGTTTGCATCAAAGTTTAATTTTATTTATTTATGTGTCATGTCCTTTTGCCGTTTATAATAAGATTTAAAATTAACATATTATTGTAAAGTGAATGTTTTTGATTTAAGTTGTAAAGTTTCAACTAAACCACATAACCACTTCTGCCGTATAATAATAATAATAATAATAATAATAATAATAATAATAATAATAATAATAATAATAATAATAATAATAATAATAATAATAATAATAATAATAATATATACTCCACACTAGAAATTTAAAACACATAAAGCTCTTTAAATTTCGGTTTGGTGCATTTTTTTCCTATTTATTACAACACTAAACCGAAACTTCAAGTTATTAAACGAATAAATATCAGCGTAACCTACTTAATTATGGTAATATTAGAATGATAAAAAAATTAAAATTTATTTTATTTAATATTTATTAATTATTATTAAAATTAATAAATATTAAATAAAGTAAATTCTAGCTATTTTGATTAATATTTTTTGTTACTTGGCCAAAACTAAAAAGCAGAAATAAAGGGGGAATTATGGAACACAAATTCTCTTGCTGGATCAACTATGGAAATTCTCGATCACGGAAAAAATTTTGAAAAAGAATCAAATAAAAAAATATAAGATAAGAAGATATTATATCCAACTCAAAACTTTAAAATAATAAGTTAATAAGTCTTTTATCTTATAAATTTTTCACTCTTTCTTACTTTTTTTAATGTGAGACTAACTTCATATAGTCATCATACTTGCAACATTAACACCTCCGTTATTAAAACTGAAATATTAGGGAATTTATGTTTGGACAAGATCCATAGATTTAAAATAACATAGGAAATACTCAGCAAGACAAGAAGTATTACTCACGTCATACAATAGTTATTTATTGTACAAATATTCACATTCACTCTATCTTTCATATCATACACATGTAATAATACAAATTATAAAAAAATGGTTTAATTTATTTTATTCTCACATTCTTCAATTATCCAAAAAAATTTCCTACTATCTTATAGTAAATCATGCCAATGTCACATGATCACTACATTAGGTTAGGTCATATTCATTATTATTATTGATGAAAACACATCACCATAAATGGAGGCCATTATTTCTAGAAATAAATACCATAGAAAGCCTAAATAAAAAGGGTCTTCAGCTACATTATAAAACCATGAATTTAATTTGACAATGATATATATGTTGATAGTTGATACTATATAGCCTCATGTTAATTTAATGTGAACGGTACATGCATCTACTATATATATATACTGAAAATTTTATGTACAAATATATATACACACGAATTATTTACAAAAATACATGTTCCAATAAGGCCACACTAGCTACCACCTGTTAATATCAATATCAATATCAATCTAAGATGATTATTGAATTATTATTTGAGGGTACCCCAAAATAAAAGGAATAAAATAATGAAAAGGCTTTGGCACATGGCTTCGCCCTATTGTATAAAAAATTCTCCCTATATACTAGCTATGTCTCTATCTATTATGCATGTTTCTTTTTCATCCCACTATTGCTTTTCTTTTTATTTAATTAATTAAAATTGTATTTTTTACGCATTAGATTTACACTTTTTTGCAGTGGTATTTTTTTGAAATGTAGAATGTTAGAGTATTATTCTAAAATGTAGAATCGTTTAATTAAAAAAGTAAGAATTAGATTGTCCAATTTGTTATAAATACAGAAATCGAATCGTCTGATTTATGAGAGTCCGATTTGTGTATCTCCCATATTTTTAAAAAACACCAAAAATAACCATATTAAAGTGTATCACTCTTATTACTTCTATATCTAAATTTTTTAGTCTTAGATTTATTGATAAAGTAAATATATAGGAATGTATTTTATAATAATACTAATAATAATTAATTAAATTTACACATTCTATAAATGTCTTTATTTGTAAATTAAATGTATGTTGAATAATCTAAAAATATGCTCTAATAATATTAATGAGCTAACTGAGGTGTCTCAAAATTATCTAAACTTTTGTGCATAAGTAAATAAAGTACCAACGGATTAAAAGGGGAAAAAAATTAAGAATTGAAGTCAAGTTTAAGTGCATTAAAGAATTATGAATGAATAGACGCTCCCATGCATGATGGGTCCAATGCCTTTTGAAAAAGAAAAAAATTCAAATATTTAACATGTTTGTAGCTTTGAGCAACATCTTCGATTTTAACATGGTGAATGATGATGATATACATGAAAAAATAAATGACTCATGTTTTTCCAAATACGAGCGTCTGGTGGTTTTAAAAATGCTTAATACGTGGCAGCATTGTACAAGAAATGAAATTAAGAAACTCTTGGATACTAATAATTTTTAGTATGTTTGGTAATTATTTAATCAGTATAACTATTAAATTATTTTTAATAAATAAATTTTATTAATTATATATATAAATTTTAAAAAATATGAATGTAAATTATATTAATTTATATGTACAAATTTTAATTTATATATATATATATATATATATAAATTATATATTTTTTATATATAAAATTTCTATAAATATAAATACAAATAATTCTAATTAAATGTTGGTCATGTAAGATTGTTCAATAAAATTTACCTCAAAAATGAATATTGTAGTATTTGATTTTTATTCCTGAATTATTTTCTTAATCTAATTCGGCTTCTGATATAATGATGTGCCACACACAATATAATGAATATTGTAGGAATAAAGTTCATTCAACAACCCTGTAATCAATGTTCGTAAAGGTCGTTGATATTAATGTTAAGGACAAGTACTCTACCTTTCTTTTCCTCCCTTTAAAGAATTTTAATAAAGATAAAACAGAAAGGTTAGAGAGATAAAAAAAAAGGACAGAATTTGATTTATTTAATATTTATTAATTATTATTAGAATTAATAAATATTAAATAAGATAAATTTTAATTATTTTTTGTTAATATTTTTATTATCAAATATTTCCGAAGATAAAATTAGTAGTTGTTTCCTAATTAATAAGTGTTTACTGTTTATTCCTTTGATTCTCTTAAATCACATTTCACCCCACTAGCTAGGAGTACTAATAATAATAGTTGCCACTTTCTTTTTTTTAAATTAATTATTTGCCACTACCCCATACATACACACATATATATATAGGGAGAGAGAGTGAGTGTATACATAATTACATATAAATTACTAATGTATTTTAATCAATAAAAGATAATCTCATTCTATAAAAATGAATTAATTTTGCCCCATTATTATTTTCTGATGGGGTAGATAATTATTTTCATGAACTTGAATTGAGCTTATGGTAATTAGAAGATGGCCCGAGATAGTTTAATCTGGGTAAAAACTCAGGTGGAGCAGTCGACTTCACATAAAGTTGATAGTCGAAAGTCGTTGGATGAAAATTTAGTCAAATCAGTCAAATCATTTAGCGACTGTATTTGAAGTCGACTGCAATTGAATTTTTACTTTAATTTGGACTATTTCATGCTATGTATCATGTATGTATGTGTAAATGTGTATGATCAATGTCACACACTCTTATCTAGTTATCTGCTACAAACTGAAAGTGATAGCGATATATGGGGACACAGATTGTTTAGGCCTAGCTAGCAATACATTTAATACGAAAAATTATATGAGAGAAATATTAGAAAATATTTTTAGTAGAAAAAGAATAATATAAAAGTTTGTACTATTTTAAAATTTATTTACATAACTAATAATAAATGAAAATATAAATTATTGTGTTACCCCACAGGGCAGAGCGCAAAATGAAAGTCACATGGATTGTGCCCTCTTCTTTTGGGCAGCACCAACTAACCTAAGTACCTAACCTAATACATATATTGAAACATTACTCACAAGTCATAAACCCCTTTTGATTATTGGAACATGATTATTATATGCCCCACCTTTTTGGAAGAGAGCATTCCATTCACTCATCATAATCATATCATCTGTTGAGATTAATAGATTCACCTCAATCAAATATAAGGTGGAGATCTAATCCCCTATATATATGAATAATAATTACTAATTAGTTTATATATATAACCAATTATTTAGAGTGTGAAAATTTGTCATCATGACACCAATAGTTTTCCAAAAAGCAAATTCCATAATATTCTTGAAGACCTATTCAGGTGTGCATGCTTGTCTTAAGGCAAGATGCAAGTTACTTTATACTTTCTTTTATGTTATTTTAAGGATACGCATGGGTGTGTTTTGTTTATAAATATAGGATACTAAAATATAGATATAAAAATATAAAATTGTATTTGAGAAATAAAATATAAATTGTAATATATTTTAAAATATTAAATTAATATATTTTATATATTTTTTTAAAATATTAAACAAAAATATAATTTATTTCTTTTTTTATTGTCACTATTAGTTTTTTATAATTATATTTTTTATTATTTTAATTTTTTTATTTTATGTAAAAAAAATTAAATTTTTGTTATTTATTTAATTTTATATTCAATTTATCATTAAACAAAATATAAAAATATTAATTTTTATATTCTTATTCTTTGTATTATATTTTAGTATTCTGTTTTATCCCATTCTTAAAATTAAATGCAGTTCATGTGATGACGAAAAAATTAATTAAATTGGCATATTATTTTAGTTACATGCATGCTTAGATTTGAAGTAAATTATGTGTATATATGATATATTTACAGAAAAATGCAGGGAGATAATTTAAATGTTAAACAACGTAAATAACAATTTAAAAAAAAGATAAATTAATTATTAAAATTAGATTCACAATTAAAATAATTAATTTTTAAAATTAAATTATTAAGGTTAAGTACCCTAATCTCCTCCATCACATCACGTTCTCATTCTATTTCAATCATCCTCCTCCTCCAATTTACATTTTCTCCTTTTACTATGCCACTATGAAAATAGTACTGTAGCTTCAACCACCGTAACATGCAGCGCTGCCAAATGCTGTCCATCATCGCGACTTTCTCCTTACGCACCGCAACTACTACCGAACGCCGTCCACTATCGTGGCGTCTTCCTTGTGCCACTGAACGCTACCTACCCCACTATCCTGATTGCAAGCATTATTATGCATGCTGCTTTTAAGACCATAGAAAAAATAAATCAAGCATGCGAGATTGTAGTTATTGGAGATATGCTGATCACAACGTGATTAGTTTCATTGATAATAGTAATTATATAAAAAGATGAGCATATAGCAAGCTACTATTTTTTTTATTGGTATTCGGCTGCATAGAAGCTATTTATTTTTCATCTCGGTTAATAAAGTTTATAGAAGGAGGTTATATGCCAATTGTGTCTTCTTTCTTCTTGACGATGATCATAGAAATATGACATTACGTGCACAAAAAGAGGCACATGTTCGAGTTTGAAAATAAGGTTTTCAATAAGTACATGTTCATGATTGCAAGCATTATTGTTTGTGCTACCAATCACTGCAGCACTCTCCCTCTT
This sequence comes from Arachis hypogaea, assembly GCF_003086295.3. NCBI lineage: Eukaryota > Viridiplantae > Streptophyta > Magnoliopsida > Fabales > Fabaceae > Arachis > Arachis hypogaea. The sequence goes on along the minus strand of NC_092045.1, from coordinate 105,015,858 downwards.
TCTTATTTCCACCTTGTTGTGGTCAATCCATATATAATATGCCGGATATGGTTATTTTAATAAGTATGCAAATGATTATTTTAATTGTTATGTGAATAGTTATTTGGTTGGAATGAGTTAAGTTAAATACAACTAAAATATGCTAGATGTTCACTTTACTAGGCATGTAGATGATTATTTTTATCCTTAAGTTGATAGTTATCCTTAAGCGTAATAAGGGCCCTTATTGGCGAACCAGCGGTGGTGAGGAGGATCCCAGTGGTAACAATGGAGGCTGGTTGGCGACCAAGCAACGACAGAAGATTTGGAGGAAAAGCTGGTGCTTTGATAAATTAGGATATAATGGATGGTTAAAATTTTTGAATTATTAAATGGAATTTTTTAGTTAGATAATTTAGATAAAATGTTTTTTTTTTTAACTTTATTAGGCCAATTTTCCAACCTATTATTTACATTATTCAGATTCTTCGTTATTATGTACCTAGCAAAATTAATTTCGCATCACATCTTCAATTATTTTATTTTGGACGATTATCTATCTTCTTTATAAAATTATTTAATTTTTATTTTTAATTTATCACACGAGTCAGCTGCTAGTAATAATAATTTTTTATTAAAAATATTATTTGTACACAAAAATTAAAACCAAGTACTATATATTTTTGTATAAATATATATAATTTAATCTATTTTTAATATATAATTTATATTTTAATATATATTTTATTATAATAACTAATTTTAGTGTATATTTAATATTTTTTTATTAATTTTTTCCAACGTTGTAATTGAGTATCTTTTATAAAAAAAATTGTATGTTTCACTTCACAATTTTTTTTTATAATGATGTATTCTTCAATTTAATTTAACTATATCAAAATGTGGAAATATTAAAGAAAGAAATGCAAAAGGGGCAAGACATTTATTTTACCACTTAGAGGGTTTAAATAAATTTAAGGTCACGTCAGCAATAATGATTTTCAATTAAGAACTTTAAGATAGATTGTCATTTTTTGGGTTTTAGTGTCTCCAAAATATTTTATTTCAATTTTTGGTCCCTCTTTCTTCCCATATTTATTTGGATTAAAAATATAATTAAACAAAAAATTATATATATATGGTTGGGTGTCCAAGATAAATTTTAATAAAAAATATTTTTTGTATATCAATTCTGATATTTACAATAATTAAATTTATTTAAAATTAAAACTTGTATTGATATAATATTTGAAATGAGACCAATATCAATAATAAAAGACTATAACATTTAAAAAGAAAAGACTAATTAAATATTACTACTTATATAATTCATCAAATAAAATAATTAAAAATAATATAAAATTTAAATTAAATTAAAATTAAACATTAAAATAATAAATCTCACATTAAATTTTAAATTAATTTTAATGATATATAGTCCTATAAATATTTACGGCATTGTATAGAACTCAAAATAAAATTAAATTAAAATCAAACATGATGCTCTAAAGTCATGTAACACGAGTAGGTAATTACTTGTTAAGATGGTATATTTTTTTATTTTAAAAAAAGATATTTATTTAATTATTTATTCGATACGTGAGATATATATACACATAAAATTTGACCTTTTGAATAATATTTTGTAAAAATTCAAACAAATTTTAAGGCTTTATTTAAAAAATGGATTGAGACTGAAAAATAAATATTAAGAGATGAGAAATGAGAAATAAAAATTAAATTAAATTTTTGTATTATATTTAGTATAAAATATATAAAACTAAATTATTATATTTTAATATTAAAGATTATGAATTTAAATTTCTCTATCTTTAATAAAAAAATTATTATATCTATTTTAAGATAAATATAAAAATTAAAATAAATAAAATTACTTAAATATTTTTATTAATTAAAAAAAAAAACAAAAGGCCTAAATAATCACCCCCTCCTTTCTTTTCTTTCCTTTCCCCTTCCCTTTGAGAATCATCATCATCATAACATAATAAGTAAAATTTCATTTTGACTTCTATTCTTTTTCAATTTAAATAAATCGTAACTTAATAATTGAAAATGACAGTTTTTTCTTTATTTTTTCTTTTCATTAGACGCATGAGCCTCTTATATTTCTTTTATATTAGACGTATGAGCCATTCTGTAAGAATTTTCGACAAAAGATGATGAAAAATACTTACGTGTGATGTAACTTGTATGATTTGGCCTTCATCACTCTTATGTGAATGATAACCATTTGATCGAAATTATTTAGTTCTTACATAATTGATAAATCATTATTTTACGGTTTATTTTATACTAAATTGAGTGAATTTTATCTATTATTTTCACATTTATTCATAGAATTCGTACATTTTACATTTTCTTTCCTAATTTTGTGCTATGATTGAAAACATGCTTTTTTGGCCTTAAACCTACTAATTTTAATCATCTCTTATTATCATTCGATGCTGTGATATGTTTGTTAAGTGTTTTCAGGGTTTATAAGACAGGAATGACTTAGAGGATAGAAAAGAAGCATGCAAAAGTGGAAGGAACACAAGAAATTGAAGGAATTGCTAAACTGTCAATCTTGACCTCTTCGTACTAAATCAATCATAACTTGAGCTACAGAGATCTGAATGAGGCGGTTATAGTTGCGTTGGAAAGCTAACATCCGGGGCTTCAAAATGATATGCAATTTGTCATAGTTGCCTTGCAGTTAGGTGACGCGTACGCGTCGCTCATGCGTGCGCGTCGCAGGATCAACGTGACCAGTGCAAGAGGCAATCGATGCGTACGCGTGGATGACGCGTACACGTGACCAGAAATTTATTCAAGCGACACGTACATGTTGCCGACGCGTACGCGTGACGAGCGTCACATGCTGCAATTTACAGAACTCGCTAGGTGCGATTTCTGGGATGCTTTTGACCTAGTTTCAGGCCCGAAAATACTAATTAGAGGCTGTAGAGTGGAGCTGGAAGGGGAAAATCAATCATTCAACTTTCATTCACATAATTTTAGGTTTAGATGTTGTTTGCCTCTCTCCTCTCTCTAAGTTTTAGGATTTCTACTCCAATTTCTTCTTAGATTTAGATTTAATTTCTGTTTTTATTTACAATTCCTTGCAAGTTATTATTCTATCACCTTTGTTTTTCAATTCTACTTGTTATTTTCTTCACCCTGTTATCCTTATGTTTATGCACTCTTGATGCTTTGGATCTTTGTTAATACAATTTATATATTCATATTGTTATTGCTTTCTTCGGTTGTCATTGTTAATTTGTTTCAATTGGGTGTTTAGATTTAATATTACTTGTTACTTTTCTATGTCTATATTTTATGTCTTCCAAATGTTTGATAAAATGGTTGGCTGGATTTTGAATTATATTTTTATGTTCTTAACTTGGAGTGATCAATTAGAGACTCTTGAGTTATCAAAATTCTTTTGTTGATTGGCGATTGAAAATTGTTAGTTGGCTTAGACTTCACTAAATCTAGTTTTTAATTAGGACTTGTGAACTTAAGTTGATTTTTCTCACTTGACTTTCCTTCATTGTTAGAGGTTAACTAAGTAAGAGCAAAAGGCAATTACCATCACAATTGATGGTGATAATAAGGATAGGAATTCCAATTCTCAATCCTTGTTAGGACTTTTCTTAGTTGTTATTTTATTTCTTTGTTATTTACGTTACTTGTCTCTTATCATAAAACCCAAAAATATACTTTATCATAACCAATAATAAACACTTCTTTGCAATTCCTTGAGAGACGACCTGAGATTTAAATACTTCGGATAATTTTATTGGGTTTGCTTAAGTGACAAACAATTTAAATATTGATTGAGGTTTAATTGTCGGTTTAGAACTATACTTGCAACGTGATATTTTTGTGAAAATCTTTATCGACATTTTTCCTCCATCAATAATCATCAAAATGATGTCCTAATTAAATGGTTATCATCCCTTTGCAGCATTATTTTAATGACTGTATAGACAATAAACAATCCAAATCAAATAGTTATCATTCATATAAGACAGGTGATGAAAGTCAAATCTTATAAGCTAACGTCATACGTAAGTATTTTATGCTAATTTTTACCAGAAATTCTCATAGAAGGGCTCATGCGTTTGACAAAAAAAAAAAGGATGAGCAGATTGTTATTTTTTAACCATTAAACTACAGATTGTCTAAATTGAAAAAAGACAAGGATCGAAAAAAGATTTTACTCTAAGATAATCATCAGAATGAAGTTGCAACACCTGCCCCAACTTTGAATGGCTCCATTCCTTGCTAACACTACCGAAAAAAGATACTCTCTCGTCACCGTCTCAAAATCCTCTCCTTTTTTTGCGTTCTTCTCTTTGCAGCAACCTCCTCCAATAAGTCTCTTCACAGTAGGAGCAGTTCCTTCCCCTTCTCTTTCTCTCTCTTTCTTCGACGATGATAACAGCCTTTAACCTTTTTAGCGTCACCTCTTCTCCCTTTATATTCTTTGGTGTCTCTTTTTCCTTTTGGTATCTCCTAATTCAGGTCATGAAAATATTCAATAATTTTTTTGTTAAATTTAAAATTTTAAAAATTAAATTAAAATATTTTTTAAAAAAATATTATTAAAATTTTATTTTCTATTTTTAAAAATTTTAGTCGTTAATTTTTATTTTTTAAAAATATTAAAAAGACTAAAATTTTAATCTTAATCTTCAAAAATCAAACACAAGTCTCAGTCTCAAGTCTCAATTCTAGTTTTGGAAAACAAAATGCTATCTAAATGACTGGAATTGAGAGAAGTCTAGAAATAATGTTGTTACTTTTGTTTTTCAAGCAATAGGTATAGTAAAGTTAATTAGGAGTTAGTCTTAGAAATCTAATAGAATGTATACTTAAGCAATCATAATTATTGAATAAAATATTGATTAAAAAATTGAGCTATCAATATAAGTTATATAATTAACATTTTATTTATTTAAGTTGTAATAATGGATTTTTTTTATTTAAATTAAATATATTACTAATTTAAATAAACGTGAAAGAATTTATCAAAATGCGTAATTAGTCACATCTCGAATACGGTATAAAAAACAAAAAAATAAATATATTTTGAGTGCACAAATTTCGTTCTGTGATATAGAGTCTGAGAGTCATATTTTGAGTGCACTCAAGATATGAACATGAGCGCATCTTGAATACACTGCATCCGAAATATGCTTATATTCTGATATAAACTAATACATTCGAGATACGTGCAAGACTACAAAACGAAGGCACTACATCCGAGATATAGTCAAGATTCGATATGCTTATGATATAAATAAAAATAGCATAATAAATAAAAAATTATTTAATGAATTAAATTTGTGTTAACATAACTTTTTAAATAATTTTTTAAATAGTAAATTTAAATCCTCTCAAGAGAATTTATTAAATATTTTAATACGAGAGTTCTTTTAAATACCGTTATGTATAAAATTTAAGAGCATATCAATACTTTTATATCCTATTTATGATTTATAATTCAAGAAGAGACAACAAAGATAAAAAAAATGGAGGTATTTATTTCTATTAGAAGTTTGGAAATAAATTAATAAGCACATATAGATTAATATATTTATTTCTATTATTATATTATCTTTGTTTCATTGAAATTTATGTTAAAAAAATATATTATTAAATTTAACATAAAACAATATTTATCTTATTATAAGTATCAAAAATAAATAAATAAATAAATAGATTTAACATTAATAAATATTGATATATAATATATTTTTTAAAACTAACCAAACTTAATTAATTATTAAGCTAAAATTTAATTGCCTAAACATAAATGAAATTATTAGTTTTTTTCAAAAATTAGTTAAGATAAAAAAATATTATCTACCTATTAATATTCTTTAAATTGTTAATATATCAAACTAATTTTAAAAACATATATAAAATATAATATTTAATTATTTTAAAATAAAGAGAAGAAATTTTATAAGCATATCAGATCTTGATTATATCTCTGATGCACTGATCCATATCAGAATATAAACATATCTTGGATGCAGTGTATCCGAGATGCGCTCATGTTTATATTTCGGGTGCACTCGAGATATGACTCTCAAACTCCGTATCACAAAATATATTTGTTTTTTTGTTTCTCCCACTATATCTGAGATATGACTAGAAATATATTTTGATAAATAATTACAGATTTATTTAAATCGGTAAATATTATATTTTTTTAATTTAAATAAAAAAATCCTGTAATAGTCACTGCCGACTTGTTGAGTTTCTAAATCATTTTCAATATTTTGATGCTAATGACGAGAGAGTTAAGATATCAAAACCTCAAACTTTTTTCATCTGCACGCGCACCCATTGCATGAGTCAATACTCAATTCTAGTTTGGACTTATGGGCCTTTTACTTTTTTGTTTTTTCTTTTGTTTGTTTTAAAGATATTAGATGAGCTTTTTATTGATTGGGATAATTCAAAACTTTGTGGTCCAAAGCAAAGGATCCTTCTTGTTGAGTCTTGACCAAAACATTAAAACAGTAATATTGTTGATAATAAATGAATTGCATCTTTCTTTTTTAAATTAATTTTTATTTAAATTGTTGCATGCAGATGGAAATTAGAAGCATTGAATGGTTGGTGGGTGATCTATTCCTACATGCTGCATGATATTATGTCAACACTATGAAGCACATGCAATCTTATTCATGACTTGCACTTGCCAAAAATAAATGGTGGTTGGGTTACAACTTACAACATATGTGTTCAATTATTATCACTAACCATTAAAGAGAAAAAAAAAAAAAACCAAACCAAACCATTAATAAGTACTCACATGAAGAGGGATAATAGAAAAATAAAATAAAATTAAAATCTGGGACTTGGAATGGCAAAAGTAGCTCATTTAATTTTGTTGCCCTATAATCAGAATAACATTATAACTTGGCTCATGACAACCCTTAGGCCTCTGCTTTACATCTTGAAAGCATTAATAGACAAGTTTCTTGAAACTACAAAAAGTGCACAAAAATGCATGGAAACTAATATAACAACTCAAAATCACCTAAAAATTACAGCAAAAAATTTAGTTTCAATGGAACAGTAATCAGAATGATGCTAACAACAATAATCAGGGCTTCAGGACCCAGATAATAGAACGAGACCCAAAGCGCAGAAATTTTGAGTGAACCAAAGAAGATATGCAGCAGCAGGCAGCAGCAGCACAATGCAAAGGAGGTGCACGGTGGCTTGATGTGCACGAAGAATGGCGACGGGTCATTTGGCAACATGGCGAGTGGTTTCTCGTAAAGGCAGACAACATTCACCATGACACCAGACGGTGCAGGGATTCTTTAAGGGGAACAGTGCAGCCGGCGGCTTTGGAATTTTCAGCTGTGTTTTGTCTGGTGACCAGCATTAAGGAAGCATTGCCGCAGTGGCTGTGGAAGGAAGTAGCACTGGATCAGTCAATTGTAGTGTATCTCGGGTAGTGGGAGGTGGTGGCGCCTTGGTCAACTGAGGATCACCGGTGGCACTAGCAACAAGTGCTGTGGGCTCTTGTGGAGGATCGCCGGCAGCAGGCAGCAAATGGACAGTATTTTCGCCTGTTACGGTGGAGCTCTTCAATTGTCCCCTAGACATAGCTGCAGCAACCAGATTTAGAGCAAATACTAAACAGGAACGACAACAACAACAATGATATTTGCTAAACAGTCCCTGTCATTCTAGCTATAGAGTTTCAATTGGAGCATCATAAATTATCGGCATCGTTGATACTTGCGATACATTTCACTCGAATTAAGCTAGTAATGTATGACCAAGAGAAATAATGGCAAGACATGGTTTTGATGAAAAGTAATTTCCTTTCACTATGAATGTTCAAAAAATTCATTATCAATAACACCAGAATCCAATCCCCACTAAGAAGGGTCAGCTACATGGATCAACTGACGTTATTGTATTGTGCCATATCATGGAAAGTTGTAAACTCAATAACTGAATAAAGCAATTTTCAAAACATCCATCCACTGAGTAACACTCGTTAACAAGAGTTGAGATATGACGAAGAGAAACTATATTCCTAACCTTACAAGGAGTATAAATAACTAATCTTATTTCGGACATCTTTCTAAAGCAAAACCCAACAGCATTTCAATCATCGAAGTGACTTAATATTAAAATAAACCATGCATGCCAAATGAATCAATATGACAAGAATAATCTCAGTCACATTTACCCCGCATCTGAGCAGCAATTTTGTTGCGTTTAACTGCTTCAATAACTTTGCGATAGAAATCCCAAGACGGGTGTGTTTCGGTTATGGCCTTTTGGCCAAATGGATGTGATGCCACATACTCTTGAACATTCTCAGCCCCAGCCAGCCCTTCAAGGTACATATGAAGATCACCTCCCAGCCCTGTGATGTATCATTAATTTGAAAGAATACTCAATATATTTATCAATGGAGAAGCATAAGAAGAGAAAATATAAAAGGATGTGAAAAGGAGAGGAAAATGGGCAGAAGCATGTCTCACCTAGTGATGTGTCATCAACATCATCAATATGGTAAGGATTGGGAAATATTGCTGTGTTCCTCTGAAAATAATTTGCATAAGAAATTAACAGAACACCAACAAAAAAGAAAGCTTATTGAAATAAACGAAAACCAAAGAACAAAACTTACAGGATTCAGTAATGCTTTGTAAGGGGAGTCATCCAACAATAATGTGTTTGACTCATTAAACTCTCCCTTCTTCCATGGAAGACTGGCATCCACTTTTTCCCATAACTTTCGAAGTTCCTTGAACACAATTGGCTTGAATTTGTCCTCAAGGGTACAAGATCCTGTTTTCGTACAGTGGGACCGATCCTATATGATAAAACAATATAGAAAGATTGAATGCCATCTAAAGAAATTTCAAATAGGACTGAAGTTCCATTATGGCAAAGAGTGAAATACTTATATTTTTACAAAATAATACTACTGCAGATTCTCTGACAAGCTGGCTCTATGGGATAGGATTAGAACCACCAATTTGGTGTAAAGTTCATGGCCTTTAAAATCTTTTTGCTTTGCTTTTGTATAGGGGACTCTTATCCTCCAATGTTGTATTATCATTTTCCTCATCACCCCCCCCCCCAAAAAAAAACAAAAATCCAAAAATAACCCTAGAAATATAACAATAATTCAGTGATAAAAACTAAGTAAAGAAAAGAAACTATTAGTTCTGTGGAATATCCTCCACAAGGGAAGACATGCAAGTTAGCGAAGTATACTGCAGAGATGTGAGATATTAACCAACAATGCAAGGAATGACTAATGCTAGTAAACGTAAAAGCTAAAAATGTTCATCTGGTACGATTTGATAGAAGATGCATTACAACTATGTTAAGAAATTATTCATAATTGACTTGTTTGCCAAATCAAAAGCACCTAAAAATTGTACTTTTGGAGAATAGATTACCCATTGAAAGAGCAGTTTGGATGCTGATTCCCCAAAAATTTGGTTGACTGCTCTACCAAGATTTTTCCTGCCAATAATTTCATACAATTATCAAGACAGCATAAAGAATTTATGAAGCCCACTTTTTCTAATGCTGAAATGCAACCAACCCGTTCATAACGAACCCCTATTTCAAACGAATAAACATATGCAACGAGATAAGAACAGTCATGGAGTGGCAAAATACTTCTTTCTAGATGACCAAACACCCACATGAAACCTGTCAAGACAAAACTGTATAAACTCATCACAGAAGGGCCTCTTGAAAACTGCAGAGAGCAAAGCCCACATGTCAGTCAAATTCATATGACACATAAATTACCATAAATAAAGAATCGTGATAGTTGATCTTTGCACCTTTTATCGACCCTTTTCTTCCCCCATAAATTTTAAAATCCGGACTTTTACTTCCTTGAGGAACCTTTTTGACAAAGTCAGCTAGAAGTCCATTCATGTCAAGGATAAGAAGCTTATTCTTTGAGTTGTAGGACCGGCTTATGTCTTTAACAACATACTCCCCACTGGTGTTTTCCGCTTCCTTTATTGGTATATGCTGATCCCCTTTGTCATTGTCTTGCTGACAAATATTTGTCTCCGCACAAGATTGTCCTCTTATAGGATCAGCGGACCCAAATTGAATTGGATGTTCTGAAGGCATATGCAAGGCAGGTGTACAAAATTTTGATGAAAAGGTATCTTTTGGCACATCATTAGTGTTGACAATGCTTTCAACAGCATTATATTTTGTCTTCTGCCGTTTCCTTCTTTTGTTTCTCTTCTTAGAACTACATTCTACAATATCTTGGGAGCCTAACGGATTAGGTAAAGCTGGGGATATGTGTAACGAATCCTCTGCTGTATCATCAATCTTCCGAGAATTCTTATCCGGTGTAGCATGAGGACCTTTATCTTCAACAGCTTTTTCTTGTTTCTTCTTCTTTCTCTTCTTTTTCCGCTTTGATGATGAACTTACATCCTCTCTAGTAGCATCAATATTAGAAAATTTATTATGCATATCAGTATTTGGAGTAGATTTACCAAGTGAAACATCAGGATCTTTATCTTTATGCTCAACAGCTTCAACCGGTTTCTTCTCCTTTCTTTCCCTTTTTGGCTTCAGTGATGAATTTATCTTCTCAGAAGGGGCATCAGTCTGCCGCGAACAATTATCCACTGAAATCTGATAACCTTTATGCTCAGCAGCTTCACCTTGTTTCTTCTCTTTCTTTCTCCGCCTTTTCCGATCCCGTGATGGATTCACTTCTTTTGCAGTAGTATCATTCTTCACAGAAGAATGTTCAGCAGCTTCACCTTGTTCCTTTTCCTTTCCTTCCAGACTCTGCTTCAATGGTAATTTTAATTCCTCCATAGTAGCACTAGTCTTCAGAGGAGAATAAACCGTCGAACAAGGACGACAACTTTATGTCAAACGGATTTTATCTAGTCTCTTCTTTCTCTCACAACTCAGCTTCTCTGATAAATTTATCCCCTTTGAACTTATCAGTACCTCCCAAACTGGCTATTGCAGGAGCCTCATATACCAATCCATGACTGCATCCACAAATCAAATTAATCAATAATCTTTCTCCGGAAATCACGAGATACCACCTAAAGCAGTAAAGAATTCCATGCACCTTTCTCCGAAAATATATATTTTCAGGGCTGTTTACATTTCAAAAATCAGAAACGGTACATTCAAATGCTCATTGTTCATATTCATTGGAAACAAAACTTTGCAACAGTTCTCCTAGTAATTTTTCTAGCACATTAAGCCAACCAAATTGTGTCCAAAGTAGTGCATTACATACATAAAAAAAACTTCAAATTTGAATTGAGTTTGTGACATTCTATCTCCACAACACAATGTATCCATTGAAACATATCTTAGTTCATTTCAGCATTTCACCATTCTTAAAAAAATAGAGGTTTGTAATGTCGAATGCAATTGAAGCAGCAGAAAGGAATGAAAGTAAAGTACCTGAATTAACGAACGACAACTCTGATTCCGGTTCAACAGGATTCTGAGAGAGAGAGAGAGAGAGAGAGAGATAGAGAGAGAAAGAAAGAAAAAAATCAGAGAAGTTTCCCTTGCGGGTTTAGGGTTACCAGTCAGTTACCAGGTACCAGTTGCTGCCGTATTATTTTTAGTTTATTACAAAAAAAAATATTATTTGTACAACAAATAAAAAATCAGTTATTAATATATTTATATATAAATATATATAATTTATTTTATTTTTAATTTATATTTATATTCTAATATATATTTTATATTAATAAATAATTTTAATAATTAATTTTAATATACACATAATATTATTTTAAAAAAATGATAAAATCTCTTTGTTTAATTTTTGTTAACTATATTTAAATTTTAATATTAAAAAAAACTGACTAAAGACTAAAAAAAATATCAGTTATCTAGACTTTTTCAATAATAAATTATCAAGTAAGTCTTAGAAACTTTTTTGATAAATTTCTGAATTTTTAAATAAATAAATATATTATGTACATTCTAAAAAATTTGTACAAACAAATTTAAAAATCTTGGAAAACTATAACGCTTAATACAATTCATCTTTTTTTAGTATTCATATAATAAATTATAATTTATATAATTCTTGAAAAAGTATAAAACTAATCCTAATGCACTTTGAAAAAAAAAGAATGTACTGTTTCTTAAATTCTAAAATTTAAATCATGATTTTTAATTTTTAATTTAAATTATAAATTATAAATTATAAATTTTAAATTATAAACTATAAATTATAAACTCTAAATCTAAATTATTAATATAAAATATAATAAATATAAAATTAAAATTTATTTAATTAATTAGGAGTGCAATATTTTTTACTTAATAAAAATATTTAAGGATAAATCAAATTATAATACTGAATAAAATTATTTTTTTAGTCTTCTATCTCTTTTATAAATCTATCATGATAATTATTTAGAACTTATTTAATATTTTTACGAACTTAGTTAATAATTTTTGATAAATTTATAAATTCATCACAAAATTCTTAAAATACCTAATTTTCTTTTTATTCTAATTTTAATTTCGGAACTCACCTTTTTTCCCCTGAAAGAGCCGAAATACTAGTTGTAAACTTGTAATTGGCTAGGTGAGAAGGTACTGTCTTCTTTTTAAAATTGATTCTTTCTAGTAAATTTCTTATACTATATTTGAAGCATTTTTTTCTTTTGAAAATCTCATTTTAAAAAGAAGATAGAGTATATCAATAAAGCATTAATCTTTGAGTTAATTTGGTAAAATTTTTATTTTTTAAAAGTTATAGTATTTGTGTTTAATAAATTAAATTAAAAATAATTTTTAATAAACATAAGAAACATCAAATTTATTTAATAAAATAATTTTTAAAATTTAAAAATATTATAATAGACATTAACGTAAGAATTAAATTTAAATATTAATTAATGTACGAGATTATATTAGACTTTTTAATTTTGATAAATACAAACTAACTTTAAAAAATATTTTTTTAAATATTTTCAAAAGTATTCTGATTTTTAAAAGCTACAAATATAAATACATGAGTTTTTAATTTATCAAATATAAAACGAAGTGTTTCAAAAAATTTTACCTAACCAAAAATATTTATAAGGTCAACTAGCTTACTTTATAAATTATGCTCCATTTTGTACATGTTATTCTATTCAATTTTCTAGCAAATAATTAGTTATAACGACAACAAGTAAAATAATTAAACCTTTTAACAGTAATATTTTGGCAAAATTTTTTAATACGGATCAAATATGTGTGAAGTACATTGTTATTGGAAACACGAATTTTTTTATATAGATTTTTTTAAAAAATTTATATTAATCAAATCAAATCATTTGATTTGTTTCAGGAGAAAAGATAAATTAGAAATTGAAGGATTTAATTTTAATTATTTTTTATTTTAAAAAATATAAATCGAACCGTATAATTTCTAATTTTTCTATATGAAGTTCAAACAATGTAAATCAATGGGTACGATTTTTGAATACCACGGTACGGCGGTATAACCAAAAAGATAATCGGTGTCTCCACCCTCATAGCAGTGCAAATCATATTCTCTACCTCATCTTTTTGTAATACACACGCACATAAGACATGTTAAAAATAATAAATGTAATATTCATATGTGATCAAACTTTTTTATGGTATAACTCTTTCAATGGAAGTTGAGTTTGTTCAGCAAAAACAATATCTGTACGAGATACTTTGAATCTCAAATTAATAAAATAAATACTCTATACTGGGTTATACATATCAGAGTAAATAGCTAAAATAGCTAAAATGGTCTATGAAATTTAAATTATTATTTAATTTAATTTTTTATTTTAATAAATGACCAACTAAATTTTTTAAACTAAAAAATATGCATTCTCATTAATTTCTTGGAGAAAGTTGTGTAAACGTTAAGAATCTTGTTAGAAAGCCAATTAGATATCTATACAATGTGTACAATAGATTGTTTATTTGGTCCAATATGAGTTAAAAATGAAAATTATCCATATTTACTCTAATTCCAAAAGTGCTGTTCAGTTTTGTGTTAACCACCACCACATAACTCCTAATTCAAATTTTCTTGCATTCCCCTTTTTTGCACTGACGGTATCCTTACCCCCGAAATCCTGACGGTCGCTGCTAAACATCCCACCACCGCGGTGCCGCGTGACCTAGAACCTCCAACAGTGCCGATCAGAACTGCAGCGCCCAACCTCCTTCGCGTGCATCTTTCTTCATTGGCAGCAACTGCGTCGGTCGGTCCCGGTCCTACACTGCTCATCCATTGCGCGAGCTCGTCTTCCGCCACCAACCTATCTCAGCGCCAGTAACGTGCAAGGTGTGCGCTTGCGGCCTAAGTCCTGCCTCCTGTGTCAGCCAGGTGAGAGCGTGATCATTGGACGGGTCACGGCCTCATTGGTGTTAAGGCTCCCTAACAGCTGCCGTCGACGATCTACGGTTAGTGGGTTAATTTCTTATTTTCATGATTGCTGTTTCTGTTACTGCTAATCGTAGATACATTTTATATTGTTGAGATGTTTGACTGTTCATAGTGAAGAACTCCATTGTTACAATTTCAATATATTAAAATGTGTAGAATAAGCTGTTGGTGGTATAGATGGTTGCAATTGATTTAATGTTAGCGCTGTAAACATTGCTTTTTTGGTGCTGCCATGTTGTTGCGCTGTGTGAACTAGATGTTCATGCAATGAAACTTGCTGAGTTATTTGATTGTTCATAATTAAGAACACCATGGTTAAAATTTGAATGTATTAGAACGTATCGAACATGTTGTTGCTGTTGATGGTTGCATTAAATTTTATTTTAGTGCAGAAATTTTGTACAATTTAATTCAAAAGACTATTAGAAAAAAACTAGTGAAAGCATAGTGATTACTGTAGCACATAAAATCCCTACATTTATTGATAATGACTTGGTCTTTGATGAAGGTACATGAACATTGAGGAGATCATCTTACAAATAGTTCCCAAGAGAGGATACAGAAATCAGGCACTTGAACAAATTTGAAAGCTTAAATAGCAATTGACAAGGAATTCAAGAAATGTTAGTTGATTACTTGGTCAACTTTATGAAAGTTAATAAAGACTCCAGATTCCACAAGCTTAGACAATACTTTCTACTTATTGTCCTTTTCATGTTCATGATCCTAATCCCATACTTGTTCACTAATTCAATGAGACAAGTGCATTTTAGTTTGTCAGTGAATGATTTTGGTCAATGACGAATTAAGTACATATTTGTTACTTATTGCAATGTCTCTTCTATTCATGATTGTTCTTAAAATGGGAATGCTACTGTTTGCAAAGAAAACATATGGCACTATTATTCTGAGCCTATGAATGAGAAAGATAATGTACATATTAGAAATTGTGATCAATCCATAATATGATGGATGTTCATTTTATTAGGTATGCAAATGCTTATTTTTATTTTTAAGTGAATATTTTGTTAATTGGATTAAATTTTAATAAGATACAATTAAAATATGCCTAAAGTTCAATTCATTAGGTATGCGGATGGTTATATTTATTCTTAAGTAGACATTTATTTGATTGGATTGGATTTAAGTAAATACAATTAAAATATACCGGATGTTCAATTCACTAGGTAGGCGGATAATTATTTTTTATGTTAAAGTGAATATTTATTTGATTAGACTGAATCTAATTCAAAAAGTAGATGTTCATTTTAGTTATAACATTGGTCTTTTGCTTAAGTTGCTAGATTCTGCATGCACATACTCTACTAATTTCTTTTGTTATGTGGTTTGAGAGTTATGGAAAAATATTGCACACCGATGTGAGACATTCTGCTTTTGTTCGCAACACTAAGGACACAAGGTCGTTAATTCATGTAGTGATGCAAATGGCGTATAAAATTTTAAGTTGGTAGAAACCTTTAATATTTCTAATAAAAAACATCTATTAAATCATAAAAAATCCAAAATCTCTGCTACAAACATTCAAATTCAACCAGAACACTTTTAATTGAGATTGTTTCATGACAACAATGTTGCAATGCAACTCTTCCATATACTGCTTTTCTTCTTGTTTTAGCTGCCTGCAAAGAAAGCACAACCAAAATAAATACCAAAAGAAAAAAAACTGTTACTTTAGATAAATAAAATTGTAATCGAGGAATTGAGAATTCATCAATTTTATTATCATTAATTAATTGTCTAAAACACCGAATTTCAGTGTTGCTGATTGGATAAAATAAGGTTGGTGAAGGATCACCTAAGATAACATGTCCATGGTTTGCATATGGAAGATTAAAATTCTCCATGATTAAACCAACAAAATAAGATGGTAGATTAACCAGAAGAAAGTTAAAAAATCTCTTGAATCACTTTGAACTATGAACCATTATTCTATTCTACAATATAATAAAAAGATATAAATCTAACATGATAGAATTTATACCTTAGGATTGCAAAGAGAACGCCTTAAGTTGGAAAACAACCATCACAAACTATGGTGAGAGGAGCCTTTGCTGTAAGCTCTTCTCCACTCTTAGTTTTGTAGTGAACTCCTTTAACAATTCCATTTTCTTCTAATAGAGATGTGTCAGTCCCTTGTTCTAACTTTACACTGTAAAACATAGTAGTACAAAAACAAGATAATATGAACTTCATGTCTTCATGTATAGCTATTTATTCAATAATCAAATTGTGAACTTGGTGAGAAAATTGTACTTGGGAGGAGAAGAAGCCTTTGCTCGCATTCTTTGGATGAAACGGCCATTGTGAAAGCTTTTACGGGAAATATCATAACTAAACTTTTCGAAGGGATAAGAGAGGTTGGTATTTTTCTCATCTTTGTAAAGGGCATAGCCAAAGACTTGTTGTGCATCAATTTCATCCACACAATCTGCAACAACTCATAACATTCATTCTGTTAAGAGCCTTAAATTTGATGTGCAGAGTTGGGGAAATGTGTTCATACCTAAAATTGAAATTCTTCAATAATTTGTCACAAAAAACCTTGTCATCCATTAGGAATTCAAGATTGAATAAACTATATCTACTTAAAATTCAATCAAATCAACTAAACATCCACTTAAAAATGAAAATAAGCATCTGCATACTTAGTAAAATGAACATCCAGCAATAATGAATCATTCTCATTCTATTGCAGCTAATTTTCAACCATGGAATGCTGAGGATTAGTAACCACCGAATCACAACTAGCATCAGTAGTTGCAATTGATGTCTGCCGTGTTTAAGGACAAAAATTACTTAAATAACCATTCAAAAGACCAAAACACAAAAATACTCTATATATATTGATTATATTCTCATCACATGTTGATATAAAAAACAAAACTTAATTCAATCTAAACCATGACACATATAAAGTAGTGCATTGATGAGCGGATAATTTATACGCTTTTTGGCATTGTTTTTAGTATGTTTTTAGTATGTTTTAGTCAGTTTTTATTATATTTTTATTAGTTTTTAGTTAAAATTCACTTTTCTGGACTTTACTATGAGTTTGTCTGTTTTTCTGTGATTTCAGGTATTTTTTGGCTAAAATTGAGGAACCTGAGCAAAAATCTGATTCAGAGGCTGAAAAGGACTGCAGATGCTGTTGGATTCTGACCTCCCAACACTCGAAGTGGATTTTTTGGAGCTACAGAAGCCCAATTGGCGCGTTCTCAATTGCGTTGGAAAGTAGACATCCTGGGATTTCCAGAAATGTATAATAGTCTATACTTTTTCCGAGATTTGATGGCCCAAACCGGCGTTCCAAATCATCTCAAGACTGCCCGGCGTTAAACGCCGGAACTGGCACAAGAATGGGAGTTAAACGCCCAAACTGGCACAAAAGCTGGCGTTTAACTCCAAGAAAAGTCTCTACACATGAAAGCTTCAATGCTCAGCCCAAGCACACACCAAGTGGGCCCGGAAGTGGATTTTTATGTTATTTACTCATCTTTGTAAACCCTAAGCTACTAGTTCTCTATAAATAGGACCTTTTTGCTATTGTATTTTTATCTTTGGACGTCTAGTTCTTAGATCATCTTGGTAGCTATCTTTGAGTAGTCTTATGCTATCTTAGATCATGGGGCTGGCCTCTCGGCCATGCCTAGACCTTGTTCTTATGTATTTTCAACGGTGGAGTTTCTACACACCATAGATTAAGGTGTGGAGCTCTGCTGTACCTCGAGTATTAATGCAATTACTATTGTTCTTCTATTCAATTCAGCTTATTCTTGTTCTAAGATATCACTTGTTCCTCAACTTGATGAATGTGATGATCCGTGACACTCATCATCATTCTCACCTATGAATGTGTGCCTGACAACCACCTCCGTTCTACCTTAGATTGAGTGGATATCTCTTGGATTTCTTAACCGGAATCTTCGTGGTATAAGCTAGAATTGATGGCGGCATTCAAGAGAATCCGGAAGGTCTAAACCTTGTCTGTGGTATTCTGAGTAGGATTCAAGGATTGAATGACTGTGACAAGCTTCAAACTCGTGATTGTGGGGCGTTAGTGATAGACGCAAAAGAATCACTGGATTCTATTCTGACATGATCGAGAACCGACAGCTGAATAGCCGTGCTGTGACAGAGCGCGTTGAACATTTTCACTGAGAGGACGGGACTGTAGCCATTGACAATGGTGATGCCCAACATACAGCTTGCCATGGAAAGGAGTAAGAATGATTGGATGAAGACAGTAGGAAAGCAGAGAGATAGAAGGGACAAAGCATCTCCATACGCTTATCTGAAATTCTCACCAATGAAATGCATAAGTATCTCTATCTTTATTTTATGCTTTATTCATAAATCATTCATAACAATTTGAAACTGCCTGACTGAGATTTACAAGATGACCATAGCTTGCTTCATACCAACAATCTCCGTGGGATCGACCCTTACTCGCGTAAGGTTTATTACTTGGATGACCCAGTGCACTTGCTGGTTAGTTGTGCGAAGTTGTGATAAAGAGTTGAGATTGCAATTGTGCGTACCATGTTGATGGCGCCATTGATGATCACAATTTCGTGCACCAAGTTTTTGGCGCCGTTGCCGGGGATTGTTTGAGTTTGGACAACTGACGGTTCATCTTGTTGTTTAGATTATGTATTTTTCAGAATTTTTAAGAATGAATTCTAGTGTTCCAAGGTGATGTTCTCATCATCACCATAGCTGATTGATCTTCATCAATTTAGCTCTTGAATGTAATGTCCTGCTGAAGCTTGGCTAGCCATGTCTAATTCCTTTAGACTAAAGGTTTAGACTAACATTGCATGATTCCTGGAATTCTTATTAAAAATTTTGAATCTCTTTATTTTCTTCTCCATATAATTTTCGAAAAAAAAAACCCAAAAAATTACAAAATCATAAAAATAAAAAATATTTCTTGTTTGAGTCTAGTGTCTCATTTTAAGTTTGGTGTCAATTGTATGTTTCTGTTCTTCTTGCATTTATCATGTGTCTTCATTGATCTTCAAGTTGTTCTTGATGATTTACTTGCTCTGATCTTTAAATTCTCTTGTCTTGAGTGTTTCGTTGTTTCTCATATGCATTCTCAATTTGTTAGTGTCAGTAGTATACAAACTTCTAAGTTTGGTGTCTTGCATGCATTGTTTATTTAATTTTAGTTGCATTTTGATTTTTCCTCATCATTAAAAATCCAAAAAAAATTTTAATTTGTGTCTTTTCAAGTCAATAATGCAGAGAATTGAAGATTCAGAACATACAGCAGAGGAATTACACAGAAAAAGCTGGACGTTCAAAACGCCCAGTGAAGAAGGAAAACTGGCGTTTAAACGCCAGCCAGGGCACCTGGCTGGGCGTTTAACGCCCAAAATGCTACCCTTTTGGGCGTTAAACGCCAGAATGGATACCATTCTGGGCGTTTAACGCCAGGATGGCACAAGAGGGAAGATTTTGTTTTTAATTCAAATTTTTTTCAAGTTTTCAAAATTTTTCAAAATCAAATCTTTTTCAAATCATATCTTTTCAATCATATATTTTCAAAATCAATTTCTTTCCATTTTAAAAAATACTTGCTAACAATTAATGATTTGATTCAACATTTCAAGTATGTTGCCTTTTCTGTTGAGAAAGGTTTAATGTTTGAATCATATCTTTTCTTGTTGGCCAAATCATTGATTTTAAAAATCAAATCTTTTTAAATTGTTTTTCAATCATATATTCTCAATCATATCTTTTTAAAACTATATATTTTCAATCATATCTTTTTAATCACATCTTTTTCAAAATAAGTTTTCAATCATATCTTTTTGATTTCTAATTTCAAAATCTTTTTCAAAAAAACACTTTATCTCTTTCCCAATCATATTTTTCGAAAATCATTCTTCAATTTTTCAAAATATTTTTAAAATATTTTTAAATTTATTTTCGAAAATTTCTTCCCCTCTTCTCACATCCTTCTATTTATGGACTAACATGTACAATTCGAACTCTATCTTTCTAAGTTCGAATTCTTCTACCTCTTCCTTCTATTTTTCTTTTCCTCTGACACCTCAAGGAATCTCTATACTGTGACATAGAGGATTCCATATTTTCTTGTTTTCTTCTCTTTCATATGAGCAGGAGCAAAGACAAAAGCATTCTTGTTGAGGCTGACCCTGAACCTGAAAGGACCTTGAAGCGAAAGCTAAGAGAAGCTAAAGCACAACTCTCTGTAGAGGACCTAGTAGAATTCTTCAAAGAAGAAGACATGGCAGCCGAAAACAACAACAATGCCAACAATGCAAGGAAGGTGCTGGGTGACTTCACTGCACCTACTCCTGACTTCTATGGGAGAAGCATCTCTATCCCTGCCATTGGAGCAAATAACTTTGAGCTTAAGCCTCAATTAGTTTCTCTAATGCAACAGAATTGCAAGTTCCATGGACTTCCATTGGAAGATCCTCATCAGTTTTTAGCTGAATTCTTGCAAATATGTGACACTGTCAAGACTAATGGGGTTGACCCTGAGGTCTACAGACTTATGCTATTCCCTTTTGCTGTAAGAGACAGAGCTCGGATATGGTTTGACTCACAACCTAAAGAAAGCCTGAACTCTTGGGAAAAGCTAGTTAATGCCTTCTTGGCAAAGTTCTTTCCACCTCAAAAATTGAGTAAGCTTAGAGTGGAAGTCCAAACCTTCAGACAGAAGGAAGGTGAATCCCTCTATGAAGCTTGGTAAAGATACAAACAATTGATCAGATGTCCCTCTGACATGCTTTCTGAATGGAGCATCATAGATATCTTCTATGATGGTCTGTCTGAACTGTCCAAGATGTCATTGGACAACTCTGCTGGAAGATCTCTTCATCTGAAGAAGACGCATGCAGAAGCTCAAGAACTCATTGAAATGGTTGCAAATAACCAATTCATGTACACTTCTGAAAGGAATCCTGTGAATAATGGGACGAATCAGAAGAAAGGAGTTCTTGAGATTGATACTCTGAATGCCATACTGGCTCAGAACAAAATATTGACTCAGCAAGTCAATATAATTTCTCAAAGTTTGTCTGGAATGCAAGCTGCACCAGGCAGTACTAAGGACGCTTCATCTGAAGAAGAAGCTTATGATCCTGAGAACCCATCAATGGAAGAGGTGAATTACATGGGAGAACCCTATGGAAACACCTATAATCCTTCATGGAGAAATCATCCAAATATCTCATGGAAGGATCAACAGAGACCTCAACAAGGTTTCAACAACAATAATGGTGGAAGAAACAGGTTTAGCAATGGCAAGCCTTTTCCATCATCTTCTCAGCAACAGACAGAGGATTCTAAGCAGAGCCACTCTGACTTAGCAACCATGGTCTCTGATCTAATCAAAACCACTCAAAGTTTCATGACTGAAACAAGGTCCTCCATTAGAAACTTGGAGGCACAAGTGGGTCAGCTGAGTAAGAAAGTTACTGAACTCCCTCCTAGTACTCTTCCAAGCAATACAGAAGAAAATCCAAAAGGAGAGTGTAAGGTCATCAACATAGCCGAATTTGGTGAGGAGGAAGAGGCAGTGATCGCCACTGAGAAAGACCTTAATGGACGTCCACTGACCTCCAATGAGTTCCCTAATGAGGAACCATGGGAATCTGAGGCTCACACTGAGACCATAGAGATTCCATTGGACTTACTTCTGCCATTCATGAGCTCTGATGAGTATTCTTCCTCTGAAGAGGATGAAGATGTCACTGAAGAGCAAGTTGCTAAATACCTTGGAGCAGTCATGAAGCTAAATGACAAGTTATTTGGTAATGAGACTCGGGAGGATGAACCCCCTTTGCTCACCAAAGAACTGGATGACTTGACCAGGCAGAGATTACTTCAAAAGAGACAGGACCCTGGGAAGTTCTCAATACCTTGTACAGTAGGCACCATGACCTTCAAGAAGGCTCTGTGTGACCTAGGGTCAAGCATAAACCTCATGCCTCTCTCTGTAATGGAGAAGCTAGGGATCTTTGAGGTACAAGCTGCAAGAATCTCACTAGAGATGGCAAACAATTCAAGAAAACAAGCTTATGGACTTGTAGAGGATGTTCTGGTAAAAGTTGAAGACCATTACATCCCTACTGATTTCATAGTCCTAGAGACTGGGAAGTGCATGGATGAATCCATCATCCTTGGCAGACCCTTCCTAGCCATAGCAAAGGCTGTAATTGATGTTAACAAAGGAGAATTGATCATTCAAGTGAATGAAGAATCCCTTGTGTTTAAGGCTCAAGGATATCCCTCTGTAACCATGGAGAGGAAGCATGAAGAGCTTCTCTCAAAACAGAGTCAAACAGAGCCCCCACAGTCAAACTCTAAGTTTGGTGTTGGGAGGCCACAACCAACTTCTAAGTTTGGTGTTGAACCCCCACATTCAAACTCTAAGTTTGGTGTTGGGAGGTTCCAACATTGCTCTGAGTATCTGTGAGGCTCCATGAGAGCCCACTGTCAAGCTACTGACATTAAAGAAGCGCTTGTTGGGAGGCAACCCAATGTTATATTTATCTATTTTTCCTTTGTTATTTTATGTTTTCTACAGGTTGATGATCATGGGAAGTCACAAAATCAATTGAAAAAAAAGCAAAAACAGAATGAAAAACAGAAAGAAAAATAGCACACCTTGGAGGAAAACTTGCTGGCGTTTAAATGCCAGTAAGGGCAGCAAATGGGCGTTTAATGCCCAGTCTGGCACCATTCTGGGCGTTTAACGCCAGAAAGGGGCACCAGACTGGCGTTAAACGCCAGGAAAGGGCAAGAAGCTGGTGTTAAACGCCAGAAATGGGCACCCGCCCGGCGTTTAACGCCAGAATTGGCATAAGGGAGCATTTTTGCTCGCCACTTGGTGCAGTGATGAATTTTCCTTGACACCTCAGGATCTGTGGACCCCACAGGATCCCCACCTACCCCACCACTCTCTCTCCTCTTCACCCATTCACCAATCACCTCAACACCTCTTCCCCAAAAACCCCTCACCTATCAAATCCCACTATTCTCTTCACCACTCACATCCATCCTTCATAAAATCCCACCTACCTCACCATTCAAATTCAAACCACTCTCCCTCCCCAACCCACCCATATATGGCCGAACCATACACCCCCTCCCCACTCCTATATAAACCCTTCTTCACTCCTTCATTTTCACACAACCTAAACACTACTTCTCCCCCTTGGTCGAACCACAAAGCCACCTCCATCTCCTCTATTTCTTCTTCTTCTACTTTCTTCTTTCTTCTTTTGCTCAAGGACGAGCAAACTTTCTAAGTTTGGTGTGGTAAAAGCATTGCTTTTTGTTTTTCCATAACCATTTATGGCATCTAAGACCGGAGAAACCTCTAGAAAGAGGAAAGGGAAGGCAAAAGCTTCCACCTCCGAGTCATGGGAGATGGAGAGATTCATCTCAAGGGTGCATCAAGACCACTTCTATGAAGTTGTGGCCATGAAGAAGGTGATCCCTGAGGTCTCTTTCAAACTCAAAAAGAGTGAATATCCGGAGATCCGACATGAGATCCGAAGGAGAGGTTGGGAAGTTCTTACCAACCCCATTCAACAAGTCGGAATCTTAATGGTTCAAGAGTTCTATGCTAGTGCATGGATCACCAAGAACCATGATCAAAGTGTGAACCCGGACCCAAAGAATTGGCTTACAATGGTTCGGGGGAAATGCTTAGATTTTAGTCCGGAAAATGTAAGGTTGGCATTCAACTTGCCCATGATGCAAGGAGATGAACACCCTTACACTAGAAGGGTCAACTTTGATCAAAGGTTGGACCAAGTCCTCATAGACATTTGTGAAGAGGGCGCTCAATGGAAGAGAGATTCAAGAGGAAAACCGGTCCGAAGTTACTATAGACCGGGCCATCATGATTCATAGCATCATGATAGGAGAAGAAGTAGAAGTTCATAAGGTTATATCCCAAGAACTTTATAAGGTGGCGGACAAGTCCTCCACCTTGGCAAGGTTAGCCTTCCCTCATCTCATTTGTCACCTCTGTTATTCAGTTGGGATTGACATAGAGGGAGACATCCTCATTGATGAAGACAAGCCCATCACTAAGAAAAGGATGGAGCAAACAAGAGATCCCACTCACCATGAAATTCCTGAGATACCTCAAGGGATGCACTTTCCTCCACAAAACTATTGGGAGCAAATCAACACCTCCCTAGGAGAATTGAGTTCCAACATGGGACAACTAAGGGTGGATCACCAAGAACATTCCATTCTCCTCCATGAAATTAAAGAAGATCAAAGAGTCATGAGAGAGGAGCAACAAAGGCAAGGAAGAGACATTGAGGAGCTCAAGCACTCCATAAGATCTTCAAGAGGAAGAACAAGCCGCCATCACTAAGGTGGACCCGTTCTTTAATCTCCTTGTTCTTTATTCTCCTATTTTTTTGAATTTTTATGCTTATGTTCATCATCTATGTTTGTGTCTTATGATCATTAGTGTCTTAGTGTCTATGCCTTGAAGTTATGAATGTCCTATGAATCCATCACCTTTCTTAAATGAAAAATGTTCTTAATTGGAAAAGAGAAGAATTGCATGAATTTTGAATTTTATAACAGATTAATTATTTTGATGTGGTGGCAATACTTTGACTTCTGAATGTATGCTTGAACAGTGCATATGTCTTTTGAATTTGTTGTTCATGAATGTTGGCTCTTGAAAGAATGATGAAAAAGGAGACATGTTACTGAGGATCTGAAAAATCATAAAAATGATTATTGAAACAAGAAAAAGCAGTGAATTAAAAAAAAGAGATAGTACATGCGAAAAAAAGAGAGAAAGAAAAAAAAAGAGAGAAAAAGAAATAATAAAGTCGTGATCCAAGGCAAAAAGAGTGTGCTTAAGAACCCTAGACACCTCTAATTGGGGACTCTAGCAAAACTGAGTCACAATCTGAAAAGGTTCACCCAGTTATGTGTCTGTGGCATGTATGTATCCGGTGGTAATACTGGAAGACAGAGTGCTTTGGGCCACGGCCAAGACTCATAAAGTAGCTATGTTCAAGAATCATCATACTTAACTAGGAGAATCAATAACACTATCTGGATTCTGAGTTCCTATAGAAGCCCATTATTCTGAATTTCAAAGGATAAGGTGAGATGCTAAAACTGTTCAGAGGCAAAAAGCTAAAAGCCCCGCTCATCTAATTAATACTGATCTTCATAGATATTTTTGGAATTCATTGCATATTCTCTTCTTTTTATCTTATTTGATCTTTAGTTGCTTGGGGACAAGCAACAATTTAAGTTTGGTGTTGTGATGAGCGGATAATTTATACACTTTTTGGCATTGTTTTTAGTATGTTTTTAGTATGTTTTAGTTAGTTTTTATTATATTTTTATTAGTTTTTAGTTAAAATTCACTTTTCTAGGCTTTACTATGAGTTTGTGTATTTTTCTGTGATTTCAGTTATTTTCTGGCTGAAATTGAGGGACCTGAGCAAAAATTTGATTCAGAGGCTGAAAAGGACTGCAGATGCTGTTGGATTCTGACCTCCCTACAATCGAAGTGGATTTTCTGGAGCTACAGAAGCCCAATTGGCGCGCTCTCAATTGCGTTGGAAAGTAGACATCCTGGGCTTTCCAGAAATGTGTAATAGTCCATACTTTTTTCGAGATTTGATGGCCCAAACTGGCGTTCCAAATCAGCTCAAGACTGCCCGGCGTTAAACGCCAGAACTGGCACAAGAATGGGAGTTAAACACCCAAACTGGCACAAAAGCTGGCGTTTAACTCCAAGAAAAGTCACTACACATGAAAGCTTCAATGCTCAGCCCTAACACACACCAAGTGGGCCCGGAAGTGGATTTTTATGTCATTTACTCATCTTTGTACCTTTTTGCTATTGTATTTTTATCTTTGGACGTCTAGTTCTTAGATCATCTTGGTAGCTATCTTTGAGTAGTCTTATGCTATCTTAGATCATGGGGCTGGCCTCTCGGCCATGCCTAGACCTTGTTCTTATGTATTTTCAATGGTGGAGTTTCTACACACCATAGATTAAGGTGTGGAGCTCTGCTGTACCTCGAGTATTAATGCAATTACTATTGTTCTTCTATTCAATTCAGCTTATTCTTATTCTAAGATATCACTTGTTCCTCAACTTGATGAATGTGATGATCCGTGACACTCATCATCATTCTCACCTATGAACGTGTGCCTGACAACCACCTCCGTTCTACCTTAGATTGAGTGGATATCTCTTGGATTTCTTAACCGGAATCTTCGTGGTATAAGCTAGAATTGATGGCGGCATTCAAGAGAATCTGGAAGGTCTAAACCTTGTCTGTGGTATTCTGAGTAGGATTCAAGGATTGAATGACTATGACGAGCTTCAAACTCACGATTGTGGGGCGTTAGTGACAGACGCAAAAGAATCACTGGATTCTATTCCGACATGATCGAGAACCGACAGCTGAATAGCCGTGCTGTGACAGAGCGTGTTGAACATTTTCACTGAGAGGACGAGACTGTAGCCATTCACAACGGTGATGCCCAACATACAGCTTGCCATGGAAATGAGTAAGAAGGATTAGATGAAGACAGTAGGAAAGCAGAGAGACGGAAGGGACAAAGCATCTCCATACGCTTATCTGAAATTCTCACCAATGAATTGCATAAGTATCTCTATCTTTATTTTATGCTTTATTCATAAATCATTCATAACCATTTGAATCTGTCTGACTGAGATTTACAAGATGACCATAGCTTGCTTCATACCAATAATCTCCGTGGGATCGACCCTTACTCGCGTAAGGTTTATTACTTGGACGACCCAGTGCACTTGCTGGTTTGTTGTGCGAAGTTGTGATAAAGAGTTGAGATTGCAATTGTGCGTACCATGTTGATGGCGCCATTGATGATCACAATTTCATGCAGCATGCATAAAAAAATACATTTTAAGTGTTATAACTTCTTTTAAAAGGTAAGTGACAAATTGTTAATCACATAGGCACGTGTTTCATATATACTTACAGTTTGCAATTGCTGCCTCATGTAATCATTCTCACACACAAGCTGTGACACTTGTTTCTACAACCGATCATTTTCTTCCATCTACAACTTATTCATTGCTGTAAGCTTCCGGTTCACAATTTGAAGCTGTGAAGCTTCTTTTCTCTGCTTCTCCCTACATCTGCACCATTATGATTCCATTTCAACGACACCCCACAATTCACATAACCAAAAAGTTACAATCTTTGAAACCAAAAATACAACAAAATTAAGATTATTAGATGACAACACCCCACAATCAACATAAAAAAAATAATAATTGAGATGTTTAAACTAAAAGTTTGAGGCAAATCTTGTATTCTAGAACCAAACCTTGATTTGCTTTGGTTCAATGTTAGAAAGAATGGGACACTCTCGGATCAGTTGTTGCCTGATGAACGATTTTTAGTGTGGTCTAGAATTTCACAAATAAATTCTCGTTGCAAGTATAGCTTCTAAACCAACTAAAAACCTTTTATACAAATGATTGTTTGTCACAAGTAACAAAATCCCTAAAAAGTAATAACCGAAGTATTCAAACCTCGGGTCGTCTCTAAAAGAATTGCAAGGAAGTGTTCTTATTATTGGTTGTGAGTTTTCTAAGAAATTTTGGAATTGAGGAATGGAAAAATAAATGATAATAAATAAAAGCAATCAAAATTAGCGAAAGGTTTATATAATTAAAATAAAAAGCCTTGACTAGGAGAAGATTAATAGAAGTTCTATCCTTGTTGGATTTCTCAAGATTAATAGTAATAGGTTGTTGTTTCTACTTAGTTAACCCTCAACGAATGAAGGAAAGTCAAGTAGTTGAGCCACCTTCTATTCACAAGTCTTAATCCTCTCCCTTCGGAAGGATTAGCGTTAGCAACTAGAGAGCTAGCCAACAACTTTCACTTACAATTTAACTCTTGAGTCTTCCAACTCAAGGGTCTCCAAATATTAATCTAACTCCAAAGTCAAGTTGAAAGCCTACTCCATTGATATGGATGCCATGTTCGCATACATGTAAAGGGAGTAGGAAGAAGACATGATAATAAAACTCAATTAAAAATAATCAACAGATAAAGAAATTAAATGGAAAATTAATCTTTGCATTAAGAAATCCCAAAATCAGAAATATTCATATGTAACTCGTGAATAGGATGAATGGAGATTAAAAGAGTTAAGAAATAGGAAACAAACTATAATGATAAAGACTTCAACGAAGGTAGTAACTCTTGTAATATCCAACTCAAAAGTATAAAACTATGAATCCTAGAACCTAGAGAGAGGAGAGAGCGCCTCTCTCTAGTAAACTACATCTAAAGCCTAAAATTATATGAATGAGAAGTGTCTCTCCATGATTCCTCCACTCTGCAGCCTCTAATCTGTGTTTTCTGGACCGAAAACTGGGTCAAAACTCACCCCAAAATTGCCTCCAGCATTTTCTGCATTTTTTGCACCTGGCGCATGTCACGCGTACGCGTCAGGTACGCGCATGCGTCACTATACAAATCTCCAAATCACGCGCACGCGTGAGCCAAGCGTGCGCGTCAATTCTCGCTGGCTATCTCCTTTGTTTCTTGTATTCCTTCCACTTTTGCATGCTTCCTTTCCATCCTCTAAGCCATTCCTGCCCTATAAACCCTAAAAACACTTAACACACAGATCACGGCATCGAATGGTATATAGAGGGATAAAAATTACATAATTTAAAGGCTTAGGAAGCGAGTTTTCAATCATAGAACAAAATTGGGAAGGAATTGTAAAATCATGCAAATTGTATGAATAAGTGTGAGAATAGTTGATAAAATCCACTCAATTAAGCACAAGATGTACCCATAATTAGTGGTGCATCATTGCCTCCTAAGGGAACTTGGTTTTAGGCACTCATCATAGACCCTTTCAAGAGCTTCAACCTGTTCAATAGTGTACCTCACATATATTTTCTAGAATCAAGGTGCTTATATAAAACATCAATTTTTGTCCAGTTTGCAATGGGTATTTTAGTGATTAGTTAATCACTTCATCAATGAATATTCATCCACATACCACATAATAAGCAAACAATCCTGATTCGATATCTATAGGAGACCAAGAGGGCCCAAAGACCTTGGTTCTTCTTCAATATCATCTCAAAAGCTTTGGTCTTCTGAAAGTTACAAAATAATAGTTTCTGTAAGTTTCATCCATGGAAAAAAAATTCAATATGAGTAATGATGGTTTTAGTGGCTAAGAGAAGGGAGGGTTGAATCTTAGCCCCCTTTTTCTTGATTACACTTTCTGGTCTTTGAAGAGACTTTTCTATTTTTGTCTCGTCCCTAGCCACGAGACTTTTTACTTTTGTCTCGTCACTTGGCATGAGACATTTTTTATTTTAGCTCCTGTGCAACAGAAACAGAAATGAAGTGGTAGAGAAAGAAGATTACACCCAGATATATCCTGGTTCAGCTGTTAAGTGCAATGCAGCCTACATCCAGTCTCCATCACAACAATGATGGAATTTCACTATAATCATCCAGATTACAAATTGTAAAGTGCTAACCCAACTTACAAGGGGATTCCCACAGAATCATGAAACACAACATAGATGAACAAAGGAACTCTAAGACATCTATGGCTTTTTCTTTTAATTTTGCACTCTCCGCCTTTTTCCGCTCTATGACTTTTTCTTACAAACCTCACTGTTTGCCTTTTTTCATGAGACTCAAGACATGACAAAATTAAACAGAAAAATACTAAACAGAATACATTGAAGGAGAAGAAAATCTGTAAGCTTAGGTAGCTATGAGACTTCTGTGCCTTGCACTCTCAAACTTTCTCCTTGCATCAAACCATGACTGTTCACCCCTTTTATAGAGAAGTGAAGCCTTCACAGTTGAAACAAAAACCAAGCTTAACTTCTTTTCCTTCAAAACAGATCTAGTTCGGCCATACAGAGAGAAGAGGTAACTCATGCAAAACCCAACATGCAAATACCTCTAGTTCTTCCTTGGTCATCACTCTTCATCAATCCGAGCGCTCCATCCTTGGCTTGCTCTCCAAGATGGATTTCTGGCCCTTGATGCTTCATGATGATGATAACTTCATCTATTCCAATCTCTGCCTCTTCCATCACTTCGCCACTCTAGCTACTTCCTGTGGTGGTTGAGCAGAATCAGAGACAAGCCATGCCTCCAAGAATCTCCTCATTGCTGGCCGAATCTCCTTCTTTCTTTTTGAGTATGAAGGATTCGAGATTATCTCACAAAATCTTACCACTTTTGGTGATAATCTCAACCACAACATACTTTTATTTTGTTATTTTTTCTTGCCATCATTGTGATGGTCTTTAGGTGTGCTTCTTCTTCTCTTTTTCTTCGGTGTGTAGCCATAACCTCCATGCTTTCTCTGTGTTGATATGACCGAAGGTGAGAAAGAGAGATGAGAAAGAAGAAAGAAAAATGCTTCCAAATGAAAAAAAGAAAGGAATTAAAATCAATTATGTTCAATTAAAAATCCACTTCCTTTTCTTTTCTGCCTTGTAATGTGTAGCTCACATTTAATGGCCATCAAATCATATTTGCATTTTCTCTCTCATATTACCAAGGCAATGATGATTGGATTTTTGATGGTTTAGAATTTCACAAATGAATTCTCATTGCAAGTATAGTTTCTAAACCAAACAATAATCTTCTCATACAAAATGTTGTTTGTCACTAAAACAAACCCCTAAAATTATAAACCGAAGTATTCAAATCTCGAGTCGTTCTCCCTAGGAATTACAATAAAGTGTCTTGTTATTGGTTAGAAATGTGTTTTGGGGTTTTGGATAAGAAGCATGAAAAGTAAATGGCAATGAAAATAAACTAACAACTATAAAAAGGCTCTTGGCAAGGTATGAAAATTAGAAGTCCTATCCTAGTTATCCTCCTCAATTGTGATGAGAATTGTTCATTGCTACCACTTAGTTAACCCTTACTATATAAAGGAAAGTCAAGTGGATGAATTGACTTGAGCCACAAGTCCTAGCCAACTCCCAAGAAAAGACTAGCTTTAGTGCACTCTAAACCAATTAGCAATCTCTCCAATTACCAATCAACAAAAGAATTAGATAACTCAAGTGTCACTAATTACTCTACCTAGGCCAAGACGAACAAAATCTATACTATATCTAGAAGAGGCATTTCAATAAACACATAAAAGGCAATAAAAGTAAACAACATAAATTGCAAGAATTAAAGAGAGATCTAACTACAAAGGCAAGAGATCAACAATAGAAAAGCAAAGAAGAACAATTATTATGAATTACCTCTTATTGAATTGAAAGAAAATGGAAGGAACAATAGTAGATCTACAACAAAGTATAAGAACATCATAAAGGAAATTACAACAAAAGAATAGAAGAAGATGAATGTAGCAACAAAGAATTGAGAGATAGAAGTGGAAGAACGCAAAGATTAAAACCTAGATCTAAGAACTAAACCTAATCCTAATCCTAATTCTAGAGAGAAGTGAGAGCTTCTCTCTCTAGAAACTACTCTAAACTCATCCTAATGAGTGGGAATGAACTAATCTCCCTTTGCTCTTCAATCCTTGGCTTTAAATAGCATCTTTGGCGCCAAAGTTGGTTGGGATTGGGCCCCACAACCCTTGAGAATTCGTTGGTCACGTTTTCATTAAAAAATCATAAACCAGCACCGACGCATACGCGCAGAGCACGCGTACGCATCCATGGGGTGATTCGCAAGGTGCGCGCAAGCGCCAGGTGCGCGCGCGCGTCCATGGGCGAGTTCAACTTCTTTGCCTTTTCATGATTTCTCTACTTTGCATGCTTTCCTCTTCACTCCTTTGATCCATTCCTAGCCTTTTCAATCTGAAATCACTAACAAACACATCAAGGCATCTAGTGGAATCAAAGGTGAATCAAAATTATCAAGTTAAAGGCCTAAAAAGCATGTTTTCACATCTAAGCACAAATAAGGAGACAATCACAAAACATTCTATTTCATTGAATAAATGTGGGTAAAAGGTGATAAAATCTCTTAAAATCAATACAAGATAAACCGTCAAAACGGGGTTTATCAACCTCCCCACACTTAAACCAAGCATGTCCTCATGCTTAAACCAAGAATGAAGTAAGGGTATGGCGTTTATTCAAATGGAAACTAACTAAATGCAATATACCTATATGCAACTACCTAGATGAATGCAATTGCTTGGTCAAAATAAATCATTTCCCAAGAAGCATATATGCACAAGGTCTAAGGACTAGCAAGTCTAATCCACAATTGAATTGAGTTATTAAATATTTTTACAAACTTGCATGAAAAGTGATGATTGTAGGTGGAAACATGTAATTAAGCATCAAACCCTCACCGGATGTATTTGCACTCTATTCTCTCAAGTGTTTAGGGTTGATTCTCTCAATTCTCCCCTAATCATGCTTTCCAAGATTTGTTTTCCATCTAACAATCAACATTTATTTCATGCATGCATACAAGTATCATGAGGTCTTTTCTTTAGGTTGTAATGGGGCTAGGGTCAAGGTAGGATGCATATTTGGTTAAGTGAGCTTGAAATTTGAATCTTTGATAAGCTTAGACTTCCCACCTAACCTATGACATCCTATACAATTAAGTTCTAACCTAACTACCCAATTTTCACCTTTTCACATACTCATGCATTTTCTTTTTCATTTCACAACACTTATGCATTGATCTTATTGAGCTTCGCTTTGGGGCATTTTGTCCCCCTTTTATTATTTTTCTTCTTTTTCTTTCTATCTTTCTTTTTCTATTTTTTTCTTTTCCATATTATTTTTCTCTCTTTTTTTCTTTTCTTTTTTTCTTTTGTTTTTCTCATTTTTTTCTTTTTATATACAAGAGCATCAATGCATAAGGTCTATACATTTGATCAATACATGAGCATGTATCCAATTCCCAATATTTTCAATAAAAATACAAAACTACCCTTTTATTCACCCAATGTCCCAAGATTCCCACACTTGAATGATACTCACACACACTTGCCTAAGCTAATCAAAGATCCAAATTAAGGACATTTATTGTTTTCCGCTTAATGGCTTGTAATGTGCTAAAATAAGAACGAAGTGGGTTAATCGTAGGCTCAAATTGGCTAACAAAGGAATATAAAAGGTAAGGCTATTTGGGTAAGTAAGTTAAATGAAATGATGGCCTCAATCATATAAATGCATGAATACATAAAATAATGGACATAAAGAATCAAACAAATCAAAGATCACATTCATAGAAAGAGAATAATGCACACAAGATGGAAAATAAGTGGTTATAAG
This sequence comes from Arachis hypogaea, assembly GCF_003086295.3. NCBI lineage: Eukaryota > Viridiplantae > Streptophyta > Magnoliopsida > Fabales > Fabaceae > Arachis > Arachis hypogaea. Next base: position 104,982,091 of record NC_092045.1, on the reverse strand, counting down.
ATGTAACCACACCATTAGGCTCAAAACTCACTTGCTTGTGTTCTTAGCTCAAAAACCGTGTTTCACAATATATATAATTCAAGCAAGTTCTATGAAAAGTTTTCACTCAAATCAATTGGTGCCCTATAGATAGAAATACTTGAAAAATTTCATTATTTTGACTAAGCTTATTTTGTATATATATGCAAAACTAAGAAAATGCAAGTAAAAATCCTAAAATCTTAGAATGAAATGCAAAAGTGTTGGAATTAGAAACTTGTCACCTAAAATCGCCGACCGGTCGGACGACCTCCCCACACTTAAAAGTTTGCACCGTCCTTGGTGCACTCAAAGATGAGCAAGGGGGTACGGCGACTCTCCGGATTGCTGCATGTTCTTAGTCTTGCTTCCATGTTTGCTTGTGGTGCATTCATCATAAAAAACAAAAATATAACACCATAAGAGGAGAAGATATAAAAGCAAGGAAGCATACATTGTTGGAATAAGGTAAATCACTAGAAATGAGTGAGTGAATTAGTGTGACATTGATGACAAGTAGGTGTGTGAATTCTAAATTGCGCGGTTTAGAACACACATTAGCATAAAAGTCATGTCACAAAAGAAGCATGTACATCACTTATCCTAGTGTGCTTGAGATGCTTTAAGTGAACTTGTAAGGTAAAACAAGCATTAAAGAAGCATGAAAGCATTCAAGTCAAACACATATGGATGCATATGATCATAAAATACAATGCATTAAGGTAAATGCACAATATCATCCATCAAGAGGTTGCCTAATCGAGGAAAAGGATTCAAATTACATGGTGGCCAAATCATGTGATTCAAGAAGAGTTACAAGCTCGAAGGCAATTATCATCACTTGGTATTTTTCAAAAGGTAAGCAAAAAAAAAAACTCAAAACCAAGTAGCAAAATATAACCTCAAACATAGAATCCAACAAAGATTATCTAAAAACATTCATGCTAAAATAGTATTTACGCAATAAAAGGCAACAATGTGTAGTAAACAAGATCAATAAGCCAACACTTATAATGAAAATGGAGAAAATAAAATGAAAACTAAACTAAAGCTATCTAACAAACTAACTAACTAACTAATTAACTAACTAAAATAAATGGTTATCAATGGTATTTGGAAGTGTTGGATGAGGGGTAGAGAAAGGGAAGAAGAAAGGAGAAGGAAAGAAATGGAAGGAGGAGAAGAAAAGAAATGTGGTGAAGGAAGGAAATCTGCGCGTACGCGTGCGGATGGTTTATTTCGAGAGTGGCGCGTACGCGTCATGTGCGCGTGCGCGCGAGTGGGGTTGTGCCAAAGGCACAACGTTGGCGTGGCGTAGGCATAACTCTCTGGAAAATGTATGGAATGTGGGACTTCTTAATCCACGCGTACGCACGCATGGCGCGCGCGCGTGGATGGTCCAAAACGCTAGATGCACGCATACGCACGCAGTGCGCGTACGCGTGGATGGTGCTCTGTTTTTCAAAATTTTTCTACGTTTTTGCACCAATCCAAGCATTCTAAACCTCCAAACAGCTATCAAAACACCTTAAAACCTTATTTAACATGATAAAATACTAATTAAACTCAACCAACTAATCTAAACATGAAATTAAACTAGTTCTACCAATATGTACAAAAGAGAAAATGAAAGGATTTTACCATGGTGGGGTGTCTCCCACCTAGCACTTTTGTTTATTGTCCTTAAGTTGGACTTATGGGGAGCTCCTCATCAAGGTGACTTGTGCTTGTATTCATCTTGGAACTCCCACCAATGCTTGGTTCTCCATTGTGCCCCAAGATTCTTCATGGATTGAGCCAATCTTGATGGAGTTCTTCACAAGCTTGGGGCTCCCAAAGTTGATCCTCTTCTTGTAATCCGGGATCCCACACTTTATTTTCACACCCGTCTTGAGGTTGATCATCATTATTAGTCCATCCGGGTGGTGAACAAGAAGAATCCTCTATGAAGTGCCCAACAATCCTCCTAGACCCATCTATTTGAGCACTATTCCCACCTTTGTATTCAACTCTTGAAGTATCAACCAAAATGAGCCTTGATTTGCAACGCCCACCATAAAACCTTTTCCGCTTACGCTTCATCCCACAAACTTTCCTAAGTTGGCCATCCATTTCAAGCAAACCATATTCAAGTGGGATAATAAAGCTAATAGAAATGAATTTCACCCACTCAAATGAAGGTGTAGATGGCAACCTAGGCAAAGATGCTTCCAAAGATCTTGACAAAGCATAACCAACCCTCGTTCTTCTATTTCTAGGGACTTCCACCGCTTCACAAGATCTTTTAATCTCAATCCTTTGTTCAACAATTTTATCTAAACTTTTTCCTTTACTCAAATCATAATAGGGAGGGTGAGAAAAATTTACCTCCTCAACGCTTTCAAATCCAACCGGAGAAGGTTCTTCATGCTCAAAGGATTCTTCACCACTAAGACTTGATGCTTGATCTTCATCACCAAGGGAAGTCAATTCTTTCTCTATCCCATCCAAGTCTTCATATGGAATATGCCTTGGAAGGTGTGCACTTTCCTCTCTAGCATCAATTTCAATCATCTTGGAGGGGTTTTCTTCAACTCTATGTTCCCATGGAGGCTCCGCATCTCCTAAGTCTTCTACCACTTCTTCCGTGTCTTCAACAATTAAAGCTTCCTCCAATTGTTCCAATACAAAGCAACTTCCTTCATTTTCCACCGGAGTTTCCAATCTCTCCTTCATGCTATGTTCTTTATTCGATTCTCCACATGTAGCCATGGGAGTTCCTTGAGTGTTCAAGCATTGGGAGGCTAATTGATTTGTTACCGCATCCAAGGCGGCTATGAAATTTTGCACATCCCTTTTCATCTCTTCTTGCCCTTGAACAAGAACACCAAGGGTTTCATCCATTAGATATTGGGGTGGGTGGAAGGGTTCATCATTTTGGGAGAAGGGTTCATAGTAGGAAGGTAGTTCTTCTTGGTAGATTTGTGGTGGTTCAATGTTTTCCACTCTTTCCACTTGTTGCACAACGCACTCCATGGTTACTTGAAATTGATCCAATACTTTCTTGAGATGATCCCTTGACTCTTGTTCCTCTTGGATAATATGATTAGGATCATGTGGCTCTTGGTTCAATGGATATAAGTATTCTTCCATGAGAGGTTGTGGTGGAAAGTAGTATTCATCTTGTGGTTGAAAATTTTCATATATTGGAGGTGGTTCATCTTGGTAATAATGTGGAGGAGGTGGCTCTTGAAAATATTGATGTTGGAATGGTGGTGGCTCTATATGTGGTTCATATGGCTCATATGGTTGTTGGTAGGATAGATATGGATTAGGGTCACATGAAGGTGGTTGGTAAGAAGGGGCTTGTGAGTATGGTTGAGAGTTATGTTGAGGATATGGTTCATAGGCATATGGTGGTGGTTCTTGAAAGTCACAAGGAGATTCACCATAGCCATTTGATTGATATGCATCATAGAATGGCTATTCTTCATAGTGCATTGGTGGAGGTTGTTGCCATGAGGATTGATCATAAGCATATGGCTCCTCCCACCTTTGGTTATCCCATCCTTGATACACATTCTCATTATAGTTCTCATCACCTACAACATAGTTGTAATCACACTCATAGCCAAAATGAGAATTCATGATAGCAAGAGAGGGCAAAAACAAAAAAATAGTAACAAATAAAGAGAACAAACTAAAAACTAAGAAAGAAGCAAAAAGCAAACATATTCACAATATTCACATATATACAATAACCAATAACACAACACCATTGCAATTCCCCGGCAACGGCGCCATTTTGATGATTGAATTTTTGATGGTTTAGAATTTCACAAATGAATTCTCGTTGCAAGTATAGTTTCTAAACCAAACAATAATCTTCTCATACAAACAGTTGTTTGTCACTAAAACAAACCCCTAAAATTATAAACCGAAGTATTCAAACCTCGGGTCGTTCTCCCTAGAAATTACAATAAAGTGTCTTGTTATTGGTTAGAAATGTGTTTTGGGGTTTTGGATAAGAAGCATGAAAAGTAAATGGCAATGAAAATAAACTAACAACTATAAAAAGGCTCTTGGCAAGGTATGAAAATTAGAAGTCCTATCCTAGTTATCCTCCTCAATTGTGATGAGAATTGTTCATTGCTACCACTTAATTAACCCTTACTAAATAAAGGAAAGTCAAGTGGATGAATTGACTTGAGCCACAAGTCCTAGCCAACTCCCAAGGAAAGACTAGCTTTAGTGCACTCCAAACCAATTAGCAATCTCTTCAATTACCAATCAACAAAGGAATTAGATAACTCAAGTGTCATTAATTACTCTACCTAGGCCAAGAGGAACAAAATCTATACTATATCTAGAAGAGGCATTTCAACAAACACATAAAAGGCAATAAAAGTAAACAACATAAATTGCAAGAATTAAAGAGAGATCTAACTACAAAGGCAAGAGATCAACAATAGAAAAGCAAAGAAGAACAATTATTATGAATTACCTCTTATTGAATTGAAAGAAAATGGAAGGAACAATAGTAGATCTACAACAAAGTATAAGAACATCATAAAGGAAATTACAACAAAAGAATAGAAGAAGATGAATGTAGCAACAAAGAATTGAGAGATAGAAGTGGAAAAAAGCAAAGATTAAAACCTAGATCTAAGAACTAAACCTAATCCTAATCCTAATTCTAGAGAGAAGTGAGAGCTTCTCTCTCTAGAAACTACTCTAAACTCATCCTAATGAGTGGGAATGAACTAATCTCCCTTTGCTCTTCAATCCTTGGCTTTAAATAGCATCTTTGGCGCCAAAGTTGGTTGGGATTGGGCCCCACAACCCTTGAGAATTCGTTGGTCATGTTTTCATTAAAAAATCATAAACCAGCACCGACGCGTACGCGTCCATGGGGTGATTCGCAAGGTGCGCGCAAGCGCCAGGTGCGCGCGCGCGTCCATGGGCGAGTTCAACTTCTTTGCCTTTTCATGATTTCTCTACTTTGCATGCTTTCCTCTTCACTCCTTTGATCCATTCCTAGTCTTTTCAATCTGAAATCACTAACAAACACATCAAGGTATCTAGTGGAATCAAAGGTGAATCAAAATCATCAAGTTAAAGGCCTAAAAAGCATGTTTTCACATCTAAGCACAAATAAGGAGACAATCACAAAACCATGCTATTTCATTGAATAAATGTGGGTAAAAGGTGATAAAATCTCTTAAAATCAATACAAGATAAACCGTCAAAACGGGGTTTATCAGGCAATTAAGGCTATTTCATAAAAATTTGAATTCCAACTAAAGAGAAAGAGAGGTAACGGAACAAAGCATGCAGATTTGCTTTCTCTTTTCATCCAAGCCTTAATGGACTTGGTGCAGCAATTATTTTGGGCTTGTTTAACATAATTCTGACTCAATTAACACATCATAAATTCACCTACATATATTAAACCATTTTTGTACCAAAGCTGAATTTTAACTTCACATTGGGCTTATAAATTTTTCTTTTAGCCCAATATACATATCCTGTAAAATAACAAAATTATTAATCAGCAAATATAGCTTTGAAGATTAAATTGATAATTTTGTAATTAATTATTTTAATAATATTTGATCATCATCAAATTAGTTTAGAGTTTTCCAAACTCATCAATCTCTACCTTGATGGCAAACATTATTAAAATTGAAATGGAAAGAAATTTAAGATTTTGAGTAAAGAATACTCCCTTTGAATACTTGAATTTCTCCTCCTTTCTAATTGTCACATAGCTCCCCCTTAATATATGCTATTTTTACCAAGGGAAGTACTAACCTGTAACAATTTTGAAATCAAGCTTGAAGTAATAATGTTATTCAACATATTAATTTTGAAATGTTGAATGCTTGATTTATGAGCAGAGTTGGATGATAATCAAAACTCATTTGTTATCATTAATTTGATTTTCTGCTCAATCACACAAAAACAATCAACCAAAATATTTTTGAAAAATAAATTGCTGTTCAATATGTTTTAAAAACATTTTCCAATCAACAAATCAGAGCAAAGTAATTATGGTAAGGAAATTATTTTCAATAAAGCTTGATCCTTTCAAACCATAACAATTTTCAAACTTCATGTTTATATTACAATGTAAAGGAACTGCCAAGGACAACTCAAAACAGCAATCATTTTATCAAGGTAAGTCAAATTCAACACAGTAAACATTTTACCAAGATAAAATTAAATTTCAAACTTCAAAGCTTCAATTATCAACTCAAAACAGCAAGCATCAATCAGATGCGTTATTAACATCAAACACATAACAAAATATTGAAACTTAAAACGAGGAAGGTCATGAATCCAAACAAGAATTTCATCCCTGTTTTGTTAATTTCAATTTTCCTGTTTTGTTAATTTCAATTTTTAGCACTTTCTCCCCCTTTTGGCATCAAGGGGCATAGCAAAATAAATGAAAACAACATACAAAAGGCAAAGTATTTATTTTTCACCAAAACACAATGGTCCAGTCAGCACACATGCATTTGAGCAAATGACAATCAAAGCTCAACTCGAAATCAATCCACTAACACAAAATGCTCAAAACAGAGCCAGATCAAAGCATAAAACAGAGAAAAAAGGTCTGCAAAACAGCACAACAAATCAATGAAACATAACAGTTTCAATTCAGCCTGAAACATAACAGTTTCAATTCAGCCTTTTTTTTTTCTCCTCCCCCTTTTGTCATCAAGGAAGGACCCTGCAAAAGATGAGGAAAAAACAATGCTGTCCATACTAATTCAAGACAAGTGAAAATAGTTCCTAGAATAAAGATTTGATTTGACAACTTCCCAAAAGTATAATTTAAAAAAATGAGGAACGGGTCAGAGTGAGGTAAAAGAGATTTGGTGGGCCCAAAATAATTAACTTCAGTTCAGTCTCCCCCTGTATCATGGCCCGTTCAACACATCCTGAAATTTGTCTCCTGCTTTCCTACGAGACAAAACCAGACAGAATTAGGATTTCACAGATTTTCAACAGAACTTAGATCAAACATTCTCAAGCTTTTTCTTAGAGAGCAGAATCTGTCTTCACAGAGGGGTTTTGTAAAAATGTCAGCAAGTTGATCTTCAAATTTTACAAATTGAATATCAATAGTACCCTTTTGCACATGTTCTCTAATAAAATGATATTTGATTTCAATGTGCTTTGTTCTTGAATGCAAAACAAGATTTTTTGAAATATTTATAGCACTCATGTTATCACAAAATAATGGTATACTATTGATTTTTAATTTGTAATCTTCCAACTGTGTTTTTAACCAAATTAATTGAGAGCAACATGCAGAAGCGGATATGTATTCAGCTTCAGCTGTGGATAGAGCTACTGTGGCTTATTTTTTGCTTGACCACATGTTGAGTGAGCTTCCAAGGAAGCAACACATGCCGGAGGTGCTCCTTCTATCCACTCTATCTCCTGCATAATCTGCATCACAAAACTCTACTGCACAAAAATCATCAGATTTTGGATACCATAAGCCATAATCACATGTTCCCTTAATGTATCTAATGATGCGCTTAACAGCCGAAAGATGGGATTCTTTTGGGTGAGATTGAAATCTTGAACATACACCCACACTTTGAACAATATCCGGTCTAGAAGATGTAAGATACATCAGTGAACCAATCATTCCTCTATACCGTGTTTCATCCACATCTTTTCCTTCATCATCTTTTTCAAGTTTAGTGTTAGGATGCATTGGTGTTCCCATTGGTTTAGAGTTTTCTAGGCCAAATTTTTTGATAAGTTCTTTTGCATATTTTCCTTGGTGAATAAAAGTACCACTACGAGTTTGTTTAATTTGGAGTCCAAGAAAGAAAGTAAGCTTTTCCATTAATCTCATCTCAAACTCACTAGTCATGAGTTTTCCAAACTCTTCACACAAGGACTCATTGGCCGAACCAAACACAATGTCATCCACATAAACTTGAACTAGAAGAATATCATCATTAGATGCTTTAATAAATAAAGTTGTATCCGTGGTACCCCTTTGAAATTGATTTTCTAATAGGAAGGCACTAAGCCTTTCATACCAAGCTCTTGGAGCTTGCCTAAGACCATAAAGAGCCTTTGAAAGTTTGAAAACATGATTTGAAAAATCTTTATGTTCAAAATCAGGGGGTTGGGCCACATACACGTCTCTATCAATAAAGCCATTAAGGAAAGCACATTTGACATCCATTTGAAACATTTTGAAACCCTTATGGGCAGTATAGGCAAGAAGCAACCTAATTGCTTCCATTCTAGCTACCGGAGCAAAAGACTCATCAAAATCTATTCCCTCTTCTTGATCGTAACCTTGGGCCACTAATCTAGCCTTGTTACGAACAACTTGTCCATCCTCACCAAGTTTATTTTTAAACACCCACTTAGTACCCGTAACTTTCTTACCATCCGGATGAGGTACTAAAGTCCAAACCTCATTCTTGTCGAATTGAGCAAGCTCCTCTTCCATGGCCTTGACCCATGATGGGTCTTCAAGAGCTTCTTTCACATTATTGGGTTCCATTTGTGACAAAAATGCAAAGTTGCTTGGTTCGGATTGTCTTTTGGTTGAGGATCTTGTTGTCACTCCTTGGGAGGGATCACCAATGATGAAGTCATGAGGATAACCCCTCATAGACTTCCATTCTCTAGGCTTCCTTTATGTTGTTGAGCTTTGATGAGTTTCTGTTGGTCTCACTGTTTCAGCTTCTCGTGCTGGCTCAGGAGACAAAATGGAAATATCTCCTCCAATCTGACGAGACAATTCTGGACTGGCAGATTCTTCAATTTGGGCAGACTTGGGATTTTCTTTGCTTGTTCCAGCTCCTTCACAATCTGAATCACTATCTATCATAGTACTGGGAATTAAGTTAGAATCACAAAAAATAACATGTATGGATTCCTCTATGGTTCTATGTTCTTTAAGGTAAATCCTATAGGCCTTGCTAGTGGTGGAGTATCCAACAAACATCCCTTCATAAGATTTTGGATCAAACTTACCAAGATTTTCTTTGTTGTTAAGTACAAAACATTTACATCCAAAAACATGAAAGTACTTAAGATTTGGAGGGGTTCTTTTCCATAGCTCATAAGGAGTTCTTTTCAACCCTTTTCTAATTATTGTCCTATTCAAAATATAACATGCTGTATTTACAGCTTCAGCCCATAGAAATTTTGGAACCTCATTCTCACATAACATAGCCTTAGTCATTTCTTGAAGGCTTCTATTCCTTCTTTCAACAACCCCATTTTGTTGAGATGTTCTAGGACATGAAAAATTATGAGAAATTCCAAAGTCATCACAGAATTTTTCAAAGTCTTGGTTTCCAAATTCTCTTCCGTGATCACTTCTCAAATGAGCTACTTTTAAATCTTTTTCATTTTGAATTTTCTTGCAAAGGGTTGAGAAAGCATGGAAAGCATCATTTTTATGAGCAAGAAAAAGTACCCAACCAAATCTAGAGTAATCATCTACCACTACCAAACCATAGTGTTTACCTCCTAGACTTTGTGTTCTAGTTGGACTAAAAAGATCAATATGTAATATCTCTAATGGCCTTTTGGTTGAAATTCCATCTTTTGGTTTAAAAGAGGATTTGACTTATTTGCCTAATTGACAAGCATCACAAGTAAGATCCTTATCAAATTTAATTTTAGGAATTCCTCTAACCAGATTTTTCTTCACTAGCTTAGAAATTTGGTACATGCTAGCATGACCCAACTTTCTATGCCATAGCCATTTTTCAGATTCAAGAGATGTAAAACATGTTACATTTTGTTCTTTCAAATTCTCAAGAGTTAATCCATACACATTGTTGCATCTCTTAGCTTCAAAAAGAATATCCCCAGTTTTTTCATAAACAACCAAGCATACAAATTTTCTAAAAATTACTTCAAATCCTAAGTCACACAATTGACTTACACGAAGTAAATTGTGCTTCAAACCATTGACAAGAAGAACATCATTTATACAAGATGAAAAGTTTTTACCAACTTTTCCAACAGCCACTATCTTTCCTTTTCCATCATCATCGAAAGTGACAAGTCCTCTATCATATTCATCAAGCTTTATGAAGAAGGTTGTCTTTCCGGTCATATGCCTAGAGCATCTGCTGTCCATGTACCACATATTTTCCTTCCTCTTGGATGCTAGGTATACCTACAAAATAAGCTCAAGTGACCTTAGGTATCCAAATTTTCTTGGATCCTTTTTCGTTAAACCATTTCCTATGTCCCAAATTATTGTAATCAAAAACAACTTTGTAGACTTTATCACCAATCATTCTTTCACCAAAGAAACACTGAACAGGAAAATGACCGCTTTGGTTGCATAACCTACAAAATCTTGGAGTTGCTGTTTTGTTAAAGTAGGTGGGATCTTGAAACCTTGTGTCATTGGATAAAGAAGCTTTATCTTTAAAAGAAGGTTTCTTATCAGATTTATAAAACCCCAAACCAGCTTTATCAAAGAGTGGTTTTTGACTAGCCAAAATTTGATTTAGATTTTCAGAACTTTGAGTAAATTTGGCTAAGTCATTTTCAAGACTTTTAACCTTTTTCAGCAACTCTTCATTTTCCTTAAAACAGTTTACATATGCAACTACCGAGTGATCACTTTCACAACTTCTAAGTTGAGCTTTCAACTGCTTATTTTCTTCCACAAGATCACAAGCAGTTTCGGCCTCCCTTAGCTTTTCTTTGAGAAAAATATTTTCAGCTTTAAGAATGAAAATTTGTTGTTCAAGATCTTGATTATCAGTCAGAAAACATCTTATTTTTTCAAAAAGGTGATCTATCATAAGATGAAGGTCTTCAGTGTCAGGGTTTTGAAAAAATACATGATCTACATGATTTGCCATGAGACAAGGCTGTGACTTGGTCTCAGATTCTTCATCACTGTCTGAGTCATTTTCCAAGTCTTCCCATGATGCCATTAGACCTTTCTTCTTCCCTCCTTTTTTCTTCTCCTATTTCTTCAACTTGGGACAATCAGATTTGTAATGTCCCATTTCCTTGCAGTTGAAACAAGTCACTTTGCTAAGGTCTTTCTTCATTTTCCTTGAGCTGCCGCCTTTGCCTTTGAACTTCACCATTTTCCTGAATTTTTTGGCAAACAACACAAATTCATTTTTAGAAGAGTTATCACTGGATTCATCATCCAGAGAGTTAGTTACAGAAGAAAATGCAATTCCTTTCTTTTTTGATTCCTTCTTTAAGTGTTTTCAAAAGCAAGAAGGTTTTCTCTCAAATCATCAAGTGTCATGGAATCAAGATTACTGCTCTCAGAAATAATTAAAGCTTTTGTTTCCCACTCTTTAGTGAGACATCTCAGCACTCTTCTCACAAGCACAGAATCAGAATGTGTTACTTCCATAGCATCCAAGCCAACAGTGATGGTGTTGAACCGTTCGAACAGTTCATCAATGGATTTTTCTTCCTTCATTGTAAACATTTCATATTCCCTATTTAACATGTCTATCCGAGTCTTCTTTACAATGGTGGTTCCTTCATGAGTGATTTGTAATTTATCCCAAATTTCCTTTGCCGTTGTGCATCGTGATACCCGTCGGTACTCCTCGAAGCTGATAGCACAGTTGAGTAGATTTATGGCCTTGGCATTTAGCTCCACTTTCTTCCTATCTTCTTCGGTCCAGCTTGCTTCTGGTTTAAGAGTGATTACTCCTTCAGCACTTGTGTTAGTAGAAAACTGTGGTCCTTCTAGGATGATCTTCCAAAGCCTGTAGTCTACTGCTTGCACAAATATCTTCATTCTCTCCTTCCAATAGGTATAGTTTTTTCCATTGAAAAGAGGCGGTCTGTTGCTTGACTGCCCTTCTGTGAGATTGTACGATACCAGATTTGAGCCACTGCTTTCTGCCATGAGGATCTTTTCTCCAAGCTGCAAAGCTTGATCTCTTTGAGACCAAGCTCTGATACCAATTAATGGTTTCAGTGGCTAAGAGAAGGGGGGTTGAATCTTAGCCCCCTTTTTCTTGATTACACTTTCTGGTCTTTGAGGAGACTTTTCTGTTTTTGTCTCGTCCCTAGCCACGAGACTTTTTACATTTGTCTCGTCACTTGGCACGAGACATTTTTGATTTTAGCTCCTGTGCAACAGAAACAGAAATGAAGAGGTAGAGAGAGAAGATTACACCCAGATATATCCTGGTTCAGCTGCTAAGTGCAATGTAGCCTACATCCAGTCTTCATCACAACAATGATGGAATTTCACTATAATCATCCAGATTACAAATTGTAAAGTGCTAACCCAACTTACAAGGGGATTCCCACAGAATCATGAAACACAACATAGATGAACAAAGGAACTCTAAGACATCTATGGCTTTTTCTTTTAATTTTGCACTCTCTGTCTTTTTCCGCTCTATGGCTTTTTCTTACAAACCTCACTGTTTACCTTTTTCCATGAGACTCAAGACATGACAAAATTAAACAGAAAAATAATAAACAGAATATATTGAAGGAGAAGAAAATCTGTAAGCTTAGGTAGCTATGAGACTTCTGTGCCTTGCACTCTCAAACTTTCTCCTTACATCAAACCATGACTGTTCACCCCTTTTATAGAGAAGTGAAGCCTTCACAGTTGAAACAAAAACCAAGCTTAACTTCTTTTCCTTCAAAATAGATCCAGTTCGGCCACACAGAGAGAAGAGGTAACTCATGCAAAACCCAACATGCAAATACCTCTAGTTCTTCCTTGGTCATCACTCTTCATCAATCCGAGCGCTCCATCCTTGGCTTGCTCTCCAAGATGGATTTCTGGCCCTTGATGCTTCATGATGATGATAACTTCATCTACTCCAATCTCTGCCTCTTCCATCACTTCGCCACTCTAGCTACTTCCTGTGGTGATTGAGCAGAATCAGAGACAAGCCATGCCTCCAAGAATCTCCTCATTGCTGGCCGAATCTCCTTCTTTCTTTTTGAGTATGAAGGATCCGAGATTACCTCACCAAATCTTACCACTTTTGGTGATAATCTCAGCCACAGCATACTTTTATTTTGTTATTTTTTCTTGCCATCATTGTGATGGTCTTTAGGCGTGCTTCTTCTTCTCTTTTTCTTCGGTGTGTAGCCATAACTTCCATACTTTCTCTGTGTTCATATGACCGAAGGTGAGAAAGAGAGATGAGAGAGAAGAAAGAAAAAGGCTTCCAAATGAAAAAAAGAAAGGAATTAAAATCAATTATGTTCAATTAAAAATCTACTTCCTTTTCTTTTCTGCCTCGTAACGTGTAGCTCACATTTGATGGCCATCAAATCACATTTTCATTTTCTCTTTCATATTATCAAGGCAATTAAGGCTATTTCATAAAAATTTGAATTCCAACTAAAGAGAAAGAGAGGTAACGGAACAAAGCATGCATATTTGCTTTCTCTTTTCATCCAAGCCTTAATGGACTTGGTGCAGCAATTATTTTGGGCTTGTTTAACATAATTCTGGCCCAATTAACACATCATAAATTCAACTACATATATTAAACCATTTTTGTACCAAAGCTGAATTTTAACTTCACATTGGGCTTATAATTTTTTCTTTTAGCCCAATATACATATTCTGCAAAATAACAAAATTATTAATCAGCAAATATAGCTTTGAAGATTAAATTGATAATTTTGTAATTAATTATTTTAATAACGTTTGATCATCATCAAATTAGTTTAGAGTTTTCCAAACTCATCAAGTAAATTAAACATCTAACCTCATGAGAAAAAAATTCCAAAACATAGAGAAAAACACACAAAATATCCAACACACTTTTATTCAAACCTAGAAAATTAATGATACGAGGAGCATAAAAATTGAAACAGCACTGTAGAGAGGAGATTACCGTGTTGGTGGGTATCAGTTGGGGGAGCAAGATCGCAACAAATCCGGTGCGTGACCAGGGGAGAAGCTGTCGGGCAGCATGTGGTGGCGAGCTTCAATGGCCACGCTAACGGTGGCCGGTGTCGCAGCAGCATGGTGGAGGGCGACATGAGAGAGGATGCGCCCGTTGAGGCACAATTGAGGAGGGCGACGCAAGGGGGGCTTGGTACGGTGGATGATGGCAATGCGAGGGAGGAAGATGGGATGCTGGTGTTGAGAGGAAAGAAGAAGAAGAACAGCGCTAAGAGAGAACTAGAATTAGGGTTAATGTTGAAAAAAAACTCACCATAATATTTGAATTCAAAATGAGTAATTATTAAAAATTAATTAAATTAATTATCATATAATTTTAATTTTCTTTTTTATTTCTATTATACACATTGTATACTAAATACATTGGCTCCTCATACTTTCTCAAATGTTAATGATGTGAAACGTCATGTGTCTAGTTGGCATTCTAACTCTATACTGATGTGGACGAAAATTAAATATGATTTAAATTGGTATATGAAATTATATTATAATACTCAAATTAGTCTATTTTCAATTATAAAATCACAATCCCCAAATTCTTATCTTCTCCTCTGTCTTTTTTTTCAGTTCATCTTGTTTTCTTTTCTGCGTGTATGATGATGGAAGGTGCGAAAAAAATTAAAATAGCTCAAATAGGAACAACTCGTTGGGATAATTAACTCCTGATGGGCTTGTAAAAGTGTAAATAAGAACTTCAGTTATAGAAAGCACAAGAAAATACTCAACGTGTTACCAGCATAGCAGGTTTTCTACGTTTAGTATATTAGTTTGCCAATTAGCAAAAAAAAAACAAAAAAGTTATCTTATGAAGCATTAAGAAGCAGAAGGAGTATCATAGTATTGGTCAATGAGTCAAATTGTCAATTGTCAAAGGAGTATCATAGTGACAAATTTGTCAATAAGGTCAAACTAGAAGACAATACGTAACTTGTGAATCAATAAAACCTGAGGAGTATCACTTATGTTCCTTGAGGCTAGGGTTGGTAATGGGTAGGGTAGGGTAGGGTAGGGTAGAGTTTGGATTCTACCCTAACTCTACCTGCAAGTTAAAAACTTTTTAAAATTCTATCCTACCCTATCCGCGGGTTGACAATTTCTCAACCCTAACCCTACCCACACTCTAAAGTTCTAAATCCTACCCTACCTAACCCTATTCGTAGAAAAAGTAAAAAAAATTCAAACAAATATAAAATTCAACCATTTCAAATTTCATACATATTAATAAAATAGAAAATAAAAAATTAAGTGGTTATTAAAATTAAAAACAATAATATCTTAAAGAAATCTAACATAAAATTACAAATAATATGATCATCAACTAACTTAGTGGTTATTTCAAATTTTTATAAGAGAAAGATTGTGGCTCCAACAATCACTTTCTTTACTACATACATAACTTTTACATATATATTATATAATATATTAGGGGTACGGGTAGGGTAGGATAGGATATACCCTGAACTCGTACCCTACCTTACCCGCAAGTAAACCCACACCGTATCTTACTCTACCCGCAGCGGGTCAGGCAGACAACCCTACCCGAACGGGTTGGTCTGGATTGGGTATCCGTTGATAGAATATAGATTGTCAGTCCTACTTCAGGCACATTTATTTGGAGGCTGCATTCCTTTGTTATTAAGAAGGCAGAAATAATGTAATTCTAGAAATCAGAATCATGTATTAAGCCAGAGGAGCTAATACAGTTGCACCATCATACATCAATCTCTCTCTAACACAACTCATCAGGCTAACTTCTTGACTTGTTTAAACCTATAAAAATTATTCAAAAGATAATTTTAAAAAATATAGATTTAATATATTTTTTTCTTTTTTATTCACTGTCAAGAGCACATTTTATGTAGTAATTTTAGTAATCCAATCAT
The DNA here is from genome assembly GCF_003086295.3 of Arachis hypogaea. NCBI lineage: Eukaryota > Viridiplantae > Streptophyta > Magnoliopsida > Fabales > Fabaceae > Arachis > Arachis hypogaea. Next base: position 104,966,266 of record NC_092045.1, on the reverse strand, counting down.
AAGTTCACCTCTACACTCTCAGGAGTAGCAAGAATAGAATTCCATGACTCTGTAAAGCAGCAAAACAGAAAAACTAAACCAAATATAAGTGGAATAACCGAATCAGGTGATGAGTTAAAACAGAAAACTATACCAGCAACTACCATTATTGCATATACAAAACCAAATGTTTTTTTCATTTATTGTAAGCATGAAAAATAATAGACACTTATTCAAGATGTAGCACTAGTCTTTGAAAGATATCCAAAACCCACTACCCAAGAATCCTATTTGAAAAAAAAGAAGAGGCTAGTGAATCTTAAGTTCTTAACATGATTCTTTGAAATGTCAAATAGAGAAGAAACAAAAAAATCAATTACAAAAGAATATATCATTCTAAATGGCAAATCCTAAATTATGGAATAACAAATATAAGGGTGAATATCAAATTTAGGCATACAACATAATAAACATATTAATGCATGCAAGTTAGTACAATGTTGTGGAGTTAAAACAAGCCAAATTGGTGAAGGATCAATTTTATCTGCACATTGCATGAGACTTTTAATACATTTATCTTGAATATTGAAAACACCCCAATCATGTCCACTATGCATGTAATTTAAGGTAGCGTTTGGTTTATGTATCTTTTGAGACAGAGACATAGATAGACATTAAAGACATGGACATAAATTATTAGTGTCTATGTACTGTGTTTGGTAAACATTGAACAAGACACAATAAAATTAGAAAAAGTCTATATTATTCTTATAAAAAAAAATCAACCACTATTGCTACCACTATCATCCACCATCTCCACCACTACAGATTCATCATCACACACAATTCACCACAAATCAATCAGCAAAAATTTTACAAAAATCAATAAGAATTTTTATTTTTCAACAGAAAAACAAAAAAGGAGGAGAAGTTAACTGAAGAGCAAACTTTAAAAAGAGAAGAACCAAGGTAGAGGAAGAGGCAACAATGGCAAACTCGAAGAGGAAGAAAGAGAGGCAGCTGTGGGCATCATAGAGAGGGAGGAGAGGCGACAGCCGCAAATCTGGATGAAGAAGGAGACGTAGCGGCGACGGTGGATCTGAACGAAGGAGGAGACGAGTGGCGGTGCGCAGATCTGGATGGAGGAGGAGACGCAGTGGCAGCACTCAGATTTGGACGAAGTGGGAGACACAATGGTGGCGACACGTGGATCTGGAAAAATAGGGAGACGGGGTGGCAGCGGCGGTGGATCTGGATGAGGAGATGCAATGCTGACGCCGAATCTGGATGACGGGATGTGACAGTAGAAGGAGAGAGGAGGGAGGAAGGAGAACGGTGGATGGAGAAGGAGAAAGAGAAAAAAGAATTAGGATTAAGAAATTAATAAGGGGTAAATGAGTAAAAAATTGTGTCTAATTGATTGTGTCTCTGTGTCTCATTATTTTGGAAGTACACTGTATACATGTATTTTGTGTATACTTATGTACTAACGTGTCCATCAAAGATTTGTGTCTCAACAAACAAACATAGGACATGTTCTAGTGCGTCCATGCCTTTGTGTCTGTGTTTTTGAAGCCAAACGCTGCCTAAAGTCATCTCTTCCCACCTATCATCTGTAAAGTAGATTGAATTTGTTTCACACCCCAAGCAAGTTTTAGCATCCATTGATACAGACTAATTAGCACCAAAGAACAGAATTTTATCATGTATAGATCTCATCTTTTTCCACTTCTTGTCTCCAATATCAAGTTTATAAACAATAAAATACTTTGATCTATAAAGACAAATTAATGGTTGTATATCCTCAGATGATAAAAGATCTTCTTCTACTATCAATCCGTCACCATTCACAAAATTCCCAATAAATCTTATTACTAGCAAGATTTCTTTTGCAGATACCATTAAGTACAAATTTTTTGAGAAGTTATCTCCTAAATATTATTTCTCCTCTTCATAATTCGCCTCCATAATTGGTGTTAAAAGAATTGATCTTTTAAGAATTTTTTCACATATATTCCAAACTTCAATACAACTATCTTGTGTCTGGACATATAGATAATTGTTGCTGAACACAATGTCACAATAAGATTTCTTATCATCAGAGAGCTTAATCCAAGTTGTGGAATTGCAATAAACAATCTTGTAGTTAGAACCATATATGATGGCAAGAATGTAGTTTGAAGGAGAGGAATAACACATCATAATTGTTTTGACTATGAAGGTTTTCCTTAAGTATTCAGCAAAGTAAGAATATGCGACATAGTGCAAGAATAAAAGCGGAAGAGGTGATAGATTAATGGTAGTGGAAGAAGAAAAGTTTAGAAGAAGTAAAACTTCATTCTGATTTAAAAGTACAATTCAATCGTGAGAAGAACTAATACACCATGCTCCAACATAACCTTTCAATATATTCTCCCATTCATAACGCTTGTTCTCTTTCAATCAGCTGTTATAGGATCATCATCATCATTATCAATGAGGTATATTTGTTGAATGCTTAGACGAAAGGTGTAAAGAGAAAAGGAGAAGCCATTAAAATATAAGTAGTGTTTTTCATCATTCTTTTTTTACGCTCTTTAATTTTATCGAAAAGAATTTGAGAGTTAAAACTTTAAATAGTAAAAGATATCTATATTAAAATAGAAAAAGATCTTATTAAAACTTAAAATCTGATTAATAAGATCAAATATTGTTAAAAATATATGTTAATCTTAACCAGCTCAAGTGAGCGCAATACAATAATCTTATTTTTATTATTATTTTAGGTTCTAATTTTTTACTAATTATATTTTTATTATTATTTATAATTATTTTTTATTTAATTTATCATTTCTAATAGGAACAATAATACATATTATAAAAAATTAAAATAGTAAATAATGCACAAAAATTAGAATAATTGTTTTAGTACTCAGTATTTCTTATTTAAAAAAATTATGAAAAAAACCAATAATAACTAACAACAAACCTAAACGTACGTTGAGTAAACGTAGAAGCTATAATTTATTGGGCACAGGATTCGGTGGTCCAGGAACCTTTGGACCACTTAGTGGTCCAAGTAGAAAACATGTTTTTAGAGTTTTTTTATCAATTGCTACGTAGTCCTTGAACTAATTTTAATTACAAATCAACTCCATATATTTTATTTAATTATAAAAATAGTTTTTTATTTTATAAATTATTATTTTATCAATTATCTATTATATTTATTAACAATCAAATACAAAAATAACAACCAATTATATCCTCCATTCATCCTAATAATTCCAATTGATTAAAAAATTAACTTTGATCTCGTTACGTTCGTCCATGGCTTCCAAATCGTGTTTCCTTGAAATTCAATCGATTGGTTTTTCAAAATAATCGATTGAATGATAACTCAATCGATTGGTTTACACTATATCAAAAAACAATCGATTAAAAGTTGTAAGGTAGAATGGTAAAAAGCTTATACCAATCGATTGTTTATACTTTCCAATCGAATGAATGCCTCAAAACAATCGATTGGATTCACGAAAACAACATGGATTTGCCAAATACAATCGATTAGAAAGTGATGACATTGAAGTTTTAGCCAAATTCAATCGATTGGTAATATAATCCAATCGATTGGAAGGTGATGAAGTTGAATGTTTTGCCAATTTCAATCGATTGGTAATGGTACATAAAATTAATTTATAGATTGGTAATTTATAAAATTAATTTTGCCGATCAATAGTACCTTTTGCTTTTATTCAAGTAAGGCAGAGTAAAAAATACAAAAAGTATATGATATTGATAAGGTAGCAGCGTATCAAGTAGTAAGTATGCTTAATTTATTTATTTGTGTTATGCACAAATTTAATTTCGTTAAAATATTAGTAACCAGTGCTCTAATTTTTGTAAATATGTTTTGAGATAAGTGTTTGCAATTAGTTAAATGTTAGAATATATTGAGTAAATTCTTTTAATATATTTAGAGTTAATATAAAACTAAGGGTAAAAAACGTATTTAAGCCAAGGAGAGAAGTTTATTACGCATATAAGCCAAACAAGAATCTGATACAAGAATTCACCAAAGCACACTTTAATGTAATTCAAAACAACTTTATTCGAATTACATTCCTTAATAATTCGAATCAATACAGCTCCAATTATTCCCAACTGTAAAACCCGGTTAATTAACGGCTAATTAACCCATAAATGAGAATTTATTCTAAAAAGCCCAAAATGTAATTTTTGTAGCTAAATATGATAGAGGAGATTGAGACGAGAATTTCGGTACCAATTTTATAGAAATCGGACCAAGATTGGGCCGAACGGGCCAAACCGGGCCAACCGGACCCAAAGTGGGCCCTTGGCCCAACATAACTAAGCCAAAACCCTAGTTTTCAGCACTCTCTCTTCTCATTAGCCACACACACACGCTGAAAAAGAGAGGAAATGGGGGAAGAACACTCTCTCAACCTTCTATCTCTCACTTGATCTTCAAACCACCATAACTTTTGATCTAGAGCTCCGATTGCCGCTCCGTTTGCGGCCACGCGTTTACCGCGGAGAGCTCTACAAAACCCATACAATTAATCTTGAGGTAAGCTACATGTTGCTGTTCGAAATTCCAGCCCTTATTTTCGAGATTTTGGGCTCTTTGATGTTATAGGACCAAACTCTCTTTAAGGAGAAGGTTAATCTTGTCTCCTTGGACCTTGGGTGTGGTAAGATTCCCAACCCTAGTGTAATTTTGTTGTTCTATGATGTTTGGGTATTGAGATGTTGTGTATGGGTATGATGATTGTGGCTTAGGTTGTGTATGTGTGAATATTGGAGCTTGATTGGTGATTTTGAAAAGCTTGGAAAGGGTTTGGTGGTGAAAAATCTGTTCTTGGAGGTGTTGAGGCCTTGAGAGCTTGTGGATAAGTGGTTTGGAAGTGCTCCGGTTGAGCTTGGGAAATCGGCTAAGGTATGGTTTCGGTTTCCCGTATCTAATATGTAATGTGGTAGGAAATACTTAGGCTAGAGGCCCTAAGATAGGCATTGAATGGTTGATGTTGTTGAATGATTGAGATATATGATGTGGTCATATATGTGATGATGATTATTGATGCCTTGGTGGTATGATGTATAAGAAATATGCATGTTGTGATATATGCTTGATGATTGGTTATGGTTGAATTGTGGGTTTAACCATGTTGATGGTGAGTATGATATTGATTGTGTACAATGATGATTTATTGAAATTGGTGTTGTTTAGAATTGGCATGAGGAAGAGTATATGATATGTCAATATTTTTTAGTTTGAGCCACTTGGGTGAAGTGGGTTAAAATGATGAGATAGTGATTTTGTATATTGTGGTAATGTGTCAATGTGTGAGTTGAGGAGGCTTGATATTGAAATTGATATATTTTGATTGATTTCAAAGAAAAGGGATGAAAATAGCATGTTTTGATTGATTTTGAAAAGAGTTGAATATGGCTTGTTTTGAAAATGGCATGTTGTGATTTTGTATGAAAAACATGGTTTTTGGGCATACTTTGACGGGACATAACTTGGACTACGGATCTCTGTTTTGCGCTAAATCTGTTTAGAAATGAAATTTGATCCGGGATGTCCATGCCGTTTGAAGAACGGATGAAAAATGATTTAAAATGAGGAAGTTATATCCATTGGAAGATAGGGGTTTGAATCTGTGAATTCTGCAGCTTTTAACTTAGAAAGTTTTTAGCAGAAATACCCCTCGCGCGTAGGCGCACATGGCGCGTACGCGCCGATCTTCCAGAAAGCGCCATCCACGCGTGCGCGTGATATGCGCGGGCGCGCTGATGGGCTGCACCCAACGCCCAGCTATTTTTCCAGAGAGTTATGCCAGAACTGTGCCAGTGTTGTGCCTGGGGCACGAGAACACCCACGCGTAGGCGGGTTGACGCGTACGCGTCGATTGGCAAACTTTTAATCCACGCGTTAGCGTGCATGACGCTTGCGCGTCGATAAGTTTTTGAGGCCGTCCACGCGTGCGCGTGGAGTGCGCATACGCGTGGACCTGTTTTCATCCCAAAGTTGATTTTTGAGTTTTAAAAGCCAAATTTCATACTTCTAAGCCTCCGATCTCACCACTTATATCTTAAATCATTATGACATGCCTAGCTATTAAAAAGGGTCTAGTGAATGAGGTAACTTGCGAGTGAAACAAGGGAAAAATGAATGATCAATGAGGATCAAAGATGATTATGTGAGATGCGGAGGATGGTGGTGGAAGTGCTTGTTATGCCATGGGCCGAAAGGCTGTAATTGTTAATGAAGCGGCTGGTTATGGATTTAACCGTGAGCCGGAATGGCTGTGTATGATATGAATATTGGCTGGTTCTGGACTGAACCGTGAGCCGGATGGCTGATATGGATGTTGATCCATGGATGAGAATTCATGCATGTTTATGCTGAATTATTGATAATTGTGATTTACACTTCCACTATCTGAGATACGAGTTTCCCTGGGTAGTAGCTGTGGCTAGCCACCACGTGCTCCAGGTTGAGATTTGATACTTTGTTGACCCTATGTCGTAAGTGTGGCCGGGCACTGTGAAAGACCCGGATGAGCTCGCCCCCGTAAATATTCACCAGTGAGGGTGATGGATATAGATCATGATTCTGATCAAGTTTATAACGAGTATAACTCGAGTTGGGGATGCGTGACAGAGGGACAGTCCAATGGTTAGCGACCAGGACTTGTGGGGTTGGCTCTATAACCGACAAGATGATATCATCAGCCACTAGGGACAGGCATTCATCATATGCATACTATATGAATTGTTTGAGATTGCCTATTTGACTGCATATTACTTGCTAATTGTCTAAATGCCTTACTTGTTCCTAATTGTATATCTCTTGTCTGATATAACTGTGTTTGCTATATTATACTCTTGTTGGTGGTTGGGAGGTTTGAAGGAATTGGAAAGGGAAGTATTAGTTAGACTGAAGTATCTTTAGTCAGATGCCCTTTATGGTTTAGCTTGTTTATAAGCTTTGATATTATCTGGAGGAAGTTCTAGGATTGCCTTCGGCTTTCCTCTATTATTATGTATTATATATGTGGAAGCTGTTACCATGCTGGGGACCTCTGGTTCTCACCCATGCGGATTTTGTGGTTTTCAGATGCAGGACGTGAGGTGTCCCGCTGATGCATGCTGGAGATTTCTATAATTGCGAAGATCCTTTGTTCTCGGGGCTATGTTTTGGTTTATATGTTTTGCTTAGCTACTTTTATCTCCATTAAATAATACAAACTGTGATGACTCCTCTTATGGGAGATTTTGGAGAATAGGTTCTATGTATTTGTGTCCCTTTGGGTTTCCTTTGGAGTTTTCCTTATTTTTATCATATGTATATATTGCTATGCTCGGACTGGTTATCTTTGCAGCCGGATCTTGAGTCTTGATATTCCTATTTTTGACACTCCTTTGTATATATATAATCTCGCGTTGGTTTATCCTTGCTCGTTACGTTATCGATCGGAGTGTTGCACTTTAGAGTTACGATTTTTGTTTACCCCTTTTTCTACAAAGGCTCCTAGTTATAATCAGTCATTCATTCTACTATACGTACTAAATTTTTATTCTAGAGGTCGTAATACCTTGCCATCTCTGAATTATGACTTAAGCATAAGATTCTGTATGGTAGGGTGTTACATTATGGTATCAGAGCAGTTCGTTCCTGTAGAGCCTGAGGGATGGACTGACTATGCTTCTGTGCATTCTCTGTGTGTGTGTTATGTGCTATTAGTATATCTGCTTGATATAATTGGCATAAACGTTCATGAGCATGCATTTGGGACTTTAAAGTACTAGACTTCCGATATTGAGACTGATCAACTTAATATCGATTGTTTGGTATGTATAGGAACCAGATGGCGCCTCGTGGACGCGGTAGAGGTAGTGCGAGAGGTCGTACGAATGCTCGTGCGCCGGAGAATAACCCTAATGACACAGTGAACTTTATGACTGCGTTGGAGAACATGGCTGCTGCTATGCAAGCCACTGCTGAGGCTCTTGGTTAACAGATGAATAACCATGGTAATGGTGGAGGTGGAGTTCAGGGCCCGATGACACTGGCAAACTTTTTGAAGGTTAATCCGCCTAAGTTCAAGGGGACTACTAGCCCGACTGAGGCTGATACATGGTTTCAGGATATAGAGCGAGCGCTGCAAGCGCAAGTGGTGCCTGAAGGACAGCGTGTCGAGTTTGCTACCTATATGCTTGTCGGTGAAGCGTCGCATTGGTGGCAAGGTATCCGACGTCTTCTGCAGCAGGGTGATGACTATATCACTTGGAATGTTTTCCAAGAGGAGTTCTATAAGAAGTACTTTCCGACTTCTGCTAGGACAGCTAAGGAACTTGAGTTACTGCAGCTGAAGCAGGGTACTATGTCCATCTCAGAGTATACTGACAAGTTTGAGGAGCTGTTCAGGTTCTCTCGTATGTGCCAAGGGACTCCGGTGGAATATGAGGAATGGAAGTGTGTTAAGTATGAAGGAGGACTCCGGAGTGATATTTTCAGTTCAGTGGGACCAATGGAGATTATGACCTTCTCCGAGTTGGTAAACAAGTGTAGGGTTGCTGAAGAGTGTGTGAAAAGGGCAACCTCTGAGAAAGGGAGTCACAAAGGATCATTCCCACAGAACCGAGGGAAGAGCTTTGCGCTTAGAGGTCCATCTTTCAAGAGGGGGAACTCTTTTAGGAGGCCCAACAACAACAACTTCCAAGGAAAGAAGTTTGGGAAGCAGCCTCAGAATGATCAAGCTTGTACTAGGTGTGGAAGTCACCATCCGGGAGCACCATGCAAGGCCAGATGGGGTTTGTGCTACACTTGTGGAAAGGCGGGGCATAAAGCCGCAAATTGTCCGGAGAAGCAGAAACAAGGTGCTGAAAAGGCACAACAGACTGGTCGGGTGTTCACCACCTCAGCTATAGGTGCCGAGGGATCCGAGACACTTATTCAAGGTAACTGTGAAATGGCGGGTCAAACTTTAAATGCTTTATTTGATTCGGGAGCATCACATTCATTCATTGCATTTGAGAAAGCCCATGAGTTAGGACTGAAGATTGTAACTTTAGGTTATGATCTAAGAGTTTACAATGCTACCCATGAAGCCATAGTAACTAGGCTAGGATGCCCGGAAGTTTCCTTTAGGTTCAAGCAGTGTGATTTTGTTCATAATTTAGTCTGCTTACCGATGATTGGTCTTGATCTTATCTTGGGATTGGACTGGTTATCTAAGAACTATGTTCTGCTAGATTGTTCTACAAAGTCGGTGTACTTTATGCCGGAAGATACTGAAGGGCCGGTCGTGGTAAATAATTATTACTTGAATTCGATGATGGTGAACTGTTCCGGAACCGAATGTCAGGGTATCATGTTGTTAACCGTGGGCGTTTCGGGTGATGATCAAATGTTGGAACAGATTCCGGTTGTGTGTGAGTTTCCGGAAGTGTTTCCCGATGATATTGATGAGTTTCCACCTAACCGAGAGGTTAAGTTTGCTATTGAACTGGTGCCCGGGGCGGGACCAATCTCAAGTGTTCCTTATAGGATGTCACCGTTAGAGATGAACGAGCTAAAGTCTCAGTTAGAGGAATTGTTGGGAAAGAATTTTATACGACCAAGTGTCTCTCCGTGGGGTGCTCCAGTGTTACTGGTGAAGAAGAAGGATGGGAGTATGCGGCTCTGTGTGGATTACAGGCAGTTGAACAAGGTTACAATAAAGAATAAGTACCCATTGCCGAGAATTGATGATCTCATGGATCAGTTACAAGGAGTTAAAGTTTTCTCCAAGATCAATTTGCGATCCGGTTATCACCAGATAAGGGTGAGGGGTGAGGATATCCCTAAGACCGCTTTCAGGACGTGTTATGGTCATTACGAGTACACTGTAATGTCTTTTAGGTTGACGAACGCTCCTGCGGTATTCATGGATTACATGAATAGAGTTTTCCGTCCGTTTCTGGATAAATTCGTTGTTGTCTTCATTGATGACATACTGATTTATTCCAAGACTGAAGAAGAGCATGCGGAACACTTGAGGACCGTGTTGCAGATTCTAAAGGAGAAGAAACTCTATGCAAAACTGTCTAAGTGCGAGTTTTGGAAGAGTGAGGTGAAGTTTTTGGGCCATGTGGTGAGTAAGAAGGGAATAGCCGTAGATCCAACTAAGGTGGAGGCTGTGATGGATTGGAAACAACCAACCACTGTAACAGAGATAAGGAGTTTTCTGGGTTTAGCTGGCTATTACCGAAGGTTTATCAAGGGCTTTTCACAGATAGCTTTGCCAATGACAAAGTTAACCCGCAAAGACACTCCGTTTGTTTGGACTCCTGAGTGCGAGGAGAGCTTTCAGACATTAAAGAAAAAGTTGACCACTGCACCTGTGTTAGTGTTACCCGAGCCGAATGAGCAATTTGAGGTGTATTGTGATGCCTCATTGAAGGGTCTAGGGTGCGTGCTGATGCAGCATCATAATGTGGTGGCGTATGTCTCACGACAGTTGAGACCTCATGAAGTTAGTTACCCTACGCACGATTTGGAACTCGCTGCGGTTGTGTTTGCCTTGAAGGTGTGGAGGCATTATCTCTATGGGGTTAAGTTCCAAGTTTTCTCTGATCATAAGAGCTTGAAGTACCTCTTTGATCAGAAAGAGCTTAATATGAGGCAGAGAAGGTGGATGGAATTGTTGAAGGACTACGACTTTGAGTTACATTACCATCCGGGAAAGGCGAACGTAGTGGCGGATGCGTTAAGTCGAAAGTCATTATATGCGGCTTGGATGATGCTTCAAGAGGAGAAGTTGCTCAAGGGATTCGAGAGTCTGAAAATTGGTGCTCGAGAAGTATCCGGAACCTTGTGTTTGAGCCGATTAGAAATCTCAAGCGACTTTAAGTCCGAACTCCTAAAGGCTCATCAGAATGATGACGCTTTATGGAAGGTGTTACCGGCTATTGAGCAAGGAAAACAATGGAGAGTGTCAGAAGAAAAAGATGGGTTATGGAGATTCAAAGGTAGGATCATTGTGCCGGATGTCGGCACTTTGAGGCAAGATATTTTAAAAGGAGGCACACAAGAGCGGATTCTCCATTCACCCGGGAAGTACTAAGATGTACCATGATTTAAAGGCGATATTTTGGTGGCCGGGTATGAAGAATGATGTGGCGGAATATGTATCAAAGTGCTTAACTTGTCAAAAGGTAAAGATTGAACATCAAAGACCTTCCGGGATGTTGCAATCTTTAGAGATTCCACAATGGAAGTGGGAAAGTATTGCAATGGACTTTGTGTCGGGATTGCCAAGGACTAGGGCTGGTTTTGATGCTATTTGGGTGATTGTGGACCGACTGACGAAGTCAGCTCACTTTTTGCCCATTCGGATGACTTACACCCTTGAGGAGCTAGCACGGTTATACATAAAGGAGATTGTGAGACTTCATGGTGTACCTGCTACTATAATCTCTGATAGAGATCCTCGTTTCACTTCAAAGTTTTGGGGTGCATTTCAGAAAGCTTTTGGAACCTGATTAAGCTTGAGCACGGCTTACCATCCTCAAACAGATGGTCAATCCGAGAGGACGATCCAAACACTAGAGGATATGTTGAGAGCTTGTGTTTTGGACCAACCGATGAGTTGGGATCGGTATATGCCATTGGTGGAGTTTGCATACAATAATAGTTATCATGCGAGCATCGGAATGGCTCCGTATGAGGCCTTGTATGGGAGGAAATGTCAATCTCCGCTATGTTGGTATGAAACTGGAGAGAAAAGCTTGTTAGGGCCGGAAATGATAGCTGAGACTACTGAACAAGTCAAGAAAATCCGTGATAGGATGCTTACGGCGCAGAGTCGTCAAAAGAGTTACGCCGATCAGAGGCGAAAGCCCTTAGAATTTGAGGAAGGAGATCATGTTTTCCTTAAGTTTACTCCGACTACAGGAGTAGGTAGGGCGATTAAGGTAAAGAAGTTGAATCCTCGATACATTGGTCCATTTCAGATCCTGGAGAGGATTGGGCCGGTGGCGTATCGGATGGCTCTACCACCTCATCTTTCGAATCTGCACGATGTGTTTCACGTGTCGCAGCTTCGAAAGTACACTCCTGATGCTAGCCATGTGTTAGAACCTGAGTCGGTTCAGTTAAGGGAAGATTTGACGCTTTCAGTGGCTCCAGTCAGAATTGATGATACTAGTACCAAACGGTTGCGTGGAAAAGAGGTTTCATTAGTCAAAGTGGCTTGGAGTCGAGGCGGTGTTGAGGAACACACTTGGGAACTTGAGTCGGAGATTCGAACGGATTATCCGCATTTATTCTCAGGTATTTGCATTTGAATTTTGTGGGCAAAATTCCCAATTAGGTGGGTAGAATGTAAAACCTGGTTAATTAACGGCTAATTAACCCATAAATGAGAATTTATTCTATAAAGCCCAAAATGTGATTTTTGTGGCTAAATATGATAGAGGAGATTGAGACGAGAATTTCGGTACCAATTTTATAGAAATCGGACCAAGATTGGGCCGAACGGGCCAAACCGGGCCAACCGGACCCAAAGTGGGCCCTTGGCCCAACATAACTAAGCCAAAACCCTAGTTTTCAGCACTCTCTCTCCTCATTAGCCACATACACACGCTGAAAAAGAGAGGAAATGGGGGAAGAACACTCTCTCAACCTTCTATCTCTCACTTGATCTTCAAACCACCATAACTTTTGATCTAGAGCTCCGATTGCTGCTCCGTTTGCGGCCACGCGTTCACCGTGGAGAGCTCTACAAAACCCATACAATTAATCTTGAGGTAAGCCACATGTTCCTGTTCGAAATTCCAGCCCTTATTTTCGAGTTTTATGAGCAAAAATGTTGAGATTTTGGGCTCTTTAATGTTATAGGACCCAACTCTCTTGAAGGAGAAGATTAATCTTGTCTCCTTGGACCTTGGGTGTGGTAAGATTCTCAATCCTAGTGTAATTTTGTTGTTCTATGATGTTTGGGTATTGAGATGTTGTGTATGGGTATGATGATTGTGGCTTAGGTTGTGTATGTGTGAATATTGGAGCTTGATTGGTGATTTTGAAAAGTTTGGAAAGGGTTTGGTGGTGAAAAATCTATTCTTGGAGGTGTTGAGGCCTTGAGAGCTTGTGGATAAGTGGTTTGGAAGTGCTCCGGTTGAGCTTGGGAAATCGGCTAAGGTATGGTTTCGGTTTCCCGTATCTAATATGTAATGTGGTAGGAAATACTTAGGCTAGAGGCCCTAAGATAGGCATTGAATGGTTGATGTTGTTGAATGATTGAGATATATGATGTGGTCATATATGTGATGATGATTATTGATGCCTTGGTGGTATGATGTATAAGAAATATGCATGTTGTGATATATGCTTGATGATTGGTTATGGTTGAATTAAGGTTGAACCATGTTGATGGTGAGTATGATATTGATTGTGTACAATGATGATTTATTGAAATTGGTGTTGTTGAGAATTGGCATGAGGAAGAGTATATGATATGTCAATATTTTTGAGTTTGAGCCACTTGGGTGAAGTGGGTTAAAATGATGAGATAGTGATTTTGTATATTGTGGTAATGTGTCAATGTGTGAGTTGAGGAGGCTTGATATTGAAATTGACATATTTTGATTGATTTCAAAGAAAAGGGATGAAAATGGCATGTTTTGATTGATTTTGAAAAGAGTTGAATATGGCTTGTTTTGAAAATGGCATGTTGTGGTTTTGTATGAAAAACATGGTTTTTGGGCATACCTTGACGGGACATAACTTGGACTACGGATCTCTGTTTTGCGCCAAATCTGTTTAGAAATGAAATTTGATCCGGGATGTCCATGCCGTTCGAAGAACGGATGAAAAATGATTTAAAATGAGGAAGTTATGTCCATTGGAAGATAGGGGTTTGAATTTGTGAATTCTGCAGCTTTAAACTTAGAAAATTTTTAGCAGAAATACCCCTCGCGCGTAGGCGCACATGGCGCGTACGCGCCGATCTTCCAGAAAGCGCCATCCACGCGTGCGCGTGATGTGCGCGGGCGCGCTGATGGGCTGCACCCAACGCCCAGCTATTTTTCCAGAGAGTTATGCCAGAACTGTGCCAGTGTTGTGCCTGGGGCACGAGAACACCCACGCGTAGGTGTGGTTGACGCGTACGCATCGATTGGCAAACTTTTAATCCACGCGTTAGCGTGCATGACGTTTGCGCGTCGATAAGTTTTTGAGGCCGTCCATGCGTGCGCGTGGAGTGCGCGTACGCGTGGACCTCTTTTCATCCCAAAGTTGATTTTTGAGTTTTAAAAGCCAAATTTCATACTTCTAAGCCTCCGATCTCACCACTTATATCTTAAATCATTATGAGATGCCTAGCTATTAAAAAGGGTTTAGTGAATGAGGTAACTTGCGAGTGAAGCAAGAAAAAAATGAATGATCAATGAGGATCAAAGATGATTATGTGAGATGCGGAGGATGGTGGTGGAAGTGCTTGTTATGCCATGGGCCGAAAGGCTGTAATTGTTAATGAAGCGGCTGGGTATGGATTTAACCGTGAGCCAGAATGGCTGTGTATGATATGAATATTGGCTGGTTCTGGACTGAACCGTGAGCCGGATGGCTGATATGGATGTTGATCCATGGATGAGAATTCATGCATGTTTATGCTGAATTATTGACAATTGTGATTTGCACTTCCACTATCTGAGATACGAGTTTCCCTGGGTAGTAGCAGTGGCTAGCCACCACGTGCTCCAGGTTGAGACTTGATACTCTGTTGACCCTATGTCGTAAGTGTGGCCGGGCACTGTGAAAGACTCGGATGAGCTCGCCCCCGTAAATATTCACCAGTGAGGGTGATGGATATAGATCATGATTATGATCAAGTTTATAACGAGTATAACTTGAGTTGGGGATGCGTGACAGAGGGACAGTCCAATGGTTAGCGACCAGGACTTGTCGGGTTGGCTCTATAACTGACAAGATGATATCATCAGCCACTAGGGACAGGCATTCATCATATGCATACTATATGAATTGTTTGAGATTGCCTATTTGACTGCATATTACTTGCTAATTGTCTAAATGCCTTACTTGTTCCTAATTGTATATCTCTTGTCTGATATAACTGTGTTTGCTACATTATACTCTTGCTGGTGGTTAGGAGGTTTGAAGGAATTGGAAAGGGAAGTATTAGTTAGACTGAAGTATCTTTAGTCAGATGCCCTTTATGGTTTAGCTTGTTTATAAGCTTTGATATTATCTGGAGGAAGTTCTAGGATTGCCTTCGGCTTTCCTCTATTATTATGTATTATATATGTGGAAGCTGTTACCATGCTGGGGACCTCTGGTTCTCACCCATGCGAATTTTGTGGTTTTCAGATGCAGGACGTGAGGTGTCCCACTGATGCATGCTGGAGATTTCTATAATTGCGAAGATCCTTTGTTCTCGGGGCTATGTTTTGGTTTATATGTTTTGCTTAGCTACTTTTATCTCCATTAAATAATACAAACTGTGATGACTCCTATTATGGGAGATTTTGGAGAATAGGTTCTATGTATTTGTGTCCCTTTGGGTTTCCTTTGGGGTTTTCCTTATTTTTATCATATGTATATATTGCTATGCTCAGACTGGTTATCTTTGCAGCCGGATCTTGAGTCTTGATATTCCTGTTTTTGACACTCCTTTGTATATATATAATCTCGCGTTGGTTTATCCTTGCTCGTTACGCTATCGATCGGAGTGTTGCGCTTTAGAGTTGCGATTTTTGTTTACCCCTTTTTCTACAAAGGCTCCTAGTTATAATCAGTCATTCATTCTACTATACGTACTAAATTTTTATTCTAGAGGTCGTAATACCTTGCCATCTCTGAATTATGACTTAAGCATAAGACTCTGTATGGTAGGGTGTTACATTATGGTATCAGAGCAGTTCGTTCCTGTAGAGCCTGAGGGATGGACTGACTATGCTTCTGTGCATTCTCTGTGTGTGTGTTATGTGCTATTAGAATATCTAATATTTTAATAATTAAATAACTAAAATAAATTAATAAATAACAATAATTAATACTTAAAATATCATATATATATATATATATATATATATATATATATATATATATATTTGTTTCCGATAAATTGATCTCATGTTCAAAGTCTTAATATCGCAATTGGAGTATAATTAATACCTAAAATTTTAATAATTAAATACAAAAACTAAGTTAATTAAATAACAATAATTAATACTTAAAACATTGAAAAGGAATTTTTAATAAATGTGAAAAATAAAAATAAAAAGAATTAATAAATAATAATAGTGTTTAAATAAAAGAATTGATAAAGAATAATAATTATAGGTAAAAATAGTGTATTTATTTTGGAGAAAAAAACATATGAGAAATTATTTCATAACTCGTGTCATGCATGTGATAATAAATTGTTCAATAATTTGTACCATACACGTGATAAGGTTGAAATTATAATTTTAAATTATTGTGTTAAAATTAATTTGAATTGTAATAATTTAATTAATAAAAAAGTAATATGTTATGCGTTCATTTTTTCTTAATCTAGTATTAAGTGTAACATATAACATCTCGGATTTTTTTTTGAAAATTAAGTAATTAGTTATTTATAAGTTATTATATTATATTGAGCTTTTGTTTTTAAGAAATCTATTTTTTTAACAAAGATAATTAAACAAAATTTTATGATTATTGAAGTTTAATTTAAATATAACTTATTTTATCAGTTTGAACTATTTATTAAAAACTATTTTGATAGGCAAAAATTAAGTTAATCTTTTATAGTTATTATTATTATTATTATTATTATTATTATTATTATTATTATTATTATTATTATTATTATTATTTACTTCTTTCTTTTATATATATATATATATATATATATATATATATATATATATAACCAATGAGGTATGTTCTTTTTCATGACACCTCAGCCTTTTCTTAATAAATGTTTCAGCACTAATCCATTCTTTTTTTTAAATCATGAACAAGTCAATTAAGAAAAAAAAAAGAAAGGAAACGTGGCTTGTATATATATAACACTTTGACACCTAATGAGTTTTAGTATCACAAAATTCTCATTCAATACCCTTAGCCTTTAATCACATTCATCTCTTTCATATCACCGAATGAACGAAAAAAAAAAAGAGAAAGAAACACCGTGAGAGAGAGAAGAGAACGAAACCATGGAACCGTGAGTTTCCAACTTCGATTTCTTGCGATCCGCAACTCTAATAAAAAATCTAATCCGGTAAAAGTGTTCGTATCTTCCTCCTCTACATGTTGGCATTACTTTTGTCCGGTGAAAATCGACGGTGACGTAGCTTCCCTACCCCTTGAGCTTGGCCAACTGGAGTTCTAGGAGGCACGGAGGATTCCAGACGTTTTTCCCTGCAGCAGCACGGTCAGAAAGTTTCTCTAGAGTTTCGAGTATTTCGATTACGTACGAAGGTAGGATTTTGATAAATTTTCACCGACTAAATGATATTTGGAAGTAAATTGATGTTTGGATTGAGTGTTATTGAAATTTGATTGCATTTCATATTGAATTTTGTTGATATATTGATATTTTGATGAAGTTGTGTTTAGTCAGCTCGAGAATGGATAAATTTTTAAGTTAATATTTTGATAAAAATAAAACCGGTTTTCGGTCTCGTTGAAGGACAAGATATTAGTTTGAAAATTTTATCTTAAAGGATGCCATTATATTTTTATAAAAAGACTGAGGTTATGTTTATTATTATAAACTAAGTTTTGAAAAGAAAATGCTATTTTGATTTTTTATTCAAAAATTACTGCCACAGGAGAGCAGAGGTGACATTGTTTGGGCCTTAGTGCCAAATGTAAAATGGGGACGCCCACATACTGAGAACTGTTTTCCAGATGTATGCTTATTGATTTGGAAAGTCACACTGTATGCGGCCTAACCGTACGACTTATAAGCACACTGATGCATCTGCAAAACCATATCTGGGACTCGTGCCCGTGTAATGTCGGGAGCGGGTAGGCTATCGACACATGAGCTCATGGCCTGCGTTAGGAATAGACATGCATCATTCTTGTTGCGTATTTGCATTTTACTTGACATTGTGAAATTGTTTATGATTGTCTTCTCGTGTTTATACATTCTTTAATGTTATTCTGAATTGTGGTGACTAGATATTTCGTTGTGAATTACTTGAACTATGGTAATCTTGACTAAACTAACCACCCTCGACCCTACTAAGAACCCCCCAGTTCTTACCCCTTCTCTTCCTCCCCTTCAGATGGAGACCGGAGTTATATTTTACGAGATGGACCCTCCCTATATATATGAGGACATTGTACAGCATAGGTTTTATGTAGTAGCTGCGGAGATTAGGACTTGTATGTATATTCTGTGTGATCATCCCTTCCATCACCCGATTGACACTCCACAGTTTAACCCCGACATGCCCTATGAGTTCCCACTGCAGTGGCTCCACCCGGATGCTCCATTTCACCCGTTTTATGATGGGCCGGTGCCTCACTAGCATCCCGATCAGCCTGCGGATCAGGCGGACCCTGAGCCTGAGCCCATAGAGGAGCATTTTCCAGAGCCTGTACCGGAGGAGGACATCCCCGTAGAGCAGACCTCAGTATCTTCATCCGAGCCATCTTCTGAGGAGCCGCTCACTGCCTCTATTAGTGGACCGGGGAGTGCTGATCAGACCAGTAGCACGAGTGCCAGTGCCCCTCCCGAGATTATAGAGATTTCCGATGACGAGGACGACGATCCTGAGGAGTGTTCTGATGTGGTTGTGATCTCCTCTGACGATGACAGCTGAGTCCTGGGAGCTGCGGTTGTGCCTTTTGATAGTTTTTTTTTGTGTTAGCTAGCCTTTGTGTTAATCTCTCACTTTTGGTCAGACTCACTGAGAGAGTAGGGTGTACATAGTGGACTAGGCTAGTTCGGGTGCCAGTTTAGGGGTTTTCTATATGGACCAGGGCCCGGAGTGTTGGGTTGTACATAGTAGTATTTCTGAAGAGTTGTATGCTAACTCAGGATATATATATATATATATATATATATATATATATATATATATATATATATATATATGTACGACAGTACCTGTATGCTTATGCTTGTGTATGTTTAATTAGTTGTCCTTGCAAGTTTTCTTATAAAAGTTTATCCAAAACTCGATAGTACGCTAACCCGATTACAGGCTTAATAATACATAGTAAAGGTTTCATGTGAACAAGTTGGTGACACTTGATTTCTGGTATGATCATGACTTACTGGGAATTGGGTCGTTACAACTTGGTATCAGAGCAGTTTGTTCCTATTAAAGCCTGGGGATATGGACTGAATCATGCTTCATTGCATTCTCTGAGTTGTGTCTCATGCACATAGGATATCGTTGTGATATGAATTGCATGATTGTCACTATGTTTCCATTTTAGAGACTATTCACACTTTGCCTGAAATGTTAAGACTGATCACCTTAATATTACATGTTGGTTGTGCACAGAATCTTGATGGCTGCACGGGGACGAGGACGTGGTAGGCGTGGTGCAAACCATGCAGAGGAACCGACGAGGGGTGCAGATGCTTTTATAGCTGCAATGAACACCATGGATGAGGCTGTGCGTGAAACGGCAATTGCTACTACGCGAGCAATTGACCGTTTAGGGGAGAGGAACGGAGATCGTAATGGAGGACGCAATGGTGAGCGTGGTGGAGACGGTAATGGTAATGAAGGTGCCGGAAACCACGATAACCCTATGACACTGGCAACCTTTCTGAACGTAAATCCGCCCAAGTTCAAGGGGACGCTTGTTGCAACTGAAGCTGTCGATTGGTTCCGTGGTATTGAGAAGTCATTGCGAGCGCAACATGTACCAGAAAGACAGTACGTGAAATTTGCAACCTATATGCTGGAGGGAGAAGCTGAACACTGGTGGCATGGAGTGCAACGCTTGTTAAGGCAGGTGGTGGAAGAGATTGACTGGGATACTTTTAAGGAGAAATTTTACAAAAAGTACTTCCCTAGAACTGTTCGTGATGCTAAAGAAATGGAACTGATGCAGTTGACACAGGGGAATATGTCAGTAGCAGAATATACTCAGAAATTTGAGGATTTGTGCCGATTCTCTAAGATCTGTCAGGGAAACCCAGATGATTTTGAGGAATGGAAGTGTTTGAAGTACGAAGGAGGACTCTGCGAAGAACTAATGCACTCGTTGGTACCACTGCAAATACAAAATTTAGCAGAACTTGTCAATAGGAGTCAGTTGGTGGAAGACTGTACCAAGAAGGTGGCGGCAGCAAAGATGAGTCGTCAAGCATTACCTCCGAAAAACTTTAATCGGTATATATCCCCTCAGGGAAGGAACTTTAAAATGAATAGGACACTTTCTTATGGGAATCAGCAAGTTAGTAATCTTCTTACTCGTGACAATATCGATAGGCAAGGACGAGATACTGGAAAGCGACCACAGCCAGCACTAACAAACCTTGTTTGTAATCAGTGTGGGAAGAACCATGGTAGGAATCCATGTCGATTGGGTTCGAGCGTTTGTTATTTTTGTGGTATGCCTGGACACATAGCAAGGAATTATGAGAAGAAGATTGCTCAAGATTCAGCTAAATCTCAACAGCCAAGAAGAGTATTTACAATGATGACTGAAGATGCTCGTACTCGAACTCCCTGACCCAAGGTCAGTATTGTGTTAAGACTCGCTCCTTAACTGCACTTTATGTTTCTGGTGCGTCACATTCTTGTATTTCTTTAACTGCTATACGTAAGTTGAGATGAGATGAGGACACACAACATACCTGAGGACTAGAAAATAAAATAAGAACCGTTTACTCGCACCTGCTTACAGGTAAAGGAAATGTTGAGGGCAAAATTTCCTTTTAGGATGCAAATTTTCGTTTATAGCAATTTTCGAGGACGAAAATTTTTGTAAGGTGGGTAGGATATAACATCTCGGATTTTTTTTTGAAAATTAAGTAATTAGTTATTTATAAGTTATTATATTATATTGAGATTTTGTTTTTAAGAAATCTATTATTTTTTAATAAAGATAATTAAATAAAATTTTATGATTATTGAAGTTTAATTTAAATATAACTTATTTTATTAGTTTGAACTATTTATTAAAAACTATTTGTTGGAATTTTTCTCAGAATTCCTTAACCCAACAGATCATCCATGTTAAATCATTAAGAAGGGAAATACTAAATGCAGAAGCGTACCTGAATTCATAAACATGAATCATACGATCAAAAGAATTTGAATCTTGTGGTTCTTTCGATCTTCCTCAACCAAAGCCTTCTGTATTCCTAGGTGGCTAAACTGCAACTCTTTTGATGGGGAAAGAGTAACAAAGGCGGCTTTGGTATATTGGGGACCGAAACCCTGAATGTCTATTTATATTTGAGTATGGCACCCATTAAACCCTTAAGCCCAAATATAATAGTATCTAAAGCCCAAAAGATAATATATTTAAAATCCAAAAGATAATTATCTAAGGAACAAAAGATAATATCCAGTTTTATTCTCATTTAATTCCAAATTAAAAGTAACAATGACTTATCCAATTAGCATTTATAACAATAAATGAGATCATCATTATATAAGTCATTTAATTTGAAATATCATCATTTGTGATTATAATTGATATATGTATTGCCCACAAATAAGTTAGGAAATTAAATAATTTCCTAACAATCTCCCACTTGGGCTATACATATATTCTTTCTTGACATAATCACACTTTATAAACTTTATGCGCGCATCTGAATGCTATTTCTTTCATTACTTTAACAATCTGGTCCGTCTCATACATTAGATATGGAACTACCGCAGCTTTTATCACATTAAATGCCGTGACTAAACCACGCCAATCACCATCCTAATATACTTAACGACATAGATCAAATTTGGATGAGTAATATGGAAATTACATGCCAAGTGATCTCATGCATGTCTATTTCCAGATGGTCCAACTTTATTGAGATCAAACACAATACAAATATTGCAAAATGAACATTTCATATAACATGAAATAAATCATCAACTTAATTCTGCAGAAAAATAATTCAATATCTGTCATAGGACATATGGTATAAAATAAACTCCCACTAAACCAAGGCCACAAATATTGACACCCATCCGAGCAATGTGCTCATGAAAGACTTTAGGAGTCAATCCCTTGGTTATTGAGTCTGCTAGCATATACTCTGTTCCTATATGTCCTATGGAAATATGTTTTTCTTAAACTTTCTCCTTGACAACTAAGAACTTGATGTCTGTATGCTTCGATTTTGTCAAGCTTTTATTGTTGTTGGAGTATAATACTGCTGACTTATTGTCACAAAATATCTTTAATGGCCTTTCAATGTCATCTACTATATGAAGCTCAATGACAAAGTTTCATAACCATATGCCATGAAATCGGAATCAGAGTACCTAATGATCTCCAAATTTTCTGATCTTCGATAAATAAGCATGTAATCCTTTGTTCTCTTTAGATAACGCATTATGCGTTTAACAGCTATCCAATGATCCATATCCGGATTGCTCAAGTATCTACCTAACACTCCCACTATAAATGATATATCAGGATGTATGTAGACTTGAGCATACATTAAATTCCCTAGTGCTAATGCATAAGGTTTATCATGCATTGCTGTCCTCTCAATATCATTTTCAGGGCATTGTTTGAGACTGAACTTGTCTCCTTTAGTTACGGGTGTGTCCATTGGTCTACAACTTTCCATGCCATATCTACTTAAAATCTTTTCGATATAGTTCTTTTGGGATAATCCAAGAATACCTTGAGAGCAATCTCTTAGTATCTCGATTCTTAATACAAAAGAGGCATCACCAAAATCTTTCATTTCGAATTTGTCCGATAGAAATTTCTTAGTTTCATGCAACAAGCCTATATCGTTACTCGCAAGTAGAATGTCATCAACATATAAGACCAAAAGGATATATTTACTCCCACTGAACTTGCGGTATACACATTCATCTATAATATTTACCTCAAAATCATATGAGGTAATGACTTGATTAAACTTGTGATACCATTTAACAGGAAACTTGTTTGAGACCATAGATGGATTTTCTCCTTTCTCTATTGGATCTCCTTAATGACACTTCTTGAGGTTGTTGAGCTTGTTGTATGGATTGGAATTGAGGAGGATTCTCATTATTTTCCTGTACTGTAGCAGCATCTTGAGCAACAACGATATTCTCATTGTTTTCTTGTACTGTAACTGGATCTACAGTAGGATTCTTATTGTGCTCTTGTATTATAACTGTGTCTTGAACAATAATAGATACAAAGACATAATCATTGTCAGTTACAGAATCCTCATCAAAAGCAACATTTCTAATATCTCCTTCCCCCCAAACTCAACATCCTCAAGAAATCTCGCATTTCCTGTTTCAAAATAGACCTTGATGCAGGATTGTAAAACTTGTACCCCCGTGAGCACTCAGCGTAACCAACAAAGTAGCAACTAATTGTCCTTGAGTCCAATTTTCTTTCATGCGGCCTATAAGGTCGTGCTTCAGCTGGACATCCCCAAATATGCAGATGCTTTATATTGGACCTTTTTCCAGTCCAAATTTCATATGGGGTTTTGTTAACTGCTTTGCTTGGCACCCTATTAAGGATGTACACTACGGTCTTTAATGCTTCTCTCCAGAGTGATTCAGGCAAGGAAGAATGACTAATCATACTTCTCACCATGTCCTTAAGAGTTCGGTTCCTTCGCTCTGCAACACCATTCATGCTAGGTTTGCCTGGCATGGTGTATTGCGGAACAATACCACACTCCTCTAGGAAAAGTGCAAAAGGCCCGGGACGTTGCTCACCTGAGCCGTCATATCTTCCGTAGTATTCACCACCACGATCAGATTTGACAGCTTTAATTTTCTTTCCAAGTTGAAGTTCAACTTCAGCTTTGAAAGACTTGAAAACATCCAAGGCTTGGGACTTTTCATGAATTAAATATAGGTACCCGTAACGAGAGTAATCATCTATGAACGTAATAAAGTACCGTTGTCCATTCCAAGAGACAGTAGGGAATGGGCAACATATATCGATATGTATCAGTTCTAAGACATCTTTAGCTCTCTCGGCACCTAATTTCCTTTCGTTTGTCCTTTTCCCCTTTATGCACTCAATGCAGACTTCAAAGTCTGCCAAATTTAGGGGTTCAAGAATTTCATCCGACACGAGCCTCTGAATTCTCTGTTTAGAGATGTGACCTAGGCGTTTGTGCCATAATGATGCCAAATTCTCATTCAGTTTTTGTTTTGTACCCGTTTGCAGTATTTCATTATTATAGGAATTTAAGTTAAGCCTATATAGATTATCCACCAAATGACCAGAGCAAATATTATTCGAATTATAAAAGAGACTTACTTTATTGTCTCCGAATGAACAAAAATAACCTGATTTGTCCAAACGAGAAACAGAAACCAAATTTCGTCTAAATGACGGTACATAAAATGTCTCTAATAAATCCAAGTAAAATTCACTCGTGGAACATAATCTAAAGGTTCATATAGCTTCGACTGCAACTATATTGTCGTCTGCCACGTAGATGTATCTTTCAGCATCACTGGCGGTCGGCTCCATAGGCAACCCTGCATAGTGACACTTACATGAGTAGTAGCAGCAGAATCTACCCACCAAGTATCAACATGTGCATAACTTAAACTAGTCTCAGAACAAACGAAAGTGAGAATTATACCCTTCTTCACACGCCAAGTGGCATATTTGGTACAATCCTTCTTCATGTGTCTCACCTTCTTACAGAAGAAACAGGTTGGAACTTGATCCTGTTTCTTAGCCTTTTTTTTGCTGAGAAGGCGCATCCATAGTAGTATCACGCTTTCTTTTATACTGAGAAGATAAAGCCATGTGAGCACTGAATTTTTTAGTAAAGAATTTCTCAACATCCTTTAGGAACTGTTTGGCATTTTTATCCTCAGTAATTGAGCCCCGAAACGCCTCAGGAATTGAGTGTTTCATGATCATAATGCTCATTCGATTGGATCTTTCCCACTTCTCTATTTTAACCTCATTGAGGTTTTCCGGAGTGG
Source organism: Arachis hypogaea (assembly GCF_003086295.3). Lineage (NCBI taxonomy): Eukaryota > Viridiplantae > Streptophyta > Magnoliopsida > Fabales > Fabaceae > Arachis > Arachis hypogaea. Next base: position 104,941,165 of record NC_092045.1, on the reverse strand, counting down.
AAGTGGGTTTCTCCTTTCGAAGAGCTATATCTAGATCCATACAACCGAGGACAATCTCCACGGTATCCTTCCAAACTTTAAAGTTTGAACCATTCAGCATAGGAATACTGCTAATTTGTGCAGAAACATTGGTAGCTAAAGCCATAGTTTTTGGATTAGAACAAAAAGAACATGCAGTAAACATTAGTTAAATAGAGGGAGAAAATCCATATTGAGATATCTAGAACAACATTAATTTTCAATCTTTGGATAGAAAAATTAACTGTAAGTGATACTCTCATCGCAGTAATCAAATATTGTCAAAATTCCTGTCACACATTAAGCCTTTCTTTGGACCGACTTAATGCGCACATGGAAACTTAAACTTTGCAACCTATTTATTACCGCATATATTTTTCTATTAATTGGTCAAACAATAACCTTCCTTTGGGTCGATTATTGACCGCATAATTAATAAAAAATAAACAAAAGTGTGCAATGCTTATTATTTGGCCAAATAATAAACTTTCTTTGGGCCGATTATTATCCGCATAAATAATAAGAATTAATTTATTCTTAGTTACCCAAATATTTATTTACCATTAATATGTGCATGTAATTCGGCCAAATATAGGCTTTCCTTTGGGCCGACCAATATTCGCATGAATTACATATCACCATATTCCTTATATTTTGAATAAATCAATTTTCACAAAAGAGGCTACTTTGGCAGCATAATGTTCAATCAATTTATTCTAAAACCAAATCTTTATAAAACATGTGGGTATAATAATCCAAATTGTTACTAGTTTTCTTATGTAACAATTAAACAAGATATTTAAATTCCAAAAAGAATTAAATCTTAATGGTATCTTTTCATACCTTTAAGAATGAATTCATATAAAATGATATAAAATAAACAAACAAAGAACCTTTCTTTTTTTTCTTTTTTTATTTAAAAAAAATCAGATTCACAGATTAAACCATAGTGCATACAAAAACTTTATACTAAAATATGCTAATTCTCTTGATGTGTAGTGTCCATAATAAAAAATTATTTAAATTCTTTTAATTTTACCCATTAACGGCTCCAATAGTTGGGATCAAGACACAGACAAAAAATGGTATGTGCATATATAAAAGAATGTAACGTTTTTTTTTAAATATACCTTTTATATTTTTTATGTGCTCTTTATGTACTATTTGTGTACTCTTTATGCACTTTTTATGTACTCTTTTAGTTTTATTAACATATACTACGCAATCCAAAAGTAGCATATATTTGAATGTAATTTCGCAATCTCAGGTTAAGATTCAAATTAAAATAAAATAAAATAAATTTTCTTAATGATTTAATCATAGACGGCTCTAATACCATTTGTTGGAATTTTTTCTCAGAATTCCTTAACCCAACAGATCATCCATGTTAAATCATTAAGAAGGGAAATACTAAATGCGGAAGCGTACCTGAATTCATAAACATGAATCATACGATCGGAAGAATTTGAATCTTGTGGTTCTTTCGATCTTCCTCAACCAAAGCCTTCTGTATTCCTAGGTGGCTAAACTGAAACTCTTTTGATGGGGAAAGAGTAACAAAGGCAGCTTTGGTATATTGGGGACCGAAACCCTGAATGTCTATTTATATTTGAGCATGGCACCCATTACACCCTTAAGCCCAAATATAATAGTATCTAAAGCCCAAAAGATAATATATTTAAAATCTAAAAGATAATTATCTAAGGAACAAAAGATAATATCCGGTTTTATTCTCATTTAATTCCATCATTATATATGAGATCATCATTATATAAGTCATTTAATTTGAAATAGCATCATTTGTGATTATAATTGATATATGTATTGCCTACAAATAAGTTAGGAAATTAAATAATTTCCTAACACTATTTTGATTGGCAAAAATTAAGTTAATCTTTTATAGTTATTATTATTATTATTATTATTACTTCTTTCTTTTATATATATATATATATATATATATATATATATATATATATATATATATAAAACCAATGAGGTATGTCCTTTTTCATGACACCTAACCCTTTTCTTAATAAATGTTTCAGCACTAATCTATTCTTTCTTTTAAATCATCAACAAGTCAATTAAGAAACAAAAAGAAAGGAAACGTGGCTTGTATATATATAACACTTTGACACCTAATGAGTTTTAGTATCACAAAGTTCTCATTCAATACCCTTAGCCTTTAATCAGATTCATCTCTTTCATATCACCGAATGAACGAAAAAAAAGAGAGAGAAACACCGTGAGAGAGAGAAGAGAATGAAACCATGGAACCGTGAGTTTCCAACTTTGATTTTTTGCGATCTGCAACTCCAATAAAAAATCTAATCCGGTAAAAGTGTTCGTATCTTCCTCCTCTACGTGTTGGCGTTACTTTTGTCCGGTGGAAATCGACGGTGACGTAGCTCTCCTACCCCTTGAGCTTGGCCAACTGGAGTTCTAGGAGGTACGGAGGATTTCGGATGTTTTTTCCTTCAGCAGCACGGTCAGAAAGTCTCTCTAGAGTTTCGAGTATTTCGATTACGTACGAAGGTAGGGTTTTGATAAATTTTCACCGACTAAAAGATATTTGGAAGTAAATTGATGTTTGGATTGAGTGTTATTGAAATTTGATTGCATTTCATATTGAATTTTGTTGATATATTGATATTTTGATGAAGTTGTGTTTAGTCAGCTCGAGAATGGATAAATTTTTAAGTTAATATTTTGATAAAAATAAAACAGGTTTTCGGTCTCGTTGAAGGACAAGATATTAGTTTGGAAATTTTATTTTAAAGGATGCCATTATATTTTTATAAAAAGACTGAGGTTATGTTTATTATTATAAACTAAGTTTTGAAAAGAAATGCTATTTTGAGTTTTTATTCAAAAATTACTGCCACAGGAGAGTAGAGGTGACATTGTTTGGGCCTTAGTGCCAAATGTAAAGTGGGGACGCCCACACACTGAGAATTGTTTTCCAGATGTACGCTTATTGATTTGGAAAGCCACACTGGATGCGGCCTAGTCGTACGACTTATAAGCACACTGATGCATCTGGAAAACCATATCTGGGACTCGTGCCCAGGTAATGTCGGGAGCGGGTAGGCAACCGACACATGAGCTCATGGCTTGCGTTAGGAATAGACATGCATCATTCTTGTTGCGCATTTGCATTTTACTTGACATTGTGAAATTGTTTGTGATTGTCTTCTCGTGTTTATACATTCTTTAATGTTATTCTGAATTGTGGTGACTAGATATTTCGTTGTGAATTACTTGAACTGTGGTAATCCTGACTAAACTAACCACCCTCGACCCTACTAAGAACCCCCCAGTTCTTACCCCTTCTCTTCCTCCCCTTCAGATGGAGACCGGAGTTATATTTTACGAGATAGACCCTCCCTATATATACGAGGACATTGTACAGCATAGGTTTTATGTAGTAGCTGCGGAGATTAGGACTCGTATGTACATTCTGCGTGATCATCCTTTCCATCACCCGATTGACACTCCACAGTTTAACCCCGACATGCCCTATGAGTTCCCACTGTAGTGGCTCCACCCAGATGCTCCATTTCACCCGTTTCATGATGGACCAGTGCCTCACTAGCATCCCGATCAGCCTGCGGATCAGGCGGACCCTGAGCCTGAGCCCATGGAGGAGCATTTTCCAGAGCCTGTACCGGAGGAGGACATCCCCGTAGAGCAGATCTCAGTATCTTCATCCGAGCCATCTTCTGAGGAGCTGTTCACCGCCTCTATTAGTGGACCGGCGAGTGCTGATCAGACCAGTAGCACGAGTGCCAGTGCCCCTCCCTAGATTATAGAGATTTTCGATGACGAGGACGAGGATCCTGAGGAGTGTTCTGATGTGGTTGTGATCTCCTCTAACGATGACAGCTGAGTCTTGGGAGCCGCGGTTGTGCCTTTTGAGAGTTTTTTTTTGTGTTAGCCTAGCCTTTGTGTTAATCTCTCATTTTTGGTCAAACTCACTGAGAGAGTAGGGTGTACATAGTGGACTAGGCTAGTTCGGGTGCCAGTTTAGGGGGTTTTCTATATGAACTAGGGACCGGAGTGTTGGGTTGTACATAGTAGTATTTCTGAAGGGTTGTATGCTAACTCAGGATATATATATGTACGACAGTACCTGTATGCTTATGCTTGTGTATGTTTAATTAGTTGTCCTTGCAAGTTTTCTTATAAAAGTTTATCCAAAACTCGATAGTACGCTAACCCGATTACAGGCTTAATAATACATAGTAAAGATTTCATGTGAACAAGTTGGTGACACTTGATTTCTGGTATGATCATGACTTACTGGGAATTGGGTCGTTACGTAACAACTCTAATATAATCATTAATCGTTTTCGTTAGTCTTCTTTTTTTCTAAATTTATTATTAAAATAATTATTATAAATATTAATAATTAAATAAATCATTATATTATAATTATTTACGTTTTATTCCCAAAACTAAAAAACATACTATTTCTTTTTTATTTAAAGATTTTTTTTATTTATGCTACTGGTATATATTAATCGTTTAGTCAATAGTTTTTTTTATTGGTAAGATATATTTATTTATTTGTTTAAATAATTTTATTTTTTTTTTCTTATTAAGTATACTTATATATTAAGTCACTTATGCTAATTATTTTTTGATTTTCTTATTATAAATATTTTATTTTAAGCCTACAATCATTCAATAATTTTGTTATTTCATTAATACCATCATACGCATAATAATCTTCATAAATAATAATAATTTTCTTATTTATTTATATGTATATAATAATTCTTTAGTTAATAATTTTTTTATTCTCAAAATATATTTATTTTATTAAATAATTCTAAATATTTTTTATTTAGTTTATACATATATATTAATTGTATGTAGATATATTTAAATCGCATATATTAATTATTTTCTGATCATAATTTTTTTTTGAGCCTACAATCAGTCGATAATTTTTTTATTTTTTATTATTAATGTCATCGTATGTGTAATCTTCATAAATTATAATAATTTCCTTATAGTAATTTCTTTATTTATGTATACGTATATATTAATTTTGTTAAATAATTCTAAATATTTTTTATTTATATATACATATATATTAATTGTACATAAAATATTTAAGTCATATATATTAATTTTTTTATTATGATTATTTCTTTATATATATGATTATTTTTTATTCTACAATCGTGCAATAATTTTTTATTTTTTCTATCCATGCATATTTCTCAATCCCCTTTCGTACGCATGATGATTAACTATTTTTATTTTAAATGGTGATGTTTTAATTTTTTTCTTTCGCGTATTTCTATACATTGGCAAGAAAAGCAAAATCACGTATTGTAACTCTTTTATTTTTCCACGCTTTAATCTTAATTAATCAATCTTGTGTCCACACAATATAATTAAATTTTTAATCACTTTAGTATATTGATGAATTACATTTTTCTTAATAATTGCATTACTAATCTGAAATACAAAAAATAAAAAAAGGTGATACATATATCCAAGAAAAAATAAACTTAAAAATAAAAAAGAAAGAAAATTCATATTAAAAAAATTAAAAAATAACATATCCAAAAAGAATAGTCATAATATATAAATTGAGGCAACAATTTAAATTTCTCTAAAACTAATTTAATCAAATACTAATATTAGAACTAAATTATTTAAATAATATTTAAGCTATTCTAGTCCTTAGATACGTATAGATTAGAGTCATTCTAGTAACGACAACCAACCGAAATAACATCATCATAAGATCGAACATTTAGAATCCGTACAAATTCAGACTATCTTCTTGTTAAAATTGTCAAACTAAATTGACATTGCATTGATACACCAGAAGGCCGGTAGTTTCTGAAAAAATCACAGTATGTTATAAAATTATTTTAATACAAAAATTTAAAAGAAAAAAATTTAAATATAGTACCAATCTTTGAAATTGCATCTTCAAATTTGAACGAATTTTCCAAAATTGAACCTAAATTGAAAAAATTGAATCTTATTAGATGCTCCACTTCGAATATTTTCGGACAAACATAGAAAGCGTGGAGGGAATGAGACTTAAACTTGACTTACAAAGCTCCTTAGAAACAATTCCTCAATCAAAGAAGAATAACAAATTAGAGAAAAAGAATGCTTTGCCTGTTAGATTTAGAGTCACAAATCGCAAAAGAAACACTATATATAACCTAGGTTAACAATACAAAAAATAATTATAGAAATTAATTATTGATATTAATATCAACTTACCACTATTAACGTTAGTATCATATTTATGGCAATTAGTAGTACAAAAATAACAATAAAAATTAATTATTGATATCGATATCAATTTACCACTATCAACATTAGTATCATATTTATGGTAATTAGAATTATAGAATTTTGTTTATTTTTTTATTTTTAATTATTGATATCTTAATCTTTATAAAAATATGTTTTACTTTTTTAAAATATAACGTGTGCATGTGCTGTTTAGACCTTTTCTATTATTATTATTATTATTATTATTATTATTATTATTATTATTATTATTATTATTATTATTATTAATTAATTAATTAATTAATTAATATCAATATCAATTTGTCATTATTAATGTATGTATCAATTTGCTACTAATTATGCTTGATTAAAAATAATAATTAAAAGTATTAATTAAAAATATTAATGATCGACAATTAGTATTATATAATTAATATAATAATTAGTATCAACTTGTATCATATATCAACTTGCATAATGATGGAGAATTAGAATTATATAAATTAATATAATAATTAAAATGATTAAAAATATTTGATGACTGACAATTAGTATAATAATGTATTAAATATTAATTTTATATAATTATAAAATAGATATTTTCTTAAAATAGATCGAAAAGATAGTAAATATAAATATATTAGAAGTAGCGCTTTTATTTTGGAAAGAAAAAAGTTTATAAAAAATTGATATCTCACTTCTAATATTTCTAAAAATATACTAATATACCAATAATACTAATAGTTAAAAAATAATTGTGAAGACTTATTAATAATTAATATCTATATATTAAATAACAATAATTAAAAAAATATTTAACAAATGTGAGAAATAAAAATAAAAGAAATCGATAAATAATAAATATAAATATATTAAAGAATAATATTTTTATTTTGAAAAAAAAAACTTATCAGAAAATGACACTTCATTTTTATTAGTTAGAAAAAAAAATTAATTTTAATAGATTAAATAGATTATTATTATTATTATTATTATTATTATTATTATTATTATTATTATATCATTAAAATGACTTATAAGTACAGAATAACCGAATAATTCGTGCATTGAAAAGAATTTTATTATGATTAGAATAACTCATGCCATTAGCCTATTATTATCATATCATATCATATCATATCATATCATATTGATTTGATATAATTATAATAAAAATAGTTTTTTAAATTAGTATAATTATGTATCATTCATTAAATACTAATTATAATATAATTATATTAATTAAAGATATTTTTCTAAAATAAATTTAGAAGAGCGAATAGTGCAATCATTTTGGAGGAAAAATGGATTAATGAAAAAGTGACACCTCACCATCATAAATTGGGGAAAAACCCAATTTTAGTATATTAAGTAGATATATTTAATCTAATTTGTTAATCGATGACCAACTTATAACGGTCAGATCAAGTAATATAAACTAACCCTTTCACGGGGTTGCACTACAGTACATATCAAAATTTACAGGTATTCTATTTTTTAATCTCATTTCGTTGTACATGTATTAGGTGTTTTTCGGCTGGCTTGGCAGTTGGCTATTCTTCATCTAACTCTTTGAATTAGAATTAGCATCTATTTGATTTGGTTCGGATATGGCAAGTGATCCTTGGATTCGAGTTATGAATTTTGGATTTTATTAGAAAAGTGAAAAAAAATATATAAAATTGGGTTAGAAGCAGAAAACAACACTTATGTAAAACAAGACTATCGAATTAGGAAAAAAAAAAGATAAAAGAGCATATTGAAAATATATAATTATTTTTTTCACTTTTTAAAATATATTTAATTATAAATATAAGTTAAAATTGTAAAAATTTTGTTTTCTCATATATAAGATTTAAATGAAAATAAAAAAGAATTAGTTAAAAAATTGATACAAGAATCAGGTAATATGGAAATGCCACATACATCAAACATATTTCAAAAATATATTTATAAAAATTTTAAATTTTAAAAAGATCAAAATACTTTTATAATTAATTTTTAAAAGGATAAAACAATTTTTGAAGATTGATTTTAAAAAAACTAAAATACCTTTTAGTTTGTTCTTAAAAGACTAAGATATTCTTTTAAGCATTAATTTAAAAAATACTAAATTATACTTATATGATTAACTGAGGTTGATTGATTGTATTAGTAATTATGAATTTAAATTTAATATTAAAAATATTAAAATAACCTTTTATTTAATTTTAAAAGAATTAAAACAATATTTTAAGATTAATCTTACAAACATTAAAATTAATCCTTTAAAATTAAGGTTATTTAATTATATCTAATATTCTTAAATCTAATCTTCTCAAATAACATTTTAGTGATTTGAATATCTAATATTCTTAAATCTTTTAGTGATTTGAATAATTGTTTAGTTTGAAAATACTTGAAAAAATAACATTTTATAACACTATTTTATAAAAAAATATCATTTATAATGCGCTGTTACCTATAAGTTTCAACCAAAAAATATTTATCATCTTTAATATTGATTAATACTAAAAGAGCAATTCAATTATTAAAAAATATAAACATAATTGATCATTACAAAATAAAGCCAGATTATCCCAAAAAATTATTATTTTCATAATAAATATTTAATCAATAATTTTATGCCAAATAAAATTATACATTCAAATACCACTTAAAAATTAAAACATTAATTTTTGTGTTTTCATCTCCAAATATAGATTATAATTTTAATTAATTTTTTTATTATCACTATTTGTATAAAAGCTCATACTTTTTTGTAATTTCTTTTTCTTACCATAAAATAAATTTGGTACAACAAATTAAATGTTTTTCATTGGCTCTCAAGTACTATTTAATATTATTTAACTATTATGATCCTATTCCTCCCACAGAACAAAAAAATTGATTATTACTATATGTACAAATCTACGAGCTAGCAATGATAATTGGTTTCTGTGAAACTTTAAGCCATTTAATACTTTGTGAAACTATTTCTCATCGCACTAAAAAAAACTAAAAAGTGTCGCTATGTTTATGATTAAAATCGAATATCTGTACCTTATAATTTCCCAAAATAAATATATAATCTTAGATAATAGCTAATTTTTTTGTGTACAATGATACTAGAGAAAAATATGGCGAATTTTAATGTCTATATTTATGGTAACTACATTAACTATGCAAATATTGTTAAAATTAATTTTTTTTACATTTTGATAACACCGTTTTTAGCAACACTTTTTAAAAAATATTAATTTAATTTTAACAACACTTTTTAAAATATCAAAGCTATCATAATTATCATAACATAAACATACTATAATACAACCAAAAAATATATATTCTTTATGCGTTTGTGCCAAAATTTGGGTGCGGTAAACGATCAAAGGTCTTGTTCGGTAGGTCGTGTACCGGACAGTTCGGGGTGATCCTTGTGTGAGTAGGTGGGTCGTGCCCTGGAATGGGTTGCGAGGGTGAGGCGAGGAACCGATGTTCCGAGCTTTCGAAAAGAGAGAGGGGGTGTCACCTGCAATGACACTTCGACGCTCAAGTCAGTTGAGTGCGCAGGCAAAAAAGGGGGTAAGGTAGAGTGTGACATACCTTGGGGGAAGGGCAGGTCCTTCCCCATTTATATCGTGTCAAAGGTGGGCCCTTCAGGGACAGGCCCACTTTCCTCAAAGCTTCCTTACAGCTGTAGCGGAGAGCTGTCAAGGACGCGTGTCCGGGTCGCGTAGCGAGCGGTACGTGCCCGACCGTTCGGGTCGGGTCGTCACGGGGTCGGGTCGACCCGCGACCGGCTTGGGCCGGGCCGTAACAGTGCCCCCAACGCGCCGGCAATTAGCCGCACGGGCTGTTGGTGGCGTGTTATCTTTTTGCTCGTTGTCGTCGGGTCGGTCGCTCATGGAGGGAACGCGCCTCCTGTATGCGTGCCCGTTCGTTGTTGGGACGATCATCCGTCGCCTCGTACCTCGCATAGGGTATTAAATGCTCATAATGGGTTGGAAAACCCTGTGTGCAAAGATCATTTTGCCTCTGGGCCTTTCGCGCTCCCTTTTCAGCAGTTTTAAACAATTTTGCATGGGTTCTCCCTTCTCATTCTTGCTTTTTCAACATATTCCTTCTACATTCCCTATCATCAAAGACTTGTTCCAGAATTTCTGTGCGTTCCTTTCTCTTCCAAGTTCTTGCAATCAGTCCAGGTAACCATCGATCCTTCTTCTTCTCTTTAATGTCTCGTTGCATGTTTACTGTGCGTGGTTGCTGCTTTGTTGTTTGGTTCCTGTAAAATTAGTGACGGATCCAAAAAAATTTTATAATGGGGGCAAAAATACATTAAAATAAATTTTGTTAAACATTAATATATTTATAATTTGAAACTAAAATTATATATATATATATATTCACATAAAAAAATTAATAATTTTACTTATATTTATAATAATTATGTATAAGAGTTAAAATAAAGAATATAAATTAGAATTCAATTAAAATGTTAATTTTTTTCAACTAATTTCAATTAATATCAGTTAATTTTTTTAAAATTATATTATTTATCTTAAGATTTAAATTCTCAAAGTTTCTAAAAAATTGAATAATTAAAAAAATAATTAATGTTAGATTTCTTATAATTTTTTTATTATTTAATATATAAATAATATTTTTTTATCTCTAACTAATTTTAAAAAAATAAAAGTTTTATTTATATTTATAAGATTAAGCATCAGTTTAGTAATTAATTAATTAACTATTTTAAAAAAATATTATCATTATTTATTATTTTTTATTTTTATACTCAATTAAATTTAATGCGATATATATAATTGCATATTAAATTTAACAAAATATTTTTTAATATAATTCTCAAAAAAAATTTGTAATTTAATATAGAAACAAAGATAATATAATGATAGGATCAAATATATTCATTTATATATAATTATTATTAAGTTTTTATCACCCATTTATATATAATTATTATAAATTTTTTATCACCTAGTGGGGACAAATGCCCCCTCTCTCTCTCTAACTTAGGTCCGTCCCTGTGTAAAATGGATACCTCTTCAATGTCGAGTGGGTGTGTTAGGGGGTTTGTCATTCTGGAATAGGCCTTATTTGATATTGACTTCAGGCATGTTTAGTTCGGGTTGTAGGGTAGATATAGTTTCTGGGTTTTTTCGGGTTCCCGACCTCATAGACTAATCGAGTGGTGCCCTCACTGTAGATATGCCTCGTGTTGTCGCTCGGGCTTTCACCTCCGACACGAGTTATGACCTGTATGCTTGGGTGGTCTCCGACCTCAGGGATTCCCCAAACCAAATGGGTGAAGAGGAGCTCACCGAGTTTTGTCAGGCCAACTATCTGTGTAGGGGCACCGACGAGGAGGCTAATTACGACGTATACGTCTCTGCTCCTCACGAGCGGCTTTATGAGCTCAACTTCAGTGCTCCCCGGGTCCCCGATTGGATTTGGTTCTATAAGGCCATGTTTACCCAAGTGGGAGTTCGCATTCCTCTCTCCGCCTTCCAGATGGGGCTTCTAAGTCGGATTTCTGTGGCGCCGTCGCAGCTGCATCCAAACAGTTGGGCGTCGATTCGCTGTTTCGAGATGGTATGCGAGTATCTGGAGCTGCCGGCGTCTGTTGATGTCTTCCTCTTCTTCTTCAACCTTACGAACCCTTCCAAGGAGGGGAAAGCGAAGAAGGGGTTTATGTCTTTCCGATCTGCCCAGGGGCGAAGAATATTTGGTTTGTTCGAGGACTCCTACCATGGGTTTAAGGATAAATACTTTAAGGTTCGACCGGCCAAGGGTCGTCACCCCTTTTGGTTGTCATTGGAGAGAGAACGCCTCATCCCGATGTATTGGAGTTTCGGGGCGAAATCCAATACTTTTATTAAAGTCACCTACAAGTGGATGTCGGCTGTAGATCGGAAGATAGCCGACGTGTTATGGGCCGTTTTCGGGAGAAACCATGTAAATCCTCACCTCCTCATGGGTAGTCGGGAGGTCGCCCGGGATTATATTCGTGAGTCGCCTATGTCGTGTTTGTATTTTGCTTGTTTTGTCTTAGTATGCTGGTTACTAATTTGTTCATTTCTTGTTTACAGTGAGGATGTCTGCTGAAGTCACCGGCCTTGAGAACTTGTTCAAGACTTTCTTGGAGGAAGAGGATAGTGAGGAGGTCGGAGGGCAATCAGTGGCGCCTCCCGAAGATGAGGGGACACAAACGGCGCCCACGCCTCCCGACGTAGTCATGGCGGATAAAATCGTCGATCCAACACATGGTTCCCCCGTTCTCCAGGAAGTGACAGGTACTGGGCACTCGTCTTCCGTTCGTCGGGAGGAGGATGAGGAGTTGAGGGTCATCCCCACTCCCAAAAGACAAAGGTCGCCGTTTAGCCCTGAGGGTCCTTACCGTTATGGAAAGGAACTTCGATGCCGGGTCATTCATAGATACCCAATTGCTTTCCGGCACGGAGAAACATTTCCATGGTACCGACCTTTCGGGGCAAGCACGATGGATGTATCGCACCCTCCTTCGCGGCGCAGCCATAGCTCGAAAGGCTAAGTTCGAGCTGTCGGGAATGGCATCGCTTCGTCAGAAATTCGAGACCGCTGCCACAGCCAATAATAAGCTCAAGGCTCAAGTTGAAACACTTCAGGAGCAGCTGGCCGAGGCGGGGAATAAGCTTGAGGTTGCCGAGAAGAAGACCACGTCGGCCAAAGAAAAGTTGAAGACTGCCGACGCTTCTGTGTCTCGTCTGACGGAGCAAGAAATGACTTTGAAGAGCCAGTTAAGTGCTGCACAAGGTTGAGTGATCGTTTTGGAGAAAGAGCGGAACACAACCATTGCATCCGCTAAGACTGCTCAAGATGTGGCCGAGGCATTCAAGAGGAAGCACAAGGAAGTTAGAGAGCAGGGCAAGAATGCGATTTTCATGATCGAGGAGGCTCTCAAGGCTCAAGTGAAGATTATTGCTCCCGATTTCGACATATTGGCGATTGGTGTTTTCAAGACTATCAAGGACGGCAAAGTTGTCGATATGCCGAAGAAGTGTTTTCTTATAACTTGTGTTTTTATGGTTGTAGAACTTTTTGGTACTAACTTTTGCACCTTTGTTAGTAGTTCGGTTGGTTTGTGGACACGTTTCTTTGCTTATTATGTTGCTTTCGTTTCCCATTTGCCGGCTTATTCGTTTTACCGTTATGTTGGTATTTCTTCGAAGTTGAGTTCTCTGTTCATTATGGCCGTTTGTTATTGCCTTAGCCTAGGGGGCTCCCGGGGTCATCAGTCCCGGGGCCGTATATCGTTGTTTCTTTCGGCTCGTATGGCGTGATACTCGTTTGCGCGATGAGTTGGCCAAGGAAAGTAAACAAAAGAGAACAAAAATATGGGCAAGTATAATTTAACCGGTAATCAAGCAAGTCTATAACCATAGCAAAGGTATTGTTACAAAGTAAACGACTTAGGAATAGAACCTCCTCAGGTTGTCCGCATTCCATGTTCTCGGGATCTCCTTGCCATTGAGCTTTTCCAACTTGTAAGCGCCCTTGCCGATCACCTCTTTAACTCTGTAGAGACCTTCCCATTTTGTCGCCAGTTTGCCTTCTCCAGGGGCCAGTAAACCGATGTCGTTGCGTCTTAGGACGAGGTCGTTTTGTTCAAATTCTCTTTTGAGTATCTTGGCGTTGTATCGCACGGCCATTCTTTGCTTGAGTGCTGTTTCTGACAAGTGGGTCATCTCCCTTGTTTCGTCTACTAAATCCTTTTCTACAGCTTCCTCTACTCCCTTCAGGAGTAGCCGCGGGCTCGGCTCACCGACTTCAACAGGTATTACTGCATCTAGCTCATACGTTAGTCAGAAAGGTGTTTCTCCCGAAGATGACTGCTCGGTTGTCCGGTAGGACCAGAGGACCGAGGCGAGTTCATCTAGCCAAGCACCTTTTTTACTATCAAGTCGCTTCTTTAGTCCTAGTAGAATGATCTTGTTTGCAGACTCGACCTGACTGTTTGTCTGAGGGTGCTCTACCGAGGAGAATTTTTGTTTTATGCCTAAACCAGCGAGGAATTCTGTGAACTTCTTGTCGGTGAACTGCGTCTCGTTGTCCGAGATGACGATTTCTGGAATGCCAAACCGGGTTATGACTTGTCTCCACATGAACTTCCTGCAGTTGGATGAGGATATGCTGGCCAATGGCTCGGCCACTACCCATTTGGTGTAGTAGTCGATGGCAACTATGAGGTACTTGACCTGCCCTGGACCGACCGGGAAAGGTCCCAAAAAGTCGATTCCCCATTACGAGAAAGGTCGGGAGGACGTTAACAGGTTTAGCTCCGAAGCTGGTGCTTTGTGGAAGTTGGCGTTCTCTTGACACTTAACGCATTTCCTCACGAATTCTTTAGAATCTGCCATCATCGATGGCCAGTAATATCCTGCTCGGATTAGCTTCCTAGCTAGGGCTTTGCCCCCTATATGGTGGTCACAGCATCCTTCGTGGACTTCTCTGAGCACGTAGTTCGTCTGGTCAGGATGTAGGCACTTCAGCAGGGGTTGGCTGAATCCTTTTCTGAACAAGTGTCCCTGAATGATAGCGTACTTGGCCACCTCCCTTCTCAACGCTTTAGCACCTTTTTCGTCGTTGGAGAGCTTGCCGCTTTCCAAGAAGCTAGTGATGGGGTCTAACCAAGAGGGGCTTAGTCTTGACAGGTGTATGGTAACTGCTGGCTCCTTCATCATGCCCTGTATGAGAGATCGGTTGCCTTCTCCCGGTTTCGTGCTGGCCAACTTGGATAGGAGGTCTGCCCGTGTGTTCCTTTCTCTCAGGACGTGTTAGATCGTGACCTCCTCGAATGTTTTGCTCAATTCCTTGACTTTTTCCAAATATTTTTGAAATAGTGAGTCTCTGGCTTGGTAGCTCCCGTTTACTTGCGAGGTAACGACCTATGAATCGCTGCATATCTCCAGCCTTGTCACTCCGACTTCCTTTGCCAGGGCTAAGCCTCCTAGGAGAGCTTCGTATTCTGCTTGATTGTTCGAAACGGAAAACTCGAATTTGATTGACTGCTCGTATACGACCCCAGCCGGGTTCTCGAGGATGATCCCGGCGCCCCCGGACGTTTGGTTGGAGGCCCCGTCAACATGGAGCCTCCACCGTATGTCCGTCTCCTCGGTTGGATCCCCCGTTACTTCTACCAGAAAGTCTGCCATTGCTTGTGCCTTGATCGCATGCCGAGGTTCGTACCGTATGTCATATTGGGAGAGCTCGATGGACCAAGTCATCATCCTTCCCGCTAAATCGGATTTTTAGAGCACTTGTTGGATTCCTTGGTCCGTTCTAACGACGATCTGGTGGCCTTGGAAATATTGTTTTAATCTTCGAGAAGAGGTCAGGAGCGCCAGAGCTAGCTTCTCTAGTTTGTTGTACCTCAGTTCCGCCCCTTGTAGGGCCCTGCTCACGAAATAGACTGGTTTTTGGGTCTTCTCCTCCTCTCGTACCAAAACCGTTGCCAGGGCTTCCCCCGTTATGGCTAGGTACAGGTATAGTGGCTCTCCAACTTTGGGCTTTCCGAACACCGGGGGTGTTGCTAGGATTTCTTTGAAGTGTCTAAACGCTTCCTCGCATGCAAGAGTCCATTCAAATGCTATTCCTTTTCTCATTAGATTGAAGAAGGGTAGGGCATTTGCTGCCGATGCTCCGAGGAAGGGGGATAATGAGGTGAGGCAACCTGCTAGTCTCTGGACATCTTTGACACAGCTCGGACTCTTCATTTGGAGTATTGCTTGGCATTTCTCGGGATTGGCTTCCACTCCCCTTTAGGTTATCATGAATCCTAGGAATTTTCGTGCTTCCATGGCAAAAGCGTATTTGAGGGGGTTGAGCATCATGTCGTGTTGTCGGAGAGATGCAAACACGCTTCCTAAGTCGTTCAGGAGGTCGTCAGGCTGCGTAGTCTTTGCGAGGATGTCGTCCACGTAGACTTCTACTGTCTTGCCTATGAGGCTGCCAAATATTTTGTTCATCAGCCTTTGATATGTTGCTCCTGCGTTTTTCAGGCCGAACAGCATCACCTTGTAGCAATAGATTTCCCCGGGTGTTATGAATGCTGTTTTGTCCTCGTCGGGTCGATGCATGGGTATTTGATTGTAGCCGGAATAGGCGTCCATGAAGCTCAGATACCGGTACCACACCGCCGCGTCGACGAGCGCATCTATGTTAGGAAGGGGTAAACAGTCCTTGGGGCATGCTTTGTTGAGGTCGGAATAGTCCACGCACATTCTCCATTTGCCATTGTGCTTCTTTACCAGAACTACATTTGACAACCAGATCGAGTTGTCTAGTTCTCGTATGAAACCTACTTCTAGGAGGCTGGCCGTCTACCTGGCCACCTCCGCTGCTCTCTCCTGCGACATCTTCCTCCTCCTTTGGGCCACTGGACAGGCGTCCGGCTTGACGGTCAGGTGATGTGACATGACCCTGGGGTCTATACCCGGCATATCGGCGGGTGTCCAAGCGAAAAATCTCCATTGGCCCTAATCATTTCTACTAGAGGTTCTTTCAACTCGTGGGAGGTTTCTATTAACAAACGTGAACTTTTCCTCTGTGTCACCGACCCTGAACTTTTCCAAGTCCCCCTCTGGTTCTGGTCTTGGCTTATCGTCGACTCTGGCATCTAAGCCGGCAAGAAACACTCCATATGCTTCTTTAGACTTCTTCCTCAAGGAGAGGCTGGCATTGTCGCAAGCGACTGCCGTTTCCAGATCTCCTCTTATGGATCCTACCGATCCGTCAACAGCAACGAACTTCATAACCAGCAACTTCGTGTTGATTACCGCCTCAACATCGTTAATCGTTTTCCTCCCCAGGATGATGTTGTAGGCAGTGGAGTCCCGTAGAACCACGAACTCGGCCATTATTGACCTCCATCCTTGTCCTTGTCCCACAGAGGTCGACAGAGATATTATCCCATCTAGCTTAATGAAGTGGTCGTCTAGCCCTATGACACTGTGTTGGTGAGTCATGAGGTCGGCGTCCCGTAATCCCAGTGCATCGAACACGTTGCGGAACATAATATTCAAGTCTACCCCTATGTCCACAAGGATTCGTTTGACGAGGCCGGTTCCCACCCTAGCCGTAATGACCATGGGTGGGTTCTCAGGGACCTCGTCGAACCAATGATCTTCTGGCCCGAAGGAAATGGTTGGGGACCTCTTGGAGCTTCGTGCCGGCGAGGAGGAAATTGCTAGGACTTTGGCGTCTTTCTTGTGCGCGGATCTCGACTTTGGCGCTATGTTTTTGGCGGTCACCACGTTTATTATGGTGAGGCTGTGATCGTTGTCTTCTGGCTCTTGTCGCCGTTTTGTCGATCGGGTCTTGCCCTCGTCACCGTGGTCCCTATGTCGTCTCCTCGGTTCCCTTATGAGATGGGAGAATTCAGTCAGTTTACCGTCCCTGATCGCTTGCTCCAGTGCGTCCTTCAGGTCGAAATAGTCTTGTGTTTGGTGTCCATAGCCTTTATGGTAATCACAGTAGAGACTCTTGTTTCCCCCTGTACTGTCTTTCAAAGGTCGGGGTTTCGACAATATCCCCTTTTTCGGCTATTTGTTGGTAAACTTCTACGATGGGGAGGGTGAGTGGAGTGTAGTTGGCGAATTTTCCGACCCGAGGAGGCGGTCTGGGCGTTCTGTTTGGGCCCCCGTCTCTGACTTGCTCCTTCTGCCTTTCTCCATTACCGTGTTGCCTGGGTTGGTTGTAGGAGGGCTGCCGTTTATTGGCAGCCACAACTCGACTGACTTCCTCATCATTTATGTATTCCTTGGCTACGGTTTGGATCTCGTTCATCGTCCAAACCGGTTTGGTGGTGAGATGTTTTCGGAAATCCTCATTAAGAAGGCCGTTCGTCAGACAAAGGCTGGCCACAGAGTCGGTTAGTCCCTCAATTTCTAGGCATTCGTCGTTGAACCGATCTAGATACTTCCTGGTGGTCTCCCCGGTGCGTTGGGTCACGCCGAGGAGATTGATTGGGTGCTTTGCCTTTGCGATTCTGGTAGTGAATTGCGCCAAGAAGGCGCGGCTGATGTCCGAGAAACCGGCCACAGAACCCTGCGGGAGGCTATTGAACCACCGTATCGCGGGGCCTGCCAAGGTGACCGGGAATGCACGGCACCTTACCTCGTCTCCCACTCCTTCGAGGTTCATTCGGGCCTCGAAGGCCGTTAGGTGCTCCTGCGGGTCTTGCGTCCCGTCATACCTCATGTCCGTTGGTTTGTCGAAATGCTTCAACAACCAGACCTCGAGGATGGAACGGTGGAACGGGGTGGCGCCCATGATGACGGGTTGCCGTGTTCTCTCAGACCTTTCTTCTCCGTTTTCACGGTCCCGTCGCATGACGCATGCCCGTTTGCCCCGAGCGTAGATGATCGTATCGCTTCGCCTCCTAAGGCGTTCCCGATCCTCCCGGCTATTTTTCGATTCTGATCTCGGTATGGAGGTGCGCCGGGAGCAACTGCTTCGGTGGGAGGTCCTTCCCCGACTCTCGGGAGATTGAGAGTAATCAGGGTCGGAGGTCTGCTGACGATGCTCTTGGTCTGCTAGTTGGCGCTCCAAGTTCTGCACCCTGTGGCGCAGCTCCTGCATTATCCTGGCACTGTCACTGCCAGTTTCCTCGAAGGGGCACCTCTCTTGAGCTCTCGACTGCAACCCGGTTCGTCGTGGAGGGGATCTTAATCGCTCGCGGGGTGAGGCAACGGAAGCCACCCCCTCAAGGGCCGCCGCGCGTCCGTGGTCCCCTGGACCCGGCACGATCTCCATTCAGCTTCGGTGGCACGTTCCCCACAGACGGCGCCAATGTTCGGTAGGTCGTGTACCGGACGGTTCGGGGTGATCCTTGTGTGAGTAAGTGGGTCGTGGCCTGAAATGGGTTACGAGGGTGAGGCGAGGAACCGACGTTCCGAGCTTTCAAAAAGAGAGAGGGGATGTCACCTGCAATGACACTCCAACGCTCAAGTCAATTGAGTGCGCAGACGAAAAAGGGGGTAAGGTAGAGTGTGACATACCTTGAGAAAAGGACAGATCCTTCCTCATTTATACCGTGTCAAAAGCGGGCCCTTCAAGGACAAGCCCACTTTCCTCGAAGCTTCCTCACAGCTGTAGCGGAGAGCTGTCAAGGACGCGTGTCCGGGTCGCGTAGCGAGCGGTGCGTGCCCGACTGTTCGGGTCGGGTCGTCACGGGGTCGGGTTGGCCCGCGACCGGCTTGGGCCGAGCCATAACAGGTCTCATGCTAATTTTGGTTTTATGTGTCGTTAAGGCACGAATATAGCTTGTGTGGTGCGTATTTCATATTTGGAAGCTTTAAACTTTAAAGCATTTGATCGACGGCCACAAGAGATGCCAAGGGTTGGGTTAAGGCTTCATCGTCATCGTGGTCAAAACGGATAAAATTAAAGCTTATTTTATTTAAAAAAAATAAAACAAATTAAATGTTAGCTACTTTTAATATTTTTCAAAAATTTTATGGACAAAAAGTAATTTGCTAATCACAAAAAAGAATAAACGGCCAATTTAGCAAATATTAATAGATTGACTCTACTCATTAGAAATATTATCAACATGGAAGAGAAACTAGAAAATATAACTAACCTCAAGAATCAAAAAGAGAAATACAATACATACATACATATTCGATAGAAACAACCACCCTATCAGGAATGGAATGCTGATCAACCACCGTCACATGATCCAGCATGCCTTGCACTGCAGGGGGATGATGTCACACCTATCGACACCGGAACCATCCACCACCGCCGCCATCCTTTATGACTTGACATACTTGTCAACATAACCCTACAGAAAATGAAGGAAAGGAACGTCACTAACAAAATTTCCATATAACTCTTAGAGGCATGGACTTAAGTTAATGCAGCACAGAAGCACATTTTGGTTAAAAAAAAAAACTGATGGCAGTGCACTTGAAAATGCAGGGAAAAGTAAACATATATCAGCTATCGTTGACAAGGAGAAAATCAATTACCATCACAAGTTTAGTCAACTTTCGCTGTGATGAGTCAATGTATTGGCTTATCTTTGCTTGGGACTTGGGCATACGATGGCCTTTCATGGCTCCTGACACCTTGTCAACAGTTTTTTTCACAATTGTTTTGAATGCAACTTTACTCATATTACCCTGCCGCCATGACGGTTTCAAAACCTCCTTAACAAAATTTGCAATGGAAACTTTGAACAACTTCATTGATCTAGAATCCTTGCTCTTCTTTCTCTTCCCTGGAGACTTGGTCTGATTAATCTCAACCTCCCCTGGAGTCATGTTTGCAACATCCACATGATTACTTAGGCTCTCATTTTCAACATCATCCACCTCTGCATCTGCAGTCTCACCATATTCATCATTATTTTGAGAAGTGGTAGAGGCAACAGCTCCAACCTCCTCATGCTTATTTTGCTCTTCCGCATCCAACGGCATATTAGAACTTTTGGGCCTTAGGCTGACATTGGATTCACCTGTAACTTCCTGTTTTTCAAAATCAAATTTCTTGAGAGAAGACAATGGTGGTTCAATGCTGTCAAACAGAGGATCATACTGATTAGCTCTAGAAGACTTTGGTTCAACACCAACGGCGCCTTCCCTATTTATAGAAGTAGGGTTCAACCCAGAATTATTGTCGCCATGGATTACATCACTTTCTGATCTAAAAATAGTTGAACTGAGTTTGGAAGTAAGCGGCTGCTCAAAGGTTGAAGCATAAGGATTACAGTGAGCAGGAATTCTTGACCCCACAAAAGTTGGAAGAGAAGTTGAATGATTGCTATCCAGAACATCCGGTGGATATCTAGATAAGGTAACAGTTTCTCCAGGCACACCCAAATTACCCTCAGATGCAGAATATTGAAAACTATGCACTGGTTGTTGCTGCTGTGATGATGCAAGTGTGTGGGAAGATGTCTTGAAATGATCTTCTGGCGGTAAATTCCCACCAACAGAAGGCTGTATTCTGATAGCATCTGACTGCCAGGAATATTGGTTTTGTAGAGGATGTGAACCACCAGAGCTTGAAAGGTTTGAATCTTGCATGGGTAATTGCTTATAATGGTCTTCTCCACTAACATTTGGACCTGAAAGCAATTGATTTGCTGGGTAGGCATGATCCTGAAACTCAGAACTCTGAGAATGAGAAGCCAATCCAGGCTTACCAGAAGTCAGAGAAACAAAGTCCCCTCTTGAATGCAATTGAGTTTGATTAAATTCTGAAGAGACATATGATGTTGAAACTCCGGAACCTATGCTGGGATTATGCACAATTTGTGAAGGGAGAGGAGGAGGTGGTGGTAGCGGCAATGATGTCCAAGGGTAATTAGGTGGTAGTGGTACACTGAAGTGAGGACTCTGCATGTGAATCAGAGCTGGGGAAGGTTCAAATTTATCACTAGTAGTGGGCTGAAAAGGGAATAATGCATTTTGTTGTGTTACACCATAGTCCCTTGAAATTTGTGGCAAAATCACAGCATTCTCACCCTGTGCATGTGAAACAACAGGTGGGGGAGGCAACTGGTAAGCATGAGGTGGTAATTCCACCGAGGAAATACTATGTAATAAAGGCCGTCTTGATGAAGGTGATGGACCAACAGAGCTAGGGGCAGACAATGGCTGAGTTGGTGGTAACATATATGGTAAAGTTTGGGTACTAGATGAGTAACTAGGATGCCCTGTAATTCCAACAGGAACATTGGGTTGTATCTTGTGAACAAATGAATTATCTTCTGCGTGAACACCATCTTCATTTGTGCCATCACATGGTTTAGAGGCATCATCACCACTTAAAACTTCAGGAAGAAAACCAACCAAACTTTCCTTCATTTCAAGAACACTCTCTCTGAAACTTTCAGATTTAATTGGATCATTCCTTACTGATTGACTGTCAATACCAGAAGTATTAGGCAGATTTGCATGCCTAACAGAATTTTCTTTTTCATTTCTCTCCTGCTTTTGATCCACACCCTGACTTCTTATACCATCACTAACATGTTTTGCTTGAGAATGGACTTCTTGGTCATATTTATTCCTATGGCGCCTCAAACTAACATTCTTGTCAGATTCATGGTGAGAGAACCTACAAGATGCTCCACGATGGCACTTTCCCCGAACGAAGCCAAAGCATTGGCCCCTGTCCCTTTTCACATTCTCACCACCAAAGTCCCCTGTTCGTCTTAAGATTGGAGACCTACTCCTGCTTCTACGATATCGAGGAGACCGGCTGAAACCAACAAATTGAGATTAGCCAAAACTATATTCTTCAAGCAGACAAATGACGCAATCAAGATCGAAACTCTAAATGAAAAGAAAGACGGATTATCCTCACCAACAGGAACAAGTTTAGTTTCAATTAGTTGATACAAAAAACAGCTTGCACATTCTATACTTGGTCGGGGGCAAGATTCAAGTTAACAGGTAGGCAATCAGGGATCCTAAAATGCAACACAGTAGAAGTCCATACCTTCGAGATCGGCTTCTTCTATCCCTTCTCCTCCGGGGACTCTTTCTCCTCCTCCTACTCCTACTCCGACTTCTGTGTTCAGGAGATCTGCTGCGACTCCTCCCTCTGCCTCTTTTGCTTCCCCTCTTAGTCTGACGATAGTGAGAATCATCAGACTCGGAGTCACTATCTGTAGGAGCTTCTTTGGGATGCCTTCCAAATTTATCTACCTTCAAGATATTCTTTTCAAACTTTGAGGATTTCCTTTCATCCTCCGGTTCAGCATTGTTACTTTTACTACCTAACTTATCTTTCACTGCGATGGTTTCATAGGAAGCAGCAACAGACACCTGATTTTCATGGTAATCTTCAATGAGTTCCTTAGATTTTTGTACTAAATTATCCAGAGTTGTTTCAGAGAGCTGTCCAAACCCCTTTTGTGTACCGGAGGGAGTCTTGGATCCAATATCAGTCTCTAAGCGACTCCTGGAATCTTTATGCGCAATTGAAACACCACTGGCAGCTCCTGCTGATATTTCATCTTCATTACCTGAAGTATCATCAGAAGCATAATCTTGAAGTAGCTTTATTGGGCTGCCACTCCTTATAAGTTGTCCAGAATCTCTATCAGCATCAATGGCTTCCACAAGATCAGAAGTCCCATTTCGAATGAAACCTTCTGCTAGAGGAGCTGCAGATTTCTCAAAACCTGTGCCAAGGGGGACTTTAGCCACTTCACTTGATCCATTCACAGGACTATGAACCTTGGTAACTGATATTGCAGATTTCATTTGCTCAAAATTGGAGATATTCCCAGGTCCTGTATTTTATTAAAGATCCATATTAACACAGGCAGCAAATACCTTGAATAATGGATATCTCAGAGTTAGCTCTAAGATGAATTTGTTATCGAATAACATACTAACAGAGCACTCCAAATATTCTACCACTTTCGACATTTTGTATCAGGAATTATAATCTCACTTCTTTAATGACACACTGACAATTATAGTTCATAATTATCAAATCAAAGAAGCATTGAACATGTAATGTAATAAAATACAAAAGTGAATGTTAGAGAAAGTTCTATATGTAATAAATAATTTCTACACTTAATGCATGCAAATCCAATCAAGCTCAGTGCTTATAGTGAGAAAAGAAAGACTTCAACCACTCAAAATTAATACTGCGTGTATTCAGCACTAGACACCAAAGAATTCCAGTTCTACGACTTGCGGTGCAATTAAAAATTACCAGTGTGCCTAATGTAAATAAATATCAATCATCAGCATTAATACTTGAGTGAGTGAAAAATCATGTGTAACCAATCAAAAGGAAATGATAATCAAACATTATTAGCAGGGCTTTATATGAACTGGAACCTTCATGTTGGTTGCTGATTCCCATGGATCCACATGTTGATGAACCACTGGCTAAAATGTCGTTGGAGGGATCGTTCTCTGTTGAATTCTGCAACTGATGTGTATTCTCATTCATTTTACATTCCTCACCAACCTGATGAGGCTGCTGAGTTAGAGCTTCAATTGCATAATTTGGTCCCTGGTCCTTGTCGGAAAGAGTGATATCATCTTAACCCAAACACAAAATTAAATAAAGTAGATCAGATTATCATCTCAAAAAATGGTAAGAAATTCAAAAATAAAAGATATATGAAGTAACTCTAATAGCCATGCTATGACCACGTTTAGGTCACTACTTTTTCTCCTGGGCCCCGGCCAATTTTCTGACTTCTATGAGGTATCATCCACAAAACTAAAAGAGCCAAAACAAATTAGCAACTACACAAGACATTATTCTTTTTCCTAATCTGCTACATGCACTTTGGAGAAAGCAGCATATCCGACTTAAACAGGTGAAATATTCGTCCTAAAGGCCATTTATAGAGAAATTATATCAAGTGAACAGTCTATTAGTACTGTTAAGAGATAAAAGTGTAAGTAATAATGTATGATAGCCAATTTTAAAATGGTGGGTTCTAGTGTACTCATAATTTGTTATCTAGGTGCTTGTATTTTCAAAAACTCCATTTCACTGGGCATTGGCTTTTCCATCAAGGGTTATCAACTCTAGATTTTACTTTATAAAGTGTTATCAACTCTAGATTTTACTTTATAAAGTGTATCCTACCATCAGTGTTTATCATCAACTCTACATTTTACTCTCTAAACTGCATCCTCTACATTAGAGCATCCAAGCAAAAGAAAATAAAAGTAGTAATAAAAACTTTATATCAGAAGTACTAAACTAATTATGCAAATGCTTATTCAGTAGTTCACAACAAAGCAAACTGACCTTCCATCTCCATGTCAGAATCAGCATTTTCGGTTGCAACATGCAGATGATGCAGTGGCCCCGGTGAGTCTACTGATAGAGGTCTTAACTGTGGTTCAGCTTTCTTCTCATGCCATCTATCTTCCAAATTGTATTTCTTCTTCATCCAGAGGAAATACGTGTGGGAGATTGCAGCTTCAGTTCGGTCACCACCAAACAAAAACTGATACTCAGGATTCTGAAACTCCTCTTGACGAATCTTGTCTTCAATATCAGGACCATTCTCAGCAATAAGCTGACATAAAGCTTCAATCTTCTGAACAGTTTTTTCTTCTGATGGCGGAGGTGGGGGAGGATCCAAATTTCCACTTTTATTTGACAATAGTTCATTTCTATCAGCAGAAGCAGCAAACTCTCTGCAACTTCCACTCTCCCCATTAGGATCATAATTGCATATAGGTGCAATACCAGATGGATAGGAAGCCACACCTTTTTCAACCGAATCCACAGCCTTCAACTCAGTGCCAGAAACCTCGCCAGAGGTGGAAGTCATAGGAGGGGCAGGGGGCAGAATAGGCGGTGGAGAGGATGGCAGTGGCGGCAGCGGGGGAGCAACAGGAGGAACTTGATAATTCCCAACATATCCAGCAGGGGGTGGTGGAGGCAGACCAAAAGGAGGTTTACACAAAATTTCCCCCTGGGAAGATGCAGGCAGCGGCGGCGGAGGTGGTAGTGCTCTAGATGGTGGCACAGGAGGAGGAGATGGCGGAATGTGATGACTCTGAGCCCCTAAATTCTGTCCAACGCTAGTAAATGTTTGTGCCGCCATGCCGTTCCCATACTGCCCTGCACTTTGCACCATTCCAGGTGGAGCTTGAAAGGGAAGATTCACAGAACTAGTGGAAGGTGCATTGGGTGGTCCATGACCATGTAGGTACATATGATGACCTTGTGGAACCGGAATAGGACCACCCTGCTGAAACTGTGGTGGTGGAGGTGGAGGATTACGATTATGATGATGATGCGGAGGTTGTTGCTGTTGATAAGCATTCGGCGGAGGCGGCGGAGGAGGGTGAGAACCACCTTGTCCTAAAGAAGGGCCATGGCTCACTTGATGATACATCTATCTTATCTTATATATGCAAAATTCTCACTCCAACGCCAATTGCTGTTGAACTAAAACTACCAATCTAACAGCAACTAACACAAAAATAGAAAAACCACTTGAAGCACCAAAACTAAAACAAAAAATTCTCCACTAGTTTTGTTTCACACATTCAATCCAAGCCTCCAAAAAGCATCCCCTGAATAAACACAGAAAACAAAACTCTGAGCAATTCTTAGTTGAACGAAATCCAATCATTCAAATCCTGCAAACACTGTTACTTCTAAAAGAAGAAGAAAACTTTGCAACATATGCTTTAATTCTAATAAATAAAGAAAAAAACATGAAATAAAAATAGTGTTTTTTTTTAAACAAGTTTTAACAGTGCACAACTAGGACAATGACACACGGTGATTATTCCAATCGACATTTGCGGTTCAAAAGAAGCTGAATCACTGTGGAAGCATCCGCAACTTACCGCAAGGGTGCAGCAAAGTAGAAAGCGAGAATCGGAGATTGGAGGAAGTCTAGGGTTTTGTTTTGGAGTGATGAGAGTGAGTGAGAAGAAAGAGGTTGAAAATTAAAAATAGAAGGTTTTCACGAAAGAGAGTGAATCAGTGAATTGAGGTAAAGAGCATTCGAATGGTTTCAGCAAGGTGTGTTAATTGTGTGATAAGTGAAATGTAAGAACTAAAAAGAAGAAAAAAGAGGCTCTGTTTATGTAATGGGAATTGGATTTGGATAAGATTTCAATGCATCAGAAAAATCTCATCTTCCATTCGTTTGGAACAGCCCCGTTTCAATTTGGATTAACCTTTTTTAAAAAAAAAAATATATATATCAGCGTAATCAACTATTGTCAATTTGTAATTTTGTATATATATATATATATATATATATATATATATATATATATATAAAACTGTAAAAATTATTTTTTTATTTTTGAATTATAAAAAGTTATATTATCCGTTTTTGGTATCATTTCTAAAATATATTTTTAATTTTTTAAAAAATTAATTAAAAAATTTTGAAAAAATAAAAAAAATCACTTCTTTTTTTTAGAAGTTATTTTATTATTTTCATTAAAAAAATTTGACTTCAAAATAAAAGAGAGTATTGTGCTAATTTAATTTTTAGTTCTGTAAAAAATGTTTGTTATTTCTCTTAGAAATATTGGCCCTCGACTATCATCACGCAATGCTCTATTTGTTAAAAATATTGACCTTCCACTACTATTTTCACACAATGTTCCGTCTGAACCACCTGACATGTGCTGCATATATTTCTTTCAAGATTTTTTTTATCATTTTACTACTATTTTTTTTCAAGTTAATTATATATTCATTTATATTTGTAAAAATGAATACACAAAAGATAAGGGTCCATTTGGACAGCCAACAAAAATAAAAGGTTACCTATTAATTCATTACAAGCATCAAAACATGACTGCCTGAACCTATCTACTATAACAGCTACCTTCCATTTCTCTTCCCAAATCCTTCAAAAGGTTCTACGGCAGATGAATAGAGCACATCAGGGGAGGGATCCTAGGCTTCAAAGGTTTTAAGGTTTCGTGCTATCCAGTTCTTCCAAGTGAAAATTGCAGTAAGAGCAGTATTTGTCTTCCAACAGGGTCTTCTCTTCAGCGCCTCCATAAGCTTCATCCAATGCCTTCAAAAATCTTCAAAGCGGTTGGAGATGAGGAAATTTTCAAATTCAGCTTTCCTTCAAATTTTTCTTGCAAGCTTACAGTCCAATATATAATGATTTACCTTTTCTCGTAATTCTTAGCATATCGGGCAAACGTCCGTGATCATCAGCAGCCTACTGTGTAATCGGTGTCGGACAGGCAGACCATTGTGAAAATCTTTCCAGAGGAAGATTTTGATCTTTGGTAGACATCGAAGTTCCCACAAGCTATTTCAGACTCTCTTCTCTCTGCACACTTCTGGAAGCTGTTGGTTTGGAAGGTGAGAAAATTTGAAAGCAGTATGGTACCTAGAAGCTATCGAGTAGTGTCTGTTTTGTTCCCACTTCCAGATAATGCTATCTTCTCCATCTTCTGAAATAGATATTTGTAGGATCTCAATAGCAATATCGATTTTGAATATGGTTTTGACTAATTCTTCTTGCCACTGTCTGAAATTGTTAATGAGCTGATTGACCTATACCATGTTTGAATTGTGATTGTTTTGCTGGTAGTCTAAAATAGGATTAAACTTCCTTAGTCATGGGCCTTCAAATATCCTAATCTGATTGCCTCTTCCCACCTTCCATTCAAGTTCTTCCTCAGAAATTCTCCTTCTGTCTAGTAAACTTCTCCAGGCCCATGATGAATGCTGACCTGTTGTGGCTTGTACAAAAGGGGAATATTTGAAATATTTGCTTTTATAGATTTTGCTTATTAGGGACTCAGGTTTGGTAAGAATCCTCCAGGTTTACTTGGCTAGCATAGCTAAATTGAACGCTTTTAGATCTTTAAACCTAGCCCCTCATACTTCTTCTCTCTACAAATTATATCCCATCTTACCCACTGTAGCTTCCTTTCTGAGCCTCTCTGACCCCACCAGAAATTCATAATCTTCTTTTGTATCTCCTCTAGAAACGAATCAGGGAGCTTAAAGTAGTAACTATCGTCTTCACCAAAACTTCTCTACCACTAACGGATAAGAGATGTCTCTTCCATGTTTGCAGCTTTCTTTCCACCTTTTCTTTAATAAAATTGAATGTCTGCCTCTTAGATTTATGTATAATTACTGGAAGTTTTAGGTAGTTATTCTGTCTACCCACATGTGAAATTTGAAGAGATCTAGCTAGGACATTTTTAATCTATGTTGGGGTGTTTTTGCTAAAGAATACTAAAGAATTCGAGAAATTAATGAGTTGCCCACTAACTTTTTTATAGTCTTCCAAAATCTTTAGCAATCTCTGTCATTCATGCTCATTAGCTTTGCAAAATAGGATTGAGTCATTTGCAAAGAATAAAGGACTAATCGTAGGACATCTACCATTGAGTCGTAGACTTGAGATCTTTCTCCTCTATTCTCCTCTATGGAGCATATGAAAAAGCTCTTCTGCACAAAGAATGAAAAGATAGGAAAAAAGGGGATCGTCTTGCCTCAATCTCCTACATGGTTTAAAGTAACCATGAGTTTGACCATCCACAGTAATAGAGTATGATACAGTGGTAACACATTCCTTGATCTAGTCAGACTTCCCAAACAAAATATCATTCGATCCGATCGTAAGCCTTGCTCATGTCAAGCTTCACAGCCATCTCATGATTACCATGGTTCTTTTTTTTCAAAAAATACATAAACTCATGAGATATTAGTATATTATCACTCATCAGGCAACCTTTAATAAAAGCACTCTAGTTAGCACTTATGATTTTATCCAAAATACCCTACATAATATGAACAAGAATTTTGGATATAATCTTACAGAGGACAGTGCTGAGGCTAATGGAATGGACCTGACTCATGGTTTCTGTGCCTTGTATCTTCGGGATTAGGAAAATATAAGTTTGATTGAATGCTCTTAACATTCGACCTCCAGAAAAAAAGCTCTTAATAGAACTACATAGATCACCCTTAACAATTTCCCAATAAAGTTGATAAAACTTTGCAGTAAATCCATCATCTCCTAAGGCTGAGAAAGGATTAATGAATAATGTAGTTTCTTGGTTTCTTCCTCCGAAACACTTCTAGTAAGTATTCAATTAGTATCATCATCAATTTTCTTCTCCAAAGATTGCAATTCTACCGAGGAAGTACTAGGGTTAGAGGAAGTGAACAACTCCTTAAACTACTCAGTGAAAATTCAGGCAATGCCTCCAAGATCTTTGCTAAAATTACCCGAGCTGTCTTGTAGTATGAAAATCTTATTTTTTCGATTTCTACTTTGGAATTTAGTATGAAAGAATTTTGTGTTTTGGTTGCCCCATTTCAACCATTGAGTTCTAGATTTTTCCTTCCAATACCTCTCCTCCTGTAAGTAGGCTTCAGCTAATTCTTCCTCCAGCTATAAAATAAATGATCTTGTTGCCTCTATCCCTTCATTTTTTTTAGTTCCAACTGATTTTTCATATCAGAGATTAGCTTTTGCAAATTGCTAGAGCCAAACTTCTATCATTCTACCAAAACATGCCTGCATTTCTTCAGTTTAGAGAATAATTTGAACATTGGAGATTCATTAAATTCAGTCATCCATGCTTCTTTCACCATATTAAGAACTTCTTCACTGTCACACCATCTTTTTTGAAATCGGAATATTCTTTTTGTATTGTGCTCCTCCATGTCCGCCAGTATCATCAAAGGGCAATGGTTAGAGCCTGTATCATCTAAATAAAGGATTGTTGCTCGTGGATAATTTGCTCTGAAATGATGTGAAGAAAGGCATCTATCTAGTTGTTCTATAATTAGGTTGTCACCG
Source organism: Arachis hypogaea (assembly GCF_003086295.3). NCBI lineage: Eukaryota > Viridiplantae > Streptophyta > Magnoliopsida > Fabales > Fabaceae > Arachis > Arachis hypogaea. Next base: position 104,910,567 of record NC_092045.1, on the reverse strand, counting down.
TATTGTCTATTACACCAAGTGAATTTTCTCCCTTCGAAACCCAAGTCCACTAAATCACTATCACTAATGAAGTTGTTAAAAGCCTCTATTGATGAGGCCGACTTCATTCTTCCTCCCTCTTTTTCATGATAGGCGGAGATGGCATTGAAGTCGCCTATCACAAGAAAATAACGGCTGACTGTCATTTTGAGCTCAATAATTCTTCAGTATTGATTGAATCGAATGTTGTCATCACAATGTAAATGAATAGCAACTACTTCTCATTTCCTTTAATTGGTAGGATTTGTCCACTCAAAGAAAATAAAAAAAAATCATCACTAGAAAAAATTGAGACAACTGCATTATCTTTCCATGTCAGCACTAACCCACCAGATTGACTTCTAGGATCCACATAATATACCTGCTGATAACCTGCTTTGTTGCATTGAGTTGTAACATTCGAGATAATATTCTTAGTTTCACATAAAAATATTACCTTGGGGAATAAGATATAGAGATCCCTTGTATGTTGTGAACTGTCAGGAGATTTTTCGTATCCCGACAACTCCACATCATCATCTTCATGGGTCATTGGGTGCTCATTGTGGGGTGGCACCCTCTCCCTCTTCATCTTGTACCTTTTCCTCTGAGCATAATTTCTTCTGATTGAGTGAAACCCTTTCTCTTCTTCCTAAAAAATTTTTACTAACTCTGGAAATGGGTAATTCCAAAATATAAAACCTAAGTCTAATTTAATACTCTTTCTAGCCAAGCAATTAGCATATCTATTGCTTTTCCTATAAATTTGTACAAAAATGATTCTCCAATCATAATTCTTTAGCTCATTTATCTTTCTAATTAGAGAATTTAGATGCTTATCTAATCTGCTGTTTTCATTTAACAGCTTCACTACGCTCTCAGAGTCATTTTTCATCACCACACGCTTCATCTTCTTGTTCTTTTTGTCTGTTATTTTCATGACTTGGAGCTCTTTTCAATGGACATTGCTTCTGGTCATGGTAAATTTTGCCACACGAAAAGCATATTTGATGTATGCCTTCATATTCCGCCTGATACTCTCTTCCATTGATCAAGTATCTCCCCATAAGTGGCTTTGTTAGGTCCACTTCCATACATAATCGGGAAAATTTTTCTCTATAGAGATTAGTTGTGTTGTTATCCACTTTGACTGTCCTTCCTATTAAATTTCCTATTTGCCTTAGTATACTTCTATCATATAACTCAATCGGCAATCTGGATAATCTTACCCAAGCAATAACCTTGTCTATTGTGCTATTAGAAGGTTAAAATGGGGTTCCCACAATCTCACTTTGAGATAGTGATCATATAGCTTCCAAAGTCCTTCCAAAAGTGTAAAGTCAAAATCCTCATTTGCATAGAATTTTACCAAGTAAAACTCTTGACCTAGATCTATTACATCAATTGTTTCTTTCTTATCCCACATTGTTTCAATCCTTCTCTTCATGGCCGCATAACTTACCTTCCTTCCTAAAAGCTTCACAATTAGAGTGTTCCACCATTTTCCATAGTTTTCTTTCTGTTTCTTCGTCAATGAGAATGTTGTACAACCCATCTTCTATTTTCTCCACTCTAATTTCTGAGCTTCCTTTGTTTTCCATGTTTTTAACATTATCCTTCATCTTATCTCTTTCTTCCTCTTTCGCAGAGAGGTCTTCTTTCTCTTTCATGCTCTCATCCCTTAGTCCATTCTTTGCTATTTGAGCAAAAGATAACTATTTTCACTGACCCTCTATGTTAGAAGATTCTTCGATCATTCAATCTTCTTCTCTTGGTGTTAATAGTTGTCCTCTTGTGAATCCTTCTCCATCTTTTTTGACCTTTTTCTTGTTTTTTTGTAGGGTTTCTGGTTCATTCCGAGATGGTTGGCATTCACATGGTGTCCTTCCCGGGTCTCCAGAATCTCTGGTACCATTCATCAGTGGGGGAAGGGTGATAATCACTCAGAAAGATGTGCTTTATTGGATGATCCATCTACGTATAAGCTCTAAGTTGTCGAGCTTCCCGACTTTCAGTGTATTTAGCTATGAAGTCAACAAGGTACTATGACTTGATTGCTGTCCGAACTTCATATTTCAAGTCGAACTCAGATAATTTCATAGCTCATTGTAGCATCCTTCCTACTAGATCCGTTTTTCATAGAATGCGCTTCATGGGTTGATTAGTTCGAACCTTTATAGTGTGAGCTTGGAAGTAAGATTGGAGCCTTCAGGAGGTAAGGATAAGAGCGTAGGCAAACTTTTCTATCTTTTGATAGTTTAACTCTGCTCTCTGTAAGGCTTTGCTGACAAAGTAGATAGGTTGCTGTCAATTTTCATCTTCTCGGATCAGGGCGGAAGCTATAGCTCGGCTTGCCACTACCAAATAGAGAATGAGCTCTTCTCTCACAATAGATCGGTGACTATAGGGGGTTGGTCCAGAAATACTTTAAAACCTTGAAAGGCTTGTTTGCATTCTTGGGTCCATTCAAATTGACTCCCCCTTTTTAGTATTAAGTATAATCATAGAGACTTCAATGCTGATCCTGCTAAGAACCTGGATAGTGCTGCCAACCTTCCATTTAGTTGTTGGACTTCTTTGAGACAAGTCAGACTCTTCATCTCTATTATGGTTGTGCACTTGTCCGGGTTGGCCTCTATGCCTCTTTAAGTGAGCATGAAACCTAAGAACTTCCTGGCCTCTACTGCAAAAGTTCATTTTAAGGGGTTTACTCTCATTCCATGCTTTCTTATTATGGAGAATACCTCAGAGAGGTTGGACAAGAGAGCTGCGTCATCCTTGATTTTGACGAGCATGTCGTCTACATATACTTCTACAAGTTTTTCTAAGTGGGGAAAAACACCTTGTTCATTAGTCGCTGGTATGTGGTTCTGGCATTCTTTAATCCAAAAGGCATTACTACGTAACAATAGTTAGCTTTGAGAGTGATAAAATAAGTCTTTTCTTGGTCCGGTTTGTACATCAAAATTTGATTATATCCTGAGTTATGCATCCATGAAGGATAAATACCGATAACTTGAGGCTGAGTCAACCATAGTATGAATGCTTGGGAGCGGATATGGATCCTTGGGACAAGCCTTATTGAAGTCAGTGTAGTTGACACACATCCTCTACTTTTCATTCTGCTTTTTTACTAGAACTACATTAGCCAGCCACAACGGATACTTTACCTCTCTTATGAATCCGGCTTCCAATAACGCTTGCACTTGTTCTTCCACGACCTATGTTCTTTTGGGCCTGAGTTTCTGACGCTTTTGCTGGATAGGTCTGGAACCCGGGTAGACGAAGAGCTTATGAGACATCAGGTCAGGTTCTATACCAGACATGTCAGAAGCTTTTCAGGTGAAGAGGTCGGAATTTCTTTGTAAGAGGTCAACAAGCTGTGCTTTCAGGCCTCCATCTAGGCCCCTATATTCGTTGTTTTTTTAGCATGATCTCTGATTTGCATTTCTTTTACTTTTCCTCCAGGTTGGGGACATAGTTCTTCCCGAGTTCAAATACCACCGACCTCGATAGTGTTGACTTCTTTTCTGCCCGGGTTGCTTGTTAGATTAAGGCTTTCATTGTAACACTTTTGTGCCAACTTTTGATCTCCTTTTATGGTGGTGATTCCTTCTGCAGTGGAAAACTTCATACACAAGTGAGGTGTAGAGACAACTGCTGCTAGTTGGTTTAAAGTAGTCCAACTTATTAGGGCATTGTATGTTGACATGACGTCGACCACAATGTAGTCAATGCGTAACTGATGTGTGAGCATCTTCTCTATCTTTTCCTAGTGAATTTACATTCAAATTGTTGAGTTTAATCAAAATTTAAATATCTTTTAGCCACTATAGATGCTACTTTGAGTTGTGTGCAATTTTATTTATTTCAGGTAGCATTCGGATGGATTTGACGGAGTTTTGTAGCAGAAAAGGAAGAAAGCGAATGATGCTGTCAACCCTAGCCTCCTTGCACACAAACAAAAATAACTTAAGTTACCGAGGTCCAATTGACGTAATTTTAGCGGCATTGAAAAGCTAAGTTTCAGGGCTTTCTAACGATGTATAATAGTGCACACTTCTTCTCCAACAATCTCTGCCTCCTCCACGCTGAACTTGGCTCTTTTCAAGTTCAGCGTGGACTTGAAAACTCCAAAGGAAATCACGTGCATTAACCCACGTTGAACTTGGCAAATACCAAGTTTAGCGTAGATTCAAAGTGCACAAGAAACACACTGCTTCATCCACGCTGAACTTGACATTTGCCAAGTTCAGCGTGGACCTTAATGAGTCCAATGGTCCCAACGCTCCTCAAGCCCTGCATGGATCAATTAAATAAATTTTGATTTAACTTTTATTATTAAAATTAGGAAAATATATTATTTAGTTTTAGAAAATATATTTTACATTTATGAGGATTAGAATATCTTCTCTTCTACCTCATTCTGGATTTTGACAGTTTTACGAATCCTAGTTTTTCTCTCTGAACCATGAGCAACTCCACTGTTAAGGTTAGGAGCTCTGTCTATTGTATGGATTGATAATATTATTTTTCTATTTTAATTCATGTACTGATTTATGAATCAAGAATTGTTTTCGTTCTTTATCTTATGTATTTGGGTGTAATGGAAGTATGACCCTTGTTCTAATTGTATTCTTGTATAACTTGAAAAAGTTGTTTACTTGAACAACAACTTGAAAACATATTCTCTTAAATTTCTAATTATCTAGACTTAACGGGATACATGACATATAATCCTCTTATATTTTGGTAATTTGAATTTCTGTGGCATATAACTAGAATTGAACTTCACCCTCTAATTGGAATTAAGTGACCAATGAATTGGCGATTGATGAATTTTAGAGGAGACTAAAAAGGTCTAAGGAATTAGGGTTTAGTCACATATAGTTTGTCATGAATTAAATCTTGCATGATTAAAATAGTTAGTAAGAAAAGTCAATCTGGAAAATAGATATCTCTGAAGTCTTAACTATTTCTCCATATATATTTCACAACTTGTTTACTGCTTGCTTTCTGATTTACTGAATTCACTGGTTAATGCAACTGAACTCTCAAACATCATTTTCTGTTTGCCTGACTAAGTAAATTAATCAACCATTATTGTTTAGTCCATCAATCCTCGTGGATCAACCCTCATTCATCTGAGGTATTACTTGGTACAACCCTGTGCACTTGCCAGTTAGTTTGTGGTTGTAAATTCTGCACCAGTAACGTCCTTGACTTTGTGCCGTTTCCAAAAGTGGTGTACATGAAGATGAATCCAAGAGGTTGGATCGGTGTGTCCCCCAGCCCAAAGAGGTTGTCTGGTACGCATTTGGATCCTTTTCTTCTAACCGGAGCTTATCAAAGGCAGGCTTAAACAATATATTCGCCGAACTCCCTTGATCCACCAAAGTTCTATGGAGATTTGTATTGGCAAGGACTATTGTTATTACCACTGGGTCGTCAAAGCCAGGTGTCACTCCTTCAGCGTCTTCTTTAGTGAACGAGATGGTTGGTAAATCAGAAATTCTGTTATCTTCCCCGACTTGGTACACCTCTTTAAGGTGCCTTTTTCGTGAGGATTTTGATATTCCTCCTCCAATAAACCCTCCGTTAATCATGTGTATGTATCATTCAGGAGTTTGTAGGAGGCGTTCTTGATGACCTCCATCTTCATTTCTCTTCCTTTTCCTTTGATCGTCCACCTCTTAGCCAAGTACTTGTCTAGACACCTTCTCTGGCTAAGTTTTTAATGACATTCTTTAAATCACAGCAGTCATTAGGAGAATGCTCATAAAGCTTGTGATACTCACAGTATTCTATCTAACTTCCTGCCTTTTTATGTTTGATAGGGTGAGTGGTGGAAGCTTCTCAGTGTGGCATATCTCTCTGTAGACATCTACAAGAGAGACTCGAAGTGGGGTGTAATTATGATACCTTCGAATTTTTTTGAGTTATTCTCTTCCTTTTTCTTAGCTTCTTTCTCTTTTTTCCGAGTTGGGTAGGACAGGTTGGGCCTTGGGGAGGCTCTTTAAGTCAGGAATTTTCTTCCATATTGATATATTTTTCTGCCCGCTCTTGTACTTCGTATAAGGAAGTTGGGTGTCGTTTGGATATGGATTGAGAGAATGACCCTTCTTTAAGGCTATTAACTAGTCCTATAATTACTGCTTCAGTAAGCAAGTTTTGTATTTTCAAGCAAACTTTGTTGAACATTTCTATGTAGTCTCGAAGTGTCTCTCCGACTTTCTGTTTAACCCTTAGCAAGCTTGGAGCATGCTTCACTCTATCTTTCTAAATTGAAAATATGGTAACGAACTTTCTAGCTAGGTCATCAAAGCAAGTTACAAACCTGGGAGGTAAGTTATCAAATCACTTTATAGCGGCTTTAGTCAAAGTTATCGGAAAGACTTTGCAATGAATCGCATCAGAGACATCGGCTAGGTACATCCGACTCTTGAAATTACTGAGGTGATGCCTTGGATTAGTCGTTCCGTCATAGAGATCCATGTCGTGAGTTTTGAAATTTCTGAGAACTTTAGCTCGCATGATCTCTTTAACAAATGGATCTTTTTCTCTCAGATGACTTTTTTCCCGATCCGTCTGATTTCTCTGTCTTCAAAGATCGGCCTCCAACCTTAAGAGCTTTTTCTCCAGCTCTTTTTGTCGTCGTACCTCCCTTCGCAATTCCCATTCTGCTTCTCGTTGTCATTCAGCTTCCAGTTCGAGCTGTTCCAGTCACCCACGGTGGCTGTGAACTAATCCTAATATTTTCGTCGGATTAGGAGGTTCTTCGTCTTCAGATGGGTGGACCTTTGAATAGATTCGCCATGGTTGAGGATTTTCCGACGTTCCTTCCCCATGGGGACATTCGTTCGTTCTCGAGGTGGAGGTAATGCTAGTGTCAAGTCGTCATGGTGGTGCTCCGGTTCCGACTCAGACGCCATGTGACCGTCTTTGTATTGATTGTCCACCATACACGGATGTAGACTTTCAGGTCCCCGACAACAATGCCAATACTTCAGGGGTTACCTGAAACGGTGATTTGGGCCTGAACGTGAGGTTCATACTCCTTATGGTGCAGCGTCTGACTTGTTCTGGTGCCGCCGTCTGAGTTCCTCGTGAAGAGATGCGGGATGATACCTGCAAGAGACTCCGATACTTAAGTTAGTAAGGGCTTTGAGCAGGATTTTAGTAGATTGGGACTTAAATATACTTGAGGGATGTCAGTGTATTTATAGTAGAATAGATAACAACTTTTTTTAGCAGTTCCACCTTTATTGGTAGATAAGAGTTTGTCGAGATCTATCTTTTAAGTGAGATAGAGATAGTAGGAGAGACTTAGGGAGGTAGTTACTTATTTCGATAAGTGGGACCGAACCTCCCTTATCGCGTCCGACCTCTTAAGAGGCCGGGTAGGTGGAAAAGGTCACCTTTTTGGGTGGGCTTTTATTCTTAATGGGTCTGATTTGGTGTGGGCCATGGTATGAACATAGACAAAGTAAAATCACCACTAAAACTAAAATGAATGCATGGCATTTAAAAATATAATGTGAAATGAATATTTTAAAATAAAAATATTTAAAATTAATATTTTTAAATATAAAAATAAATTATATTAATATGAAAAATAAATATAAGTTACAAATATGAAACAAATAAAGAATATAAAATAGGAGCACGCTTGAATTTAATTTTGAAATGAGAGTAAAAGAAATTACATTAAATAAGAATACAAATAAATATTTATATTGACATCTTTATGTCTCTTGTCAACTTTATTCATATTTATTTTTCAAATTAAATAAGAAACACCAAAATATATACCAGCCTAAAAAGTAAATAATATGTTAGTAGAAAAATTAACATATTCCCATAAAATGAAAAATACTTTATTACAAAAATTTTAGAAGAGAGAGCGAGAGAGAGAGAGAGAGTACATGGTTTGGTTTTAGGAGTACATAAAGAGTACATAGTACATAGTATGAGAGAAAACGCGAGAGGGGATTAGGAAAACACTGGGCGGGGTAGGGTTCGTCAACTACAACCTCAAGCCAAGAATCCTAGGGTTTGAAACCGAGAAGAGTATGTTAGATTGGAACAAGATTCTTTCTCCGTCTTTGTGGATAGGCTACCGGGAGATATATCGAAGTAGGAATTGTTTCAATTGTTTTCATGGACGGGGAGGATCAATGACATCTATCTCTCAAGAAAAATGAGAAATGATGATGTAGACCTTTTTGCGTTCATCAGGTACACTACGAAGAGAGGGGCGCTGAAAGCAATCTCAGAAATGAATTCCATGCGGCTACGAGGGGAGAAGATTTTTGTAAGGGAGACTAAGTACAGGAGGATACCTCCAAGGGAAAGATTGCGGCCAGAAGTACAAGGAGGAATGCGGTGGACGGTAGGGCTGATGATGGAAAATTCCCCGGGTAGAATGAAGAGCAAGTATATGAAAGGAGGTGCGCAGATATTGGGGAGGCTACTCGTGGGATTATTGGTAGCAAACCTTATGATCTTGTGGACGACGCGAAGGCTTGTAATCATGTAGGAGACTCATCGATAAAGGAAATTCGGGTCTCTGTGGATACCGCTAATTTGGAGTGGCATAGATTTTCATTTGTTGACTGCAACAGCTCGGACGAACTGGTCTAACGTGGTAAAGATTTGTGAGATGGAGAAGTATAAAGCTTTATTAGTTTTCGATAGCCTTCGTAGTGTGGAAGAGGCTCTTGCTCTGAAACTGGATGACCTTTTAACGTTCTTCAGTAGTGTTAAATGGTGGAATGAGGCTGAACGATGTGATAAGAGAAGAGTTTTGCTAGAATGCTTGGGGTCCCTCTACATGTTTGGTCAGAGGTGGTGTCATGTGATGCTGCGACAATTTTTCTTATGAAACTGGATAGCCTTTTAACGTTCTTCAGTAGTGTTAGACGGTGGAATGAGGCTAAACGATGTGATAAAAGAAGAGTTTTGCTAGAATGCTTGGGGTCCCTCTACATGTTTGGTCAGACGCTACGTTCCTTATGATTGGTGAACAGTGGGGTGAGGTGGTGTCATGTGATGCTGCAACAATTTCTCTTATGTCATTTAGCGTGGGGCGTGTGCTGATTGATACATTTCGGCTTGACGCCATTAGTGAAAGAATCCATCTCGTTGTAGGCACGGCTGGGTTTGATGTGGTGGTTAAAGAGGCGGGAAGTAATGCTTGGGTCTTACCGGGTTATATGTTGAAGGAGGTCGTGGTCGGCAATCGTGATCCCATGCTCGGCAGCGCCTATGATGCTGGGGAATGTAGTCACGTGCAGGTAGTGGGACGGGAAGCGGAGGCGGAGATGGTTGTCATGGTGGCAAGGGATGAAGAACAGCTGGAGGGCAAAATGGTAATACCCCCGGAGATTTTGAATGAATGGAGTACTGAATTTTTGAATTCTAAAATGGCAAAGACAACAGTCAAGGGATTTAAAGAGACAACGGCTGACGGTGTAGGATCGCTACCTAATATTGCGGAAGAAGATTTGGGTTGAACCTTATCCTGGGACTATGGAAGTGATCGTAGGACTCCTGGGGCTGAGATCAGCAGTATGTACAGGGAAAGTACAGTTGCGAGTGGGGCGCGGCACAAATTGAATGAGGTAGTAGGGTGTGGTGACGAATTCGGTGGGTCGAGTGCGGCAGGGATGCAGTGTATTGATGGTGGCTTGGAGATGGCGAGGCTGAGAGGGGAGGTCTCGTCTGGGTTGGTGGGTCCTCTTGAGCTCGTCGACATGCAGAAGGGGGAACGGGGTTGTGATTTGGTAGGGGAGGGGATAAAGACAGGTTGCGGTCCGTACAAAAAATGTTCGAAAAGGGTTCGACCGATTAAAGAACTGGACAATTTGGAAGGCCAAGGTCTGGCAGTAACAGCGGAGGTAAAGGAGGATGGTGCAAGGGGGAGCCAGAGGACCTGAGGGATGCAGCACTGGATGCTGACAGTGATACCGGCACGGAAGAGTCTGAAAATAAATGTGAGAATGACATGCAAGAGAACAGGAAGGCTTGGGAGCTGGCAGTTGAATTTGGAGCGGTTCAGTACAATGAGGAAGATGATATTATGGCAGTGGTTCAGTACAATGAGGAAGATGATATTATGGCAGTACTGCAGGCACAGAATGAGGCAATAGCCCGAAAGAAAAGGCAAGCAAAGCAAAATGAGAAAGCTAGAAGAAGTCGTCCAAAAAATCAGAGTAAGGTGTGTTAGCTGGTTTTAAATGATTTTTAGCTCTTGAAATGTTAGAAAGTTGGCGGGAGTTGGAAAATTAAGTATGGTGAAAACCTTTAGGCGAAATTTTAATATACATATGCTAGGCCTGGTAGAAACTAAAAGAGAGGTAGTAACTAAATTTGATGTTGTGCAACTGTGGGAAAATGATGCGGTAGGATGGAAGTATGTCGGGGTGGAAGGTGCTTCAGGCGGTCTATTGTTGATGGGGATGAAACAATTTTTAAGATAGACAACTGTTATAAAGGAGATAGATGATTGTGCGTGGAGGGGGAGCTGATCAAGCGTAGTTTTCGTTGTGCTATTTGTTTAGTGTATGGTGCGCATACTAGAAATGAAAAGCTGGTTGTGTGGGAAGAGCTGAGCTTTTTATCTGGGTTATGTCAAGTACCTTTTTGCTTTATGGGAGACTTTAATGAGGTCGTTAAAGTGGAAGAGCGAAAAGGGGCTACTACTTTGACGGGGTCGGCAGCGGACTTTAAATCTTGGATTCAGGATATGAAACTAGTGGACTTAGACTTATCTGACCGCCTGTTTACCTGGTTCAGGGGCCAATCTTGTAGCCGCATTGATAGAATGTTAGTTACTTTGGAATGGCTAGAAGAGTTTCCTGATACAAGGCTACGAGGTGGTCCAAAAGGGTTATCGAATCATTGCCCAGTAGTGATGGAAGCTGCAAGGGTCGGAAGGGGGCCGAGACCTTTTCGAAGTCTTGATTCATGGTTCACTCATGAAGGATTCTTGAGGATGGTGAAGGAAGAGTGGAGAAGCCTAGGGGAGGTGCGGTTCTTGGACAAGTTAAAGGCCATGACGATTCCTTTGGGCAGATGGCATAGAGAGAATTTTGGATCTATGGACATGAGGATTAAAAAGTTTGAGGAGGAGATCAAGAAAGTAGACGATATGGTCAGTAATGGAGTGCATGATGGAACCTTGGAAGCAAGAAGGAAGGCACTGGTCAGCTCTTGTAAGAGGTGGTATATAGGAAGGAGGTACATTGGTAGTAGATGTCAAGATCCAAGCATGCAAAGGAGATGGACAAAAATACTCGGTACTTTCATAATTTAGCCTAAGCTTGAAGGAGGAACAACCGGATTGATGCTTTAATGATTCATGGAAGAGTATTGAGGAATCAAGCCAGGATTAAGGTGGCTATAAGAGATTTCTACAAGGACTTGTACCAACAGGAGGTGTCACCTAACGTAGGCTTTCGGAATGGGTTAGTAATGCAGATAGATGTAGAAGAGGCAACAGAACTGGAGTTGATGCCATCTGTTGAAGAGATAAAGGAGGCAGTATGGGATTGCGAGTCAACACAAGCACCAGGAAGTGACAGATATAATATGAATTTCATCAAGAAGTGTTGGGAAGAAGTTGGGCAGGAGTTTACTGGAGCAGTCTTGGATTTTTTCCGGTCTTCTAGGTTACCTAGAGATTCGAATATCACTTGGGTGGCGCTGGCGCCAAAGTTTGTTGGGGCTAAAGAAATAAAAGACCTCAGGCCGATTAGTATGGTAGGTTGTGTGTATAAGGTCATATCTAAGGTATTGGTTCGGAGAATGAGGAAGGTCATGCCAGGATTAGTAGGAGAGACACAGAGTGCGTTTGTGAAGGGCAGAAAAATTCATGATGGGGCATTGATAACCTGTGAGACTGTGTAATGGCTGAAGGCTAGGAAGAGGAGTGCCGCGATTATTAAACTTGGTTTTCAAAAGGCATACGACTAGGTCAAATGGAGTTTTGTGGATATTGTTTTGCAGAAGATGGGCTTCGACATATATGGAAGGGGGTGGATTAAGGAGTGTGTCTGCTCTGCGTCTATGTCGGTTCTGATAAATGGGTCCCCCACTAAGCCTTTCAAGATGGAAAGGGGACTTCGACAAGGAGACCCTTTATCTCCGTTTCTGTTTGTGCTAGTTGTTGATGTGCTACATAGGATGATTAAGGAGATAGTAAGGAATGGCCGCATCTATCCACTTTTGGTTGGAAGGGATAACATTGAGCTGTCGCACTTATAGTTTGCAGATGATACCATTCTATTCTATCCTACTGAGAAAGAGACTATCAGGAACTACAAGCGATTGTTACGTTGCTTTGAGCTGATGTCAGGGTTGAGTATCAATTTTGAGAAGTCTAGCTTTATTCTGGTTAACAGTGATCGGCATTGGGCACGTAAGATGTGTCAGTTGCTAGGTTGCAAGGCGGAGTCTCTACCAGTCCGATATCTTGGCATTTCTCTTGGAGCAAATCCAAGGCTTGTGAAGACTTGGAAATCGGTAATTGATAAGGTGGAAGACAAGTTAAGTCTGTGGAAAGCAAAGACCCTAAACAAAGCGGGTAAGCTGGTTCTTATTAAGTCTGTTCTGAATAGTTTGCCTATCTACTATCTTAGCCTATACAAGATGCCGAAGGCGGTAGCGAAGAAGTTGATCTCACTCCAAAGGCGCTTCTTGTGGAGTAAAGAGAATGGGAGAAATGGGATACCACTAGTAAAATGGGAAGTGGTGATGGCTCCAAAAAAGGCAGGTGGTCTGGGAATTGGAGACGCAGTAATTCGGAATACAGCTTTTCTCTTTAAGTGGTGGTGGAGGTTCTCGAAAGAGGATTGTCCCCTGTGGAAGAAAGTCGTCTGCTCCTGTAATAACTTGAATCCGAATGAGATGCTGTGTGGTCAGCCTGTACCTACAAGGGGGTTCTTGGAAGGATATTTGCCAGTTACAAATCAGTGAGCCACATGTGAGAGAAAAAATGATCAGGGATTTGTATATGGATGTAGGGAATGGCAGAATAGTACAGTTCTGGGAGGATATCTGGTTACCTCACGGTGTTCTTAAAGAGTTGTTTCCAAGGCTTTTCTCGGTCTCAAACCTCAAAGGTTCTGTTATTGGGGATTGTGGGTTTTGGGATGGGGGTAGAGTGGATATGAAATTTTCAATGGAGGAGAGAGCTTTTTCAGTGGGAGTTGGCACTAGTAAACCAACTCCATCAGGTTTTACAGTTTGTTCAGCTAACATCTGAGAGGGAGGACAGAGTGGTCTAGAAATTTGATAGATCTGGTATTTATTCGACTAACTCATTTGTGCAGGTGTTACAGGAAGCGGTTCTCCCGGAGGAAATAACAAGCTATAGCTTCACAAGTGCAATTTGGAAGGGGTTCGTTCCACCAAGGATCGAGTTATTCTCTTGGTTTGTGTTGGTGGGAAGGGTGAATACTAAGGACAGACTGTGTAGACTAGGTGTAATTAACCCAAATGATCGTACATGTATCTTATGTGGTAAGTCTGTGGAGTCTGCTTTTCATTTGTTTGCTGGTTGTGAGATTTTCTGGCAGTTGTGGTGTGCTTGGCTATTCGCTCTTAGAAGGAAATGGACCATGCCTGGTACACTCAAACAACACTTTGAAAGCTGGACGAATGCTGCAGCAAGAAGATGTGAGAGGAGGAGGTGGGTGATTGGCTTCTTTGCTGTTATCTGGACGGTTTGGCTAGAACGGAATGATAGAATTTTCAGGAATCAAAGCTCACGTGTGGTAGATATTATTAATAGATCCTTCTTGCTTTCCGATGAATGGAATGGTTGTGAACCCTATGGTTGTTGATGGCAATGTCGAAGATAACTAGGGGTTGTCATGACTAGAGTTGTCGGGTTGTTCTTTGTTATTTTATATGCTCCACCTTGTTGTGTTGAGCTCTTTACTTAAAAAAAAACAAAAATTTTAGAAAATTACTAAAAAAAATAAAATACATTGAAGACAGAGAGGAATTTGAAATTTAAAAAAAGGACTAAATGTAACCAAAAAAAATAGAACTCAAACTGCATACTATTTAATATTCTAATTTAATTTACAAAAATAATAAGAATTTTTATGTAAGTAAAAGTTGTATGGACCTAGAAAATTAGTGACAAGTAAACAACTACTAGAAGACAATGGGCAACGTGAGTAAGCATGGGATGAAAGAGAAGATAAAAAATACTAGTAAAAAAATAGTCAAATTTGACACCATATTAAAATTTAATTTTAAAAAATATATCAAAATTTTTTTAACGAAACAGCAAAAAAAAATTGAAAAAAATCTTTTATCTTTTACCTTTTAATGAACGAAAGAGAAAGAAAAAATGGATGGAAGAAAATAAAAAAAACTACGGAGTTGGAGGCGCTGATTTTGTGGTTTTCAATCCTCGTGGATAAGAAGTGATGAAAGATCGAACACCCAGGAGATCCTCAACTAAAAACATCCTGTGTTTTGATTGGAAATATTTTCATCATTTTTAATTGGAAAAGCTGGAAACGAAAAAACATCTTTTTAGTTTTGTATTTCTTTTTGAAAACGTTTTCGTTAAAAATATCTTTAAAATGTTCAATCAATTATATTTTTATACTTTATTTTCATTTTCATTGAAAATGAAAATGAAAACACCCAAATCAACCAGTCTTTAGTTTTTAGCACAGAAAAAAAATCAAAGTCCATTTTTCGTTTTTTTCTTTTTCTTTTGGGTCTTATATTAAATCCAATTTGCACCAACCCAAATCATCTGATCCAAATTCGTAGGCATACATGATTGCTCAATCCAGCCAAAACATTGATCAACGAGCATTTAAAACTGCAGCTAAGGTTTAGCTCAACTGGTTAAATTATGTGCCTCTTAATATGTTGCATCTGGGTTCAAACCTTGATGAGTGTATCAAGTATTGAATATGAAGCCTTAAATGTTGTGTGGGTGAGTGTGTAGTGTGGGTGTGTTGTGACTTGTGATGTCTAGGATTGGGAGTTGTCCAATCCACTTAACAAAAAAAAACACGACCCAAGAAAAATGGTTTTCCTACACAGTGGAAGCAGAAAAGTGCAAATCACATCAGCACTGAAGGTGAAATTGAAGATTCAGGTGCTGGTGGTGACATTACTGATTCTGGTCAAGAAGAAGGTGGTAATGAAACTGCTCTTGTCTTGACTCCAAACCAGAAGCAAACTTTAATTGCACTTCTCCAGCAACCACCCATAACAGCTTCAAGTAGTGTGAATCATATCACTTCCTCAGCCACCTTAACTCAACCAAAAGGTAGACATATTTTGACTGCATGTTTTACTAAAACCTCTTGGATACTAGACAGTGGTGCTACTGATCATGCCTGTTATCTTCAAGATTTTTTTAAAACTTTTTATCATATAAAGCCTGTTTTGGTCAATCTACCTGATGGATCTAAGACCTCTACGAATATTTGTGGAATTGTGCAATTGTCAACTTCTTTAATCCTGACCAATGTGTTATTCATACCTAACTTTAAATATAATTTAATTTCTGTTTCCAAGCTTACTAAATCATTACATTGTGAATTTCGATTCACTGATTCTTACTGTGAGATACAGGCACTTCCTTCATTGAAGATGATTGGGCAAGCTGAGATGCAAGGAGACTTATATGTGATGAATGCTGAACCTATGAAACTGCCTTCATTAGATTTTAGGATACAATCTATAGCTCTTAGTGTGCAGCAAGACCTAGGAACTCTTTGGCATGCTAGACTAGGTCATTTACCTTACAGCAGAATGATTGATATGCAAAAAAGCTTTCCTTTTATTGATTGCATTACTTCTTCACATATTTGTGATTCTTGTCAATATGCTAGACAGAGAAAATTACCTTTCACAACAAGCAATACAAATTCTGAAAATGCTTTTGATTTATTGCATATTGATATTTGGGGACCTCTTTCTATTCAATCAACTTCAGGTCATAAATATTTTCTAACTATAGTTGAGGACAAAACTCGGTTCACATGGATTTATTGCATGAAATTGAAATCTGAAACTTGAAAATTGGTTCAAGACTTTGTCCAACTTGTGCAAACACAATTCAGCAAAAGAATTAAGCGAATTCGGACTGATAATGGTATGGAATTCAAAATGGACTCATTTTATAGTTCAAAAGGCATAGAGCATCAAACTTCTTGTGTTGAAACTCCACAACAAAATGGTGTTGTGGAGAGAAAGCATCAACACCTATTGACAGTTGCAAGAGCATTATTATTTCATTCAAATGTTCCCAAATGTTTTTGGCATTATGCTGTGCAACATTCAGTTCATTTAATTAATAGGTTACCTAGTGCCTTTTTGAACAATACAGCTCCATATGAGGCTTTATTTCATTCAAAACCTGATCTAAATGAGCTTAAAGTTTTTGGTTGTCTTGTGTTTGCTTCAACACTTACAGCTGGTAGGACAAAACTAGATCCTAGAGCTCGAAAGTGTATTTTCTTAGGATCCAAGTCAGGAACCAAAGGTTCTATTTTGTTTGATTTAAAGACAAAAGAAATTTTTATCTCACGAAATACAGAATTTTTTGAACACCATTTTCCTTTTAGATCTGTTCAAACAACAATTGGGACTCATGCAAAATCAAATTCTCACCCACAACACTCTTTTAATTCAACAGATTTTGATCCTTTTCCTGAATTACAATTGCCTTCTGCATCACATTATGAAGATATTATTCATACATCATCACATCCTAGAATTACTTCTGATGTCTCTAATAACAATAGCTCTCTTTCATCTTTGAATAATGACATTAGTAAGAATTCTACATCATCTGCATCTGCATCATCCATTCATGAACATAGTGATAATGCTACTGTCCTTATGCCTCATGTTGATCACATTCAATCTGAACCAACTCAGCCTGCCCTGAGAAGGTCTGAGAGGGATAGAAAACTACCCTCATACCTTAAGGACTTTCATTGTTTCAGTATGGCATCACATGAGGATCCCATCAATGCTGTTCGTTCTTCTTCAAACTGTAAGTACCCTTTATCACACCATTTGTCATATGCATCTTTCTCTCCAAAACACCTAGCCTTCACTTTTGCACTTATAAATAACCCTGACCCGAAGTACTACTCTGAGGCTGTTATGCATGATTGCTGGAGAAAGGCTATTGATGCAGAACTTGCTGCTCTTGAGCAAAACAAGACCTGGATCATCACTTCTCTTCCTCCTGGCAAGAATGCAGTAGGTTGTAAATGGGTTTTTTGCACGAAATTCAACCCAGATGGGACAATTGAAAGACATAAGGCTCAGTTAGTCGCTCAAGGGTTCACTCAAATTCCAGGCATTGATTATATTGACACCTTCAGCCCGGTTGTTAAAATGAGCACAGTGAGAGTTCTCTTAGCAATTGCAGCATCAAAGAATTGGCATCTTCATCAACTTGATGTCAATACTGCCTTCCTTCATGGGGATCTCCATGAAAATGTTTATATGAAGTTACCAAAAGGGCTGAAGTGTGATAATCCCAAGTTAGTTTGTAAATTAGAAAGATCTCTTTATGGTTTGAAATAGGCGAGCCGTCAATGGAACATCAAACTATCCAATGCTCTAGTTGATTTGGGATATATTCAGTCAGAAAATAATCACTCTTTATTCATCAAGTCCACTAATGTTAGCTTCACTGCTATTTTGGTCTATGTCGATGATCTTGTGTTAGCTGGTGATGATTTCTCAGAAATTCAAGCTGTCAAACGCTTCTTGGACAGCAAATTCAAGATAAAGGATCTTGGTATTTTAAAATTCTTCATTGGCATGGAAGTAGCAAGGAGTAAAACAGGGATTGCTCTTTATCAAAGAAAATACGCTTTAGATTTGATCAATGATTGTGTCTTACTTGGAGCCAAACCTGCCACTACACCCATGGATTATACTACATCTTTGTCAAGAAATTGTGGCTCTCCTCTACCCGATGCTGCTCTTTATAGAAGGCTGGTTGGTCGTCTTCTTTATCTCACCAATACCAGACCCGACTTGAGCTACCCTGTAGGCTGTCTTACTCAATTCATGGATTGTCCCACTGATGTTCATCTCAAGGCAGTTTATAGAGTGATTCGATACTTGAAACAGTCACCAGCATCAGGTCTTTTCTTTTCTACCTCTAATTCTTTTATTCTCTCTGGATATACTGATTCTGATTGGGGGGCTTGTAAGGATACTAGAAAATCTATTACTGGTTATTACTTCTTTCTTGACCAAACTCTTATATCTTGGAAAAGCAAGAAGCAAACAACAGTCTCTAGATCCTCTTCTAAAGCTGAATATAGAGCTCTAGCAAATGGAACTTGTGAACTTGTATGGTTGCTAAAACTTCTAAAAGAATTCAAGATTTCTCCTCCCCTGCCCGTTGATATATTCTGTGACAATAAATCTGCTATATATATTGCCTCAAATCCAGTTTTTCATGAACGGACAAAGCATGTTGAAATTGACTGTCATGTAGCTCGTAACAAATATAAAGAAGGAGTTTCAAATCTTCAACATATTGCCTCTAGTGAGCAGCTGGCTGATCTGTTTACAAAGCTTTTCGCACCGGGACCCTTTTCCTACTTGCTATCCAAGCTGGGATTACTTGATCTACACGAGCCAAGTAATACCAGCTTGTGGGGGGATGTTAGTTAATATATATGCTGAAAATAATATTTTCAAATGTTAAAGATTTGTTAGCATATTTTGTTTGTTTGTTAGATTGTTCAGCTGACTAATTTGTTAGGGCTAGCTAATATATAGTTTGTTATTCCTTTTGTTTTCATACCTTTTGCACAGCTATATAAACCATATAGCATAGTGTGAAGTTCTGATGATGTATTATTCAATTGGAATCAGAAAATTCATCATCACAACACTCCTCTCTCTCTCTCTCTTGGTTTCTTCTCAATCATTATTTTCTTCCTCATTCTACTGCAGCCATTTCACTAGCTATACAGCTAGGGATTGTACGAAGGTTCTCTAATTCTTCCCAAACAGATTTCAATTTGGTAAAGTAGGAAGTAACAGTTAAATCACCTTGCACGATTCTTCAAGTCCTTCCACAGATCTGAAGCATTGCTAATCCACATCACACTCTTAGCAATTTCTGGGGAGAGCGAGAGGTTGAGCCATGAAAGCAAGATGTTATTGCAACGATCCCAAGCTTCAAACAAAGGTTGATTCTCAGCTGGTTTTGGAATTGAACCATCCAAGAACTTCACCTTGTTCTTCGATCTGAGTGCTCTCCACATATCGTGTGACCATTGGTAGTAGTTTTGAGAAGTAAGCTGAAGCGGAATCAAAGCTGTACCTGGGCTTTCACTTGGATGCAGATAATACGGGCTGATGGGGTCAAAGATTGGAGAAGAAGAATTCGATTTGTTGAGCTGAGCTTGAAATTGCGAGAATTGGCGCATAAACGCTGTGAATCGTTCGAAATCTGCAGCGGAATCTACTTGAGTATTGGCATTTGAGCTGTTTTCTTCGCTTCTCGCCATTGATGTAACCTAGCTCTGATACCATGTAAAATAGTATCAATCTTAAGTAGCAAATTAACAATAAATGGAGAAAGTGAAAAAGAGTTACTAGCAGCTAGTGAAATGGCTGCAGCAGAATGAGGAAGAAAATAATGATTGAGAAGAAACCAAGAGAGAGAGAGAGAGGAGTGTTGTGATGATGAATTTTCTGATTCCAATTGAATAATACATCATCAGAACTTCACACTATGCTATATGGTTTATATAGCTGTGCAAAAGGTATGAAAACAAAAGGAATAACAAACTATATATTAGCTAACCCTAACAAATTAGTTAGCTGAACAATCTAACAAACAAACAAAATATGCTAACAAATCTTTAACATTTAAAAATATTATTTTCAGCATATATATTAACTAACAAAAAGAAAAAAAAAAGAAAAAACACAACCATTTCAAACATTAAAATATATTTCATGATAAAAAAAATATTAACATATACTCGACCCAAAAAGATTTCAAATATAAAGTGCGTTTGAATAGCTTTTTAGAATTGTCCAAAAAAAAGAGCTTTTTAGAGAATTTATTTTAAAAAAATTTAACATATTTGAATTAACTTTTTTAAGAAAAAAAAACCTTACGATTAAAGAGACAAATTCCCTGTTTATAAGCCAATGATATTGCTACGAGGAAATAGGTTCATCGGTTAATTAGTTCTGATTTTTATAGTGTAGATTAATAGGATCGTAGTCTTCTAAAAACTAAGATAAGTGCAAATGCATACTTTTTTAATTATCTGATAGTTCAGTTGGGACTCTTGTAATATTTTGCTTGAAAAAATAGACATATTTTTTTAACCTGTATTATTGTTTCGGACAAGTACTGATGCTACTGCTTTGTCGATCACTGTTGGATACAAACACAAACTCTTCACCCATTTCAGTTAGAAGGCTGTGAGAAAAACTTTTTGAACATTTGAAAAGCTTACTCGCACTCTTGTGTTCAAGTGTAATTGTGTCTTTCTGAGGATTGTGAAAAGAGGCAACAATTTCAACCCTGATCTGACCAGAAATCTTAATAGCGCTGTTAATCTTTCATTCAACTGTTAAACTTCTTTTAAACAAGTCGGACTTTTTATGTTTATGACCGTCTAGCACTTATTGGTGTTGATTTTAATTCCTCTTTGGATAAGTATGAATCTGAAAAATTTTCGTATTTTTACTACGAAGGCACATTTGGTGGGATTAAGTCTCATCCCATGATGTCTTATCATTGAAGACTTCAGGTAGATCAATCAGCAATGTAGCTTCAAACTTTGTCTTGACTAATATGTCGTCGACATAGGCTTCTATCAGCTTTCCCAGATGAGATCGGAACGCTTTGTTTCTTAGCTATAGGTATGTAGCTCTTGTGTTCTTTAACTCAAAAGGTATTACCACATAACAATGATTAGTCTTCGGGGTAATGAACAATGTCTTCTCTTGGTCAATTCATACATCGAGATTTGATTATATCTCGAGTAAGTATCTATAAAGAAAAGGAACTTATAACTCGAAGCTGAATTCACCAAAACATCAATATCGAGTAATGGGTATGGATCTTTGGGACAAACTTTATTAAGGTCAGTGTAATCTACACACCCCTCCACTTGTCATTCTGCTCCTTCACTAAAACCACAATGAATATTTGACTTCATTGATGAATCTTGTTTCCAAAAGTGCCTGAACTTGTTCCTCCACAATTTGTGCTCTTTTAAGACTGAGCTTCAATTGTCTTTGGTGCACAGGTTGTGATCCAGGATAGACTATTAGCTTGTGACTCATGAAATCGATATGTATGCCTGACATGTCGAAAGTTTTCCAAGCAAAGAGGTTTATTCTTTTTTTTTAGCAAACTAATGAAATCTTCCTTTAACTTTCCTTCTATGTTGGCACCTACACTAGTTGTTCTCTCAATCTCATCCCTATCTTATAAACTCTGCTCAACACTACTTCTGTCAATGTCCTACTTCCAGGCACTGAATCTTTAAAATTTTCTAAGAACCCACGCGTTACATTCTGGAGACAAACAAATATAATCCATACGTATCAATGTTTCTTGGAATCCATACTAGAGACTTGCCCATATTGCATAACTCAAATACTCAATCAATCTCACATATCTAACTATCTATGAGAGATTGACAAGTCTAAAAAAAAAAAAAAAAGCAGACACTAAAAGCAACTCCAATCAAATGTTTTTAAAGTATTACTTTTAATACTTATAAGAAGTAAACTGATTTAAAATCGAAATTTACAATGACATTGATAGATGAAATTAAAAAATCTCACTTTAAAAAGATAGTATCATTTTTATGAAAAACCAATAAATTTTGCAACTATGTAATTTTGATAGAATAATTAAAAATAATATAAAATTCAAATTACATTGATATCAAATATTAGAATGACAAATCTCGAGTTTAGTTTCAAATTACTATCTATGACACAATCCCTCAAATACTGATGTAGCATTTTGTGACATTTTATGAGACCCAAAATAAAATTGAAATAAGAACCAGCATTGGAGTTGCTCTCACAATCCTCAAATCTCAAGTGAGGATCACATGCATTAACTGCTCATGGAGGATATTAACAGAGTGAGGAAAATTTATGATAACAATTTTCTGTGTAAATTTTCATTCAGCGATCCCTTTAACTAATGCATGTGAATACATTCATCTTCCTTACACTTCATTATATAGTTTCCTTCCAGAACCTAACTGACCTATCAGTTCCACAGGAAATAAAAGCCGACTCTGTTGGCGAGTGATCGATCCAGCGGGGTGCGCCGACATGATTAGAAGGCCACTTTGCTACTTTTTCTGTTGTCATTGCATCCCAGATAACGATCTGCAATGCACGCCAGATCCTCAATAAAATCCAGTTAATAAAGCTAACATCAAACACTATATGGAGTTAAACAAACCTCATTGTTCAGTTCATCTATGGAAAGAATAAACTCTTCTGTCTCGTTGAAAATTGCCTGCAAAAACAAATGGTATTGCCTCGTGAACTTAGGTGCAAGTAATCGACAGTTTTGGACAGAGATTCTATTTTAACGCAACAAATACCTCCGGATGCAAGATTATAAGATAAACTTATGGTAAGCATACATGTCAGGTCCCATAGAAGATATTATTTGCCTTAATAATAGTGAGAAACAACAATTTCTTGTGAATAAAGCAAACAAAACATTTTCAAAAATAAACCATGGGAATGAGTTACTAAGGTGACACAAGGGATGATAGAATAGACTTAATTTCACTCTAATGCAAAAGAAAACTCCAAGTATATGCATCACAAATACTGAAGAATCGGCTTGTTAGTCCGGAACTGACCAATATTAATTCCGAAAATTTGCTAGAAAGGGAAAAAAAAAGTTATGTATGTACCTGGCATCTTAGCTGTGTATGCATGGCTCCCAGATATTGTTTGACTAATCTTCCAGAACCAACTTCCCAAAGCTTTATGGTAGAATCCTTACCACAGGAGAGCACAAACCTACAAAGTTAAAAGTTATGTCACTACAAAGATCCAATCCTATCAGGAAACTTTGGGAAAGTGTAACAAGTTGACAAATGGCTATCTGCAGCAACATCAATGAGGCCGGTCATAAATTCAACAAACTAGCACAGAATGCAATACTTCCGGCAAATACTAAAGCAAAAAATTGCTTTGACTGATTTACAGTATAAAACACAAGCTCTTAAATGTGTTTTGCAGTAAACAGGATGTTAATTTAAGATTGTTAATTCTGATGTTACATATTAGTTGATAAGAATGTCAAGTGTTGGAACTACAAGGGAAGTGCCTACTTCAAAATCAACATCCTTGTACATTGAAAATGCAAACCCTCTCGTCATTGTAACTTTGCAACACGTCAAAGGCTAGAAGGTTTAAAATATACGACCGAACACAATCAGTCATGCTGTCCTTAAAGAACTCATCATGCCACTGAAAGTGCACTATCCTTCAAATGGTAATTTAGTGCATCAAGGTTTGTGTTTGCTTAACTAATTGACCCAAAATATAATTATACCTTTCATCCTTTGTAAAAATTGCACTTGTAGCCTCAGCTGTTCCATGTGCTCCAGTTATTGAGCGCACACAATTAGCAGTGATGCCATCCCACAACCGAATAACACCATCTTTAGATGCCGTAACATACATGGCACCTGTACAAGAATATCTGACCTATAAAACAGAAAGAATTCATTAACATCATTATAGAGGA
The DNA here is from genome assembly GCF_003086295.3 of Arachis hypogaea. Lineage (NCBI taxonomy): Eukaryota > Viridiplantae > Streptophyta > Magnoliopsida > Fabales > Fabaceae > Arachis > Arachis hypogaea. The sequence goes on along the minus strand of NC_092045.1, from coordinate 104,886,758 downwards.
ATAGAAGAAAAATACAGGTCCGCATAGTTTTTTAACAAGAGAAATGACATGCCTGGTTTATGGCTCCATTTGGGCCAACCTCGGGAATGTTTGCTGATAGATAACACTGGAAGGTATTTATATCATACAAATGTGGAATTGCATGATCAGTTCCTGTTAGAAATTGATATTGTCATGTGAGTTTATTTTGTGAAAAAATCAACAAAGAAAACAAGGACACTAATTGGAAGATAATCTACCACGAATACATGCTTTTTGGTCAAACTCTCACAATGTTTATAAAGAGAAAATCATTCAAATTGCACATGGTTATTACCAAGCTCCAACATAGAAGTGGATATGCAAATGTGAATTTTGAGATATTGTCCAAGTGCATTGAGAACGACCAAAAGCAGTTCACACAATTAAGGGTTGGCTACATATAGAAAACATTTGACGCTTGAAGGTGAACATTATGTAAACTGAAAAAGCATAGCTTAACACTTCATCATTCAAACTACTACCTAGGTAATGAGTTGACCTGAGAAGACTATGAAAAGAAAACAAGGTAAAATGAATAATCTTATAAAACAGCAACAAGTCACGAGCTAGGGAGTAAATTATGGTTGGCTCATACTTATATCAATTTTATCTTAAGAAAATGGTGGTACTAGCAAAAACAATAGACAAAACTTCAGCAGGATATATTTTATATTTGATAAACTTAAATACCTGCGAGAAGAAAGTCTCCAGAAGGATGAAACGATACAGATCGAACATTGTGTGTATCCTGCAGAACAAAAATTTAACAAACTGAAGGTTTACAATTGATTCTTATACTTGCTCATTAGTTGCAAAAGCTTAAATATAAGAAATGTAAGATGGCACCACCTGTATAACCCTGTATGCTCTCTTTGCATTGGTCTTAGAAATATCAAAAAACCTAAACAGGATAAAAAAACTAGCATGTCAGATGTCACATTGAAAAAGCATTTCCAAAACAACAAAGACAAGAAAAAGCGAACTATTTGGATCTCCCCCCCTGTAGTAGTTACACATGACACCCTACTTGTTTTAATCCTCGCAACGACACCCATTGCAGCAAATAATAACTAACACCTTTTATGTTTTAATTTTATTTTGCTACGTTACCCTCTCAATGCACCACATTAACCACTCCCTCCTTCAAACAAAGCTTTCATTTGGCGAATAAGAGATTTTCTCCTCTAATACAGGATTTCACGAAAAATGTAGTTTAAAATGTTACAATTTAGCTGTTAATCTCACCTGAAGACATATACTACTTCTTACTTAAATTTCCTGACAAAGTAGGCAGATGCTAAAGGGCAATGAATACATATAAACAAGGGGAAGTTGGTACAAAATTTCAAAAATAAGCAGGGAGCCATGTGTAATTACAGAATATTATGTAAGCTCCTAATATACAAAATGCAAATGAGAATAAAAAATTACATAGTAATACTATATGTGGTCTTACTTCATTGTTTGATCTTTAGCTCCAGAAACCAAGATGGTACCTTGTGGATGAAAATCCAGATCATTTATTGGCTGCGGTTCATTATTTATTTTTTTTTAAAAAAACTAAAATAAAATACACATGAACAAATTTGCAGGATCATTCTATAATATTTGCAGTTTAAAAATTTAATGCCAAATGGAATGAATGAAAAGAATCAGCTAACAAAAGTCATTGATATTAGATGAAGGTAAATTCTGGTAAGAAATATGTCACTGCAACAAAGACAGATAAAAGTTGATATGTTGAATGTCATGTTGCTTTGTTAGGTAATTTATCAAGTTTAAAATAATTTTGAACTTTGATCATCCAAAAGTCTCGCAAAAGAAGTATAATTGAAAAGAATGGATCTCAAAAACAGAAACAATACGATTTCAGTGATTAGTATCTTTGGTGATCAGCATAGACTTATATACTTTTCAAAAATAGGTATTCGACATGCTAATCAGGTATCTGACTCTACAGAAAGCATACATTGTTCAATATTGTCATATTTCCAAATGAACTATAAAATATATTTTCAAACTCCCAATAAACTAGGAATTTGACTCGTTAGAAATTACACCTACATCATGAAGCCAAGTGAACATAAAAAATTAGTTCAAAAGTGCTGATTACTTATCTTAATCATAGGTAAGACATCAATTTTGAGATAAAGGAAATATTTTTCACATAAAAAATCCAACTGAACTAGAGAAAATGTAAATATACTTGTGTGTGGTCATAAAATGTTCGAATTACAGGCCGCACAGGGCCATCCTTTGCATCCGGAAGTAACATTTGCTTGATCTTTGAAACCTGCCAAAAAATGGAAGCATGAGTGCAAAAGTCGTTTATGAGGAAAAGCGAAACAGATAACATTAAATCAGCACCTCAAAAAGCTTTATTGATGTATCTGCACTACCAGTCGCAACAAACTTCCCATCAGGACTAAATCTAGCACATCTGGCAATATTCTAGAAATTAAGCCAATCAGTCTAGAAAACAGATAACTAGAAAAAAAAAATTGCTTACAGTAGGGTTTGCATAGTACTTTTAATTGTTAGGGCAAGATGCATATATTTCATTACAGCATATTACATACCTTGTGCTCTGAAAGGTGTCGTGTCTCGTGCTTTGGAAAGCTTTTAGACGTGCCTTTTATATCTGGCACAGCACTGTTGTAACAGATATCAGCCTTTAGTTATGTGAATTTCTCTCGAGGGCTTTGTTAATGTTACAAGAGCATATCACCTATATCTGAGTTTCACTTTGAAAAACGAAGGAACTTAAAAGTACTGAAATGATACTTCAGAAGAAGTCTATATTAGTCGAGCGATGAGTCAAGATCTATGGTCTGATTTCATTAGATCATTGTGAAAAGTGAAAGCTAAAAAAAAAACACACTCCCCCAAGTTGAACTTGAATATAATATGCTAACATGCTTGCATGTTCAATTTTTAATTTTATCAGCATATAATGAAAAGAAATTAATATAATTGATTCCCATTGACATACTTATCCACCTGAATAGATAAGTACTAGTTGCTAGCCCCCTTCAGAACTCAGAAGTTCTAATACATTATACATTTTAGATTAAATGTATATGGTATCAAATGCTAATCATACCGAAGCGTGATAGAAACAACCAAATTTAACTTGCCATTATGAAATGACATAATTGGCATTTTAAGGTACATTAACCACACATTATCAACTACTACTATAGATTATAAACTATACGAGTTACACAGTCACACTAACTTCAAATTGGGAGAAAAGAATAAGTATCAGCAGAAAAGAATTGCCTGAAATCAATGATGGTAGCTCCAGGATGAGTCGGCAGCACGGGTGCACCCAAGTCGCAAAAAGGAGACGACAAAGTCCCTTTGAAAACATCATCTTTCTCCACTGCAAGACCCTGTTATCTCCTTAGAATCAAAAGCTTCCTCATGCAGCCATGCTTAACATAAAAAGTACAAGAGAATCATACAATAACAACAACTAAGCAAAATAAGAAAAAGAACCTTAGCAACCAGCTCAAGAAGCTTGTTGGGTGGAGCTTCCACATTCAGTGGTGTCATAGTTGCTGAAGCTACAGCACTTGCAGCCTAATAAAATAAATAAATAAATAAAACTTATTTTTCAAATGTAATATTAATAACCATGTAAGAATATCATTAAATTACAAAAAGGAGCGTAAAAAAGATATCAACTTTGTCCTCTCTCTTTTGTGATGCAAAAAGATGAAATAAGATTTAGGGTTTTGCCTGAGTAAGATTGCTGTCGCGAAGATGAGCGACGATTAGGGAATTGAGGTGCCGATAGAGTTTTCCATCTTGCAGAGTCTGCTCCCAGCTATTGTTCTCCATCAATTCCTGATCTCTGCTTCTTCTTGCAAGAAATTCCCTACTCTGTCCGAATCTAAAACCCTATCCTAGTTTTCTAATCATTCGATTCACTAATTTTCAGATTTGATTTAAGATTTACGATTCAAATGTGTCTGATAGAGTAACTTTTTTCCAGGTGTTTTTACGGCTTTCTCTAATTTAGTTCTTTAGATTCAATTATTTTTGGAGATTCAGTTCTAATTATCATACTAGTTCTGGATTCTTTTCGACATTGGATCAAATGAACCGAATGTAGAACTAGTTTTGATTTATCACAAGGCTAAACGATGTTGCTTAAAAAAAACAAAAACAAAATTGTTTTTGAAAATAAAAATAAAATAATATGTAGATTATAAAATGACAAATCAAAATTAATTTAATGGGTTAATACTCAAATTCGTTTCTAAAAGATCACGCGATCTTCATTTTCGTCTGAATGATTTTTTTAATCAAATTACGTTAAGTACCACGTGGCATGATGATGTGACACGCAACGTGGCAGATCAGTATCACTTGACATGTAAAAAAAAATTTTATAGTCAAAATAGTTCTTGAAAGTCTAAATGTAAGTCATTTTCATCCCTCAAATTTTAAAAATTAGTCAAACTAATCCTTATATAATTTTTTTATAATATTAAATTTATAATATTTTTTGATACTACTAATTTTAATATTATTTTTTAAACCTTAATAAACAAAATTTTCTTTACATAAAATAATAAAAATAATTAAATTTTTATAAAGTTATTTTGTCATTTGTATTTTAAAATTTTATATTTTCAAATTATAATTTTTTATGTGAAATTTTTTTATTTAAACGAGTTTATCAAATTATTGTGGATTATATATTTAAAAATTTAATACTTTAAATTTTACTAAATGATATAGTAATTATTTTAAATTTTAAATCTTTTAAATTTTTTAAAATTATAATTTTTATTATTGTTTAGTTTATATAGTAAAACTCAATAATTGAAAAACTGATTTATGGAATCACTTTCTGAATCTTAATATTCTAATACAATTTTTTAAATATTTCATTTAAAACAAAAGGAATTTTATTTTAATACGAAGCATATCTATTTATATAATGTACAGTGTGGAGTAATATATGTTATGCATAAGTATAATGTTTTCTATTTCATTTTATCTCATTGATTTGTGAAATTTAAAAAAATATATATATAATCTATCTAAAATATATGAAACACACAAAAAAATTATTATAATCTTTGCACGTATTACGCTTAAGAAGCAATTCGTTTATAATAATAATAATAATAATAATAATAATAATAATAATAATAATAATAATAATAAGGGATAAGTATGGTTTTGGTCCCAAAAATTTTGCGCCAGAATCGAATTCGTCTCTCTTCTAATTTTTTATTTAGAATCGTCCTTAACATTTTTTTTCGTATTAAAATCGTCTTTTTTAATAAAATTTTTTATATTATTCCTAAACTACCCCTATTCCTATTTTAATAATAAAAATTATAAAATTAAAAAAAAAAAAAGAAAACGCGTGTAATGCTTGTTGGAGGGGGGAAGAAAAGGGTATACGAAGGGGGAGGAGGGGAGGGGAGGGGAAGGGGGGAGGGGGACGGCGCCGGCGCCGGTGAAACTTGGAGCTGCCGTCGCCGAAAGAAAGGAGAGAAAGGGATACAGAGAAGCGGGGGGTGGGAGAGAAAGAAAGGGGGGCGAGAAACAGGTAGGAGGGGGGAGAGATGGGGTCGTCGCCGCCGACGCCGCTCCTCGCCCTCCTCGTTGTCGCCGCCGTGACCTCCTCGTCGTCGTCGGCTTCCGCTCTGCTGCTCCTCGCCGCCTCGTCGCGGTTCTTCGCTGCCTCGCTACTGCTCCTCGCCGCCTCTACTTCTTGGACCTCTGTTTCTACTTCGTCTTCTGCTTATCTGATTTAATTTGTTGAATCATTATTGGTCTTGTTGAATCTGATTTGATTTCAGAATTGTTGGTTTTGTTGATTTCTGAATTTAGTGGTGGTGTTTGTGTTGGTGGTGGTGGTGGTTGTGTTGGTGTTGGTGTTGGTGTTGGTGTTGGTGGTGGTGCTAGTTGTGGCGGCGGTTGTGTTGGTGTTGGTGGTGGTGGTGGTGAGGAGGTAATTGTGTTAGTAGTGGTGAGGGTATTTTAGTCCAAAAAAATTAAAAGAACGATTTTAATACGAAAAAAAACATTAAGGACGATTCTAAATCGAAAATTAGAAGAGAGACGAATTCGATTATGGGGCAAAACTTTTGGGACCAAAACCATACTTATCCCTAATAATAATAATAATAATAATAATAATAATAATAATAATAATAATAATAATAATAATAATTAAGTAACAAATTTTTAATATTTTGTAAAGTTTGGAATTAAAGCAAAATTTGTGGATTTTCTTGAATTTTGACTCTAAGTATTACTACCATTATATCCTATATGTAAGTAATACCGTAATGAAAAAAAAAAGATGTAGTAAAAAAAATAGTGGTATAACTTTGTTTAGGTTAACATACATAAATTTTGATTTTGAGCATATAATTTCGTTTAGGTTAATAAATACATACATTTCAATTTTATATATATATATATATATATATATATATATATATATATATATATATATATATTCCAGCAAAATGTAATAATGTAAGAAAAAGGTTTTAGAATAGAAATGAATAAGAGAGATTTTGAGAAAAATTAAAGGAGAGAGATAATTTTATTGAAAAATTTTTTAAGAAGAAAAGATGCAATTACTAATGTTTTATTTGTCAATTACATTTCTATTAAAATTAGTAGTATCAAAAAATATTTCAAATTTAATATTATGAAAATATATATATATATATATATATATATATATATATATATATATATATATATATATATATATATATATAAGAACTAGTTTGACAAATTTTTAAAATTTGAGGAATAAAAATGATTTATATCTGGACTTTCAAGGACTATTTTGACTATAAATTTTTTTTGAGAAAATGTCATTCCCCTCCTCTATAACCTTTAAAAAAACCCCTTTTTAATCCATTTTAAATTTTATGTTAACTAATGTTAACTTTATTCATTTTATTTTTGAAAAACAAAATTATTTTTACAAAAATATCCTTTAGTAAAAAATTTTATTTTTTTGTCATTAAATTTTGCTTACTAAAATACCCTTTAATAAATTATTTTTTTATTGATTAAATTATATTTTTACTAAAATATTTTTAAAAAATTAATAATTAAATTATTTTTTCTAATATACCCTTCAATAATTTTTTAATTATTAAATTGTGATTTTACCAAAATTTTTGTTAATAATTATTTTTATATTTTACTATTATTTTAACATTAAATAAAAAATCTTACCATTGCTAATATGTATAACAATTAATATTGATAAATAATTTGTTTCATAAAACTATTGAAATTTATTAACAACTTTATCAAAATTTAAAAACAAGTCGAGATGAATAAATCTCAAATTTAAAAAATCAACATCGCATTCCTTCATATCCCTACAAAGTAAATTTCTTAATCTAAATAAAGAACATTGTGCATAATAGAATATGTTTTTATGTTGGTGTATTGTCCCTTGTACAAGCTGCAATCTCCAATACCCAACTCTTGAAACTTCTAAATACTCATTGAATCGTCAAATTTGAAGAATGCTTTCTAAGAAGTTTATCTTTCCTAATATCCTACAACATCAAATAAATAGTGCATTTTAATTTTTTGCTTTTACAAAAGCTATTAATAAACATATATTTGTTGTAAAGTTAGCTAAATCTAACCCTTTTTATTTGTTTGGCTTGTAGTTGTGACTTTGCTTTGGCCTGTGCTGAAGCATGTTGTTGAGTTTGTTTTATCATTGAAGTTTGTGATTCACTTGCTGAAATTTCCTGTAATTTGAAAAGGTAAAAAAATACATTTGTATATATAAAGTGTGTGTCAAATTGTATTTATTTAAAAATAGAATAGCAGAATACCTGTCTTGCTTTCTTGGCTCTTACTGGAGCCCTTTGACAGTCTTTTCTATTGTGTCCTAAATCTTTATAATTAGAGCATCTAACTGTTGAAATTCTCCTTGCATTTGATGGTACATCTTCATCTTTTTCCCTTATCCTACTTTTTCTTGGCCTCCCCGGAAGTTTACGCAATGGTGGTGGAAGCACATTTGTATCATCCAAAGTATCCAGATCTGGTAAGGGACTGTGTAGTCCAGAATAAGCTATGATGTACTTATCTTTGTGGTAATATGCATCACAATAATTCTCCACTTTTCCCCGTATGTAAATAATGGCCGCCGCACCATGTTTGCATGGCAACCCACTTATTTGCCATGCTTTGCATTCACATGTATGCAATACTAAATTCACAGGGAATCTTGTAAAACCATCATATACTTCATATCGATGTCCACCAGCAGGTTTTACTTTGCAATATCTTGCATCTTCAGTAGTTTTATTTATTTTAGTTGCAATTCTTGGTCCAACATTATATGACCAAGATGCAGTAGAAGAAAACTGTGTGTAGAATCTCATCATGATTTTGACTCTTAGCCCATCCACTAATTTCAACACAGTCATGCTTCTCAAGTTGTCTATCCAAGCATTAAACGATTCACACACATTATTAGTAATATGTGGACTTTTATGATTTGTGTAAAATGCATGTGTAGATCAAGTGTGTAATGGGATATCCATCAAATATTGGTAGGCATCATTATCAAATGTTTTCATCTTTTCCATTACCTTTTTAAAAAGAAATTCATTTGGAGCTTTGACAGCCATCCAAAAAAGATCTTGTAAGATCAATAATGGATATTTTGCTTTGAAATTATTCAACAAATGCTTACTACAATGTCTATGCCATGAATTTGGAAAGTACTCAAAAACTGCACGTGTCAATCCCTGACATTAAATAGAAACAAATTAAAATAAATTATTAATAATGAATAATATGTCAAAATAATACAAATTAAAATATATTACCTTTTGTCTGTCACTCATTATTGTGTAACGATCATCTTCTAGTGCATCATGTAAGCAGTTTAAGAAAAAGCTCCATGAGTCTCTACACTCTGCCTCCACTATAGCAAATGCTATGGGAAATAATCCATTATTTGCATCAAGAGAAACTGCACATAGCAATACTCCTCCATATGGACCTTTCAAATAACAACCATCTAAACCAAAAAATGGTCTACAACCATTTAAAAATCCTGATATACAAGGAGCTAGACACACAAAAATCCTTTTGAAAGTACGATTTTCCTCTTCCAATGTCATTTGATCATAGTACTCCAATCTTACTATGCTCCCCCTATTTTTTTCTAGTAACAGATTAGCAAACTTAACTATTTTCTTATAACTTAAAGCATCAGAACCTTCAACTTCTTCCCTTCCTTTTCTTCTGGCCCTATATAATTGCTTAGGATGGGCTTCAACTCCAAACTTGGTAATTAATTCATTAGACATGAGTTCATAGCTCATATTTGGATCAGCATTTAAAGATTGTTTTAACTTTTTTGCTATCCATGTAGAATTAGCATTTCTCTTCTCAGATTTTCTAATACAAGTATGCCTTGGCTCATAACTCTTGATCATAAAAGCAATACCATCTGGAGAAGGAGAAGCATGAATCCTCCAAGGACAACCTTCAGAAGCACAAATGGCAGTCACTCTTGCTTTCTCATTTTTCACTCTTATTATATCAAAATTCTCTTGAATTATGTAATCTCTCAATACACTCCTGAACTCATGTACGTCAACAAATATCATAAACTTTTCTAGACTAATTTTTTCATTATCTTCAACATCAAATCTTTTCATTATCTCACCTTCATTCTCTATGTTAACTTCTACTTCACTTTCTTCCTCTGAAGTGTAGTCATCCTCATTCCACTCCTCATCATCCAAATAACTCTCTACGCATTGATCCTTATTAACATCATATTCTTCATCACTATCGGTAAATAATTGTTCAATAGGGGGTTCAGTTCCATCGTACTCATTAACACTAGATATAGCTTCAATATTGGTAGACATTTTCCTAATATGAAAAAAAAAATTGGCGTAATTAATAATGAATAACTATAACAGAAACGACGAAGAAAAGGATTTAGGGATAGCAAAAGTGAAGGGTTTAGGGATATATCCAGAATTGCCAATGATATGAATTTTTTTTTGTAAATTAATTGAATTTGAGAAAAGGATGTCAAACCTTATTACTTGAATTGATAATAACGGCGATGATTACACAAAGCTATGCAGCAATGGCAGCACCTAGTTAGCGATGGCAGAGACAACCAAAGGAAATTGAAGAGATTGAAAGAGAAATAGCGCTGGAACGCGACTGTGAGGGAATTGGAATCCTAGCTCAGAAATTGAGTTTAGTTAGTAAATAAATATAAAGGGATAGTATGGTAAATTAGAATATTAATTTTATTGAATAAAATATTTAATTTTTTTAAATAAAATATTCTGTTAATATTTTTAACTAAATGGATTAAACTGTACATTTTACAAATAGAGGGGAGGGGAGTGTCATTTTAGTATCTCTCAGGAGAGGGGAGTGTCATTTTCCCAAATTTTTTTTACATGTCAAGTGACATGTGGCATGAAAGGACTAATTTAAAATGGATGGATTTATAAACTATTTTGACACGTGTCACTAACCTGCCACGTGACACTTAACGTGACACGTCATCATTCAACTGACGGAAGGACTAATTTGACTTACATTTTATCTTTCAGAGACTAATTTGATTAAAAAATCATTCATGAACAAAAATAAAAATCGCGTGATTTTTTAAGAACGAATTTGAATATTAACCATTAATTTAATGTTTATTTATTGATCTAATGTTAGAAATTATCTAAAAATTAATCATTTTTAATATTTTTTTTCTCAAACTTACTACTTCAATGGTCAACACTCGTTAGTCCAATTTTGTGGATAGTTTAAAATTTTGCTTAATTAAAAGCTAGAATCATTTTTTTTATTAAAATTATGAGTGAGATTCTAACTTACAACTTTTAGATAAATATAAAAAAATTATGCTATTTGAACTATAATTTGTCGATAAAAATTAGAATGAGTTATTATTAATTAAATAAATAAATAATATTTTTGTAATTTTTAATGAGGCTAGTATAAATATATTGAAAATATCAAATTTTTAAAATATTATTTTAGTTTGTTTCCTTAATTAGTATCTTTAAAACTTTTTAATCAAACTCTAAAGAAATATACTCGCTTATATTAAAAGAATTCATTTTTTTTTTACTTATAGTAGAAGTACCTGTTATTATTCATAAAGTAATTTAATTTTCCAATAACAAAATACAAATCCAACCTACACTTGATCATGGGAGAATGATATTTTTTTCTAAAGAAAAACAATTGCCAATAAGAATAAAGCAATCAAGTAAAATTTGGTTTATACTTTAGAAGGATATGAAATCAAATTCTGTTTCTTAATCATCTTGGATGGATTATAATTTATTAATTAATTTTTTATTTATTTAAATAAATATTAAAAATTCAAATCTTATTTTTTATATAATAAGTTAAGAATTTATTGACCAACAAAAATTTTTAAAGAAAAATTACAGAAAATTAATCTGACTGATTTAACTAAAAAATTTTATTAAAAAAACGCTTATTAATGTAATTTTTTTTTATCAAAATGGTCATAGGCTATTAACCAAGTGGAGCAAGTTTATTGATTAATAACATAATGATATGATCCATCTCTTTCGTAAAAAAAGAGTACCTAGTTGTTGTATTTATTATTAAATTAGGTTATTACTTATTAGACAGATTAGATTCAGAGTGCAAAAGATGTAACAAAAATATCAAAGATGAGACATTATATGAAATTTCATTTGATTGAGCACCGACAGGGACACCATAGCTAAGTGTTGTGCCCACACTCCCTTGCTGTCATCCTTTAACAATTTCACATGCTCTTTTCTGTCGGTATTATTTAATATTTATGCTTCCAATATTATCCCTATATCAATTTTATAACGGTTTCACTAGGAAGTAGGAACCAACTAGTAATATAGCTAATTAAAAAATAAATTTATTATAAAAATAAATTAAAAAATAATTTTTATTATTTTAATTTTTTGAATTTTAAAATTAAAAATATAAAAACTTGACTTAAATTAACTTATATTATAATTAGTTCTGTAGACTTTTCATTTTATAATACTTTTTTAGTTAATTAATTTCATCCAACAACTTTCCAAATCTAACTATTTTATTACAGCATTATTATAACCACTTATAACCTTTGTATATACATATAAAAGAAAAATAGTTCTTATAAAAATACATATTTAATATTTTATAAAAATATTATATTATTATAAAAAGTTTGATCGTTTATTTTTATATGTTTTATTATTTTAAGAATTAATTATTTAATTATATATATATATATATATATATATATATATATATATATATATATATACAACAATTTTTATCTTATAACACCATGTGCTTACATGTTACAAAAGTTTGATTATTTATTGATTACAGATTTAATCATTTTAATAATTAATTATTTAGTTGAAAAAAGATGCGTGAATAAATATATATTAATATATATAAATACATATTAATTAAGTTGATGGTTGATTTTTATTATGTATATAATATTTTTTATTTTAGTACACCAATATATCCAATGAAGTAGGATAATATTGTTTCATGAAAATGAAATATATATGATTCAGTTAATGAAAAAAGTTATATTTTTGTTAATATTTGAATTTAATCTGATTATTACATTTTATTTCGAAGTACAAAATTACTATTTTTTTTTATTGTCCACGGTATTTTTTAACCTAATAGGCTAAGGACTAATTCGTTGCTGCATACACAAGATGGAATTCGAACTCTCGACACTTACTTAAATGAACGAGTGAGTTGACTACTCGATCAACCCAAGTTGATTATAAAAATACTATTTATGATAGCAAACACTAATATAATTACACGAATCTAACAAAGGTCAAATTTCAAACACTTAATAGGTGTAACGATATCACATAAATTTAATAAAATTAATAAGAAGGGTATTATTGACATTTGCTTTGGAAATATCCGCATCAGATCTTGGCAAAAAATAAATAAATAACAATCCGAAGAAAAAATGCTTATAAACGTGCGTAGAGAGTTTCATTTCATGAGAGCCAAACTTCGTTTCAAATTAAGAACACAAAAACTTTGGTGTATACATCATACATGTATATATATAGAGAGGCCTATAGTATATACCATATTTAATTTGGTGCAGATCTTCGAAGAAGTTGCGCAAATCTGCACCAAGAAAAAATTAATGGAGTCTATGTTGTTGTCGTCAATCACAGCATTACTTCTGTTACTGCTCTCTTGCTTCACATTCACTTCTACAGGTAATGCCATTGCCTTGCTTCACATTCTTCAGTTTTCTTTTTCAACGAAATGAAAAAGTTGGTAGAATAAAAAAATAAACGTGTATTGAATTAGTTTTCGAAATTTTATTTACATAAAAGTGTAGTATTAATTCCTAATGGTTGCATTCTTGCTTAATTGCTTTGCTTTTGTTGGGTCCCACTTCCCTAAGATTTTGTTTTGGTGTTTTTTTTTTTTTTCCCGCTAGCCACTTTGTTTTGAAAACTTGACTAACTGAATTGATGATGGGAGCTTCAAGAAGGGCATTATTGTCACCGCCAAGATTTGAAATGAATGGATCATGGATTCATGGATCTTTATTGTTGCTTAATTTTTTTTTTTTTAAGAATCTATACTCACTCCTGTGTCGGTTCATATTTTTAAGCTTGCTGCATTTTGTAATTCAACTTATTTTTCAGCAGAGTATCATGCAGGAAGTGTGATGTTGTTTATGAATCTATTTTACTCTTTCATGTCCACTAGGGAAAACAATATAGTGGTATACTGAAATTTTGATTTGATAAAGAACTCAAATTCAAATATAAATCATCATTAATATTTTCTTTTTTATTTTTTTATTTTTTCATGTGACAGATGCCTATGATGCACTTGATCCAACCGGTAACATAACGATCAAATGGGACGTCATTAGCTGGACTCCAGATGGCTATGTTGTAAGTTAACTCGATTAAGTGCGACAAAAAAAACTTCTAGAATTTAATTTTTATGCACTGTCAGTTTAGAACTTGAACAAAAAAGTGTGCTAGTTAACTGTTTGTCCAGGTTATTACTTGGACTAAAATAGAAAATACTGAAAATGAAAACACGAATCATACAGGGCCTAGTATGCCACTAAGGAACAATGCAATTGTTTTCATTTTCTTTGAATTCAAATGCACATTGGCTTACATATCCAATCCTCTTGCCTTGGATTGAGCAGGCTGTGGTATCAATGTACAATTTCCAACAGTATCGCCATATTCAGGCGCCGGGGTGGTCGTTAGGGTGGTCGTGGGCCAAGAAAGAAGTAATATGGAACATGATGGGAGGGCAGACCACAGAGCAAGGAGACTGCTCAAAGTTCAAAGCAGGCCAACCACATTGCTGTAAAAAGGACCCTCTAGTCGTTGACTTGCTCCCGGGGACTCCTTACAACCAACAGATCGCCAATTGCTGCAAAGGAGGTGTCCTGAGTTCCTGGGCTCAGGACCCCACCAATGCTGTTAGCTCATTCCAGGTCAGCGTTGGTTCGGCCGGAACAACTAACAGAACGGTCAAGTTGCCGCGAAACTTTACCCTCAAGGCACCTGGTCCTGGATACACTTGTGGCCCTGCAAAGATTGTTAGGCCAACTAAATTTGTTACTAGTGACAAAAGGAGAACCACCCAAGCCTTAAGTAAGTTACTTAGTTTTGTATTTAGTATTAAGTTACAGTTAATGATTATTTATGCATAATGGTTCATACATTGTTAAGAAGTGTCTATGATGGTTCTGTTTAGACTTAGATTGCAATTTTTTTTTTTGTGACAGTGACTTGGAATGTTACCTGCACATACTCTCAATTCCTGGCTCAAAAGACACCAACTTGTTGTGTTTCCCTCTCATCCTTCTACAATGACACAATAGTAAACTGTCCAACTTGCACCTGCGGCTGCCGGAACAAAACAGCGCCCGGAAGCTGCGTAGAGTAAGTCTCCGTTTAGTCATTCCACTGATATCTGAAACTGAAACAATCTTCTATTTCTTACTGCAGTTCTTCAAAATGTGCTTAGAATAAGTTTGTTACCATTTTCTCTATTCTGATATCTTTTGTTTTATGTCATTACAGTCCAGACTCTACACATTTAGCTTCAGTTGTATCAGGGAAGCCTACGGATACGCCTCTTGTCCAGTGCTCCAGCCACATGTGTCCGATTCGAGTGCATTGGCATGTGAAGCTAAATTACAAGGAGTACTGGAGGATCAAGATCACAATCACAAATTTCAACTACAGAATGAACTACACACAATGGAACCTTGTCGTGCAGCACCCGAATTTTGATAATCTAACTGAGTACTTCAGCTTTAATTACAAGCCACTAATGCCTTATGAAGGCTTAAGTAAGTTCTATCTTTAATAACTATGGTCATGGATTATCCTTTTCGTATAGAAGAATGAGTAGACAAGCCTGAAAAGATTGAATGCTAACAAATTAGTCTAAGATCTAAAGCAGCTTGCGACACTCGAAAGATGCACTTAGTTTGAAAAATCCACCCTCCCAAAAAACAAAATCATCTCCATTTTGATTATGTTGACAGTAGTGCCTACGTGGGTTTAGGGGAATTCGTCGGCTACCATGATCTTCTTTAGGTTCTTTTAGGACTATATTTTCAGTATTTCAATCTTTAATGGCTAGATTGGTAGTTTACTTTAGAAGAGTATTTCATGATTTAAGTAATGATTTCTTAATCTTGTTTTTTGACAGATGATACTGCTATGCTATGGGGAGTGAAGTTCTACAATGATTTTCTATCTTCAGCTGGACCCCTTGGTAATGTGCAATCAGAACTCTTGTTTAAAAAGGACAAAGAAACCTTCACTTTTGATAAGGGATGGGCTTTCCCAAGAAGGATCTATTTCAATGGAGATAATTGTGTTATGCCTCCTCCTGATGCATATCCTTGGCTTCCAAATTCAAGTTCAAGACTAGTTTTCTCTTTACTAGGCACTCTCATCATAGCCATTTTAGCTTCTATAATCTCATTGAATTAGTTAATCAATCACATAATCTTCATACACTCTTTCTTTCTGAGTGTTGAGGACTTCTCTTTTTCACATAATCTTCATAGGAGATGCAATAAAAGGTGACTTAGAATGCATCACAGTATTTATAGGTTTAAGTATTGTATAATTCTTTTTAAGTTACTTGGATGATTATTTTTTCCTATAATATAATATCCAATTGATTTCTTGGTGTTGAGATGCTTAACTCAAGCAGATTTTGATCAAAAACTTGTTTCCAATAGTCCAAAATTAGCAGATTTTGATCAAATACATATATTAATCTTCACAAAAACTTTCACCACATGTGTATCCCCTGCTAAATTAGCACTATATTCTGTAAGCTTCTTAACTAAGTTGTCACCCTTGTTCATAAAAGAATCACAACCAAATGAAAAACGATGCGAAAATGGTGCTGGCTACTATCGACGAAGCACTAATCAGTAGTCTATGAGCAGAGTTTGGCAAGAAAGGGTATGAATCAGGAGGTGGCAGCATGCATTCTTCACCATTGAAGTAGACCCTCCTTGGAAATGCCCATCCATGCTTGAGTGTGAATGTGTTCTTGTCCTTCTTCATAAGAATCTCAGATTGCACATTCCCTTTAGGCCCATTTTCCATCAATAGATCATTGTAGTACTTCAAACCATAGAACATTCCTGTGTCATCTGCATACACACAATTCAGCATTCACATGGTTAGCGAAACAACCTTAAGGCTATGTTTGGTAACTGTTTCAGAACAGAAAATACAAAGACAGAAACACAGAGACAATGGACATAGACTCCTTTGTCAAGCAGGTTTGAGATAGTTAGCGAACAAGGCCTAATAGCATGAAAAAGACTAAAACATTTTGTGTGGATTCTGAAAGAACTTACTTATGGCTTCATAGGGAAGAAGTGGCATGTATTCAAAGCTATAGACTTGTGTGACATTGTTGAGATTGGGGTGTTGAATAACAAGGTTCCATAGAGTGTAATTGAGTCGATAGTCGAAGTTGATGATGGCAATCTTGACCCTCCAATAATCTTGGTAGTTGTCTTTGATGTGCCAATGCACCCTCACATGACAAAGGTGGTGTGTGCATTGTAGCAATGGTTTTGGTGTCATATCACTCTTCTTAGTCTTTACTCTCTCATCTTCTTGTAGTAACTTTGAGTCCTTCCTGGACATCCCAAACAAAAAGGAACCAAAATTAGAGCGAAATACTAAAATTATCCACAAATATGTCACGAAAAAACTTATCTGTGGAAGAATAAAAGTTCATATCTTCAAGAGTGGCTTACGTGACACAGGTATCATTATTTTGGCAACCACAAGCACAGGTTGGACAAGCTGTGACTTTGTCACTATAGAAAGATGACAAAGAAACACAACAACTTGGATTCTTGGAGGCTAGAAACTGCGAATAAGTGCATGTCACATTCCAAGACACTGCATAGAAGCCAAAGAAAAAGACCAAATAACATTAGGTACTAAAAATGCTGAAGGAGTAGTAGAGTTTAGGACTAATGAGAGTTAGTGTGTTTCATACTCAAAGCTTGAGCTTTTCTCCTACGATCATCGGTTGGGATGACAGTGGCAGGCACAAGCTTAGCAGGGCCACAGGAATAGCCTGGCCCTGGACCGAGAAGCTTGAAGTTCTTGGGAAGCTTAACTGTCTTGTTAGAGGTGCCAGAGAGGCCTACACCTATCTGAAAAGCCGAGACAGCGCCGGAAGGGTCCTGACCCCAAGAAGTTAAGACACCACCTTTGCAGCAGTTATTGAACTGCATGTTGAAAGGTGCTCCAGGCATTAAGTCAACAACCTGAGGGTTCCTCTTGCAGCTGTGTGGGATCTTCAACTTGAACTTGGAACAGTCGCCTTGTTCTGTTGCTTGAGCTCCCATCATTGTCCATATTATCTCTTTCTTTGCCCATGTCCACCCTATTGTCCATCCAGGGTTCATGATTGTCCTGTATTGTTGAAAGTTGAACACTGTCACAGTGGCCTGCATTAGTTGAATAGCTACAACATTAGTATACACATTTTGTTTGGTTGATTGATTACTTAGCCAATCCCTATTATTTCATCAAATTTATGATTAAGTCCCTTTAACTTAAAAGCTTCCAATTGGATTCTTACACTATTTTGAATTTTGTAATTAAGTCATTGGCGTGTCAAAAACATTAGACTTAACAGAATATTATGAAAATAAGAGAAGTTCAGGTTTAGGAATTTAGTCTTTAACTGTATAAGACTTTGTTATTGTTTTACACCGGTCTTTTTATGTGATTAAATTACGAGTAATTTCTTTAAAATCATAATAATTTTAGAAGTTACCATATAGCCATCTGTTGTCCAGGACATGATATCCCATCTTATTGTCACATTCCCAGTTGGATCCAATGGATCAAATGCATCTACATGAACAAGGATTTCATAAGTTAGAATTAAATTAACCCTTTATTATCAGCTAAACAATTTTCAATTTTGAATAATAATGTAGTCAAGTAATTAATTATACCTGCTTGAGAAAGTATCATAAAGCATATAGCAGCCAAGGTAACCACCTTGAGCTCTCGGAATTCGCCGCTTCGCCGCCGCTTGTCACCATTATCAAATTCCATGCTTAAAGATCAAAGCTTCACTCAAGTTTCAAAATGTTAATTAACACTTTGCCTAGTGTGCAAAGGTGCTAGTGTTACTTATATATATATATATATATATATATATATATATATATATATATATATATATATATATATATATATATCATTTATATTGTAGCTAGTAGTTGTTAGGTCACTATGATATCATGTTCATCTGAAATATTATGTCTCCATCTTCTTAATTAATCATTTTGCCACCAGTTAATTAAGGTAGCATGAAGTTTTTTGTGCAATGTATATTGGTGTTTATGCAAATGAGTGGTGTGAGAGTTTTTTCTGTTTGCCTCACTACACATCAGGTGGTAACAAGTTCAGTTTCTTGAGGTTTTCACTGAATTTTCATTCATTCCAAATCACTTTCTTCAACTTGTTGCTTATGCTTCATGGCTTGCCACTTTTCTTCGGTCTTTGCTTTATAACAAAACTTAAAATTTAAATTCTGTTTTATTATATGCATTATGCTTATTTTTCAAAAGAATTTTTCAGAATTTAAACCTGTGTCTTTTATGTATAAAATCAACTAAAAATTTGATTCACTTTTGTTAAACTAAATCTCATTGAGTAAATAGAATTCAAAATCTTGACTCAATTATGTATGCTTAAAACAATTATGGGTTTTCTTTTTAACTTTAAATCTTTTCCATTTAACTGGCATTTATTTATTTATTTATTTTTAGTTTATCAGAATCTAAAATATATATGATGGTCGCTACTTATGTATATGAATAAATTGTTATTATTATTATTATTATTATTATTATTATTATTATTATTATTATTATTATTATTATTATTATTATTATGTCCATATACAGAGCAAATAGGTAAATGATGATAAAATATGAGAATCTGAATTGAAGATATTTGGTAGCCAGTAAGCATCTTGGGGTTGATTGAAAACAAATGTAATGTTAATTTTGCCCAACAAAGCTAAGCTTATAAATAATTGAATAGGATAATTGATATATGAAGCTCTTCGGTTTGTCGGAAATTAATTTTTTTTTATCGAAAGATAGGAAGACTTGAAAATTAATTTAATAATAGAGTAAAAATTAGTATAATTTAAATATATTGGTGTATAATATGTAATACATAGATGTAGATCTACAAATTCACAAGTCTGCAAAACGCAATTCATGTTTTGCAGAAAAAAAAAATAAAATGGTTGCTGCCAAGCGCAACCTGCATTTTGCAGGGAGGTACAACTACAAGGCGAAATGTATTCTTCTTGTTTCCTGCATGCAGATTATAGCTGGACTTTGACTGTGTTGGAACATGCCAAACACGATCTACATTTTACAGGTGGTCAATGCAAAGTGAAAATTGCATTTTGTAAGAAGACTCGTCGTATGTTAGACACGTATATTTGGGAGGATTTTTATATTTATATTTTAGGCTTTGAATTTGAATGTGAAGAAAGTTGTATAAAACTCCATGCATAATGTAAGAAGAAAAAGTATGAAGTGAGTGAGTTAAAAGGAGGAAGAAAAAAATTTATGTAGAGGAAGAAGCTTGAATGAGTGAAGAGTAAAATTAATGAGAAAAATGTTTTGTAATTTTACATTATCTCAAAAATATATTATTAAATATTTAGATCATTCTCAATAGATAAATATTTTTTGTATTTTAATTATAAATAAATTTATTTATTTGTGTTGTTGTTAGAGTTATTAGTAGATTTTGATATGTAATTTAACGGTTAATTTGATTATTATTATTATTATTATTATTATTATTATTATTATTATTATTAAAATGTTATTATTTTTATTAGTAAGTAGAACTATAGTTATTATTACTACCGTCATTATTATTATGATTATTATTATTATCATTATTATTGTTAGTATATTGTTATTGTACTGTGATGATGATGATATATTTTTTTATTAATGTTAATTATTATTATTGTTATTATTATTATTATTATTATTATTATTCAAAATATATTATTATTTTGAATAATATATTAATAATATAATAATAATATTAATAGGTTAAATATTTTTTTTTGACATTTTTTTTATGAGACACAATACATCTTAATCATCTTTAAACCTCAACTAGACTCGTATTCATCAAAGAAAATGGACAGTTGTAAAGGTGACGTTGTCAGGTTAAAGTTAATGTGTCAATCCTAAATGGTTATAGAGACTAAAAATTTCCTCCTCAAAAAAAATTTTCTCTTCTTCTCTTCTTTTTCTTCTTCCCTTTCTTTTTCTTTTTCTCTTTTCTCTTTGGCCAGTCACCATCATCTCCATCACCATCATCATCGAGCTTCACCTTCACCACCATCACCACGGCACCACCATCATCGAACTAACCTCTCTTTTTTTCTTTCTCTTCCTTTCCTATTCCTATGTCATGCCTTGCTTTTTTCCCAGCACTCCATTGCTGTTGTCTTCGCCGATTCGAGGATGAGCCTTCGCTGCTACTTCTGTTCTCTCTGCATTGTAACCGTCTCTGCCACGTGTGCTTTTGCCGTTGTTCTTCTGATTTCCATTTTTCTGCGCCGTAGCTGGCTTGCATTCGTTCTGTCTTGTTCTACTGTGATTGTCGTTTTGACTCCAGGAAATTGATGCTGTCGAAGTTACCGATGCCATTACTACTGTCGCTGTGTCTGTATCTTGCTTTTCTTGTCTATATCGCAGTCTCTGAGCTGTCAAATCGCCACTACCGTCATTTTGTTGTTGCTACTGTTGGTTGTTGAAGCTGTACCAAAGAAACCGTTGGCCACCATTACCCAACCTCACAATCTTTGCCAGCTAATTACTTTGAGGTAGCGCATCTTTAGTGAAATTAAGTATCATTCTCTCAAATCCTGGATTATGCGATTTTGATGAAAGTGGTGAACTTAATTCTGTTTGTTGTGTTGATTATTGATTGTATGATTATCATAATCGTAAGTGAATATGATTGGGATTTATGTTTGAAGGTTTTAGAAGGCTTAGAGAAGGGGGAGATTGAATCTATGATCTTCTTTAACTTTAATAAAATAACCCTATAATACAAACTTTCAGTCTGATTCTATTTGAACTCAGCAGCGGAAAATTTATGAGACAATTTTATTTTGTCTCATGAATGTCAGAAAATAGAACACAAAAGGGAAGAGAGAAGCTGACACCATCATATATCCTAGTTCAGTTGCCTTGTGCAACGCAACCTAAATCCAGTCTCCACCACAACAAAGTATTATACAGTGTTGTCAGAACCGGACCGAACCGGCCGATCAGACTGGAAAACCGGCAAACTGGTGCCATAACCGGTCCGGATAAGTTTTCGAACCGAATAAGGAATCGAACCAGATTGAACCGGCCGGTTTGATTAGAACTGGCGAACCGGCGGGTTTCATTTAACCCGGACCGGTTCGAACTCTTTTTTTTTTATCCTTCGCTTGAAACGACGTCGTTTCTTATTAAAAATTAAAAAAAAAAACTAAAGCTGCTGATTGCTGAAATGGAACCCTAGCCCCCATCGTGTTCACTCCATCCCCTGTTTCCCTTCCCAACCCTTTTTGCCATGAGAGACCACCATGACTCCATGAGAGCTGAGGCGTGAGAGATAGAGACTAGAGAATCTGCTTCAGTTTCAGCCACCTCGTCGCCAGCGCGGATCGGAGACCCGTTCAGCCTCAGGCAGCACGGCACTCACCACCGCAACCACACCAGTGCGCCACTAACCACCACCAAGAAGCATGTCCACGGTCCATCGAAGATTCAAGTCGCCACCTCGTCGCCTACCGCCTTCTGCTCGTCAGTCGTCAGTCATCACCTCCGGCCTCCCTCTTCTCTGCTCGAGTGCTCGTCCCTCCATCCCTCCAGGGTCCAGTCCAGGTATGTATTTTTAATTTTTTGAAGTTATTCAGGATATTAAATTTTCAATAATTTAGTAATGATAGTTAGAATTAATTGATTATTGTAGATTGATTATGTATGTTGGTTTCTGTTTAAGATTGTTGATTATTCACATAATCACATATGTTTGATTTTTGTATGTTGGCAGATGAAAACATGAATACTTTCACATATTTTTTCTGTTTAATCTCTCTTGTTTGTTGATTTATTTTTTATTTCTATTCAGTTTGTTAATTATCCATTGTTGTTAGATTGTTGATTGTTGATTATCTGTTATAGTGTTATATATGTTGGTTGCTATTGTATATTATTCTTAGTAGTTAGTGCATTATTCTTAGTAGTTAGTGGATTTATTTTTTTCAATACTTGCTTTGGAAGATTATGTTTATGACATGGAGAAAGCCTTAATTGGTTCTAACTTCTAAGCTTTATCCTGCGGATAAGGAGCTAGTAAATTCTACAATTGATAAAGCTAGAACTCTGCTTGATGATGGTAACAAGGAGAAGAAAGAAACTGATGTGCTAGTGGAGTATCTTACTGAAGCTAAGCTTGTTTTTGAGTCCATTATAGCTAAGACTGGTTAGTTTTGTTTAGATCTTTCCTTTGTTGAACTTTTAATTTGTTTGTGATGCAAATCTTTGTGACAGAAATTATCTAAAGGAGATTGGTCATTGAGTGTTGAAATTTGAATTTCGTGGACAGATCTTGTGAACTTTGAATGTGGTAAATGCTAATTCAATATCACAATTTGGTGTTGTTTATGTTCATTGAGTACTCTTTGATAGTGGGACTATAGGGGTGTGGTGATATCATTTGCTTTTCAAGTGAGAAAGCCAAAAGAAAAGAAAGTGAATTGACATCATTGACTTTGAATCTATGTTATGGAATCAATGCCATTGCTTTGTTATTGCAGTTGCAGATTTAATACTGTGGAGACAGAAGAATATTAGTGTGGGAATATTATTAGTCAGAGAATAGGAAGAAGGGGATTGGGAATATTGTTACTTAGTGTGAGAATATTGTTACTTATGTGGGACCGGGTTAACCGGTTCAACTAGTGACCCACCGGTTGAACCAATAATCCATTGACCCAGTAGTCTGACCGGTTCAATCACGGGTTCGGTTCTGACAACTATGGTATTACATACACCAATTCCATAGGATTGACACAATCCTTTCACTCTCAAGTTCTAACCTAACTTGACTTGGTTATGCTAATACCTAACTCTTCACTCTTAGTGCTCACCCAACTAAGAAAGGGGTACCTCACTGGTACAGGATACAAGACACAGAATCAACCGAAAAAAATCTGAAATTACTCTAGACTTTTCACT
Organism: Arachis hypogaea; assembly: GCF_003086295.3. Taxonomy (NCBI): domain Eukaryota; kingdom Viridiplantae; phylum Streptophyta; class Magnoliopsida; order Fabales; family Fabaceae; genus Arachis; species Arachis hypogaea. The sequence goes on along the minus strand of NC_092045.1, from coordinate 104,862,817 downwards.
CAAGTGTATCACTCTGCTTCTTTCCATTCTTAGGATTTTACTTGAGTTCTCTCATTCTGCCTTTTACCTCAAGAAATTACAGAAAAGATAAACATTAAAAAGAAAATTACAATCTGTAAAACATGAAGGAGATTGATGCTTCAACAGCCTTTTTGCTATGTGATGAACCAGATTTGCTTGCCTCTGATTTAGTTTCTCATTCTGACGGAATGCTCCTTTGACTAGGAAGCACTGTCCAAGTTGATGAACTTCTTTAGAGAACTCTCCTCATAACATAAATCTCAAAACACTGGTTATCTCTCATTGCTTCAGCAGAAACAAAATTTTCCTTTTTGTATCACCTTGCATGTTGTTGAGGTGCTCCCTTCCAAGTCAACTCCTTGAAATGTGTGCTACACCAACTTAGTTTTTCACTTTCTTTCACTAATCCTGAAATTATGAACTTTGGTTCTGACCTTCTTTCTTGACCGAAAGCCTCAGGACGGCAAGGAAAAATTATTTTCCCATATCTGAACCCTTGAGATACTATTTGGTCTCCAAAAAATAATCTTGGCTTTTAATTACAGCAATTGTTAACAGAGATCACTTTCTCCATTTATCCCAAATTGGACTGGCAGAGAGTTGGGGAAGAGGAGAAGAAAGCACAATGCATGCATGAGGAAATAAGTTACCTTTAACTTCTGCATTAGCTTGATGTGGTTTGATTTGGGTGATTAGACCTCAACTTTTCTTGCTTAAACATTCTCTTTTTTTCTTCTTTGGTGAATGGCTTAGAAACTAAGCTTTCTCTCTCTCTTCTCTGTGTTCTATCCGAAATGAAAAAAAAGGTGAACGTTGCTTTTGGTGAAAGCAATTTTGGAAGAATTTGCTTGAGAGATGAAATCGGGCTTGGATTGGTCCTTTTCAAATTCAGTCCATTTGAATTCCTTGCTTTGTTTTCTTTGGGCTTTCTTGTTTTGACAGCCCACCAGCTTTGGTTTTATTTTCCATCCTATTGGGCTGCTACTTTGTTTTTCTTTGGCCTGCAATACTTAATCAAATTCAATTAAAGACTAATTGGGTGTTTAACCCACTAAAAATAATGTTTGTTATCGTCAAATTAATTTAGTTAATTTCTTAACTCAACAATGTTAATCACAAGGGTATGGTGAGCTTGGCTATATTATAGGTTATAATTTAAAAAAAAAAAGAGGAAGAAGAACCGGAGGAGGAGGAAAAGGAAGAAGATGAAGGGATATGGAGGAAATTTTTAGTCCTTGCAACTATTTGGGAGTACAACGTGGCACTATTACTTGATACGTCAGCGGCAACCTTTTGTCATTCGGTAGCATGAGTCGATCTATCCATTTTTTTAATGAATTCTGATTGAGGTTTACGTATGATTAAGATGTGCGTCGTCCCACAAATAAAAGGTCAGAAACCAAAAAAGATATTTACCCTTATTAATATATTATTAATAATAATTTATTAATATATTATTATTCGAGATAATGTAATAATAATATATTATTATTATATCATTATTATATTCTTATTATTATAATTTTTTAATATATTATTAATTATTATTATTGTTACTTTTACTGTTATTATTATTAATTGCTATTATTAATACTAATTAGAACTATTATTAATATATTGTTATTATTAATATATAGTTGAATAAATATGTACGACTATTATTATTATTTTTATATTCATTTTTTAATATGTGTTATTAATTGTTATTATCATTACTCTTGCTATTATTATTATTATTATTATTATTATTATTATTATTATTATTATTATTATAGTACTAATATATATATATATATATATTTTTTTTTTTGCAGGTTATCAAAAATTCATTGTCCAAAAAAATTGATTCGCTAGAAACTTATAATAAGAGAACTGCAACGGTCTTAGTATCAACTAGGTTCCACCACATTTCACAAATAGACGAAATGAAAGGACATCCGCACTGTTGAGTGCTTTTGTGGAACAATGGAAGTCTAAAACACATTCATTTTATCTTTCAATCAGTAAAGTGACTATAACACTAAAAAACGTGATACATATACTTGGCCTCCTGATTATTAGAGAGCCCGTAACGGGTAAAATGGAGTAACGGACAGCAATCAAGAGTTCTTGGTGAAAAACTGCTAGCTATTTTTGGTAGGCCCCCCGGTCTGGACCTTTTATATTGGGGAAGGTAAACCTTGCATGGGTTCGGCGATGCAGAGACATCAAACCGTTAGACACATAAGAGTCGATCGAGTGGTATGTCTGGGCTTACATTTTCTGCATGCTTAGAACGGTTGTATTTCCAGACAAGTCAATGAATTCTGTAAACTCGAAGTTTTTATCTTTTCTTCGAGATTTCCACCGCATTCGACTCTATAGTTGTAGGGCAGCTAGTCTGGCACATCTGTACAGGTCGTTGTGTCGTGCATCACGATACAACTGTAAATAGATGGATGGCCCTCTTATCCTGCTTTTTGTTTGGGCGTAAGAGCGAATGCGCTCTTTAGCACCTATTTCTCGCAATGACTTGTCGTTGTTGGTGTTTCACTTGCGCAACGATAATGGTTATCGTCATTATTATTTTTACTATTGTTTTAATATTATTGTTATTATTATTGTTATTATGTTGATTATAACCATTATAAACTTATTTAGGTGGAGTCATTGGCGCCGGCTAACGAGATATACGCGAAAGTCTACAGTGCACTTTAGACAACAACTAGATGACATGTGAGTTAACGATGTACGTTTTAACAATTTTTGTTAAGAAGTTTATTATGTCTAATAATATAACTTATCGTCGTTGTATTTACTATTGTCTAGTTTATATGGCGGCCATATATGAGAACGGTTGTTTCTGACGACCTATCCGTAATTTTGGTAGTGTGCTCTAGAAAGTCTCCATTGTCATTTGAGTGTATAGAGTGGCACCCAACAGACTGAGTAAGACGCCAATTCCGGTTTGAACAACTTCGACAGGAGGAACCATTTCATATTGGTGATGCTTATTGTAGGCGTTGACCGGCACACAGAATTATGACCGGAGCGACAGGAACAAGGATTGGGTTAACATGTGGATTTTTGACCCCTATAATACACTGTAGCTAGGGGACGAAATTGTTAATTTCCATCCTCTTCTAATGTACTATAAGTGGTACACGCAGCAGTACAGAAATTATCTACGGTTGTCAAATAGAGTTGCGCATGCAGAAGCCAGGTGAATGAACCACAGGCGTATTTTGAAATGTGACTTTGTATGTTCTCACAAAAACCATTTTAGAACTCTACAAAATTCACTGTGCATGGAATAGTAAAGGAAAATGGACATTCACAAATAAAAGTCACTCCTTTATGTATATTTAGTATAATCTCACCATTATAATATATCTCCGCAAATTTACAATACCTTCTATAATCTCAACTTCACCTCACCTAATTTTTTTGACACTACTAACTGTAAAAAAAACTCACAAATATAAAAGCTAAAAAAATGGAGCTTAGAGTTGCAAAAACAAATTAAAAAATTGATAATGGTATTTATAAGCAAGACTCTCATTAAAATATTTTGTTTTAAATAAAATGTAAACTGCATTTTGCAGTTTTTAATAAAAAAAATTTAACTAATATAAAATACAACCTGCATTTTATTATTTTAAAATAAAAAAATAAAAACACCAAACAGAACCTGTATTTTACGGACTTTAAATTCAAAAACAAAAAAAAACAAATTACTACCTACATTTTCTACTGATACTATATTAATATAATTACTTTATACACATTTATTTTAACATCAAACTCTATATTTCTTTTCATATAAAAAAAAATTCAGCCTCAATTTGTAATTTAGATCAACAAAATGTATATATATAAAAATTGATGGATCTCAATTATGCCCTTGGGCCTTGTATTCTGTCACTAACTTGGTTACATATAATATAATAACTCAAACCCGTCTTCGACTTGAGTGCACGAGCTCAAATAAATAAAGTGCTATGGCTGAGGCATGTGTTTCAGTGGTAAAAGTATTTGCCTCAAATTAAAGTCACACAAATTCAAATTCTAGCAGTGGTTAGTAGTTAGGTTAGTGTGTGTGAGTGTATAATTTAGAATTAGGGTTGTCCAATCTATTGAGTAAAAAAAAATAAATAAATAAAGTGTTTAATATGTTAAAAAAGCCATTTTTATTTTTTATTAGGTATTTTTAATAATAATAATAATATAAAAAATATCTTCAATATGATATATTAAAAATTTAATTTAAAAAAATATTGTTTTAAAAATAATTGATCTTTTTCCTATTTTGACAAATATTACTTAATATACTAGAGTAAAGTGTGCAAGCAAAAAAATATGTTCGTTCCCTTTTTACAATACAAAATGAACTTTAATCTTTGGTCTCTTATTTGGATTTATAAAAATAGCTCCAAAAGTATTGAAGTGGATTTTTAGAGAGAAACAAAAATAAAAAATTAAACTTAACCACGATAAGATAGTATTTAAAAATATACTAATTTTTTAATGTGCAAATAATATTTTAAATGATATTATTTACACATTAAGTTTGATGTTCAATTTAGACATTTCTTAAGTTCATATAAAAAAAAAAAAGAGATCAACAAGACTCACAAATAATTGATGTCCAAATCAAAACTACAAGAAGAGAATTTTAATAAAAGAAAAAGTGAAAAACATTGTTTCACAAGTTTGTTTTCTTAGTAATTCTTGTCTCACAAGAAATCACAAAGTCCCCAATGCTTCAAAATAAAAACAAAAGCCTCCTCAAATCCACCACCACAACAAAACATTAAACAAAAACAACACCATCCTCCTCCCAAGTTCAACAATGTTTTCACTCTCACCCATTGAAACCACAACAATGTTCGAACCAACACCACCACCATCTTCGCCGCCCCCCTCGACCCTGAAGGATGAGGTGGACATCGTGATTCCGACTATAAGGAATGTGGATTTTTTGGAGAAGTGGAGGGCCTTTTTTGAGCCCTACCACCTCATCATCGTCCAAGACGGCGACCCTTCCAAGGTCATTAAGGTGCCTCAAGGATTTAACTACGAGCTTTACAACCGAAATGATATTAACAGAATCTTGGGATCCAAGGCATCTTGTATCTCCATCAAAGACTCTGCTTGCCGTTGCTTTGGTTTCTTGGTTTCCAAGAAGAAGTACATTTTCACCATTGAAGATGATTGCTTTGTGAGTCTATATATATCCCCACCAACTCAAATTTTTAAGAAGCTTTGTTAATTACTATTGTTTCTTAAGTTATAGGAAAAATCAAATTTCCTCTTAATCCATGCTTTATTTTAAACATCCTTTTAACTTCTAAACAATTTTTTTTTGTTTTTCTTAAATTACGAAGTTAATAAATACATTTGATTTTCACCTTCTATATATAATTAAGAATAAGTAAAAAAAAAAAACTAACTTTTAATTAGTTAATATTAATTAGCTTTTTATTAGAAAAATATTTTTAATTTTTATTTTTTGAAAGATTTATAATTTAGATTTTATAATTTAAAATAAAAATAATGTCACAAAATTAGCTGATATTTGCTAACAAAAATTAATTCTCTAATTGAATTCTATACTTAATTTGTATTAAAATATTTTTAGAATTTCTATACCATATCAACTTTGTCTACAATTTTCTTAATATGAATTATTACACCTAGCTATATAGAAGTCTGGAGCTATATTATTCTAACTGGCAATTAAAAGCGGATACGATATGAACATGTTGATTTCTTATTAATCGATTTTTGAAAGACCCAAGAACTATAAAAAATATATATAAGGGTAACATTCGGTTTACACTAATATCAGTTATTAACTATAAGATATATGTTAAAATAAAAAATATAAATTAAAAATAAATTAAATAATATATATTTATAACTAATTTCAGGGTTGTATATATGTATATAATTGTTTCCATGTTTTATTACTTAAACACTTCGAATGGTGGTGAATTTGATGCATGCATATGTAATATGTATAGGTTGCTAAAGATCCATCAGGAAAGGACATAAATGCCCTGGAGCAGCACATAAAGAACCTTGTGACACCATCAACACCATATTTCTTCAACACATTGTATGATCCGTACAGAGAAGGAGCAGATTTTGTTCGTGGATACCCATTTAGTCTCCGTGAAGGTGTTCCAACTGCAGTCTCTCATGGCCTCTGGCTCAACATTGCTGATTATGATGCCCCAACTCACCTTGTCAAGCCTCTCGACAGAAACAAAAGGTTCATTTTTTTAGTAAATTAATATTATTATGTATAAATATAATGTGATGATTTTGATGATGACTATGACAGGTACGTAGATGCAGTGATGACAACTCCAAAGGGGGCGCTGTTCCCAATGAGTGGTATGAATTTGGCATTCAACCGTGAATTAATTGGGCCTGCCATGTACTTCGGCCTTATGGGAGATTCTCAGCCCGCTGGACGCTATGCTTCTATGTGGGCTGGTTGGTGTGTCAAGGTATGTATTTTAGAGAGAAAAATTTTTAATCTCTCACAATTATCTCGAAAAATAGCCAAGTTTTTAATAAAAAAAATATCATTTTTAATCTCCTGATATTTATTTTTATAAAATTAATTAGCACTTCTGTCAATATTTTTTATATATATTAGTGAAATAAGTCTATATAATATATTAAACTGTTGATTTGTCCATTAAAAATCAACTAAAATTAATAAATTTTTTTCGGTGAGAATTTCGTTATTTTTTAAAGATAATTATCAAGGTCATTTAGTTTTTATTTTTTATTATCTTTTTCAAATATATTAACTAAATTTATTGTGTAAAATTAAGAAATATTAGTAATTTTTAAATTATTTTTACTTATAAAAATTAAATAAAAAATATGTTAGTTATTAATATATTTTGAAAAGAGATCATTAACACAGAGACTAACCAATCTCATAAAGTTAAATATCAATAGTTAGAAAGAATATTTTTTTGTTTGGAGACTCGTAGTTTTTGAAAAAAATTATCATAAAACGGTTGGATATTCACTCGTATTTTAGATTTAATTATTTTTATCAAATATATTGGTTGTATGGATTGGAGGAATGCAGGTGATAAGTGATCATTTGGGATTAGGGGTGAAGACGGGTGTTCCATACATATGGCACAGCAAAGCAAGCAATGCATTCTTGAACCTCAAGAGGGAGTTGAAGGGAATCTTTTGGCAAGAAGAGTTGATCCCATTCTTCCAATCCGTATCGCTTTCGAAGGAATGCGATACGGCGCAGAAGTGCTACATAGAACTCTCAAAGCAAGTAAGGGACAAGCTTGGCAAAGTTGATGATTACTTCAACAAACTTTCAGATGCAATGGTCACGTGGATTCAGTGCTGGGATGAACTCAACCCACCATCACCACAATCACAATCACAATCACGAGTGCTTTCACTTTCACTTCCGCTTCATGATGATGATGCTGCAATAATCTTGTCTAATGGTTCAGCATAGTCACTACGATAATCATCAATGAATTGTTATATGCTTTAATTTGTCATTTAATTTCTTGCGGCTCTATAGGCACAATAATAATGGATATATGAGGATATATGCATGGCTCTTAGTAAATCATTTTACTTTCTTTTTGTTTTAATGTTCCTAGAATAATAACAATAAGAAGAAGAAGATCTGGGTGGTCTGATATTTAATTTTCAATATGTATTTGTCTTCGAGGGTGAAATTGGAATCATGTAGCTTATTATATATTATTGTTGTTGTTGTGAGACTATGTTAACTTTGAAATATGTAAGGGAGATTGATCATATTATTTTCAATTTTTGACCTTCTTGTTAATTAGATTAATCTTTGTTATTGTTTTGTGGTGTTTAATTTTAAATGTGAGTTGCTTTTAAATTCTAAGAATAAGTATTGGTTTAATCTCTAAAATTTAAAGTCGTAATTGGAATTGTCCTAACTTTTTTTTGTTTTAAATTTATCTTTAACGTTATATTTAGTGTTAAAATCATCATTTTAAACATCACTATAATTTTTTAAATAATAAAAATACTATTTGTTTTGTTTCAATGGGACATCACTAAGACAGCGGCACAATACAAAAAATTGTGACGAAGGGACAGCACATCGGCGACTTCATAATGAAGAAGGAGGGGAAAGGAGGAGAGATGCGGGCGGTGCTACTGAAAACGCATAGAAAAGTTGCGAGTGGTGCGACAAGAAAAAAAGAGGGAGAGCCAAACAGCGTGGAGGGAATGGATAGAAAAAATGCAAGAAGAAATTGCAAAGAGTTTAGTGACGCGGTGGGTAGCTCCAGCGGCAATACAGTGACTTGAGAGGAACAAAAATAGGGAAAGGAAGTAGGGAAGAGATCAAGAGATGACTTGAGATGATGGAGACTGATTGAAGATGACAATGAGAAAAAGGGCGTAATGGAGCTTGTTTTTTCCTTTTTAATCATCAAATGGAAAAGTCTAGGGCCAGCAGTCTTATTGAATTTTGGTCAGTATGCAACCAGTAGAGGAAAGTGAGCTATTGGATGAAATCTCATACCAATCTCACACCATCAAATCATTATTGATGGTTAGTTGATGGCTAACAATCACAAAAATTGCTGGCCCCTAGCATTGCTCTTATCAAATTTCATAAAGAAATTCGTCAAAAAGATAATTTTAATATTAAATATAAAAGAGTTACTTAGATAAAAATACTTAAAATATTTTTTAAGATATTTTTAGATAATTAAAATTTAATACATATAATTTATTAAACTATGTTATTTTTATCAAAATTATATCAGATAAATTGATTTGGACAAAAAAATTGATAAATTATATCTTGAACCGCTCTAAATTAATATTTTTTTATAAAAATAATTACAATATTCCTATTATAAAAATGACTAAAATACTCTTATAAAATACTCTTATTATAAATGCTGGCATGTGGCTTAGTAAGTAGAAACCCAAAGGTTTGTTTGACTTTGCTGACCATAGTAACTTAGGTAATTATACAAGGTAAAAAATTTAGATGGTAAATTAGGAATATTATCTTGAGAGTTAATTAGATTTAGGGGAAGGGCCAATTAGGAATTTCAAAAAGTTACCCAAAAAAACCTAAATGACCAAAAAGCTCTTCACGCTTGAGTTTGAAAGCTTTGCTGTGGACGGCGACCATCACCCAGAGTTCATGTTGCGGTCAACTTGGACCATTGTTGGCGGTGAGTTATTAACCGGTGGTTTCATGAGTCAGCCCCCGGTTGTTTCGGGGGAGGATTCTAGTTGTTGATCATCTTGTGGTTCGGGCGCATTTGGTACAGTAGAAGATTCAGCCACTACTGCGTCGTTCCAGGTCCGCGACATTCGCCGCCGTGTGGGTGGCTATCGACGCCGAAGCTGCCTTTGATCTGAGGTAAGTGTAACTTTTGATTTGTTTTATTCTTTACATCACATTCGTCTCTTGTATGATTGACGATGAATCTGCATGTTGCCGACTTAAATACCCAGTTAAATCCCAAGAAGAATTGCTCAGTGTGGAGAGCATTTGCACTAACTTCGTGACCTGCATACTTTTTTTGTGGTGTGGATTGTAATTAGTTTATTGTAGCAAATAAGTTCACCTTTATTCTTAGCCATTATGGTTAATTTAAATTAATTAGTTTAATTCAATGGAGGAATTTATCATCTTCCTTGTTAGCCATGATGGTGCATAGTGCTTTTGTGGTGTTGCCAGTTATTAATTTAATTCACCGCACCATGTTATCATGTTCTTTCGTAGCAAATATCCTACATGTTGTTTTTGTCTTGTTGATTGTGTTTAATTTAATTGTAGTATTTAATTTAATTCCGCTATCGATTTATCTTGTTAGCCGTTCTGCTAATCAGATATCTTGTCCTTGGTCTTTGGTATTAATAGTTAGCCTTTTTGAGAATGAGAATTTCTTTACATAGTGCTGCCAATTTGAGATGGAAAGCCATGGAGAAGGAAGTTCTGATTTCTCCGTCCAATGGACTGATGGATGGAGCACGGACTCAACAGATGATGATGAAGGAAGTGCTGCACGGTCACTAGAGACAGAGGAAGTTCAATCGGCAGCGGGGGATAGAGAAGATGGTTCAGTGGCTGGTGATGAGGGTTCCATGCCAGTACCAACTGGAATACACGTTGCGGCTGACACAGAATATGGTGACGAAGAATTGGGATCAGCGGTTTTAACTACCGCCGCATTGGAATCAGCTGAGTATAATAGTGTGGAAGAGGTATACAAAGCATATGTGGCTTTTGCGAAGGCAACTGGATTCGCTGTACGAAAGGGTGATTCTGTGAAAAATGAGGAAGGGAATATCGTGCGGAAGTTCTTTTATTGCAATCGACAAGGTTTGCGTGAGAAGAAGCACTATGAGAGGGTCGATAGGAAGAGGGCTCATAAAGCAGAGACAAGAACCAATTGTTATGCCAAGTATGTTGTATACTTGGACATGAGTTCTAGAAAGTGGAGGACGAAAACGTTTATTGTGGATCATAATCACGATTTGGCCCCACCGGATTTCACCAACGTAATGGCGCCGCATCGGAAGCTGACTGATGGAGACAAAGCTCACATACATAGCATGCATGAGGCTGGATTCCAGACAACTCAAATCATGGGGTTCTTTGCTCACTTGTGTGGTGGATATCGGAATGTCAACTTTATCAGGAAGGATTTGTATAACTATATGGATGATGTTCGGCAATCCCGCATTGTTGAAGGGGACGCTGTGGCAGCAATTAGTTATCTAAAGGGTAAGACTGAGATGGATCCGTTAGCAGTTGTAAAATATTCTTACTGCGCTGAGAAGCATCTAGGTAATCTTTTTTGGTCAGACGGCCACATGCAATATGATTATGAGTGCTTCGGAGATGTGTTGGCATTTGACTCTACTTACAAGAAGAATCTATACAATAGGCCTTTGGTTATTTTTTCTGGTACTAACCACCATAGGCAGACTATTATGTTTGGATTTGGTTTGCTAGAGGATGAAAAGATTCCATCATATAAATGGTTGTTGGGCTATTTTTTGGAGGTTATGCAGAGTAAAGAGCCAAAAGTTGTTGTCACGGATGGTGACGAGTCTATGAAGGAGGCGATTCGGAGTGAGTTCCCTAACGCGACCCATCGACTCTGTAGCTGGCACCTTGCTCGGAATGCACTTCAAAAAATAAAAGATAGTGATTTCTGTGCTGCATTCAAGACAGCTGTGTATGGCCATTTTGATGTTAAGGAATTTGAAGATTACTGGGCAGAAGTGGTCCGTAGCTTTGGGTTGGAGGATAATGATTGGATTGCAAGCACATACGAGAAAAAGGAGCAGTGGGCGCATGCTTACTTGTGTGACAAATTTTGTGCAGGCTTGCGAACAACATCCAGATGTGAGGGCATCAACTCATCATTAAAGAAATTTATAAAATCTGGAAATTGCCTGCTTGAGCTGGTAGAGAACCTCGATCGTGTTGTGAAAGATTACCGCAACAACGAGTTCATTGCGGATTACAAGTCATTGTATACTGATCCTGTGCTGACAACCGGATTGGAGTCTCTTGAGCGGTCGGCTAGTAAGTTGTACACAAGGGAAATATTCTTCGAGGTAAAGAAACAAATCGAGAGTGTTGGTGGGATGATTGTACTGCACAAGGATAGGTTTGGTAGCACTGAGAAGTTTATGCTAAGGAAGTTTAGAAAGCCACATCGTGTTCATGCGGTGCTGTATGATAGGGGTTCTGACAAGTTCGAGTGTTCATGCAAGTTGTGGAATACTGTAGGTATTCCTTGTGGTCACATATTCTGCGTTCTGAAAGAGCTGGACGTAGAAGAGTTGCCTGATCGATTGGTTCTCAAGAGGTGGCGTAAAAATGCCAAATCCGATAGAATTAGCACAATAGAGGTCCAGTCAGATCCGGACCGGGCAATCCGCGTTAGGTACGGTGCGTTGTGGGCTGCTTGTTCGAAGATGTGCTTCCTGGGAGCTCAGGGTTCAGAAACCTACAAAGAAGTGGTCAATGTAGTCACGAAGACGTCTAACGAGTTAGAGTCCATGTGCTACATAGGCAACAAGGGTGGACAGGCACATCCTGCTGGAAATGACATTGACATTGGAAATCCTCATATCATAAGGTCAAAGGGTGCTTCTCGAGGCAGCACTCATGTGAAGAATGGGAGACGTTGCAGAAGGTGCTTTGGGTTCGGTCATGACCGCCGCAACTGTTTGGCAGATGAAGATAATGCGGACGAGGTTTGATTCTTCTTCATAAATGACATCAATGTTGTGCTCCATAATTATGAAGTTTAGATTTTATAATCAAATTATAAGTTAAAATTGACTACAGTGTGCATTTACTTTTAGTTTGTTCATGCTGCTTCTTAAATTGCCATATGTTTCCCTATTAAAGAACATGTTGATTTTGTTGCAGGAATCAGTTTCCAGGTCGAGGAGAAGCCACAGCCGTGGCAGGAAAAGGGGCCGGGATACATAGTATTTGCAACAATGCCAATCAATGTGGGGTTGTTGGAAATGAAGTATGTTCCATTTTGTTGTGGTCCTTTCGGTTGAAGATGTCATCACATGGATGTTGAGTTTTAATTAATTTATTTGTAAATTTTACCTGTAGAGTTTTGATGCATTTTTTAATCAGTTGGGAGATTCATGTTTGACATTAATGTTATTGAAGACCTACTAGGATACCTTTAGTTCAAATAGAATTTCTCATGGTTATGCAAAGATTGTGATGCTTCATGAATTGCTTGGTTGTTATCAGGGTTTAAATAGAATATCTCATGGTTAGGCAAAGATTGTGATGCTTCATGAATTGCTTGTTCGTTCCCAGGGTAAAGGTTCACATTTGATTTGTTTGAGTTCCAGGATTACCTACTCTACAATTTTAAATTACGATGGTCTTATTGTTTTATTGTTCATGTATAGGTTAAAGTGATAATGTTCACTGCTCACTTGGAAAGGCATTTGGTGTTGTTTGATAGGGATTTTGCTGAATTTTTTGCTTAACCTACAAAACAAATTTCTATTTTATGAGTGCCACCTTTGCTAGTTTTACTAATTTGACTGTGAAGGGCTTGTGTTTGCAGTTCCAGTAATACTACAATTATCTACTTTTATCTGCAACTATCATTTATTTTTAACTGCCACAGGTGTTTTTCAGAAAGGCAAATTAGCTTCCGGAGGGGGGGCATTGTTGTAGTGATTAATTGCATATTTAGTTGTCTCAATTGGACTGAGAAATGGTGTTGAAAAAAATAAAGAATATCTGCAGAAATTAGTCATCAACTTCAGTGTGTTCCTCTATGGACCAATGAATCTGTCAAGTATTGCTGGGTAACTAATCGAAAATTTAGGACTGTAATGTTTGATATTGTAGTTGCATCAGTAGGCACTAACCTAAAATAAGCGGTATTTAAAAGGCTAAAATGTATAATGTATAGGCACAGGCAGCTACAACACATGAACCTTATTTAAAACTAAATAGAGTCAGCTGAATAGATAAACAAAATACACACTAGGCCTTTTATAAGATCCAAGATTCCAATAAATCTTTTTAGCATAAGTTTTGGCTCCTGAATTTATACATACCCAAAAATAAATCTTTCCTATAAATCAACATGTATAAATTATGAAATCACAAAGATGAGCTGGTTATGGCCACTTCATGTGAAAATGATGCTATAAATCAACATGTATAAATTATGAAATCACAAAAAGGAGCTGGTTATGGCCACTTCATGTGAAAATGATGAAAATTTAGGACTGTAATGTTTGATATTGTAGTGGCCAATTTCATTTTGGTTTCCCCGTAAAAGAACATAAAAGAAAAGAAAAGGGTGCTAATAATAAGAAATGAATGATGATAGATAGATAGATACTAACATGAGCATATGCAGCATCTAAGTATGTAACATTGATCTCCACAGAAACCCAATCCTGCCAGACATGAAGAGTCAACACAAAAGAGACCTTACATATTTAAGTCACCGGTTCCATACCTAAATAAGTTTAAATATTCAACTTTCCGGTAATGCCCAGTATAGGATAAAATAATTTGCCTAAACTACTTCAGTGGCAAAAGAAAGTTGTATCTATGAGTGCCTTGTTTACTCCAAAATTTGCGCTAAAGTACCAAGTTCAAATGAAAAGGTTACTGCAAAGTACAGATGCTTTCAATATTAAATATTGATAACGTTTTGGAGTACAAGTTTTGCACGAGCGGTAGTAGTTATGTGTTATGCAGTTTCTAGAATTGGACATAATAGATTACAGGCAACACTAAAAGAAATTTAAATTTCATGTCACCCTTGAGCACAACCATGCAATAATCAATGCGTTTAATTACAAGTCAGGAACTGGAACAAAAAATTATCCAATACATCAATACTTGTGCTAGAAATATTTACACTGACCCCTGCTATTTGTGTGGGTGTTTACCAAAAAAATAATTCTATTCCTAGCTACCTGTTGAAGTCCATGGGTGCCGAATTAGAGGGCAAAAAATACCTTTCACATTAGCTATTTCTGATAGGGTTGGTGCCGAATTACAAGGCAAAAAATACCTTTCACGTTAGCTATTTCTGATAGGGTTGTCGCACAGCGAAGGGCATGATCAAAATAAAGGGAATATCGGCATGTTCATGATCAAAATAAACGGAACATCGGCATATTCAGACCTTAGAGCTGGGTTTGAGGAATTGGAACAAAGTTCCTCCAATACTCCAATGCAGCATTGACGATCTTCTCCCGATTGTCATTGTGATATCTGAGCAACATGTCAACAGCTAGGCGCATGCGGCTGTAGTCGGTTACTTTCTGTAGATGTTGGTGTTAAACAGTTGGTGAATATACAACAGATTTGTTGTGACATTGGTTTACCTCAACGTCATAATTACCCCATAGATGATACATTATCATCCATTGAGCAACAAACATCCCACAATCGTTGCTAGCATGTGCGGAGTAGTGCAAAGAAATAGAACCACAAATTAGTTCGCCGGTAAAAGAGGACAACCTAAATGAGCCCATTTGGCTAGAATAGACATGCTAATATAGACAGTAATAAAATACTTATGAATAAAGTTAAACAAGAGGAATGGATATAATTTCCAAAAAAAAGTTTACAAGTTGTAGAACAACAGTTAGGCGTACTCTATACTTGCATGAAAGTAGTGTAGTTTGAATGAGTTTACCTAAGCATGTGTTTTTTAAACTAATACAAGTCAACTTTCTTTAATTATATTTTAGCCTAAATTTTTAACCTGTAAAATCCTTTAGCTGAATCTGAAACCTTTAATTCAACTATTAAACTTCTAGAAGCTGCTTGTAAAATACATGAGCCACAACATTTATTCCCAATAAAACATCGGTTGCCTTTCAGTCAGGAAAAATTAACTTCTCACATATGTGGAAACGTAAACCTTTCAAAAGGAACATAACTTATTCGAATTGCAAGAGAATAATGCAATTATTAGAACGGTCTGTGTGATGGAAAACCAATGTGGTCGACAGAAAAAACGTGAATGCATAAAAAATAGGAACATATGAACTCTTCATTATTTAATACTTTCTGCCATTCATGAAGCAAACTAGAAACGCAACTCATTACCACTGTCGACTACTCATTTTATTTTCTACAATAGTACAATTCAAAAAACATAGAACTAAAAGTACCTGTAAGGATCTTGCTGTACTACTACTGGCTCGATAATTTCATAGTCGCTGACAAGTTCTCGACCCTTCTCAGGTGCATCGTACCACCTGTCATGGTCGAGTAGCTCCTCTAGGAATGTGGTCTGTTCAAAGAATTAGGTTTTTTTAAAATTTACATCAAGTAGCAGCAATAAAATGGGAGTCAAAGGAAAGTCTGTGTGTTTTGCTAACCACTTTCTTGATCTCTCTACGACGCTTTGCTCTTGTATCTGCGGACTTGAGTGAATCAAGATAAACTACTTACCGGCGAACTACGTCGACAACCACAAGAAACCAGTGATTCTCACACCAGATGGGACAGTATATCTGTGGATGTCATACATGATTAACATACCTGGTCAGCCATTTTAGCGTCAGAGTGGACAAGGCCAGGTATTAGTACAAAATTGCTGTTGGCTTACCTTGCAGTCACGGTTGACCTTGCCCATGAATGCTGTCTCGATGGCTGTTAAAGTTGCCTGCGGAATCGGGCCTCTGCTTGTTGCAATTTGCTGTGAACGAAAAATGGCACACCCCATGAAGTGTTCATGTTACAGAATATGAACTTTGGGGACGACCGATAAGTCAACCATGAGAAAGTTGTAAAACAATACACAATAATTAACGATATACTCACCGCAAAGGTTGTTGGCAGAAACCAGTGTAACTCAGTTGTCTCCATTCTAAGCATTGACACCACGAGAATCAGAACCTGCACCATAGTTAATGGAAAAAGACAAACGAGATTGTGTTGCATGCGGAAATTAATTTAATATTTGAGGCTAACAGGTTAATTACGTCATCTACGACTTGTTTTCCTGGTTCTAGCGACCTCAGCACCCTCCTGGTGATTGCGCAGTGTGCGTTTGGAACAAGCAACTCCCTACAAGAATAAAAGTAGGTTTAGTAATATTTCTTAAAACATCACCACTTGATTAACAAGCTGCAAGGTTGTATGGTGGAAGGAAACTTACTCTTGATCCATTACTGGGCTGAATATATATGCTGCAGTGGCTAAGTCAACTCCAAGAATCTTCATGTCATTGGTGGGGACGAACGTCATCGGCATTCCCTTAGATAAAAAATGGTTCAAAGATTACTTGTGTGAGATCAGAGGTATGTGACCACTCCTCTACGAGACTTGGTTTTAAAGAAACATTTAGTAGAGATGCATTTTACCTCAGGAACCAAGGGCCCAATCTCATTTGCCCATGGGCTAGGATCAATACATCGTTGCTGGAGGAAGTTTGGGCGGTCTGAGGTTAACATAATCCGATCTGTGCTAGTAGTGACATATGACCTGTCGTTGTTCAAACCCTCATTCCTATCGGTCGACGAATCGAACAGAATCCTTTTTCCCTTACGCAAAATGCCTCTAGACCCCTTCTTCCCAGATGATTTGGATCGGATGTGACGGCGAATAAAGTGGAAGGAGCCGTTGTCCGAGCTTGTCAGTGGTGTAGCTGTGGGTACATAATTAGGATCTTCTCTACTAGTGGTTCTTGTACTAGTCTTTCGCATCTTGTACGCATGGGTTGTCCTCTTTGCATCGTTTGTCGTTATGCTAGCCTTTGGAAAAGCTTTCATGTTTGACTGCATTGCGTGTGGAGAGTTACTGCCAATGACCGAAGAATCCACCCTGGGATCCAGAGCTTGTTTGAGCATTCCCATCACAGACTCATTGAATTGACCCTGGTTTGCCACGATAGACTTCAATTCCATTATCTGGTTCTGGATTAATTTGACTTCGACCGACAAGGCGGACCTGTCCTGTGCGCTGCCTGCCATTGCGTCACCGTCATCCTTACTGTACATAGATAACACAATAACACAGCTCAGCCGATAAACAAACTAGATTCATTTTGAAACCAAAATAAACAATTACAAGCAAGGTCAGGTCTAACGGGGTTGAGTACTGTCCTTGTCCCCCAAGATTTTGAAGACGTATATATATCAAGTATGTGAATGATAAAGAAATAAATATTTAGCGATCGTATACGTAATTATTTTTAATTGTGTGATAGGTTTAAGCTTTAGTTATCTACTTCAATATTTCACTTAATCAAATTTATATCATACATTCAGGCCTTTATACTCTTTCAAATTAATTTCAATATGCTGAATTGTACAGATATAATAACGTACATCATCTCGTTTTAACATCGTACTCTCTATTTTAGATACTCGTTTCTTGTAAATAATACAGAGTACTTTTCTATTTGTAATATTTTTTATATGTAATTCTCATATGGAAAACAAAATTACAATCGAAATTTCTATATTTTCTCTTCAGAAATCCTTAAAAGTTAAAAAAATGGCAACTAAGGAAATAAATATCATTCATAAATTACTCCTATATAATAAATAATACAGATAAATAATAAAAATTTTACATAAATAAATTGGCTCCTGCATCAAAATTTTTAGATTCGTCCCTGATTATAAGACAGTTCGATTACAAGAAACGATTATAAGAAACGATTATATGAAAACGATGAAACGAAGTTGTGATTAGGATGCGACCAACCTGGTATTCGGAACCACTGTTGTGGAGCCCCTTTTTCTACGAAGCACGCGATTAGGTTGCGGTTGTTTGTAACTAGGGGTGGAAAAAGGCCAGGCGGCCTGCCAAGGGCCTGCAGCCTGGCCTGTGTTTGGCCTGGCCTGGCCTGGCCTGTTATAAAATAGGTACAGGCCCAGGCTCTTTTAAAAGCCTTAATACGTTAATAGGCCAGGCCCAGGCTCACTAATTAGCCTTATAGGCCTGTCAAGCTTGTCTGGGCCTGTTAAAATATAATTAAATATATAAATAATTATTTATTATTAATAAAATTATGAGATATTTTAAATTTATTATATTTTATTATAAATATTTTTGTATATTTTAAATACGTTAAAAGTTTAAATTTTTTTATAAATATTAAATATATGACATATTACATATAAATATTTTTATTAAAAAATAATTTTTTAAATAATATTTTTATTTTTGTAAAAAAAAATTATCAGGCCTTTTAACAGGCTTCAGGCCAGGCCAGGTTGAACAACAGGCCAGGCCTAGTACTTTATAAAGAGTCTGTAACAGGCTGCAGGCCAGGCTCAGGCCAATTAACTGTATAACAGGCCAGGCCTGTTAAAAGCAAAGCCTGGCCTGGCCTGGCCTGTTTCCACCCCTATTTGTAACGATCCGCGGTAGACTTCGGGACCTCCTCATCGGAAGAAACATCCACCGTGGTTGGGCTCCTAATTGACGCCATGAGATTCGCAGCGTGGACCTGGTATGAGAAGCCATAGTTAATTCTCCACTCATTGAATGGTGCGTGCAGGTTTTCAGCAATTATGAGATATGATAAATTGTTTTTAACGAGTGTGTGAGGGTTTCCATGTTAGAAGCAATTGACCTCTAAAACAAAGAGATAACCATTGTGGTTAACAGTTCTGGGCCCAAAATAAAGAGCAGTTCTTTTTGGCTGCCAAGGGCCCTAATCATTCTCCTTATTTGGGGCTGCTCATATGGGCTTTTTCCAAAAGCCAAGTTGGGCCACGAAATAATCATCAAGATTTCAGGCTTTTCATCTGTCAAATATAAAAGTGATGAAGTTAAAAACAAATAAAGATTACACTGAGATGATTATTGGGCCAAGCATGTGCTCCATTGATTCAAGTAAGTCTCACGTGAATAACATAGCGTCTGCTGGGACTCACACATATCAGTTCTAGTGCAATCAATAGAACACCGATACATGATTAAGAAGTCAACATTTTAGTATTTTACACTTGTGTTTACTTACTAACACGACAATGGCTAGTTTGTTAATGTTTTCTAGAAGAAAAAAGAAGACAAAATTGTCCCAGCTGACTTTGGTAACTAAAACGATATTAATTATCAACAATATTAGTTTACCATGTGAACAATTAAGAATTTTGTTTCGCAAAAAATTTTGAATGCAAAACTTGAACATATTCATAGCCGAGAATGATTACAAAACTTGTAGAACCATTTTCTGGAAATAAAAAAAAATACAAAAAATAATAAAGTTCCTTAATCACAAGCGGCTGGTAACGACATTTTGATTATTAGGATAGAGGCAATAAGAATCTTCAGCAACAAGACAAATGGACTAGTCATATAACATTTAATAGGATGTTGGGTGTTTAGTATAAAACCTAAAAAAAGGTCAATCTTGTGGTACTTTTTTTCCTATCACTGCTACAGACTGGTCTGGATTTCCACTTGTGTAGTCAGCAGTTTTGACGGCGACACACATTTAAACTATTACCTGTCTGGATTAATGTTGCACTGTGTATTATTTTGAAATTCCGTCAATGGTGCCTCCCCGTCTGCCTGGATGCATTCCACTGCAACACACGTGTAGTCCCAAAGCAAGAAGATTCTCTAAAAATAAAGAAGAGTTCCTCAATAACGTATCAACATCGAAGAAAAGACTATCGCAGATAGTGCCATCGAAAGATGCAAGAGAACTGATCGAAGGGTGTGGGTAGTATCGGTTTAACCATGCGAAGAAGACAGAATAAAAAATAAAGGAGATGTCTTTAGTGGCCTAGAAATCCCCGTGGAGTAGGTGAAGAGCACACGTTTTTAGTCATTTACCGGGAGTAAATCCTTTAGCGTCAAGAAAATCCACCCACATGGTTCACTCATAGTGTAGTCACATCATTTGATGTATCCAGCTTTTTCAAATCAGTAGGAGTTGCTTGGCAAACTACATTGTATAGGGTACCTTTGGATTAACCATGATAAAAGGAAGTTTGTTATAATTTATTTCTTGTCATATGTCTAACAAGATCAATATTCTTCAATTAAAATATTTGTTAATTTTAAATAATAACGATAATTAACTGAACATCAACAAAGTTACTACACACCATCTCGACCAACAGGTGAAAGCAAAACTTAAAAATAAGCTAATTCATGTAAATTTTTTGAGAGTTTATCTATTTATGTTATAAAATTGACTTAAATTTTTAATTCATTTCTTATGATTAAGACTTTCAAGTCAATTAAGAATAGAATAGTCGTCTTTTAAAATGATATTTTTTTGTAATTTTTATTTTTTTTGTCATTTTGCGGACAAATTTAAGAATAGTTTTTTTTTTATAAATGTTATTTTAATATAAATATTGTTATAAAATGTTTATTCTAAAATTTTGTATTTTAACTGGAACATATTTTTTTAATTTCCGCCACGAAATTACAATGTCAATAATCGCAGGATATTGATTTTTAGGTTAGAATGTAAATCAGTACTAGCTGGGAATATTTATGAGCTAACATTAGGTGACTATTATTCCGCTAGTCAAGTAAAATCCAGAATATTAGTTTAGTACCAATTGAATCTATTAATAGCTTTAAAAGTGTTGTGATTTGTTACCATTTTGTTCGAATTACATCGGTTAGTATTTATTGGAAGTGTAAATTAAGGATAAGTGTACTCGAAAGATTTTGTGGTTGAAAACAATGTACTCCAATTTTGTCTGCGACAAAAATGTCATCAAATAATATAAAAATGTGACAAAATTATCCGTAATTAAATATGTCTTTCTTATAAAATACTTGAGACCGAGTGTTTTTATGTTTTATTTTTACAAGTATAATTAGAAAAATGAGATATTAACCTTGTTAAAATTTTGTTATTTTTCGCTTAGTATGTATTTTCTGTGTTTTTTTTAAGTATTATTAGTTGTTACCAAAAAAATAAAAAATATATTTAGTGAACAATCACCAAATAAAAATATTAAAATATCTTTTTTTAAGCATAAGATATGTAAAATTTCTGAAATATTTTATGAGGGGATGTATTTATTGTTGGACATAATAGAGATATTTTAAAATTATTTGAGAGTATTTTTATCTATAACTAGATGTGATGAGTCTATTTTTGTTATCAACGGAATTTTTTACTTGTGTTTTTAATAGTTTATCTTTCATTTAAAATTTAATTTCTAAGAATGTGATATTTTGGCCATTCAAAAAGAATAAAATCTAAACTTAGTATGAATAACGTAACTCCTCTTTTATGTTACAAAATAATTAATACGATCAAAATTTATGTGTGATATGATTTAAATTAAAAAATAGTTCACAAAGAGAGATAAAAAATTCTTAAAATTTTTTGACAATATTATTGCTACTCTTAGAATCAAAAGAATATTAGATATCTTGGTTTAGTGATTTTACTAATAGTACGTGTTTGGATTCATTAAATCGGTCAATAAAAAAAAATTATTGAGCAAAGGTATTTTTTTGTTTTTAATAGTGTTTAACACATTTTTAATAAAAGATGTAAAAGTACTAAAAAATTGATAATAATAATAATAATAATAATAATAATAATAATAATAATAATAATAATAATAATAATAATAATAAAAAGAACCTTTTTTTAGTGGTTACGTTTTATTTTTTTTTATTAATTCCATACAAAAAGATTTTCTTCGCATAATAAATGAGAAGAAAACTATTTTTATTCTATTTTATCCAAGCATAATTCATAAATAAATATATCTTTTAACATGAGATCTCTAGAATTAAAATAACTTTCATTCTTGTAAAAGATCTCTTGAAAAAATAACAAGGAAAGATATTATTCGAGAATGGTGCCATAAAGAATATCTTTTTTTTTCAATGAAAATGGATTTTTTTTGTGTGTTTAACAAATAAATAAAAGTAAAAGTAAAAGCAGTAGAAAAATAAAAAACCGTCTGTAAAAAGACTATACTTTATATAATTTTTTTAAAGATCTATTTTTCTAAAAAAAATATTTTCTGCATAATAAATGAATAACAAAAATATTTTTATATTATTTTATTCAAATATAATTGATAAATAAAAATATCTTTTTACATTATATATGCAAACATAAAATCACTTCTACTTTTATAAAATATCTATTTAGAAAATATCATGTGAGAAAAAATATTTTTCCAAAAATAGTCGGTGCTTAAAAATACTTAATTAACAACAAAATGTTTAACTACTTAGGATACGAGTTAATCATAACCTATAAACTACTTCAATACTATTTACAAAATGTGAATTACTAAAAATGTTACACGGTCTTTGGATATATATCATTATAATAAGGAAACTATTTGATTTGAAGACTTATTGACCTGCGTTTATAGTTCTCAATAACCGTCATTACTAGAATGTGTATGCGTATATGTAACACAAAAGAATACCATCATCCACTATATTTCTTACCTATAAGGCAGAAAAGTGAAAAACTCAATGTCCAGCTTTTTTATGTTATACATAAACATCACTCGTAGAGTAATGGAATTCTTGTGTTCAGTGGGCCACCCTCATCCTTAACCACCAGTAAAACTAACTATACCACTAAAAAATCTTTTGTACTCCCTATAAAACTAACATCACCTTATGCTTCCTACTTGAAGTAGCACCTATATATCCTAACTCCACAAAAATCATGGAGCCTGAACACAGTGGAGGATACTTCTGCGTGTTCAAGGGATGGGTACCAGGTATATACACCACTGTAGAAGAGGTTCAGGAGCAGATGGACGACTATGATGATAAATGCTGGAAGCACTACGAAACACTGAAGGAAGCGCAATATGGGTGGGAAAAGTACTTCGGCGTAGGAAATCATATAGAAGGCCGACGACGGATTCAGGAAGGAAGCGCACCAATGGGGATTCAACCTGCTATCCGCCGGGAGAAGGAGCATATGGCTATCCATATAATGAAATTGCACTACAAGCAGTACCGTGAGACCATGTTCGAGAATCTCAAAGGTAAGCCCAATCATAATAGTTATTACAAAGTGGTTCTGTTACCACATGCTCACCTATTTTGAGTTGTAGGTGATGATTTTGTTCCAGACCCGCCAGCCTCCCCCCTCATTAGCCCAAGCTTGCAAGATTGGCTACTAAAAGTATGCAAACAGCTAAGTATCCCAGACCCCATATACCGAAGTGTTGTTGGGACCGCGGGAGATGCTCGCCGATGTTATCGCTATCTAGTTGCCTTGGTTCCACCTGAATCTGCAACTGCAAGCGTCCTCTGTAGCCGAATATCTTTCGATCCCGCAATTGCCCATGAGGATGCTGCCCGGGTCGGCCTCGACATGCTTTCTCGGTTGCTGGGAAGACCAATTCATGACTACAATTTTGAAGTGGTTGACAAGTGGAAGGATAGGTTCACAGAGCTTTCAGCTGATCTAGAAGCAATAGAAGCTAAACTTGACTACTTGAACTACGCAAAAAATCAACTGGAAGACACACTTGACAGTATCGGTAGAGCTCATCACCCAAGGGGAGGACGTGGAAGAACCAGCCGCCGCAGGGGTTAGTATTCATGCGGTAAACTCTCACATACAACTCACAACTTGCATGCACGTAGCTACGTCACGCTTTATTAAGCTAATATTACTTTATGTCGTCCGCTAAGTTGAATCTCTATCACAATCTTCAGCGATATATTTACGAAAATGTAATCGTGCCCAATATGTGGTCGTGGTCATGCTATTTCGAAAAAGGAAATGTATTCATCGTTTGATTAAGATCATTTAACCGGGTATTATAGAATTAAAATGACAAGTTCATCTTAATTATGCATGAAAAGGGGTTTCATAGATTGCACAACATGAGTAAGAACAATTAATTGTCTTTACAGATTAATTATAACATAAAAACAAGTGGATTTTTTATGATTACTTTTGTTTTTTTAATATTAGAAATAAATTTTATTAAGATTTTTTTAACTGTTGTCATTCACATTGGAATATATTTAACATAAGAAAAAGTCTAGGGGCATTCAACTTTGTTAAATTTTGGCCAGTATGTAACCAGCAAAGAAAAGTAAACCATTGAATGAAATCTCACATCAATCTCACACCATTAAAACCATTATTGATGGCTATTTGATTGCTACAAATAACAAAAGTTGCTGGCCCCTAGCATTCCTCTTAACATAATTTACGATGGGTAAATATTATCGAAACTAAAGTTCAATACAGTAAAATAATTTTTATAGGAACTGACCCTAAAATACGTTTTTATAACATTATTAACTTTGATTGTCCTTTCGAGGATAATATCTCATTTTTTTATCATAAACAATTTAAGATGTAGTCTTTTGGATGCAACACCATATTATTGAAGTTTTATATTCTCCTTTTAAAGCAAATATTTTTCTGTTAAAAAATATACCAAGTTTTTATTTTGTGATTCGCGTAGTTAGTTGTACAAAATTTGGAATGTATAAGATGTCATGTATTTAACAAATCCTGCACATTAACAAACAGCTAAAAATATCTCAAACTATTAAATATCAAAATGTCTCACACTATTTAATATCTGAGTGTCTCTTTTTATTAAGAAATTTTAATAAAACATGCATGAAGAATTAAATAATACATTAGGTCTAGTAAATTACAAACATTTCAGTTTTTAAAAATTTTAAAAAGTTATTAAAATTTAGAAGGATTTTGTACTTCTGTATTTATTAAATTATGTAATTTGATTACACAAAATTTAACAAGATAAATATAATGCATGGAAGGTCTATGTTGTAAATTGTTAGAAGATCTTGATACAATTGTGCATGAATTTAAAGTCAAATATTCGGTCATACTCGACTAGGATAACAAAAAATATCAAAGAATATAATAATTATTTTACATGTCACAAAAGTTTTAATTTTTATTCAAGAAATTTATCAGAACAATAACAACTCATTGTTAACAAACAACTTTAATAAAATAACAGATATTTATGCTGTAAATGATAATTAAGAAAATGTATATTTTTAATATTTTTATTGTAATATGTATGATATCTATATCGTAATTTGTATTTGTGCCCATCTTTAAAAAAAATTAGTTGTGTCTTAAATATTTTTTATATTATTAAATATTCAAACAATATTAAAAGTTTTTGTATTACATAAATATAATTTGTTAAAGTCAAATTTATTTATGATAAGAAAAACAAAAAAGATAAAATAACAATAACCGAAAATTCTTGCCACACAGACCGAGTAGTTAATCAAGTAAAGCTAAGCTTAATTTGTCAAACATGAAAGATATTATTAGTTATTAATAGTTTTCTTAAATTTATATATATAAAATTTAATTATTTTTATTATGTTATATAAAAAAAACTATTCGTATACTGAAATTAGTCACCGAAATTAACAATTAATATATTTGTACGGAAATACATGTGTGACTTAATTTAAATTTGACTAGTATTTTTATCCAAAATAACATTAAGAGAATATAAATCTCACAAACTTATGTCGGTCCTGATATTGTTGATTATGCGTAAAAAAAATTATAGCATTCAACTACTTTTACAAAAAAGGTTGTAAAGAATAAAAGTCTCCTTTGAATACGACGACTAGGGTCTCCGATCCATAGATACAAAAAAATAAATAATCAATTCTTTAGATATTATTTTCATATAAAAGAACTTAATTTTTAATTAATAATTAATTTTTATATTCGTCATGTAAAATTTGAAAGAATTTAACTTGTATACTCTTATATTTGATTAGGTATTAAGTCTGTTACATAAATAAAAATAATTTATTTTTATATTTGCCATTTAAAATTAATATTTGTCACCCTATATATATATAAATATAATTACATATTAGCATAAAAAATTTATATCGGTTCTAACTTTTAATAACAATATTAGTATTTTTTTAAATTATATATAATAAATATTTGATAGTACAAAGTAAAAACATAGATAAGAAAGATATCCAATAAAAATTTAAAGCTAAATAAAAAAAATATGCATATAATTATATTTTTTATTTAAATTATATCATATTGTTAATTTTATGTTTTGTAGAACAAAAGAATAGAAAAAATTAGAGAATGACAGAAAAGCGAGAAAAAGATAAAAAAAAAGGAGAAGGAGTTTGTCAATTTTGTAGGTTAAATTAAAATTTTATTTTAGTTACAATAAAACAAATTTGGTAGTACATTTTGATTTGTCAAATTACTAACATAAAATATAAATTATATATAGAGTGCGGCGAATATAGAGAAATAGAAAAGAAACAGAGGCATATAAGAAAACAAATGTCCAATCTGAAAAAAACGACTCCGAGAATAGGCATGCGAGTCCGCGATGGAGTGGAGGTGCACCGGCAAAAAAATACCGTCAACATGGCTTACAGTAACCTGAGCGACGCCGACGGAAAAATTAAAGTTGGAGGAATCAGCATGGCTTACAGTAACCTGAGTGACGCCGACGGAAAAATTAAAGTTGAAGGAAGAGGTTAGCTTTTATCCGGCGGCTACGGCACCGTATGGCCGACGGAGAGTCCATGGGCGATGAAAAACGTGGATTTCAGTAGCTAATAGGGTTCAGTCAATGTGAATTTGTCTTTAGTTTTTGAAATTAGTTTCAAGCTCACTTTGCTAATAAAGGAAAACAAAAGAATGAAAATTACTAATTAACTTAGTGTCTCTCATAATTTAGTTTTACTGTCCGTTTAAAATGAGCTTATTGTTATCAACTTCTTATTAGTAAATGTTATATCAGTTTTGCAATTTTAATTTAACCATAAATTGTTAAAGAATATGTATTTTTTAAAAAATGGGTTACAAAAATAAGTTTCTAACATCATTGTTACATTTTAATTTTAACAAAATGCTACTAAAATGATTTTTTTTTTTGTGACTACTACTAAAATGATTTGATTTTCCATCTCTCTTTACAAATTAATTTAAAGCTTATTGTTTGTGAAATACGATGGAAAATAGGTAACGTGAGGTTTTTTTTCTCTTGTGAATCAATATTTTCTAAATGAAAGAAAAAAAGTCAGTAATAACTTAATAAAATAAACAATTAATTAGTCTTAAATTAAAATAATAAAATATATTTTATAAAAGTCATAAAATTAACGATAATTAATTTTTTTATTATTTTAATTTTTCATCTTAAAATATTTAAATTTTTTTATGTATAAAAAATTCATTATTTCTAAAATTCATTATATCATGATTTGGAAGTGGCGTATTGATTTTCACCTGTTTCTGAGAGACGTAAAAATCGTAGTGGACACCATGACAAAGATGGTGATAAGATCACACTCTCTATATGTCGATTTTGTAGTGCCTTACAAGGAGTTTGAGTTGAGTATTCAACGAGACCGTCGTACATCTTGTTAATCTTTTAGGATTTTTTTTCTTTTTTTTTTCTGTTTGTTTTTTTTTTTGTCACCAAATGACAAAAAAAAAAAACAATGAGCTTCCTAGTAAGTAAGAGATGATTTATATCTACTAATATAATATTACAAGCGGATGAAATATTGAAAACTCAATTTTTTACCATATCTGATTTAAAATACTGTGAATCAAACGACAGTAAAGTCTTTTAAATATTCTTTGAATTTAGCTGCTCTTAGTTTTTTATTATATTTTTATTTGTAATAAGAAGAAAATACATGATATAATTAATGAGTATATTTTTAACAAATGCTTTTAAAATGAATATATTAAAATATAATAAATATAACCGTTAATTTAACATTTATCAATGGATAATTACCAAAAACAAAAAAATATTGAATAAATAATATAATTTCATGAAATACAGACTAATTTATACTATTAAAAGAAAAATAAAATAAAAAATAAATATATAATTATAATTTTCTATATGTGGTACGATGTTTTTTTAAAACATAATAAGCCATAATATTCTCATACATAAAAATGTAAAATTTAATATTACTCTTTTTTGGGTTTATTTCTATACAAAGAATAATAATAATAGAAAAGAATAATATGTGATACAATTAGAGAATTTAAGTAAAATACTAATTGATAACTTAAAAAAATAATGAAACTAAAGATAACTTAATAAATCAAACATAAAATAAAAAATACAATATTATTTTTTATGAGAATTATATAAAATTAATAATTTGGTAATAATTTTTGTTTATTTGAATAAAATCGAAAATGAGTTCTACATGCTTTTGGAAATATGAGAGTTTTGATTATTATAGAACCCATGGTTATATATATATATATTCCAAAAATAGAAAAATTTAAATCTATGATCTCTAATTGAGTATGGAAAAATTATGCCATTTGAGTGATAGTTCGTTAGCGTCGAAAGAGTCTTGATTATTATAGAATTTTACAATTTATTATTTCATACGTCATATATATTATTATTTTATATTTGACATTTCAGAATTATAGTAATATAAAATTATGAAAAAAACAAATGGCACTAAGTTGAGAACCTCCATAACCATAATTAATCTTAATTTTTAAAGGGTAAAAAATACGTTAAATTATTACCTTTTTTTTAATTTTGGTGTTTTCATCCATATTGGCATCTACAAATTATTATATGGTTTATATCTAAAGTCCAAAATTCATTTATTTATCTTTTTTGGTTGGAGACCAAACAGGCTTTTAATTTGATTAGTTTTTGTCCACACACTTATAGGCCCACCTAGCATAAATGATGTTTGACCTGTAAAATTACATAATTGTCCATGCGGTAAACTTTTTGAAGTTACCGTACTTATCTAAAAGCCAGTTACATAATGCAACATTGATTCACTACATTCACAAAATTCTTCTTGCCACTTGTCCTCAAATTATTGGCTAATCAAATCTTGGACATTCTTAGCCACTACTATCCATGCTACCACAGAACTCACCACACACACACATATATATATATATATATATACCACTATTATCTATGCTACTACAGAACTCACATATATATATATATATATATATATATATATATATATATATATATATATTGAGAACCCTAAATTTTAAGAAAAAATTATTCTAAAGGACCGTTAGGAAGATTTAATTATTAAAAAAGATTTTTAATACCAAAATTATTAAGAAGGACTAAATCTTTTTATAAGATTTAAGAAAAAAAAATCAATTTTTTTATAAGAAAATAAATATATCTTTAACTATTTGTTTATTTATTTTTTATAATTTTTAATATATGCTGTTTGATTCTCAACACTATATAAATATGTATGAATATTCACTTAGGATTAATTATGTTAATTAATTTATAAAAAATTACTCTAAAAGATCGTTAGAAAAATTTAATTATTAAAATATTAATTCTTAACTATTTTTATTTATTTTTTTAATTTTTATATTAACAATTTTTATTTTTTAATTTTAGTAATTTTATTATTTATTTATTTATTTTTTATTTTTATGATCTTTGTCTTTTTTTCATTAGGTAAAGATCATGAAAATAAAAAAAATAAATAAAAAAATAAATAATTAATAAAAATCACTAAAATTTTAAGAAAAATAAAATTTATCAATATAAAGATTATAAAAAATAAATAAAAAATAATTAAAGATATATTTATCTTTTTATAAAAAGATTTGATTTGTCTTCTTAAATATTATAAAAAGATTTGGTCTTTCTTAATAATTTTAATATTATATATAGGTCATTTTTAATAATTAAAGCTTCCTAATGATTCTTTAAAATATTTAGGCCAAGAGGTTGATAGTGAAATATCAAATCAACTTATTGGCCTTATAATATACCTTAGTATGGAGGACGAGAACAAAGATTTGTATCTGTTTATAAATTCTCCGGGCGGATGGGTAATACCCGGAATAGCAATTTATGATACTATGCAATTTGTACGACCCACTGTACAACAGTATGCATGGGATTAGCTGCTTCAATGAGATCTTTTCTTTTGGCAGGAGGAGAAATTACCAAACGTCTAGCATTCCCTCACGCTTGGCGCCAATGAGTTCTTTAAAAAAAAAAGAAGACTATGCCTTCGCCAAATAAATATTAAGTAATAATAGCATGGCACTTTGAGTTCGATATTAATTTTTTCTCAAAAACCATTCGATTCTGTATCGAAAGAGTAGTATCGGAAAAAAGAGAGATTCTAGTTGTAAGATATCTAATGAAACCGTCGCTGGAATTGAGATCTCATTCAAAGAGAAAGATATCAAATATCTGGAGTTTCTTTTTGTATATTATATGGATGATCCGATCCGCAAGGACCATGATTGGGAATTTTTTGATCATCTTTCTCCGAGGAAGAGGCGAAACATAATCAACTTGAATTCGAGACAGCTATTCGAAATTTTAGTGAAAGACTGGATTTATTATCTCATGTTTGCTTTTCGTGAAAAAATACCAATTGAAATGGAGGTTTTCTTCAAACAACAAGGGGTTGGGTCAACTGCTCAATCAAATGATATTGAGCATGTTTCCCATCTCTTCTTGAGAAACAAGCAGGCTATTTCTTTGCAAAATTTTGCTCAATTTCATATGTGGCAATTCCGCCAAGATCTCTTCGTTAGTGTAGTATTAGTTTAGTATTAGATTAGTATTAGTTAGTGATTTCGGCTCAGTGAGTTCTTTCTTTTGTGATGAACTGTTGGCACCAGTCCTACATTTTGTCTCTGTTCTGTGGACCGAGGAGAAAGGGAACTCAGCGACAAAAGGATTGTAACATGAGAGAAGCAAGGAGGTCAACCTCTTTCAAATATACAACATAGGTTATGGCAATGCAATGTGGTTGGACTCTCATGTCGATCCGAACGAATTGTCCTTTCCACGGAGGTAAATCTTTGCCCGCTAGACAAGAGGATAGCAATTTTAACCTTTTTATTTTCTCTGTCATTATAGAGTTAGAATTTAGGGTTTTTAAAATTAAAAAAATATATAATAAGAATACTTTAGTCATTTTCTATAATAAGGTTACTGTAATCATTTTCTATAAAAAAAGAATATTAATTTAAATCGGTTTAAAATTTGGTTTATAAATCGGCCAAATTAATTTGTCTTATCTAATTTTGACAAAATAATATAATTTAATCGATTATATGTATTAAATTTTAGTTAAAAAATATCTTTAAAAAAAATGTTTTAAACATTTTTATCGAAATAACTCCCTAAATATAATGTTAAAGATTATTTTAAACAAAAAAATATTAAACAAAATTTTAATTTTGATCTTAGATTTTGAAAACCAAAATAATACTTATTTTTAAATTCTATGAACAAATTAAATATCTCGGATTATGATATGGTCAAATTAATTCTAGGTTTGTCACTTAATTCGTCAATTTTAAAACTTTTAAGAATTTCACACTTTTCTTCATCACTTTTAAGTCAAATAGATATTTTATTATAAGCATGCTACATAAACATATCAAGGCAGTAATTTCATATTAAAAAATGTTGTAAGTAAAAAAGAAAAAAACCACAAAATCAATCATTATAAATTTATTTAATTCATTCTTTATATATATTTCAAACTTTAACATGTATTTTATATAAACGACGTTAGTGATTTTTTTTGGTGAGTAAACGACGTTAGTGATTTAATCTTTTGTATACATGATTATTTTTATAATTAAATTACCTTAACGGATAATTTTAATAAGAAGCAAAAACCATTCACACTGTCCACCAAAATCTGAAAAATCTTTTAGGTAATTATTTAAAGAATCAAGTATATTTTTTTGTCTCTAAATTTTGGCAAAAGTTTAAAAAATATCTCTAAATTTTATTTTATTTTAATTTTATCCCAAAAATTTTTTATTTGCATTAAATATATCTTCAACGGCTAAATTTTTAAAAAATTTAAGACTAATCTAATAATAATGCACGAAAATTATACTTGATTTATTTGTGTTGAATGTTATTTTTATAAAATTGTTGTTGAATTAGTTTTAAATTTTTTGAAAAAATAGCCATCGTATATTTGATGTAAATCGAAAAATTTTAGAATAAAAGTAAAACACAATAAAATTTAAGAGTATTTTTAAAATTTTTGTTAAATTTTAGAAAAAAAATATTTTATCCAAAATTAAAAAAGAAATGAACCTTTGACAGATACACCTATTTTACCACGAGAGTAAAAAAAGTGAGAGCAGATAATTTAGGATTATTCAATTACTTATAAATGTATTCAATTTCATTAGTATATCGTATACAACTAAATATATAATTATATATACATATTCTTACTTCTAAAGTCAAATTTACTTTAAAATAACTTTATCAGATGTATCAAACAAATGCTCTAGCGATAGAAATTAAGTTGTTTTTTTTTTGTGACTAAATAGAAAAGAAAGAAAAAAAAAGAGACAAAACCAAATTAATTGGTTAGGGTCATATCTAAATCTATTAGATGTTGAAGCTCATTCCATGGTTGGCTCCAATTCGAGTGAATGTCCGCGACAGAAGCAGCTGCTTTAGCCATACAATCTGCAACACTATTTGTAGTCCTCTGAATTAAAAGAATAGAGACTCTCCAATTCCAATTCATAACCTCCTGAATATGCTTTGCCAAATTCCATTCCGGAATATCCTTACTAAGCATTCTTTGGTTTACCAAAAAAAGAGCTTCTAAACAGTCTGTTTCACAAATAACCTCACGAAATTCACTCTCCCAAGCAAGAAGTAAACCTCTCCAAATTGCATACAATTCAGCAAAAAGAACACTGCACACTTCGACTTTTCCAGTGCAATCTTTCAACCAACATCCATCAGGATTGCGAATAATACAACCAAAACCAGCATAGCCAGAAGGAGCAAACCAACTAGCATCACAATTCAATTTAACAGAATGAACTGGAGGTGGAACCCAATGCAAACAAAGTGAAGGAGGAGACAGAGATTGATGCATAGCAAAAATAGTGTGAAACTCCCTTACTGAACTACGAATCAAACTCACCACTTTACTAGCACTCCATGAATCATCTATATTAAATAAGTCATGATTCCTGCTTCTCCAAATCCACCAGATGGTCGAAAAGGAAAGAAAAAAATATCCACTCCTTGCACCTCTGTAGAGCCAATCATGTAAATTCGAGTTATCTGAATACAGGCCTAAAAGGGTCCAGACCTCCTTGGCACTAGGGCACTCCCGAAGACAATGAAGAATGGATTCAGAACCATTCTGACACCGATGACAGGTGCTAGATAAAGCTAAACCATGACCCAAACAAAACTCTGCCGTAGGAATAGCATTATGAAGACTGAGCCAAATCAAGAACTTATACTTCTCAGGAATATGCAGACGCCATACCCACAACCAATTATCATGCTCATTCCAGTCAAACTTTCTTTTGGCTAGTCAACTGTACCCACTCCTAGCTGAGTCGAGTCTAGAAGATGCCACACCCCACGACCAACCCGAACTCTCTCCAGCATTCAAATCCGGATTATAAGCATTCAAACGCTGTTTGACATCTTCTGGAATGATAGAGAAAATATCATGGAGATTCCATTGACCATCTTTTCAAACGTCTCTAATAGTTAAATCAGAATCAGATATATGTACAAAAGGGACATCTTGAGCAATTGGGCCCTCAATACTCCAATTGTCAAACCAAAAAGATTGATCAAGTGACCCAACCCACCAAGAGAAGGCATCCTTAAGAGCACCAAAAGCCTTTGAGATACTCTTCCAAACATGAGAAGCATTGTAAGGGACAGGGCCATCTAAAACTCCCTCATTCCTCAGATACTTCGCCCTCAATAGAGCAACCCAAGGCTTGTCCTGACAATGAAAAAGTTGCCACACCAATTTACCAAGTAAAGATATATTAACACACGCAGGGTCTCTAACACCCAGGCCACCAAATTTTTTTGGAGTGATCACGGTCCTCCAATTAACAAGAGAAAGACCTTTACCATCAACTTGACCCTTCCAAAGGAACTGTCTCATCATAGAAGATAATTTATCGCAAACCCAATTTGGAAAAAAAGATACCTGCATATGATAGACAGGAATAGATGCTGCAACAGAATTGATCAGGCAAAGTCTCCCTGCTTTATTTAGAAGCCTTCCTTTCTAATTAGCTAATCTTCCCCTCACCTTTTCAATCACCGAATGAAAAGAAGCCCTATTGGTACGAGAATGATTAAGGTTAACTCCAAGATATCTTCCTAAGTCCAAAGCAAAACGTATTGAAGAAACACTAGTAAAAATATCTCTTCTACGAGCAGTCACATTTTTAGAATAAAAAGCTTTAGACTTTTCAAGATTCACTTTCATGCCAGATACCTTGCAAAAAATGTTAAGAGAATGCATGACCATTTGGACCTGACTTTTTGTAGCCTGGCAGAAGAGTAAGAGATCATCTGCAAACATCAAATGAGAAAATTTTGGGCCACCCCTAGTGACAGAAACTGGTTTCCACACACCCTCGACCACCTTATGAGATATATAGCAGGCAAGTCTTTCCATACAAAGCACAAATAAGTAAGGAGACATTGGATCGCCCTGTCTAAGCCCCCTTCTAGGAGCAAAACTATCCAATCTATTCCCATTCCACATAATAGAAAGAGATGATGCACGGACACAAGTCATAATCAAATTAACAGTGATGATAGGAAAACCAAAAGCAACGAGAGTACTCTTCAAAAACCTCCAATCAACCCTATCATAAGCTTTTTCAAGATCAATTTTAAAAGCAAGAGTACCTTTCTTGGATTTTGTGTGCTTCATAAAATTCAAAATTTCTTGGGCCACAATAATATTATCAGGAGCACCACGACCCGGAATAAAACCTCCTTGTAAAGGACTAACAATATCTGGAAGAAAAGGCCGAAGTCGGTTAGTCAATACTTTGGTGATAATTTTATAAACAACATTACACAAGCTAATAGGCCTGAAATCCTTCATAAAGGTAGGATTATCAATTTTAGGAATAAGCACAATCAGAGTTTCCATGATGCTAGGATTTAAGAACTCTCCCAAAAAAGTGCTCCGGACAATATTCCAAATCTCAGTGCCTACTATCTCCCAATATTCTTTAAAAAAATAAGCTTGAAAGCCATCTGGACCAGGAGCCTTAAAAGGGCTCATACTGAATAC
Organism: Arachis hypogaea; assembly: GCF_003086295.3. Classification (NCBI taxonomy): domain Eukaryota; kingdom Viridiplantae; phylum Streptophyta; class Magnoliopsida; order Fabales; family Fabaceae; genus Arachis; species Arachis hypogaea. The sequence goes on along the minus strand of NC_092045.1, from coordinate 104,827,200 downwards.
TGCTGACTTTTCCGCAAAAGAGACAGGGTCAATTAACCTAGCACAAGCCTCAGTGCTTAGAGTGGACATCGGAACATCCCCTAAACAATCAACCTCAACCTCTTCCGTTGTACCAAAGAGATTCTTGTAAAAAGAGAGGGCTTCTTCCTGGAGAATATCTGGATCAGTAGACCAAGACCCATCTCTAACATATAATCCATGTACTCTATTATGGTTTCTACGCACCAAAGTCTGAAGATGAAAGAATTTAGTGTTTCTATCCCCATACTTGACCCACTGCTCTCTAGATTTCTGGTACCAAAAAAGTTCCTCTTGCAATAAAAGCCTATTATAATCTTCCCTCAGTTCAGCTTCTTTAATTCTCAGAGATAACACATCAGTAACCTCCAAACGCCGTTGAATCTGATCAATCTGATATTCCAGCTTATTTTTTCGCACAAAAATATTTCCAAAAATCTTTGAGTTGAAGTCCAAAGAAGCCTGTTGAACCATCTTAAGCCTTTCAGTAACGCCTCCAAACTCTTGATTCCAAGCCTTACTAATAACATGTTTATAAGAAGGATGTATTGCCCACGCAGCTTGGAACCTAAAAAGACGAGAACCTTTCACTCTGGGGCTACCATGACAACGAACTAAGTTGTTTTAAGATATAAATAATACAACCGATAATTTATTTTATCCATAAATATCGCCCACCTTTGTGGGCTATTGGATATGAAAAGTGTATACAATCAAGAAGGGTGTTCTTTAATAGTTTTAAATTTGAGTTTTACAAAAAATCAATCCCAGTCAAATTCTTAACTTGATATCTGGATTAGTCTCTAAAATTATACTTATATTTCTTGCTTATAAAAATTTGATTCACTTATTTATTTTAATTTTTTAATTTAACATTTATGACTCATTCTCATTTCTGATCTTGTTTATATTGTAGATATATTAAATTATAATTAAATTTTTTTATCTTAATTAAGTCTCTACAAAATATTTAAAATTTTAATTTTCATTTTATTTAAGAATTTTAAAGATTTTTTATGAAATAAATTAAAGTAAAAAAATTCAATTGTCATTTTAAATAGTCGTTAAAAAATCTAATAGAATAACTGTCAATCCATCTTAATACGTTATTAACAGTTATGTGATAGAAACAGAACTAGAACCAACGTGAATCACAAAAGATCAAATTAAATAAGTTATAATTTTATAAACTAAATTAAATCACGAATATCACTTCGAAAATCAATTTGAATATTAACTCTGATTTTTATAACAATGTTTATTAACAAAGCAATACAACAAAAAAAAAAATTAAGTCTCAAATTAGTTCTTAAAGTTGCACTCGAGCGCAAAGTGATATCTGAAATTAATAATTACTCAAATTTATCCCTGAATTGTACTTCGGAACTCATAGAAACGACGTTATTTTGTATTTACTAAAAAAAAAAACCTAATCCCCAATACGACGTTGTTTGTATTTATAGAAAAAACCTAATCCACAATTATCTTCACCAATTCTCTTCTTCAATTTCATAGTAGCTACATTAAAAAGAAAATCAGCAGCAACAACAATAATCCAAAATATTAAACAATAATGATTAAATGACTAAAAAAAAAACTCACATTGGCCGTAGAGAAGAGAAGAAAAATGTAGAAGGAGACAGAAAGGACACAAGAGAAGAGTGCAGATGGCGACGAGTAGAGAGGAAGGGGCTATTAGCTGGGACGGTGGAGAGAGGCTGGAGCTGGCTGTGAGAGACAATCTCGAGAAACAGAAAGCTGCCACTGTTGTGGAGTTGTTGTGGGACTTGGAGTCGCTGGCAAATGTGGCGCGCTCGAGAGCGAAGACGGTGGCGACGAAGGAGCGGGGGCGGTTGACGGAGCGCTTGAAAACAGTGAGAAAGTGCAAAATCTGGAAGACATAGTCAAAGAACACCTCGATCACAGGGTAGTGAGGGAAAGCAGATTGGGGAGTGTGAAAGACTAGGTTGAGAAGGGGACAAGTAGCGCGGCACCAAGATGGAGGCCGGTGAGAGGCAGCAACAGAGACGGTTGAGGAAAATTTGCCTCTACCGTTGCGAGTGAGAAAGCAGTGTTGAGTGCTGAGTGTGAGAAAGTAGGGTGAAGAACTCGAAGAGTTTTTTTTTTTTTAAGTATAAAACGACGTAGTTTCACTCCAGGTCTCCAGCACAGTTTTTCAGTGGCAAGTGATGGACGAAAATTGTCTTAGGGACTATTATGAATTTTAGAGTGTAACTTTGATGACGAATTTAAGTAATTATTAATTTTAAAAGATTATTTTAAAGCTCGAATATAATTTCAAAAATTACTTTGAGATTTAACTAAAAAAAAAAATAAAAAAATACAAAAATAAGAGCTTTTGTTGAGTAGCATTGATGTTACCGCAAATTGTTAATGTAATCTTTATTTTGTGGAGTTGATGAAATTAATAATTAGTATATTAATAAGCAATATGCTACTAAATCTCGTATCTCCTAATTCATCTTTTTTTATTAGTATAATAAAAAATATTTTTATATATTCAATGAAATATACTTTAAGAAAAAAAAGTTAAACACCAATTTTTCATAGATTCCCATTATATATATTTAGATTAGATAGTAGATAGTAGCTTAAAATATACCATTATATTTTTATTATTAAAGTTGACAGTTATTAATTAGTTATTATCTATAAACACAAGTTGTTAGATTGTCACAATAATACAATGTTCTTAGTTGCATGTTTTTTGTGCCGCCCAAGCCAGCAAACCAATGCCAATGCTCAAAACAAAAGCTGATATATGCCATTAACAAATTGCAAATCTGATCATATTCATTTGGACAATCATCATTTTGTGGTAAGACGGCACCTACTAATTAAGGTCATTATTTGAATTTGCGGCTACTACTCATCGTTTATTCCACCTTTATTCCTACAATTAAGTGAAATATAGAAGACCCGACTTCTGGGTCCCCTTGGAAAACGGGCCTGAGCCCAATAAAATAAAAGGCCTCATGTAATGATCCAAGACCTTTCAAAAAAATGATCCCAAGAAAAGATTCAAAAAGAACGCCGTTGCCGGGGATCGAACCCGGGTCACCCGCGTGACAGGCGGGAATACTCACCACTATACTACAACGACCTTGTTGCTAACGTTAATTATAAAATTTTATTTTAATGTTGATAATTCAAAGTCATAACCCCATTTCTTCGTTATCAAAAATTCAAAACACAAAACCCTCGCGCGATTTCTGTTTCATTTCGCGGCGGCGCTCTATTCCTCTCTCGCTTTCTCTGCGTATTCCGTTCAATCTGGTGAGCCGTTTTTATTTCTTTCATATTTACTTTTTTTTTATTAAATTAGTTGATCGGAGTTGGTAAATATGTAGAAGAAGAATCAGAAAAGTTGGGAGGGAAGAATATATTTTGGGTATAAGAACGAGGGAACTATGACTGCATAACAAAGGAAGTTAAAAAAGATTTCTTTTAAAAGTTTTGTTGTGGGGCTCTTTTTGGTCAGAAGAGAACGTTTTCTCTGTGCGTCAAAGGTTATAAGTCTATGGCAGAATAACATGGTAAGGAAAAAAAATAAAAAATAAAAATGAAAATTTGACGATGTGAATTTAGTGTAATGTGACAGCCTTTTCTTTTTTCTGCTGAGATGAAAAATGGACCTTTAAATTGAATTGAATTTGTTGAGAATTCTAGGATTTTTACGGTTGAAATATATGGCTAACTAATTTAGTCCACAATTAGTTGATAATTGGTGAAAATACTGATACATAACTAAATTGCTGTGTGAAATTTTCATATATTTTCAACTTTGATGCCCCTACCCTAAATTGTTAATATTTGTTGACATAGTTTCTGAGATGGAAAGTAGCAGCAACAACCAGTGGAGTGCTGAGGAAGCCATTGGTGGCAATGCCCAAGCTCTTCAAGCACTCAGAGAAATCATCATCTTCCCGCGCCTATTTTCTCGACAAGCGCAGAGCCTTGGCCTCAAAGTTCACTTCTTTTCATTTCCCTCCTTTATTCACAGTTTTCTTTTCTTTTTTCTAACCACCAACGACATTCTCAGTGGCCTCGGGGATTGCTGCTCTATGGTCCACCAGGCACTGGAAAGGTAAAAAAAAAAAAAAAATCCATGAGACATTTATTGATTCTACAACTTGGATTTGAGTTTGTGAGAGCTCTATTGATATTAATAATAGATATTGTTTCTTGCTTCTTTTGTGTGATCTATTGTTGACAGAGTTTGCTATGAAAATTGTAAAAGAGTGTTTATAGTTTGAGCCAATGAATTACTTTCTTCCGTTGGATTTTCTCTCTAGTTTATATGAGCAACAGTTTCAGCTTGGGGGTTTCCTAATTTAAACTTTATTCAAGTTTGTTGCGTCTATCTTTTGTCAGGGACTACTTCGGTGTAAATAACATGTTTTTGCGATGTCCTAATATAATATAGTTGCGCTATAAGTCAAACTTAGCATTTTGCTTTGCATGATAAATTTAGAATTTGCTATTTATATATGCCTGAATGTGTGCCCAATTGCAGACGAGTTTGGTTCGAGCAGTGGTTCGGGAATGTGGGGCGCATTTGAAAATTATTAGGTACCTGTCTTGGATTTACAGGTTCGTGGGTTTTGGTATCAAAATTCTTTGATCTGAGTTGGTTGCTTGTCTGTTTATGTCCTCTGCAGTCCGCACATGGTGCACAGAGCACATGCCGGTGAAAGTGAGAAAATTCTCCGAGAGGCTTTTGCTGAGGCAGCATCTCAAGTAGCTTTGGGCAAGTCATCAGTTATCTTTATAGATGAAATAGATGCACTCTGTCCCCGTCGAGATTCTAAGTATGTGACAGTTGACGACTTTTGTGATGAATATTACTGTGATTTGTCTTAGGTCTTACTTAATTTAAAGATCAATTTACTATTGAATGCAATATTATATGATACTGGATTTTAACAGTGAACTCTTGAGTCTGTTTATAGTATATGTCCATTGAATTCGTTATTATCTTTTAGCTAGTCGTGATTTTTTTTTTCAGTCAGTTAAATATTGCCCCAATTTTTTACATTGATGTGAGTTAGAATGATATATTTTTGTTCTGTAGAATAGTTAACTAGTTCATAAATTTCATTTTGATACCATTTGAATGATGAAACTATACTTCTTTCGAAGTCTTTATCAATCACTATGTTTTAATTTCCTTTCTTCTCTTTTTGTAATCAATGGGGCACGGCAATTTTTTCCCATATGAATGGCTCATTGTGTATTTTGATTTCAATTAGTTTGATTAAGACTTTTACTATGTTGGCTAGATAAAATTTTAAGATCCTGAAATATTATGAATGAAATATGTAGTACTGTTTCTTTAGTGAATTCTTTTGAATATATAAAGATATATGTGGAGGCCATTAATCAAATTGTCTACATGCAGAAGGGAGCAAGATGTCCGAGTTGCCTCACAACTCTTTACACTCATGGACTCTAATAAACCTACTTCTTCTACAGCAGGAGTCGTTGTGGTTGCATCAACTAACAGGTTGTCTTTCATCTTCCAGTAGATTATTTATTACTTCATGAAAATGAAAATTGTATTATATCAGAAGGAAAAGAACTAAAGAAGAAACAGAAATTACAGGGGATGCATGTATATTATTAAGACTGGTTTTCAGTCATGTGATAGTCTTTCATATCTTTGATTCTCTATTCTTTGCTTTTTTGGTGCTTAGTTGCTGGTTATTTATTCACTTTCTCTCCATTGAATTTGGTGTGTCTGGTTTCTGCATAGACAGAGTGGATGCAATTGACCCCGCTCTAAGAAGATCCGGACGTTTTGATGCTGAAATTGAAGTTACTGTCCCAAATGAAGAAGATCGCTTTCAAATTCTTAAGGTAATTGTTAGAGACAGGGAAACATTTATGCACTATTAAGATGATTTGGGAATTCATGAGGGATATATTAATAGATATAAAACCATTCATGACTCGTTAGCTGCAACCTGAATCCTTATGGAATTTCTTTGGTGACTGTTGGGTGTGCTCTATACCTTAGTAGTTCAATCAGTTCCTGTCTACTGTTGAGTGGTTTTACTGGTCTCAGGCAAAAGGAAGAAAGAGATTTTTTGTCAAAATGTGCTATATAAGCTTGTTTTTAGAGTATTTGTTTGGACCATTATTCTCATAAATTCAACAATATTTCTTAAAGAAGCAAGTTTTGTGGGACAAGGTTTGGTGTTTGGCCCTTCTTGAGGGATCTGAAAGCGCATTATCTGTTTCTAGAGGAATTTGTTTCTTTGATATGTTGAAAGATTGGAAAGATATATTTTATTGGCAGCTTTATTCTTTATCGTGATGTTCTTGGAAATATTTTCTCCTATCCGCCTAGCTTTTGGTATGGATATCTTTGCATCTTGATAAACTTAATGTAATCATATAAAAAAAAATGTAATATTAAAAAAAGGAAAAGAAAAAGTCTCCTGCCAACTTAAACATTTGGGATGGTTTGGTTGTGGATAATAATGTTACTCTTCATTCTTTTTCCTGGTAACCATAGTTTCTAACACCAATTACTTAGCAAGAAAGCAATCCTTCAGTTTGCCTTCTATCATTATGCTTGCTACCTAGAATTCTTGTTTGGTAAGTATTTCAGAGCGTGAATATATTTGTTCCTTATTTTTACTTTTTTCCAGCTGTATACAAAAAAGATTCCATTGGATCCCAGTGTTGACATAAAAATTATTGCTGCATCATGCAATGGATATGTTGGAGCTGATTTGGAGGCATTGTGTCGTGAAGCTACCATGTTTGCAATTAAAAGGTCAAATACAAATGAAGATGCTATTAATTTCAGTTTAACAATGGAAGATTGGCAAAATGCAAGGTCCATTGTTGGTCCAAGTATAACAAGAGGTGTTACTGTTGAAGTTCCCAAAGTGACTTGGGAAGACATTGGGGGATTAAAAGATTTGAAGGTTTGTAAACCTTACATTTGATTTTACATTGAGAAACTCAAGATTATTCATGTTTATAATTATCCTTGTGCAGAAAAAACTTCAGCAAGCTGTCGAATGGCCTATTAAGCATTCTGATGCATTTTCAAGATTGGGAATATCTCCCGTACGTGGAATTCTTCTCCATGGACCTCCAGGATGCTCAAAAACAACCCTTGCTAAAGCTGCTGCTCATGCTGCCCAAGCTTCTTTCTTTTCTTTGAGGTTTGAATAATTTAATTTTCTACATAGGGTTTATTCTTGTGGTATTCAGTATATAAGTCTTGGATTGATTATTACTTAATTTTATGCCTAAGAAGGAATGATTTTCTCTTCCTCTCCTTAGGAATCACAGTATCAGAGTGTCATTTCAGAAAAAAAAAAACCACAAATCTCCTTGTATAGGGACATGTTATTGTCTTGATGCTTGACAAATTCCACACACAAGTTGTTCATATATTCTCCCAAATATGATGCTGTTGTTTTCAGCTTGAGAATCTAAATTATGCTAGCATACTTGTTTTCCTAGAAGACTTGTATAATCATGCTTGCCTTGCGAAAGTGATAACTTTGGTTTGAAATCCAAAAAAAAAAAAGTTTGGCTGAAATATATTTTTCCTGTGGATTCCCATTGCTGGGTTCAGTTACACCCACTTGTTGATAAGAACTTAAACTGAACAATCCTTGTTTTGAGGCAAAACAAGAGTGTGCCATGCTCTGAGGTAAGAAACACATTTTATGTCAAATATATATTCTTTCATAAATGAATAAAGTAATCCAACCATATATTTGGCTGTTCTTTTGGAAACGGAAATGTTTGATAACCAAAAACAGCCAGAACTTGTCTTATTGCAACAATTAATTATTGTAAATAAGATAAGTTCTGGCTGCTTTTTTGTCTCCCTAGCATTACTGTTTTGGAAATATGTTGCAGTTCTACAACATCCTTATCTCTGATTTCAGTTTTGGAAATACCATCTTAACTCTGATTTCCAAATTATGGACAAATTTTGAAGTAATAAATGCTGAACTAGTGGTGCAGAATTGTATTCAATGTATGTTGGAGAGGGGGAAGCTTTGCTCCGTAACACATTTCAGAGAGCCCGACTCGCGGCACCCAGTATAATATTCTTTGATGAGGCTGATGTTGTAGCTACAAAACGGTAAGTAACCATTTTTCTTTGTATGAGGATTAAATGCATGTGGGAGGTCATGCCAAGAATCATTGACATGTTTCCATGCATCTTATTCTGAAATCATATCATAATCAATTTTAAATTGTTTTGGCTGAAAGAAAATGTTGCTCTGCACAAATTTGTTATGCTGAACAGCTCCTCTGAGGTGGATCTCAGTGATCAGCCCCATTGCATTTAACATCTACCCTCCTGTAATGTTGATTGCATTGAACTCTAAAATGTTTTTGCGCTTTGGTATGTTTTATGTTTAACATTTGGTGCTTTTAAAGCTCAATATTGGATTTAACATCTACCACCCTGTACAAAAAATTTGTTTGGTGTCTTTTTTGTTATGCTTAGAGTGCATAATGAGTTATTTTCGTAATTTATCTCCTAATTGCAGAGGTGATAGTTCAAGCAATAGTGCGACAGTTGGTGAGAGGCTTTTATCCACTTTGTTGACTGAGATTGATGGCTTAGAAGAAGCTAAAGTAAGTTTACCATATGTCTCGTTGCTGTTGGCTATAGGGAGGACATTTTAGTCTCATACTCGTGTTTCTTTTTTTTTTTAATTTAAATATTCTTTTTATACCTTAGATTCTTTTATCAAAATGATAATAAATAAAAAAAATAAAAAAAGAAAGCTCAATGCTCAAGCAACCTGAGTTAGCAAGTACAGGAAACGGGATGCACCCAAAGGGTATAATTGCATCAATAATTGATTTCTCGGTTTGAATCTGTGAGCTTGAAGTCACAAAAACAACTTAACTGTTTCAAATTAAATAAAAAAAAGAAGTAAGCATAAGACTGGATTCAAGAGATTGGTAGTAAGCGCATTTCCATTTAAGTATATCTCTGTAATTTCTGTTTCCAGGGAATTCTTGTTCTGGCAGCAACAAATCGCCCTTATGCGATTGACGCTGCACTCATGCGTCCAGGACGTTTTGATCTGGTATGATGTTGTATTTAGAATCGTATTTGTATCATTACAATTAAACTCATGTCTGTAGCTGAATCATACACAGTTGGAAGATACAAGCGTGTGTACAATGCAAAATGATGAAAGAATTTCATGAAATCAGCAACTTTACTTCATTAAAAAAAAAAAGTATTCTCAAACTGTTGACACTGATAGCAACTTGAAGAGGGTCGTCAAGATATTCTCTCATTGATTTATGTATCTGCAATGGCAGGTTCTTTATGTGCCACCGCCTGATTTGGAGGCTCGATATGAGATACTTTGTGTCCATACGCGTAATATGAAAACAGCGAGTGACGTCAATCTCAGACGACTAGCAGAAGACACTGAACTCTTTACAGGAGCTGAACTGGAGGGGTTATGCAGGGAAGCTGGAATTGTGGCTCTAAGGGAAGACATATCCGCCACCGTTGTATGTGATCGTCATTTCCAGATAGTGAAAGATTCTGTAAACCCCGCATTAACAAAAGCTGAAATTAATTCATACTCATCTTTTATGAAGACCTCATCTCAAGCTTTTCCTAGACATTTTGATTCAGATATGGAATCAGATAGGAGCAAAAAGAATGGGTTCAATCCTATGTCTTTGGTTAAAATTAGTGTTGCCAGTTTTGTATTACTTGCTGCTGCTAAATACTATAACATAGGTGGAGACCAAATTGGACCTCATACACCAATGACCTGAAGAACAGTACTTGCATGCTCTTGTAGTTTATTAACAAATTTATATTTCTTTGATATTTCTAAGGTTAAATTTTATTGTATTTTTGCCTTTTACCGAAAATTGTATATGACAATGTCTCATAATACAAGTGTTACCGATATTAATGGAATTTACTTTTTGGTGTACGATCATTCAAAACATTATCTAAACAGATTATTTAACATTTAGTTAGTCCAACCAAAAACTCCGAAAAATGCAAATGCCTCAATTTTAAGTATTATATCTGCAGCAGGAGGGCTATTTCTTTTTTTTTTTTCTTTAATTTGAGATTGATCAATTGAAATAGGTGTATCATTTTCTCTCATGGTAGAATGTAATATCAACATGAACATTTGATTGATAATACAACCCATAAACTGGAGGTATAACTAATAATCTGTATTTTTCATTTATTTTTAATAGCATAGATGTCGGCCATCTTATGCTACCGAAACCTAATTATTGCCGTAGGAGTCCATTACAATTTACACTAGTAAAATGTCCCCAAAAAAAGCCCAGAGCCTTAGAATACTAAAAAGAACGCCGTTGCCGGGGATCGAACCCGGGTCACCCGCGTGACAGGCGGGAATACTCACCACTATACTACAACGACCTTGATGCCTCATTGACAATTTAAAGCATATATGTATTTAATAAAGTAAATGAATGCTTTGCATTTGTCCTTCTTTATTTTATTTTATCTAGCCGTGCCTTTGTCAACCGACAGAAACTACCTTGATAAAATTATTGCTGAACATTGACATAGAATATATACCATTATTTCCCTATAATAATACAATAAAACTCTTTCACAAGATTTGAACTGAAGTGTCTAGTTGTGTGTAAGAAACTTTCTTCAGATTTTTCCAATTAGATGTTCATGGTTAGCATTATTGTTTGGCTTAAAGAAAACAAGATCATGACTCATTGTTTTTTGTTTTTTTCCTCCCTCTCTGCTTGATTCTAGTGACTAGTGCTTTATTTGGAACATGAATCCTCTCAATGTGTGATCTCACACCATGACACCATACAGAATCAATTTAAGAAAAAAAAATTGAAATATTTCCACTTTATTTTATGACCATCATTGTAATGGACTTATGGCTAAGGTTGTGTTTATTTGTTGTCTCAACATAATAAAAACACAAACACATACATAGATATCCATAAATACATATAATTTGTTTGACTGCAAAAACACTAATAGAGACATACACACCTTATCATTAAAAACCAATTTTACATCTATTGTTGTGTGTCGTTATGTGTCCACCTAATGTCACTACTAAGAGCAAAAATTAGATTCATACAGAAACTAATAATCATGAAGAAATTCAAGTGTGCCTGGATTGAGAAGGCACACTTTAATTTGATACATCTCAGGCTTCTTTGGTTTATTTATTACATATTCACATTGTTATTGGTTACATATATATATTTTCAGACTGAGAAGGACTATTCTGTCCAAATAAATAGTTGAGTTATGGTAGGCACTTGTACTGCCATTGCTGTCTTTCTGTGTCTTTGACTCTTTGATCACATGCTGCACAATCACAACTGTTTCCTGTATCAATATTTAGTTAAGATATTCAGATTGCATGGAAACAGCAAAAACTATATTCTCATTGCATGTTTCTATAAAAATTAGCTTAATTTTTTTTTAAAAATCAGGATTTTGTTTTTCAAAAACTGATCTGATTATTTTTTGAAAAACAATTAAGATTAGCCAGAGATATCTTTTGGTTCTAACTTCTGAGTGGTACTTCCTCGGTCTGTTTTGAAGTGTCATTTCTGGAATGTATTTCGATTCTATCTGAGACATACCAGAAATGACACTTAAGGCAGACGGAGCGAGCAACACATTTTCCATTTGAGACTCAACTTATCAATGAGCTCAATAACATGAGGCTTTATTCCCCTTAAAAGAATAACAATGATTGATTTGGTTTGGAAGAAACATGATCTTAAGCTATTAAGTAGTGAATATGAGCTATGCCAAGTTGCATTTTCTCCGCAGGTTAACTGCTAAAGTATACTGCATAGAGAGACAATTCGACGATCAATATGAAAGGGGAAAAGTACCTTCTTGAAAGGAACTTAAGTAATCCGGAGAGAGACTGATGAATCATTTTCTTGCTTCACCTGCAAGGATTGTCTCTCACTCTCAACTCGCTGAAGCTGCGAAGACAGTTGAAGCAAGTCGATAGTCGGGACATCATCACATGAGAGACGATCTTTCACATTCACAAAATCTGAACCATGGAATATTCCATCTGCCATTTCAAAGTTGACAATGTCATTGGTGTCAGATATCAGCACAGAGCTAAGAGGACTTCCATCTGCAGGATTCAACTCAGATGGAAACCTATCGGAGACTCCACTCGAAGCTTGCGAAGTTATTCCTATCATCTTTTCAGAGACCTGGCTCATGGCATAATGGCTACTGCTATGGCTGCTCCGAATGACCATTGAGCGAGCCATGGGAATTCCAGATGACTGGCTTGAAGAGTTTTGTGATTGAGATGACAGAAGAGAGAGAGCACAACCAGAGTCTGAAATTCCCGATAGTCCTTGAACAGCCGATTCTGTATCGAAAACATTGAAGTCCTCACCTCCTATGGACGTGTCCTGGAATAATGATTGTGACCCCGAGTTCGGCCCTCCTATGGCAGGTAGATATGAGCTATTATTTTCACAGAAGATGCTACCCCCAGCAGATGTAGCATCATTATTTTCATGAAGAAAGGGAAATTGCTTCTCATTATATGAAGGAAACAGAGGTCGTGACTGAGGGTGTCCATTAGAGATAGGAACAGAAGAAAGATGCCTAAAACCAGTGCCGCCTTCGGTTTTTATAGGTCTCCACCAGTCACTTGTTCCATATCTCTCAGAAGATAAGGCCCCAGCCGGGAGTATCTCTTGGCAGATGAAAGATGCTGATGTTAGCATGTTTCCCTGGAATCTGCTTTCTGCAAAAGCACCACAGGATCTCTAAGAAATTTACAGATCAAGTAAATTTAAGAATAAAAGATGACTGCCGAATTAAAGTAAAAGTTAGGATTAGAGAATTAGTTATCGAAAATGTCACGAGCCAGATTTTGGTTATGAACAACTCAGAAAATGAAGCAGCTCATCAGTCAATATAGAAAATTAAGATCGTAGTATCAGATAGAAACTTGGGAAACCTTAGCCTACATTTCCTTAATAGTGAACAAAGGTTTACTCATTTTTACTTTTTCACTGAATGGACATATTAGAGAAAGCTGTTGAAAAGGCAAAATATGAATTAATAAAGTAATCAATGAATATGCATGCAGAAATAGGAAGGTTAATGTTAGAGAGGGAGAAAAGTGTTCTTATAATGAAGGAATTCAGAACATGTTATTACCACCATATGGCTGAAGCAACCTCCCAGGCTTTCCAGAGTGAATACCAACTTGTGGTTTTCTCCGCCGCTCGTTATGGCCTGCAAGGCGTTTACGACAGCTACGCTTACCATCATCAAATTCAGCCAGCAAATGAAACCTGGATAGTAAGCTAAACATTACAGGAGCGCTATATATCATAATATTAAAGCTTCTTATTTCAAAACTTTGTCCTTTTTTAGAAAACTCAAAGCAGAAATTTTGGCGAAGGAAAAGTTATGCAGCGATTTTCATGGATGCGAATTATGTGTACAATTGCACACAAATCTCATCCATTAAAGTTTCTCCCCCAATTTTACCAACATACAAAACTCACCCCTAGTAAGAATATTCATAGAGTGTGGTTTCTTCCTTTTCAGAAAACAAAGTAGCACCTAAATTGGACTATAAGACAATTGGTGAGAACAAATCCCCATTTTTATTTCCCTCCAAATAATAATGCAGATTTGAAGAACATAGCTAAAGACAGGAAGAGAATTTGGATGAAAAGCTAAAAAGAGCAGATAAAAGCTTCTTAAACACACATGACATGTAATTAGGAGACAAAAAAGAGCCAACAAATTCAAAAGATGTAAAAGAAAAGCTTGACCAGCCTACCTACTACATTGCTGACAAAACCTTTGTTCAATACCATTGACAATAACTTTGGAAGTCTTGGAATGAACCTCACAAACTTTGTGCCTCTTATGGTAGTCCTTGCAACCACTCAGATCCTTGTTACATCCATAGACCTGGCAGTATGCTGTCTGAGAGTGAATCCCAGAAGCTCGAACCCTCTTCGGCGGCGTGGACGACTCCGATGACGACAAAATAGGGGCCCCTTTGGAGAATGCTGGCGCCGCCACACCAACATCACCATGATCAGGAAACCTACCAAGCTTCAAGTCAATAAGTGAATCACGGCCACCACCATTAGAGTCCCCCAAAGAGTCTGAAATCTTGGAATTGAAATCATCTCTTGAAGAGAATGCGTTTGGGGTAGCCATAGCAGGGTCATTATCAATCTTTCTGCTATGAACACTACCAATTGGATTAGGATCTTGGGGCAATTGTTTCATCCCTGGGAACCCCAATTCCTCAAAACCTTGATTCTCAAGGGAAAAACCACCTGGGGTTTTCAGTTCCCAACCCAAGAAGGAACCTTTGCTGTTCCTCCCAAGAGTGTTGGGAGGGGAAATTGCATCGTTTGAGACATAACCCTTCTCTTCAGAAACATAACTCCAAGACTCCATAACATGAATAAGCACACAGCCACACACACACACACACACACAGAGGCAATTACACAAACACAAAGAGTGCAAGTATAACCACCTCAATTGATGCAGTTAAAAACACTGTACCAGACTCTGACTCAAACTCAAAACAGAAAAAAAAGAAAAAAAAGTCTCAACTTGCAATAGCTACTACTTCAGCAGTGGAGTAAAGTTAACAAAAAGAAGGAACACCATTGAAGAGCCTTCAAAAAGAACAAAACACAAGTAAGTAATAGTTACTACTGTCTATAATACTATTATCCCTACTGAAGCTGAAGCAAGACCCTTTTTTTTTAAATTATTTTTTGCAATCAGTGAGACAATAATTATAAGAAAAAGATTAAAGGGGAAAAGGAAAAAAAAGAAAGAAAGAGAGTAGAAAAGAAGTGTCAGAAGGGAGCACGTGAAATGGAAAATGGGTTAAGATAATGAATGTGAAGAGTGTGTCAGGTGAAGACAGAGGACTCAATGGAGGCAAAAACACAATCCATGGAGATTCATTCATATATAATCAATCAAAGCCTGTTTCATAAAGAAAATAAAGTATAGTAAGCTATTATTATTGATAAATAATCTTCAAAAAGCTTAACCAAATAATAATAACAATAATATCAGAGAGAAGAAAGGGAGAGACTTTTTTACCAGTGGTGGTGTTGTACTTGAAGAAGAAGAAGAAGAAGAAGAAGAAGTAGAAGTTAGATAATGATGATGATGATGATGCAAACTCAAAGTGAAAAGAGAGACTTTGAATGAATAAATGAATGAATGAATGCTTTGTTTCCCAAATTCCATGAAAAAAAGATTATTTTTTAAAGAGCTTTTGTTTGTTTCTTGTTAGCTGCTGAGAGAGAGAGAATGAGAGAGAATGAGAGAGAGAGAGTTTATAAGGGTCAAAATCGTCATTATGTAAATTTAAATTGTGTTTAATTTGTATTTTTATTTTAAATATTTTTTTATTTTTATTTTTATTTTCTTTTTATTTTCATAAAATTTAAAAAAATACGGACTTATAATTTATAACATGTGTTATCATCAAACAAATAAAAATTAATTTAATTTTTAAAGATAATCTTTCAATAATAAATTGACATGTGATTTTTAGACAAAATATAAATCTTGCTTATTTACCATATCCAATTATGTTGGTTAACTTTATCTATCTAAAAACTAAAATTATCAAAATAATTTCTCAAATTTTGATATAGATGAAAAAAGGCTAAAAAATATTTGATAGCCATGGAAATGCTATTCTCTATTTATTTATTTTTGAATTTTGGACGTTTAATCTTGTAAATATTTTTTATTAATTAAATTTATCACTTAGAATAAAAAGTTTCTTATTATATGAGAAAAAAATCGCTTATAAATAGATGTTGTTAATTTAATAATTATTATTGGTATTAGCTTAAAAGTGATATTATTGCTTCTGTTATAAGCCCAATAGAAAAAGTAATAGTTGGAACGGTTTAAGAAAAAATCAATAAGCCAGAAATGAGAAACAACAGTATTAGATCCAAATCAATTCCTAAGTGGATGCAGGATTACATGAAGAAATAGTTTATACTATACTGAATCATATTTTTCAATAGTTAGTTATAGAGTATATGAGAGAGATTCCTACATAGTTTGTTAAGCAATTGGTGAAATATGGAGTCGTATACGAGGAATTTCCACCCCTGACTCGAAGGAGAGAATTATCCGTACTCCTTTCTTTTTTTTCTTTTACACTTTTTTACTCAATTCAATAATACACACTTCTATCAATTCTTACTATTTTATTGCATTATAATTTCTATATTCATCACTTGATTTTGGAGACTAACATTTGGTGCTTTTATTGAGAATTTCTGCCATGGTGGATTCTACTGAATCAGTTGCTCTCGGGAGGAGATTACTACCCTTTAGTGTGACCAAATTGAGATCGGCAGTCGCGTCACAGCTACCAACAATCGCGTGGTTGCAATGGAAGAATCGCTGCAAGAGATCCGTAGCTTACTAAAAGAGGCTCTGGAGATGAAAAAGCCAGAGTTCGAGCTAGCCAGCCGCTCATTCATGCCAGAAAATGTCCTTCGTATAACCGACAACAGACCACTTGTGAAATGTATCAAGGTTGAACTCCCTCTATTTGATGGTGAAGGAGTTGATGAATGGATATTCAAAGTACGGGAATACTTTAAATGGTATGATGTGCCTATGGATATGCATGTGCGTATGGTTTTCTTCCACCTAACTGATCCTGCATACACATGGTATATATCAGGGGCTAATAATAACATTTCATACAATTAAATTCATTCTTAGATGCATTACAATTCCATTTTAGGTAGAATTTGTTTTATGACCCTAAAGTAGCTTTGAAAGAATTGAAACAGAACACTACTGTTGCTGAGTACCACAATCAATTTGAAGATTTATCTAATCAGGTCACATGTTTAAGTGAGAAATGGCTAATCTCCTTAGTCACGGCTGGATTACAAGACTATTTGAAATGTGAATTATTATTGGCTAAACCAACTATATATTCCACTGCAGTGTAACTAGCCAAACTACATAAATAAAAACACCAAGCTACAGAGAATAATTATAAAAGAATTCCATACCATCCATTGATCATAAGCCAACAAAATAAAAATCTTACCACAAAAAATATCAACCCACCTGTTAAGGTCTTTACCACTACCCACACTCCTTTCAGGAGATTATCTGCCTCTAAGATCAAGACAAACAGGGAGAAGGGACTTTGTTAGTTGTTACTATTGTGATGATAAGTTCTCACTTGGACACCATTGTCTCGTCTTGTTATCTCCTAATTGGAAATGAGGATATAGAAGAGATTTTGTAAAAACTAAACCCAGAGTTGGTGGAATAAGAGGAACCTATAAGCTCTATTATGGTGCAGCTAGTACAGCCGAAAATCAGTTTTAGTGCCATGGTGGGATAGTACCAGCCTACAACCTTTTGACTAAAAAAAATCTATAAAGAGCAAATCTTGATGGTGTTAATTGATGGGGTAGCACCCACAGTTTTATGAAGGTTAACATTGCTAAGAAATTGAAGTTACCAGTTCAGCAAGCTACCTCGTTACAGGTTATGGTGGGGAATGGAGATGTAATCGGGTGCTAGGCCCAATGTGAGGGAATTTATTTGGTAATGCAAGGATTCCAATTCACTGTGGACACATATTTTGGAGTTACAAGGAGCTTATTGGTTAATTGTGTCTTGGATATGTCACTACTCACTACAGGCTGCTTACTATGGAGTTTACAGTCGATAGCCATTCTATTAAGTTGCAAGGAAAATGCTTGTTGCAACCTGAATGTCTCAAAAACCTACAAGATGGTTCACACAGAAGCCGCTGCGACCTTCTATTATTTAAAGTTACTCGAGGAAGGTGCAACTTCCGCGGAGCCGGATGCCCAGCCCCCACATGAGGTACAAGAGGTCCTCGATAGGTGTCAGGTGGTTTTTGAAGAGCTTAAACAGCTGCCTCCGCAGCGGGATGTTGATCACAACATCAACTTACTACCTGGTTCACAACCGATTAATATGAGACCTTACAAGTACCCTCATTTCAAAAAATTAAAGATTGAAAGATTGGTTTTTAAGATGTTGGAACTCAGAGTGATAAGGGAGAGTTAAAGCTCTTTTTCCAGCCCTGTTCTATTAGTAAGGAAGAAACAAGGTAGCTGACGCTTATGTTAACTATTGGCCACTTAATGATATAACTGTAAAGGATAAATTTTCTATTTCCACAATCGAGGAGATACTAGATGAACTCTTTGGTACAGAATATTTTTCCAAGATTGACCTACGGTCTGGATATCATCAGATTCGGATACGAACGCCATTCCCATGACAGCTTTCTGTACTCATTCCGATCACTATGAGTTTATGGAGATGCCCTTTGGCCTTACGAATGTACCCTCAACTTTTCAAGCAACAATGAACCAAACTTTTAAACCTTATTCGAGAAAGTTTATTGCTGTTTTTTTTTAGGATATTTTGATCTATAGTAGTTCATGAGTGGAGCACATCTCACACTTGACTCTTGCACTTGAAACTCTTGCTCAAAACAAGTTTTTTTGCTAAAATGTCTAGTGTACATTTAGGCAACGACAAGTGGAGTATTTAGGGCACGTTGTGTGTGAGGAAGGCGTAAAAGTTGAATCGTCTAAGATAGCTGTTATTAGGGGTGCACATGGGGTCAGGTGAAATTGGATTTGCCTTGACCCGTACCTGACCCTACCGGGGCTATTTTTGAGACCCTTACCCCACCCTAGACCCGGTAAAATCATACTACTTTTGGGCCTCACTAAAACCGGGTCTCGACCAGGTGAAGTCTGAACCTTGATAAATTTTATGTCAAAAAATTATGATGCACTCATTTATAAAGAAGAAAAAAAATACTTGTTACAGAGAAGTTAATAACCATACTTGAACTTGAATTTGTCCATAAATTCTAATTTCATGCTTTTTTGATCTATTTCCTAATTCAACAAATGTGATTAAAAATAAAACAATAAGCTTATAATTAATATAACATAATATTGGAATTAATTTAAAATATATATCCTTTTTTAGTCCCCCTATGGTGCACATAGGTTGGGTGAAGCCGGGTTCGCCTTGACCCAGATCTAACCCTAAATAATGACTGAGTATATTTTTGAGACCCTTATCCAGTGAAATCACACCAAATTAGCCCTAAAGTATTCAAGTTCGGACCGAATCTTTAGACTGGGCCGTGTCATGTCACCCCTAGTTGCCATTCAAGCATGGCCAAAACCTACTAATCTCAAGCAACTAAGAAGATTTCTTGGACTAACCGGGTATTATCAAAAGTTTGTTGCAAGGTATGCCCAGCTGGCGCAACCCTTAACTGAGCTATTAAAGAAAAATAATTTTCATTGGGGGCTGGATGCAGACGCTACATTTGAGATGTTGAAAACTACAATGATGCAAACATCCGTGCTAGGCTTGCTGGACTTCTCTAAGCCTTTTACAGTGGAAATCAATGCCTCTAACACGGGAATTTGAGTGGTCCTAATACAGGAGGGGCACCCAGTGACTTACTTTAGCAAGAAGTTGAGTTCCAAACTAGCAGTGAGTTCAGCCTATGTTCGAGAACTCTATGCCATTACTTAGGCTATTGCGACATGGCGGTATTATCTTCTCGGGCGTAAATTCCGAGTAAAAACATATCACCAAGGGTTGAAAGAGCTCATGACTCAAGTGATTTTGACCCCAGAACAATAGTACTATTTGGTGAGATTACTGGGATATGACTTTGATATTGAATATCGTCTGGAAAAAATGAATCAAGTGGCTGACTCTTTTTCATGGCAGAGCAAGGAGGCTGTTCCACCAGCGCTTAACAGCCTCTCTTCAGTTCGAAACACCCTCATGGACTCTTTGATTTTTGCTAATAAAGAGGATCCTAGGATGTTGGAGTTGCAACAGCAGCTGCAAGAGGGAAAGTTGGGGACATATTACACTATGAGGGAAAGGTTGTTGTTATACCAAGGTAGACTTTCGGTGCCAGATTTCAATGGGTTAAGAAAACTCCGTCTCTATGATTTTAACTCATCTATAAAGGCATCAACAAGGGTATTCTAAATACCTACAAGGTTTTAGGAAAGCTATTTATTTGGCCAGAAATGCAGACAACAGTCCACCACCTTGTGGAGAAATGTCAATAGTGCCAAGTCACTAAATATGTTTCATCTAAACCTAAGTCTTATTGCAACTACTCCTAATTCCAGTGCGATCTTGGACTGATATTACTATAGACTTCATCATTCAATTACTTAAATCTGCAAATTTTACGGTAATTCTAGTTGTGGTGGACCGTTTTAGCAAGGTGGGTTATTTCAGTGCACTAAAGCCTGGCTTTATGGCTAAGGAAGCATCTCGGGTATTCATTAACAGTGTGGTCAAATTGTATGAATTTTCTCTTACCATCATTTCAAACCATGATTCCTTGTTTTTGAGTCGATTCTGGAAACATTTTTTGAACTTAGTGGAACTAAGTTTCACTATACTGCTGCCTATCATCCACAAGTCGATGGAAAATCAGAGGTTGTCAACCGCACTTTGGAACAGTATTTAAAGGTCTTTAATCACTCCTGTTCTAAACAGTGGGCGTCCTATTTATCATGGGTTGAATTCTGTTATAATGGGTCTTATCATTTGGCAATTGATATGTCGCCTCATGAAGCCCTCCATGGATTCCCTGTGTAGCCGCTACCTGGATACATTCTGGGACCACTTTGGTGATGGAAGTTGATAACTTTTTGAGGGTCAAAGAGGCATTGAATAGGAAGTTGCATTACTTTCTTCAATTAGCTCAAGATAAAATGAAGAAACAGTCCAATCAACACAGAAGGGAGAACTTTGAAATTGGTGATTGGGTTCTCTTATGGGTTAAACCTTACAGGCAAAAATCTCTAACAGTGCAGCCTAGTTATAGCAAACTCCATAAGAGGTTTTACAATCCCTATAAAGTAATTCAAAGAGTGGGGCGTGTGGGTTACCAGTTGGAGTTATCGCCGGGTTGGGCTTTACATCCAGTCTTCCACGTCTCTGTGCTTAAGGAATTCCATGGGACAGTGTTGTCAGAGACAAGCAGCTGCTGAACTACCGTCTTCGCTGCAACCATGCTTCATGGAGATTCTGGCATGCCGAATAGTCACTGGTGTGGAGGGACTGCAAACTCAAGTGTTAGTTGATTGGGAAGGGATCGCACTTGAGGAAGCCACTTAGGTTGATATTCAAGAACTGCAACTTATGTTTCTAGAGATTGACCTTGAGGGCAAGGTCATTTTGGAGGAAGGGATGATTGTTAGCCCAAGTTATATTACTATCTCTTCTAAAAACCCAATGGAAGAAGCAATAGTTGCATCTGTTCATGAGGAATTCAATGGGCCAAAAATGAGAAGCAAGAGCACTAGGCCCAAATCAGCTCCTAAGTGGACGCATAACTATGTGAAGAAATAGCATATGCCACACTAAATCATATTTTCCAATAGTTAGTTCCAGAGTATATGGGGGACAGATTCCTGCATAGTTTGTTAAGCAATTGGTGAAATATGGAGTCGTATATGAGGAGTTTTCACCCCTGACTCGAAGGAGGGGATTACTCATACTCTTATTTTTTTCTTCTTTTACATTCTTTTACTCAATTCAATAATACACACTTCTATCATTTCTTACTATTTCGTTGAATTATAATTTCTATATTTATTGCTTGATTTTGGAGACTAACAGTTGGTGTAAGTAAACTTTAGAGAAGTCTATTCAATTTTTATTTTTTTTCTTTTTTTGATGGACGAGACCACCAAACATTTTTTTCTTGATGCATGATGTTTTTGTTAATAATGCAATAATTGTTATTGGTGTGAGTAAATTTAAGAGAGATTTGTTTATTTTTTACTTTGCTTTTCTTTTCTTTTTATTGATGTGACCACTAAATATTTTTTCTTTCTCTCTTAAATATGGAAAGAATAATTTCAGTTCTAAATTTCTAATCAATATGTTTAATTTGATATTTTTCTTGTAATATTTTTTTAAGATAAATATAAGCTATTATTTTCACAAAAATACAAAGATTAAAAAATTATTAAATTTAAAAGCAGTTAAAGTATATTTAGTTATTTACAACAAACAACAACAATAACAAAGCCTTGTCCCACTAGGTGGGGGCGTTATTGAGCTTTGTTATGTATCATGTCAATAGAGAGACCGTTTACATGTAGATCTCGTTTGACCACCTCTTGGATGGTCTTCTTAGGTCTTCCTCTGCCTTTCATCCCTTGTCCATCTTCCATCTCATCCACCCTCCTGACTGGGTATTCTGTCGGTCTTCTTCTCATATGTCCAAACCACCTGAGACGCGATTCTACCATCTTTTCCACAATGGGTGCTACTCCAACTCTTTCTCTTATATTCTCGTTCCTTATTTTATCCAATCACGTATGACCATCCATCCATCTCAATATTTTTATCTCTGCCACACTCAACTTATGTTCGTGCTCCCCTTTAGCCGCCCAACACTCCGTACCATAAAACATAGTTGATCTTATAACAGTGCGATAAAATTTACCTTTAAATTTTAAAAGTACTTTTTTGTCGCATATAAAAATATATTTGAACTAATTTAATTTTAAAAATGATTAATATTTCGTGCATAGTTAAATATGCTATAGTTATTTAATAAAGACATAAGTAAACAAGTACATTCAAATATTTTAAGAAACTATTAAATGAATTTATCGAATATTGGGATATCTTAACTAAGAATATATATATATATATATATATATTTATTTATTGAAATATTTAAAAAAATGACCTATACTTTTAAACAACAATTGTTTAGATAATATTTTCGCGAAAGAACTACACCCTAAAAAGGTAATTAATAAAATAATAATCATCACTTCACTCCAAAAATTAATTATTTTTTTAAAGAGTGCTTATACTCCAAAAAAATTTAATTATTTTATTAATATCTATAATTTTATTAAATTTATAATTAAGTATCTATAATTTAAAAATTTATAATTAAGTTCTTATATTAAAAACACATTTATAATTAAATTTTTATTAGTTTTTCTTTTAGAAAAATACATAATTATTGTAAAATATGTGTTTTAAGAATATTTTATAATTTTTATATATCATATATAAAAACAAATATTCTAAAGAGCTTAAAAATCTAATTAAAAATTTTATCTAATACAAAATTCAAATGATAACTTTTAAATTATAAAAATTTAATTAAAATTTTGATAAAATTATAAAAATCAAAAGAATAATTAGACTTAAATAAAAAAAAAGAGAAAAACTAGACAATAAAAAATATTAACTCAAGTGTATTGTGAATAAATAGCATTTTCACTCATTATTCCTCTTTCGACTACTTGGAAGAAGATTATTAAGACTTATGATATTTTAAAAAAAGGATTTAGATGAAATGTGGGGAATATGCAACAATCTGTTTGGTATGATGAGTAGACTCTTCTTGGTAAACTTTGTGAGCTTACTTCTTATGTGCACATATCTGAAACAAATTTTTCTTTTGCTGATTTGTGGAGCAATGGTGTTAGGGAGGTGGATATCCTTGCCACACCAATTCTTCATGGGATCAAACAGTTTCTCTATAGCCTTAGGCCTCCAAGAATTAAGGATTGGGAGTTCGGATGGACTTGGTGGCCTATAGCGTTGAAGGTTTATAGAGGGTTATCGTTAGCTCTTGAAAAAAAAATAAATTGGACTGGTAACAGCAACTAGTGGTGGATTTGTATTCTAATATTCCAAAAAAGATGAAGATTATGATGTGGCTGGGTTTACAAAATGTCCTCCCAGCGAATGCCTTCCGTTCAAGCATCATTAATCTGAATCGGATAGGTGCTCAAGATGCAACAAGAATCAGGAAACGATGGAGCATTGTCTTAGAGATTGTGTGAAATCTAGAGTTATTTGAGAGATGTTGGATCCTTTGTTTTCTGATTTGTTTGAAGTACCTTTCTAGAGTTTTGGTTTTGGAAGGTCATGCTTGGTAAAGAGGAGTTATCTGGGGGCAGGACTTTGGTGGGTGTGGAGGCATCATTGTAATGATCTTTCCAATGCTGAAAATCTATGGTCAGATCATAAGGTTGTTGCTATGGCATGGATAACTGCTAATGATTTAAGAAGGTATGCCAAAAACAGTGCAATCTTTAGAACTTTCAAGAACCGGATAAGGTAGGAACCTCCAGCAGGTAATACTTTTAAAGTTAATTGTGATACGAGTTTATTTTTTTATTTGAACTTGGCTGGGATTGGTTATGTCATTAGAGACTCTAATGGTTGTTGAATTTCGGGTTGTTCTAGTAGCTGTCCCCCAAAGCCTAGTGTCAGATGTGAGCTTTTTGCTGTTTAGAGGGTTTGATTTTAGTTTAAGATTATGGCTTGAGTGATATTGTGTGCAAAATGGATTGTCTCAATATTTTGCACTTTTTACATAATTTGGCTAGTGGGTATAATTCTGATGATGTCAATATTCTTAACAAGATCCAGGAGCTTATGTAAAGACCTTGGTTGGTGCAATTTGTTTGGATAGCCCGTGAAGCTAACATTGTTGTAGATTTGTTGGCGAGATATGGAGCGACGACTAATCCTACTCATGTTATTTGTTCTGCGCCTTGTGAATTTGTGATGATCTTTAGCAACTCATGCTTGATGATATAGGATAGATGTTTTGCTTTTGTTTTATTTCTTTGCTTATTTTGTCACAAAAAAATCTCTTTGTCTATTATTTTTGCTTTTTTAATGAATTATTTTTATTGGCACATTTTGAGTGATGAAAGGATATTGATATCCTCATATATTTAGAGTGTTAGAGCAAAAACTAAAGAGAGAAAACTTAAGTTCAAGAAACACAGAAGCAAAATAAGCTTGAGAAAAAAGAACTAATAGAGTGAGCTTCGTTGATCACGCTTGAAATCATATATTACAAGATTTGAGGATTAAAATAGAATATAATAAGCTATTTATAGAAAACTGAAGCTAACAAAATAGTCTAAAAGAAAAAGTGGTAATAATAGAATTATTTAACATACTCTAACAAACTTGCTGACTAGACTAACTAACTATCCTATGCCTCTAATATCTCCGTTCCCTCAAATTGATATCAGAGCTTGTCACAGACCCTCAAGTTGTCTCTGAACTTGTGAAACAGACTTAGAGACAGGAGTTTAGTCAAAGTATCTGCAATCTGATTTTGTGCAGGTATGTGAACAACAAAGAGACATTTATGGTCAACTAATTCCCTTACAAAATGAAGATCAATATCTAAATGCCTACACCTACTGTGCAACATTGGATTTGCTGCCGACAAACATGAACTCTGGTTGTTACAATAGATGGTGGGAGGAACTGGTTATGGTATGCTAAGCTCTCCGAAGAGTTGTTGAAGACTAATTATCTCTGTCTGAGCAGCTGCAATTGATCTATACTCATCCTTTATGCTACTCCTACTAAGCTTGGTCTGCTTGTTGCTCTTCCACGAGATGAGATTATTCCTAAGATAAACACAAAATCCAGTTATTGACTTTCTATCATCCAAATCCAAAGCCCAATCAGCTTTTGTGAATGCTAATAACTTGAAATCAATAGACTTAGTGAACAATTCTATATGAAATCATACCTTTTAAGTATTTCAATATCCTTTTCATGTATTTCCAACGTTGCAGTGTTGGTTGTTGCACATATTAAGAGACTTTGTTGACTGCAAAAGCTAGATTAGATCTTGGCTCCCATTATTAATTTATAATTTTTTGAATTTTCACAAGGTTCTTAATCAAGCTTTGATAGTTTTATGTTCGAAACCATTGGTATTGTCATTGGTGAAGCAGCCTCCATGCCTGCTCTTTTTAATAAATCAGTAGCATATTTTGTTTGGGTAACAAGCAAGCTTCAATTGGACATATAGTTAGCTTTCAAACCTAGAAAAAACTTAAACAACCCCAAATCTTTAAGGGAAAAAAATATAATTTAGTTGAGATATTAACAAATCAATAGCCTTCATGTTGTTTCCTATGACAATAATGTCATCCACATACAATCAAAAGATATATAATTGAATTAGATTTTTTTTCCTTACAAAGAGAGAGGCATCAGATTTTGTGTTATGGAACCCAAACTTGTACAATGTGTTTGCCAAAGTTTGATACCAAGCACGAGGTACTTATTTCAAATCATAGATGGACTTTCTTAAATTATACATAAGATTAGAATTCTCATGACAATACCCCTGAGGTTGAGACATGAAAACGTTCTCTTTCAATTTTTTATTCAAAAAGGCTTTTGAAAAATCAAATTACCTTAGATGCCAGTTAAAAGAAACAGCAATGCTAAACACAATTCTCACAGTAGTTAATCTAACCATTAGACTATATGTAATATCTTACCACACAAAACTTTACACCTAGGATGTAAAACAGAGGTGACGAGGCACTACAACCTCTAAAAATAAAATATAAATACCTATAGTAGTCGAAGAAAGGAAGTATACTAGGAGCTTTGAAGATTTGGTGAAACAAATCGCAAAATCAAAAAGCGCAACTCTGATAAATAACGTAACTTGCGTAAGAAGAAACTACTGTTCTTATATATATAGAAAGTAAGAGTAAAGGATCAAGATACAAAATATCAAGCTCCAAACTCAGCCTGTGAAGCTAAGGCTAGCCAGAGAATAGTTATATATATATATATATATATATATATATATATATATATATATATATATATATATATATATATATATATATATAATCCACAACCCAACATACATAAAAGCAACCCTAGTTCTCCATAAACCTCTATGAGATGCAACAGTAAAACATATATTGATGAGCGGATAATTTGTACGCTTTTTGGCATTGTTTTTAGTATGTTTTTAGTATGATCTAGTTAGTTTTTAGTATATTTTTATTAGTTTTTAGTTAAAATTCACTTTTCTGGACTTCACTATGAGTTTGTGTGTTTTTCTGTGATTTCAAGTATTTTCTGGCTGAAATTGAGGGACCTGAGCAAAAATCTGATTCAGAGACTAAAAAGGACTGCAGATGCTGTTGGATTCTGACCTCCCTGCACTCGAAGTGGATTTTCTGGAGCTACAGAAGCCCAATTTGCGCGCTCTCAACGGCGTTGGAAAGTAGACATCCTGGGCTTTCCAGCAATATATGATAGTCCATACTTTGCCCAAGATTTGATGGCCCAAACCGGCATTCAAAGTCACCCTCAGAATTCCCAGCGTTAAACGCCGGAACTGGCACAAGGATGGGAGTTAAACGCCCAAACTGGCATAAAAGCTGGCGTTTAACTCCAAGAAGAGTCTCTACACGAAAATGCTTCAATGCTCAGCCCAAGCACACACCAAGTGGGCCCGGAAGTGGATTTTTACGTCATTTACTCATCTCTGTAAACCCTAGGCTACTAGTTCTCTATAAGTAGGACCTTTTACTATTGTATTTTCATCTTGGTTCTTCTGGTTCCCTCTCTGGGGCCGAGGCCAATGATCACACTATCACTTATGTATTTTCAACGGTGGAGTTTCTACACACCATAGATTAAGGTGTGGAGCTCTGCTGTACCTCGAGTATTAATGCAATTACTACTGTTCTTCTATTCAATTCCACTTGTTCTTGTTCTAAGATATCACTTGTTCTTCAACTTGATGAATGTGATGATCCGTGACACTCATCATCATTCTCACCTATGAACGTGTGACTGACAACCACCTCCGTTCTACCTTCGATTGGGTGAATATCTCTTGGATTCTTTAACCGGAATCTTCGTGGTATAGGCTAGAACTGATGGCGGCATTCAAGAGAATCCGGAAGGTCTAACCTTGTCTGTGGTATTCTGAGTAGGATTCAATGATTGAATGACTGTGACGTGCTTCAAACTCCTGAGGGCGGGGCGTTAGTGACAGACGCAAAAGAATCACTGGATTCTATTCCGGCCTGATCGAGAACCGACAGATGGATAGCCGTGCCGTGACAGGGTGCGTTGAACATTTCCACTGAGAGGATGGGAGGTAGCCACTGACAACGGTGAAACCCTTGCTTGAGCTTGCCATGGAAAGGAGTAAGAAGGATTGGATGAAGACAGTAGGAAAGCAGAGAGACGGAAGGGACAAGCATCTTCATGCGCTTATCTGAAATTCCTACCAATGATTTACATAAGTATCTCTATCTTTATCTTTATGTTTTATTCGTATATCACCATACCCATTTGAGTTTGCCTGATGATGAGCGGATAATTTATACGCTTTTTGGCATTGTTTTTAGTATGTTTTTGGTATGATCTAGTTAGTTTTTAGTATATTTTTAATAGTTTTTAGTTAAAATTCACTTTTCTGGACTTTACTATGAGTTTGTGTATTTTTCTGTGATTTCAGATATTTTCTGGCTGAAATTGAGGGACCTGAGCAAAAATCTGATTCAGAGACTAAAAAGGACTGCAGATGCTGTTGGATTCTGACCTCCCTGCACTCGAAGTGGATTTTCTGGAGCTACAGAAGCCCAATTGGCGCGCTCTCAATGGCGTTAGAAAGTAGACATCCTGGGCTTTCCAGAAATATATGATAGTCCATACTTTGCCCAAGATTTGATGGCCCAAACCGGCGTTCAAAGTCACCTTCAAGATTTCCAGCGTTAAACGCCGGAACTGGCACCCAAATGGGAGTTAAACGCCCAAACTGGCACTAAAGCTGGCGTTTAACTCCAAGAAGAGTCTCTACACGAAAATGCTTCATTGCTCAGCCCAAGCACACACCAAGTGGGCCCGGAAGTGGATTTTTATGTCATTTACTCATTTCTGTAAACCTTAGGCTACTAGTTTTCTATAAGTAGGACCTTTTACTATTGTATTTTCATCTTGGTTCTTCTGGTTCCCTCTCTGGGGCCGAAACCAATGATCACTCTTGTTCTTATGTATTTTCAACGGTGGAGCTTCTACACACCATAGATTAAGGTGTGGAGCTCTGCTGTACCTCGAGTATTAATGCAATTACTATTGTTCTTCCATTCAATTCCGCTTGTTCTTGTTCTAAGATATCACTTGTTCTTCAACTTGATGAATGTGATGATCCGTGAAACTCATCACCATTCTCACCTATGAACGTGTGACTGACAACCACCTCCGTTCTACCTTTGATTGGGTGAATATCTCTTGGATTCCTGATTGCACGATGCATGGTTGATCGCCTGACAACCGAGTGCTCGCCTGACAACCGAGCCAACCATTCCGTGAGATCAGAGTCTTCGTGGTATAGGCTAGAACTGATGGCGGCATTCAAGAGAATCCGGAAGGTCTAACCTTGTCTGTGGTATTCTGAGTAGGATTCGATGATTGAATGACTGTGACGTGCTTCAAACTCCTAGCAGGCGGGGCGTTAGTGACAGACGCAAAAGAATCGCTGGATTCTATTCCGGCCTGATCGAGAACCGACAGATGATTAGCCATGCTGTGACAGAGCATAGGACCATTTTCACTGAGAGGATGGGAGGTAGCCATTGACAACGGTGAAACCCTACATAAGCTTGCCATGGAAAGGAGTAAGAAGGATTGGATGAAGACAGTAGGAAAGCAGAGAGACGGAAGGGAAGGCATCTTCATGCGCTTATCTGAAGTTCCTACCAATGAATTACATAAGTACCTCTATCTTTATCTTTATGTTTATTTCGTTTATCACCATATCCATTTGAGTTTGCCTGACTAAGATTTACAAGATGACCATAGCTTGCTTCATACCAACAATCTCTGTGGGATCGACCCTTACTCGCGTAAGGTTTATTACTTGGACGACCCATTACACTTGCTGGTTAGTTGTGCGAAGTTGTGTTTATGCCATGGTATTGAACACCAAGTTTTTGGATTCATTACCGGGGATTATTTGAGTTGTGAAAAGTATTGATCACAATTTCGTGCACCAAGTTTTTGGCGCCGTTGCCGGGGATTGTTGAGTTTGGACAACTGACGGTTCATCTTGTTGCTTAGATTAGGTATTTTTTTTCAGAGTTCTTAAGAATGAATTCTAGTGTTTCAAGGTGATGTTCTTATCATCACCAAAGCTGATTGATCTTCATCAATTTAGCTCTTGAATGCAGTGTTCTGCTGAAGCTTGGCTGACCATGTCTAATTCCTTTAGACTGAAGCTTTAGACTAACATTGCATGATTCCTGGGATTCTCATTAAGAATTTTGATATCTTTTTCCACTTAATTTTCGAAAAACACAAAAAAATCAAAAAATCATAAAATCCAAAAATTTCTTGTTTGAGTCTAGTGTCTCATGTTAAGTTTGGTATCAATTGCATGCATCCATTCATGTGTTCTTAAGGATCTTCAAATAATTCTTGATGATTTCTTACTCTGATCTTTGAATTCTCTTGACTTGAGTGTTTTATGTGTCTCATATGCATTCTCATTAGTGTCAGTAGTATACAAACTGCTAAGTTTGGTGTCTTGCATGCATAGTTATTTGATTCTTGTTGCATTTTGATTTTTCCTTATTATTAAAAATCCAAAAATATTTTTTATTTGTGTCTTCTCAAGTCAATACTACAGAGAAATTAAAGATTCAGAACATACAGCAGAGGAATTATACAGAAAAGCTGGGCGTTCAAAACGTCCAGTGAAGAAGGACAGACTGGCGTTTAAACGCCAGCCAGGGTACCTGGTTGGGCGTTTAACGCCCAAAAGGGTATAGTTTTGGGCGTTAAACGCCAGAATGTGCACCATTCTGGGCGTTTAACGCCAGGATGGCACAAGAGGGAAGATTCTGTTTTTCAATGCAATTTTTTTCAGGTTTTCAAAGTTTTTCAAAATCAAATCTTTTTCAAATCATATCTTTTCAATCATGTGTTTTCAAAATCAATTTCTTTCCATTTTCAAAGATACTTACTATCAATTAATGATTTGATTCAACACTTCAAGCATGTTGCCTTTTCTGTTGAGAAAGGTTTAATGTTTGAATCGTATCTTTTCTTGTTAGTCAAGTTTTTAATTTTCAAAATCAAATCTTTTTAAAATGTTTTTCAAATCATATCTTCTCAATCACATCTCTTTTTAAAACTAATCATATTTTCTTAACCACATCTTTTTCAAAATAGTTTTCAATCAAATCTTTTTGATATTCTAATTTTAAAATCTTTTTCAAAAATCACTTGATTTCTTTTCCACTTTCATTTTCAAAAATCAAGTAATGTTTTCAAAAATGTTTTCAAAATCTTTTACTTAATTTTCGAAAATTACTTCCCTCCTTTTCACATCCTTCTATTTATGGACTAACACTATCCCTTAATGCAAAATTCGAACTCCATCTTCTTTGATAAGTTCGAATTTTCTACTTCTGTCTTCTACTCTTCTTTTCCTCTGACACTTTAAGGAATCTCTATACTGTGACATAGAGGATTCCACATTTTCTTGTTCTCTTCTCTTTCATATGAGCAGGAGCAAAGACAAAGGCATTCTTGTTGAGGCTGATCCTGAACCTGAAAGGACCTTGAAGAGAAAGCTAAGAGAAGCCAAAGCACAACTCTCTTTAGAGGACCTGACCGAATTCTTCAAAGAAGAAGAACACATGGCAGCCGAGAACAACAACAATGCCAACAATGCAAGGAAGGTGCTGGGTGACTTTACTGCACCTACTCCCGATTTCTATGGGAGAAGCATCTCTATCCCTGCCATTGGAGCAAACAACTTTGAGCTTAAGCCTCAATTAGTTTCTCTAATGCAACAGAATTGCAAGTTCCATGGACTTCCATTGGAAGATTCTCATCAGTTCTTAGCTGAGTTCTTGCAAATCTGTGACACTGTCAAGACTAATGGGGTTGACCCTGAGGTCTACAGACTTATGCTATTCCCTTTTGCTGTAAGAGACAGAGCTAGAACATGGTTGGACTCTCAACCTAAAGAAAGCCTGGACTCTTGGGAAAAGCTAGTCAATGCCTTCTTGGCAAAGTTCTTTCCACCTCAAAAATTGAGTAAGCTTAGAGTGGAAGTCCAAACCTTCAGACAGAAGGAAGGAGAATCCCTCTATGAAGCTTGGGAAAGATACAAACAATTAATCAGAAAGTGTCCTTCTGATATGCTTTCTGAATGGAGCATCATAGGTATTTTCTATGATGGTCTCTCTGAACTATCCAAGATGTCTTTGGATAGCTCTGCAGGAGGATCTCTTCATCTGAAGAAGACGCCTACTGAAGCTCAAGAACTGATTGAAATGGTTGCAAATAACCAATTCATGTACACTTCTGAAAGAAATCCTGTGAACAATGGGACTAGTCAGAAGAAAGGAGTTCTTGAGATTGACACTCTGAATGCCATATTGGCTCAGAACAAAATATTGACTCAACAAGTCAATATGATTTCTCAAAGTCTGTCTGGAATGCAAAATGCACCAAGCAGTACTAAGGAAGCTTCATCTGAGGAAGAAGCTTATGATCCTGAAAATCCTTCAATGGAAGAGGTGAATTACATGGGAGAACCCTATGGAAACACCTATAATCCTTCATGGAGAAATCATCCAAATTTTTCATGGAAGGATCAACAGAGACCCCAACAAGGTTTCAACAACAATAATGGTGGAAGAAATAGGTTTAGCAATAGCAAGCCTTTTCCATCATCTTCTCAGCAACAGACAGAGATTTCTAAGCAGAATAACTCTGACTTAGCAACCATGGTCTCTGATCTGATCAAAACCACTCAAAGTTTCATGATTGAAACAAGATCCTCCATTAGAAATTTGGAGGCACAAGTGGGTCAGCTGAGCAAGAAAATTACTGAACTCCCTCCTAGTACTCTCCCAAGCAATACAGAAGAAAATCCAAAAGGAGAGTGCAAGGCCATCAACATGGCCGAATTTTGGGAGGGAGAAGAGGCAGTGAACGCCACTGAGGAAGGTCTCACTGGGCGTCCACTGGCCTCCAATGAGTTCCCCAATGAGGAACCATGGGAATCTGAGGCTCAAACTGAGACCATAGAGATTCCATTGGACTTACTTCTGCCATTCATGAGCTCTGATGAGTATTCTTCCTCTGAAGAGGATGAGTATGTCACTGAGGAGCAAGTTGCTAAATACCTTGGAGCAATCATGAAGCTAAATGACAAGTTATTTGGAAATGAGACTTGGGAGGATGAATCCCCTTTGCTCACCAAAGAACTGGATGACTTGTCTAGGCAGAAACTGCCTCAAAAGAGACAGGATCCTGGGAAGTTTTCAATACCTTGTACCATAGGCACCATGACCTTCAAGAAGGCCTTGTGTGACTTAGGGTCAAGTGTAAACCTCATGCCTCTCTCTGTAATGGAGAAGTTAGGGATCTCTGAGGTGCAAGCTGCAAAAATCTCACTAGAGATGGCAGACAACTCAAGAATACAAGCCCATGGAATTGTAGAGGATGTTCTGGTAAAGATTGAAGACCATTACATCCCTACTGATTTCATAGTCCTAGAGACTGGGAAGTGCATGGATGAATCCATCATCCTTGGCAGACCCTTCCTAGCCACAGCAAAGGCTGTGATTGATGTTGATAGAGGAGAGTTGATCATTCAAGTGAATGAAGAATCCTTGGTGTTTAAGGCCCAAGGATATCCCTCTGTCACCATGGAGAGGAAGCATGAAGAGCTTCTCTCAAAACAGAGCCAAACAGAGCCCCCACAGTCAAACTCTAAGTTTGGTGTTGGGAGGCCACAACCAAACTCTAAGTTTGGTGTTGAACCCCCACATTCAAACTCTAAGTTTGGTGTTGGGAGGTTCCAACATGGCTCTGAGCATTCCTGAGGCTCCATGAGAGTCCTCTGTCAAGCTACTGACATTAAAGAAGCGCTTGTTGGGAGGCAACCCAATGTTATATTTTATCTATTTTATTTTGTTATTTTTTTTCTTTTTTGTAGGTTGATGATCATGAGGAGTCACAAAATCAATGAAAAAAGCAAAAACAGAATGAAAAACAGGAAGAAAAATAGCACACCCTGGAGGACGCACCTACTGGCGTTTAAACGCCAGTGAGGTTAGCTGTTGGGCGTTTAACGCCCAGTCTGGCACCATTCTGGGCGTTTAACGCCAGAAAGGGGCACCAGACTGGCGTTAAACGCCAGAAAGGGGCAAGAAGCTGGCGTTAAACGCCAGAAATGGGCACCAGCCCGGCGTTTAACGCCAGAAATGGCTAAAAACGTGATTTTGTTTGCCATTTGGTGCAGGGATGACTTTTTCTTGACACCTCAGGATCTGTGGACCCCACAGGATCCCCACCTACCCTACCACTCTCTCTCTCTTCTTCACCCATTCACCAATCACCTCAACACCTCTTCCCCAAAAACCCTTCACCTATCAAATCCCATCTTTCTCTTCACCACTCACATCCATCCTTCATAAAACCCCACCTACCTCACCATTCAAATTCAAGCCACCTTCCCACCCAAACCCACCCTCAAATGGCCGAACCTTCCCATCCCCCTCTCCTATATAAACCCTCCTTCCCTCCTTCATTTTCAGACATCCTAAACACCATTTCTCTCCCCTTTGGCCGAACACAAAGCCATTCCCTTCTTCCTCATTTCTTCTTCTTCTACTCTCTTCTTTCTTCTTTTGCTCGAGGACGAGCAAACATTTTAAGTTTGGTGTGGTAAAAGCATTGCTTTTTGTTTTTCCATAACCATTTATGGCATCCAAGGCCGGAGAAACCTCTAGAAAGAGGAAAGGGAAAGCAAAAGCTTCTACCTCCGAGTCATGGGAGATGGAGAGATTCATCTCAAGGGTGCATCAAGACCACTTCTATGAAGTTGTGGCCTTGAAGAAGGTGATCCCTGAGGTCCCTTTTTCACTAAAAAAGGGTGAATATCCGGAGATCCGACATGAGATCCGAAGAAGAGGTTGGGAAGTTCTTACCAACCCCATTCAACAAGTTGGAATCTTGATGGTTCAAGAGTTCTATGCCAATGCATGGATCACCAAGAACCATGATCAAAGTGTGAACCTGAATCCAAAGAATTATCTTACTATGGTTCGGGGGAAATACTTGGACTTTAGTCCGGAAAGTGTGAGGTTGGCGTTCAACTTGCCCATGATGCAAGGAGATGAACATCCTTACACTAGAAGGGTCAACTTTGATCAAAGGTTGGACCAAGTCCTCACAATCATATGTGAAGAGGGCGCCCAATGGAAGAGAGATTCAAGAGGAAGCCGGTTCAATTAAGAAGGCATGACCTCAAGCCCGTGGCTAGAGGATGGTTGGAGTTCATCCAAACGCTCAATCATTCCCACTAGCAACCGGTCCGAAGTTACCATAGACCGGGCTATCATGATTCATAGCATCATGATTGGAGAAGGAATAGAAGTTCATGAGGTTATAGCCCAAGAACTCTATAAGGTGGCGGACAAGTCCTCTACCTTGGCAAGGTTAGCCTTCCCTCATCTCATTTGTCACCTCTGTTATTCAGTTGGAGTTGACATAGAGGGAGACACTCCTATTGATGAGGACAAGCCCATCACTAAAAAGAGGATGGAGCACACAAGAGACCCCACTCATCATGAGATCCCTGAGATACCTCAAGGGATACACTTTCCTCCACAAAACTATTGGGAGCAACTAAACACCTCCTGATGAGCGGATATTTTATACGCTTTTTGGGGGTAATTTCATGTAGATTTTAGTATGTTTTAATTAATTTTTAGTAGAATATTATTAGTTTTTAGGCAAAAATCATATTTCTGGACTTTATTATGAGTTTGTGTATTTTTCTGGGATTTCAGTTATTTTCTGGCTGAAATTGAGGGAGCTGAGCAAAAATCTGAGTTAGGCTGAAAAAGGACTGCTGATGCTGTTGGATTCTAACCTCCCTGCACTCGAAATGGATTTTTTTGAGCTACAGGAGCCCAATTGGCGCGCTCTCAACGGCGTTGGAAAGTAGACATCTAGGGCTTTCTAGCAATATATAATAGTCCATACTTTGCGCGAAGATAGACGACGTAACTTGGCGTTGAACGCCAAGTACATGCTGCTGTCTGGAGTTAAACGCCAGAAAAACGTCATGATCCGGAGTTGAACGCCCAAAACACGTTATAACTTGGAGTTCAACTCCAAGAAAGGCCTCAACTCGTGGATAGCTTTAGTCTCAGCCCCAGCACACACCAAGTGGGCCCCAGAAGTGGATTTCTACACCAATTATCTTAGTTTACTCATATTCTGTAAACCTAGGTTACTACTTTACTATTTAAACTACTTTTAGAGATTATTCTTGTACCTAATGACATTTTCAGATCTGAATTACATACTTTTTGACGGCATGAGTCTCTAAACTCCATTGTTGGGGGTGAGGAGCTCTGCAGCGTCTCGATGAATTAATGCAATTGTTTCTATTTCATTCAAACGTGTGTATGGTCCGATCTAAGATGTTTATTCGCGCTTAATTGTGAAAGAGGTGATGATCCATGACACTCATCACCTCCCTCAATCTATGAACGTGTGTCTGACAAATACCTCTGTTCTACATCAGACTGAATGAACTTCTCTTAGATTCCTTAATCAGAATCTTCGCGGTATAAGCCGGATTGATGGCGGCATTCATGAGAATCCGGAAAGTCTAAACCTTGTCTGTGGTATTCCGAGTAGGATTCTGGGATTGAATGACTGTGACGAGCTTCAAACTCCTGAAGGCTGGGCATTAGTGACAGACGCAAAAGAATCAATGGATTCTATTCCAACCTGATTGAGAACCGACAGATGATTAGCCGTGCTGTGACAGAGCATAGGAACGTTTTCACTGAGAGGATGGGAAGTAGCCACTGACAATGGTGACACCCTACATACCGCTTGCCGTAGACGTGCTTTACAAACAATTGAGTTAAATATTACATTGCAGAAATTCAGAGGACAAAGCATCTCCAAAACTCCAACATATTTCTCATCACTGCACAACAAGTAACACTATTATTCTCTATTATTTTTCTAATAATTTTAATTACTTTGACTTCTTACAATTAAATCCAAATAACCTTATTGACCTCCTGACTAAGATTAATAAAATAAACATTGATTGCTTCAAACCAATAATCTCCGTGGGATCGACCCTTACTCACGTAAGGTATTACTTGGACGACCCAGTGCACTTGCTGGTTAGTTGTGCGAATCACAAATTCGTGCACCAAGTTTTTGGCGCCGTTGCCGGGGATTGTTGAGTTTGGACAATTGAAGGCTTATTTTATTTCTTAGATTAGGAATACTTTATTTTTGTTGTTATAGAGTCATTAAATTTTGATAGGATAGTCTCTTTTCAAAAATTTCTTTTCAAAAATATTATTTTTCTTAATTAGTTGTTAATTTTTCGTGAGTTTAGTGTCTTATTTTAAGTTTGGTGTTAATTGCATATTTTATATTTTCCTCAAAAATTTTCGTGTTAGTGTTCTTGGTTCTTCCTTGATCTTCAAGTTGTTCTTGTCCATTTTTCTTGATTGATCTTTAGTTTTTCTTGTTTTGTGTCTTTTCTTGTTTCTCTTGTGCTTTTTCAAACAGTAACTTTCAAAATTTTTTTTCTTGTATCCATTTTTAAAAATTAACTCTGAAGTTGCTGCCCATTTTGCTGGAGCTTTAGTAGTTGTTCTTCATAATTGGGTATCCTCTTTGGAATCTTTTTCAAAATTAATTTTTCTTTTATTGAATCTTGTACCAAACTTTAAGTTTGGTGTTTTCTTGTTAATCTTTTCTATAATTTTCGAAAATTTTATTAAAGTTTTCTAAAAATTTTAAGTTTGGTGTTCTTCCTTTTGTTCTTGGTGTTCTTGTGAATCTTCAAGGTGTTCTTGAGTTTTTCTTGTGTCTTGATCTTAAAATTTTTAAGTTTGATGTTCCTTGGTGTTTTCCCTCCAAAAATTTTCGAAAATAAGGAGCATTAGATCTAAAAAATTTTATATTTTCTAACTAATTTTGAACTACTTTTTCGAAAATTTTTTTTATATAAATTTCAGATTTTAATTTCAATTTTTTCGAAAAATTTTCAAAAAAAAAAAATATCTTTAACTTCTTTTTATATATATTTTGTTTTTATTTATTCCACTTTTTATAAAATAAATAAAATCAACATATAAATTATCTCTTGTAATCCAATATGGAAGCAAGTAGGAATGAACAGTCCAAGAGGACTCTGGGGTCATATGCTAACCCCACTACTGCTTCATATGGGAGTAGTATCTGTATACCCTCCATTGGAGCTAGTAGCTTTGAGCTGAATCCTCAGCTCATTATCATGGTGCAGCAAAACTGCCAGTATTCTGGTCTTCCACATGAAGAACCTACAGAGTTTCTGGCACAATTTCTGCAAATTGCTGATACAGTACATGATAAGGAAGTAGATCAAGATGTCTACAGATTATTACTGTTTCCATTTGCTGTAAAAGATCAAGCTAAGAGGTGGTTAAATAACCAGCCTAAGAACAGCATAAAAACATGGAAACAGCTGTCAGAAAAATTCCTGAATCACTATTTCCCTCCAAAACGGATGACACAGCTAAGGCTAAGCATCCAAGGCTTCAAACAAGGAGATAACAAATCCCTTTATGATGCCTGGGAGAGATACAGAGAGATGCTAAGAAAATGCCCCTCTGAAATGTTTTCAGAGTGGGTGCAATTGGACATCTTCTATTATGGGCTTACAGAAAAAGCTCAGATTTCTCTAGACCACTCAGCTGGTGGATCTATACATATGAGAAAAATAATTGAAGAAGCTCAAGAGCTCATTGATACAGTTGCCAGAAATCAGCATCTGTACCTAAGCAATGAATCTTCCATGAAAGAAGAAGCTAAAACAGTAACTGCAGAACTCAGTCCGGTGGATCAGGCTAATGAAATTAATCAGCAATTGGACTTTCTAACTCAGCAGCTAGCCGAATTCAAGGAAATATTACAGGAAACAAGAATGGCTAACAGGAATATGGAAGTGCAATTAAAGCAGACAGAAAAGCAACTGTCAAAACAAATAGCAGAAGAATGCCAAGCAGTTCAATTAAGAAGTGGGAAAACATTAAATACCTCACTTCAAAGCAGCAGCAAGCCAAGAAATGAACAGATGTCTACTCAAAGTCCCTCTGAGGACAATCAGAGCCCAGAGAGGAATGATGCTGGCACTGAACGCCCAGACCATGCTCATTCCTGGCGTTCAACGCCAGAAACAAGCATGAATCTGGCGTTGAACGCCCAAAGGGAACATGGTTCTGGCGTTCAAACGCCAGTAACAAATAAGGAAGTGGCGTCTAACGCCACTCCAGCTTCCACCCCTGGCATTCAAATGCCAGTGGGTGATCAGTCACATACAAGTGCTGATAACAACCCTTCTAAAAAGGCTTCCCAACCCACTTCTGTAGGTAATAAACCTGCAGCAACTAAGGTTGAGGAATACAAAGTCAAAATGCCTTATCCTCAAAAACTCCGCCAAGCGGAACAGGATAAGCAATTTGCCCGCTTTGCAGACTATCTCAGGACTCTTGAAATAAAGATTCCGTTTGCAGAAGCACTTGAGCAAATACCCTCTTACGCTAAGTTCATGAAAGAGATCTTAAGTCATAAGAAGGATTGGAGGGAGACTGAAAAAGTTTACCTCACTAAAGAATGCAGTGCAGTCATTCTGAAGAGCTTACCTGAGAAGCTTAAAGATCATGGAAGCTTTATGATACCATGCACATTAGAAGGTACTTGTACCAAGCAAGCTTTATGTGATCTTGGGGCAAGTATCAATCTAATACCTACATCTACTATCAGAAAGCTTGGTTTGACTGAAGAAATCAAACCAACCAGGATATGTCTTCAACTTGCTGATGGCTCCATTAAATACCCATCAGGAGTGATTGAAGACATGATTGTCAAGGTCGGGCCATTCGCCTTTCCTACTGACTTTGTGGTGCTGGAAATGGAGGAGCACAAGAGTGCAACTCTCATTCTAGGAAGACCTTTCCTAGCCACTGGCCGAACCCTCATTGATGTCTAAAAAGGGGAAGTAACCTTGAGAGTCAATGAGGAGGAGTTTAAGTTGAATGTTGTCAAAGCCATGCAACATCCAAACACCCCAAATGACTGCATGAGTGTTGATATTATTGACTCTCTGGTAAGAGAGGTCAATATGGCTGAGAGTCTCGAATCAGAGCTAGAGGACATCTTTAAAGATGTTCAGCCTGATTTGGAGGAATCAGAGAAGATAATAGAACCTCTGAAAATCCCTCAAGAAGAGGAGAAACCGCCAAAACCCGAACTCAAACCATTACCACCATCCCTGAAATATGCATTTCTGGGAGAAGGTGATACTTTTCCTGTAATTATAAGCTCTACCTTAGAGCCACAGGAAGAGGAAGCACTAATTCAAGTGCTAAGGACGCACAAGACAGCTCTTGGGTGGTCCATTAGTGATCTTAAGGGCATTAGCCCAGCCAGATGCATGCACAAAATCTTGCTGGAGGATGACGCCAAGCCAGTGGTTCAACCACAAAGGCGGCTGAATCCAGCTATGAAAGAAGTGGTGCAGAAAGAGGTCACTAAATTACTAGAGGCTGGGATTATTTATCCTATTTCTGACAGCTCCTGGGTGAGCCCTGTCCAAGTTGTCCCTAAGAAAGGAGGCATGACAGTGGTTCATAATGAAAAAAATGAACTGGTTCCTACAAGGACAGTTACAGGGTGGCGTATGTGCATTGATTATAGAAGGCTCAATACAGCCACCAGAAAGGATCATTTTCCTTTACCATTCATAGACCAGATGCTAGAAAGACTAGCAGGTCATGAATACTACTGCTTCCTAGATGGATATTCAGGTTATAATCAAATTGCAGTAGATCCCCAGGATCAAGAGAAAACGGCATTCACATGTCCATCTGGAGTATTTGCTTACAGAAGGATGCCATTTGGCCTGTGCAATGCACCTGCAACCTTTCAGAGGTGCATGCTCTCAATTTTCTCTGATATGGTGGAAAAATTCCTAGAAGTCTTCATGGATGACTTCTCAGTATTTGGAGACTCATTCAGCTCCTGCCTTAACCATTTAGCACTTGTTCTGAAAAGATGCCAAGAGACCAACCTGGTTTTAAACTGGGAAAAATGTCACTTTATGGTGACTGAAGGAATTGTCCTTGGGCACAAAATTTCGAACAAGGGAATAGAGGTGGATCAAGCTAAGGTAGAAGTAATTGAAAAATTACCACCACCTGCTAATGTTAAGGCAATAAGAAGCTTTCTGGGGCATGCAGGATTCTATAGGAGGTTCATAAAGGATTTTTCAAAAATCGCCAAACCTCTGAGCAACCTGCTAGCTGCTGACACGCCATTTATCTTTGATAAAGAGTGTCTGCAGGCATTTGAGACTCTGAAAGCTAAATTGGTTACTGCACCAATCATCTCTGCACCAGACTGGACATTACCATTTGAATTGATGTGTGATTCCAGTGACCATGCCATTGGTGCAGTGTTGGGACAAAGGCATGACAAGCTTCTGCACGTCATTTACTATGCCAGCCGTGTTCTAAATGATGCACAGAAGAATTACACAACCACAGAAAAAGAGCTACTAGCAATGGTTTACGCCATTGACAAATTCAGATCCTATTTAGTAGGATCAAAAGTGATTGTGTACACTGATCATGCTGCTCTTAAATATCTACTCACAAAGCAAGATTCAAAACCCAGACTCATCAGATGGGTGTTGCTTCTGCAAGAGTTTGATATAGAAATAAGAGACAGAAAAGGGACAGAGAATCAAGTGCCAGATCACCTGTCCAGAATAGAACCAGTGGAAGGGGCGTCCCTCCCTCTCACTGAGATCTCTGAAACCTTTCCGGATGAGCAACTGTTTGCCATCCAGGAAGTGCCATGGTTTGCAGACATTGCAAACTACAAGGCAGTGAGATTCATACCCAAAGAGTACAGTAGGGTGCAATCAAAGAAATTAATCACAGATGCAAAGTACTATCTTTGGGATGAA
Source organism: Arachis hypogaea (assembly GCF_003086295.3). NCBI lineage: Eukaryota > Viridiplantae > Streptophyta > Magnoliopsida > Fabales > Fabaceae > Arachis > Arachis hypogaea. Next base: position 104,785,165 of record NC_092045.1, on the reverse strand, counting down.
CCATATCTCTTTAAGAGACGTGCAGACGGAGTAATCCGTAGATGTGTGCCTAAAGAAGAAACACAGAAGATCCTTTGGCATTGCCATGGATCACAGTATGGAGGACATTTTGGAAGTGAACGAACAGCCACAAGAGTCCTCCAAAGTGGCTTCTACTGGCCTACTCTCTATAAAGATTCCCGAGCGTTTGTGCTTAATTGTGATAGTTGCCAAAGATCAGGCAACCTACCTCACAGTTATGCCATGCCTCAACAAGGAATCTTGGAGATTGAGTTGTTTGATGTATGAAGCATTGACTTCATGGGACCTTTCCCACCATCATACTCAAACACTTATATTCTGGTGGCAGTGGATTATGTATCCAAATGGGTGGAGGCTATTGCAACACCCACTAATGACACTAAAACAGTGTTAAAATTCCTCCAGAAACATATCTTCAGCAGATTTGGTATCCCTAGAGTGTTAATCAGTGACGGGGGCACTCATTTCTGTAATAAACAGCTTTACTCTGCTCTGGTACGTTATGGAGTCAACCACAGGGTAGCTACTCCATATCACCCACAAACTAATGGGCAAGCTGAAGTCTCAAATAGAGAACTTAAAAGAATCCTGGAACGGACTGTAATTAACCGAAGAAGGGATTGGGCAAGAAGCTTGGATGATGCTCTGTGGGCATACAGAACAGCATTCAAAAACCCCATAGGGACCTCTCCATACCAGCTTGTGTATGGAAAGGCGTGTCACTTGCCAGTGGAACTGGAACACAAGGCCTACTGGGCAACCAGATTCCTGAACCTTGATGCCAAGTTAGCTGGAGAAAGACGATTGCTCCAGTTAAATGAGCTAGAGGAATTTAGACTCAATGCTTTCGAGAATGCAAAAATTTACAAGGAGAAAGCAAAAAGATGGCATGATAAGAAATTGTCATCCAGAGTCTTTGAGCCAGGGCAGAAAGTTCTGCTATTTAATTCTAGGCTCAAATTATTCCCCGGGAAATTAAAATCCCGGTGGAGAGGTCCATATGTAATTACAAGTGTATCACCATATGGATACGTAGAGCTTCAGGATAATGAATCTAACAAAAAGTTTATTGTTAATGGACAGAGAGTTAAACATTATCTTGAAGGCAATTTTGAGCAAGAATGCTCAAAACTGAGACTTGATTAAAAGCTCAGTAATAGTCCAGCTAATGACATTAAAGAAGCGCTTGCTGGGAGGCAACCCAGCCATTCACAAAATTTAATTTTATTTGTTCTTTTTTTTAAATTGATCAAGTTTTACAGGTAGATGCCGGAGTATCTTCAAAAGGTGAAATAGCAATTGATTGAAGTCACAGAGTTACAGGGAAATTTGGAAGCTCACTGGCGTGAAAAAGCCAGTAAGAAACATTTTGGGCGTTGAACGCCCAAAAGAAGCACCCACTGGGCGTTCAACGCCAGTAAGGGTAGCCATCTGGGCGTTAAACGCCAGAAAGGAGCATCTTCTGGGCGTTGAACGCCAGAAAGAAGCACCTTCTGGGCGTTCAACGCCAGATTGTTAGCATCCTGGGCGTTCAGAAAAACGCCCAGTGACAAAGGACTTCCTGGCGTTCAACGCCAGAAAGAAGCATCAGCTGGGCGTTGAACGCCCAGGAGAAGCAGCATTTGGGCGTTAAACGCCCAAAACATGCATCGTTCGCCAGGATGGTGGGGAGGAGGTAAAATTCGTTTTTCTTTATAATTTTTCTAAATTTTTATGTTTCAATTCATGATTTCTTGCATAAACATGTTTCAAAATGTCATCCTTCAATTCCAAAATTTTTAATCCTAATTTCTAAAAACACTAATTTCTAAAATCCCTTTTTCAAAAATATCAAATATATCTTAATTCATAAACCCAACTCTTTTCCAATCCAAATCTTTTCAAATCTTTTTCAACTCATCATATCTTTTGGATTTTGAATTTGCCTCTCCCTCTATTCCTCTCCTGTCCTTTCTTTTGCTTAAGGACAAGCAAACCTCTAAGTTTGGTGTGAGTTGCCATGATCACTGAGCTAAAACTCATCAAGATCATGGCACCTAAGGGAACAAGAAGAGCAAGGATGTGAACTTAAAGGAGCTGAAGCGTCAGAAATTAATTCTTGAAGGCACCCCACAGACTAGAGGAACATCCACTTGTCAAAACACAGATCGTTGAGTTCTAATCTTTGCCTTAACTCTGTGATAACTGTTCTTATTAGAAATTTACCTTAGAAGTTATATATTAGTAGTAGTAATTAGTATCTCTACTTTGATTTTAATTCCAATTAAGTTATAATTTATTTTTCTCATCATCATTAAACATGAATAAAATAGTAGATTTTTAGAATAAAGAGGCAATATTTTTTCGAGTTCTTAATAAGAAAAATTCTAATTAATTATATGTGGTGGCAATACTTTTTGTCTTCTGAATGAATGCTTGAACAGTGCATATTTTTGATATTGAATTTTATGAATGTTAAAATTGTTGGCTTCTGAAAGAATGATGAACAAGAGAAATGTTATTGATGATCTGAAAAATCATGAAAGTGATTCTTGAAGCAAGAAAAAGCAGTGAAAAAGCAAAAGCTTGTGCGAAAAAAAAAGGAATAAAATAGAAAGAAAAAGAAAAAGCAAGCAGAAAAAGCCAATAGCCCTTAAAACCAAAAGGCAAGGGTAAAAAGGATCCAAGGCTTTGAGCATCAATGGATAGGAGGGCCTAAGGAAATAAATCCAGGCCTAAGCGGCTAAATCAAGCTGTCCCTAACCATGTGCTTGTGGCATGCAGGTCCAAGTGAAAAGCTTGAGACTGAGTGGTTAAAGTCGTGATCCAAAGCAAACAGAGTGTGCTTAAGAACTCTGGACACCTCTAATTGGGGACTTTAGCAAAGCTGAGTCACAATCTGAAAAGGTTCACCCAGTTATGTGTCTGTGGCATTTATGTATCCGGTGGTAATACTGGAAAACAAAATGCTTAGGGCCACGGCCAAGACTCAATAAGTAGCTGTGTTCAAGAATCAACATACTAAACTAGGAGATTCAATAACACTATCTGAATTCTGAGTTCCTATGGATGCCAACCATTCTGAATTTCAAAGGATAAAGTGAGATGCCAAAACTGTTCAGAGGCAAAAAGCTACAAGCCCCGCTCATCTAATAAGAATCTGAGCTTCACTTAAAACTCTGAGATATTATTGCTTCTTAATTTCTTTTCATCCTATTTTATTTATCTAGTTGCTTGAAGACAAGCAACAGTTTAAGTTTGGTATTGTGATGAGCGGATATTTTATACGCTTTTTGGGGGTAATTTCATGTAGATTTTAGTATGTTTTAATTAATTTTTAGTAGAATATTATTAGTTTTTAGGCAAAAATAATATTTCTGGACTTTACTATGAGTTTGTGTGTTTTTCTGTGATTTCAGTTATTTTCTGGCTGAAATTGAGGGAGCTGAGCAAAAGTCTGAGTTAGGCTGAAAAAGGACTGCTGATGTTGTTAGATTCTGACCTCCCTGCACTCGAAATGGATTTGTTTGAGCTACAGGAGTCCAATTGGCGTGCTCTCAACGGCGTTGGAAAGTAGACATCCAGGGCTTTCCACCAATATATAATAGTCCATACTTTGCGCGAAGATAGACGACGTAACTTGGCGTTGAACGCCAAGTACATGCTGCTGTCTGGAGTTAAACGCCAGAAAAACGTCATGATCCGGAGTTGAACGCCCAAAACACGTTATAACTTGGAGTTCAACTCCAAGAAAGGCCTCAACTCGTGGATAGCTTTAGTCTCAGCCCCAGCACACACCAAGTGGGCCCCAGAAGTGGATTTCTGCACCAATTATCTTAGTTTACTCATATTCTGTAAACCTAGGTTACTAGTTTACTATTTAAACTACTTTTAGAGATTATTCTTGTACCTAATGACATTTTCAGATCTGAATTACATACTTTTTGACGGCATGAGTCTCTAAACTCCATTGTTGGGGGCGAGGAACTCTGCAGCGTCTCGATGAATTAATGCAATTGTTTCTATTTCATTCAAACGTGTGTATGGTCCGATCTAAGATGTTTATTCGCGCTTAATTGTGAAAGAGGTGATGATCCGTGACACTCATCACCTCCCTCAATCTATGAATGTGTGTCTGACAAACACCTCCGTTCTACATCAGACTGAATGAACTTCTCTTAAATTCCTTAATCAGAATCTTCCCGGTATAAGCCGGATTGATGGCGGCATTCATGAGAATCCGGAAAGTCTAAACCTTGTCTGTGGTATTCCGAGTAGGATTCTGGGATTGAATGACTGTGACGAGCTTCAAACTCCTGAAGGCTGGGCGTTAGTGACAGACGCAAAAGAATCAATGGATTCTATTCCAACCTGATTGAGAACCGACAGATGATTAGCCGTGCTGTGACAGAGCATAGGAACGTTTTCACTGAGAGGATGGGAAGTAGCCACTGACAATGGTGACACCCTACATACCGCTTGCCGTAGACGTGCTTTACAAACAATTGAGTTAAATATTACATTGCAGAAATTCAGAGGACAAAGCATCTCCAAAACTCCAACATATTTCTCATCACTGCACAACAAGTAACACTATTATTCTCTATTATTTTTCTAATAATTTTAATTACTTTGACTTCTTACAATTAAATCCAAATAACCTTATTGACCTCCTGACTAAGATTAATAAAATAAACATTGATTGCTTCAAACCAATAATCTCCGTGGGATCGACCCTTACTCACGTAAGGTATTACTTGGACGACCCAGTGCACTTGCTGGTTAGTTGTGCGAATCACAAATTCGTGCACCACCTCCCTAGGAGAATTGAGTTCCAACATGGGACAACTAAGGGTGGAGCATCAAGAACACTCCATCATCCTCCATGAAATTAGAGAAGATCAAAGAATCATGAGAGAGGAGCAACAAAGACAAGGAAGAGACATTGAGGAGCTCAAGCACTCCATAGGATCTTCAAGAGGAAGAAAGAGCCGCCATCACTAAGGTGGACCCGTTCCTTGATTTCCTTGTTCTTTATTCTTCTGTTTTTCGAATTTTAGTGCTTATGTTTATCCATGTTTGTGTCTTGTGATCATTAGTGTCTTAGTGTCTATGCCTTAAAGTTATGAATGTCCTATGAATCCATCACCTCTCTTAAATAAAAACGTGCTTAATTGAAAAAGAAAAAGAATTGCATGAATTTCGAATTTTATAACAGTTTAATTATTTTGATGTGGTGGCAATATTTTTGTTTTCTGAATGTATGCTTAAATAGTGCATATGTATCTTGAATTTGTGGTTCATGAATGTTGGCTCTTGAAAGAATGATGAAAAAGGAGACATGTTACTGAGGATCTGAAAAATCATTACAATGATTCTTGAAGCAAGAAAAAGCAAAAAAAAAATTCGAAAAAAAAGAGAAAAAGAAAAGAAAAGAAAGAAAAAGAAAGAAAAAGAAATAAAGTTGTGATCCAAGGCAAAAAGAGTGTGCTTAAGAACCCGGGACACCTCTAATTGGGGACTCTAGCAAAGCTGAGTCACAATCTGAAAAGGTTCACCCAATTATGTGTCTGTGGCATGTATGTATCCGGTGGTAATACTGGAAGACAGAGTGCTTTGGGCCACAGCCAAGACTCAATAAGTAGCTTTGTTCAAGAATCATCATACTCTACTAGGAGAATCAATAACACTATCTGGATTCTAAGTTCCTAAAGAAGCCAATCATTCTGAATTTCAAAGGATAGAGTGAGATGCCAAAACTATTCAGAGGCAAAAAGCTAAAAGTCCCGCTCATCTAATTAATACTGATCTTCATAGATGTTTTTGGAATTCATTGCATATTCTCTTCTTTTTATCTTATTTGATTTTCAGTTGCTTGAGGACAAGCAACAATTTAAGTTTGGTGTTGTGATGAGCGGATAATTTATACGCTTTTGGCATTGTTTTTAGTATGTTTTTGGTATGATCTAGTTAGTTTTTAGTATATTTTTATTAGTTTTTAGTTAAAATTCACTTTTCTAGACTTTACTATGAGTTTGTGTGTTTTTCTGTGATTTCAGGTATTTTCTGGCTGAAATTGAGGGACCTGAGCAAAAATCTGATTCAGAGACTAAAAAGGACTGCAGATGCTGTTGGATTCTGACCTCCCTGCACTCGAAGTGGATTTTCTGGAGCTATAGAAGCCCAATTGGCGCGCTCTCAACGGCGTTGGAAAGTAGACATCCTGGGCTTTCCAGCAATATATGATAGTTCATACTTTGCCCAAGATTTGATGGCCCAAACCGGCATTCAAAGTCACCTTCAAGATTTCCAGCGTTAAACGCCGGAACTGGCACCCAAATGGGAGTTAAACGCCCAAACTGGCACTAAAGCTGGCGTTTAACTCCAAGAAGAGTCTCTACACGAAAATGCTTCATTGCTCAGCCCAAGCACACACCAAGTGGGCCCGGAAGTGGATTTTTATGTCATTTACTCATTTCTGTAAACCTTAGGCTACTAGTTTTCTATAAGTAGGACCTTTTACTATTGTATTTTCATCTTGGTTCTTCTGGTTCCCTCTCTGGGGCCGAAACCAATGATCACTCTTGTTCTTATGTATTTTCAACGGTGGAGCTTCTACACACCATAGATTAAGGTGTGGAGCTCTGCTGTACCTCGAGTATTAATGCAATTACTATTGTTCTTCCATTCAATTCCGCTTGTTCTTGTTCTAAGATATCACTTGTTCTTCAACTTGATGAATGTGATGATTCGTGACACTCATCACCATTCTCACCTATGAACGTGTGACTGACAACCACCTCCGTTCTACCTTTGATTGGGTGAATATCTCTTGGATTCCTGATTGCACGATGCATGGTTGATCGCCTGACAACCGAGTGCTCGCCTGACAACCGAGCCAACCATTCCGTGAGATCAGAGTCTTCGTGGTATAGGCTAGAACTGATGGCAGCATTCAAGAGAATCCGGAAGGTCTAACCTTGTCTGTGGTATTCTGAGTAGGATTCGATGATTGAATGACTGTGACGTGCTTCAAACTCCTAGCAGGCGGGGCGTTAGTGACAGACGCAAAAGAATCGCTGGATTCTATTCCGGCCTGACCGAGAACCGACAGATGATTAGCCATGCTGTGACAGAGCATAGGACCATTTTCACTGAGAGGATGGGAGGTAGCCATTGACAACGGTGAAACCCTACATAAGCTTGCCATGGAAAGGAGTAAGAAGGATTGGATGAAGACAGTAGGAAAGCAGAGAGACGGAAGGGAAGGCATCTTCATGCGCTTATCTGAAGTTTCTACCAATGAATTACATAAGTACCTCTATCTTTATCTTTATGTTTATTTCGTTTATCACCATATCCATTTGAGTTTGCCTGACTAAGATTTACAAGATGACCATAGCTTGCTTCATACCAACAATCTCTGTGGGATCGACCCTTACTCGCGTAAGGTTTATTACTTGGACGACCCAGTACACTTGCTGGTTAGTTGTGCGAAGTTGTGTTTATGCCATGGTATTGAACACCAAGTTTTTGGATTCATTACCGGGGATTATTTGAGTTGTGAAAAGTATTGATCACAATTTTGTGCACCACCTGACTAAGATTTACAAGGTGACCATAGCTTGCTTCATACCAACAATCTCTGTGGGATCGACCCTTACTCGCGTAAGGTTTATTACTTGGACGACCCAATACACTTGCTGGTTAGTTGTGCGAACTTGTGTTTATGCCATGGTATTGAACACCAAGTTTTTGGATTCATTACCGGGGATTATTTGATTTGTGAAAAGTATTGATCACAATTTCGTGCACCAAGTTTTTGGCGCGGTTGCCGGGGATTGTTCGAGTATGGACAACTGACGGTTCATCTTGTTGCTTAGATTAGGTATTTTTTTTTCAGAGTTCTTGAGAATGAATTCTAGAGTTTCATGATGATCTGTTGAAATCTGGCTGGCTGTGAAGCCATGTCTAATTTCATTGGACCGAGGTTTCAACTTATCGTCACAAAAGCTTGTTGATTTCTATCAATCTTGCTATTGGAGCAGTGATCTGCTAAGGCTTGGCTGGCCATTGGCCATGTCTAGTGTTTTGGACCGAAGCTTTCTTTGAAAGCTTGGCTGGCTGTGAAGCCATGTCTAATTCCTGGACCGGAGTCTTAGACTAGCATTGCATGATTCCTGGAATTCTCATTAAGAATTTTGATACCTTTATTTTCTTTTTCCACTTAATTTTCGAAAAAAGCACAAAAAAATTTTACAAAGTCATAAAATCCAAAAAAATATTTCTTGTTTGAGTCTAGTTTCATGTTAAGTTTGGTGTCAATTGCATGCATTCATTCATGTGTCTTAGTGATCTTCAAGATGTTCTTGATGATTTCTTACTCTAATCTTTAAATTCTCTTGACTTGAGTGTTTTGTGTGTCTCATATGCATTCTCATTAGTGTCAGTAGTATACAAACTGCTAAGTTTGGTGTCTTGCATGCATTGTTATTTGATTCTTGTTGCATTTTGATTATTCCTTATTATTAAAAATCCAAAAATATTTTTAATTTGTGTCTTCTCAAGTCAATAATACAGAGAATTGAAGATTCAGAACATACAGCAGAGGAATTACACAGAAAAAGCTGGGCGTTCAAAACGCCCAGTGAAGAAGGACAGACTGGCGTTTAAATGCCAGCAAGGGTACCTGGTTGGGCGTTTAACGCCCAAAAGGGTATAGTTTTGGGCGTTAAACGCCAGAATGTGCACCATTCTGGGCGTTTAACGCCAGGATGGCACAAGAGGGAAGATTCTGTTTTTCAATGCAATTTTTTTCAGGTTTTCAAAGTTTTTCAAAATCAAATCTTTTTCAAATTATATCTTTTCAATCATATGTTTTCAAAATCAATTTCTTTCTATTTTTAAAAAATACTTGCTATCAATCAATGATTTGATTCAACATTTCAAGTATGTTGCCTTTTCTGTTGAGAAAGGTTTAATGTTTGAATCATATCTTTTCTTGTTAGCCAAGTCATTAATTTTCAAAATCAAATCTTTTTAAAATGTTTTTCAAATCATATCTTCTCAATCACACCTTTTTTAAAAAAACTAATCATATCTTCTTAACCACATCTTTTTCAAAATAGTTTTCAATCAAATCTTTTTTATTTCTAAATTCAAAATCTTTTTCAAAAATCACTTGATTTCTTTCCCACTTTTATTTTCGAAAATCAATTAGTGTTTTTCAAAATGTTTTCAAAATCTTTCACCCAATTTTCGAAAATTACTTCCCTCCTTCTCACATCCTTCTATTTATGGACTAACACTATTCCTTAATGCAAAATTCGAACCCCATCATCTTTGATAAGTTCAAATTTTCTACTTCTGTCTTCTATTTTTCTTTTCCTCTGACACCTCAAGGAATCTCTATACTGTGACATAGAGGATTCCATATTTTCTTGTTCTCTTCTCTTTCTTATGAGCAGGAGCAAGGACAAAAACATTCTTGTTGAGGCTGATCCTGAACCTGAAAGGACCTTGAAGAGAAAGCTAAGAGAAGCCAAGGCACAACTCGCTGTAGAGAACCTAACAGAAATCTTCAAAGAAGAAGAACCTATGGCAGCCGAAAACAACAACAATGCCAACAATGCAAGGAAGGTGCTGGGTGACTTTACTGCACCTACTCCCGACTTCTATGGGAGAAGCATCTCTATCCCTGCCATTGGAGCAAACAACTTTGAGCTTAAGCCTCAATTAGTTTCTCTAATGCAACAGAATTGCAAGTTCCATGGACTTCCATTGGAAGATCCTCATCAGTTTTTAGTTGAGTTCTTGCAAATCTGTGACACTGTCAAGACTAATGGGGTTGACCCTGAGGTCTACAGACTTATGCTATTCCCTTTTGCTGTAAGAGACAGAGCTAGAACATGGTTGGACTCTCAACCTAAAGAAAGCCTGAACTCTTGGAAAAAGCTAGTCAATGCCTTCTTGGCAAAGTTCTTTCCACCTCAAAAATTGAGTAAGCTTAGAGTGGAAGTCCAAACCTTCAGACAGAAGGATGGAGAATCCCTCTATGAAGCTTGGGAAAGATACAAACAATTAATCAGAAAGTGTCCCTCTGACATGCTTTCTGAATGGAGCATCATAGGTATTTTCTATGACGGTCTCTCTGAACTATCCAAGATGTCTTTGGATAGCTCTGCTGGAGGATCTCTTCATCTGAAGAAGACGCCTACAGAAGCTCAAGAACTAATTGAAATGGTTGCAAATAACCAATTCATGTACACTTCTGAAAGGAATCTTGTGAACAATGGGACCAATCAAAAGAAAGGAGTTCTTGAGATTGACACTCTGAATGCCATATTGGCTCAGAACAAAATATTGACTCAGCAAGTCAATATGATTTCTCAAAGTCTGTCTGGAATGCAAAATGCACCAAGCAGTACTAAGGAAGCTTCATCTGAGGAAGAAGCTTATGATCCTGAGAACCCTTCAATGGAAGAGGTGAATTACATGGGAGAACCCTATGGAAACACCTATAATCCTTCATGGAGAAATCATCCAAATTTCTCATGGAAGGATCAACAGAGACCTCAACAAGGTTTCAATAACAATAATGGTGGAAGAAACAGGTTTAGCAATAGCAAGCCTTTTCCATCATCTTCTCAGCAACAGACAGAGAATTCTAAGCAGAACCACTCTGACTTAGCAACCATGGTCTCTGATCTAATCAAAACCACTCAAAGTTTCATGACTGAAACAAGGTCCTCCATTAGAAACTTGGAGGCACAAGTGGGTCAGCTGAGCAAGAAAATTACTGAACTCCCTCCTAGTACTCTTCCAAGCAGTACAGAAGAAAATCCAAAAGGAGAGTGCAAAGCCATCAACATGGCCGAATTTGGAGAGGAGAGAGAGGCAGTGAACGCCACTGAAGAAGACCTCAATGGACGCCACTGGCCTCCAATGAGTTCCCCAATGAGGAACCATGGGAATCTGAGGCTCAAAATGAGACCATAGAGATTCCATTGAATTTACTTCTGCCATTCATGAGCTCTGATGAGTATTCTTCCTCTGAAGAGGATGAGTATGTCACTGAAGAGCAAGTTGCTAAATACCTTGGAGCAATCATGAAGCTAAATGACAAGTTATTTGGAAATGAGACTTGGGAGGATGAACCCCCTTTGCTCACCAAAGAACTGGATGACTTGTCTAGGCAGAAATTACCTCAAAAGAGACAGGATCCCGGGAAGTTTTCAATACCTTGTACCATAGGCACCATGACCTTCAAGAAGGCCTTGTGTGACTTAGGGTCAAGTGTAAACCTCATGCCTCTCTCTGTAATGGAGAAGCTAGGGATCTTTGAGGTACAAGCTGCAAAAATCTCACTAGAGATGGCAGACAACTCAAGAAAACAAGCCTATGGACTTGTAGAGGATGTTCTGGTAAAAGTTGAAGACCATTACATCCCTGCTGATTTCATAGTCCTAGAGACTGGGAAGTGCATGGATGAATCCATCATCCTTGGCAGACCCTTCCTAGCCACAGCAAGGGCTGTGATTGATGTTGATAGAGGAGAATTGATCATTCAAGTGAATGAAGAATCCCTTGTGTTTAAGGCTCAAGGATATCCCTCTGTCACCATGGAGAGGAAGCATGAAGAGCTTCTCTCAAAACAGAGCCAAACAGAGCCCCCACAGTCAAACTCTAAGTTTGGTGTTGGGAGGCCACAACCAACTTCTAAGTTTGGTGTTGAACCCCTACATTCAAACTCTAAGTTTGGTGTTGGGAGGTTCCAACATTGCTCTGAGTATCTGTGAGGCTCCATGAGAGCCCACTGTCAAGCTAATGACATTAAAGAAGCGCTTGTTGGGAGGCAACCCAATGTTATATTTTATCTATTCTCTTTTGTTATTTTATGTTTTTTGTAGGTTGATGATCATGAGAAGTCACAAAATCAATGAAAAAAGCAAAAATAGAATGAAAAACAGAAAGAAAAACAGCACACCCTGGAGGAGAGCGTGCTGGCGTTTAAACGCCAGTGAGGCTAGCTGTTGGGCGTTTAACGCCCAGTCTGGCACCATTCTGGGCGTTTAACGCCAGAAAGGGGCACCAGACTGGCGTTAAATGCCAGAAAAGGGCAAGAAGCTGGCGTTAAACGCCAAAAATGGGCACCAGCCCGGCGTTTAACGCCAGAATTGGCATAAAACGCAATTTTGCTTGCCATTTGGTGCAGGGATGACTTTTTCTTGACACCTCAGGATCTGTGGACCCCACAGGATCCCCACCTACCCTACCACACTCTCTCTCTTCTTCACCCATTCACCAATCACCTCAACACCTCTTCCCCAAAAACCATTCACCTATCAAATCCCATATTTCTCTTCACCACTCACATCCATCCTTCATAAAACCCCACCTACCTAACCATTCAAATTCAAAACACTTTCCCTCCCAAACCCACCCTCACATAGCCGAACCATCACCACCCCCCACTCCTATATAAACCCATCTTCACTCCTTCATTTTCACACAACCTAAACACCACTTCTCCCCCTTTTGGCCGAACACAAAAGCCATTCCCTTCTTCCTCATTTCTTCTTCTTCTACTCTCTTCTTTCTTCTTTTGCTCGAGGACGAGCAAACATTTTAAGTTTGGTGTGGTAAAAGCGTTGCTTTTTGTTTTTCCATAACCATTTATGGCATCCAAGGCCGGAGAAACCTCTAGAAAGAGGAAAGGGAAGGCAAAAGCTTCCACCTCCGAGTCAGGGGAGATGGAAAGATTCATCTCAAGGGTGCATCAAGACCACCTCTATGAAGTGGTGGCCTTGAAGAAGGTGATCCCCGAGGTCCCTTTTTCACTCAAAAAGGGTGAATATCCGGAGATCCGACATGAGATCCGAAGAAGAGGTTGGGAAGTTCTTACCAACCCCATTCAACAAGTCGGAATCTTAATGGTTCAAAAGTTCTATGCCAATGCATGGATCACCAAGAACCATGATCAAAGTGTGAACCCGGATCCAAAGAATTATCTTACTATGGTTCGGGGGAAATACTTGGATTTTAGTCCGGAAAGTGTAAGGTTGGCATTCAATTTGCCCATGATGCAAGGAGATGAACATCCTTACACTAGAAGGGTCAACTTTGATCAAAGGTTGGACCAAGTCCTCACAGTTATTTGTGAAGAGGGCGCCCAATGGAAGAGAGATTCAAGAGGAAAGCCGGTTCAATTGAGAAGGTATGACCTCAAACCCGTGGCTAGAGGATGGTTGGAGTTTATCCAACGCTCAATCATTCCCACTAGCAACCGGTCCGAAGTTACTATAGACCGGGCTATCATGATTCATAGCATCATGATTGGAGAAGAAATAGAAGTTCATGAGGTTATATCTCAAGAACTTTATAAGGTGGCGGACAAGTCTTCTACCTTGGCAAGGTTAGCCTTTCCTCATCTCATTTGTCACCTCTGTTATTCGGTTGGAGTTGACATAGAGGGAGACATCCCTATTGATGAGGACAAGCCCATCACTAAGAAGAGGATGGAGCACACAAGAGACCCCACTCATCATGAGATCCCTGAGATACCTTAAGGGATGCACTTTCCTCCACAAAACTATTGGGAGCAACTAAACACCTCCCTAGGAGAATTGAGTTCCAACATGGGACAACTAAGGGTGGAGCATCAAGAACACTCCATCATCCTCCATGAAATTAGAGAAGATCAAAGAATCATGAGAGAGGAGCAACAAAGACAAGGAAGAGACATTGAGGAGCTCAAGCACTCCATAGGATCTTCAAGAGGAAGAAAGAGCCGCCATCACTAAGGTGGACCCGTTCTTTAATTTCCTTGTTCTTTATTTTCTGTTTTTCAAAAATTATGCTTGTGTTTATCTATGTTTGTGTCCTGTGATCATTAGTGTCTTAGTGTCTATGCCTTAAAGTTATGAATGTCCTATGAATCCATCACCTTTCTTAAATGAAAAATGTTCTTAATTGAAAAAGAAAAGAATTGCATGAATTTTGAATTTTATAACAGTTTGATTATTTTGATGTGGTGGCAATACTTTTGTTTTCTGAATGTGTGCTTAAACAGTGCATATGTCTTTTGAATTTGTGGTTCATGAATGTTGGCTCTTGAAAGAATGATAAAAAAGGAGACATGTTACTGAGGATCTGAAAAATCATAAAAATGATTCTTGAAGCAAGAAAAAGCAATGAAAAAAAAATTTCGAAAAAAAAAGAGAGAAAGAAAAAGAAAGAGAAAAAGAAAGAAAAAGAAAGAAATAAAGTTGTGATCCAAGGCAAAAAGAGTGTGCTTAAGAACCCTGGACACCTCTAATTGGGGACTCTAGCAAAGCTGAGTCACAATCTGAAAAGGTTCACCCAATTATGTGTCTGTGGCATGTATGTATCCGGTGGTAATACTAGAAGACAGAGTGCTTTGGGCCACGGCCAAGACTCAATAAGTAGCTATGTTCAAGAATCATCATACTTTACTAGGAGAATCAATAACACTATCTGGATTCTAAGTTCCTAAAGAAGCCAATCATTCTGAATTTCAAAGGATAGAGTGAGATGCCAAAACTATTCAGAGGCAAAAAGCTAAAAGCCCCGCTCATCTAATTAATACTGATCTTCATAGATGTTTTTGGAATTCATTGCATATTCTCTTCTTTTTATCTTATTTGATTTTCAGTTGCTTGAGGACAAGCAACAATTTAAGTTTGGTGTTGTGATGAGCGGATAATTTGTATGCTTTTTGGCATTGTTTTTAGTATGTTTTTAGTGTGATCTAGTTAGTTTTTAGTATATTTTTATTAGTTTTTAGTTAAAATTCACTTTTCTGGATTTCACTATGAGTTTGTGTGTTTTTCTGTGATTTCAGGTATTTTCTGGCTGAAATTGAGGGACCTGAGCAAAAATCTGATTCAGAGACTAAAAAGGACTACAGATGCTGTTGGATTCTGACCTCCCTGCACTCGAAGTGGATTTTCTGGAGCTACAGAAGCCCAATTGGCGCGCTCTCAACGGCGTTGGAAAGTAGACATCCTGGGCTTTCCAGCAATATATGATAGTCTATACTTTGCCCAAGATTTGATGGCCCAAACCGGCGTTCAAAGTCACCCTCAGAATTCCCAGTGTTAAACGCCGGAACTGGCACAAGGATGGGAGTTAAACGCCCAAACTGGCATAAAAGCTGGCGTTTAACTCCAAGAAGAGTCTCTACACGAAAATGCTTCAATGCTCAGCCCAAGCACACACCAAGTGGGCCCGGAAGTGGATTTTTACGTCATTTACTCATCTCTGTAAACCCTAGGCTACTAGTTCTCTATAAGTAGGACCTTTTACTATTGTATTTTCATCTTGGTTCTTCTGGTTCCCTCTCTGGGGCCGAGGCCAATGATCACACTATCACTTATGTATTTTCAATGGTGGAGTTTCTATACACCATAGATTAAGGTGTGGAGCTCTGCTGTACCTCGAGTATTAATGCAATTACTACTGTTCTTCTATTCAATTCCGCTTGTTCTTGTTCTAAGATATCACTTGTTCTTCAACTTGATGAATGTGATGATCCGTGACACTCATCATCATTCTCACCTATGAACGTGTGACTGACAACCACCTCCGTTCTACCTTCGATTGGGTGAATATCTCTTGGATTCTTTAACCGGAATCTTCGTGGTATAGGCTAGAACTGATGGCGGCATTCAAGAGAATCCGGAAGGTCTAACCTTGTCTGTGGTATTCTGAGTAGGATTCAATGATTGAATGACTGTGACGTGCTTCAAACTCCTGAGGGCGGGGCGTTAGTGACAGACGCAAAAGAATCACTGGATTCTATTCCGGCCTGATCGAGAACCGACAGATGGATAGCCGTGCCGTGACAGGATGCGTTGAACATTTCCACTGAGAGGATGGGAGGTAGCCACTGACAACGGTGAAACCCTTGCTTGAGCTTGCCATGAAAAGGAGTAAGAAGGATTGGATGAAGACAGTAGGAAAGCAGAGAGACGGAAGGGACAAGCATCTTCATGCGCTTATCTGAAATTCCTACCAATGATTTACATAAGTATCTCTATCTTTATCTTTATGTTTTATTCGTATATCACCATACCCATTTGAGTTTGCCTGACTAAGATTTACAAGGTGACCATAGCTTGCTTCATACCAACAATCTCTGTGGGATCGACCCTTACTCGCGTAAGGTTTATTACTTGGACGACCCAGTACACTTGCTGGTTAGTTGTGCGAAGTTGTGTTTATGCCATGGTATTGAACACCAAGTTTTTGGATTCATTACCGGGGATTATTTGATTTGTGAAAAGTATTGATCACAATTTCGTGCACCATATATACACAGGGAGAATATATATATATATATATATATATATATATATATATATATATATATATATATATATATATATATTCCCACTTCGCTGTGGAGAACTCTAGACGCCTAGCGAGGTGCCTCTCGACCTGCATTTGAAAAACACAACATTGTATAGAATGAGAACTAGGGGTTCTCAGCATGGTAAAAGTGCCACGCACATAAGATATAAGGTCATTGGAATGCCAGAGGCAATCCTAGAACGCTGACATTCAGATTATAAATATTAAAGAACTAAAACAGAATCCATGAATCAGGGTGGTTATCTAAGGCTTTCTAAACTAAACTAATTCCTTAAATCTAACTAAAACTGAACTAGAATCCTAAATCTCTCCGCCTTTCCTCCGTTCCTCCATCTCCAGTGAAATTATAGAGACAAACAAGCAGATAATGTCAAACACAGGTAGAATACAAGTAATGCATATCAAATAGCATGTTATAATCACTTAGGCAATCCCAATTAATACACAAGCAAGCAATTCAAATAATATGCATATGATGCATGCCTGTCCTATGACTGATGAGTCTCATCTGTCGGTTATCAAGCCAACCCGACAAGTCTGGCTGCTAAATCCTGGACTGTCCCCCGTCGCGCATCCCCATGAGTCTATGCATAGCTTTTTCTCTTCTCATTCATAAATCATATATATATAAAACTTTACTCAATGGGGGTTAACCTTCTTGGGAATTTATAAGTGCCCAGTCACCCTTACGACGTAGGATCAACAGAGTATCGAGTCTCAACCTGGAACACGTGGTGGCATGCCACGGAACGTTACCCAGGATAACTCGTATCTCAGATAATCATTTCATATTCATTCATTAACATTTCATAATCATTCATTACATACTCATCTTAAAATTGCACTTTTATATATAACTCATTTTAACCCGGAGCAAGTGGGGCAAAACCACAACCCTTGCGTTTACCCAAAGAGCCTCTATACTAACCAACCTGGAGAAAGTGGGGGTAAAATCATAACCCTTGCGTCTACCCAGGAGGTACATTCTCATATACCCAGGAGGAACAAGGGAGGGGATCCTGAAAAGTCATGCGTACGCGTGGGCGTGCATTTTGACCCATTTCGTGTACGCATTCCCCTTTATGCGTACGCATGCGCGTCGAACAGAAACGCATGGTCGCATAAAGGAGTTTCGTGTACGTAGAAATCCCAGGTCATGCGTACGCATGGGCCTATGTTTTATCAGAAATTTTGGCTAAGTTGGAAAACTTGCAGAATTTCAATTTTGAATCCCAAATTCCAACGCGCATAACTTTTTCGTTTTAAATCATTTTTCTTTCGTTCTTCAAACGGCGTAAACTTCACGGACCCAATTTTCACCAAACTCTTAAACCTCCATTTTTTTTTTACCAAAATCAAATTCATTCAACATTTTAAAGTTACAAACCAGTCACTAACACACCATATCACATCCACACTGCCTACACAACTTACCATAATCAACTATACCTCATTTCTTCATAATTCTCAAGCATGAACTTCACAATTATAACAACAATTCATCAACAATCCTTCACCTAAAGATATTCACCATTTTCAACATATCAAACATCATTAACCCATCATTTATCATCCTAGTCTTATTATGTACAATAATCACCAACAAATAATTAAATATATCAACAATCATCATCAAAGGAGCTAGGCAAATATCGTACTCATATATTCACACATATCCTATGGTCACCTAGCCTAAGTTTTCACATAACATTATATATTAAATACGAGAAACCTAAATCATACATAGGCCGGTTCCTTCCTAAGCTAAAAATACCAAGAAATCAACCTTCAAGATTCCCAATCAACTCCAATGATTCCAACCACCAGGGGTTTATTCCAAGAGCTCCAATTCACCAGTTCAAACTCCAATTCAACATAATTTCAATCTAATTCATACAATTCACTAAATTAGCACAAGTGTAAGGCCCACATCGGTTGGGGAGGAGAACGAAGCATGCCTTATAAGGGTGTGGATACCTCTCCCTAACATGACGCGTTTTGACGAGTGAGTGTGGGGGGCTTCGGCTAGCATCCCTATCGTCAAAGGCAAAACTGTGAGGCCTTGTGTGCCAAAGCGGACAATATCGTGCTAGCGGGTGGTCTGGGCTGTTACAGATAGTATCAGAGCCAGAACCCGGATCGATGTGCCAGTGAGGGCGCTGGGCTCCCTTAGGGGGGTGGATTGTAAGGCCCACATCGGTTGGGAAGGAGAACGAAGCATGCCTTATAAGGGTGTGGATACCTCTCCCTAGCATGACGCGTTTTGACGAGTGAGTGTGGAGGGCTTCGGCTAGCATCCCTATCGTCAAAGGCAAAACCGTGAGGCCTTGTGTGCCAAAGCGGACAATATCGTGCTAGCGGGTGGTCTGGGCTGTTACAACAAGGGTATACAAAATTTGACAAACCACAAGGGTTTAGAGTTTCCTTACCTTACCCATTGATGATTGGAGTATAATCCAACAATTATCCAATGTTAGATTGCACCTAAACCACCAAAATCATCAAAATCGCTCAAAACTCAACTAATTTTGTGGAGAAAGGGGGCACAGAAAATTGGGCACAAATTGGAGAGAAACTTACCATTTTGTTCAGATAGAATTGAAGAGGACTCCGAGACGAACGCATGGCCACAAACGGCTCATCAATCGAAACTTCGGATTGAAAGTTATGGAAGTTTGAATTTTGAGAAACTTTGAAGTTAGGGTTCTTGAGTTTGCTTCTCCATTTTAGCATATGTGGCTGAATGGAAGGGGGAAAGAAGGCTGAAACATATGGGCCCGATTCAACCAGTTCGGTCTAATTTTGGGTCAAATTCTTTGAAATTAGTGTTAATTTTTTTTTTAATTAGCTCTATCTTATTTTACTATGGAATTTACATTTCTAATTTCTTTTATTAAAATTTAATTTATTGATTAATTATTCGCTAATTTTGCGGGGTTTACACTATAGATTTCATCATAATCTAAGCCTTCAGTTTGATCAAATCTCTTGGCAACAAGTCAAGCCTTGTATATTAAAATTTTACCTTAGATATTGTGTTTGATAGCAAACACCCACTTACTAATTCTAATAACAGTTGAGTTTGGAGGTGACACTATAAGATCCCAGGTCTGACATTTCATTAATGCTGCATATTTACTGTCCATTGCTTCTTTCTAGTAAAGGCATTTTAAAGCTTGACTTACTGTTTTAGGGACACTATTCAGGTATTCTGGATCATGATTTATTATTGTTGCCATTGCTTTAGACTTAGAGTATCTAACCTTTGATCTAGTTATCATTAAGTGACTATTGGTTGTAGGAATTGGTGGTAAGACTAAAATGATTGTGGAAACTGAGATCGAACAAGATTGGCCACTAGAATGAGACTAGAAGAATATTTGAATCTTTCAAACATATCTTCATATACTAAAAGAAATTATTCAGTTTCCATGATTTTGAAAGATCTCAATCTTGATATGACAGATGTAATGTAACCAATATACTCCTGAGATAAACCATCTAATATAGCTTGTATTTGATCATCTTCCTTAATTTCATAGCCTATTGCAAACAAAGACTCAACTATCTTGTGAATTCCTTCTAGTTACTCAGTAATTGTATCAGTCTTTTTTATTGACTTCAATTCAGATTTCAAACTTTAGATCCTTGTTGATGATACAGCAGTGAAGTGATGTTTGATCTTGGACCAGATTTTATGTGGATACTAACAGTTAGTCACCTTGTTTTTGATAGAGGTCAACATTGATACAAGAATCCAAGTGGAGAGAGTGAGATCATGAAACTTCCATGTCTTAAAAGTTTTTTATTCAAAGATAATTTTCGTGGTTTCATCAATAATGAATTACAATGGCACCTTTGATAGATTGAGATGATCCTCTATACTAAGCATTTGAACAGTGAGCATAGTGTCGTGTCTCCATGTTGAGAAAATATTTTCGGTGAGTTTATCAGCTATGGGAGAGAAGGTTTTTTTGGTTATTAAATCAAAAAGAACAATTTCTACAGTGGATGATGAAGATTGTTAGCAAAAAAAGATGAACAGAAGAATTGAGTTGTGATATAATAAAAAAAAATTAAGTTCTTGATACCATGAAAGGATATTGATATCCTCAAGTATTTAGAGTGTTATAGAAACCAAAAAAAAGAAAGAAACTAAACCCAAAAACATAGAAGTAGAATAAACTTAAAAAAAGAAGAACTAATAGAGTGAGTTTCATTGATCATGTAACACCCTACCATACAGAGTCTTATGCTTAAGTCATAATTCAGAGATGGCAAGGTATTACGACCTCTAAAATAAAAATTTAGTAAGTATAGTAGTATGAATGATTGATTATAACTAGGAGCCTTTGTAGAAAAAGGGGTAAACAAAAAATCGCAACTCGAAAGCGCAACACTCCGATCGATAACGTAACGAACAAGGATAACCAACACGAGATTATATATATACAAAAGAGTGTCAAAAACAGGAATATCAAGACTCAAAATCCGGCTGCGAAGATAACCGGTCCGAGCATATAGCAATATATACATATGATAAAATAAGGAAAACCCCAAAGGAAACCCAAAGGGACACAAATACAGAAACCTATTCTCCAAAATCTCACATAAGAGGAGTCATCACAGTTTGTATTATTTAATGGAGATAAAAATTTCTAAGCAAAACATATAAACTAAAAAGGGTCCCCAAGAACAAAGGATCTTCGCTAATCCAGAAGTCTCCAGCAGGCCTCACCGAGAAACCTCACGTCCTGCATCTGAAAACCACAAAATCCGCATGGGTGAGAACCAGAGGTCCCCAGCATGGTAACAGCTTCCACCTATATAATACATAATAATAAAGGAAAGCCAAAGGCAATCCTAGAACTTCCTCCAGATAATATCAAAGCTTATAAACAAGCTAAACCATATGTGGCGACTGATTAAAGATTCTTCAGTCTAACTAATACTTCCCTTTCTAATTCCTTCAGACCTCCCAACCACCAGCAGGAGTATAATGTAGCAAACACAGTTATATCAAACAAGAAATATACAAATAGGAACAATTAAGGCATTTAGACAATTAGCAAGTAATATGCAGTCAAATAGGCAATCTCAAACAATTCATATAGTATGCATATGATGAATGCCTGTCCCTAGTGGCTGATGATATCATCTGTCGGTTATAGAGCCAACCCGACAAGTCCTGGTAGCTAACCATTGGACTGTCCCTCTGTCGCGCATCCCCAACTCGAGTTATACTCATCATAAACTTGATCATAATCATGATCTATATCCATCACCTTCACTGGTGAATATTTACGGGGGCGAGCTCATCCAGGGCTTTCACAGTGCCCGGCCACCCTTACGACATAGGGTCAAAAGAGCTTCGAGTCTCCACCTGGAGCACGTGGTGGCTAGCCACTGCTTCCTTCCAGGGAAACTCTCATCTCCGATAGTGGAAGTGCAACATTCACAATTCATTCAACAGCATATATGCATTTATACTTAGCCATAATCATGGCTCCGCCGTAACACGGCAATAATCTAGCCTTCCGGCTCACGGTTAAATCCATAACCAGCCATTCAGCTCACGGTTAAATCCATAACCAACCATTTCATTAACAATTACGACCCTTCGGCCCATGGCATAACAAGCACTTCCACCACCATCCTGCGCATTTCACATAATCATCTTTGATCCTCATTGATCATTCATTTTTCCCTTACTTCACTCGCAAGTTACCACATTCTCTAGCCCCTTTTCTAATAGCTAGGCATATCATAATGATTTAAGACATAAGTGGTGAGATCGGAGGCTTAGAAGTATGAGATTTGGCTTTTAAAACTCAAAAATCAACTTTGGGATGAAAACAGGGCCACGCGTACGCGCACTCCACGCGCACGCGTGGATGGCCACAAAACTCATCGACGCGTATGCGTCATGCACGCTAACGCGTGGATTGAAAATTAGCCAATCGACGCGCACGTGTCCACCACGCGTACGCGTGGATTCTCTTGTGCCCCAGGCACAAAACTGGCACAATTCAGGCACAACCCTCTGGAAAATGGCTGGGCATTGGGTGCAGCACATCGGCGCGCCCACGCACACCACGCGCACGCGTGGATGGTGCTTTTCTAGAAGAACGGAGCGTACGCGCCAAGTGCGCCTACGCGCGGGGGTTCATTCTGCTAAAAATTTTCTAAGTTAAAATCTGCAGAATTCACAGATTCAACCCCCAATGTTCCAACGGACATAACTTTTTCATTTTAAATCATTTTTCACCTGTTCTTCGAACGACATGGACATCTCGGATCCAATTTCATTTCTAAACAAATTTGGCACAAAACAGAGATCCGTAGTCCAAGTTATGTCCCGTCAAAGTATGCCCAAAAACCATATTTTCATACAAAACCATAAAGTGCCATTTTCAAAACAAACCATTTTCAACTCTTTTCAAGATCAATCAAAACATGCCAATTTCATCCCTTTTTTTGAAATCAATCAAAATATATCAAATTCAACATCAAGCCTCCTCAGATCACACATTGACACATTACCACAATTTACAAAATCATTATCCCATCATTTTAACCCACTTCACCCAAGTGGCTAAAACCCAAACACATTGACATATCATATACTCTTCCTCATGCCAATTTTCAACAACATCAATTCCAATAAATCATCATTGTACACAATCAATATCATACTCACCATCAACATGGTTCAATCCACAATTCAACCATAACCAATCATCAAGCATATATCACAACATGCATATTTCTCATACATCATACCATCAAGGCATCAATAATCATCATCACATATCTGACCACATCATATATTTCAACCATCCAACAACATCAACAATTCAATGCCTATCTTAGGGCCTCTAGTCTAAGTATTTCCTACCACATTACATATTAGATACGGGAAACTGAGACCATACCTTAGCCGATTTTCCAAGCTCAACTGGAGCACTTCCAAACCACTTTTCCTCAAGCTCTCAAGGCCTCAACACCTCCAAGAACAGATTTTTCACCACCAAATCCCTTTTCAAACTTTTCAATATCACCAATCAAGCTTCAACATTCACACATACACAACCTAAGCCACAATCATCATACCCATACACAACATCTCAATACCCAAACATCATAGAATAACAAATTATACTAGGGTTGAGAATCTTACCACACTCAAGGTCCAAAGAGACAATATTAACCTTCTCCTTCAAGAGAGTTGGGTCCTATAATATCAAAGAGCCCAAAATCTCAACATTTTTGCTCATGAAACTCGAAATCAAAGCTGAAAATTCGAAGAACAAAACGTGGCTTACCTCAAGATTAATTGTATGGGTTTTGTAGAGCTCTCCACGGTGAACACGTGACCGCAAACGGAGCGGTAATCGGAGCTCTAGATCAAAAGTTATGGTGGTTTGAAGATCAAGTGAGAGAAAGAACTTGAGAGAGTGTTCTTCCCTCCATGGCCTCCATTTCCAACGTGTGAGTGTGTTTAATGAGGAGAGAGAATGCTGAAAACTAGGGTTTTGGTTTAGTTATGTTGGGTCAAGGGCCCGCTTTGGGTCCGGTTGGCCCGGTTTGACTCGTTCGGTCCAATCTTGGTCCGAATTCTATAAAATTGGTACCAAAATTTTCGTCTCAATCTCCTCTATCACATTTAGCCATAAAAATCACATTTTGGACTTTTTAGAATAAATTCTCATTTATGAATTAATTAGCCGTTAATTAACCAGGTCTTACAGATCACACTTAAAATTATGTATTATAAAATTTGAGGGTTAAAACAGAATACAACAGACTATTTATAAAAAACTGAAACTAACATAATAGTGTAAAAGAAAAATTATTATAACAGAATTGGTTAATATATATATATATATATATATATATATATATATATATATATATATATATATATATATATATATATATTCTAACAAACTTGTTAACTAGATTAATTAACTAATTAGTCTACACCTCTAATATTAAGTATTTAAAAGTTTTTGTATTTTCTAACAATTCCCTCTTTTTTATCATAAAACCACTTATTTTAAAAATTTAATTCTAATAAAAAATATAAATAATTATATCTCTAATATTTTCCGATCCGCCCCATACACATCCATCTTAAAAATCAAATTTAATATCACACCTACAATAGACTTGAGCACGTTTTCCACTCTATCTTATTGTTCACTCCACAATTCTACACATGATTAATCCGTGCATTGACATTATTTTAATTTGTGTAAATCATATAAAAAGAAAATATTTTTAAACAAATAACTTATAAATGATAATATACGCACATTACAAGTATTGTTATATTATATATATGTAATGAATCCCACATATTGGGTGAATAATAATAACAATTTAACTGTTGAGTTTTTTTTTTTTTTTCAATTTTCTTATGTAAACAGTATGTTGTTTTCGTTGTTGAGCAAATTATTGGCGTCGCTGACTCATATGTTGTGACTAGGAGTGATTCTGCTGAGAGCATATGGTTAAGGATTTATATATAATTACAAACACTTGCATGAAAAGGTGACTTATAACTAATTTAATGGACCCCATATATATTAATATACTATATCATATTTTTATTTTATGTGAATCTTAGATGTTACATTCACATGAGGAATAAATATCTATCAAAGAAGAAGAAGAAGAAATTGACTTCAGGAGATAGACACCGAGGCAAAATAATACACATCTATTACTTTTGTATTAATATTTTATTTATTTTTAATTGAAATGACAGAAATATCCTTCATAATAATGCTAAAAGAAAGTGTTTAAGTGATTGTCGTTCTTCTATCTCAGATTTCTCAATGGGTAGTGAGATTATAGAGATTGTGTGGTTGAAAATAATTTACAAAACTATTTTTTTTTTTGTCATTTCAGTTTAGTTAATGATGCAATAAATAATGAAAGATAAGTAAATACATACTAATCAAATAGAAGAATGATGTATGTAATTTTGATTAAAGGACGTGTAAATCAATGAAAAGATGAATCTTCTACCTATCTTATTCTCTACATTCTCTTAATCACAAGAGGGTAATTTACCCTAAATTATATAGTGGTAATAGTCTTTAGATAAATGTAAATGTCTTTATATTTATCCTTATTATTAATTATTATATTATATAAAAAATATTTTTTTACTAAATGAAATGATTTGGTACATTTTTGGTTAACTAATTTTATTCTGTTTTGACCAAAAGAAAATATATCTAAAAATATTTATGATTTAAAATATTAAAATGATTTTCTATCAAAAATAATATTTTTCAGTTCAAAATATACTAATAAATATGTACTTTTCATTTAAAAAATGAAAAAAATATACTTATAATTTAATCATCACATAATCTCATGATATAACTTTTGTTTATTATTTATTTATTTATTTTGACTATTTTACAACATTATTGATCAGTTGATGTTTACTATTTTATGATTGGAATTTTATAAATAAAAATGTGTTTATGTTATATCTAAATAGTTTGATAACTTCTAATTCTAATAGGACATATTTTTTTGTAATAAAATAACAAAAAATAACACAAATTTTTGTTTTACCAAAGATAGGTAATAATATATATGGAAAAAAAATCCAGTAAATATTAGTAGTGTCATCTTGTCAAAGCTATATTTTGATGTATCTCTGTAAATTAATTATAAAAATAGTTATTCAAAAGAACATAATTAAAGTTTGTAAGAAATAAAAAGGAGGATATAATATAACTGTGAGTAAAAATTTTAAAATAATTTTTTAAAAATAACACATTATTTCAATATTTTTAAAGGTGTTATTAAATTAAGAAAGGTGATAATGGAAATTACTTTTTTTTATAAGTATCTTTTCTTAAATTGTATCTAAACACATTTAACCACTTCTAATTAAAAGCACTTTACATTTTACACAAGTCGTTTAGTATTTATTTACAGAGGCGAGATATTGAAATTGAGATACAGAAATATAAAATTATATTTGATAGATAAAATATGAATAAAAATATTATGTATATCTAAAAATATTAAATTAATATATTTTATATTTATTTTAATAAAAAATATATAAAAATATTAACAAAAAATATAACTTAATTTTTTATTTTTTATTATTCTTGTTAATTTTTTATAATTATATTTTTTATTATTATATTTTTTTTAAATTTTTTTAATAAAAAAGGAAAATAAATTGGATCAGACTTTTATAATTTGTTCTATTTTATTACCAAATAAAATACGAGACTATAAAAAAATCTCATGTCCTAAATTATTCAAGGTGTGATGTTAATGGTTTGATAAACCAGAAGACAGAAAAAGTGAGAGAAAGAAAATTAGTTTTTTATTTTTATTTTGAAAATTTCAAATGAATGAAAAAAGAAAACTAAAAAGAATTTTGCGGTTAACATTATGTATTTTTTATGTACTCTTACTATATTAATTACCATTAAATTAATAAAAAAATAATCTAGGTAACACCCTCTACAAGTTAGAATGGTATAAATTTAACCATCTTGCTTTAAAATATTAGTAAGAAAAGAACCCGGTGTCAGAACTTTGGTAAGAAAATTAGCAATTTGATTTTTGGAACCAACTGATGAATGAGATCAGACAAATATTTTTCACGAATAATGTGACAGTTTATTTCAATGTGTGAATGGCTGACTAGTTGTCATAGAATAGAGTGATAGAATTTTGAAGTGTCAAACCAATGAAATCCATTAAAAAAGATAACTGACTAGCTTCACTAGTGGCGCAACAGTAAGAGATCTATATTTAGCTTCTGCAAAGGACTTGGCAACAGTAGTTTACTTCTTACTCTTCCAGCTAACGAGAGAGTTCCCAAGTATGAAGTAATAACCGAAAATGGAGCGACAAGTATTGGTATAGGTAACCCAGTCAGCGTCAGCAAATCCGGTAAGATGCAGATCAGAAGTAGAGGAGAAGAATAGACCAATGGCAAATCTGCCTTTTAAATATCAAAATACGCAAAAAGTAGCCTATAGGTGAGAAGTGGTTGCACAGTTAAAAAACTGGCTCAAACGTCCCACAGCATAAGAGATATCGGGTCTAGTGTTTGTGAGGTAAAGGAGTCGGCCGATGAGCTATCCATAAATAGTGTTGTCCCTTAAAATGGTACTTGACTCCTTCGAGAGTTTCTGACTATAATCAAATGGAGTGGAGAGAGGCTTGCAATCTAGATAACCAAAATTCTTGAGAAGGTCCATGTCGTCCTTCCGCTGATAAATGTAAATTCCAGAGTTAGAGCATGCTATTTTCATTTTTAAGAAGTACTTGAGATCACCAAAATCTTTTATTTTGAATTTATCATCCAAAATTTTCTTGATGGAATTGATTTTGCAAATGTCATCCCCGATTAAAACCAAGTCATCAATATATACTAGGATGGCAATGAAGCTTTCGGATTGTTTCTTGATGAGAAGGGAACGATCATAAAAAAAACTGCTTATAACCAGCATCAACAAGAGTCTCAGTGAGCTTAATGTTCCATTGTCTATTTTCTTGCTTAAACTCATATAGAGAATTTTACAATTTACAAACCAAACCTGATTGTGACACAGCCAAATTGCGTGGTATCCTCATATAAACTTTTTTGTCCAAATCTCCGTGAAGAAAGGTAGTATTGATGTCCAGCTGTTTCAAATGTCATTTCTTTGCCGTTGATAATGCTAACATTACTCGTAGAGTAGTCATTTTGACAATTGGACTAAAAGTATTACCATAATCCACTCTTTGTACTTGAATGAATTCTTTTGCAACTAGCCTTGCTTTGCGCCTTTCTATGGTGCCATCGGGATTGAATTTTACCCGAAAAATCTATTTGCAACCCACAACCTTCTTGCCTTTTGGGAGTTCAGTGAAACACTAAGTTCTGTTCTGATCTAGAGCTGTCAGTTCAACTTGTATTGCCTTTCTTCAATATTCATGTGCAGCCGCTTCCTCATAAGTGCTAGATTTTGAATTTGAGGTGATGGTTAGAGAAATGAACTTATATTTTGAAGTTAGTTTATCATATGACAAGTATGGTGAGATAGGATATAAAGAGTTAGAGTTGGCAAAGTTGCTAGAGTGAGTTGCGTGGGTTATCGTACAGTGGTAGTCCTTCAAATAAGCAGGCCGTTTCTTGACTCTTTCAGATTTTCTAGTGATGCAGTCATGTGTGATGTCGTAGTTTTGTGATGCAGGTGCATTGTTAGTATGTGGTGTAGTAATGAGTACAATGGTGTATGAAAAAATTAGCAAGTACATTGAGCTTAAGAAATATTCATTTAAATTTGTGAGTTTCACGTTGTTTTTGGCAATACGCAGTTGCTCATACTATTCACCTAATTAATAGGCTACCTAACACTAAACTGGATAATGCTAGTCCTTATAAATTTTTGTATGTTAACTTACCTAACTTTTCATATTTAAGAAAATTTGATTTTCTTGCACATGCCTTTACATTAACAAATTCTAGAACAAAATTAGATCCAAGAACTAGGAAAATAGCTTTTTCCTTTGAAACAAAGGCTTTTTGACTTACTGATTTAAAATCAAAAGAAAATTTCATATCTAGAAATGTAACTTTCTATGAAAATCATTTTCCATTTTCACATTTCACTAGTATTGACATTCCCGCGACATCCACTTGTACTCCACAATGTATTGATCTTTTTTAATATGATACAACATCCACACATTATTTGCAATCATCCACACATTCCACACTCACTGTACCATCAAAAAAATTTCATATCCTAAACTATTCAAGTTGTGATGTTAATGGTTTGATGAACTAGAAGAGAGAGAAAGTGTGAAAGTTGAGAGAGGAAGAAAAAATAGTTCTTCTCATTTTGAAAATTTCAAATGAATGAAAACAGAAAATTAAAAAAAAAGTTTTGTAGTTAACCTTAAGTATTCTTTATGTTTTTTATTATAATTAATTACCATCAACATTAAACTAATAAAAAAATAATTTAGGTAACAAAGCACTAATTTTTGTGTCTTTGTCATTGTATATTATTCTTAATGTCTTGTCTTATCATGTTATTAGAATCAAACATAGCCTTATTTCTCTCTAAACAGGTTTAAAACGAAAATTTATTTCTGTTCTTGTGTGGATGAACTTTTGAGATATAACTCATCTCTTACACTGTTGTAATACGTCTTTTCTTGTGAGAATAACTCGAAAGTCAAAAAATATAGTAGATGGGTACTTGCAAAACATATTCTGACCCTTAAATCAATAAGTATTTAAAAAATATAAAAATTCTATAATTATAGAATGTTAAACATAAAATAAAATTTATCATGCAATTTTTTTGAGATATAAAAATAGATGTCTTTATAATTATAAAATTGATAAATAGAATTAATATTATAACCGTTGATCAAGGTGATAGATCAATTTCAAATGACAAATAGCTTAAAATTATAAAAAATTTTAAAAAATAAAAAATAAAAAAATCCAACTATTCCAACACGTGCATTGCTGAATCGGGTAGGATCTTATCATTAATTTTTTAAAAATAATTATCAAATGCTACATTTTTTTCTTATGCCTTTGAGCTACCATATTTAAAGTAAAGTACACTTTTAATAAATAAATAAAACGAAGAAAATCCTCTGTTTTTAAGTCGAGTTTTGAAAATTTTGTAATTAAATGTTATTTATAACGTGGAAATATCACACTAGATTGCGTATAAAAGTTACAAAATTTCATACCCTCCACATTATTTTAGTAGGTTGTGTGTGGACACTAACTAGGTAACCCTACAGGCTACAATGACAATACAAATTCATAACACGACAACTATTATATTCATGTTTTTTTTTTAAATATAATCTTCCCAAATTATCATTCTAATTATTTACATAGTAGTGGTACCTATATTTAATTAAAGTAATCAAACTAATCTTATGGTGTTAAAATTAGGGTTAATTAATACCAAAATAAAATTGATGATTGAAAATTTTTTTTTACCATTTCAAGTTACTTGACCCAATGAGAGAGAAAAAAAAGTTTGTAATAGATATTATTTATTACTTTTGATATTATTAATAAGGACAAACAATACCTATATATTATATCAATTATATCAAAACAAATAAAAAAATCTAAAATATAATAATTAAAAAAAATTTAGATTAATCGAATAATTTATTTATTTATTTATTTAAATAAATATTAAAAATTTAAAATTTATTTTATATTTATAATAATTTATTAATTAACGATAAATTTTTAAAAGAAATTATGATCTATGACTGAATTAGATGTGAAAGGAAAAAAAAAAAGATGAGTGAGATATGCGGCTAAAATTTTTTATTATAGATGAAATTTTTTTGCAATTCAACAATGTTGATTTTGTATGTATTTTTTGTTGGGTTTGGGAATAAGTAATCGAATCCTCCGATTACTTTACATGGGATTTTCAAAATTTTTGTTTTAATTTTTGGAGTTTACCGTTCACAAATTGAATCTTTCGATTTATGTATTTAAAATTTTTTAATTTTTTAAACAAAAATAAAAAAATTTAAATATTCAATTTTTAATAAAAAATTAAATAATCCGATTTTTATTTTTTAAATTAAATTATTCTGTATTTTAAAAAAAATATCACATCACTCCACAATTAAAAAAAATAACATTATTAATCAATTAAAAAAAGTGGAGATATGCATGTCTAAATTTTGACACCAATAAGGTGTTGGTGACACGTGGAATCTAAAGAAAAAGAAAAAGAATGGTGAAGAAGGGAACCGACTGCACCAACCAAGTGAAATTGGTATTGATATGATGTGAGCATGAAAGCAATGTCATAACTAAATTAAAATCCATAGATATATGGACATGCTAGTCTCAATAATATAACCCCCATGGTTTTAGCTTCTGCATATACAAACCACTTTTGATTCTATGGTCCACAACTTCATACTTGTAAGATTTCATCCAAATAATTGACCTAGCTACAAAAATCCATGTTTCTTCAACGTGCCTTTATGTTTATTTCTTTCTTTCTCTCTATCTCTTTCTTTTATATCATTGATGAAATATCCTCCTTTTATAATTGAAAATAATAAGTATAGATAATTAAATTTTAATTAATTAATATTAGCTAATTTTTATCATAAAATTATTTTTTAACTTTCATTTTTTTAGATATTTTAAAGTTAAGATTAAAATTTAAAATTTAGATTTTAAGGTTTAGAATTTATGATAGAAAAATAATTTAAAAATTTTGGTTAATATTTGCTAAAAATTAATTTCTTAGTTGAACTCATTTGAAGATTATTAGAAATATAAGGATTTTAGTTTTTTTTTTATCAATGCTTACTTTATAATCAGGATTTAAATTCAAAATTACTGATTTTAAAAAAATAAATTTGAATCTTCTAAATTTTAAATTTATACTTTAAAGAGTAAAATATGATCTTTTTTACTTTTAAATAGTTTTTCTTTCATATTTATTTTTAGTCCCACCTATAAAATAAATGATGAGAGATCACACTTTACGAAATCCAAATCCAAAATAAATATGCCATACCAACTAATTAACAATGTGTTAGTTAAATTCATTTATTTAGGACGACGTAATTAATAGCGCATATGTACATTGCACATAATTTTTTGTTGACTTTTATTTTTATAAAAATAACTATTTTACTCTTCTAATTATAATATTGACTAGGGCGTCTTCCTTCCAAATTAAGTTTTTTCTTATCTAATTCCTTGTTCTTTAATTTCCTTTTTTATATAAAGTTTCTGTTTTTATCTTTTTAGTTATTTTAATGTACATTATTGAAGAGGATGGAATTCAAAATCTATTGAGACAAGTGGGATTTAATATTCCATATGAAAAAAGTTTAATAACAAAAAATTTTTAGTCATAATTAGTCAAAATTTTTTATTTTTTTTACAGTATATAGCCAATAATTTAGCATTTTTTGAGTGGTTTTGAGATTTACTTTTTTTTAAGTGTTTCTCTTTCAATTCAAAGACATATATAGAAGAATTTAACAAAATTATAGATAATTAAGAAAAACTAAAACCTAAAATATATAAATCTGTTTCAGTATTGTTTTTAAAACTCAAAATTGAAAGGATATATATATACTCTTTTCTCATAACATAGTATTCAATTATTTATTATATGCATTATGCTTATTTTTCAAAAGAATTTTTCAGAATTAAAATCTTCGTCTTTTATGTCTAAAATTAACTAAAAATTTGATTCACTTTTGTTAAACTAAATCTATTTGAGTAAATAGAATTCAAAATCTTGACTCAATTATGTATGCTTAAAACAATTATGGGTTTTCTTTTTAACTTTAAATCTTTTCCATTTAACTTGCATTTATTTATTTATTTATTTTTAGTTTATCAGAATCTAAAATATACATGATGGTCGCTACTTATGTATATGAATAAATTATTATTATTATTATTATTATTATTATTATTATTATTATTATTTGAATACTTATTTGTTAGTGACTCGAGTTTAAATGTTTAATTGTGTGTGTGTTTTCGTTTTCTTTTTCTCTTTCATTTTTTTGTTTGACACTCTAGTTGGAAATTCATTATTGAGTGTGTAAATTAATGTATCTATATATACAGATGGAAAGAATGTTGGTTCGAATATTTCTTTTTGTGTCTATATAAATGCAGTAAGTATTCAACACCTCCTAAAAAAAGAAGGGCCATTTGTCCTTTGGCCATGCATCATAATTAATAACAGAAAAGCTTCGTTAAAAACATAACTTAACAAAACAAATTACTATAATAAAGATAGTTTAACCAACTTAGTTGCTCAAGTGATACACTCACTTATCTGTTTAAATAATTTATTGGATAACGATAAATTTTTAAATAAAATTCACATCTACAAAAAATTAATTTTTAATCTACAAAAGATAGTTAAAAAACACAAAAAAATTATTAGTAATGAACTAAAATTATTTAATAATAATACCAGAGAAAATCAAAATCAATAAAGATTTAAGAAAAATGTTGATGTTATTGGTAATGATAATAATGAAAGAGAAGAAAAAGAATCTACGTGTGCAAATTTAAAAAGATGAGGAGGGGAGAAGGACGAGTAGGAAACGGAGAAGGAGAAGGAAAAGACAAAGACAAAAAAGGATATGTTTTATGTTATTGAAGCGTGCGTGTATACACACCAGTGTGATGAAAATAATTTTTGTTAAATTTGTGCCAATTTAGTTAGATTTAGTTGTCAAAAACACTTAAATGTGTAGCTAGACTGATAAAAAAAGAATAAAAAGTATAAAGACAGTTTACACTACACTAAATAACCAACTTTAAAGAAGTTAACAAAAGTTACACAATATAAGTTAAGGAAAAAAATTAAATAAAAATATCCCTAATAATACAAAATAATTTGAAGTTACAAAATAATAAAAAAGAAGCTAAAAAATTTAAATAAAATAGTTAAAAATTAAAATAAATATTGACAAACACATAATTAACAAAGTACTCCCACCACTAGCTGCTAGCTTTGAATGATTATTAATTAGCACAAAAACAAATTCTAGATATTTCCATGGGTTCAAAATTTAAGGACACCCACTTAGAACTATAAATTAAAGGAACTGTTAAGTAATAGTAATTTTCTTTTCTGGGACACCCAAATTTCCCTCCAACATGTTTTTCCCTGCCTCCCTCATAGATATTATTATTAATATTATTATTATTTCGACTTTGTTTTAAGGGATTGATTAATCTAATATCAGGTCTGTAATTGCCTCTTTTAGCATGATTTTTTTTTCTTTCAAGATTTGAAAAGACTACTATATATAAATATAGAATATAGAAATTTATATTGGTTGTTGAATACTTGAATATTAGAACTTGAAAAACAGCCAATTGATTTGGGTGTAACTTCTCATCAACTAGCTTTAATTTATATGAAATTATTCATAGATTAACCACTAACCTTACCCATTTGAAGAAATACTTGCAAGCAATTACAAATTTCAAAGTTTGGCAAAAGCAACCCAAAAATAATATGGCTCCATGGGGTCCCAAAAAATATGACAATGTTTTAATTTAATTAATATTGATTAGCTCATGGGGTTTCGTGGATCAGACTAATCCGAACATTGTTATAAAGAAAAAAAAATTGATGTGCTAATTAAGCTTTATGTATAAAGTCTTGATCAAGATAAACGATAAAAATAAATATTTGTAATTTGGATATGGCAACAACAAAATTAAATGATCCGAAACTTACCGAAAATAAACAAAAAAGTAAACTGTACGTTAATGGCGAGATTAAATTGATTCTTATTAAACTTTATGTATTAGAATAAAAATTAGGTTAATGAGTAGGTCAAATTAGAGAATCAACTACTTTTCAACTAACGTTCAACCAAAAAAGAAATTCAAACCTTTTTTTTTCGTCAGCATATAAAGAGAATAAAAGGAGTCAAAAGAATAACAAATTTAACTGAATGTTGGTTAAAAATTATTATACAAAATGATTGTGGGAGTGAATTTACAAAGAATTTAATGTTCAAGTTAGTACTGATCCAAGATCAGAGTTGGAGTTGTAAGTATAGAAAATTTCGTAAAAAGTTTTAGCGAGAACTTTTTTTCTTTTTGTCAAATTGGTATTCTCCTTAAAATGAATTTTTTAATAAGTTTTTATTTTTATAAAATATTTATTTTTTAGTTTGATCTATACCACAATTTTTTTTAGTTTTGATTTTGTAAAATTTAGAAGTTTTAATTTTAGTCATTGCTCTTTCTTTATTACATTAAGTGCTTGTTTAGACGCTATTAAATAAAAAAGGGAAAAGTCTAGGGGCCAGCAATTTTATTGAATTTTGACCAGCATGTAACTAGCAAAGAAAAGTGAGTCATTGGATGAAATCTCACACCAATCTCACACCATTAAATTATCATTGATGGCTATTTGATGGCTACCAATCACAAAAGTTGCTGGCCCCCTAACATTGCTCATAAAAAAAATCTTTTTTTATTTTTTAGCGTATTTGGTAAATTTTTAGTAGTAGAAATAAAAATATTAAAAAATAAAAAAATTGAGAAGTTACAATTTACATATTTTTTAAAAAAAAAATATTTTTTATGTAATAAATAAGTAAAAAAGTACTTTTATATGGTTATACTCAAACATAATTGATAAATAAAAATATTTTTTTATATGAGATATCCAAATATAAAATTACTTTTACTTTTTTATAAGATTTTTTTAAAAATTCACCCAAACAAATCCTAAGGGCTGGCATAATATGTTAAATATAATGTTGATGTAAGAAACTAAGATATCTAATGAAACAAACTAATTATAAAGACTAAAATAAATATTTTTTAAATTTTATTTGACCAAAACAAAAAGTATAGGAATAAAAAAAAGAGTGTATTATAGATGCTAACAAAACTTATCATGTATGTGTATTTACTAGCATTTTAAGTATTTTTAAAATAAAAGATATAGCATTTGAATGGAAAAATAAAATAAATTATAAGAGAATGGAAAGTAACTGAAGAAGAAGATTTTTGAAGAAGAGATTTGTTGCTGAATGTGTTCTTAGTATTATTGATTAAAGATGAAGAGAATCAAAGTATTATTATCTAGTTATTTAATTATATCAATATCCTCAACAGCTCTCCTCAAATTTAGATGGAATTGAGAAATCAATATGAATTTGCTAAAATCGATCAAAGAGAGAGACAGATAAGAATTTAGTAAAAATGTCTGTAATTTGATCCATTGTAATTTGATCAATTACAAAAATATTTGTGACAAACGATTTGTCTTAAACCATCTTATCTCGAATAAAATGAAGATTTAATTTAAAATGTTTGGATTTAGTATGAAGAATAGAATTTGCTATTAAAAAGAGACAAGCACTTCTATTATCATAAATTGTAGAAGCATGATTTAAAAAAATATTCAACTCTCAAAGAAGATTTTCAATCCAAGTAATTTTTGCTTGAGCTGCTGCAATTGCTCTAAACTCTGTTTAAGTATTGGAATGACTGACAGATAATTGTTTGTTATATTTTCATATTATTAGATTGGTCTCCTATAAAATATAATATCTAATCACAAATTTTCTATCATCAAGGTCAGCTCCTTAATTTGCATAAAAAAAGGCATAAATTCAAAAATTAGTACAAAATTTAAACAATAATTCAATCTGTTAAGTTTATTGAAGATATCTTAGAAGTCTTTTCACTACCTCTCAATGTTTTAATGTTAGATTATGTATAAATTGACAAATTTTATTGACTGCAAAGGTAAGATTAAGTTATATTTTCTAATGCAAATCAAAGGCCAAAAATAAAATTTGGGATTAAAATATAAGATTAAGGGTGTTGATTTGGAAAATTCATTGAAAGATTCATCACTAAGTCATTGCTATTGTTCATCTCTCTGTGCCACTTATATTTTATTTGTAACCCTGATTTTTTACTTCAATTTCTTAGAAGAAGAAGAAGACTTCAACTAGTTTAATGCTCAAAGTGTTGACTCTTGTCAACAGCTCAAACTTTGGTAACATTACCCAATACAAAAGGGAATAATCAGCCAAAGACTGGAGTAAGGAGAGGGTTCCCACAAATAAAAAACTATCCAGAACTTTCACTACTCAAGTTTGAAGTTTTTGAAGCAATGCACCTACACTGAAAGGAGCATTCTATCAAAATGAAAGACAACATTTGAGAGTTTAGATATTGGGTTGTGCTTATAACTTTCAAGCTGTTTATTTCTTCTTCTTCATGGTTCTTTATTGAATATTCTGGTTCTTCAATATATCTTTCTTTGTTTTCATGCAATGGAAAAAAGGCAAAAGTGTAAGGTTGTAGAAAAAGCTATTGAGAGAAAAGACAAAGAAAGTTAACTTGAAGAAAAAGCAAAAAATTATGTCAATCTCTTTTGTAATATGTTTTTGTTTTGTTTCTTATACCTGTGAGGTATTTCTTGCTAAATTGGATGAGCACTTAGTGTTAAAAGTTTAGGAAGTGAATCTAACCAAATCAAGCTTGGTTAGAAGTTTGGTTTGTACCAAATAAGGTTAGGAAGGATCCTAAGAAATTGGTGAATGTAAATCTTTGAAAAGATAGTAAAAATTCTACCATGATTATGGTGGAGACTAGATGTAGGTCTCATTGCACAAGGTGGCTGAACCAGGATATATGGCTGTGTACTTCTTTCCTTTCTGCTCTGTTTTTGTTCTATTCATTATGAGTCAAAAATATTTAATTTCCTGGACAATCACTTTCGCAGACTCAGCAGAATCAGTTTTTAGTGTTAAAATTTAAAAGAAATTAAAAGAGGTTCTATATTCAAACCCTCCTTTCTCTAGACCATTGAAAACCTTCAAAAAAATCTTAGAAGCATGAATCCATGTCGACAAAAATCTTTCAAGAGCCATTCTTCATATGCTTCTGATTTTGTTGTGGAGAGTTTTCCTCTTTATCAGCAAAGTGAGCTGAAACTTTCTCTTTTAAAAAGTGATCTTGTAGATCTTGAGATTAAATTAGATGAAAGTAAAATTGTGTCAAGTGCTACAATTATTTTCATTAAACTTGTCACTAATGATTGGTAACTGATACTTAAAAGTTGAAATTGAATTAGAAACAGACGCATTAGTAAATTTCACAATCATCAGAATTTTAAATGAGTTGCGGATATCATATAAGAGAGTTGAATTAGAGAAGATATTTGTTGTTAAATGTGTTATTAGTATTATTGATTAATTAAAAATGGAGAAAATCAGACTATTTATAAAGGATGCAATTTATTAGATAATACAAGTTTCTATAACTAATTTTTTCTCCAATTCTAACTAATATACTAACTGTTGACTAGATCAAATTAAAATCAGATTCTTAATTCTTTTCATGAATCTTTTATGTAAATAGAATTAATTATAAATCTTTTCTTTTTTTGGTTTAGCTTAATTTTAGAGATTTTATGATTAGAAATCTTTCTTTTATTTTAGACTAGTATTTTTTCCTTCTTTCCTATTTTATAGTTATTTCTATTTCTGTAATTCCTCTATAAAGAAGCTGATTTCCTGTACATTTGATAATATAATATATTCAAACACTTTAACCTGATATCAGAGTAGGATCTCTGCATTGTGCCTCTGATTTATAGCTATGACTGACAGTTCTTTAGTCATGAATCCTGAATAGAAAGAGAACACAACTCCTACTCCATCAGATTTAAAATCTGAGCAACGAGTACTAGTTAGTGGTGACTCCCATTCAGTTTAGATTACCACATTTCGACTCAATGGGACAAACTACCTTAGGTGGTCTCAATTAGTTTAGATGTATATCTGTGGAAGAGGGAAGATTGGATATCTCACCGGTGAGGGAAGCCAGCCTAACATCACTGACCCACAATATAATGTGTGGGATACCGAAAATTCCATGGTGATGACATGGCTGGTGAACTCAATGGAGGAGGATATCAGTAGTAACTACATGTACTATACCACTGCCAAAAAATTGTGGGATAGTGTCAAGGAGATGTACTCTGATCTTGGGAATGAATTCCAGATTTATTAACTTACTCTAAAAACTAGAGAGATTCAACAAGGGAGTGACAATGTCACCAAATATTTTCGCACATTGAAGCGGGTATGGTAGGATCTTGACCACTTTAATAACTATAAGTGGAATTCAGCCACTGATGCCAAACACCACCAACAAACAGCAAAAGAAGAGAGGATATTTCAGTTTCTTGCAGGCCTCAACATGGAGCTAGATAAAGTTCGTGGCAGAATTATTGGAAGAGCAATCCTACCCTCAATTGGAAAAGTATTTACTGAAGTTAGAAGAGAGAAAAATCGTAGAGTTGTGATGATGGAAAAAGGCAAGATTGAACAGGCTTTTTTGGAGTTTAATACACTCTTAGTGGCACCTGCTGCACTTAAAATTTTATCAAAACAGAAGCACCCCTCCAATCTTTTGTGTGACCACTGCAATAAACCCCGTCACACTCGAAAAATCTGGTGGAAGATTTATGAAAAACCAGCACATCTTAAAGACAGCAAATCGGTCCCAAAATACGCTTTAGCCCAACTGCTCATGAGGCTGAAAAATTATCATTGAGTAAGGAACATGTTGAGCAGCTCATAAGACTGTTAAATTTCAGTTCTGTGTCTAGTATTCCTAGTGGTTCTTTGGCTCAAACAGGTAATTTTAGTATTCCTATGTCTCTTAACTGCACCTCAAACTTAAATGCACGATGGATTATCGATTCAAGTGCATCTGACCATATGACCAGCATCTCCCCTTTATTTAAAACTTATTCTCCTTACTTTGAAAATGAGAAAATTAGAGTTGCTGATGGTAGTTTTTCATCTATTGCTGAAAAATGTACAATTAAACTGTCCAAAAATATTGACCTAAGAAATGTCCTACATATACCAAAGCTTTCTTGTAATCTCCTCTCTATTAGTAAAATCTACAAGGTCTCTAATTGTGATGTGACATTCTTTAACACTTATGGTATTTTTCAGGACCGGATCTCGGAGAAGATGATTGACAGTGTTAAGATGATGGATGAGCTTTATCATTTTGAGGATATTTTGGAGGATAAAATAGTTCAAGGATTTAGTGGTATAAGTTCTATGCCTATAAAGAACCAAATAATACTCTAGCACAATAGACTAGGACACCCTAATTTTCCATATCTCAAACATTTGTTTTCAAGTTTGTTTAAGAATATTGATTCTTCCTTACTTAAATATGAAAGTTGTATTCGTTCAAAGAGTCATAGAGCTCCTTATTACTCTCAACCTTATCATGCATCTAAATCTTTCCACTTGACTCATAGTGATGTATGGGGTCCATCGAAAATAACAAATCAATTTGAAAAAAATGGTTTGTAACTTTGTCGATAACCGCACACGACTATATTGGTTCTATCTCATGCATGAAAAATCTGAGGTTTTAAAAAATTTTCAGTATTTTTCAACAATAGTAGAAACACAATTTGACACAAAAATTTTAATATTAAGAAGTTATCATGGCACTAAATACTTTAATAAAAATCTTAGTAAATTTCTTCAAAAGAAAGGTATTCAACATCAATCTACATGCGCCAATACACGCCCACAAAATGGCATTGTTGAAAGGAAGAATAAACATCTTCTTGAAGTAGCACGTGCCATTATGTTTGAGGGTAATGTTCCAAAGTATTTATGGGAAGATACTGTCCTAACAGCAGTCTATCTCATAAATCAAATGCCCACACGTGTGTTAAATTACTGTACACCATTGGATACTTTTAAAAAGAATTTTTCAGCATGTAGGTTGCATTCTAACTTACCTTTAAAAGTATTTGGTTGCACTCTGTTTTTACGTACACCTTCATATCAAAGTAAACTTGATCCAAGGATAGAAAAATGTATTTTTATTAGCTATTTCCCAAGTCAAAAGGTGTTTTAAATGTTTCAATCCACACACTAAGAAATTTTATGTAAGCATGGATGTTATTTTTTTAGAACATAAAATCTTTTTTCAAAAAAATTCTCTTTAGGGGGAGAGTCTAAGGGAAAAAATTTTTTTGCATGAACCTTTACCCACTCCTATCTTACATATTGAGGATAAAACTTTCACTAATCAAGTAAATTCTAAAATAATTACAAAACAATATGTGAAAACCAATTCCAAAATTGTGCCAAAATTAGTTGGAATCCAAACAAAAAAAAAATACCACAATTAGAAAAAAAACTTTTGTGTTATGTTCAGAAATATCCCAAGAAGACTAGAGACTACCCATTATCTCTGTACCAGTCCAATCTGAAAATTCGGAAGACGGTCCAACTGTAGTACTTCAGGAATTTCCAGGTAAATCTGAAATTGTCACTTCTAATAATAACTTGCCAATAGCCTTTAGGAAAGAAACCAGAACCTGCACAAAAAAGTACTCAAAACCAGAACCAACCATCATATTTCCAATTATGTCTCTTACCAAAATCTCTCTAAAAAATATCGAGCTTTTATTTCTAAAATTACAAATCTGTTTGAGTCTAGGAACATAGAAAAAGTACTAGATGATCCCAACTGAAAATTAGCAGTGATAGAAGAGTGGCATGCACTCAAGAAGAATGAAACTTGGGAGATTATAGATCTGCCACAGAATACAAAATTGGTTGACTGCAGGTGAATTTTTACCATCAAGTGTAATGCTGATAGAAGCATAGAGAAGTATAAGGCTAGGTTTGTAGTTATGGGATAATCACAAACCTATGGAGTAGATTATCGAGTTGCCAAACTCAGCTCTGTGCAGATTCTCTTATCTCTTGCTGCGAATTACAATTGGCCTTTACATCAATTGGATATAAAGAATGCTTTTCTGAATGGGGAGCTAGAGGAAGAGGTATTCATAAAACTTCCACCTAGATTTGAGGCTGAACTAGAGCGGAATAAAGTGTGCAAACTAAAAAAATCTCTCTATGGATTGAAACAATCCCCAAGAGCTTGGTTTGAACGACTTGGAATGGTGGTGAAGGGACTTGGTTATACTCAAAGCCAAGTTGACCATACACTTTTCTATAAACATTCAGTAGCTAATAAAACTGCCATTTTAATTGTATATGTGGATGACATTATTCTGATCGGTGATGATTTTTTAGAGCTAAAAGATTTGAAGGAGAAGCTTGCCAAAGCATTTGAAATCAAAGAACTTGACTCATTAAAATACTTTCTTGGAATTGAATTTGCAAGGTCTAAGGAAGGCATTTTTATAAACCAACAAAAGTACATCCTATATCTTTTAAAAGAGATGGAATTACTTGGTTGTAAAGCTGCTAAAACACCTATATAGCCTAATTTAAAATTGAAGCCAAGTGAATTAAAAAAAGTAATGGACAAAGGGAGATATTAGCGGTTGGTAGGGAGGCTAATCTATTTATCCCATACACGCCCAGATATAGCCTTTGTTGTGAGTATGGTAAGCCAGTTTATGTATTCACCTAGTCAACCTGAACACATGAATGTTGTCTTTAGAATCCTAAGGTACTTAAAGGGGTCTCCTGAAAAAAGGTTACTCTACAAAAAGCATGGACATCTTCAAGTAGTAGAAGCTTATACAGATACGGATTGGGTTGGGATGTCATGGATAGAAGGTTAACATCTGGGTATTGTATTTTTGTTGGCGGAAATCTGGTTAGTTGGACGAGTAAGAAACAGAGTGTTGTGACACAAAGTAGTGTAGAAGCTGAGTTTAGAGCAGTAGCTCATGCATGGAATATGTGAAGTACTATGGGTAGAGAAAATCCTACAAGAACTAAAAGTTTCTATTTCTCCACCAATGAGGTTATATTGTGGCAACAAATCTGCAATTTCTATTTCTCATAATCCAGTGTTGCATGATAGTACTAAACATGTTGAAGTTGACAAGCATTTTATCAGAAAAAAGATTGAGAAAGGACAAATTTGCATCTCATATGTTCCAACCACGAAACAATTAACAGATGTTCTAACTAAAAGATTATCCAAAAAGACTTTTGATAGCATAATAAGCAAGCTGTCAATGAATGATATCTTTAAGCCAGTTTGAGAAGGAGTGTTGATTAAATCAAATCAAAATCAAATTCTTAATTTCTTTCATGAATCTTTTATGTAAATAGAATTAATTATTTTTTTAGCTTAGATTAATTTTAAAAATTTTATAATTAAATTTTTTTTATTTTAGACTAATATATTTTTTATTTTATAATTATTTTTATTTCTATAATTTTTCTATAAAAAAGTTGATTTCCTGTACATTTGATAATATAATTATTCAAACAGTTTCTCTAACCAATACTAGACTTTACATCACACAAGCTTAATTTATTATCTAGTAATACCCTCAACATAGATCACCGTCCAAAAGAAAAAATGAGATAGTTTCTACAAAATATTTATAGTTAATTGAGTTGAGGGTAGTACTTTTAAAAATGCAAAAGTTGGACAATAATAAATAAAATATACCGTATAAATTAGATTCTTAATACATTATTTAAATAATTAACTCAGTATCTAACTTTAATATATAACGTATAAAACAGTGTGTCATCTATTTTAGTGAATTAAACCAACTAAAAAACTATTTAAAATTAATTTTTGATGTGTTCATTTTTATTTTTATTTTTATTTTTATTTTTCTAAACTCTTTAATAGTATGACAACATATATTAGGGCAGGCAATGGCAGTTCAACCTATAAATAATTTAATGCATTCACTGCTGAGTAGGAATTGTTGTGACTGCGGCTGGGGTGGTCTCTCATTATGCAGGTTTTTTTTTTAAATGAAAAATAAAAATAAAAAGAGCCTAACATAATAAATACTCAATTTAATTAATATTAGGTTAATACATTTTGTCAGAAATTCAGTTATGGGTGAACATCATCGTACCATTGATATCATAAATAGGGTGCTGTATGTCCAACATGAAGCATAATAATCTCGTTTTTAAAACTTAATATGGACCAACCAATTTAGCTTCAGGGGCTATTACTGTATTTAAATGTAGTTTTGAAAGGAATAAAAATAATAAAGA
Organism: Arachis hypogaea; assembly: GCF_003086295.3. Lineage (NCBI taxonomy): Eukaryota > Viridiplantae > Streptophyta > Magnoliopsida > Fabales > Fabaceae > Arachis > Arachis hypogaea. Next base: position 104,741,182 of record NC_092045.1, on the reverse strand, counting down.
AGCACCGTTCTTATTACTTTCTCCGTTTTAAAATGAATGCCGCATTTACATTTTTAGTTCATTTAAAAATTAATGTATCTGAATAAAGAATTTGTCTAGTATATTATTTTTTTAATAAATTAAAAAATGAAAACGACAATTATTGTAAAATGAAGTGAACAGTAGTTAGCTTCTTTTTTTTTTCTTTTTTTGGACTTTGGGATTGATTTAAAATTTAAGAGATTACTTTATAGTAATGAAAAAAGAAAATATTATAGGATAACAATGCGCTTATGTGGTAATAAGTAGTTGAGAAATTAAATTATTTTGTGACTTTTAATTGAATTTATGTATAATTTTCAAAACTATTTTTTTAAAGATAGTTTCAAACATTGTTTATATATTATATACTAAGTTAAACTTTCAACGTATTCATGTGATATCATTTAAATTTTTATTATTATGAATACTATATTATTTAAATTTTATTAGACTTCTTAAATAATTAATCTATATTTTTGTTTCTTACTCTTATTCCTTGTAGTTTTAGATCATATGTCAAAAATTAGTCACAAAAAAATATCATATGTCAAAAATTCAAATTAGAAAAAAAAATCCACGCATGCTTAAAAAAAACAAGAAATTAATTTTTTTTATCAATATCATACTAAGTTTAACTAATAAGGACTCTAAAGATATGTTTCATTTGCAATTTTATTTTTCATGTTTATTATTTTCAAAAGTTTTTGAAAAACAAAAAGAAAAAACGAAAAAAAAAAGTAAAAAAATAAATTTTTTATTTTTTTTTGTTTTTTATTTTTTTAACAAAATCTAAAACAATGAAAACGGAAAACAAAAATACAAATCAAACACTACCTAATATTTTGTAGAAGAAAATGTTGTGTGGAGAATAAGGCACTCCAATTCAGGCAATGATTTAGTCAACTATTTAAAGAATAATTTTAAATTTATATGAGCATTTTGTTGCAGTTATTAGTTGAGTCTACTAAGAGTAGTGTAGTATAGAGCTGCTTCAATGGAGTTTCCAGGTCCCATAATAGAAAGGATCAAAATTCTAATTTGCCCCAAATACACGCAAGCAAGGAGTATGGGAATCAAAAAATACACACACAATCTATGATGGTCCTTCCTATTATATATATGGGTCATAGTGGTCTTCTCTCTACACTTTTCATACACAATAATACAAGACACATGAATGAATAAATAAAAATTGTCGAATCAGGATACACCAATGTTTTTTAGTAAATTGTAAAGCTATAATATTTTGGGAGAATTTTCATTATAAAAGCCAGCTATTATAGTAGGAAAATCGAAAACTTTATAAGATTTTTTTTCAAATGTTGATCTTTTGATGTAAAATTCTTTTTTAGATATTAATTCCACGAGATTCATAACATAATATCTCTTTTGAAGAAAAGGATATTCTATGATTCTATTCGACAGTATTTCACTCAATAGCACTTAATCTTTGATCAGTTAAATTTATTTACTAGTCAAAATTAAAAGGACAATTTACATAAATAAATTATTACACCTTTAAAATTACGCATATGCATTGTTTCTAAAATAAAGACGTAAATACATTGTTTCATATATTTATAGAAATCGCTACTGACAGTAGCGGTTTACATAAATACCGAATCCGCTGCTGACAGTCGCGAATTACATTCAAATGTAGCAGTACAGAAACCGCTAGTCACGGTTTCTGTTTGTTTGGGATTGGTCATAAATCGTTACTGCCAATAGCGATTTATGTGAATTGGGACACGTGTGTAAGGCAGCAGCGGTTTACGTTGTTGAGAGAGAAAGAAAGGAGTATACATTTTTTGCAATCATATAATTTATAATTTATACAGATAAAAAGTGAAGTAATTTTAAAAAAATGTATGCTTTAGTGAATTTTTAACTAAAAATAAATTATTTTATAATATTAGTAAGTGTTTATATTGATTTTGTTACACATAATAACAACAAAATATTTCTTTAATCTTGTTTTTTAATTTAATTTTATTTATTTTATACATTTTACATGTTAAATAATTTAAGGTATTTTATCTTTTTTATTTATTTTTAATTATTAATATTAAATTTATAATTTTAAAAATAAAAATATAAAATTAATTTTTTAAACACAATAGAAAAGTGGTTGAACAGGCACGTGAATCACTAGTTAAAGTAGTGACAGAATAAAGACTAACGTGTTTTTTTACAAATTAGTAGCAACTTAAATAAGTGAGGAAAGTCTATTAGTAGTGACAGAATAAAGACTATTAGTTTTATTTTATTCATCAAAATTAGGATGCTATCACTATTATTTATCTAATCAATCAACTATAAAATACAAATAGTTTTTATTTTTTGGTATAAGACAACAAAGTTGCACAAATAAAAAAAATTATTTAGTTAGAACCTCAAATACAAATCAGTACTAAAGAACACAACCCCATGTTCCAAATTCTCTGAATCTCCCTTGAATGATTGATATAAATAAAAGAGAATGAAGTGATTTTTTAAGAAAAAAATATATGCTTTAGTGAACTTTTGGCTAAAAATAAATTATTTTATTATTTATAAATTTTAAAAGAGATGAAGATAAAAAAAATTAGTCTTAGTTTATATATAATTTAATACTTTGAGTACTGTATTTTTTTATTTGTAATTTGGTCTCACTTTTAATAATAAATACAAATAAAAAATTTATTACATACATATTTATATTTTTTAAATTATATTGTGAAATGATAAATTAAATTTTTTTATCTAAAAAAAATTATAAAACAAAAAATTAATAGTATATACTATTTAAATAATATCATAAATAATTAATGGTATATACTATTTAAAATGAGACTAAATAACAAATCAAAGAGTGAGTAGTCAGAGTACTAAAATATATAAACTAAGACTAATTTTCTTTTTTTTTATTTTCATTCTTTCTAAAACTCATGAATGATAAAATAATTTATTTTTAGTAAAAAATTCACTAAAGCATACATTTTTTCTTTAAAAATTACTTCATTTTTTATCTATATAAATTATATGATTGCAAAAAATATATACTAGTTTCTTTCTCTCTCTCAACGTAAATCGCTACTGCTTCCAGCGGTTTACACATGTGTTCCAATTCACATAAACCGCTACTGGCAGTAGTGGTTTATGACCAATACCAAATAAGCAAAAACCGCGATTGGCAGCAGCGGATTCTGTGTTTATGTAAACTGCAGTAGCGGTTTCTATAAATATATAAAACAATGTATTTGCATTTTCATTTTGAAAACAATGCATTTACGTAATTTTAAAGATATAATAATTTATTTATGTAAATTGCCCAAATTAAAATAGTCCTTTTTAGTTAGCTAATTCTCAATAAAAATACCAATATAATGAGTTATAAGACTTTAAAGAACCATCAACACAAAAATTAGCTACTATAATAAAAGAGTCTAAAATCTTATAGAACTCTTTTTCAAATGTTGACTTTTTGGTATAAAATTTTTTATTCAGATATAAGTGTTGAGGTAAAGTGAGTGACTCTTTTAAATAAACAAGTTCTATTTTTATCTTCGAATGAGTATTGAATTTGGAAACAATGGTTAAAGAACCTAAATTCTTATTTATCTGTGCTAACTTACGTTTATATTTACTAATAAGCTGAATATGATAAAAACAAATACATTAATTTGTACGTTCAAAAAAATAAGAAAAAATATTAAATTATGTGGGTGCGTTAAACAATGTCTCTAAAAGTATTAATTATATTCTTCTTCAATTCCTTGTACCAATTAGTTTGCTCAGGATGAAATATGTCTTTGGACTCGATAAATATTTACTATCCAAGGTACTTACAAGTTATAAAATACAGATGGTTAGGTTATCATATTTGCAGGTTAGATTTTTTTTTATATAATATTCGTTTGACACATGTATATGTTTTATGTTTTATTATATTTTAATAAAAATATTTAAAAAAGTATTTAAAAATATTCAAATACAATTATATACTAACATGTTTAAGTATGTTTTACCGATATTTTTTATATGTTTAAATAAATGCAAAAATATTATTAATTATTAATACAAAAAATTATTTGATATAATTATAATAATATATCCCAAAAATTCTTTATATTTTATATATATTATGTCCCCTTTTTTATAATTTTTTAAAATTTGTATGTCATCATGTCCTATATTGTGCGTCTTGTGTTTATATGAGTGTCTGCATCACAATTTTCAAATTATTTATAAAAAACTATTTCACATAAAAAACACAAATCACATCTTTTAAAATATATTTCAAATTTTTATTACTATCTATGTCAATTTTTTTTAGGATGTAGCACTTGTCATGTATTTGAAGAATTTTAGGTAGCTAAGAATTAAGATATTGAGAATATTAAAAAATATTATTAATATATTAAAATTAATTATTATATATTTATATATAAATATACATATTATTTAATTTATTTTGAATATATATTTTATATTAATAGTTAATTTTAATAAAAAAAAAGTATATAGAACCCAAATTAGAAGGTAAATAATTAATGAGAGTTGGAGTTGTAATGTATTTTTTCTTAGGTTGGGGGGGCATAGGGAAGTTAAATGCGACAAGAGGGCACAGAATCATCAGTTCTTCCTTGTCTTTATCCACTTTTTTGGAGTCTTATGGGATTTCATTGTAACGTGGATCTCCAATTCACCACACACAACATAACTATCTATCTGCATGCATGTCACACGTTATTTTTATGATTAATGGTTTTCTTTTTTAAGTATGGATAGTCAATTTATTAATTGGAACATTTATTTGATTATAATTAGTAATTATTATGGTGTTTAAAAGATAATCTTTAACTAACTAAAAAAATAAAAAATTAATATTTAATTTTAAAAATATAAAAATAAATAATTTAAAAAAATTAAAATTTATTATAAAACATAAATTAAATACTAATTCATAAATATTATAGAATTGGCCTTGATTATGTCAATTATAGATATTTATCGTCTGATTTATTATTCTAGTGATGATTTTAATATTTATCATCTAATTATGATATTAAATTTCTAGTGATAAAAAAATATGAGAGAGAGAGAGAGAGAGAGAAAGAGAGAGAGAGAGAGAGAGAGAGAGAGAGAGAGAGAGAGAGAGAGAGAGAGGAGAGAGAGAGAGAGAGAGAGAGAGAGAGAGAGAGAGAGAGAGAGAGAGAGAGAGGAGAGAGAGAGAGAGAGAGAGAGAGAGAGAGAGAGAGAGGAGAGAGAGAGAGAGAGAGAGAGAGAGAGAGAGAGAGAGAGAGGAGAGAGAGAGAGAGAGAGAGAGGGGAAAGGGTTGAACATGCTTTTTTGTGCTATAAAGATCCAAAGCTGGGGCCTGATGGGTGAAGAGGGAACAAGAGAGGTGGATGCCACCAACCAAGAAGCCTACAAAGGTATACAGATAATAATATAATAATATAATAGGACCAATATTATTTCTATATCTAAATTCATTTTTACTTCGAATAAATACAAGTAAATAAAAGGACATAATTTTATTAATAGTTATAAATTAGGTATTTAAAAATAAAAACACTCATTTAGTGGTTTAAAATTTAAATAACAATCTCTTTTACAGTTGCAAAAATTTTATATAAGTTTACTCTCTCTTTTATTTGTCTTATAATATTTTTTATAAAAATATCATTTATATATTAAAATTAATTATTAAAATTAGTTATTATTTTTAATATATATTTATATTTTAATATATATTTTATATTAATAACTAATATTTGTGGTTAATTTTCGTATACACGTAATATAGTCAATTTTATTCTCAGCAAAGATTAGACTTTAAATTTTGATACCTATTATGTTATAAAATTAAGGTTTAATTATTCTATTGATCTCTATAGTTTCGTGAAATTTTCAATTAGATCTCTATAATTTTTTCTTTTTAATTTAGCCCCTGCACCAAATTATTTTTTCAATTATGTCCTTTTTAACAGTAACTGGTTTAATTGTATAGAAATTTAATTAAAAAAAATTAGTATAAGAACCCAAATAAAAAATATAGAGATCTAATTAAAAAAAAATTAGTACAAGGACTCAATTAAAAAAATATAAAAATCTAATTAAAAATTTTGTGAAATTATAAGGATCAACAAAATAATTAAACTATTATAATTAACTATTTCAAAAATTGAAGTGGAGTGGAAGACACATAAATAATTAACGGAGATGCAAAAATATAAGAGAGAAGTGAGATGAGGAAAAGATATTGAAGATTGAAAAAGAGGAAAAGAATGGCCCCTTTTGGTTGAATGAATCCACAGTATTGAGTCACTATTGAAGCATGGATGGGTCGCATTCAAGAATGTAACAAAACATGGAGAGGGGGAAGAAAGGGCAAAAGGAAAGAAAGCAAGATATGGGAATAGAGAGGAAATTAAATAAATAAATAAATAAATAATTCAATTTCAATGATAGGGGACCATTTTATTATGGACCCCAGTTGCATTTAGTATTCTCACACCAGGCCAATCCAATGGTGCTTCCACTGTGGGGGGAGTCTTATTTGGCCTTCTGTTGTCTCTCATCATTTTATTTTCAATTCTCTTCATATTTATATACACAAAGGAAAAAAAAACATAATTAAGAATTCTGTTGGTACAATGCTAGAGACATACTTTCAAGTTAGAGAAAATCTTTGAGGTAGCAGTTCTGATTTTTTTTCAAAAAATGTTTTTTTTTGTTCTAAGCTGAAATAATTTGAATTTTTTCATAATTTTATAAAAATAGTTTAAAATTTACTTTTATTTTCTTTTATATAATTTTATTTCAATGTAAAACCACTAAAATTAAGAGAATCTATTTGTTTGTTGAAGAAATTTTCTTTTCTTTTTAACAAGTAGTGGATTGAGATTTTATATACTCTTTTATGTTTATAATTATTTATAGTATATTTAAAATTTCTATTAATTACTATCACTTATAAGAATTAAAAAAAAAACTAAAAGAAAAATGATAAAATAAAAGTTAGGATAACTCTTCTAATTGAAAAAAAATTAATAAAATAAAAAATAATAATATAATCATCAATAAATGTATAATTTTTATTATTTACAAATCTCACTCCTTTAAATTAAAAATAATAAAAAATTATTTTTTATTTTAACAATATTCTCACTTTAAAATCACTTTACATTAGAATACATATGGATATAGACAATGAGGAGATAAAATTGAAAATAAAAAAAAATAAAAAATAAAAATGGGGTTGGATAAGTGATGTAATATAGGGGCTCCAACATGTCAATCTCTTCCTTTTGGATTTAGACGCAAAGTTCGGAGAAAAGTCCACAAACACTGCATTGTCCTTATTAATGCCCTTGTGCTTGTGGGTCCCTAATAAACCCTACCCTAATTCACTTCATCATTCATTTTTCAACTTGCTTTTATTATTTTCCCACTTTTTAATTTAGTTATTTACACGCTTCACCTATCTTTCTATCTATTTTATTGTGGATTTATATTAGAGGAAACGATAAATAGGTTCCGATTTTTTACTGGAAAATAAATAAATATTTAATTAATTAAAATATAAAAATATTTTTTATTTTTTAAAATATAATATATTTAAGTTTTTTTGAGAGATTTATTTATTTTTGTATATTTTAGACAGAAAATCTTAAATATTTTACGTTTTAAAAAGTAAAAAATATTTTTATATTTTTAATTAATTAAAAATTTATTTGTGTTTAAGTTAAAACATTAGAAATTTATTTTTTTCTCTTTAATTAAAAAATTTGAGAGTGAGAGTTTTTTTTCCTGTTACTTTATTTAAAATTTCTCTTAAAATATTATTTGGGAGGAGAAATCAACTCTTTGCTTTATTTGTTTTTTTTCTTCTAGAACAACATGTTGCATCTTTTAAGTCTTAACAATTTGCTAGAGAATAATACAACTTTTTCTAAGGTGTTATGGTTTTTGTGAATCATGATGCCAAACACCACCAAGTCTTCTCATGAGTGTATCCATAATTTTTTTTTAAAAAAAATAAATAAATAAAAATAAACACACTCAAGGGAGGAGACAGCCAAACCTAATAATTCCCACAGACACTAACATCCATTGATTTTATAGTACTACAATCAATTTAGAAGAACCGAAACGCTTTGTGTTTTTTATTTTTTAGATTTTGCAAAAAAGTAAAATAAAATAAAACCTAATATAAAAATAAAAAAGTAAAATTGTATCATTTTTAATTATTATCTATTTTTTCTCATAAAATTCTAAAAATTAAAAATATATTAAAAAAACGAATACACTTTAATTGTTAATGGTAGTTGATTGTGTGTTGTTATTAGACAACCTTACCTAGTGATTAGGAATTTAGGTACAAGTGAGGCTATTTCAAAAGCTTTTGGAGGAAGCATCTTGGTGCAAGCTTTATAATTTTTTATGTGCAACGAATTTTGTTAATTTAACGGTTGAATTTTAATATTTCACTATAAAAATCAATTCAATTTTTTTTTATAAAATTTGGAATTAATTTGATATGTTATTATTACACTTTACTTTTACGTATATTATTATTTTAAAAGTATAAAAATATACGACTATTAGATTATATACCTATTAATATTCGAATTTTTTAAAATTTAATAAGCTTAATTATCATGATAATATAACATGTGATTCATGAAATTTGTTGGGTAAGAAAAATTTACGTTTAATTATTTTGTCAATCTCTATATTTTTATTAAATTTATAATTAAATATTTATATTTTAAAAATTTTAATTTAATTTCTAATATTATTATTGTAAAAAGATTAGAATTAACAGAATTTTTTTATAAATTAAAGATATCCATAATTAATAATTTAATTAGATTTTTATTCACATATTTTTAGAGAGAAATATTTCGTTAATTTTAAAGACTTTGACACAAAAAAAATTTAATTATAAAATTAAATATAATATAAAAAATTAATTAAAAAATTTTAAAATATAAAAATTTTAATTATAAATTTAATAAAACTACAAAAATAAACAGAGTAATTAAATTTTATTAATTAATTCAATTATTAGATCTATCTACAAGACATAGTTATAGCAGGTTTAAACGGATCTCTTCTAAATGTCTTTTTTATCTATAATATCCTTCGTTACAAATTAAAGACTAAATCGTCACTGAAGTCGATTTAAGTATCTCTTCTCAATGTTTTGTTTCCGTGCCTTTTCAGTTTTCTTTGTCGGTTTGGCTGCTTCTTTGTAAGCTCAATTGTGTATATTTTTTTAATTTGTTTTTTAATTAAAGGGCCCAATAAATAAACTAACTAGGGTCCAAAAATGTTTCAAGAGAAAATTTTTTCTACTTGGATTGTGAGAGAGCATGGGCCATAGTGTACAATGTACTCTACCTATGCTGAGAACAATATGGGTCCAAATTGTGCCAAGCACACCCAATATGACTGTTGCTCTCAACCAACACATGGTTTATTTATGGTTGAAGGAGGTAGCTATTCATTTTATTTAATGAATCACATTAAGTATACACAAAAAATTAGATATTAAATTAATTATTTGTGTAAAATATATATTAAACTATAAAATACACATTAAAAATAAATTAAATAATATATATTATTTATATACAAATACATGATGACTGATTTTTTTTGTATGTAATATTTTTTATTTTTTAATTAGTAACTTTGGATTTAAGAAAGAAAAAAAAGAGATGATTATTCATTATTGCTCTTGGGGAATAAAAGTTGACTCAATTATGGTATTTGGTTAAGATGGAACATCTAGATCTATGATTGAAGAAGGATCTTAGCAGATTCTAATGTTGTTAGCATGTAAGAATGTAGGCCATCACTAATTGTGACATGTCACCTTAGAATGAGACAAAGTGGTAAATGCCCTCATCACTTGAATGAATCAATGGAGTTGTATGATTTCAAGAATCTTCTTTATTCTTTGGGAACAAGAGTTTTCTTGAACTATGGGAGATTTATAGTGGAGTTCTATAAGAACTTTTGAAGGTATGCACATTCAAAGATTATTGGGGAAGAGGAAAAACATTTCTCACCAAGTTGTAGAAAAAAGGAAAACAGAGGGAAAAAAAGTATTATATAGTAAATAAGAAAAATGTCAGATTGTCAACACTTTTTGTTATTATTAGTCAATGCTTTGAATTAATACTTTATTTTGTTAATATTCAAATTTTGGTTTAAAATTTAATTTTTAATATTTAAAATTAATCAAATATTAACAAAAAAAAATAAATTTTTTATTGGTCATGCAGTAATTCTCCATAAATAAAGTATAAAATAGGGGTGAGCATGGGTAGCGAGTATCCGATTACCCGTTCGAACCCGAACCAAACCAATTAAATTGGTTATGGAATCAACGGGTAATCGGATCCAACCCGAACTAAACCAATAGCCTTTGTTAGTAATTGGTTTGGATATCGGTTCTGGGGGTGCGGAACCCGAATCAACCCGCGAACCCAATCATATATTAATTAAATAAAAAATAAAATATATATGGCTTTTCTATTAGACAATAATTATTCACTATTAATATCTTTGGATTTTAATGAATTTAGTTTTTAATGTATTTGGTGTTTAATATGTTTGAATTATTTCTATTGATGTTACATGTTTATTGTACTTGTTAAATTTTTAAGATAAATATTTTTTTTATAAATTTCAAAGTCATCGGATACCCAATTATTCGAACCGAACAAATTTGTTCTTAATCAGTTTGGTTTGGTTTGGATACATGTACAAAAAATCGCAAATCTAAACCAAAGCGAATCAATTATATTTTGATCGGTTTAGTTCTAATTTTACCATAAACCCGAACCAAACTGATCCATGCTCACCTCTGGTATAAAATGCATCTAACCCGCTACTAAATTAAGAACTCAATTGTTCTTTTTATATTTTGTAATAAACTCAATTGTTCTTTATAAGATGTTGGACATACTATTAAACATATTTATTTAGCATAGGAATGTCGTTTTTTGGTGGAGTACATGATGGGTATAACTTTTTTCGTGGGCTAATATTATGGGTTATTGTAAGTCCATAAAAAGTTTTTGGTTATTATGGCAAAAAATTATCTTGTTAATTAATGACCAGCGTTTTTGGCGGCCTTCTGTAGGTATCTAAAATTAATGAAGGCATGACCAAAAGAAAACAAAAAATTAGGGAAGCCATATTTAGGGGTGACAAAGGGCCGAAACCAGCCGGTGCAACTCGAGTAACTCGCAAAAAAAGACAGGTTAGGTTGAAAATTTAAAACCGGCATCATAAAAAAATCTGCATGCGGGTTTTAGCGGATTTCGGTAGGGTTGGACGGGATTCCCCAGCAGGCCCGTAATTTTTTTTTTTGTAATTTTCGATTATATTCTATATTTGTTTGATTAGACTTGGAGACTTATTAATTATTTGTTTTGGTTTTAGACAATTTTTGTTTTAATATTTTATTTTTTATAATATTAATTTTATTATTTTATTTCAAAAAACTTACTTAATAATTATATTTATTATATATTTAGAATTATAAAGACTTTAATGTTTGTGAACTTAAAAATTATAATTTATTGAAATAATTGTAAAATAATATATATTGTTTAATATTTAATATTTAATAGAATAGAAAAAAATTTAAAACCGTCTTATTAAACAGAACAGAGAAATGACAGGCTTTTAACAGAATAAAATAGGACAAAGCGGACTAATCATTCATTCGTTTGTCACCCCTAACCATATTGATGAAAGAAGCTCAAGCTATATGGAAATGAAGGTAAATTCACTGAATTGAATGGAAAGAGCCAAAAAATAAAAAAATAAATTGGAGATTCATCAATTCTCAAACACAAAAGGATATTCATGAGAAGGAAACCGAGATATACATTTAAATTATATTCTATACTTTTGAAGTGCTTTGTTAAACTAAGATGAAATATTTGTGAAAATATTTTTCAATGCATTTTTTGAAACAAAAAACAGTTATTTTTGTTTTAGTAATTAGTAAGTACCCTTAACAAAACCTTTTTTTTTTAAAATAAGATTTGTATTAATTTTTAACAAGTCATATAAGCCCATATATTTTGCTGACAACGAACCCTAAGGATATTTGTCAAGTTTACTTATAGTAAAATTTTAAAAAATTTTAATAATGCATAAAATAAATTTAAATATTAGCTTTTCAATAAAAATTATATACAAAGATATTTGTTAGCAAAAATTTTATGTTTATATAAGAATTTAGGTAATATAATAATTGCATGAAATGTGATTAAGGTTCTAAAAGCAAATCAGTTATTGAACTAATTGAATTAGAAGTTTAATAGTTCAAAAATTCAACTAAAATTTAATCAAGATTGAATCGGATATAATAAAATAATATATTTATCTATAAAATATATTATTTTTTTAAAAAATAATTATTTTGTGATTTATTATTTTAATCACTAAAAGAAAAACCAAGTCGACCCATTAATTGGTTTTTAATAAGTTCATTACCAAGTATTTTTTATCTTAACTCGAATCGGTTTATTAACCAATTTTCGGTTAATTGGGTTGAACCAACTCATCATAATTCATAGCCATGAATGAGATTTTTGGTTTTTAGAAGGGGAGAGGGTTGTTTTTGTTTTTTTGTTTTTTTTTTTTTCCCAATGTCTGATACACGTTTTGGTTAATATTCTCATGCTGTTAAAGAGTGGAACAAAAGTCTAATCCATCATTATTGATAATGGACATACATATCTCAACTTCTTTAATGGTATATCTTAGAGGCCCATGTTTATTTAGTGGTGTATAGGAGTTGGAATGTTACACAATGTTATCAAAGTCCAACTTATGAAATTATATTATTTATGTGGTAGGGTTGAAGAATTTTTCGTAATCAAATAGTAATAATTAGTTACACTTAATTAGCTTAGCTTGTTTCTTTATTACTTGTTCCTAACAAATTAATTAAAGTTTCATTGGCACAACTAACTAATTAATAATGGAGAATGAACAACTACAAAATTAAATCTCCAAGATATAAGTCCAAATAAAGAGCTAAACTAATTAAACCACAAAAATTGATGTTAGTATAGGTCCATATGAGGTGGTTGGACTGACTTTAATTAAGGACTGTTCTAAACTACGTTAATATGATTTATTTTATTTATCAACATTTTAAAATCTGTATTAATTAGTAAAATAAATGTTAGAGTTAGTTGAATATTTTTCGTAAATTAAAGATATTTATTATTAAAAATTTAATTTGATTTGACTGCATGTATTTTAGAAAAAATATTCTATTAATTTTAATATTTTTTAAATAAAAAAACCTAGTTGTAAAATTAAAGTAATATAAGGGCCTAATAAAAAAGAAAAAATATAAAGACTTAATTAAAAATTTAATAAAACTATAAGAACTAATCGAATAATTAAATATTTTTTAAAATTGTGAACAAACTTCTCAATTCAGCATATTATTATATTAGGAGAACTAAGTTCCTAATTTTTTCATTAATCATTGCCATATATCTATGAAATTGTGAAAGAATTTCTTAATTCATCAGCATATCATTTAGGAGCATTAAGTTTTTAATGTTGAGCTTATAAATAATATTAATGTGCAATTTTTTCTACTCAATGATGTCATAAGTATAAACAGTGGCCGAGCCACCTTCATGGAAAAGGGACAATGGTCTCTCCCAAACTTTCAATTTTTTAGTTTAACTCTTTTTTAATTATTAATTTTTTTTCTTTTTTTAACCTATATTTTTTATGTTTGTCCCTCTTAAAAAAATTTCTAGTTCCGCGCCTGTATAAAATCGTTATACCCATTTATATATTTTAGATGAATACTACAATAAAATTTTATAACTGTCTTCATATAAAAATATTTTTTTTATTATTGGATAATAAATTGTATGATTAGATTTTGATATTTATAAAAATATTGTCTTTATTTAAAATATGGCTAAATAAATAAATCACACTTTTAAACAAAATATTTTTATAAAAAATATTTTTACCATCTTTATTTAAATAATTACTTATATTTTATTCATGTTCTTATAGAAGAACTTATAATTATTTAATTTTTGAGATCTAAAATTGATCCTAAAATAAGTAATTTATTATATTGTCATTGAATCTATTATTAAAATCTTGCATTTGAGTGTCAACTGTAGAAATAAATAAATTCACGTGATAATATAACGATTTTTCACTGAAATTTGGTCAACAAATTTATAACTTCGAACCTTTCTAGAAATATACAATGTATTTATATCAGGAACTCAAACATTATGCCAGAGTGGTATAACTTCTTTGAAGCAAAACTTTCAACTTGGTTATCCCATTTTTTTGAATTAAAGTCTTAATAGTAAAAATTAGAGATAGTACAAACAAATTATTTTTAATGATTTTTTATTTTATTTTTAGCAACAATAAAAATAACTGTTAATAAATTTATCGATAATTAGATATTAGTCGTCCTATATTTTATTGTTAAAAGATTTTAGCAATAATTATATAATTGTTGATAAAAATCCTTTTAATATCCGCCAAAGTATATAATTATCATTACAATATATAATAAAAATAATAATATATATTTAATTATTGTAAAAATATAAATTAAATAAGACATGTATATAATAGTTATTATATTATTATCACTAAAAATATATAGTGGGATAATGTGTTCAATATATCTTAGTTTTTTTTTTGTTCCATGCTTCACAAATATCATATAGCATCAGTTGGTGATTTTTTTTCTTCACTTTAGACCTTTTAAATATTATAAAATGTAATAAAATTTGTTTTTTAAATTATATATATATATATATATGTATGTATAAAAATATATGATCACTAGAATTTTCTTTTCAAAATTGTTGCCCGTGTCCATCCTTGGTATCATGATTTTTAATTTTTTTTTTTTAAAGTTAATACTTTTATTGTAATCAAAATGGTTCGATTACAATTTCCACAAAATTAGGGATAAATAAATGCAATAAATATAAATTAGGGGTCTTTCAGAAAAAAATAATACCAAGTTAAAACATGAAGGATTTAGAGCAATAAATTAAGATATTTTTTCATCTTCAATTTCGGTGGCTATGACTCCCAAGTCTTCCATATTCTTCCACAAATTTCAGAGCTTAGAACAGAATTTTTTTAACTTCAATTCTGCGATTCTCAAAGATGAGAGAGTTTTTGGACAACCAGATTTACCATAGAAGATAGCTCACTTGACTTATTTTTTCTTTTGAATCCCCTTTTGTTCTCACCTCTTCCATCAACTGACACCATCACTCTCATAGTTGCATATTCGGATCTCTAGGAATCACACTAGCTACTGGTGAATGATTCCAAACTTGCTCAACTACTTCCGCACAAAAGATCAAAGCACACAAGTGCGTTTCCAGCAATGAAGAACAATGCGGACACAAATTGGGAATCTGAGCTATCCTCTCATGAAAATTTGTCTTCACCGCTAGCCCTTCATGAGCAAGTTTTCATAGAAAGACCTTGATTCTTGGTTGACATTAAACCTCCCAAATGCTCCTCCATAGTTGTCTTCTTTTGAATCTGGCGTGAAGAGCTTCAATTGGTTTATGAAAAAAATTGTAAGCTACTTCATATTCCATTCTAACATTATAATTACATGAATCATGCTTTATCCAAGTGACTGAATCTTCAGCTTCTTCAATATCCATTTGGCAGATTTGTTGTACTATGTTGGGTTTGAACACACTGTGAATGAGCTGTGTATTCTAACCTCCTATCTCAATGAATAGTTGTCTTAGCCAAATCAAGTTTTCATCACTGCAGTCGCCTTCCTGTAATCAGAATGGAAGTAAGTAACCAAATCATGGGTCTTTTTTAATTTTTACTATATTATGTGTTGTAACTTTTCATTTGATACCTTGTTCCAGGACTTTTCTGCCTTCCAGTTAGCTTTGCCAGGCCCAAGATGGTCTCAAACTCAGTTTTGCTTCCAAAAAAGAGGTAACTCTAAAATATTTGCTTTTGAAAACTTTATAAATAAAGAATTTGGTTTAGTCATTAGTCTCCACCCTTGTTTTGCTAACATCGCTAGATTAAACGCTTTGAGATCTTTAAATCCCAGGCCTCCTTCCTTTTTAGTTCTGCTCTTTGTATCCCAGCTAATCCACTGAAGTTTCTATTCATTATGCTTTTGACCCCACCAGAACTGTATCATCATTTTGTGAATATCATCTAGTAGCGTTTTGGGCAGTTTAAAACAACTTAGAGTATAGATAGGTATAGCACACCCCACAGTTTTGATTAAGATTTCTCTTCCGTTTGCTGACAATAGATGGCGCTTCCAACCTTAAACCTTCTTTGAAACCTTATCTTTCATATAACCAAATGTCTGACTTTTAGATCTGTTAATAATAGAGGAAATTAAAGACCCAAATATTTGTCATGTGCACCAATATTGGGAACTCGGAGAAAACTAGCTAGTTCTTCCTTAATAAAATGAGGGGGTGTTATTACTGAAAAATACTGCAGACTTACTGAAATTGATAATCTGACCACTTAGGGAGCCATACTGTTGAATAGCATTAAGCAAATTTGCACAATTATGTGGTGTTGCTTTACAGAATAGTAAAGAGTCATCAGCGAATAAAAGGTGGTTGATGGATGGACATCTACTGTTCAACCGAAGCCCTTGAAATAGGTTATTTTGTTCTCCTTTATGGAGCATTAAGAATAAACCTTCTGCGCATAATAGAAAAAGGTAGGGTGAGAGGGAATCTCCTTGACAGAGCCCTTTACTTGGTTTAAAAAAACCAGTAGGAGAATTTCCCTTAATAACCAAATAAGAAATAGTAGTGACACATTCCTTCATCCATTCTATCCACCTCTGACAAAAACCAAGCTTTTTCATTGCGAACCACACAAAACTCCATTCCACTCGATTATAGGCTTTGCTCATATCCACTTTTAGTGCTAAATCAGTGCCCCCAAATGATTTATTCTTTAAAAAATGCATGCATTCATGAGCCACAAGAATATTATCACTAATAAGCCTCCCTCTAATAAATGAACTCTGATTATTACTAATTATTCTATTCATAAGAAGTTACAAACAATGAATAAGTACCTTGAAAATAATCTTATGGAATACGGTGCTTAGGCTGATGGGTTGAATCTGTAACATATTTTCTGCATTTGGAGCCTTTGGACTTAGATAAATTTGTGTATGGTTGAAACTCTTTAAGATTCTTCCTCCATTAAAGGACTCAAAAAATTTTAATGATCCTCCAGTAGAACTGAAAATTTTTTGCCATGAATCCATCATCTCCTGGGGCAGCCCCCGAACTAATAGAAAAAGTTGCCTTCTTAATTTCCTCTTCACTAATTGGTTTAGCAAGGTGTCAATTAGTCTCAGAAGAGACCTTCTTTCTCAAACCAGCCAGCACATGGAAAATGTCTTGAGAATTTCTTGTTGTAAACAGCTCTTTAAAGTATCTTTGCGCTCTTGCCCCAATTGTTTCTAGAGTAGTACACCACTCTCCATTCTCATCCTCTAACCTCCATATCTTATTTCTCCTGTTTCTAACTTGAATCATGGAGTGAAAAAATTTTGTGTTTTGATCTCCCCATTTGAGCTAATCGATTCTTGATTTCTCCCTCCAAAACATTTCCTCCACAATACATGCATTACTCAACTCTTCTTTTAGCTGTAAGATCTCTATTTTATTAACATAACTGGGATATTCCTTCAAGGCCAAGAGTTTAGTTGCAATATTTTTTCATTTTTTCTTGAATTTCCTACCACTGAAGCTTGCTGTTTGACTATTTCAGATCTGCAGTGCTTTAGTTTCTGAAATAATTGGTACATTAGAGAGCCAGAAACGCTTGTTTGCCATACCTCATTAACAATTGTATCAATCATCTCCTCCCCACACTATCTCTCTTGAAATTTGAACCTCTTTTTACTCTTGATGGTTGCTGAATTTGGGTTTAATAGCAAAGTGCGATGGTCTGAACCAATTTCTTCCAAGTGTGTGAGTATAGCTAACGAATATTCCTCCCTCAATTTTAGTGACATAAAAGCTCTATCTAATCTTTCTCTGACTGCTCTCTCTTGACAACTCCGATTCTACCATATAAATTTTTTTCCCAGATATCCCATATCCATTAAGCATCCATGGTTCATAAAAGTTTGAAACTTTTGAATGGATTAAAATGATTTCTCCCTTCCTCCCTACTTTTCATCTGATGATAATATGGCATTAAAATCACAAATGAGTACATATCTGTCTCCTAGCTACCTAATAATCTCCCGTAAAGCCTCATATTAATTATCTCTCAGCTGATCAGTACTATGGAAGTGAACTCCTAACATCTACCATGTGATTCTTCTCTCCTGATCTTCAATTGAGAAGGATATATAAAATTCTACACTGCTATTCACTTTCACCTTCACTCCTTCCTTCCATGCAAGAGCCAAGCCTCCTGCCGCGCCGTTAGG
This sequence comes from Arachis hypogaea, assembly GCF_003086295.3. Taxonomy (NCBI): domain Eukaryota; kingdom Viridiplantae; phylum Streptophyta; class Magnoliopsida; order Fabales; family Fabaceae; genus Arachis; species Arachis hypogaea. The sequence goes on along the minus strand of NC_092045.1, from coordinate 104,722,653 downwards.
ATTAACACAAAAAACCTCCGTAAGACCCACACTTTTTAATTGTCTTTCCACTAACAAGAATTGGTTCTTTGTCTCACATAAAAACATAACCTCAGGAGAATGAGAATTCTGAATCCCTTTGATGTTGTGAACTGTCAGGAGTTTTTTCAAACTCCGACAGTTCTACATTACCAACTTCATAGCCCCAAGGGTGCCTTTGGTGGGTTGGCACCCTCACCCCAATAAGCATTCCTCTCAACTGACTCTTCTTTCTCAATTTGACCTTCCTCCTCCTCCTTCCTAACATCTTATTACGTTTCATCCCTGTGACCATCTTGTGTTTTTAGCCTCATTACTTTTACGTGCTAAATACTTAATCTTCTAACTCTTGAAGTTTCTACAATCTTTATTAGATTTACTGCCACGCTGGAATGTGCCTACTTCCTCCTTATAAAACAGCTCCCCCTACCTCCTCAGCTCCTGCAGGGATATGTTCCCTACTACTGTTTTGAGATAGAAAAATTGGTGACGGTTGGTTTGGATTATGAATGTGTAGGTCGAGGGTTGGAAAATTTTATTTTTCTGTATTAGGCTTGATGTAGATCATGGTTTTTTTTATTGACGTCATTACAGGATAATTGGAAAAAACTTTTGATGAGACTAACAGGGGTTGGCTTTTTGGTTAATTGATCTCCTCCTCTTCCTCTTCTATTAATATTTGGGATTAAATTCTCTTTATTATCCTCTAGCTTCCACCTTGTGAATTCTGCCCATAGTTGAGAACTCAACCTTTCCTCCTATAGACTCAGATCAGCTAAATTTTCCAAGGATTTATTGTAATTTCTGGAATCATGGCGAATAAATCCATAAAAACTATAATATATCCCTAGACATTCATATTTCAGCTGAACTTCAAAATTTTTTTATCTGGACTAGCCATTTTAATACTCTGCTTCAGCGTGTGAGTGACATTCAAGTTAATCCTCACCTTCATAATCCGATCTTTCTAACCTCATCATGTAAGTCTCCACCTCTAGCACCTCACCCAATCTTTCTCCAATCTTATGAGCAGCCTCCTTCATTTTGCAATGGTCTGGCATACCCCGTAATTAGATCCAGGTAGGTATTAGTGAGTAATATTCCTCTTCAATATTCATCTCTGTAGTCCAGCGCCTCACATGAATTACATATTGCTTAAAGAGCCATGGTGATCCCCTTTCCACCCTTATCACATAAGCATCTTTAGCGAAGAAGAATTGATAAATATTTTCACCTTGGTATTTCAATCTAAATCCCCTTGGTTGGTTCCAGATTGCAGAAAATACTGCCTCCATCATACCCATACTGAAACATCTATCCGCCATCAACCTTCCAACTAAGCTCCTTGAACAATCCTCTAATCCGGATTTGATATCATCTTCCTCCAAACACACAATCTCCTCGATATTCTCTATACCAATATGATCTCTTCTTGTACTCCCACCTATTTTGTTTATTGTGGATTAACGAGCACAGGTTAGTCAGGAATACAACTACTTTGGCATAACTGAAGTTTGATTTTGAATAAATAAGTGATAACAACACAAAATTCTAGCAGGGTACAAAATGAGCAAATTTCATGGTTTTTAACATTACGTATGTTTCATTGATCATTTTAATTTTAGGTTTAATTATTTTATTTGTCCTATAGTTTTACTAAATTTTTAATTAAGTTTTTATATTTTTTAATTGGATCCCTACATTACTTTAATTTTGTAATTAGATTCTTTCTAGTGTAAAAAATATTAGAGTTAACCAAATATTTTTTTGCAAATTGAAGGTATTCTTAATTAGAAATCTTACTAAATCTTTAACCGCATGTATTTTGAGAGGAATATTCAATTAATTTTAACTCTTTTGATATGAAAAGGACCTAATTATAAAATTAAAGTAGTATAGGAACTCAACTAATATTGTAGCAGTGCCGAGCTTCATGGTAGTCACCATGGATAGTGACAATAAGGTCGTCCTGCATATGAAACTTGACACACAGAGAAATTGTGAATACTATAATACTAAACTTATTCAAAAACGGGCAGCCAAGTATTAAATTATAAAGATTGAAACAATCAACAACAAGGTATTGGGTATGTAAAGTTTTTATTAGAGGATTCTCACTTTGTAATCACATAGATCTTAAAATAGATACATGTTTACTTGGGAACCCCACTAAGTCTTCAGTGGATGGTTGTATTATATGATTGCTCAACTTCATCTTCTGAAATGTAAAGTAGAAAACGACATCTGCGTTGCTTTTAGGATTCAAAAGTACTTTTCAAACAATTAAATCTCCTAATTGAATAAAGATCACCACTGAATCATCTAAGTTGGTCACCATTGTGTTGAGATCAGATGGTTTGAATGCCATCTCTGAAAAGTTAGGAAGAGGTTGAGTATAATTAACAGCACACTCTACTGAGAGCATAGCTAGATAGGTACATTTACGAGTAGAGTTTGTAATTTCGCTACTAGCAAAGGCCCTAGATATACAATTGATAATACTTTGGGGTTGATCAGGTTGAGTATTAGTGATTTTGTCTGTCATGAAAAATTATTCGGCAGAAGATTGGTCGGTAGAATGTTTGGTGCGCTTAAATAAGGCTGTTAATGCATTTATCCAATTAACCTTGCCGAGCTAATCATTCTAGCAAGTCTTTGGCCACAACACACTCGTAAGTAGTGTCCATATTTTTTATGAAAGGCACAATACTTGTAATTATCCACATTCTTCAGATCTTGATAATTTCCAGCCTTTTGAGGATGTTTAATGAGTTTTGCGTTCAGGATCTTCTTGATTATTTCTTCCCTCCTAATGTTAAATTGTGTATAAGAATCATAATGTGGTGTTAATCGAAAAGACTTTTTGTTTTCCTAAACTTTATCGACGTCTTTATCATTGTTGCTTTTCTCTAACTTCCGAGCTTGTCGAAGCTCTTCGATCTCCATTTGACCTTTAGCTTTCTCTAGAAACTCAGCTAAGGTTTGTGGTTTAGCAATGGCTATAATTTCTTGAAACTTTTCTGGACGAAGTCCACTTTTAATAGCATATAAATGTACCTCTGGATGGAGATTCAGAATGCTCATTGCCATTTTACTGAATCAAGTAACATAGTCCCAAAAACCTTCATGTTGTCCCTACTTAATTGTGCTTAAATAATCTTAATCATGGAAATAAATAGAAGATGCTACAAACTAATCTTCAAATAGCTTGGCTAGTTTTTGAAAACATGAAATAGATTCTGTAGACAAAGAAGAAAATTAATAAAGTGCAGGACCGTCTAAACAAGTAGGAAAATAATGACATAAAATTGGGTCAGAAGCACTGTTTACTATCATCATGGAATGGAATTTTTTGATATATTTTTTTGGATCTTCCAAACCATTATAAGGAGTTAAAGTCATTGGCAATGAAAGTTTTTAGATAATTGGAAATTCATGGGATCGGCGGTGAATGAACCAACTGCGTTATCCAATTCTGTTTCTTCATTGGCTGGTTGATCCTCCTCTGGTTCATGAGTTTCAAAGACATGAGTTGGATTGGAATTTTCTTTCTCATTATCTGACTGTTCGTAGTGATAATCATTATGAGTTATCCAAGTATTGGTAAGCTCAGCTATCTGATTTGTCATTCTTTGATTTTCTTCTGCCATGCGCTGATTGGTCTGTTGTAATTCTGTTACCATCTGAAGAAGCTTGAATGCTGTTGGAGGAGGTTGATTAGCCATAGACAGACTTGAAAATTCAGGAGACCAAAGAAAAATTTTAAATCTTTGGCCCCATGGTGAGCACCAATTGTTCTTGTAAGGGTTGACTGTGGTATAGCTTGTCCTCCGGCGATTATCTTCAAGCTTTTTGTCGGGATGAGTTATACCTCGGCACCAAGAGAACAAGGAGGTAGGCACCTGCAAAAGGTACTCCGACACTTAAGTTATTAAGCGAATAATAAACTTTGTATCCAAGTTGGTTTTAAATTAATCTCTTACCTCCTTTTTATATTTGGAGTGAGTATCAGTAGTCATTTGTGCGTTTGATTTACATTGATGAGAAATGAAAGCATTTTAGAGTGTTCTAACATAGTTTTGATGTTGGCATTGATGGCCGAAAAATACCTTCAATTTGTGAAGAAAAATATTCAGTTAACTCTAATATTTTTTATACTAAGAATGACTTAATTATAAAATTAAAAAATACTGTATGGACCAAATTAAAAAAAAAGTATAAAAGTCTAATTAAAAATTTGATAAAATTATAAAAATCAAGAGAATAATTAAACTTATTCTAAAAATCAAATAGAACATACTTAGCTTGTTCTTGCTTGACTAATCCTCTTTCATGTATAGCTCGTCTAGCATTATTTGTCCTCAGATATTTCGTAAATAAATAACGTATATATTGATTAATAAAAAATATAAAGTGTGAATCAATTATACATTATTAATTTTATTATTAAAATATGTCACATGTCACTTTTTCATTGTAATTGAAATACATTCCTCCTCTTTCTCCTTTTTTCTGTCTCTCTTATATATACCCTACCCCATGAGGCATGTGATTTCTGATTCTTTACAGCGTTCGTTAACATGCATAGCTTTATATATATAACGAATTAAAATTAGAAAACGTAGCACAAAACTTTTCTTTTAGTACTTCCAAGCGACGAAATTTTGTCTGATTTAATTATTTTATGGAATAAGTACTCTCAAAAGGTTTTAATAATCTTTTTGGTTGTTCTTGAAGAGGACTAATGAATGAATCATTAAACCATATTAGATTGATAATCCAAAACCTTAAACCGAATTGGTTTCTCTTTTTCCGGTTCAACCAAACCATGCCTCCCTTAAATAAATCAGACCCAAAGAAACTCTGATTAAACTCATCTTCTCTTATTCTCTCACCACTGAAGGTGTTTCAAAGGAAACTATTGTTACCTCTTCTTGTAATCAATGCTGTGATATGGTGCTGCAAGAGGAAGAGGCCACGAAGCCTTGCCACACCAGCTCACCAGCTCACCTCTTTCCACCTATTATATATATATATATATATATATATATATATATATATATATATATATATATATATATATATATATATATATATATATATATGAGCCAAGTCTCTCAATTTTCCTAAAAACTACATGAAGAGAAGAAAGGAAGCAAGAGTAGTGGCCAAGAAGGAGGAAGAGGAAGACTCAGCAGAAATCATTATCATCTGTGTGCGTCACCACCAAGAAGAAAGAGAAGGGCCATTGAGAGAGCTGCTACCCGAAGCCAAAGAAGGAACCCTATCTCTTTTCCTTTTTGGTTTTTTTAGTGTTCTTCTTGTTGGGTAAGAACCAATAACTCTGTGTTCTGTTGTTTTTTCCTAAATTAAAGATTCTATCTTACTGAGCTTCAATTCTTTTAATTGGTGATCAAATCAATCAAATTCAGCCCATCACAAGAGTAAGAACTCTTTTCTTGCTCCATATGCAACTTGGCCAATTAGCCCTGTAAATTGACAAATCTCTTTAATTATGTTTGTTAGGATTTTTTGATTCAATATAGCAAAGGACAGACTTTGGTTTGTGAAATTCTCAAAGAGAGGTAAGGGATAGTATATATAGAATATCTTGTTTATAGCTATGTGTACTGATGATGATGGGTGGTTAATGAGTATGAACTTTTAGGGCTGTGCTAATCATGCTAGCAACTTTAGTTAGTCAAAAGAAAGGTAAAATTATGGTTTTAGATGAATTCTAGGCTTGAATGTGAGATTTGGCACATGAGGTTGTTGGAAATATATTGTGCAAAATTTCTGTAAAAATCTGCATAATTGGCAGCAGAACGAATGACTTTCTGGGAGCATTCCAGACCTAATTTTTAGATGGAATTATTTTTCTATAAAACTTTTGTGCGTCTTGAATATGCCATAAAAATTTCAGGGAATTTGGCCAAGCGGTTTGGAAGATATGGATTTTTGAAGTTTAGTGATTGCTGCAGATTTTTCTGGTTTTCTGGTTCTGCAACACCAACTTCCAGATGCTATAACTTTTAATTTAAATAAAATTTTGAGTTGATTTTAAAAGAATTTTAAATATCTATCAGTCTATTTTAAGTGAGTACAAATTTCATGTTCATATCTATTTTGTAGACTTAGATAAGTCACTTAGAAGGTCGGTTGTTTGCTGGAAACTCTGAACTGGTTTATGAAAACAGGGCTTCACTTCCAATTGATAACTAATTAATCAAATGAAGTGATATGAATCTGAAATTTGTGGATTCTGAAACTTATGGATGTTGACTATAATCTCACCAAAATTTAGAAGCAACGGCTTAAAATTGAAATTACTATAGAATTTATAAAAAAATATGGCTGCTGTCTGTTTTTTTGAAATTTTGTAAATGCAATAGCAGAATTTTAAAGCTTGTATAAAATTCAATTCTAATCCAAATTCAGTAAAACCTAACTTAAATTAAAGATTAAGATCTTTAGAGTTACCTTACGATTATGGTTTTAGATTAGACAAAATTAGGAAATGAAAAGGAATGTAATTTGCCCCTAAGAAAGGTTAAAGTTATAGACAATGATATTGGGAGATGAAGTGAAGAAAGAAAAATGAGAAACAAGAAACGGAATAAAAGTTAAGAATTATATTGAATGGGCCTTGTGCCGAACTGCTAATACGAAAGTGCCCGCCTAATGGATAGCTTGAGATTTGCTAATGCGGAAATGTTTGCCTAATTGATAGCACTGTTCCTTACTGTAATACACATTGAATTGTTATTATAATGAGGCCTAATTGACCTGGGTAACCGTGATGCCAAGGTGTCTAATTGACACAGTAAAGGAACCATATTCGGGGTTCACTCCGAGTAACGTCGGGTTACGGGTAAACAACCGACGCATGAGCTCATGGCCTGCACTAGGAACAGGCATGCATCATCTTGTTTGCGCATATGAACTTCTTGTGAATTATTTACTGCCATTTCTTTCTTGTTCATGCTATTTACTTGTTATATATATATATTTGTGCCTTGAGTCTCTGTGTTTGTTCTTTTTTTCTGTTTCGCGACAACTTAGAGATAAAGACCCTAGGTTCCCCTTTTACCTTACTGAGAACTCTAGGTTCTCACCCTTCTTTTCTTTCTTTCTCCCCCTCCCTAGACGGGTTCGGCAAAGGAGCTCTTTGAGTATTCGTTCTAACCTCTGAGCTATAAGGATCCGGCGCGCGGTGGAGTCTTCATAAGAAGCACGCCTTGGACTGCTTTCTTGAACGATGTTCGTAGATCACTCCAGAGTTAGTCGTAGTGAATCTTTTGTTCTTTTTTGATGATCTTAGTATTAGTTTTCCCTCACTTTTGTAGTACTTTTAGAGGGGTAGGATGTCTTAGTAGTTCGGTTCCAGTTTAGAAAACCCGTGTGAGGGTTGTGACTGATTTCTTTTTTTGTATCTGTACATATAACCTGGTGTGATACTCGGCTTTGATAGATGACACGTATCCTTGAACTTAACTCATGTGTATATTGTATATATGTTTATATATGTTATTTTCTGTTGCCTTGTGTTTTCTTACATGACAACTTTAAAGAAACTAACCTTGCGAGCAACTAAACGTCAATCCACAAATAATAATTTATTCATGATTAAACCGATAAAGACTTTTATTGATATTAATTTATAAAAATCTGAGTCTAGAGCTAAGTAGGCCCGCACGAGTAACACCTGAACATTTGGCATTGGTCATGACATGTCGAAAGTTTGAGTGTTACAAATATTGATATATTATATTACTAATTTAACAATTAAACTATGTAACATAACTCTCTCATTAAAATTGAGATGAAATATTTTTTTCTAAAATTAATAAATTTCATTTCTCTATATTCTTATCTACCTCTCTTCTCTCTTTTTCTATTTTTCTCTACTTTTTCACTATATATATAATTTATGATTTATAATTTATATTTTAATTACTAATTTGACAAATTATAATGTATCACAATATATTCTTTCATTACAATTAAAATAAAATCTTTGTCTCCAAAACTAACAACTCTCTTTCTTCTTTATCCTTCTTTCTCTTTTCTCTCATTCTCTATCTCTTTCTATATTTCTATTCTATAAATAAAATTAATAAAATAAAATAATATAATTTAAATAAATTTATAAAATTTAAAAAAATACATTAAATTAATAATTAAATATAATTAAAAATAATTCCATAAGATTATTTGTAAGACCTCAGATTTTCAAAAACTAAATTATAAATTATTTATGATTTATTTTATTTATTCAAGATATTATTTTTAGAGATTTTCATATGAATTGAGTATTTTCTTATTACTGATTTAAAGCTTTAGTGAGTTAGAAATGATGAAAATTTTATGTGCTTGATTTCGAATATTTAGATTTTTAGCTTTAATTTATAAATAAAGAAAAATCAATTTAATTATCTCTAATTTTTTTGGATCAATATTTATTAGGAAATAATTTACAAGTTGATGATTAAATGTGTTTCAGAGTTAATTATTTTATTTTTAAATTGTCTTTTTAAAATTATTATTCTACCCTTCAATTTCTATTAAAATTCTTACTTTACCAAAATTCTAAATTTCAAACTAAACCCTAACCCTAACCTCCTTATCCCCACCGCCATGCCTCCACAGCCACCATCCCCATACCCTCTCCTCCTCACTGTCACACACACAAACATAAGAACGAATAAAAAAAAGAGAAAGAGAGCAAAGGAAAGAAAGAGAGGAAAGAGAAAGGGCTCGAGGGAGAGAGTGACGGAGAACTGAGAAGGGAGAGAGGGAGTTGTGCCCCGCTGCCGATCCGCCACCGAACTCACCGCCCAACCGTCGTCACATCGCTGCCCAACTGTCATGGCATTGCTGCCTGCTGCCGCCGAGCCTATTCTGCTGCACGCTGTTCTAGTGCATGCCATTGCGGAGGAAGACCAAAATCCAGGGAGAAGACTGGGCGAGGAGAGGTCGGCGCCGCCGTTCCCTGAAGCCCGCGTCGCCGTCGAGCCCAGATAAGAGAGGGGAGACGCGGGCCTTAACCTCGACGAGCTGGGAAGAACCATCGCTGCCATTTGTGCTTCTGATTTGAACCGTTGTGACTTCCATCACCATTGGGCTGTCCGCTGCCATCAGTGCCGCTATAGCCGCCGTTGATGGTAATGGCCAGTGGAACTCCCGTCGTCTTGGTAAGCATTTCATTTCGAAACCTTTAAAATCGGCATTTCTGTTTTAAGTTTGTTACAGCCTGGCCCAGGCCACTTGCGGGTCAACCCGACCCACTGATGACCCAACCCGAACGATCGGGCACGTACAACTCACTACGCGACCCGAACACGCGTCCTTGACAGCTCTCCACTGTAGCTGTGAGGAAGCTTCGAGGAAGGTGGGCCTGTCCTTGCAGGGCCCACCTCTGACACGGTATAAATGGGGAAGGACCTGCCCTTCCCCCAAGGTACGTCACACACTCCCTTACCCCCTTTTCACCTGCACATTCGACTGACTTGAGCGTCGGAGTGTCATTGCAGGTGGCACCCCCCTCTTCGTCGAGAGCTCGGAACGTCGGCTCCCTGTCTCGCTCTCACGACCCATTCCAGATCACGCCCCAGCTATCCACACGAGGATCATCCCGAACCGTCCGGTACCAGACCTACCGAACATTGGCGCCGTCTGTGGAAACAATCTCGTGAATGGAGATCGTGCCAGGTCCAGGGGATCACGGCCGCGCAGCGGCCCCCGAGGGGGCGGCCTCCGTTGCATCCCCCCGTGAACGATTAAGGTCCCCTCCTCGACGAACCGAGCTACATCTGAGAGCTCAAGAGAGGCGCCCCTTTGGAGGAACTAGTAGCGACAGCGCTAGGATAACGCAGGAATTGCGCCATAGGGTGCAGAACCTGGAGTGACAACTAGCGGATCAGGACCACCACCAACGAAATACCGACCCCACCTACTCCCCGTCTCCCGAAAGCCGAGAGAGAGCCTCCCACCAAAGTCATTCTTGGCACACCTCCGCCTCCCAAACGGAAGTGGAAAGTAGTCGAGAAGACACAGTTATCTCGAGAAGAGGAAATGACACAGTTATCTACGCCCGAGGTAAGGAAACACGCACCGCGGGGCGAGATTGTGAAGGCGCAGAAGGGAGGTCCGAAAGGACACGGCGGCACGTGATAATGGGCGCCACCCCGTTCCATCGATCCATCCTCGAAGTTCGGTTGCCGAAACACTTCAACAAACCAACGGACATGAGGTACGATGGAACCTAGGACCCACTGGAACACCTCACGGCCTTTGAGGCCAGAATGAACCTGGAGGGAGTAAGAGACGAGGTAAGGTGCCGCGCCTTCCTGGTCACCCTGGCAGGACCTGCGATACGGTGGTTTAATAGCCTCCCGCAGGGCTCGGTGACCAGCTTCTCCGACATTAGCTGCGCCTTCCTAGCATAATTCACCACCAGAATTGCGAAGGCAAAACACCCAATCAATCTCCTCGGTGTGACTTAACGCACCGGGGAGACGAACAGGAAGTATCTAGACCGGTTCAACGACGAATGTTTGGAAATCGAGGGATTAACCGATTCGGTGGCCAGCCCTTGTCTGATGAACGGCCTCCTCAATGAGGACTTCCAAAAACACCTCACCACAAAGCCGGTCTGGACCATGCACGAGATCCAAACCGTAGCCAAGGAGTACATAAATGATGAGGAAGTTAACCAAGTTATGGCTGCCAATAAACGGCAGCCCTCCTACAATCAACCCAGGCAACACGGTAACAGAGAAAGACAGAAGGAGCAAGCCAGGGACGGAGGCCCAAGCAAGGCACCCAGATCATTTCCCCGGGTCGTAAAATTCACCAACTACACCCCACTAAGCCTCCCCATCATGGAAGTTTACCAGCAAATTACCAAAATGGGAATATTGACGAAGCCTCGACCTCTGAAAGGCCGCACAGGGGGGAACAAGAGCCTCTACTGTGATTTCCATAAAGGCTATAGGCACCAAACACAGGACTGCTTTGACCTGAAAGATGCACTAGAACAAGCGATTAGGGATGGTAAACTGACCGAATTCTCCCACCTTATCAGGGAACCGAGGAAACGACATCGCGACCACGATAAAGATGGCAAGACCCGATCGGCGAAGCGATAACAAGAGCCAGAGGATAGTGACCGCGGCCTTACCATAATAAACGTGGTGACCGCCAAAAACACATCGCCAAAGTCGAGATCAGCACACAAGAAAGACGTCAAAATCCTGGTAGTCTCCTCTTCGTTGGTGCGAAATTCCAAAAGGCCGCCAGTCATCTCTTTCGGCCCAGAAGATCAATGGTTCGACGAGGTCCCTGAGAGCCCTCCCATGGTCATCACGGCCAGGGTGGGAACCGGCCTCGTCAAACGAATCCTTATGGATACTGGGGCAGATTCGAACATTATGTTCCGCAACGTGTTTGATGCACTCGGATTACGGGACGCTGACCTAACGACTCACCAGCACGGTGTCATAGGGTTAGGCGACCACTTCATCAAGCCAGACGGGGTAATAACCCTGCCGGTCTCCCTGGGGCAGGGCCAAGGGCGAAGGTCAATAATGGCCAAGTTTGTGGTTCTACGGGACTCCACTGCCTACAACATCATCCTGGGGAGGAAAAAGATTAATGACGTTGAGGCGGTAATCAACACGAGGTTGCTGGTAATGAAGTTTGTTGGTGATGACGGATCCGTAGAATCCATAAGAGGAGATTTAGAAATGGCAGTCGCTTGCGATAACGCCAGCCTCTCCCTGAGGAAGAAATCTAAGGAAGCCTCTGGAGTGTTCCTTGCCGACCTAGATGCCAGAGTTGACGACAAGCCGAGACCAGAACCAGAAGGGGACCTGGAAAAGTTCAGGGTAAGCGACACAGAGGAAAAATTCATGTTTGTTAATAGAAACCTCCCACATGAAATGAAGGGGCCTCTAGTAGAAATGATCAGAGCTAATGGAGACCAATTCGCCTGGACACGGCCGACATGCCAGGCATAGATACCCAAGTCATGTCGCATCACTTGGCTGTCAAGCCGGAAACCCGTCCAGTGGCCCAAAGAAGAAGGAAGATGTCGCAAGAAAGAGCAGAGGAGGTGGCCAGGCAGAAGGCCACCTGATAAACCCATATTTTGTGAGTTCTTTTGTGCTTAATTTGAGTGATTTATATAATCCTTCACCTACTTATTCACATTAATTGCATGGTTTTACTTTTCCTTCCTTATTATGTCGTATTGTGAAAAACTTGTTTCCTAAGCTTTAAAAATTAATTATTTTAATTACCTTTATTTCCATTCGATGCCGTGATTAGTATGTTGAGTAGTTTCAGATTTTCTAAGGCGGAATGACTTAGAGGATGGAAAAGAAAACATACAAAAATGGAAGGAGAAAGCAAAACGGAGCTTTAAGGAAACTGGTGTTCACGCGATCGCATGGACGACGCGATCGCGTGCCAGAAGCGAAGATTCAGCGACGCGGCCGCATGACTGACGCGACCGCGCGCCTTAAGCAGAACGCACATGACACGGTCGCATGACTGACGCGACCGCGTGGCAAGGAAAAGCTCCGAATGACGCGACCGCGTGACCCACGCGGACGCATGACAGATGCCACGCACAAGAAAATTACAGAACACGCCCCAGCGAGTTCTAAACCCCTTTTTGGCCCAAATCCAAGTCCAGAAAACATAGACCAGAGGTTATAAAGTGGGGAAATGCATCCATTCATAAGAAGGCTTTCATAATTTACTTTTCCATGATTTAGATTTAGTTTTGAGAGAGGTTCTCTCCTCTCTCTCTTAGGATTAGGATTAGGACTTCTCTTAGTTTTAGGAGTGACTCTCAATCCCAGGTTCTTTATTTTTATTTAATTTACGAACTCTTCCATGTTACATATAATTTTCTTAATTAATGTTATTTGAGGTATTTCCATTCATGATTGCTTTCTTTTATTTACATGATTACTGCTTCCCATCTGAAGACAATTTTTATTCAGTAAATTTACTATTTTCTTTTTGGCTTTGGTTGAGACATTGGTAACTCTTGAGTTATCAAACTCATTGTTGATTGAAAATTGGAATTAATTTGCCACTTAACTTACCTCCATAATTAGAGGTTAATAAGGTGGGGGAAGAATCCAATTCTCATCACAATTGATAAGGATAACTAGGATAGAACCTCCAGTTCTTAATACCTTGCCAAGAGTTTATTTTTATTGCTATTATTTTATTTCCTCTGCTATTTACTATTGTTGCTTTTTATCTCATACTTTAAAAACCCCCAATTTACAATCTCCATAGCCAATAATAAGAACATACCTCCCTACAATTCTTTGAGAAGACGACCCGAGGTTTAATACTCGGTTATCAATTTTAAAGGGTTTGTTACTTGTGACAACTAAAACGTTTGTACGAAGGGATTTTTGTCGGTTTAGAGACTATATCTACAACACGACTGTTTTTATGACATTCTTTACTGGCAAAAATCCTAACGTCACCAGCCTCCTAGAAGCAGGTTTCATATGGGAACTAGACTACTTGACCTGCCTGTCAAACGTAGTTCTGGTGAAGAAGCACAGTGGTAAATGGAGAATGTGCGTGGACTATTCCGACCTCAACAAGGCGTGTCCCAAGGACTGTTTCCCCCTTCCCAACATAGATGCACTCGTCGATGCGGCAGTGGGGTATCGATATCTGAGTTTCATGGATGCCTATTCCGGCTACAATCAGATACCGATGCACTGACCCGACGAGGAAAAGACAGCTTTCATAACACCAGGAGGAATCTACTGCTACAAAGTAATGCCATTCGGCCTAAAAAACGTGGGGGCAACATATCAGAGACTGATAACAAAATATTTGGCAACCTTGTAGGCAAGACGGTGGAAGTCTACGTCGACGACATGCTAGCAAAGACTACATAGCCTGACGACCTCTTAGGTGACCTAGAAAGCGTGTTCACATCCCTCCGACAACACGGCATGAGGCTCAACCCTCTCAAGTGCGCCTTTGCCATGGAGGCCGGGAAGTTCTTAGGATTCATGATAACCCAAAGGGGAGTAGAAGCCAACCCCGAAAAATGCCAAGCAATACTCCAAATGAAGAGCCCCGGCTGCGTCAAAGACGTCCAGAGACTGGCAGGTCGACTCACTCGTTATCCCGCTTCCTCGGAGCATCGGCAGCAAAGGCCTTGCCCTTCTTCAATCTAATGAGGAAAGGAATAGTATTTGAATGGACTCCCGCATGCGAAGAAGCGTTCAACCACTTCAAGGAAATCTTAGCAACACCCACTGTGCTCGGAAAGCCTAAGAACGGAGAGCCGCTATACCTATACCTAGCCATAATGGGGGAAGCCCTTGCAGTGGTCCTGGTACGAGAAGAGGGGAAGGCTCAACAACCAGTCTACTTCATGAGCAGAGCACTACAAGGGACAGAACTGAGGTATAGCAAACTGGAGAAGTTAGCTCTGGCGCTCCTGACCTCCTCTCGAAGATTAAGGCAGTACTTCCAAGGCCATCAGATTGTCGTGAGAACGGGCCAAGGAATTCGACAAGTGCTCCAAAAACCCGATTTAGTGGGAAGAATGATGACTTGGTCCATTGAACTCTCCCAGTACGATATACGATATGAACCCCGGCATGCGATCAAGGCGCAAGCAATGGCAGATTTCCTGGTAGAAGTGACGGGGGACCCAACCAAAGAGACGGGCACACGGTGGAGGCTCCATGTTGACGGGGCCTCCAACCAAACATCTGAAGGTGCCAGGATCATCCTAGAGAGCCCAGCTGGGGTCGTGTATGAGCAGTCGATCAAATTCGAATTCTCCATTTCGAACAACCAAGCGGAGTACGAAGCCCACCTAGGAGGCTTAGCCCTGGCAAAGGAAGTCAGAGCGACGAGGCTAGAAGTGTGCAGCGATTCACAGGTTGTTACCTCGCAGGTAAACGGAAGCTACCAAGCCAGAGACTCGCTATTACAAAAGTACTTGGAGAAAATCAAGGAATTGAGCAAGCCATTCGAGGAGGTCACGATCCAACACGTTCCGAGGGAAAGGAACACACGGGCAGACCTCCTATCCAAGTTGGCCAGCACGAAACCAGGAGAAGGGAACCGATCTCTCATTCAGGGTATGATGAAGGAGCCAGCGGTTACCCTACACCTGTCGAGACTGAGCCCCTCCTGGATGGATCCCATCACTAGCTTCCTGGAAAGCGGCAAACTCCCCGACGACGGAAAGGACGCTAAGGCGCTGATAAGGGAGGTAGCCAAGTACGTGATCATTCAAGGACAGTTGTGTAAAAAAGGGCTCAGCCATCCCTTACTGAAGTGCCTACATCCCGACCAGACGGACTACGTGCTCCGAGAAGTCCACGAAGGGTGTTGCGGCCATCATATAGGGGGCAAAGCCCTAGCAAGGAAACTAATTCGAGCAGGATATTACTGGCCATTGATGATGGCAGACTCCAAAGAATTCGTGAGAAAATGCGTCAAATGTCAAGAGAACGCCAACTTCCACAAAGCACCAGCCTCCGAACTAAGCCTGCTAACGTCCTCCCGACCATTCTCACAATGGGGAGTCGATCTCTTGGGACCCTTCCCGGTTGGTCCAGGGCAAGTCAAGTACCTCATAGTCGCCATCGACTACTACACCAAATGGGTAGAGGCCAAACCACTGGCCAGCATATCCTCATCCAATTGCAGAAAGTTCATGTGGAGACAAGTGATAACCCGATTTGGCATCCTGGAAGTTGTCATCTCAGACAACGGGACGAAGTTTACGGACAAAAAGTTTACAGAGTTCCTCGCCGGCCTTGGGATAAAACAAAAATTCTCCTCGGTAGAACATCCTCAGACAAATGGCCAGGTCGAGTCTGCAAACAAGGTCATCCTGCTAGGACTCAAGAAGCGACTGGATAATAAAAAAGGTGCTTGGGCCGACGAACTCGCCTCGGTCCTCTGGTCCTACCGAACAACTGAGTAGTCATCCACGGGAGAAATACCCTTCCGACTAACATACGGGCTAGACGCGGTAATACCCGTGAAAATAGGCAAACCGAGCCCACGACTACTCCTGAAGGAGGTAGAGGAAGCTATAGAAAAGGACCTCATGGATGAGGCCAGGGAGATAGCCCACTTGTTAGAAACGGCACTCAAGCAAAGAATGACCCTGCGCTACAAAATAGTACCTTTGCTATGGAAATAGACTTGTTTAATTATCGGTCGAATAGTACTTGTCAAAATCTTATTTTGCTTTTAGTTACCTTTTTTAACCCACTCCTCGTGCGAACGAATTCCTCACAAAACGTGTCAAATGAAAAGTATGCGGCCCCGGGACTGATCACCCCGGGAGCCCCTTAATCTCAGGCCATAACAAACGGCCATAACAAAGAACTCGGCTTCAACGAAATACCAATATAACGGTAAAATGAGTAAACGAGCAAACGAGGCCATACCCGACAACATAACGGACAAACTCGGTAGTCTTGAGCTTTTCCTTTGCCTTGGGCAGCTGTCCTTGGAGCATTTCAACTTGAACCTTAAAATTATTGTTAGCTGTGATGGCAGACTCGAGCTTCCGGCGCAATGAGGCCATACCCGATAACTCGAACTTTGCCTTCCGAGCTATGGCTGCGCCACAAAGGAGAAAAATGTATCCATAAACCAACCAAACGGCTAACAAAGTCAAGTGTGACAAAGTTTCAAAGTTTCAAAAAGTTCTACAAGCAAACCCACAAAAGCATAAGGTACAGGAAATCACTTCCTCGGCATATCGACAACCTTGCCGTCCTTGATGGTATTGAAAATGCCAATTGCCGACGTGTCGAACAGAAGACGAGTGCTCGGTACCTGCCACTTCCTCGAAAATGGGAGAATGACGTGCCGCATTGACGAGTGTATTCGACATAATGACATCGGGAGGTGTGGGTGCTGTTTGATCCCCATCATTCTTGGGAGGCACCACCGATTGCTCCCCGGCCTTCTCGCCATCATCCTCTTCCAGGAATGTCTTATACAAGCTCGCAAGGCTGGTCACTTCGGCAGACATCCCCACTACAAACAAGAAATGAACAAATTAGTAGCCGGCATATCAAGGCAAAACAAGCAACTATGCAAATAATGAAGACACGATGTAGACGACTCACGAATATAATCCCGGGCAACTTCCCCGTTACCCATAAGAAGGTGGGAAATCACATGGTTTTTCCCAAAAATAGCCCATAATACGTCGGCTATCTTTCGATCCACAGCCGACATCCCCTTGTAAGTAACCTTGATAAAAGTATTGGACCCCGCCCCGAAACTCCAATACGTCGGGATGAGGCGTGCTCCCTCCAACGATAACCAAAAAGGGTGACGACCCTTAACCGGTCGAACCTTAAAATACTTGTCCTTGAACCCATGATAAGAGTCCTCGAATAAACCAAATATCCTCCGACCCTGGGCAGAACAGAAGGACATGAACCCTTTCCTCGCTTTCCCCTCCTTGGAAGGATTTGTAAGATTGAAGAAAAAGAGAAAGACATCGACAGACGCCGGCAGCTTGAGATATTCACACATCATCTCAAAACAGCGGATAGAAGCCCAACTGTTCGGATGCAGCTGCGACGGGGACACGGATATCCGACCAAGGAGCGCCATCTGGAAGGTAGAAAATGGGATGCGAACACCCACCTGAGTAAACATGGCTTTATAGAACCAGATCCAATCGGGAACTCGGGGGGAACGAAGATTAATTTCATACAACCGTTCATTGGGGGCGGGGACGAAGACGTCGTAGTTAGCTTCCTCGTCTGTCCCTCCACACAAGTATTCGGCTTGTCAAAATTCTGTCAACTCCCCCTCGTCCATCAGATTCGGCGAATCCTTCACATCGAAAGTCACCCAGGAATAGGGATTGTAATTCGAAGCAGACAGAGAAGCCCGAGAAATGACACGAGGCATACCTACAGTGGGGGTACCACTCTGTTAGTCTATGGGGTCGGGAGCCCGGGCAAAACCCAGAAAGAATATTTGACCTACCCACCAAATAAGATCAAGCACGGCTAAAAGATAAACCCTAAACAGCCTATCCTGGAATGGTAACCCCCCTAACACGCCCTACTTGACATTAAAAAGGTATCTATCCTACGAAAATCAAAACAACAAGCAGCAAGCACATATAGCAGACATGCAAGAAAACATAGAAGCAGAAGAGAGAAGGGGTCGATGATTACTTGGATTGATTGCGAAAAACATGAAAAAGAAAGGGACGCGCAGGAATGTTGGAATAAGTCTCTGGATAATAGAGAATGCAGAAGGAGGAGATTGGAGAAGCATGAGTGGGGAAGGAAAACTAATGCAAAACTGTTTAAAACTGCCGTAAAGGGAGCGCGAAAGGCCTGGGGGTAAAATGGTCTTTGTGTATAGGGTTTTCCAACCCATTATGAGCATTTAATGCTCTACGCGAGGAACGAGGTGACGAATGATCGTTCCAACAACGAACGGGCATGCACACAAGAGGCGCGTTCCCTCTACGGATCACCGACCTGGCGACAATGAACGAGAAGATAACACGCCACCAACAGCTCGTGCGGCTAATTGCCGGCGCATTGGGGGAACTGTTACGGCCTGATCCAGGCCACTTGCGGGTCAACCCAACCCACTGATGACCCGACCCGAACGGTCGGGCACGTACAACTCACTACGCGACCCGGACACGCGTCCTTGATAGCTCTCCACTGCAGCTGTCAGGAAGCTTCGAGGAAGGTGGGTCTGTCCTTGCAGGGCCCACCTCTGACACGGTATAAATGGGAAAGGACCTGCCCTTCCCCCAAGGTACGTCACACACTGCCTTACCCCCTTTTTGCCTGCACATTCGACTGACTTGAGTGTCAGAGTGTCATTGCAGGTGACACACCCCTCTTCGTCGAGAGCTCGGAACGTCGGCTCCCCGTCTCGCCCTTACGACCCATTCCAGATCACGCCCCAGCTATCCACACGAGGATCATCCCAAACCTTCCGGTACCCGACCTACCGAACAAAGTTATTGAGGATCTGAGGTTTCAGTGTCATAGGATCGAGATCTGGTTCTTGCATGCTGAGTTCTATGATAGTGGCATACGCCATCAATATGCTGTGTTGTCGCCGGAGCTGCCATTGCTCTGTTTTCTTGCTTATTTCGTAAGTACAGTAAGCTGTTTCTCATCCTAAACCTCTATAGTTGCTATTCTGTTATATGTTTCTAAGGTCCTTGCAACTTTAGTGCTTTAGGATTGAGTTTCAGTTCTTGTGTGCCGATATTAGAGTTGTTGTGGTTGCGGCTGTCGCTAATTTGCGTGCCAAGAGGAAAGGGTTTCGTTGACATGTTTGGGTTTTAGGTTCGGCTTGTCGAGATAGGGCCTTTTCAGAAAACCATATTTTATAAATTGGAATTATTATATATGAATATTTATGTGAAAAATGTATTTTTAGTGATTGTATAAGTCTGATGATTTGTTTGGTTGTCTTAGATGGATATAGATGCTTGTTTGATTGGATTATTGTTTGGTTTTATGAAACGGACAATTTTTGAAGCGTTTATTTAAAGTTGTTTCTTTAAATCTTTGAAACCGAGTTTAATCCGTTGGAAATTGATTTGTGTTTGAATTGGTTTTCTTGAAATATGAAAATGGCATGCACTTCTGGATTCAGCTTGATTTTGAACTGATTTGGTTTTGAACCTATTAAAGAGGGTTGTGGAATGGTTTGGTTGGGACCCGGAAAGAGTAGCAAAGTCCAAGTTTTAAGGGAGGTGCTGTCGAAATTCCTATAAAATCCGAGACTATTGAAATGTCCTTTGGAAAATTATGAGTGTAAGACTTTTATTTCATTTAAATTGTTTAAGAAAGTTACGCATTATGTTTTGAAATGAAGTATTAAAAAGAGAATTATGATTTAGCCTAGTTTCTCAAGAAAAGTATTCTATCTCTTTTAGGAGCGAATCATTTAGAAGAAACTTATGTTTAAGGTTGTTTTAAATATAAAAATAGTTTATGTTTTTGGAAATTGGCTTGAGGATTTTCAATTGGAGGAGTTTTAGTGACTTTGAAAGAACTTGAATTTCGATTGACAAGTCTCATTTTACAAGATTTTAGGAAAAGTTTAAAGTATTCTTTAAATTCCGAGTTTTGCAAAACTAAAACAATCTCTGAGTAGTTGGGAACACTCTGGATTTAATCTGGAATTGGAGTTAGTTTTGGTTTAAGTAAAAGAGATGATTTCTTTGGAAATTTGTTCTGAGTGATTGATTACACGACTTGGTTTTGCTTAAATCCTCTTTTTATTTATTCAAATCAAGAAATTAAGGTTTTAAAGATTTTAATCAATTTGAGGAAATGAGTTAGGTTATTCTCTCCTAAAGTCTTAAGACTCTGTTGAGGAATTTTTATTACTACATCCTATTTTAGGATGAATGATTTTAAATCTTTTAGAAGAGACTTTTAATTTAGTGTGGTTTTTAAAATGTTTTGGGGATATGTTGTAGATGGTGACTATGTTTTTAAAAGGGGAATTTATGTTTGAGGAAAGGTGGTTTGTGAGTTTGAAATGATTTGAGAAATGAGGATTTTAAAGTTAAGACTAAGATAGATTGAGTTTTGTTTCCAAGTAAAGAAATTTGAGAAAAAGTGACTTATGACTTGAATGATGATTGATTTGATATGAATTGTTAATAAAGTGCGAAAATGATGATGAATAAATGAATATGTGGCTTTTGCACTTCTTTTATCTGAGATACGAGTTTTTCTGGGTAAAGTACCATGGCTCGCCACCACATGTTCCAGGTTGAGACTCGATACTCTGTTGACCCTACAACGTAAGGGTGACCGGACACTTATAAATTCTCGGGAATGGTACCCCCATTGAGAGATTTGATATATATATATATATATATATGAGAAAAAGCTATGCATAGACTCATGGGGATGCGCGTCGGGGGACAGTCTAAGGGTTTAGTAAACCGGACTTGTCGGATTGGCTTGATAATCGACAGATGAGACTCAGCAGGCATAGGACAGACATTCGTCATATGCATCTATGTGACATTGTTTGGGTGTGCATATTGTACTTGGTTTGCTTATGTGAATAATTTTGTTTAATTGCTAATTGCTATACTTGATGTAACTGCTTGATTGTGCTTGAACCTTCTTACTTGTGTTTGTAAACTGAAATTGGTTGAATTTGTGGTGATTTGGCTGTGGATTGATTTGTTTGGGCCTAGGACCGTGATTGATCATGAGTTGGGCCGAAGACCATGTTTAGTTTGTGTTTCTGGTTTAGAAAAGTATGAAAAACTAAATTGGTTTAGCATAGACTTAATGAACCTATGCTTGGAAAAGGTTGGTCATTCATGCTATTTAGGAAAAACCTTTTGATTTTTTGAAGAAATAACAGTTTCCTCTTTCAGCAAGGATTTCAGGTTTTTAATGGTAATTCTTTGGGTTTTAAAAGGATGCATAAGACGGTTATTAATCACTATGTTTTAAAAAGAGTTTTATTTTCACGAATTCTATTATAATAATTCTGCAACGTTATAGTGGGAACCCTTTCGAGGACAATGTTCTCACTCCCCTACAGGTGTTTCTTTTTCAGGATTTGGACGAAAAAGTCACAAAGAGTTTATTCTGTTTTCTATTTATATGATGTATTGTAGTAATTACTTTTTTCCTCGCCTTTATCCTTACAAGTTTTTATAAGAGGGATAGGAATTTGATTATAATGCTTGTAAGTATTGACATTAGTAAAGATGTATGTTATCTTTTAAAAAATCTTTTGAGTGCCAATATGTTTTATTTTAAGATTTAAACAGGCTCATATTTTAGTATTAAATATTATAAGAGTAGTCGTAATACCGAGCTATCAGAGTGACGCAGCCGAAAGCGTAACATTTTGATAGTTAGGGTGTTATATTATTCACATAAAAATATATTATTATTATATACATAATTTTTTAGTTTTTTTATTTACTTTTTTACTTCTTATTTTTCTAATTTATATTTTCACTTTTCTTTCTTCAAATATTCATTACATATAATTTAGAGAGAATACTAATATTATAATTAATAATTAAAATCGAATTTAATTGTTTAAAAAAATTTATTTGAGTTAATTTTATAGCTAAATATATTTTTTTTAACTAATATCTAACTATTTTTATATATAGAGAAAACATATTATTTTTAAATAACAAATATGAAAATTAATTATTTTTATTTGTGAAATAAACTTAATACCTAATTAAATATAAAAATATACATATTAAATTCTTTCAAGTTTTAGATACTAAATGTTAAAATTAATTATTAGTAAAAAATCAAACTCTTTCACATAAAATAATGACTAAAAAATTTATTATTTGATTTTTTTATCTATAAAAAACCTAGTCTTTTTAATCAATGATTTTTGTTTTTTTACGATCTTTTTATAAAAGTAATTTCATTTTATAAATTTTTCTGTCATAATCTATAATATTCAGGACAAAAATCAATAATTTCAAAAGATTTATATTACTATAATATTATTACAAACAAAAACACTAATATTTAAAAAACATATTCTGACACTTAAATTAGCCTTTTAGAATTTTCCCAAGTTATATTTAACTAGATTCTTACACTTCCACCATTCCTCTAAACGTAGCTTTATAAGTATTTAATATTGTAGTTATTATTGCCTTATAAATGGTCAGTTACTAATAAAGAATAAATATATAGTCATTCATGATAAAAGATAATGTTTATTGGTAATCGACTTATTATAACGTTATTATTTGATAGTAGTAACCGATTTGTATATCAGTTATGACCGGCTTATTATAACCGCGAGATCAACACTCACTCGTCACAAAATCAAGAAGCAAGGGGAAGCTTTACTTAAACACAAACAAATTCAAAGTTTCAAATTCGTTATATGACAAAAATGATAATGGCGATTAGTATGAGAAAAAAAAATGGGAAGAATAGAAGAAGCACCAACTTTTTTTTTTTTTGGTGACTAGAAGAAGCACCAATTGATAAGCTTAAACCCTACCTCCAAGCAATTATTAATCCCAACCCATAATTTGTCTCCAATTGAATAGCTCATATGAGTTGATTGGTTATAAATAGCATATGCCTAGCTGGCATAACTCATTGTCTTGGCAAAATAGACTTGTGGAGATAGAAGAGTCTACATAATTCTCCTACCTACCTTTTTTAATTATCATTTTAATTCTAAGTTAAATATAATATATTTAATTAGAGATTTTTTTTAATATTGAACTGAAATTGGTATAATCCACCAAAATAGTCAAAAAACTGTGTTTGACGCTGTTGTGGAGATTTCTGGTGGCTACAAAAAAATGTCACTGCCATTTTTTCATCCATGTTACTATCGTTTTCGAAAAAATGTCGGCGACATTTTGTACAAAACATCAATAACGTTTTTGTGCATGGCTAATACGTGGTTGATGAGCTATCTCTTTCCAACGTAAAATTTTTTCACCCTAGTAATGATCTTCTCTTCCCCATTTCTTCTTCTTCTCTTCCCAGTTCTCTTCCATCATTGTCACTCTTACTCCACAAAAAACAAGTAAACCCACCAAAAACAAGCAAAACGACAACACCATACTCACCAGTCACCACAACTAAACTAAAGCTGATAGGTCCGTTACAAGACAAGCTATAATTCGGTCACATGCTCACTACAAGTCGGCATTGATTCTGATAAGTCTGTTACAATCCGAGTTATAATTCAGATAAATGCTCATTATATTTTAACACTGGTTCATTATAAATTCGTTTGAATGTAACCGTTACATTATGATATCTGTTCATACCCTGACCCAAACATAAAGCCTAACCCAATAAAGATGAAAGGACCAATCTTGGAAGGTGGCCTCTCACCACTTACCCGACCTCTTTGAAGAGGTTGGACACCAACCAAGAAGCCCAGCTTCGCTTATCCAACACGGCAAGGTCACTGCTTCTAGAAGCCGCAACTAAATCTCTATCTCCTCCTAAAGATAGACTCCAACGAACTCCCAATATATAAGATAAGATAAGATAGAACTACTGCTACCATGGAGGTCATCAAACCCTACTATAAATACACTGGCACCCCCATGTATAACTCATGTTCTAATCTATTAAAAACCTGCCTAAAGACCACGCTAACTTAAGCATCGGAGTCTCTTGCAGGTACCACCCCCCATCTCCTCATGAAAAACTCGGACAGGCGGCACCTTGACATCAACAGGTCAGACGCTGCCATACTATGGGACCTAGACCTCACGTTCAGGCCCAAATCAATATTTCAGGTAGCCCTCAGAACATTGGCACCATTGCTGGGGACCTGGAATTCATCCTACAATGATGGCGGACAACTAGTATTAGGATGGCTATACGTCATCCGAATCTGAAGGAGAGCCCCAACCTGAGGGCAACGCAATTATACTGCCACCACCACCACCTCAATCATAGGGTCTACAAGGAAAAGGACCAGCGACTAATCCTCGACCAAGGCGGGTACGTTCGGAAGCTTGTCACCTTGAGGAAGAAGAACCCCCTCTAGCAGCCGAAATACTGGGCCTTGTTCGAGGTCAGCAGAATACCAAGCAGAAAGACAGCGAGAGGCCGAACGTGAACTGCTGAGGGAGGTAAAATGACAGAGAGATCTAGAAGAAAAGCTTCAAAAGTTGGAGACCGGCCTTTGAAAATGGACCAATTGGGCGGATTAGGAAGATAGCCCTTGGGGGGGGGGGGAGAAGATCCATTCTCCGAAGAAATCATGCGGGCCAAAGCCTAGGAACTTTAAAACCCCCGACATAGACCTCTATGATGGGACAACAGACCCTAGGCACCATCTCAGTAACTTCAAAAGCAGAATGTACCTGGCAGGTGCTTCGGATGCTACCCGATGCAAAGCATTCCCTACTACCCTAACTAAGGCGGCCATGAAGTGGTTCGACACCTTACCCCCCAGATCGGTAATTAGTTTCGACGAACTCTCCCGGAAGTTCCTAACCAGGTTCTCCATCTAGAAGGATAAACCAAACCATACACCAAGCTTGCTAGGAATCAAACAAGAGATTGGAAAAAATCTCGTGACTACATGAAAATGTTCAACAAAGCATGCTTAGAAATTCTGTGCCTACCCACCGAAGCTGTAATCATGGGATTAGTCAATAGCCTCAAAGAAGGGCCATTCTCCCAGTCAATATCCAAACGACATCCAGCCTCTCTAAACAAAATCCATGAGAGGGCAGAGAAATACATCAATATGAAGGAGAATTCCCGACTCAGTGAACCTCTGACTTGGGCAAATCCACCCTACCAAGCACGCGATAAAGACAAAGAACCTAAAAAGAAAGAAGAACAGCATGCAGAGAAACCCCAAAAATATCACAACTACACTCCCCTTAGGGTCTCACTGGTAGATGTCTATCGGGAGGTATGCCACACAGAGAATCTTCCTCCTATGCATCCGATCAAACACAAAAAGGGAGGAAATCGGACAGAGTACTACGAGTACCACAAGCTCTACGGACATTCTACCAACGAATGCTACGACTTAAAGAATGTCATAGAAAAGCTGGTAAGAGAGGGCCGGGTAGACAGGTACTTGGCTAACAGATCGGATGATTCCAAGAAGAAAATGAGGGACGAAGAGAAAGGAAGACAAGAGCGTCCCCCTCAAACCCCGGAGTGATATATACATATGATCAACGGGGGGTTCACTAGGGGAGGAATGTCAAAATCATCCCCAAAAAGACACCTCAAGGAGGTATACAAAGTCAGGGATGGAATTAAACTACCCAATTTACCAACCATCTCATTCACCAAGGAGGATGCCAAAGGGATAACACCCTGATCGACCAAGGCAGCTCGGTGAATATCTTATTCAAACCCGCTTTCTATAAGCTCGGGTTGGAAGAAAAGGATTTAAAAGCCTACCTGGACAACCTGTTCGGACTAGGGGATACAATAATCCAGCGCTTTGGGTACATCTCCCTATACACCACCTTTAAAAAGGGTACGAGATCGAAGACACTAAGCATAGATTACATCGTTTTCGATGTTAACTCATCATACAATGCTTTGATAGGTCAGACCACTCTAAACCGACTTATGGCTGTCGTCTCAATGCCTCACCTCTGTATAAAGTTTTTCACACCAGAAGGAATTGCCACAATCAAGGGGGACCAGAGGTTAGCACGAAAATGCTATAACAAAAGCCTTAGTCTAAAGGGGAGTCCGGGGAGCAAGGAGGTCAACACAATCGAGCTGGGAGGTGTCCGAACTCGGAAAGAAATACGCCCCAACCTAGAGGCAAGACGGAAGAAATACAAATCGAAGACCACCCAGATAAGCCACCAACATCGGGGCTAATCTGGAAGGAGACCTCAAGGAACAGCTCGTGGATTTTCCATGGATAAATACCAACCTCTTTCCATGGAAGGCCTCAGATATGCCTGGCGTAGACCCTGACCTGATATCCCATAGACTGGCAGTATACCTGGGTTCCCGACCTGTTTAGTAAAAGCATTGGAACCTCGGGCTAGAAAGGACACAGGCCATAGAAGAGCAAGTACAGGCCCTGCTAGAGGCAGGATTCATAAGAGAAGTGAAGTACCAATTGTGGCTAGCCAACGTCGTCTTGGTGAAAAAACAAAACGGGAAGTGGAGGATGTGTGTCGACTACACTGACTTTAATAAATCCTGCCCTAAGGATTTCTACCCACTTCCCAGCATTGATGCTCTGGTCGACTCAACCTCAGGCTACCGATATCTATCCTTTATGGATGCATACTCGGGATACAATCAAATCCTAATGTACAAACCATATCAAAAAAAGACGTCGTTCATAACTTCAAAGGCAAATTATTGCTACATAGTGATGCCCTTTGGATTAAAGAATACGGGGGCTACATACCAACGACTGATGAACAAAGTATTTTTCTCTCACATAGGAAAACTCATGGAGGTTTATGTGGACGACATGCTCGTGAAAACCAAAAAGATCACGACAGTGTTATTCGACCTCTCTGAGGTATTCGCCACCATAAGAAAGCATGGCATGAGGCTAAACCCCTCAAAATTCAACTTTGCAGTAGAAGCCAGAATGTTCTTAGGCTTCATGCTCACCCAAAAGGGCATAGAAGTAAACCCAGACAAGTGCCAAGCAATTCTCAATATGAAGAGTCCAAGCTGCGTCAAAGAGGTTCAACAACTAAATGGGAGGTTAGCAACTCTATTTAGGTTCCTAGCAGGATCAGCCCTGAAGTCACTCCCCCTCTACTCTATCCTAAGGAAGGGCAAATAATTCGAGTGGACCCCAGAATGCGAACAAGCCTTCTAAGATTTCAAAATCTTCCTAGGTTAGCCACCCATTCTCGCCTGCCTATAAAAGGACAAGAGCTCGTCCTATACCTATCAGTGGCAAATCGGGCCATAGCATCCGCCCTGGTACAGGAAGAAGAAAAGGGACAACAACCTATTTATTTCATCAGCAAAGCCTTACAGGGTGCAGAGCTAAACTATCAAAAGATAGAAAGGTTTGCCTATGCCCTTATCCTCACATCTCGAAGACTCTGACCCTACTTCTAGGCTCACACCATAAGAGTCTGCACCAATCAGCTTATGAAACATATCGTGCAAAAGACGGACTTAGTGGGCCGAATGCTGCAATAGGCAGTAGAACTGTCCGAGTTTGACCTAAAGTATGAAGCTCGGACGGTAATAAAAATACAATACATCACCAACTTTGTGGCTGAATACACCGAAAGCCCAGGAGATTCGACCACATGGAGCCTATATGTAGACGGGTCATCAAATAAAGCCAGAAGTGCAGCTGGGCTCCTTCTAGAAAATGAACAAGAAACTCAGATAGAGCTATCCTTAAAATTTGAATTTCCTGTCTCTAACAACCAAGTAGAGTATGAAGCCTTACTTGCTGGCCTGAAACTGGCTAAAGAAGTGGGGGTTGAGAAGTTGATAGTGTTAAGTGATTTGCAAGTAATAACTTAGCAAATTAACAGAACCTTTCAAGCTAAAGACTCCACTATGAAGAAATACTTGGAGGAAACCCAAGAACAATTGGCACACATCGTAAAGGGCGACATCTGACATATAACTCGAGAATTCAATGCCCGGGCTGACGCTTTCTCAATATTAGCCAGCACCAAGTTAGGGGGCAATAATAGGAGTCTTATCCAAGAGACCCTACAAACACCATCAATTTCAAAAGAGGAGAACAATTCGAAACCAAAAGCGTTAGCAATATCCAATCAGAACTTAGGATGGATGACTCCTATAATCAACTACCTCAAATTTGACACACTTTTTGAGAACGAAAAGGAAGCCAGAAGGCTTATCAAAGAGGCACAAAACTACACACTAATTCACAATATTTTATACAAAAAAGGGATCTCAACACCCTTCTTGAAGTGCATACTGACTTCTAACACAAAAGAAGTCCTGGAGGAGGTAAATAGTGGCATCTGCAGTAACCACCTAAGAGCTCGGTCAATAGCCAAAAAGGTGATCCGGGCAGGATTCTTTTGGCCGACCTTGCAAAAGGAAGTAGAAGAGTTTGTTAAAAGGTGCCCACCGTGTCAGAAACACACCAACTTTCATGTCGCTTCACCTGAGGAGCTAATCGGTGTGACCTCACCATGGCCGTTTTGCAAAATGGGGACTCGATCTGCTCGGGCCTTTTCCACAAGCTCCAGGGCAAGTCAAATACCTTATAGTAGGGATTGGATACTTCACTAAATGAATCGAGGCAGAACCATTAGCAACCATCACAGCCCAAAGAAGTCAGAAGTTCTTATACAAGAATATTATCACAAGGTTCGGAGTCCCCCACTCCATCACTATAGATAACGGGACCCAATTTACTGACTCCATCTTCCAAAATTTGGTGGCTGACTTAAAGATCAGACACTAGTTCACTTCAGTAGAACACCCCCAAGCCAATGGACAGGCTAAAGCAGCCAACAAAGTCATACTGGCCGGGTTAAGGCACCGACTACAAGATGCAAAGGGGGCTTGGGTTGACAAACTCCCTCAAGTCTTGTGGGCATATCGGACTACTCCCTACTCCACAACAGGGGAATCACCCTTCCGACTTGCTCACAGAATGGAGGCCATAATTCCAATAGAAGTTATCGAAAAATTGCCTAGAGTAGTATTCTACAATGAAAGAGCTCGGATTAAAGAGGAAGCACTGAAACAAAGGATGGCTCTAAGATACAACCAAAGGGTGGTCAAAGGGAACTTCAGCACCAATGACCTCATCCTGATCCAGAACAACATCGGGGCTCAAAAGTCAGGAGAAGGGAAGTTGGCTGCTAATTGGAAGGGACCTTACAAGATAGTAGAGGTCCTAGGCAAAGGTCACTACAAAGTGTCTGACCTCCAAGGGCGGAAGCTCCCGAGGTCGTGGCACGCATGTAACCTAAAAAGGTACTATAGCTAGACAGTGAACCTTGTGCACAGGTGTACTATTTTTTCCAATTTTAGTGTTTTTAATGAGGCACCAACACAAGAGCTTCTGTAAAGAAGTCCTCTACATTCTAATAAAAGTCCCGTCTTGTTTTTCATTTCTACTCTTCTAAAAGTTTCCTATCTGAAAACACATTAATTTAAGCTCAGCAAACCGAAAAAATCATTGTCCGACCTAAACATGGCTGGCAAGATAAAGCGACGAGGTCCAAGTTAATGTAAGAAGTTACATAAACAGCTCATATAAATCGATCTCAATTAGATCGGATAAAAAATGAGCAGTAAAAGTAACTTGATAAAGGCCGACTACCCGAAGTCGGACATATAAAAGGAAACTCAACATCTCGAAACAAACAAGTGAAGAAGAAAGTCGACTGCGACAAAACCAGCTCCATCTTAAAAGCAAAAAGGTTGATTCGAGCGCTATTTACAAGAGTTGAAAAAGACAACCAATAAAGTGTTCAGAGAAAAATACTAACTATTACAAAAAATTAAAGTACTCAACCCATAGAGGGTGGCGATTCTCTCACGTCACAGCGTCCCTAGCAAGAGGAGATGGGGGGAGCACGGTAACTGAAACCGCCTCAATAATCTCAAGAGACGAAGGAGAATCCTCTACAAAGACAACCTTGGGCTGAGCTTCGGCTTGAACCTCAAAAACAGAAAGGGCCTGACTAGCCTTGGGATCGGACATGGGCATCTCCTCATCATCATCTGAGACAGGAATGATCTTCTCCTCCACAACAATGTTGTTAGTACTGAACAAGGAAAGATCCATGTCGGGGGCTAGAACTCGAACTTGGTCCTTCAAATTCTCATACATTTTATTCATACACACGAAAACATTCCTCTGAAGCTCGGTATAGTCTTCCCGGACAATCTTCAGATCCTCCTGCATGTTAACCAACTCCCCATAGGTCTGAGAATAACTTTCCTCAACCTTTTTCTTCATCTCCTTTTCCAGTAGTGCCGCTGCCTCGGCCTTAACTGCTCGACCACGAGCTTTCTCTAAATTTGATTCCAATTTTGACATTCTTCTCTTCTAACTCATCTTTCAAACCATTCAATCTCTTCACATCAGCTCGGGCAGAATTTAGGAACGCCTGAGAAGCATGAATAGGGACTTCCTTAGCTCTTTAGCCAGTGCAGTATTCACCCCTGCCATACAAATACAGTTACCATCATGTGTTGGAAATGATTCAGAATGGACACATCATCCATAGATATCTGGCTGTTGGGTAGAATGTACTTCTTGCTCCAAGCAAAACCATCAAAATCCTTATCATTAATACCAAATTCCCTAGTGGTCTTCTTCCTCTTAGGGGTTGGCTCCAAAGGGATGGGGATGACGGTGCACCCGAGCTCACTAACGACGGGTCGGGAAAAACTAAACGGACAAGAGAGGTAGGAATGACCTTCCTTTGAGCAGCCAAACCGAAACTCGGCTTCTTTAGCGGAAGTCGAGAAGAAGAGTTCCCAGTTTCTTGGCTCTGAAGATTACGAGTAGCAATCGACTTCTTCGTATTACGAAAAAACCTCATTGAGGAAGATTTGGAAGCCATATCTGAAAAAGAAGCATGAAGACACAAATTATCATAACAACATATATATAGAACCAAGATAACGAGAAAAGCTAGAGGTCGAAAAACTACCTAACTCGGACCAGAGAAGACTGGGGTCCCCTAAAAA
The DNA here is from genome assembly GCF_003086295.3 of Arachis hypogaea. Taxonomy (NCBI): domain Eukaryota; kingdom Viridiplantae; phylum Streptophyta; class Magnoliopsida; order Fabales; family Fabaceae; genus Arachis; species Arachis hypogaea. The sequence goes on along the minus strand of NC_092045.1, from coordinate 104,691,430 downwards.
TCTCTTCGTGTCCAAGTGAGGAGCTCGACCCCAACACTCTTCCAACACATCGACAAAGGCCCGTTCGTTCTCATCTAAGCGACCTATGCTATACTTTGTTACTACGAGGTTCTCTTGCCAAAAAAGAGGGAAGGAAGGCTCGTCACTCTCATCTAGGCAGAAAGGTCGGACATCCTCCACTACCCAGAAAATGATTTTTAAAATCATGAAATGACTCGTTAAAAATAGAAAATACCTTTTTACCTTGAACAGTGCGGAAGGAGATCCAAGACACCTTCCCCTTCTGTGACCCGGGTTTGGTCAAAACAAACAAATAAAGGAAAAGACCAACAGAAGGTTGGACATCTAACTCCTGGCAAAGTAGCTGAAAATTTTTCAAAAGCGCCCAAGAATTCGGAAAAAGTTGAGAAGGAGTTACATTACAAGACCAGAGGATCTCTTTCAAACTCGGTAAAGGTAAAAGGAAGAGCAACACCTAATTTGGTAAAAAAAGCAATTATAAGCATAGAAAAAAGGACGTTCCGAGTTATCCAAAGGAGGAAAGCAAACCCTCTCTTCAGGATCGGGAGCAACCATCTCATAATTTCTCTTATCCTCCCTATTCACACATATTCTATGATGCTTACGGATCTTGTCACAGTATGTAAACCCCGTGAAATTAGTGAATAATTAATCAATAATTTAATTTTAATTAAAAAAAATACAAATTTTATTGTTTAATTGGATAGAGCTAATTAAAATAAGAATTTTGACACCAATTTTAAAGAATTTGGCCCAAGGTTGGGCCGAAGGGTCCGAACCGGATCCAAACCGAGTCCCGTAGGCCCAACCAATTCACTCACTTAAGTGAGCTTCAGCTCATTCTTTCTCTTCCACATGCAAGATACGTAGGAGCACAACCAGGGAAGGGGGGAAGAACATTTCCAAGGTTCCAAACCCTTGACATTGATTCAAATCTATATAACTTTCCGTTTCGAGCTCCGATCGTCGTACCGTTTGTAGCCACATGACCGCAGCGTCTAGCTCTACGAAACCCACCGAAAAATTTAAGAGGTAAGTCACAATTTCTCACCCCACTTCTCAATCCTTGATTTTCAAATTTTTGAGTGTGGTGTTGAGATTTTGTTAAATTTTGGTGTTTAGGGGCATAGTGACATTGAGTATTAGATAGGTATTGCATCAATTCTATGTGGTTAAGGTGAGACAACTCAAACCCTTGTGAAATTTGTGATTAAATGAAATTTATATTGATTTAGTGATGAATATTTGCATTAGAGTGAGTGGTGGGTTGTTTTGGGGCACATTGGTGGTCATTGGTGGTGTTGGAGGCTTGACGTTGGACTTTGCGGAGCTGGAGATCCGTTTGATGTAACTTTGAAAGCTTGGGTCTTTGCGAAACAGTGTTAATCGTGGTGTTCCGAGTTTATCGGGGAATCGACCAAGGTATGGTTTCGGTTTCTTGTATCTAAAATATAATGTGTCGTGAAAACTGGCTTAGTGACCGTAAGATAAGAATTGAATTATTGATATTGTTGATTGGTTGGGAGTTGTGATTGGTGCTATTATCAATGATATGTCTAACTTGGTATATGAGATTGATAAATAATAGTGATAATGATAGTTTTTTTGAGATGTGAATGTTGTCGAAGATTTAGGATTGGTTGGTATTTATGAGGCTTGGCTAATTAAAGTTGATATTGTGTTTGATATGAATAATTGATTATGTATGTTGTATATTGTTTGAATTTGAATTATTGATTTGAAATTGATGAAAGGGGAGAATTGGTAGGTGGTGGGGTGAATAAGGAGGTTGAAAATATGAATTTGGAGTGCTTGAGGCTATTATGCTAAGATTTGGTTTGATTTTAAAAGGTTTGAAGTGTGTATGTTTTGAAAGTTGAAGGTTGGTAACTTTTGAGAAAAACTTAATTTTTGACCAAATTTGACGGAGTATAACTTGGGCTCTGGACTTCCAAATTTTATCAAACTTATCTTGAAAGAAAATTTGGTCCGAGAGGTTTACACTGTTTGAAGAACGAAGGAAAAATAATTTAAAACGAGAAAATTATGCGCATCTAAAGTTTGGTGTGCAAAGATGAAATTCTGCAGTATTCAGCATTTTTGATGTTCTGTATAGTTTGCGTTACGCGACCACTGCACGCGACACGACCAAACTCTTCGGGTTTGGCATCTTGCATATGCGGATAGGGTGCTTGCGTACGCGAGCAATGATTTTAAAGGGGTTGCATACATGACCACCTGCATGCGACGCGACCAACCTTTCCGGGTTGGGTATCTCGCGTACGCAAGCATGGCAAAACGCACACCCACGCGTACGCGTGGCTCACGCGTACGTGTGGCTCACGCGTACGTGTGGCCCCTGTTTCAGCAAAGTAATTTTTGTGTTTTAAACCATTCTTCTAACTTTCAAAACCTCTATAAACCTCATTTAAAGCCTGGTAGTTGGTTTTTTGGCTGTGGAGCGTGGGTAAACTTATTGGAGGAATTAGTTTCATGTTGAGGGAGATTGTAAAGTGGTGATTTGTTGTTGAAGAATGCTGGAAATATTGAATGTGAGAATAATGATAAATGATTAAGATTGAACGAATGTATGTTTGTGATACCTGGGTAGTAGCAAGGATGGCGGTTCATCCTGCTTGCTCCAGGTCAATGCTTGAGATACTTGGGTAGTAGCAAGGATGGTGGTTCATCCCGCTTGCTCCAGGTCAGTGATTGTAATGCCTGGGCAGAAACAAGGGTTGGGGTTTGTCTCACTTGCTCCAAGTTAAGTTTTTAAACACCCGCTTGGGTAGTAGCCGCAGTAGTGGTTATTCCACTAGCTTTAGGTTAAGTGGGTTGTAGTAAGGGGGTTGTAACTCAAACCCACTTGCTTCGCATGGGTGTTTTAGTGCATGGTTAGCTACCAGGACGTGTCAGGTTGGCTATATAACCGACATATGACATCATCAGCCATAGGACAAGCATGCATCATATGCATGTATATGTTTGTTTGGTGTGCTTTGTTTGGAATGCCTAACTGATTGCATAAACTACTTGCTACATGTTTATCTTCTGTATATGCTTTCTACATGTGATTTCCTTGCATGTAATAATTGTGTTGTAACAATTGATTCCGGTGGCGGTTGGGAGGTTTGGAGGAGTCGAAAAGGGGAGTATTAGATAGTCTGAAGATCCTTAGTTAGTTGCCTAATTAATTTTTTTTGGATTTAGTTATGTTTTCATAAGATTTAGTCATATGTCGAAAGTTATAGGATTGTCTTCGGCTTTCCTGGGACATTATATGTTAGAGATGTGGGCACTGTTACCATGCTGAGAACCCCCGGTTCTCATCACATACGATATTTGTGTTTTTTTTTAAATGCAGGTCAGTTTTTGCACCTCGCTAGGCGTTTGGAGTTCTACAGTGAAGTGAATTTTTGGGGCTCTATTTTGATGTATAGTTTATATATGATTGTATGTATAGAACTCTCCTGATAACTTGTTTTATTTTGCACCTCTTAGAGGTTTATGGAGAACCAGGATTTATTATATATGTATTTTAGGTTCTAGGTTAAGTATATATATGTATGTAAATATTCTCTGGCCAGCTTTAGCTTCGGAGGTTGAGTTATGAGCTTGTTATTTTGTATTCTTGACCCTCTGTTCTTACTTTACATATATATATATATATATATATATATATATATATATATATATATATATATATATATATATATATATATATATATATATATATATATATATATATGAACTCTAGTTTTCTTCGTACGCAAGTAATCTCTTTCCTGAGCGTTGCGCTTTTAAATTTTGCGATTTTATTTTAATTATTTTTCAAGGCTCCTGGTATACTACATTCTTTCGACTATTATACGTATTTATATTTTATTTTAAAGGTCGTAGTGCCTCGCCACCTCTGTTTTATATCTAAGGTATAAAACTCTATGTGGTAGCGTATTACATAGTATTCCATATCCACTATAGGTACACAAGAAAAGGCTACAATATCTACCTAGTTACGAAAGCCCAGAAGGACTTTAGTGGACATCTTTATTAAGACAAAATGAGACATATAGCTACACCTATAAATACAAACAACAAAAGATCGTTACTAAAACAACCTGGACAGGGGCAAAAGAAGTCGGGTGAAACCAAAGTAAGACAAGTCTTTTCAAAATATTTTCAACCAAAAGGTGTCCCTTCCATGCAACATTGTCACATCACAATGACATCTTTGGGGGCAACACAGCCGCAAACAGGCAAAATAAAACCACAATCCCACAAGTTTAGAAAAACCCAAAACAAACCAAAGGATACCAAGTAAGAGGAGCCCCTTTTTACAAAAAAGAAGTAGTCAAACGAAGAGGAAATTTCCAAGAGACAGTAGTCAAGTAAAAAAAGAAAATTTTCAAGAAATGAAGCAAAATCATCATTAACAGAATCGGCAGCAAACCACTACCAACGTTCACCAAAATCATTCAAGACAATAGCAAAGCAAGCAAAAATGTGAAGCCATTAAAACACCAACCTGGGTGAAAACCAAAAAGGAAGGGTGCATCAAACAGCAGTAACATGAACGTTCCTCTCCAAGGAAGAAGCCTCGGGAAAACCCAAGATGGAGTAAATCTTGAAACCAGGACAATCGAAAAGTAACAGAGAAAGGAATAAGTTCTTTTGTAAAAAGGGAAAAATAGAGAGAAATCGCATAAATGGAGAAAAGAAGAATAAGAGGATCTACAAAGCTTTTATAAGGAAACAAGGAGTAAAATGCCCAATAACTTCGCTTTAAAACGTACGCGTGGATCAAGGAAACTATCGGGCCAATTCAACACCTCATTTAAAGAGGGGCAACGTTCAAAATTTTTAAACCAGTAACCAAAAAACCCAACCTTCAGGAGCGCCCGACGTCTAGACAGAAGTCACAGAATGCTTAGACTCGACTTTACAAAAATACGGAACTCAAGCAGGGGCCCAAACATAAATCCAAGCCCAATAAGGATGAAAGGACCAACCTTGTAAGGTGCCCTCTCACCCCCTATCCGACCTCTTTGAAGAGGTCGGACACCAACCAAGAAGCCTAGCTCTGCTTATCCAACGCAGCAAGGTCACTGCTTTTAGAAGCCACGACTAAATCCCTATCTCCTCCTAAAGATAGACTCCAACAAATTCTCAACATATAAGGTAAGATAAGATGGAACTACCGCTACCAAGGAGGTCATCAAAGCCTACTATAAATACTCTGGCACTCCCTAGGTATAACTCACGTTCTAATCTACTAAAAACCTTCCTAAAGCCCACGATAACTTAAGCATCGGAGTCTCTTACAGGTACCATCCCCCACCTCCTCAAGAGGAACTCGGACAGGCAGCACCTCGACACCAACAGGTCGGATGCTGCCATACTAAGGGACTTGGACCTCACGTTCAGGTCCAAATCAATATTTCAGGTAACCCTCAGAACAATATCAATGTTTATCAGAATCATAACCGATAAACAGTAACAATAAGCACTTAACTTATAAATAGTAAAAGCATAAGGAGAAAAGGTATGAAAAAAATTATTTCATTCTACATTTTTACTTAAATACTATCTCTCATATACTAACTTGAGTGTTGAAGTGTCTTGTGCAAGTATTCGCTCTCCTTTGTTTTACAACGGCCGAGGTATAACTCATTTCGGCAAGAATCACAAGAAAGATCATTAGGAGGACGAGCTATACCAAGAGCTAAAAGGCTATACCAAGTTATAGCAGGAGCTAAGAAGCCACACCAGAACAAAAGCCATTCAGGTAAATACTTGTATACCTTGGTTATTGCTCTTCTTTTTTTTTTACCTGAAAGTGTGAAAAAATTTTTAAAATAATAGTGTAAGGTTTTGTAATTTTTTTAGGTTATTTTGTTGTTGATTAATAGTAAGTTAATTAATTGTTAGTAGTAGAACCGGCATTAGTATAGGTGTTAGTTAGTGTTGGGTTAGTTTTAGTATATTAATTATTGTTAGTGACTTAGTGTTAGTGCTAGCTTTAGGGTTATTGTTATTTAAAATAAATGTTTTAAAAAACAAGATTATTTATGTATTAATAGTTGATTATTATTAATATTTGGTCTTATTTTTAAGAAATTTTTTTACTTTATAATTCATTTATAACTTTATTAATTAAAAAAATAAAATAAAAAAATAATTATTTAATAATTTTCAAAAAAATTTTAATTTACATAAAACATTAGTTTCAATGATTATTAATTTATATTTTAGTTTTGCTTGAAATATTTAATTAAATCTGAATTATTATAAAAAAGTATTAAAAAATAGAATTATTTAGTAATTATTTTAATTTTTTTATTTTACATAAAATATTAGTTTCAATTATTATTAATTTATGTTTTTAGTGATGCTAGTTTTGGTTGAAATATCTTTTAATTAAATCTGAACTATTATTAAAAATAGAATTAATTATAGTGACAGTTACTTTTATTATTATTAATTTTTAGGATATATTAATTTTGGTTTTATTTGGAAATATTTTTTAAATAAAGAAAAACAGAATTAATAACGCTAACATTTAAGATATATATTTATAATAAAATATTATTCATTTCAAATGTTTTTTAGAAAAATATTTTAATTATTCATATGTTCTTTTTAATGTAGAGTTTAAAAAAGAGGAAGAACAATCATATGTGCTAAGTACCATATTATAAAATACTTTCGACATCTTATATATGTAAGTAATTTTTGTGTTTAATAAAGTAATTAATAATTAATGGTTTATTTAGTAATCATCAATTATTAGAATATGTAGTAATTTAATAAGTATTGAATATAATAATAGTCATAGACTGGTTATAGTGATTTACTGTTAATTATTATTTTTTGTTTTCAGAGTTCAAGAAATTTGCACATGAAACACTTACACTAAATAGACTCATATGATAATAGAGTGGAAGAACAACTGAGAGCGAGCAGGTTCTATTATGTATCTCAAATTGGGAGGATCATGTCTCATAGGCCAACTGTAAATGCATTGGTTGAAAGGTGGCGTCCTGAAACGCACACGTTTCATATTCCATACGGCTAGTGCATGATCACCTTGGAGGACATCACAATGATTTTTGGACTCCGAACTAACGGTTTCCCGGTGACTGAATCAACTAATCACAGTACAGGTGGGTTAGAAAACTAGTGCTAGCCCAAATTGGTATTGCTTCTGGGCCGAACAACCACAAAGGAAGTAGAATCAAGCTGGCATGGTTCCGCACCTTAAAGCGGCACCAACATTTGATTGATCAAGTAAGTAAGGAGATTTATGTGAAATGTCACATAATGTATCTATTTGGTACGATATTATTTAGTGAAAAGTCTAAAATCTCTGTGCATTGGAAGTATTTGCCATTACTTCGTGACTTTTTTCAAATTCTTAAGTTTAGTTGGGGTTCTGCTTGCCTTGCACACATGTATCGATCATTATTTCGAGCATCGAGATATGATTGCAAGGACATGGATGGTCTTCTGGCATTGCTCCTTGTGTGGGCCTAGATACGAATGCCGACAACAGGGCCTCTATCGGTGGATACCAGCTTTTCACTCGCTCGTAGGTAATGTTTAACTAAGTTGTTGATTTTGTTATTTTTGCTGTAGTAATTACTTTCTAATATGAACATAATATGCCGGGTGGAATGATTATCAATCCACTACTGAGCACTATAAAAATTGGACAACCTCCGACGTTAGGAGAAGGTTGGATGATCGTCCTCTAGATGAAGTACATGTTTTGTTGCTAAGACCTGTTATTATATTGAATTAAATTGATGACTAGTGCACTTATACCTTTGAGGTTTGATATGTTTTTACAATTTGTGTGAGACGCATACAGTCCCAACTGGATTGCGCCTCATGTTATTCCTTTTGACATCAAGAACGATGCAAATGTTTGGAGTGCAACTGTATCTTTAATATGTTTTGAGGCTGTGGAGTGGCATCCGACTGATAAGATTAGAAGACAGTTTGACTTTTATCAAGAATCCCATTCGAAGCTATGAAACTTAGAGTGTCCCATAACATAGTGCTGACGGGTCCAAAAAATAAGAACTAGGGTGTAGAACATGCAGTATGGATCTCACAATGGTTAAATAGTTATGTGTGTGTCTTAACAGGTGAACATGTCGACATCTATCAATCATCCGACCAGTACATGGACTGGTATATTGGTAAATTCAGTGATCACATGCGGCTCTCAAGTGTGCTAAGCAAGAGGAAGAAGGGCAGCAAGAATAACAACCTTAGCAAGAACAACCACCTCAACAACAAGGACCACCTCAGCAAGAACAACCACTCATTTCACAGCCGTATGCATACGTACCATATCCATACCTACCATGCCAATAGCCATATCCATAACCACCACAATATCCACACCCACAGTACTTACAAGAATATGCACAACCTTCCACCTAACCTTTCATACAGCCACCATACTCACAACCATACACACATTATCCACCCCATCATACTCACAACCTTATCCACCATACACACAAGAATATGCACAATCTTTTACCTAATCTTTCCTACAGCCATATGGTAAGCCATCTACCATGTGTGAGGCATACAGGGCAACACAAGCACCGCAAGATTCATTGACACAATTACTAGTACTAGCATCACCACGGCGTGTGCATCTGCTTCGGCTATGACACTTACCTCCACAAAACCTACAACGCCTAAGACTACGTAGATCACAAATATCCATCTTATTCAAGAAATGAGTTTTCTTAGGACACCTTTGGCCACTCGTTTGAGGTGGGGATTGAGTACTAGTCTTGGTCCTTGATTCACAGGCTATGTTGTTAGGTTTTCTAGTAGCATGAATCAGGTTTTGTATACCTTTCGGATCTCTCCCATCGTGTAAATCTTGTGCACATACTATTTTCTATCTAGGCGTTGGTTTGCACAACAGGCAAATACATGGCGATACAAAATTTGATCTACCTGAAACTTACCACAATCACAATGCCGAAGGCACAAGTTTACTACAAACTCTAAATCACTAGGCATCTTGCGCACTTCAAAGACCTCGTTCTGCCTATCAAATAAGTTAACTTGGATGTTCTCCACTAAGTGCTGATTTGATAGAATTTTTTCAGTTGCATATTCAGAGAATAGTTGTCCTGCACTTATACGAGCCTCAGCCTCAACTCTCTTCCTTGTAAACAATGCGTTTAGTCTGTAAAAAGTTGCCTTAACAAGGACTGTGATCGGAAGATTGTGTGCCCCTTTCAATACTCCATTAATACACTTCACTAGGTTAGTGGTCATATACCCCAAGCGATGTCCACCATTATATGCCAAGACATACTGATGTCGAGGGATCCAGTCCAGCCACTGCTTGTAATCCTACCCCCGCTCACATAATCTCTGGTAATGCGTATTGAATTCAAACATTGTTCTAGAATAGCCTATATTGATAATTAGCTTCTGAATGCGTGGCGCCTTAAAACTGCTCAGAAAGTTGGATGCTATGTATCGGATGAAAAACATGTGAATAACTCTCAAATATTCTCATGCTCCATTACTACAACCTACAGCTGAGATAATTGACTCATGTCGATCAGAGATAAGGACAACACCATCCCGATTAACCACATGTGTTCACAAATGGCTTAGAAAAAAGTGACAGGCATCGGCAGTCTTACCTTCGCCTGGGGCAAATGCAAGAGGCATGATATTCCCATTGCCATCTTGTGATACTGCAACTAAAAGAGCTCTTTTATACTTTCCATCTAAATGTGTGCCGTCAACCTGGACCACTAGCTTGCAACTTCTGAATGCTTTAATGTACGGGTAGAAAATCCAGAAAACTCATGTCAAAATTTGGAGATCTTCAACTAACTCAGCCCCTTGGTAGCCATATGTAGTTTCGTACCCAATAGCTGCTAATGGTTCTTTTGCAACCATTGCATCAAACCATGTGGATAAAGCTCCATATTAAGATTTCCACCTACCAAATATTTTCTCTATTTTCGCATTTTAGCACAATCCAGTACTTCTTTTATAGTTAATTTTATATTTTTATTCCTCTTAGTACAAAGTCACTTGACGTTTTCACAAAACACTATTCATGTTTTTACTTTCTCTACAATACGTCAACAACGTTTTGACGGAAAAATATTTTAAAATCATGCCATCAAGCAAAATGTCAGTAATATTTTTCTTTGGGTCAATTAAAAAAATAATAAACATACAATACATTGCTGACGTTTTGTACATAGTAAAATTAAAAAATAATTTTAATTCAATCTCTCGACGCTATTTTGTTATTTTTATTAAAAAATTATGACCTACCCATAAAATGTTGATGACGTTTTGTGTAAGACCCAAGACTTTTGAAAAGTCTTATTATGATCAAGTCTCAAATCATATAGTTATGTACAATTTTAATTTCAGAGATTATTTTATTAAAGATAATTAAAACAAGTTTTGATTAATTGAATTTGAAATAAATTAAGGTTATTATCCAATTTTACAATTATTAGATTATTTTCTATCTTTAAATTATAAAGTTGGTAGTCATGAAATAATAAGAATTTTATATGATTTGGACTAAATAATTAATGTTTTAAAATATTAATACTGCTGTTTTGGAAAATAAAGAAATTAATTATATTATTTCTAATTTTTGGATTTGAAAATCTTATTGAAAATAGTTTATAAAATTGATGAACAAATAGTATTTTCTATATATAATTAGTGTTGGATTTAAATTGGGTTTCAATTACCATATTGTTCCTATTTTTATTTGAAATTACTAAACTAACCCTAACCCTAATTGAATCCATATCTTCCCTTCCCAAAGGCAAACCCTAGTTGCACACACAACACACCCCAAAACCCAGTAGCAGCAGCACACCCACGGATTCCCCTCTTTCCATGAATGAAAGAAACAGAAGCAAAAAGAGAAAGGGAGACTGAGCTACGCGAGAAAGGGAGGAGGGAGCTCACCGCCGCCGCACTGTGCAGAGCTGCCACCATGCCACGCCTCACCACGAGCTGTGCCTCACAGCCGCCCCGTCGCGTCCTTCTTGTGCCGTCTTTCACGTTTATTGCCGCCAGCTGAAGGGAGATCGACACGAGAGAGAGAGAGAGAGAGAGAGAGAGAGAGAGAGAGAGAGAGCGTGCGCGCGAATGAGAAGGGCAACGCTGCTATTGCTTCCGTTGCTGAGCTGCCGCCAGAACCGCGCAAGGAAGAGCGTCGCCGTCCTGTGGAGCCTGTGTCGTCACTGTTCAGCCACCACCAAAGCAGAGACGCGCAAAGGAGGAGAACGCCGCCAAGAGCACCATGCCGCTGTCGTTGTCTGTGCCGTCTTCGTCGTCGCCGGTTCCCTTTGCCGCCGTCTTTGTTGACGAGCCCAGTCGTCGCCATCACCTCTCCATTACTGTTGATGGTGGTCAGCTGCCGATCTGGTCTGAGAGAGAGGGAATGCGAGCAGAGGAGGAGGTGGAGAGCCACTGCCGCGGTTGTTGAGCCCCCAGTGCTTCACGTCACCTCTTCCGTCCGGAACCCCGCTGCCGTCGCCAGAAAACTCTGCCGATAAGGGTTTTGAATTTGGTTTTTATTCGTTTAAGATTCCAGAAACTTTATCGTCTCTGTATGTGGGTTTCAGTCACCATCACCGGAGTTCGGTCGCCGCTGCTACTTGAGGTGGCTGCCAGGGCCATTACCAAACCGATTCGGAGCCCGCTGCTGTTTCGTTTTGCTAATTCAGTAAGTATTATGTTTCGAATAGCCTCGCGTTAGTATTCTATTGTGCTTGGTTAATGAATCTGAGTTTTGGTAGCGTAGGGTCGAGTCCTGATTATTATATGTTGCAGTTAGAGTCGTAGTGGTTGTTGAGAACGCAAGTGGAGCTTAGGTTTTGGTTGCAGTTGTTTCGGGTCGAGACGAAAGGAGTCAGTTAACGAGGTTGGGTTGTAGTTTCAACGTGTCGAGGAAGGGGCTTTTTCCGAAAACTATGTTTTATATATTATAATTATTACATATGGATACTGATGTGAGACAATGTAGATTTGGTGATTGTATCAGTCTTATGTATTGTTTGGTTGTCTTGAATGATTATGAATGTTTATTTGACTGGCTTGTTGTGCGGCTTTGTGAAATGGAATGTTTTTGAAGTTGATCCTTTTAAAGATTTGAGATCGAGCTTAATCCGTTTGGAATTGATTTGAGTTGAGTTAACTTTCTTGATAATGTGAAAAATAGAATACACTCTTGGATTCAGCTTGGTTTGCTTTAATTGATTTGGTCTTGATAAATGAATTGTTGCTGAATTGTTTCTTTAAAGTTTTGAAAATGAGTTTAATCAGCTGATAATGATTTTATTTTGAAACGGTTTCCTTGAGATATGAAAATGAAGTGACTGTTGGATTTAGCTTGCTCTTGAACTGATTTTGGATTTGGACCGTTGAAAAGGATTGTGGAACGGTTTAGTTGGGACCCGAACCGGGTGGCAAAGTCCAAGTTTTAGGGGAGGTGCTGTCGACATTTCTATAAAAATTCTAGACTTCGTTTGTAAAGTTATTTAGAAAGGTTTGGATTTGAGAATTATATAATTTGATTTATTAAGAAAATATTTATGTTTTCGAGCGTAATTTATTTAAGAAAACTATAGGTCTTGAGTTCGACTTATTTAGAAATGAATTATTTTACCATTTGAACCATTGAAGGAAAGAATTATGTTATAATATTGATTTTAATATAAAAAGGACTCTTGCTCTTGGTTGGACTTAAAGATTTCGGTCAGAGGAGCTTTTAGCAATTTTAAAGGAAATTGGACTTTTGATTGAATAATTACATTTGAGACATTTTGGAAGAGGTTAGAGAATTGGTTTCAAGAAGAAATCTGAAAGTGGTTTGATTCAAATGGACTGGTTCCATTTCAAGTGAATTGATTTTGGATTGAGTTGGAACTTGTGATTTTGTATGACTCGGTTTCATAATAAATTCAGTTTTTATTTGCTTGAACCAAGAATCTATGATTTTAAGAGTTTCAATGAGTTTTTAAAGAATTGAGATAGGTTGTCCTTCCCTAAAGACTTGAGACTCTGCCGAGGGACTTTTGTTATAAAATCCCGTTGTTGGATGGATGATTTTGAATATTTCAAAATAAATCTTTTAAATTGCTATGGTTTTGGAAGTTTTGGAAAGAGGATGTCGAGGGTGGCTTTGTTTTTAAAAAGGGAACTTACTTCAAGTAAGAGTGGCTTATGAGCCTGAGATAATTTGAGGAATGGAAACTTTAAAGTCAAGGCTGGAAAGAGTTGAAATTTGATTTCAAAGTGAAGTGAATTGAGAAAAAGTTATTTATGGCTTTGAATAGTGATTTTATGAATTTGATGATGTTGGATGGTGGAAGTGCTATTTTGTTATGAGCCGAAATGGCTGTGTATGATAATGAATTATGGCTGATTGCGAAATATGTTATGAGCCGGATGGCTGACTATGAGTCGTGAATTTAAGTCGGATGGCTAAAATGAATGTTGATTTATGGCTGAGAATAAATGCATACATGCTAAGTTATTGATATTGTGATTTTGCACTTTCAACTATCTGAGGTACGAGTTTCCCTGAGTAGAAGCAGTGGCTAGCCACCACGGGCTCCAGGTTGAGACTTGATACTCTACTGACCCTATGTCATAAGTGTGGCCAGACACTGTGAAAGTTTCGGATGAGCTCGCCCCCGTGAATATACACCAGTGAGGGTGTTGGATGTGAATTATGATTATCTCTTGTGAATAACTAGAGTTGGGGATGCACGACAGAGGGACAGTCCAATGGTTAGCTACCAGGACTTGTTGAGTTGGTTTTATAACTGACAGATGATATCATCAGCCACTAGGACAGGCATGCATCATATGCATCTATGTGACATTGTTTTGGTGTACATATTGTACTTGGTTTGTCTTTGTGATTACTTGTGATTAACTGCTAATTGTTCTACTTGCTGTAACTGTTTGTTTGTGTTTGAACTTTCCTAATTGTGTTTGCAACTAAGACTCTGTTGGACCATGGTGATTGGTTGTTGTTTGGGTTATTTGGGCCTAAAGTCGTGGTTGGTCATGAGGTGGGCCGAAGGTCATGTATGGTTGATGCTTCTGGTTTGGAAATGTATGAAAGACTAATTTGGTTCAGTATGGATAAACCTTTTGAAAGGCTTTCAAATTTTTAATAAAATGAACAGTTTCCTCTTTCAGAAAAGGTTTTAGATTTTCTTGATAGTAAACCTTTGCTTTTGAAAAGATGCATAAGGCGGTTATTAATCACTGAAATGATTTTATCTCGCGTATCCTATTATAGTAATTCCCAAAAACCCTCTACTGAGAATCCTTTCAAGGATGATGTTCTCACCCACCTACAAATTTTCCTTTTCAGGATATAGACGCAGAAGTCACGAAGAGTTTATCTAGTTGTTGATGTGATGTTGTGTATTGCTTTAGTTATTACTTATTGTTCCCTCGCCTTTATCTTTATACATTCTATAAGAGGGATATGAATTGTATTGGTTAATGCTTGTAGAACTATTTAATATATATATATATATATACTCTTTGTGAGTTTTTGTAAGTTGTATTGTATGTATGGATGTACGTTACACAACAAAAGTATTTTGGAACGGTATTGCGGTTTAAAATTTTAAACAGGACCATATTTTAGTATTAAATAGTATAAGAGTCGTCGTAATGTCCGAGCTATCAGAGTCGCGCAGCCGAAAGCGTGAGTTTTGATAGTTAGGGTGTTACATTTTGTTTCTTTCAAGAAATTGAAACAGACCATAGTAGGGTAAAACACAATACCACTAAAATATCACTGAATATCACACAACCATTTATAATAAAAAAAGGTAAAGTATATTTTTTGTCCCTAAAGTTTGTCAAAAATTTTAAAATAATCTTATGTTTTATTTTGTTTTAATTTTGTCCCAAATATTTTTATTTGCATCAAATATACCCTTAATGGCTAAATTTTCAAAAAATTTAAGACCAATCTAATAATAATGCATGAAAATTATGCTTGATTTGCTTGTATTAAGAGTTGTTCTTATAAAATTCTTGTTGAATTGGTGTTAAATTTTTTGAAAAATTAGCCGTCAAGAGTATGTTTGATGCAAATAAAAATTTTTTAGAACAAAAAGTATATTTTAGGCAAAAAAAAAATGAGCCTATTTAACTACGTTTAATACCTTAAGAAGTAATTAATTGAAACTAAAATAGTAATTTGACTCTTAATTAAGATACATATGACATCAAATCACTTTAGAATTTGATCAATCCTTTAATTTGTATCAATTTAATTAATAAATAATACAGATGTCATGAATTTACTTTTTAGAGGATTTGTCACATCAATTTAATTCTTGAAAAGTACCTTTAGTATCATTTTGATCATTAAAAAACACACAAGACATCTACATAGACGATCTCTTATTTACCTAAACTTATTCAATATCACATAAAATGAAGTCATATTTTTTTTAGAAGTAACACTTTTTTTTTAAATGTTTAAATAATACTTTCTTCTTTTTATTTATAAAATATTCACCCTTCTTTCTTGCAAGACTAAAATAATATGTACTTTAGCCTTTTTAACCAAAATATCCTTCAATAATTATTATAATTATAATTATATATAAATTAATGATAATTATTTGATTAATTTAAATAAGAGTAACAATATATAAATATATTTATAATTAATGTAATAAAATTTATTTATTTTTAATATGTGATCATTAATAATAAAATATATAAAAAAATTAAATATATTTTTGTAACAAATTAAATATATTTTTATTATTAATATAATAGCTGTATTTATTTTTAATATTTTATCATTAATCATAAAATATATAAAAAGTTTTAAATTAAATATTTTGTAACAATTTAAAATATTTGAAGTTATTATTATTATTTGAATTAACTAAATCATTATTACTAATATATATATAATTATTGAATGTATTTCCTCAAGAGGACTAAATAAAGATTAGGTTATTTTAATCTTATAGAAGAGGAGAAACTTAGAAAAGATAAATTTTATAAATAAAAAGAAGAGATTATGATTTAAAAATCTTTCAAAATATAAAAGTGACATTTCTTCGTGAGTTTTAATAGACTAAATTAATATTACATACATCTTTAAGGGTTTCAAAAATTTACTATTAAATAGGATAATTATTTTTTTTTTTTGATTTATTTATAAACCCTTCAATGCGAAAGATAATTGGTTTATTTTGAATTTTAATTTTTTTCTATATTTGGAACAAAAACTCTCAACACTTAATTAAAAATAAAAATTAAATTCAAGTACACTACTCTCTAGCTACTACTACCTATAAATCTTAGTGACTAAATAACTAATTTAGTTATAAATATCTCCTAGTATCATTACCCATGTAGTAGTAGGGTTAGATGATTCAAGTGCCGTTTCCAAATTGAGGTACCCTTATTACTCACTTGGACCAGATCACTCACATGGTTGACCAAGAGACATTGCATGCACAAATGGACATAAGCGTTTTAGGGTTTAGGGTAGCCCTATACCTACGTATCACAGTCGTGAGGACTATAATAATGAAAAGTTTTGAAGTGCATCGATATATCAGTATTATATATATTTTTTATAATTAAGATCAATAATTAAAATTTATTGAAATATTAATATATTGATATATTTAAAATTTATTTTATAATAATAATAGTAACAATAATTTATGGTATTTGAAAAGCACAAGCTTTAATTTCCCAATTCCCACTTGCTTAAGTTGCTTTTTGTTTGTGTTATTGGAGGGCCTATATCACCATCTCGTGTGCGTCATTACTCATTACTCATTACTCGTTGCTAAGTGCTAGGTACCCTAGTCCTTAGGGTAGTAGATGAAGGGTCTATTCCTAATAAGAACACCCACCTGGGCCCACCGTCCTTTAAAGAAATGCACAGCACGCTCGCACTCATACACAATAATGTTCCTTTAATGTTGATATAATTTTTTTTAAATTGTCAGAAAGATTCTACTGTGTTAAAATCTTTTACTCTTTTTAGATTAATAAAGAATTCAACTCAATTTTTATTTATAATTTATTTGTCGTAAAAAATAAAAGGAATATTAAAAGGTCAGCAGAAATTGTAATATATAGTTATTAATTAATTATCATAAGTATATTTAATGGTAAAAGATTACATTCAATAGTATAAAATTATTTATTTTATTTTTAACAGTTAAGTACTGGCTAAATTTTAATAAAATTATTAATTTTTTAGATTTTTTTAAAAAATAATTCTACATCAATTTTGTATTATAAACAATAAATAAAAATTTAAAACATTTCTCTTTTCCATTAAAAAACTAATTTTAATCTTTATTATAGTCTCACTTAATTAATTAATTAAAATAATTAAAATTAATATAATTATTATTTTTTATAATAATATTTTTTAAATATATAAATTCAAAAATAATTTATTGTTAAAAAATATTAATATTAAAAAATTATATATAAAAATAACACAATATATAATTCAAGATTACATTAATTTGTAATAATACTTAATATAAAAATAACATAGTTAAATTCTATAGTTAACGACAAATATTGTGAAATTGCCATATGTGTTTAATCAAGTCCTCTTTCAACTGTCTATGTTGCTACCTATTTTAAAGTTGGGCATTTCTTTGAAGAAATTGATGGTATAGTACAAAATCTTTCTCTCCCAACTGACGTTGTGATAAGTTGTTTTCCACATTATCATATTCTAAGTCTTGAGAAAATTTTTTTGCATAAGTGTCTCTTTCATCCTCAACAATCATATTATGCAATATAATACAAGCTCGCATTATATTTGCAAGTTTTTTCTTTTCCCAAAAGCGCACCGGACCACGTATAATTACAAAACATGCTTGCAGCACTCCAAATGCTCGCTCTACATCTTTTCTTTACCCTTGTTGATATTGTGCAAATAACTAGCCATACAAAGCCTCGTTAAACATATCATCAAAATTTCTAGCTGTGACTTGAGGTTCTTTTTAGTATTCTTTTGAGGTGCGAAACCAGATTTGGAATGGAGTTGCTGAATCGTTAATAGTTGATATTTATAAGTGTTTTTGTAACAAGTAGATACTTCTCAACGGCTAGTTTCGCAACGGTTATTTAACGAATACTTTTTTCTTATCTAAGTTTAAAACAATGTGTGGACCCTTGGAGAACTTTCATGGGTTAAGGTTACGGAAGAAGAGCTGCAACAATTTGAGAAAACAATGTGTGGACCCTTATACTTGATTCCAATGAAAAAACAATAGCTGAAACAAAGTGGACATTTTGTAATAAGTTGAGAGAAGATGGAAGCATAGCAAAAAATAATGCAAGACTTGTAGCTCAACAATATGATCAAAAAGAAGGTATTGATTTTGATGACTCATTTGCACCAGTTGAAAGGATGGAAGCCATAAGATTATTACTTGTTTATGCTGCTCACTATAAGAGTTTAAGTTATTTCAAATGGATGTCAAATATATTTTTTTTCAATGGCATAATAAATAGAGAAGTATATGTGACACAACCTCCCAATTTTAAAAATAAAAAATTTTTAAATCATGTTTTTAAACTTTTAAAAACCCTTTATGATTTGAGACAAATTCCTAGAGTTTGATAAGAAAGATTTAGCTCTTTCTTGTTAAAAAATTATTTTTAAAGAGGCATCACCGATATTACTATATTTATTAGGAATTCTAATGATTATTTTATTCTTATTCAAGTTTATATTGATGATATAATCTTTGATTCTACTAATGAATCTTTGTGTGCATATTTTGAAAAGCTAATTACTAATGAATTTGACATGAATATGATGGAAGTATTTACATTTTTTTTGCCTTCAAATTAAGGAATCTCCTAATAGTACTTTTGTGCACCAAGAGAAGTATGCCAAAGAGTTAATGAAAAAATTCGAGTTGAAAAATACCAAGTCTGTTGACACACCAATGCACCCAAATTTAAGGTTGGACAAAGATGAAAAGGAAAAAGATGTAGATGAAACAAGATATCTCATGTATTTTACTTCCTCTAAACTGGACATTATACAAAGTGTTGGAGTTTTTTCTAGATTCCAATCATAACCAAAGGAGTTTCATCTTTTAGCTGTGAAAAAGGATCATTAGATATATTCAAGATACATTTAATTATGGTTTGGGGTATCCAAAATCTGATGAATTTTTTGCTATTGATTATTATGATGCAGATTTTGTGGGAGATAAAGTGAGCCATAAGAACAAAACTGGGATTTGTTGCTTTTTTGTAATTCCCTCAATGTTTGGTTAAACAAAAAGCAAGCTATGATTACTCTTTCTACAATCGAGACTGAGCATATAGATGCATCATCTTATTATTCTCAATTGCTTTAGTTGAAAATACAACTAGCTAATTATAAATTAAAAGCCAAAAATATTGTTTTGTTGTGTAACAACATAAATACTATAAATATTTTTAAAAATATATTTTTGTACTAAGAATAAAATATATTGAAGTGAGATAAGAAATGTAAAAAAGTAATATTCACACTAAATTTGTTAAATAAAAAAAAAACAAAGGATGTGGATCAAGCTTGAATCTTTATTTTTGTGGTCCCATATATTTCCTTAAAACACATCTCTCGGACCTTTATAAGAGTTTCTCATTATGAATGAGCTTTCTTATTATTTTATTATGTATCTATATCTTACTTTTTGTCTTTTCTCAAAAACAAAATAGCTTTAAGTGATTTTTTAGTACTACTTTTTCAATTTTTGTTCACATTTTTTTCCAAACATGATTTTATTATTTTTTATTTGTTTTCTTTTGTTTTTCAATTTTTTTCAAAAGTGATAAAAGTCCAATCTTTTGTTTATATATGCGGTTGTTTCTTTATATTTGAAACCATCTCCATAAATTTTGATGGTCATCAGTGACTAAGAGAATGGGGGTTGAATCTTATCTTCTTTTTTTGCTGAATATTACTTTTACTTTCTCACAGAAACTTAGGAGATAATTTTATTTTTGTCTCGTACCGAGTTGAGAGACATTTTCATTTTGTCTCCTAAGCAACAGAAATAGAATTGAAGTAGAGAAGAAGAAATAACACAAGATGTGTAAAATCCAGTTAATTAACGGCTAATTAACCCATAAATGAGAATTTATTCTAGAAAGCCCAAATGTGATTTTTGTGGCTAAATGTGATAGAGGATATTGAAACGAGAATTTCGGTACCAATTTTATAGAATTCGGACCAAGATTGACCGAACGGGCCAAACCGGGCCAACCGGACCCAAAGTAGGCCCTTGGCCCAACATAACTAAACCAAAACCCTAGTTTTCAGCACTCTCTCTCCTCATTAGCCACACACACACACGCTGAAAAAGAGAGGAAATGGGGGAAGAACACTCTCTCAAACTTCTATCTCTCACTTGATCTTCAAACCACCATAACTTTTTATCTAGAGCTCCGATTGCCGCTCCGTTTGCGGCCACGCATTCACCGTGGAGAGCTCTACAAAATCTATACAATTAATCTTGAGGTAAGCCACGTTTTGCTCTTCAAATTTCCAGCTTTGATTTCGAGTTTAATGAGCAAAAATGTTGAGATTTTGGGCTCTTTGATGTTATAGGACCCAACTCTCTAGAAGGAGAAGGTTAATCTTGTCTCCTTGGACCTTGGGTGTGGTAAGATTCTCAACCCTAGTGTAATTTGTGGTTCTATGATATTTGGGTATTGAGATGTTGTGTATGGGTATGATGATTGTGGCTTAGGTTGTGTATGTGTGAATGTTGAAACTTGATTGGTGATATTGAAAAGCTTGAAAAGGGATTTGGTGGTGAAAAATCTGTTCTTGGAGGTGTTGAGGCCTTAAGAGCTTGAGGAAAAGTGGTTTGGAAGTGCTCCAGTTGAGCTTGGAAAATCGGCTAAAGTATGGTCTCGGTTTCCCATATCTAATATGTAATGTGGTAGGAAATACTTAGGCTAGAGGCCCTAAGATAGACATTGAATTGTTGATGTTGTTGGATGGTTGAAATATATGATGTGGTCATATATGTGATGATGATTATTGATACCTTGATGGTATGATGTATGAGAAATATGCATGTTGTGATATATGCTTGATGATTGGTTATGGTTGAATTGTGGATTGAACCATGTTGATGGTGAGTATGATATTGATTGTGTACAATGATGATTTATTGGAATTGGTGTTGTTGAAAATTGGCATGAGGAAGAGTATATGATATGTCAATGTGTTTGGGTTTGAACCACTTGGGTAAAGTGGGTTAAAATGATGGGATAGTGATTTTGTAAATTGTGATAAAGTGTCAATGTGTGAGTTGAGGAGGCTTGATGTTGAATTTGATATATTTTGATTGATTTTAAAGAAAAGGGATGAAATTGGCATGTTTTGATTGATTTTGAAAAGAGTTGAAAATGGCTTATTTTGAAAATGGCACTTTGTGGTTTTGTATGAAAATATGGTTTTTGGACATACTTTGACGGGACATAACTTGGACTACGAATCTCCATTTTGTGCCAAATCTATTTAGAAATGAAATTGGATCCGGGATGTCCATGCCGTTCGAAGAACGGGTAAAAAACGATTTAAAATGAGAAAGTTATGTCCGTCGGAAGATTGGGGGTTGAATCGGTGAATTCTGCAGCTTTTAACTTAGAAAAATTTTAGCAGAATAATCCCCCACGCGTAGGCGCACTTGGCGCGTACGCGCCGTTCTTCCAGAAAGCGCCATCCACGCGTGCGCGGGCGCACCGATGTGCTGCACCCAATGCCCAGCCATTTTCCAGAGGGTTGTGCCTGAACTATGCCAGTTTTGTGCCTGGGGCACGAGAGTACCCACGCGTACGCGTGGCTAACGCGTGCGCGTCGATTGGCTAATTTTCAATCCACACGTTAGCATGCATGACGCATATGCGCCGATGAGTTTTGTGACCATCCACGCGTGCGCGTGGAGTGTGCGTACGCGTGGCCCTGTTTTCATTCCAAAGTTGATTTTTGAGTTTTCAAAGCCAAATCTCATACTTCTAAGCCTCCGATCTCACCATTTATGTCTTAAATCATTATGATATGTCTAGCTATGAGAAGAAGGGCTAGTGAATGTGGTAATTTGTGAGTGAAGCAAGGGAAAAAAATGAATGATCAATGAGGATCAAAGATGATTATGTGAGAGGTGGAGGATGGTGGTGGAAGTGCTTGTTATGCCATGGGCCGAAGGGCCATAATTGTTAATAAAATGGCTGGTTATGGATTTAACCGTGAGCCAAATGGCTGGTTATGGATTTAACCGTGAGCCGAATGGCTGGTTATGGATTTAACCGTGAGCCGGGTGGCTAGATTATTGCCGTGTTACGGCGGAGCCATGATTATGGCTAAGTATAAATGCATATATGCTGTTGAATGCATTGTGAATGTTGCACTTCCACTGTTGGAGATGAGAGTTTCCCTGGGAGGAAGCAGTGGCTAGCCACCACGTGCTCCAGGTTGAGACTCGAAGCTCTTTTGACCCTATGTCATAAGTATGGCCGGGCACTGTGAAAGACCCGGATAAGCTCGCCCCCGTAAATATTCACCATTGAAGGTGATGGATATAGATCATGATTATGATCAAGTTTATGATGAGTATAACTCGAGTTGGGGATGCGTGACAGAGGGACAGTCCAATGGTTAGCTACCAGGACTTGTCGGGTTGGCTCTATAACCGACAGATGATATCATCAGCCACTAGGGACAGGCATTCATCATATGCATACTATATGAATTGTTTGAGATTGCCTATTTGACTGCATATTACTTGCTAATTGTCTAAATGCCTTATTTGTTCCTATTTGTATATTTCTTGTTTGATATAACTGTGTTTGCTACATTATACTCCTGCTGGTGGTTGGGAGGTGTGAAGGAATTGGAAATGGAAGTATTAGTTAGACTAAAGAATCTTTAGTCAGTCGCCACATATGGTTTAGCTTGTTTATAAGCTTTGAATTATGTGGAGGAAGTTCTAGGATTGCCTTTGGCTTTCCTCTATTATTATGTATTATATATGTGGAAGCTATTACCATGCTGGGGACCTCTGGTTCTCACCCATGCGGATTTTGTGGTTTTCAGATGCAGGACGTGAGGTTTCTCGCTGAGGCCTGCTGGAGACTTCTGAATTAGCGAAGATCCTTTGTTCTTGGGGACTCTGTTTTAGTTTATATATTTTGCTTAGATACTTTTATCTCCATTAAATAATACAAACTGTGATGACTCCTCTTATGGGAGATTTTGGAGAATAGGTTTTTGTATTTGTGTCCCTTTGGGTTTCCTTTGGGGTTTTCCTTATTTTATCATATGTATATATTGCTAAGCTCGGATCGGTTATCTTCGCAGCCGGATTTTGAGTCTTGATATTCCTATTTTTGACACTCCTTTGTATATATATAATCTCGTGTTGGTTATCCTTGTTCGTTACGTTATCGATCGGAGTGTTGCGCATTCGAGTTGCGATTTTTTCTTTACCCATTTTTCTACAAAGGCTCCTAGTTATAATCAATCATTCATACTACTATACTTACTAAATTTTTATTTTAGAGGTCGTAATACCTTGCCATCTCTGAATTATGACTTAAGCATAAGACTCTGTATGGTAGGGTGTTACAAGATGTATCCTGGTTCAGCTACTTAGTGCCAGGTATCCTACATCCAGTCTCCATGACAACTATGATGGAATTTCACTATCTCTTTTTCAAGATTACAAATACCAATTCTTCCCTAGGATCTACCCAATTCTATTTGGGATAAATCCATATTCTAAACCCAATCTGAATTTGATTAAACCTCAATCTAGCTTTCAACAGCAAAGTGCTAACCCAACTTGCAAGGGAATCCCCACAGGATCATGACACAAAATAGAAAGATGTACAAAGCAAACTTAAGACATCTTATGGCTTTTTCTCCTAGTTTAACTCACTGTCTTTTTTCTCTCATTAGTTTTTTCTTACAAACCTCTCTATATTTGTCTTTTACAATGAGACTCAGATAGATCAAAACTGGGAAAAAGAAAATACTAATAAACTACATGAAGGAGAAGAACTCTAACAGCTTGGGTAGCTATGTGAGTGAACTCTGTGCTTTTTACTTATGCTCCTTACTTTCAACCCTTAGCCGTTCACCCTTAATATACAAGATTGAAACTTCCAAGGTTGAATCAAGTTCAACCCTCACACTGTCTTCTTCTCCAACATTAGAGACTTGCGGCGGCTTTATCAGAGAGGAGAGAGAAGGCCGAGACTGTTGCATGCATCTTACCTCTTCTCTCTCATCCTTTTTTTTCAAGCTTCTTCAATATCGACCGTTCAGCTTGACTTTGGCCCCAAGTTTTAATTTTGAGCGTTGATGTGCTTCTTACCCAAGATGGCTTCACGTTCTCTATTGTTGCTTCTTCCATGCTTGAGTACTTGTGGCTTTCTTCTTGGTTCCTCATTGTAGCATAAAAGAGGAAATAAACTTTTGTTGTGCTTTGACTGAGAGAGACTAGCTACTCAGTTGTAGCCCCTTTTCTTTATTTTGATATGGCAACAATCTTTTTGCCTTTCAAAACTTCATAGCCTATGTGCTTTCTCTTTTCTTTCTTTCTTTCTTGGAAGATTGAGTGACGTGACCAAAGTAAGAGAGAGAAGAGAGAAGCTTTCGGTGGAAGCTTTAAGGAATTAATTGAAATGAATTTCAAGTTCCAGTTTTAAAAAACTTGGGTCATTTCCTTCTTTTCTTTCATTTTTAAAGTTTAGCCACTATATTTGAAACAAATTGGTATAAGGCTAAACTTGTTTGGTGATTAAGATGGGCTTGCTTAATTGGGTCAATATTTTTCTTTCCTGCACACAAAACCAAAGTTATTAAACAAACTATTGGTAATATTGTAATAAATACCCATTTAACATTTTAATAATATTTAATCATTATTTTAATATTTATTTTCTAAACTCAACAATCTCCTCCTTGATGACAAACATTAAAAAAATAAATTGAAAATAAAAAGATTAGGAGAGAAAACTTCCCTTTGATGATTTATGGACTTCTCCCCCTTTCTTTTGATCAATATGCTCCCCCTTAATGTGTACCCTTATTAACCTGTTTAGAACGCAAGAATAATTCCTATATACAAGTAATGATGTGTTCTTTTGATCAGGTAAAAAGTGACCCTTTTTGAAAAATTTTCAAGATTTTAAAATCCTTCAAACAGAACATGGCAGAATGTTCCCAAACGTATATCAAAAACTAATCCCAATATCAAATTAAAATCTAAAATAAATCATGCAAAAATTACAAGCCAATCAGTCCAATATTCATATTTAGATCTAAAATAGGAGGCATTGAAGACAAATTAGAGCAAAATGTATTATGAAAGCAATCAGACATGAAATAGTGCTCAAAACCAAATTAGAGCTAAAACAAAGCACTAAAATAGAGCACATGAAGCTGTTTCAATTTATTTTATGCTTTTTCTCCCTTTTGACATCAAGGAGGGACACCTACAAATACAACATAGCAAGTAATGCAGCCAAAATGTTAAGTCATACAAACCACATAAATTGTACCAAATGAAGTTAAGGTTATTACAGTCATCCAACAAAAAATAAAGTTCAAGACAAATGAAAACAGTTTCATAGTTCCAAATCCAGAGTTATCAAAATAAAGATTTTTCTGAGGCAGTAAGGAGCAAACTAGGCATCAGATTCCTCTTCTTTAGATTCTTAAAATTCATCCTTCTTTTCGAATGGTTCTATATTCTCATCAAATGAGTCCAGGTGCTTGAGGAGTATAGCCATTCTATCATGAGATTTCATCCATGATTTTTCATTTTGTGTTGTAAGCTTTCGAGCTTCCTTGCTTGATTTGACTATTTGCTTGGTCATGAAAGTAAATTCCAAAAGAACATCTTTAACCATTCTAGAGAATAGGTACTTGTAGGAATCAGATGTACCAGCAATTGAAGGAGAGGGGAGGCTTTCATCTTCACTGTCAAACATGAAGCCTTAGTGCCTTTGACATTTTTACCTTTTGCTTGCTGTGGTACACCACCACCTTTGATAGTAGACACTTTATTTTCAATAGGCTCATTGCTCAAATCAATGTTAAAGTATTCAAACAAACAAGTTAGAAACATGTCATAGGGTAAAAAACTCTTTTTATCACTCTTAACGTAGTCCCACATGTGACGTATCATAAAATATGCAAAAGAGATGGGAATGAAGTTCAAAATAGCATAGAGCACAAGAGTGTCACATACAGTTACCTTTTGAAAAGAACCACTGAGGCATAATAATATGGGTGATTATGCGATGTAACAGAGCCCTAACAGGTCCTAGGGCCTTATGAGAAGGAGTTTTCCATCCATAGAAAAAAAATTTTCACAGATTCGAGCCAAGGCATCTTGATGAGAGATGCCAACAGTATTATCTGATTTACCAGACATATACACCCTTACCCCTGTGTCCACATAATCCAGGGCAGCACCAATGGTTTCGGCATTCAAGACAAACCAAGTATTTTTGACAAAAGAGTGAAGTTCTTCATCATGAAAAAGTGCAATCGCAAAAAATTTGTGTACTAAATTCAGGTAAACAGGCTTTCTGATTTTGAAAATGGGAGACCATTTCAGATCATGAAAATTATTTTTAAAATCGATCCCTTTTTCAGTTAATACATCGAGGTCAACAACAAAGAAAGAACAGAGAGTACAGTTTGCAAGAATTTATTTATGAAACTCATAATCAGCACATGATGCAAACCGGTGAGGATCATAGTGAGAGTGAGTTTTACCATACTTTTGCTTGAAATTTAGAGAGTCAGGATTAGGAAGCTCCCTAGTGTTTTGGAGAACAGTTCTTTTCAGACCTCTAAAAGGACGGTTGCTAGGAGCAGAGCGATCGGTGGGGTGAGGAGTGGAACGATAAGGAGGTAATGATGGTTGGTCTTCCTCTTCATGCATGGGTCCCTTCTCCTTTCTTCTTTTGCCACGAGAGGATTCAGCCTCTTTCATGCAGAGGATGCTTTTGGATAAATGACTTTTCTTGCCATGGATTCGAATGAGTGGGACGAGTAGGAAGAAGATTAATGGGAGTGAATGTGTATGTGAGTGTGTGACTAGGGTTGTTTGGAGTGAGGAGTGTTTTTGGGTGGTATGAAGGCTCCTGTGCCTCTTCTGGTTGCAGTCTTCTTTCTCATTGTGAAAAGAAAAAATGGTGAAAGGGAAGATAGAGAGCGACGAAAATAAAAAGTGGAAGAGAGAGGTTAGAACTTGATAATCGTCATTAATGCTGAGTGAAAACTTCTCTTTTAAAGCAAAGTCATTTAATGAAACTATTTTCAAGAGTTTTAAATTTAAAATCATGAAATATGAAAAGACAAGTCATAAGGAATGATAAAAGATTAAGACTGACATGACTTCAGATGGAATGAAATGATAACATAATACGATTAAATTAAATTAAATAAAAATTTATGATTTAAAATAATGAGCCTATATCATGTGAACAAAGCTTGTCTTACATAGGCCCAAAGGTGGGTACAGTTTGCTGGGCTATAAGGCACATATTTCCAGAGATTTTCTCGGTTTTGTTCAAACCTCCTCGTGAAGAGTTCACTTGCCCAGTTTTGTCTCCCTACTACCTACGAGACAAAACAACACAGAGACCAGAAAATTATTATTAAACAACAGAATTAATATCAAACATTTCCAGTTCAATTCTAAGCTTGCAAAATCTTTCTTCACACACTGGTTTAGTGAAAATGTCAGCCAATTGCTCTTCAGATTTTACAAATTGAATATTAATAGTTTCTTTTTGTACATGTTCTCTAATGAAATGATATCTCACTTTAATGTGCTTGGTTCTTGAGTGCAACATAGAATTTTTTGAAAAATTTATTGCACTCATGTTATCACAAAGTAAGGGAATACTATTAATTTTCAGTTTGTAATCCTCAAGTTGTTTTTTAAGCCAAATTAATTGCGAACAACAAGTAGATGCGAAGATGTATTCAGCTTCAGCTGTGGATAAAGCAACAGTGGCTTGCTTTTTGCTTGATCAAATATTTAGAGCCTTTCCAAGAAAGCAACACATTTCCGAAGTGCTTCTTCTATCCATACGATCACCCGCATAATCTACATCACAATAACCTACTGCACCAAATTCATTAGCTCTAGGATACTATAAGCCAAGATCAGATGTGCCTTTTATACCTTGTCCGGCATGGTTTAGCTACTTAGTGCTATGTAGCCTACATCCAGTCTCAATCACAACTATGATAGAATTTCACTATCTCTTTTTCAATATTACAAACACCAATTCTTCCATAGGATATACCCAATCCTATCTGGAACAAATCTAGATTCTAAACCCAATTCGAATTTGACTAGACCTCAATCTAGCTTTCAACAACAAAATGCTAACCCAACTTACAAGGGAATCCCCACAGGATCATGACACAAAATAAAAAAATGTACAAAGCAAACCTGAGAGATCTTATGGCTTTTTCTCCTAGTTTAACTCATTTCCTTTTTTCTCTCATTGACTTTTTCTTACAAACCTCTCCATGTTTGCCTTTTACAATAAGACCCAGACAGATCAAAACTGAGAAAAAGAAAATACTAATATACTACATAAAGGAGAAAAACTCTAACAGCTTGGGTAGCTATGAGAGTGAACTCTATATTTTTCACTTACTCTCCTTACTTTCAACCATTGGCCGTTCACCCTTAATATAGAAGAGTGAAGCTTCCAAGGTTGAATCAAGTTGAACCCTCACACTATCTTCTTCTCCAACATCAGAGACTTGCGACGGCTTCATCAGAGAGGAGAGAGAAGGCCGAGACTATTGCATGCATCTTACCTCTTCTCTCTCATCCTTTTTTTTAAACTTCTTCAATCTTGACCCAGCTTGACTTTGGCCCCAAGTTTTGATTCTGAGCATTGATGTGCTTCTGACCCAAGATAGCTTCACGTTCTCCATTGTTGCTTCTTCCATGCTTAAGAACTTGCGGCTTTCTTCTTGGTTCCTCGTCGTAGCACAAAAGAGGAAATAAACTTTTGCTGTGCTTTGACCAAGAGAGACTAGCTACTCGGTTGCAGCCCCTTTTCTTTGTTTTGATATGGCAACAATCTTTTTGCCTTTCAAAACTTCATAGCCTCTGTGCTTTCTCTTTTCTTTCTTTCTTTCTTGGAAGATTGAGTGACGTGACCAAAGCAAGAGAGAGAAGAGAGAGAAGAGAGAAGCTTTTGGTATAAGTTTCAAGGAATTAATTGAAATAAATTTCAAGTTCCAGTTACCAAGATTGGGAGTAACCGAAAGGGCTTTTGAAGAACTTAGGCAATTTCCTTCTTTTCTTTCATTTTCAAAGTTCAGCCACTGTATTTGAAACAAATTGGTATAAGGCTAAACTTGTTTGTCGATCAAGATCGGCTTGCTTAATTGGACCAATATTTTTCTTTCCTGCCCACTAAACCAAATTCATTAAATAACAAACAATTGGTAATATTATAATAAATACCCATTTAACATTTTAATAATATTTAATCATCATTTTAATATTTGTTTTCCAAACTTAACACACTTCACTTCAATTTTTTCTTGAAAACCAAAACGCCCTAAGAGTCTATAAGAGAAAAAAGAAAACTGCTACCAGAAGAGGCATGTTTGTCAAAAACCACCCAAGCTCTCCTTTATACCTTTGTAATCTTTCCTCAGCTCATATCTATATTCACTCACACTCCTCCTCACCTTCTCTTGCCAACACCGAACCTATGGCAAGGACGAAGACCATTGTTCGTCAGATGACAACAGCATCTCAGGCTCCAAGCACCTCTCGCCCCAGCATCGGCAAAGAAAAACACCCTATTACTAAGGATGAACCTCCCATGTCGGCACCTTCCCATCCGGCCACTTGTCCTAACTCTTGTTCCACCTCTTGTTTGCCTCCCTACACTCGCTCCAATTGAGGTAACCCTCGATACATTCTAAGTCAGTAAAGAACCTGATGATTTGGACCCTATTGGTTTTAAGTCTTATTTGACCAATCTTTCACATTCTCATTATAATCTTCTTTTCTTCTCTAATTTCATGAACCATGATCTTTACAAAAATGTTGTTGTAAATCGGCCTTTGAGTTCCACCTACATTGCTGAATTTTCTGTTTTAGCCAAAAGGCCTTGATTTCATTGAAAATATTGAATTTCTTGACTGGAATCCTCTCTTTGACATCCAAAAGCCTGTATATCCTGATTTAGTTAGAGAGTTTTATGCCAAATATGTTTTATCATAAAAAAAATATTCACTCATATGTGAAAGGTCGTGAAATTACTCTTGATAAAGATTCCATTAGTAAGGCTCTTGGTTATGTTGATGAGGAAGTTAATGCCTACACATCAAGAAGATGGGATGATGATATCTTTTTGACTTACCAAGAGGCCTTGGCCTGTATGTTGTAAAACCCGGTTAATTAACGGCTAATTAACCCATAAATGAGAATTTATTCTAGAAAGCCTAAAATGTGATTTTTATGGCTAAATGTGATAGAGGAGACTGAGACGAGAATTTTGGTACCAATTTTATAGGATTCGGACCAAGATTGGACCAAACGGGCCAAACCGGGCCAATTGGACCCAAAGTGGGCCCTTGGCCCAACATAACTTAACCAAAACTCTAGTTTTCAGCACTCTCTCTCCTCATTTGTTACACACACAAGCTGAAATTAGGAAGAAAGGGAGGAAGAACACTCTCTCAAGTTCTCTCCCTTGGTTGATCTTCAAACCACCATAACTTTTGATCTAGAGCTCCGATTGCCGCCCCGTTTGCGGCCACGCGTTCACCGCGGAGAGCTCTACAAAACCCATACCATCAATCTTGAGGTAAGCCACAAGTTTCTGTTCGAAATTTCAGCCCCTATTTTCGAGTTTTATGGGTGAAATGTTGAGATTTTGGGTTCTTTGATGTTATAGGACCCAACTCTCTTGAAGGAGAAGGTTAATCTTGTCTCCTTGGACCTTGGGTGTGGTAAGATTCTCAACCCTAGTGTATTTTGTTGTTTTATGATGTTTGGGTTTTGAGATGTTGTGTATGGGTATGATGGTTGTGGCTTAGGTTGTGTATGTGTGGATATTGGAGCTTGATTGGTGATTTTGAAAAGCTTGGAAAGGGTTTGGTGGTGCAAAAATCTGTTCTTGGAAGTGTTGAGGCCTTGAGAGCTTGTGGATAAGTGGTTTAGAAGTGCTCCGGTGGAGCTTGGGAAAATCGGCTAAGGTATGGTTTCAGTTTCCCGTATCTAATATGTAATGTGGTAGGAAATACTTAGGCTAGAGGCCCTAAGATAGGCATTGAATGGTTGATGTTGTTGAATGATTGAGATATATGATGTGGTCATATATGTGATGATGATTATTGATGCCTTGGTGGTATGATGTATGAGAAATATGCATGTTGTGATATATGCTTGATGATTGGTTATGGTTGAATTGTGGGTTGAACCATGTTGATGGTGAGTATGATGTTGTTTGTGTACCATAATGATTTATTGGAATTGGTGTTGTTGAGAATTGGCATGAGGAATAGTATATGATATGTCAATATGTTTGAGTTTGAGCCACTTGGGTGAAGTGGGATAAAATGATGATATAGTGATTTTGTATATTGTGGGTTATGTGTCAATGTGTGAGTTGAGGAGGCTTGATGTTGAATTTGATACGTTTGAATTGATTTCAAAGAAAAGGGATGAAATTGGCATGTTTTGATTGGTTTTGGAAAGAGTTAAAAATGGTTTGTTTTGAAAATGGCATATTGTGGTTTTGTATAAAAATATGGTTTTTGGGCATACTTTGACGGGACATAACTTGGACTACGGATCTCCGTTTTGTACCAAATCTGTTTAGAAATGGAATTGGATCCGGGATGTCCATGCCGTTCGAAGAACGGGTGAAAAACGATTTAAAATGAGGAAGTTATGTCCGTTGGAAGATTGGGGTGTAAATCTGTGAATTCTGCAGTTTTTAACTTAGAAAATTTTTAGCAGAATGACCCCTTGCGCGTGGGCGCACCTGGCGCGTGCGCGCCGATCTTCCCCAAAGTGCCATCCACGCGTATGCGTGATGTGCGCGGGTGCGCCGATTGTGCTGCACCAAATGCCCAGCCATTTTCCAGAGAGTTATGCCAGAACTGTGCCGGTGTTGTGCCTGGGGCACGAGAACACCCGCGCGTACGCGTGGTTGACGCGTGCGCGTCGATGGGCTAGTTTGGAATCCACGCGTTAGCGTGCATGACGCTTACGCGTCGATGAGTTTTTGAGGCCATCCACGCGTGCGCGAGGAGTGCGCGTACGCGCGGCCTTGTTTTCATCCCAAAGTTGATTTTTGAGTTTTAAAAGCCAAATCTCATACTTCTAAGCCTCCGATCTCACCATTTATGTCTTAATTCATTATGGCATGCCTAGCTAGTAAAAAGGGGCTAGTGAATGAGGTAACTTGCGAGTGAAGCAAGGGAAATAAGAATGATCAATGAGGATCAAGATGATTATGTAAGATGTGGAGGATGGTGGTGGAAGTGCTTGTTATGCCATGGGCCGAAAGGCTATAATTGTTAATGAAATGGCTGGTTATGAATTTAACCGTGAGCCGGAATAGCTGTGTATGCTATGAATGTTGGCTGGTTCTGGATTGAACCGTGAGCCGGAATGGCTGGTATGGATGTTGATCCATGGATGAGAATTCATGCATGTTGATGCTGAATTATTGATAATTGTGAAATTGCACTTCCACTATCTGAGTACGAGTTTCCTTGGGTAGTAGCAGTGGCTAGCCACCACGTGCTCCAGGTTGAGACTCGAAGCTCTGTTAACCCTATGTTGTAAGTGTGGCCGGGCACTGTGAAAGGCCCGGATGAGCTCGAACCCCCGTAAATATTCACCAATGAGGGTGATTGATATGGATCATGTTTATGATCAAGTTTATAACGAGTATAACTCGAGTTTGGGGATGCACGACAGAGGGACAGTCCAATGGTTAGCGACCAGGACTTGTCGGGCTTGCTATATAACCGACAAGATGATATCATCGGCCACTAGGGACAGGCATTCATCATATGCATAATATGTGAATTGTTTGAGATTGCCTATTTGACTGCATATTACTTGCTAATTGTCTAAATGCCTTAACTACTCCTATTTGTATATTCTTTGTCTGATATAACTGTGTTTGCTATAATATACTCCTGCTGGTGGTTGAGAGGTTTGAAGGAATTGGAAAGGGAAGTATTAGTTAGACTGAAGAATCTTTAGTCAGATGCCCTTATATGGTTTAGCCTGTTTATAAGCTTTGATATTATCTGGAGGAAGTTTTAGGATTGCCTTTGGCTTTCCTCTATTATTATGTATTATATATGTGGAAGCTGTTACCTGCTGGGAACCTCTGGTTCTCACCCATGCGGATTTTGTGGTTTTCAGATGCAGGACGTGAGGTGTCCCGCTGACGCATGCTGGAGACTTCTATACTTGCGAAGATTCCTTGTTCTTGGGTTTATGTCTTGATTTATATGTTTTGCTTAGATACTTTTATCTCCATTAAATAATACAAACTGTGATGACTCCTCTTATGGGAGATTTTGGAGAATAGGTTTTATGTTTTTGTGTCCCTTTGGGTTTCCTTTGGGGTTTTCCTTATTTTATCATATGTATATATTGTTATGCTCGGACCGGTTACCTTCGCAGCCGGATCTTGAGTCTTGATATTCCTGTTTTTGACACTCCTTTGTATATATATAATCTCGCGTTGGTTATTCTTGTTCGTTACGTTTTCGATCGGAGTGTTGCGCTTTTGAGATGCGGTTTTTGTTTACCCCTTTTTCTACAAAGGCTCCTAGTTATAATCAATTATTCATACTACTATACGTACTAAATTTTTGTTTTAGAGGTCGTAATACCTTGCCATCTCTGAATTATGACTTAAGCATAAGACTGTGTATGGTAGGGTGTTACATATGTGAGTGAACATTTCTCTTAATGATGGTCTTACCTCTTACTCCTACTACTCACAAACCTCTAGGTCCTGTTCGAGTCCAACTCTATTGTATCATAAATCATATCCTACTTTCTTAAAGTGGTTCTTTTTAAAGAATTTCTTTTTGTGATACCTAGTGCTATTTGCCATAATCATGAAAGTTTCCGTTTCATTTGTATATCTCATGACGAGACACATGATTGCATTAAGAGTGATAAAAATCTGTCTCTTTCATATGGTATGTTTTTACTCTAATTTTTTAATACTTTAGTGTTGATCTCAACAAGGCCCTATGAGAATAGAAATTCTTATATTAAAGATGTTGATGCATTAAAACAAATTGTGAAAAAGAACATTAGAGCTAAGAGAGAAGCGTTGCATGAAGAAGAGGAAGACATGGACGTACCATTTTCATTAATGCCTGAAACATCAACCACTTTCTCATAAGATGGATTTTTTATAGGAGTTGTCAAACATATGCTAAATGAGTTCATCAACTTGTCCAAGCATTTGATCAATACAAGCAAACAAGATAGAAGCCTTACGGTACAATATGAGAACACCATGGAAAAATACAAAAAAAAAAAAATAGTTAAAGTACTCCTCAAGTATGCAGACAAGATACATGATGAGTATATTCGGTCTGATCCTAAGGAAGAGGAGCCCTTGGAGACAGAAAATGAAGTTTGAATTCCCAATAAAGCTTGATACTACTACTGATTTGTTTCTGCTTTTGCTACTTTAGTTTTTGTGAGACATTTTAATTTTATCTCCTGTTTTATTTGACTATTGGATGATTTATTTAAATATTATGCACTCTGATATTTTTGAACTGTTCTTAAGCATCTAACATTTTTGTGTAGGTTCCGAATTATTTTTACATCCTCCTTAATGCTAGGAGGGAGAGTGAAAATGATATATATGAGAATATGAGAGGTCTAGAATTATTAAGTTTGATTAGGATTCTAGTTTATTTTATTTGAACTGAACTTTTAAGCTTTAATGCTGTTATTTTAATCTGTTACTGACATAGAAGCTAGTTCTTGAAAGCATGTACATAATTTAGTTTGTATAGTTGGCTTTGCCAAGTATGTTTTCAGCTAGTGTAAAAAAGCTCATATTACGGGGATGGGAGCATCCTGATAAATCCCAATTTTATGGTTTATCTTGTATTGAATTTGGTGAGTTTTATCAATTTTTCTCACATTTATTCAATGAAATAGCATGTTTTTGTAATTCTTCCTAAATTTGTGCTTAAGTGAAAACATGCTTTTTAAGCCTTTAAATAGCTAAATCTAATTCATTTTAATTCCATTCGATGCCTTGATATGTTTGTTGAGTGATTTCAAGTTCGTAAAGTAAGGATTGGATGAAAGAAGTGAAGAGAAAAGCATGCAAAGTGGAAAACTCATGAAGAAATGAGCATTTGGAGAACTCAAGGCCACGCGCACGCGTCACCCACGCGTATGTGTGAGGAGGAAATTTGCCAGCGACGCGCACGCATCGACCACGCGCACGTGTGATGTTGATCACGTGACCTCATTAAAGGCAACACGTTGGGGGCGATTTATGAGCCATCCAGGCCCAAATCCAACTCATTTCTGAGGCTATTTGATGCAGAATTCAAGATGTGACAAGGGAGAGCAATTAGATAGTGTAGGAAACATGCCTTAGGTTAGTTTTAGAGAGAGAAGCTCCCTCTTCTCTCTAGAAATTAGGGTTCTTAGTTTAATTTCATCTTAGATTTATGTTTAATTACTTGTTTTGATTTAGTTTCCTTTACTCTTGCTTGTTGATTTGCCTCAATCTTCTTAGTGCTTCTTGTTAATTTCTCTTTTTATGTCTCTTTTATGTTGATGAACTCTTGTTAATTTTCATTTCATTTAATACAATTTATGTTTTATGTTCTTTTATTGTTTAATTGAGTTGTTATTTTTGTTTTCTTGCAATTGGTAGTTGTTAGATTTTATATTTCTTATTATTTTCCCATGCTTTTATTTGATACCTTCTAAGTGTTTGACAAAATGTTTGGTTGAATATTAGAGTAGTTTTTGAGCATTCTTGGCTTAGAAAGAGAAATTGAACAATCTTGAGTCATTAATACCCAACTTATGTTGGTGATCTAGAGTTGTTAGTTAATATTGTTTCCAATGACTCTAATCTCTTGCTAATTCAATTAATAAGTTGATTAGAACTTATGGATTGAGATTAACTAGTCTTATTTGACTTTCTCTTAATGTGAAGATAACATTGTATCTTCTTTCAATGTTGGGGATGACGAAATAGGATTAGCTCTTGTTAACTATTGTATGATAATTAATGACTAGGATAGAAAGCCTAGATCCTCAATCTTTACCATAAATGTCTCTCTTTAGTATTTGTTATCTTTAATTGTTTTCTTTACATTTCTTGCTTTTTTTTTAATTTCTTGCACTTTTATCAACCCAACTCCCTTGAATTTCATAACTAATAATTGGGCATTCGATTGTAATTCCTAAGGAGAACGACCCAGGACTAATACTCTTGGTTATCTCTATTGGGTTGGACTTATGACAACCAAAATTAAACTTTGATGGAGGAGTGGTTGTTGATCTAGACTATGCTTGCAATGAAGTAATTCAATTTTATTGAGGAATTCTAGATCAACACAAAATCTTTTATCACAGGCTAATTTTTTTTTGTTATGGAAGTAGAAGTGGTGATATACTTTAACGTTGTAATTTTTGATATTTTTCAAATTTGTGGAAGTACACAAATCGGAGGGTCCGATTTCTGTACCTCAAATTTTTTAATTTTTTTTAAACACAAATCGAACAGTCCGATTTGTGACACAAATCGGACAGTCCAATTTCTGTACCTCTACAAATCGGTCGGTCCAATTTGTGTACTCCAAATTTTTTTAATTTTTTCAACACAAATCGGACGGTCCGAGTACAAAAATCGGACAATCCGATTTTTGTACCTTTTAAAACTTGGACGGTCCGATTTGTACTCCGTACATTAAATCATCCCACATTTTAAAAAAATACCAGCGATGCGCACGCGTGACGTTGGTCACGTGACCTCATTAAAGGCAACACGTTGGTGGTAATTTCTGAGCCATCCAGGCCCAAATCCAACTCATTTATGAGGCTATTTGATGCAGAATTCAAGATGAGACAAAGGGGGAGCAATTAGACAGTGTAGAAAACATGCCTTAGGTTAGTTCTAGAGAGAAAAGCTCCATCTTCTCTCTAGAAATTAGGGTTCTTAGTTTAATTTTATCTTAGATTTAGGTTTAATTACTTGTTTTGATTTAGTTTTCTTTACTCTTCCTTATTGATTTACCTCAATCTTCTTAGTTCTTCTTGTTAATTTCTCTTTTTGTCTCTTTCATGTTGATGAACTCTTGTTAATTTCCATTTCATTTGATGCAATTTACGTTTTATGTTTCTTTATTGTTTAATTGAGTTGTTATTATCGTTTTCTTGCAATTGGTAGTTATTAGATTTTATATTTCTTGTTATTTTCCCATGCTTTTATTTTATGCCTTCTAAGTGTTTGACAAAATATTTGGTTGGATTTTAGAGTAGTTTTTTAGCATTTTTGGCTTGGAAAGAGAAATTGGGCAATCTTGAGTCATTAATACCCAATTTATGTTGGTGATCTAGAGTTGTTAGTTAATATTATTTTCATTGACTCTAATCTCTTGCTAATTCAATTAGTAAGTTGATTAGGACTTATGAATTGAGATTAACTAGTCTTATTTGACTTTCTCTCAGCGTGAAGATAACATTGTACCTTCTTCTAATGTTGGGGATGACGAAATAGGATTAGCTCTTGTTAACTATTGTATGATAATTAATTACTTGAATAGAAATCCTAGATCATCAATCTTTGTCATGAATGTCTCTCTTTAGTATTTGTTATCTTTAATTGTTTTCTTTACATTTTTTGCCTTTTTAATTTCTTGCACTTTTATCAATCCAACCCCCTTGAACTTCATAACCAATAATTGAGCACTCGATTGTAATTTCTATAGAGAACGAACCAGGACTAATACAGTAATACCCTTGGTTATCTATATTGGGTTGGACTTGTGACAACCAAAATTAAACTTTGATGGAGAATTAATTGTTAGTCTAGATTATACTTACAACGAAATAATTCAATTTTATTGAGAAATTCTAAATCAACACAAAATCTTCTATCACATCCCTAAAAAGGGGTGCACATCAAATTAAAAAAGTATCATCAAAGGTAAATTTCTAATTTTCATCTCTTTTAGTTTATTTTGATTATTATCTCATATATATTATATTTGTCGTCAAGTAGAAAATTGTTGAATTTAGAAAATAATATCTTTATTTTTGATGATGACAAATATTATTTGATTGGGTTTAAAAGTCTAAATTATAGTTTGGTGAGTGTATTATTTTGCAGGCCTATATTATTAATTTAGTGGCAAAAATATAGTCCATCATTGATATTATTTATGCAGACTAATTTAGGGTTGAGTTAGCAACATAGTCTAACTTTCAATATACCAAATAAGCATAAAAGAAGAACCATCATTGTTGAAATATTGTGCTGTTGTACCAATTCGGGTAAAAGACAAAATCAGAGGAAAAATGATTTTTTTCATTCTTGGCACCAAATTATTTTTATCAAATTGATGGAAGAAAAAGCATCAAAATTTGGACTCAAAGAAAAGATCAAAGGTGTTGATTTGAGGAGTACAACAAGAACAACTTTAGCTGCCAACAGTATTAGTAAGGACATTATCACCACCCACGATCCTTTGCACTTTGCGAAACGCCTCTGCTGCTGCTTGTGCCACTACCGTTGTTGCCACTCATCCATGGTGAAGAAAGCTACACCTATACTGTCCTTTATGTTCAA
Organism: Arachis hypogaea; assembly: GCF_003086295.3. Taxonomy (NCBI): domain Eukaryota; kingdom Viridiplantae; phylum Streptophyta; class Magnoliopsida; order Fabales; family Fabaceae; genus Arachis; species Arachis hypogaea. The sequence goes on along the minus strand of NC_092045.1, from coordinate 104,652,433 downwards.
ACTTTGTCTCCAAGGACAACTTTACATATCGGAAGTAATACACCTATATAAAAGGGAAATTGACCAAGTTTTGAAAATAAAGATTGAGAGCACAATATTAAGTTGGTTGAGCACTTAGTAAATAAATATAAACTAGGTTAGCTTAGTGGTGACAAACTTGGTTAGAAATTTGTATGTTTTCTTGATAGAATTAGAAAAAATTTTAGAAAATTAGTAATTGTAATTTCTAAAAATTATAGTAAAAATTCTACTATTATTATAATAAAGACTGGATGTAGGTCACATTACAATATTTTATACTATCGTTATAACAAAAATAAATTGTCTCCTACATAATCGTTTGAACAGACACTATAATAATTTCTATTTTCAATATGTTTTGGTAACTAAGTTAAAAAATATAAAAAATGACTTTAAATTTAATTCTTCTTTTTAAGTCATTGAAAATTTTTAAATTTATTTTATCAAAAATAAATATTAGAATCCATTTTGTCAAAATTATAATCTTTCAAATGTCAAAATAATTATATATTCTTTATCATATATAGATAAATCGATTACAATTCTAGTTAAAAATAATTATAGTCACAATGAATGGAATAATAAAATAATAAAGTTTAAACCTAATTCTAATTCTAACTAAACAAAAATAACTTAAAATTTAAATAATAATAAATTTATGATACATTTCTAACATCAAATACATAACAGTTTATGTATTTTTTTATCAGTTTAAATTTAAAAAAAAATTAATTTCAAAACGATACAAGTTGATGATATTTAATAGTTTTAGAAGAAATTCTTTCAATTATATCAAACAAAAGAAAATGATAATTTGGATCTTCATTTCTTTTGCCCACAATCATTCATCATCTATCTATCTACATCTATCTCTATGCATATGCCATGGAGGCCACGCCACCACCAACAGTCGCAGCGAAAGAACCATTTTGTCGTTCATGATTTGTTTCTTTTTTTGTTTTCATATTTCTGTTTCATGTGTGTATGTAAGCATGAATGACTTTTTTGTCTCTTGTTTTTATTTTTATTTTTATTGTTTTATTATTTATATTTGTCCTTTCAGAGTTGAGAGTTGAGATGTTAGTGCTTTTTATTTTGAAGCTTAGTTAAGGGGCGGCCCCTACCTCTTTAACGGGACTTTAGATGGAATGGAATTAGTGGAATTATTGGCAATAAAATTTAAATATTGGTAATTTAATCCGCATGCACAAGAAAAAGAATTAGAAAAAAAGGAAGAAAAAGAATAGAGCTTTCTATTTTGCTCTCTATTAACCAATAGCAAATTAAAGTTATCTTTCTAAAATTCTATAATGTATCATTATATACTGACACAAATACAGAATACAATACGAGATAATATAATAGGAGACATATAATCATGCAAATTTAAAATTCTTTTAAGATACGAGAATATAATATATATATATATATATATATATATATATATAATATAAAATATTTTTATTTAAATTATAATGATATTTTAGTATTTTATTGATGTTAAAATATAAATTAATTTTTTAATTATTTTTAAACTCATTTTAAGAATACATGTCAAGAATAAAATTAAATATGCTGACATGTATTTAAGTGTGTCCAAACGTGTTCGAAAAAAAATTTTATTTTTTATTAAAATATAATTAGACACAAAAAATACACGTGTCGAACGAATATCGATGTATGTTGTCAAATTAAAAAAGTATCCATGCTTTATAATTAAATATTGGCCCTCCATGATTTCAAGCTTCTATTAAGTGGCTTAGATAAGTTATGATTGAGTACGATTTTAATTTTTATGATTTTCACTAAATCAAAATCATTTTTAATTTTTTTCCATTTAAAATAATCTCTAACGATAAATTTAATTTTAAAACTGTCTTTTGATTATTTTTGAACAAAAATATCTTTATATTTGTTACGTGAAATAAATATATACATATGAAATGACCCAATATCTTACTCTTCACAAAAATATAACATCATCATCTTTTTATTCAAAAACATTTTTTTTTCCTAAATGGAACCACCTCAATCCCTCTCATCACTCTTAACAACAATTCCTTTTTTAAAAAAACAAAATTAAAGGGAAAAAAAGGCAAACAAAAGAAAAATAAGGAAAAGAAAAGAAATTCTAATATAAATCACTCTATAAAAGTCGAAGCAAGGAAATCAGTGGTTGAATTCAACCTCCAGATTATTTGATGTATATTTCAAATGTTCGTGATATAAAGAGTTTAAGTATTATTTAATAGGTATTAATTTATATTTTAAATATTAAAATGTTTAATTTAATATTATATATTTTAATTTTGTTTATTTAGTTATTAGATTGAACTTTATGTTAGTAGGTTTAGGGTATTCTTTATTTTGATCTAATAAGAGGTTATAAATACCTTTTAAACTACTGTAGTTATCATAGAGTGATTAGAGGAGTACCAAAATATTTTTTGATTTCGTAATAAAACTATGGTGTTGACGAGTGAGATTGAGTGAGTTCCTCCTTTGTTGCATCGAAGAATTTGGTAGAAGGTTGAGTGATTCTCTTCAATTCAATTTCCGAACTAACTATGGTGTGGATAAATTAGGTTGAGTGAGTCCCTATCTTGTTACATCAAGAAATTGGATAAAAAGTAGACTGATTCTCTTTGTATTCAATTTCAACTTATTTTTTCCTTTCTATTTCAATTTCAACATATCTTTTTTATTCAATTTTAATCCTATATTCTTGTTTATCTTTTTTTCGTTTTACCACTTATCTAAAGTGTTGTTTAAGGTGACAGCGCTACAAGAAAATATACAGAAAGAGACCTCTTTATCATTGGTGTAGAAGGAGAAAGAGTTGCAAGCGACATAGAAGAGCGTGAAGAGAGAGAGAGAGAGGTGGAGTCGGTGTAGGAGAAGGAAGGCGATGTGACGAAGATAGAAGGTGACAGAGGAGGTGGAAAGAAAAAAAAAAGATTCTGGTGTAAAGAAGAAAATAGTAATGAAAAGTAAAAGAGTGATAAAGAGGAGAGAGACTAACATACATAAAGATACCTTTATTCGAAAATGATCGAATGACGATTTTTAAACTAAAATTAATGTTAGGAAAAATAATTTTAAATGAATTTTAAAAAAAATTGATTTTTAACCAAAATCATTAAATTTAAAATCATATTTTTTCACATTTCGGTATTTATATTTGAAAAAAAGATTTAATTTGTGGTTTTTTTTCTTCCAATTTTTTTTAAATTATTAAACAAATTAACTTTACACTTTCAATAAAATTTATAATAACAACTAAAAATAAAAAATAGAAAACATTTATTGCGTATTGATTGATATTTTTTTATTGTTCTATAACGATGGGTTCTAATGAGGCTGTAGCACTAAAACAAATATGTATAATTAATAATTTGGGATATAAAAATAAGTTTACGGTTAAAAGATCTATGTATACATATAGGTTATGGCAGTGGAAGTTAGAATAAATTTTTATAATGGTCTCTAAGATTTGGGTTGTTATTTAATGTGGTTCCTGAGATCTTAATTGTACTATTGTAATCCTCCTGATATGGTTCTGGACACCATAATAGTTCTTGGTAGGGGTGACAAAACGAGTTGAACCCGACAGACCGACTCGCTAAACCCGCTAAAAAAGATGGGTCAGGATAGGATTTGGAGCCCGCCGAATTATAAAAACCCGCCAAACCCACACCGCCAAATTGTCGGGTTTTGGCAGGGCGGAGTGGGCCGGTCTGCCGGGCCAAAGATTTTTTTCTTTTTTTATTAAATAAAAGAGTTATTACTATTATAAAATTAATCGTTATAGAATTTTCAAACACTTTTTTTGTTTTTGTTTTTATTCTTCTTTTAGTTATTAACTTTATTTATTTTATTTTACAATTTCGTATATTTGTTTGAATTATGTGACTTGTTTTTTAAAATAAAGATAGTTCTATTGACAAATATTATTTTGAACAATTTTATTGAAGTTAAAAATTAAAAAAAGATAATAAAAAATTATATTATAATTTGACTATTTTTTATTTGTATTTGATTTTTTTAATTATTATTTTTTAGTTAATTTTAATGAATTTTATTTTTCAAAAAAAAAGAGTCAAGCGGACTAGCCCGCCGACCCGCCAGTCCGCCATAAAGCGGGACGGGCTAGCATTTTGAACCCATTTTAGTTGGCAGAGCGGGCCGACCCCGCCCCGTTTATGGGGCGAGCCTAAGTGGGGCGGGGCGGGTTGGGACGGACCAGCCCGCTTTGTCACCCCTAGTCCCTGGACAGCTTTCTGGTGATGAGTCATCATCAAGACGTTGACATGGCCTCATTTTGCCATGTTGGATGATGCCAACTACTAGTTGAGTTGGCACAGTTTCAATTTATACTCAATGTGGTCCCTCCCTCTATATTTAACCCTAAATTCCCAAATGTTTAGTAAGTTAATTTCTTCTTCTTCATCATCGTTTTCTTCTCATTCTTGTTGTTGCTGTTTCTCCTGGAGCTGGAAGTGAATATCCATGATGGATGATGGGAGCACTAGAGCTGGAAGTTCTATTAGTTCACTATCCAGTGGCTAGCGGACGAGAACGCAAAGCAGGAGCAGAAGATTTGGGGTGCCAGAATGGTGTGGTTGTGGCTGTCGGCCAGTTTTCAGGTGGTCTGGGACAGATTCAAACCCAAATAAACCATTTTTGGTTGGCCTAATTATAATGTGAGTTATCAGTATTACTTGTGTTGTATGTTATGATTGCTCCTACCTACCTCACTGTTCTTCTCTTGTACTTTTTTCCTGAAGCTTGAGCATGTTATATGTTTGCTTGATTACAGACAAATGGAAAGAGATGGTGTGAACTTTTTGTATGGGCAGATACTGAGCAGGATGAACTAATTGAGAAACCAGAATCTTATGGAGACAATCATGAAGTGAAGATGAACTTTGATTGGAGGTTTGAGAGATTAGAAGATGTCCGAAATAAAAAATTGGTTAACCAATTGTTGGTATTAGTTGTGTCTGTATTGATAATGTTAATGGCTATCCTATATTGTAAAACATGAGTTAAAAGAGTTGGTGGTGTGTACCCTATATTCATTGAATGAATAATATGTAAAAAAATGATAACATGATTATGGTATTAGAAATTGATGAATGGTGTTTGTTGATGGAATGTAAACTTGCGTAACTCAATTAATGAAAATAGTAATATGCTAAAGAAGGTAGCATAAGTGATGAAAAACTAGCAAGCACTGTATTAAGATAATGGTTCAAACTTAAAAGATAAGTGTATTAAGATAATGGTTCAACTTAACACAGTCAGTCACATAACACAAAGGACAGCCAACTAACATGAGCATGTTAAAAAAGTTGCCTCAAAAGTGAGGGCTTTACAGTTAAACATAAAGGATTATTTTTTCCTTGTGTAGTCTTTGTCTAGTGAAAAGTTTTAAACTCAAAACAGAAAGCTCTATACATATTAAGCTAAAGTCTTCAATTTTTCTTTCTTAGAGCCTTAAATCCTGGAGTTAGGATGAACTTCGTGTAATTGACAAATCTTGTTGCAGTTTCTGAACCTTTGGCAGTGATGCTCTATGCTCCAAATATACATCAATAACTCCGTTATTGATCTTAGCACACTTCACCATCTCTCTTATCTCCTTGTCATTATTCAAGCTTCTTAATTCGTTCTCCAAGTCTTTCCCAAGAACATGCCACCAACATTGCTTTATCTCATCATAACCAAACTTTTTATGGTAGTTTCTCAAGTAGAAGACATCTAACGTATTCAGCCACATCTAACTTATTATCCGGATAATATACCATTGTTCCTTCTAGATTTTCTTTGAAATCACCCCCGTGATGAAACATAATATCTAACATCTCTTTCATATGAAAAAAAAATTCAAAAGCCATTACTTGACAATTACCATAAACACAAATAGATTTTTCTATCCTATTTACACTAACTATTCAATAAAAAAAATTAAAAGAATAACACATGTACACAAACAAATTTTTCTATCCTATTTACATAACTATTTACAGGATATAATCACTTTATTTAATACAGGACACATAGAATATTGGCTCCTGGACAAGGAATTCTTAATTGAACAATAAGATATGTATGTTTCAAGTTCCATAACATAACATCTTCTATAAAATTAATAAAGAGTATATTTTTGTGATAATATGTTGCTATTTATTTTCAATCTTCTAATAAAATTAAAGTGACTTAAGTAAAATATATATTATAAATATTTTCATCATTATACATAAGAACTGAATTAGAGAAATTATAGATTATACAGTACAATTGTAGCAAAAGTACTTATAGTACTGTCTACATTACAAGTCATTGCAGTACTCACTCATATAACATACATTAACAGATAAGAGTTTTATCAAACAAAACACTCATGACTATGAAACAGAGCATGATTTTCAACTTTTTTTTCAGTAAGTAAACCTTCTACTAGTTAACACTCATTGTTACCCTAAACCCAAATCAATTAAATGTAAGCTAAACCTTTGTTAACGATGAATGCTGTCCGCCCAAAGAAGAGACAATAACACAACACCATAATTAAACAGAGTATCTTATGAAACCCCAACCTAATCAAATCTTAGAACCATATATATAGTAATAGAAAAAAAAGACACATAACACCAAATACACTCTCAACACAAGCATATACAAAAATCATCATGCATTGCAAAGAAAGAATAAAAAAATTATCTTTACTAACGGCAGAACCTCTTGTTTCTGACGCAGGAGGAGACGAACAACGAAGTGAGACCTGATTTTGATGTCTTTTGAGTGTAAGAATTTCAACCTCCAATGGAACCCTAAGGTAGCGACATTGATGAAAAGAGGATGAAGAAGAAGAAGAAAAGAAGAAGACAGAGGGTGAAAGTGGAGAAGACAAGTGAAGGAAGAGTGTGTGTTTGATCAAGCCCGTTTAATATTTTCATTTTGGGTCAAACGACGACGTTTTTAACAAAATGGGACGCCAAACCAAAACGCCAACGTTTTGACTCTCTCCAATGTGGCAATTTCATGACACATCAGATCGTCGATGATGACTCATCAACGGAAAGCTGTCCAGAGATTATATTATGGTGTCCAGAGCCATATCTAGAGGATTATAATAGTGCAATTGGAATTTTAGAGACCACATTGGATAACGATCCGAATCTTAGGAACCATTATGAAATTTACTCGTGGAAGTTAGGATTTTATTTGAAAATGTTGATTAGGAGAATTAAAGTTATTCTTTTATATTATTATTTTGACGACTGCTGATAAACAAATAAAAGTTGAAGTAAAAGCAAACTGAAATTCATTTAAAGCATTATTTGAAAATGCATCTATCTCATACACTATCTATACAAAACTATATATTTTCAAAGACGGATTAAGTAATTGACTCTTTTATTTATTTGGGTTGTGAGATAGGATACAAATCCAGTAACAACCTATATATGTTTGAGAATGTTAGATCCTACACAAGATGTACAAACATAAAACCTTACCTTATTTTTTCGTTTACCAGATACTGTAAAGTGATAAAAAAAAAAAAAAAAACACATACAACACAAATACTATTAAAAAAAAATTTAGTGGTTATTTATTTTATTTTTAGCAGCAACAAAAATAATGGTAATATATTTATCGACAATAAGACATTAGTCATATTATATTTACCAACAATTATACAATTGTCACTAAAAATTTTTTATAGCCGCAAAAAATATACAATTGTCATTATAATATATAGTAATAATGATAAATATATAATTATTACAAAAACATAAATTAAATAAGACATATAGTGGTTATTATTATGTTATTGCCACAAAAATTTCACTTTATTCCGCAATTCGATAAGTTAAGAACTAGTCCATTAATTTGAGTTTTATTTAAGGGTTTGTTGTTGATCAATAGAATTTTTATATACACAAAATGTTATTTGAATCTCCAACACTTACTTAACAAGACGAATAAACTGTGCACTCTATAAATCCAAATTAGTTTCACTTGTTATATATTTATTATTAGTATATATGTTGCTCTTCCTTCTAGTTTGCTTTCTTTTTGTCCCTTTTGGTAGCTTAATAATTACACATCCTATTTAAGAAAGCATAATTCTTCTCATCTCTTAACCAATATAGTTCAAAAGCTAGCTACAGAGAGAGTGAGCATCATAGAGAGAGAAAGAAAGAAAGAAAGTAAAATTATAATAGAAATAATAATAATACTAATAATGGGAAGAGGGAAGGTTGTGCTGAAGAGAATAGAGAACAAGGTAAATAGGCAAGTGACATTTTCAAAGAGAAGAAATGGGCTTCTGAAGAAGGCATATGAGCTTTCAGTGCTTTGTGATGCTGAGGTTGCTCTCATCATCTTCTCTAACCGTGGCAAGCTCTATGAGTTCTCTAGTTCCTCCAGGTTTATTATTATTATTATTATTATTATTGCTTCATAATTTCATTACTTTCATTATTTATTAGTATTATTACACATCTCTCTTAATTATATTTCTCTCTAAGATCTATTTCTTTTTGTATATGCTTTTGTGCAAGATCTATTCTCTGCCTGCTTCTTCATTATTAGTGCTTGGTTTAACTTGTGAATGAAACCCTAAGTTTATTCTAATTAATTAATTGATGGATTTTGATGAGTTAAATATCTATTTAAAATGGTAAAAGTATTTTGAGATAATTTTCTTTCTTTTATCTTTCAAAAACAACAAATATTATCAACTGTAGATCATTATCTTCCTCCCTTTTATTTTTATCTAAAACTCAATAATTTTTTTGTTTTTTTCTGAAATGGTCTTGTTGTACCGATCCTAACATTTAAGAAGCAAGGAATTATTTTTCTAAATGTTAAAATTCTGTATGTGTTCTTAAAGTACAGAAGTAGGTAGATATTTATACTGAGAGATGATCATCTATTAAGAATGAAATATATAATAATTAGCTTTTTCTTCTTCTTCTTCTTTTTAAAAACAACTATATATTTAATTTTTGGGTGTAGCCATAAATTAAAAGAAAGTACTTGGTTCACTGTTATGATTTGGTTGCAGAGAAAGATGGGATGTTTGATGTGAAAAACTATCAGACCTTTCGTTGCAATTTAAGAATGCATGTTGGATAGAGAGAGAGAGAAGTGAGGATCCATCTTAAAACCATTGTAGAATACCTGGTTTTATCTTAACATAAATTAACCGGTTTGCGTGACAAGTCACTTATTCATTTAAATAAATGTAAAAAATTTAATTTTTATTATATATATACCCACAATAAATTTTTAATTAAAATTCTGATTGATAATAAATACGAATGTATTATGAATTTAATATTAAAAAAAATTAAAATTTATTTTACTTAATTTTTATTAATTGTTACAACAATTTAATAAATATTAAATAAAATATATTATTTTTTTACCAAATATTTCTGTTATTTTATTTAGTCGTTGAAAATTAGGTTACAATGCCAATTAATTAAAAGGTATTATGAAGGAGACTATTTAAATAAAAATACTAAAAATATTTTTTTTAATATTTACATGTGTCATGATATTATTGGACATTTTTATTAAACTAGTTAATAATTTATTTTTTAATAAACCAGAATAAAAATCGGTTTATTATAGCAAAAATAATAAATTCAATTGTCCACATTATAATTATTAGATCCGATTTGATCCGATCGATTTACACAATTTAAACCGAATTATGTTTAAATTTTTTGATAAAAAAAATATATCTCTGATTTTTGTTTTAAAAAAATTAAAAAAAAAACTATGATCCAATAGGTTATGTAAATTAGCCAGTTTGACCGGATCTGATAATAATTGAGTTTATTGTTATAAAAAAATTGGTTTTATTTTAGTTGGTTAAGAAATTCAAAAATAACTGATTCATTAATACGTCCAATAATAATACGACACATAAATGTCTTTAAAAAAAGATGTTTTACACGTCTTTACGAGAGCATCCTTCATTTATGAAAACAGTATCTCTTGGGTACCATTTAAATTTTGAAAAATCCTGACCACATGATTTCCAACCTTCCTATATATACTTAGTAAAAAACTTAGAATGGTGATTAGTGTTAGTTTAAATATAAAATAAAAAAATATTGGTTATTTAATATTTTCATACATATAGACACACACACAACACATGAGAAAAAAAAAATTATTTATACCCATCATCGGATGTAAATGTAGTCTTGTTAGTTCATATTGTTAAATAACTTTTTATGTTCAATGAATTATCAATCCAACTGTTGAATTTTAACATTTTACTATGTAGATCAATCTTAAAAAAAGATCATAAAACTCATAATTGATTTAATATGTCATCATAACACTTTTCTTTTACAAATATTATAGTCTTAAAAATACAAGAAAAATGACTATTATATGTCATCGTAACACTTTTCTTTTAATATGTCATCATAACACTTTTCTTTTATTGATGTACGAATTATTTTAATAGTTGAATTGATAAAACTCATAATTCATTAGAAGTTATTTAATGATGTAAGTCAACAAGAATAATATACTGTGTAAACGGATCCTTTTCTATAGGACACATTTATTGATATAATTAGAAAACAAAATTACCGAATATTTTTTTTGGTGATCAGAAGGGGTCAAGGACCCCAAGAGAAATGAAAACGCCAATTAGCAAGAGGAGAACAAGAGCTTTAGACCCTCTTAACTTAATGATTTTAAAACAATCACAAGGAACGACCTAACTAATATAAAGGGAGCTTGGTCAAATAAGTACAAACCAACTGAAAGACTTTGTCCTTTCTTAGCAAAGAAATTCGCCACGGAGTTAACTTCACGAAGAGAGTGTATTCAAGTGATTTTATGGATCCAAGCTGCCAATATACGAATATCTTGAACTGAACCCTAAACTGACAGAACATAAGGATGAGTTGGGGAACAGCCATGGTTAACAAAATTTATAGCAGCAGTTGAGTTGGATTTCACAACAAGATTATGATAATCGTTAATTGTAGCAATATTAAGTCCATAAATAACTGCCCACAATTCCGCATGCATAATTGAACAATTTCTCAAATTGCAAGAGAACCCCTTTAAAAATCTCCCCATCGAATCTTTGAAGACACCGCCACAAGCAACATTATTTTTTTGGCTAAACCAGGAACCATTAACATTAACCATAATACACTCCTCCTCAGGTTGAGACCATCTTATAAGACAGTCACCAGTAGTTTGGATATTCCGTAATTTTAAGTTGCTTCTGGCCACTCTACCGAACTCCTCCAATCGCGCTCAAATCTAGTTTACGGCTGTTGTGACAGGAACTGAATCACCATTGAAAACAAGTTTGTTTTGAAGATACCAAATAGATGACACTGCTATATCGAATAAGCAACTTCAAGTATTGTTGGACATCAGGTTCTGAAGCAAGCACTCATTGAGGTCGGTATTAAAGAAGTAATTAATCCCATTGGGAGGAAAGAGCTTTTGCCATATGCTTTTGGCATAGAAACAGTCCCGAAACACATAGATGGCTAATTCCCCATGACATTGGCACCGTGGGCAAGAGTCGTCATTAGTTAAGTGTCTCTGCTTCTTTTCTGAGTTCGTAAGGATTGCGTTATGAGTCACCAGCTATAGAAAGGTTCTGATCCATTCAAGGCCCTGCCAATTCTACATCAACCAGAAGTTCTTATTTTGAGTATGTTGTTCATTCATGATCACTTGCTATGCTGACTTTGTACTGAAAGTTCCGTCTGAAAAAGGCCCCCAAGCTATATAATCGGCTTTCTTCCAAGGAGACGGGAGAGAGATGACAATAATTTTCTTAACTATATCCTTTGGCAACATCTCTTAAAGCTTTCCCACATCCTATTGTCTTGAAATATCGCAAAAATCCATTAGCATCTCAGAAGAATTAAAACCACTACTTACCTGAATTGGAGAGTCGCTCAAACGTCCTGCACCCGAAACCTAGTGATGATCCCAAAAGCGAATTTGGGTTTCATCACCAATTCTCCAAATGCGCGTTCAACATTCTCCCAAGAAGCACAGATACCCCTCTAAAGATTGGAATTGCTTCTCTTTTTCTCCACTTTAGGCATAATGTCATTACCGCAACCATACTTTGATCGAAGGACTCTAGCCCAAAGGTCGTCCTTTCTTGCTATAAGCCCCTAACCGGCCTTCGTTATAAAGGCTTGATTGCTATGGGTTGCATGTCTAATGCCCAATCCACCAGAGTGCTTTAGCTCACAGATCTTCTTCCAATTAAGAAGGTGTATCTTCTTATTTTGATCTGTGTCGCCCCAAATAAAATTCCTGCAAATACGATCAATAGTATTACAAGTAGTAGCAGGTAATATAGCAAATTGTATATTATATAAAGGTATTAAAAAAAGACGAATTTCACCAAAATTGTTCTTTTAAAATTGGAGAGTTTAATTTTTAAAATTTTTTTAATTTTAAAAACAAAAATTAGAGTGTTTAATTTCAATGTTAAAATTTTTTTATTTTCAAAAATATAAATTGGAGACTGTCCAATTTGTGATCTTTTATATAAAAAAAAAAAAGTTGAAGAGTGTAAATCACATCTTCGCTTTCATCTTTTTGTGATACACACTCCTGCTGTATAGGAAAAATAAAAAACGCAAACTTTATTATGAATTTTAATGTAGTACCTATATTTTTTCACTTTTTACCCTTAACTCTTTATTATTAAATATTTATGACACTTATTTTTAAACATTATAATAATATCACTCTATGAGAAAATATAACTTCTGATAATATAAATGATAAATTAAAGAGGATCTTAATTAATTAATTAATTCAAAAAAAAAAGTAAGAGGGTAACCAGAAACATTTTACATTTTCATATCATCATCCATCTCCTTTAGTTGCAAATTAAATCCCAATAAGTAATAACCGCGTTACTATGATTATCTTCCTTCATATTTTCCTGGACAAGTGTTTATTTATAATGAAAGTTTTGTTTACTTTCTTCTCTTTTAATAGCAATAATAATCTAGCAAACTCTAAAAAAAGTTTATTAAGTGTTTGTAAAGCGTGCATCATTGCTAGGTTTCTCAGATTTAGGTAAAAAAGAAAAAAAATAAAGAAAAAAAAAGAAAAAAAATGCATAAATAAAAAATAGAGATAGAGCCAAATATTTTATATTTTATTTTTAAAAAATAAAAAATCTTAAAAAATTCTGTTGAATAAGTAGAAGTTTTTTTTATTTATCTACTTCTATTTTTAATACTAAACTAATTTCTATATTTTTATGTTAAGAAAATAATATAGAATCTAAAGAAAATCCTAAAAGAGTGCTGCTGGTGAATGTCTTCAATGTTTTTATGCCTAACCCAGTCGTTGGTACGGTTAAGTGTTTCCATCAATTAGTTTACATATATATTTTCAAGTTAACTGAGGTGCAAGCTAACTTCACCAGTTAAGAACAATTTTTACTTTAATTTCTAGTCAATTTTCTGCTTGGTTGAAATAAAGGTACAAATTTCACATTGCACAAAATGCAATCAATTATCCTCCTTTTTATGTAGTATTGTAACTTCAATTTTAAACTTTTTGAATTTTAAATTTTATTCAATTATTGAAGGGAAAAAAAAGATTTAGTTAATATTAGATATATAATATATAATTCATGTATTTTTTATTAATTTAAATTTTTAAGAGAAATAATATCTCATGACGTAGCATTAAAACTTTACTACCCCAAGAAAAGATTTTAACATAAAAAAATATGTGAGATATATAATTATTTATATAGCTCCTTCAATATGTGTAAATTTTATAGACTTGTGGCTTTGTCTTCAATGATATAGAGAGAATATTTTTTTTCATGGATTAAGGAATACTTCTAATCTCTTCACTTAAAATAAGGATTTTATACAAGTTTATAAATTATTAATTATATATATATATATATATATATTATTTTTTACCTGTTTTATTGCTACTTATTAGATTTAGTTGATAGAACCTTATTAATATAAAAATTAATTTTGAGTCAAAACTAAAATCTAATAAATTTTCAAATGCATTCTATCAGCACTCTCTCTAAATTATACTATTATTTATAGTCTCTCAAGATCCTTTGAAGAACTTATGGTCATGTTTTTTATGCCATCTACTTCTTTTCACAAACTAAAGGAAATTGGGCCTAATTAATGGTAAAAATGTAAACCGTCAAAACATGATCCATTATTTTTCACATGTGAGTTAGATGTACGTTGTTTTCAATTATAAGCAGTTGTGTCTTACCCATTTTCTTTAGTTAACACAAATATTTAGTTTGTGAAATAAGAAAGAGTACATTAAAATTAGTCACTAAAATTAATTATATAATATAAAATATATATTAAAAATAAATTAAATTATATATATTTGTAATTAATTTTAATATTTATATAATATTTTTTGTAATAATAATATGTATAAATATGTGTTCAGCATGATGAAAACCATAGAGAGATATCATATGTACAATTATAGCTTGCCGCAAACCACTCAAGTAAGAAACCATGACACTCAGGTGATATATCTAACAGTTAGGCTTGTAGTATTAATAAATATATGCCCCAGATTAATCATTAAAATAAAAATATCATATTTTTGTTATAAGAAAGTTGTTATAAAATTATTTATTTTAAAAATTTAAATGATTAGATAGAAGAATATAATAATTATATACATATAACATTTTTTATATAAGAATTTTTTTTATACTTAAAAGACTAAACTGTGTTATGTCATTTTGTATTGCAGAACACTTATCAGGACTATGTGACGTTGAAAGCATATGTAGAACTCCTACAAAGTTCACAGAGGTAAATTATATATAATATATAAGACTAAATAAATTAGTTCTTTATTTAATTTTTTTAATTTTTTAATTGAAAGAATTAAATTCTAATTAATTTAATGTGCACAAACCAATTAATTAATTCAAGATATTTTTTAGATTTTACAAACATATATACATATTTTGTTGATAAATTGAACATTGATGATGCTGTAGGAACCTTTTCTATATATTTTGTTGATAAATTGAACGTTAACGATACTGTAGGAACCTTCTTGGAGAAGATCTAACCAAAATGACTTCAACAGAACTTCAACAGCTTGAAAATCAATTAGAGTCGGCGTTGACGAATATTAGGTCAACTAAGGTGAAATCGATAAATATTCTTTACTTGGGTTTATCGACTCAATTGTTACTCTTTTTAGAACTAATAATTATTTAAATTATAATTCTAAAGATAGAATTGAATTAGGATCAATTGAATTAACCGAGAATATGTCATTGAGCCTGTGTAATTTGATAAAAAAGTATTAAGAATAATGTGGTTAAAGATTTTACAAAATTGATTAATGAGTTGAAAAGATATCTGATTTAGGTTGGCAAAAAAAAGGGGAAAGGTTTAAGTTAGAAGTTCAGGGAGTTTGAGAGAGATGAGAAAAAAGAAAAATAGCATTTGTTATTTTATTATCACTTTAAAAACGTACTCTAACGTATTCAATAGATCTATACACACTTCACACTTCTAGCATAGTCCTAACTACTAATTAGTTCATCATTCCTTGAAAACCTTCTGATCATCTTTGTTCCAAGCTTCAATAGTCTCTCTATGAAGTTGAATCTTTTTAATTTTTTATTGGAAAATCAGTTAAAAAAATTCTGTAATATCAGTTAAAAGTTGATAAATTTATTGAGTTGGTCTAGTTTTCTATTAAAAAATCAGTTAAAATATTAATTTATAAAAATCATGTATTTAAATTATAATTAAATTTTTAAATATTTAAATATCTAACTTTATCAATTCAATTACTTATCTAGTTTTTATAATGCTATTATATATATACTTGCTAGTTATTAGCCAGCTACATTAAGTATATAGTTTGATGGATAAATATAAGAAAAAAGTAGTATTAATATAAATTTTAAAGGTGTAGTCTTTGAATTTTGTATGCTTAAATTTTATTAGTTGATTATTGACTCAATTTTTGTTATCTCTTTAGCAGAATTCATATTTTATAAACTATAGCAGCTTGGATGTGCATTGTTTCTGTTATTATGCAAATACTAAAACAAAATTAAATTTGTAAAAGTTTGAATTTCTAGGTCATTTTTTCCCTTTTAATATTGGTATATATCTATATAGAATAAAGATAAATATATAACTTTACATTTTTGCCAGACTCAGTACATGCTTGACCGTCTTACTGATCTTCAGAATCGGGTATGTTTCTTTTAACAAATAGAATTTTTAAAATTTTTTAAATAAATTTTAATTTTCTGGTGTCTGAAAACCACTGATTAAATAAACCATAAATATATTGACTATTATTGCTAATTACTCCATGCAGGAGAGAGCGCTTGTTGACGTTAATACGGCTTTAAGAACTAAGGTAGTTATTCAACTTATTGATTTCAACTTCCAACCTTGTTATAATGCATGACGTTGCTCTTTTTTCTATGAATATTTAGATAGTTTTTCTCTTTTACCATGATTGTCCCAAAAAATAAAAAATTTTACTGACTAAAGAAAATAAAAATTGATAAGAGTACTATTAGATATATAATTAGAAAAAGTCTCAGGAGCAATATTTTTATTAAAATTTAATCACTATCCTTTTTTTGTGACTAATTTAGACACTATTTAATTATTAAGAAAAGAGTGTATAATTCTACATTATTAGATGTAATCTCACACTATTAAAAATACTATATATAATTATTCATATGCATCTTATTTATAAATTTAAAATTTAAAAAAATTCATAACAAAAAAATTTAGAGTTAGATTCTTAACGTGTTGTTCTGTAGAAGTATTTTAGTATTAGACATAAAAAATATTAAAAAAATAGTGAATAAAAATGAGAAATTAAGAGAGAATTAAGAAACAAAGAAAAAATATCAAGAATTTAACTCATCTCTCTAAAAGAAGAAAGAAAAACCTATATAAAATTTATGCTTCAAACGCGAAAAAGTTATTGTGTGTGAAGAATTAAATATGTTAGATATATATCTATTCATCTTATTCTACTTATTAATCTTATCGGTTTAAATTTTTAGATCAAATAATTTTATGATATCATTAATCTTAGTTAAAACATTTCAGAAGTTGATGTGAATTTGTGTTGATGATTCAGTTGGAAGAAATTCAGAATTCACAAGTTCCTCTGAGGCTGGCTTGGGATGGGGAAGGGCCTAACAATAACAACCAATGCACTCATCACTTTTCTCCTCGATCAGATTTTACTTTTCAAACTCTTGGGGTTAATCCCAATTTGCACATCGGGTAAACTTACTAATTAAAAAAAAAACCTGTTCTATATACACACCAGATATTAAGTGTACACACCTATACTATTGAATTACTTTATTTTAGGTTAAATTTTTCTATTAACTTTTATAATTTCATCGGATTTATAATTAAGTTTTTATACTTTAAAAATTTTTAATTGGATTTTATACCAATTTTAAATCTATAATCACATTTTTGTTGTTTTAAAAATATTTAACTTAATAACATATACTAAGATATATTTACTAATGATGTGAGATGGACGAAAATATTGTTGTAACATATATTTATTGTTAAAAAGAATCTAATTACAAATTTAAAATTGGTGTAAAAATTTAATTAAAAAATTTTAGAATATAAAGACCTAATTATAAATTTTAAAAAATTATGAAAATTAATGTTATTAATAATTTTTTTAAATTACATAGGTATAATAATTCCATGGGTGATGATGAGGATGGAAATGTTGAAGCATGCGTCTCTGGTTGGATGCTATGACAAAATTCAATTCATATTTTGAGCATAACCTAACCTAAATTGGATTTGGATTTGTGACACTATAATGATGCAAAATGTGGTAATACTTCCACAAAATCAATATTGTATGGTTCTATTGATTGATGTTATTGTTAACCACTTAACTCCTTCTAAGCTTTTTCTTTTTTTTTTTTAAAAAAAATATATACATACTTATTAAACAAATAGTTGTTTATATATTCTTACTTATTATTTTAAAATTCTTAAAAAAGTAATTCATGATATAATATTAAAATTTTTATTATAAAAAATATAAATATATTTACTTTTTGCTATTTTATTATTTTAAATAAAAAATTCAATATAAAATAATAATAAATCTATAAAAAAGTTTTTAAATTTTTGTTACAAATTCGACCCACCAAGAGAAGGAAAGAAAAAAAAAACTACACAAGGACTTCATGTTTTTTGATGTTTCAACCCATAAACTTTTAGTATTATAAACCAATTTTTATTTTATTTTTGAGAGATATAAAATTTATAATACACACTTTTTACGTTTAGAAATAGTTAGTTAGAGCATAGATCTGATTTATTTTTAAAATTTGACTAATAAAACGAGAAATATTTCACACTTGTAAATTATTTAAAGATTTTATTTTTGAGAAATTCAAAATTTGTAATAATTATTTATTTGGATTATGAGTGAACTGTGAACAATTTGTATTTCTGTTTATTGGGTGTTAAATTTGATGAGTGGACTATTACTATATGATTAAAAATAAAAAAGATTGAAGAAAGAAAAATAAAAACAATATAATTTTTCTTTAAAAAGGTATTAATTTGCTAAGTACACACGTGCGTTCAGTGATAGATAATTATTGCTTTTCAATATATGCATAATTTTATTTTATTTTATTTTTTGACGGCTTTTAGTCTCTTAGCCCCATGGTGCATATTTTATGTTGCAGTTTTAATTTGCCTTTATCTTTTTTTAATTTCACTTTATGATCTTATTCCTCTTTGGGATTCCGTTGAGAACAGGGCTTCTACCTTTCCATTTTCACCTCTCATTTCATGCTAAATTCAGCCAATCAAACCTAAGTGGTAAAGGTTTAAGAAAATGACTTAAAACCTAACTCCTCTTGTCCTCCTTCAATTATTCTTTCCAGAATTTACACTTTTCTGTTTGTCTTTTATTTCCTACTCGGTTAATATTATTCTAATTCAACTAGTTTATGTGTATATTAAAATTATCTATTAATTTATTTATTTTTATAGTATATATATTAAAATATAAAATTTTTATTAAAAATAAATTAAATATTATATTATATAATAATTAATTTAATAATTAATTTTTTATATTTACATAATATTTTTATTGTAGTTATATATTTTTTTATTGTCATAATATTAAAAGTTCAAAATTCTCTAAACTAATCGAATAAAAATTTAATCATTTATAAATTAAGTTTAAATACGATAAGAGTTATAAATTATTCAATAATTATTAAAAAACTAATTTTTTAGTTAAATATATTTAAATAAGAAACACATAATTATTCATTTTAATTAATTAACCCCAGTGAATTAAAATTTAATGAGGAAAAAAAGTTATACTACCAAAATAAAAATAAAGTTAGGGTATTACCATATTTTTAAGAGTATTTTGTTATAAAAAAATAATAGTGTCCCTATGTAATAAAGTGGTAGAGCAAGAAAATATTTCAATAAATACATTCACCTCCGAATATTAACTATTTGTCACATTATTTGTTTTATTTATTGTATCGCTCAAATCTAAACTCACGTATATTTTACAGATTCATATTTATTATTCAGTCTTTATTCTGATATCTATTATTTTTTTATGACATTATTTTTGTCTAAAATATAATTCATGATTTATGAAAATAAAACACAACGTTAATTGAGATATTAGACCACAACGTTTACTGAAAAAATTTAATTACATGACTTTTTACTACTAAAATATGATATTTATTAACGTAGTTAGTAATAAGTAGTCAGCAAAAAATAATTATTGACAAACTTTTACAACTAGAAAGAGTGCAAAATAAAAATAGAGAAATATAAATATACAACGACATTATCAATTCATCATTATTATTGTATTGAAAAATATATACAAAATGGTACTCTTTTTTGGTAGTATACAAAATGGTATGTTTCAGGATACAGAAGTGTTTTGTTTTTTATATATGATTCTCCTAGACTAAGATAAAAAAAATTCATTCTTTATCTCTGTATTTTTTTTATCTTTCTATTTATTTTAATATTCAGTAAACAACATGTTAAGATTAAAATATTTTTTTTTGTGAAAATATGTAAAATTTTTGTTTTAATATGTACTATATGTTTATTAAAAAAATGAAATTTTCATTAATAATAATATTAGACATATTTTAACTAAGATCTTATATTTTAAAAATCAATAATAATCTCATGTACTCTCTATGAGATTTTTTATTTAAATTAATTAAATATTTTATTTATAAAAATATACAACATATAGAATATAATATTTATTATTGTTATGTGCAATGTGTCATATCTCGAATAGTGAGATTCCGCACTAATTAATAATTAGTGATACCTAAGATAAGTAACGTAAATTTTTGAACAAATTCAAGATGCAAAAATTCTTCTACCCGCAACATTTGATATCAACATGATTGCGTCTATATATAAGGTGCAGTTGAGCTCTCTTTTTCATTTAAAAAATAGTTTGGATAATTTTAAAGGTTTGTTTGCGCATTTTTTAAATTAAATTCCCTCAAATTTTGAAAGCATATGATAGACAATATGTACGTTTACAGAACATCAATCGATTAAATGTAACGTGGTACGTAGTCGAAATATTAGATTTGGAAATTGGTTTGTCTCTCTTTTTTTTAATTAGGTAGGAATTATTAATACGTTTAGACAGTTTTAGTTAAATTATATTTAGTAGAATGTTAAATTAATTTGTTTAAAAAATATTTTAAATTATTTTGATTTAATTAATTAGCTGACATGTTAGAATATTTTGATTTAATTAGTTAAAAGACATGTTATAATATTGATATTTTATATTATTTTGATTTAATAAATTAGTTGACATGTTAGAATATTTTGATTTAATTAGTTATAAAACGTGTTAGAGTATTAATATTTTAGATTATTTTGATTTAATTAATTAATATGTTAGGATAATTTAATTTAATTAGTTAGAAAACTAATAGTTAAAAGAGAACATTAGAAGATGATTAATTAATTATTTACATATTAGATGAAGTTTTTTTATCTGATTACTTATTTATTACATTATTAGAATATGATTAATTAATTTTTCATGACATCATTGATACACTTTGACAAATTCATCATTATGTGACCATACATATATACGACTTTTATCATAATGCTGGAGTCATAAGTTCTTCTTAAACCTCATGGCCTAATTCAATATATCCTTTGATAACCCCTTCAAGACATTCAAATACCACTTACATCCCTTAATACTTGGACTATACGCTGCCTTAATAAAATACCTCTTGTCATCTGTCAATTTAAACCGAATCATGAAGTTGGAAGACATATGAAGTATGCAATCAGCATGATAAGTTATTAGAGGATGTCAATCATTTATGTTGGATGTATTAAAGACAATGCATATGGCTTGATATCTATTAGATATAAGAAGAAGGTCCTATTACAGAGTCAAGTATTGTCTCAAATTTGTGAAAGAAAAAATTATATTACTTGATAGACTCGAATTTTGTAAGTATAAAAGTTATAAGTAAAATATTGTTATTATCATCTTGGACGACAACAATGAGTAACATACCTCATATTCGTCATACAAATGTGTCTCATCAACCGATATACACAATTTGCAATTTTTAAGCGCTTCAATACACGGAGAGAAGGCCAAAACATCTTATCAAGTTGGCTACAATCTCTGTCAATCTTGTTTCCATTGTAATAAGGAATAATGCATCAATCATGTATGATCTTGGGGAGGCAATGTTCTAAATCTTGTAACAGGACGAAAATCTTGTTATACGACTCTTCTCAATTTTCGTAAATCTAAGTAATTGCTTTCTGCTTTGCGATCTACATTTTTCGATATGATGACTTGAAATAATAATTTTGTTGCATTATACTTTGTAATACTGGAATGAAAATAGAGGGATCAATATGTATAACATATATAATCATAGGGCAAATTAGACTGCTATCGAGTTGAGCATGATCTTGGGATATTGTTGACACCAGACCGGGAAATGACTCTCCCAATTTACGCACCTCTCTACAAAATTACTCATAAATCTCATCACCTAAAATATAACATAAGTAACATTTACATGTAAATTTTGTAAACTTTATATTTATTAGTAGCTTAGATTTTGTCGAAACGCTACACGAAGACTTCATGTACACAATGGTATTTTAGTCTATCTGACTTCAAAACTCTATTTTCTGCAATCTTTGGAATGTTGTAGTTCTTCACTATTATGAGTACAACATCTCTACTCATAAATTTATGACCCATTCAAAACTCCACGTCGTCATCCGTGTTATGATCTTCCTTTTGGCCAATGTTAAAAGAATTATTTAGCTTCATGACACTCAAGTTGAGAGTGTGATAATGATTTAGAACATTTGATACTTTTGGAATAGTCAAAGACGAAGGAAGAAGAAATCCATCACCCTCACAAGTTGGAGTCTCTAATACAAACTCATAAGTGGAGGAATTACTCTCGTTAGACGATCCGATTACAGCAATGTAATCTAAGTCAGACTCACTATTCTCTTCTTCCACATAATCACGCGGTTCGATATAATAAATCTGTGTCGTGGCTATTGGGACTGCCTACGAGATCGAAGAGAAAGGCCCACCACCACTACTTATTTCATGAATCGCAACATACCACTCCATCATATGTTGCGACATTAACCTAGCATGCACCTCGAACATTACCCTCACATGGTTCATCAGCTTCAACTCACAATGTCCTGTTTCGAAACTCTTCATTCGACAGCGATAATAAAAATTTATAGGCTACTCTCCCAACCTTTTTAAAACCTATTTTCTCATATTGTTCGGATGATATTCTTTAGCGCATCTAGAGAATTAAGACGGTAAGTGCGCAACATTCCAAAAAAACTGCCCTCAAATATCATTCCTTCCTTACCACCTTTTATTATTCTACTTGGATAAACAATCATAAAAAAAAATACTATTAGTCATATCTATGAACTAAAAGAGAAGAGAAAGTAGTGATATAAATGAATTGTAATTAGTTTTGCAGACTTTAAACTCTTTATATATGTGACTTTTTTTATGTAGTTATCTAAAATGCAAAGTACCCTATATCATATTATACATATCTCGATTGCGCTCGATCGTAAAAATCTTTTCTCTAATTTTGGGTGCATAACATCATAAATTTATACTGCTCACATAAATATTACTTATTTTAAGTAGGAGGGAGTACAGGTCGGTTTGGTTCGAATTCAAGATAAAATTAAAACTGAATCGATTAAAATATAATTGGTTCGGTTTGGTTTAGATTTATATTTTTTTGTACATGTATCCGAACTAAACCAAACCGATTAAGAACGCATTGGTTTGGTTCAGGTAATTGGGTACCTGATGAGCAGGGACGAACATAAGGGGGCGAGTGGCGGCCTCGGCCCCCCAACTTTTTTTAATAGTAATAAGTTATTATGTATATAATTTAATTTTTTTTTAAAAAATTATTTAGTATTTAGTCTAGTATAAATAAAAGTCTAATCTAATTTAAATATTAATAATTTTTATTATCTAAAAAGTAAGTAACAATATTAAAGAAATCTGAAAAAGATATTATTACTAATATTTTTTAATTAAATAAAAAGTTTTAAATCTCATAAAGTGAATTCTTTTTCTTCTTGTGGCCGTCTTTTTTATTCATTTGATATTAATTTTTTCTGTTCAACTACTACAATTAAGAGATCTTTTTCAAGTTTCAACTATGAATATTGTGAAAAATAACTTAGAAACAAAATAAAAGATGAATTTTTTGCTAATTGTCTTTTAATTATATTGAAAAGAAAATTACTGACAAATTTTACACAAATTTCATTATCGGTGAATTTTATGATACGAAAAATCGACCACTTCGTTAGTAAAAAGTATACACATATTTTTTTTACTTTAAAATATATTTTCTGTCGATATATTTTTGTAATACATCTTATATTATATAATTTTTTTACATAATTTTTAATATTATATGTGTTATTGGCCCCCTATAATATCATTTCTGGAGTCCCTGCCGATGACTTTGAAATTCATAAAAAAAAAAACCAAATTTTTATCTTAAAAATTCAACAAGTAAAATAAACGTGTAACATCAATAGAAATAATCCAAACATGTTCAACACCAAATACATTAAAAACTAAACTCATTAAAATCCAAACATATTAATAGTGAATAATCTTTGTCTAATGAAAACACAAAAGTGCAATAGAAATATTAGAAGCTAAATACAAAAGTCTAGTGAATAATCTTTCAAAGAAGCTAAAATCAAAACACATTAAAATCCAAACATTAGAAGCTAAATACAAAAGGGTAATAAAAATATGTCTAGTTTTCAAAGTGTTAGGGTTACGAGTTGCAAAACTCACTAAAAGCCATATTTTTTTATTTAATTAATATATGATCACGTTTATGGGTTGGTTTGGGTTCCGCACTCCTAGAATCGATACTTGAACCGATCAGTAATAAAGGTCATTGGTTTGGTTTGAATTAGATCCAATTACCCATTGATTCCAAAACTAATTTAATTAATTTGATTCGAATTTGGACAAGTAATTAGATACTCGCTATCTGTGCTCACCCCAATTTTTGGTGCACTTGAATTTTTGTTTTAAACTGTTATATATTTCAGATACATAGTGTCTAATCTTTGTAATTAATTTTCTTCTACTTTTATCCGAGATATATAATATATAACAGTGTAAAAATATAAATATTATTCAAATTATAAATATTAATAAATAAAATATTTAATTAAGTTAAATTAAAAAAAAATCCGCCTTCGTGAGGTGTCCAGAGTCGTCCACAACAAGATTACAAGAGTGTGTGCGTACATGTATGATGTAACAATACTCCAACACTAGACGCATATCTGATTGTAATTTCAACCACAAATGTCCTTTCTAACCGATCTAAATAATTTGTTTTTAATTTTATAACTAACTTAGATCCGTCTAGTGATTAGTTTATTAACTTAGTTAAATAAATATAAGATTTAAATTTTATCTTGTATATATAACAAGTTATTAATTAATAATAAAGTCTTAAATAAAATTTGAATTTACGATAAATTAATTTTTTTTATTTGCAAAATTAAAAGATACGTTTGGAAATTTTTTTTTATGTATGCACTAAAATTCAGACTCAAATGCATGTAGGAATCAAATTAAAAATATATTTTTTGTTCCTTGAAAAATTCTATCATATATAAAATTTTTAGTGTAAATATTCAATTTAACCTGTGTATATTTTCACAAAAAAATTACATAATTTTTAATAAAAATAAATGACAAATTAGTTCTAACTATTTTTTGAGACATGGCCGTCATTTTTCACCTGAAATGGCGCCGTTTGAAGTAAAAAAAGGCCCATGTGTTTTAGAAAGTAAAATCGTTAGGAGCCGTTTAATTATTTATTTATTTATTTATTTTTCTTAGGTTTTAGAAAGTAAATAGTTAGCAGCCACAGCCACTTGTATATATAATATATTTGCAAACAGATATGGTCCACTTAATCACATAAGATAGATATAGAATAACTTTTTAATTTTATATTTTAATTTTTTTGTTCACCACATACCGTGGCCTTTCAATTTCATGACTTGTATGTTGGCCTTTGAGCCAAACAAAGGAAGTGAAAACAGCTGATGAAATGGCCTATCACAAAAATAGAGCAACACCTTAATATCCAGATGTTCACTATTTTTGTGTAAATTGGTGTTTGCTTAACTTATGCGGTACTACCTAGCTTTTCCTTTTTCCTTCTTTGGACACAACATTATTTTTTGTATTTTTTTCAAAGTCACCCATCTATATATTTTCAATTTCCTCGTAACTATGTGCGTGTTTTGTATATAAATTCAATTTCTTGAAAAGGCTAGGTTTCGTCCCAAAAGAAAAGAAAAGGAAAATGGTTAGCCAGCTAGCTTGGAAGATGTGCTAATATAGAATATGCATGGATTCTAAAGTGGAAATTTTACATAAATAAGGTAAGTTTGTAAAATGTGTAAGCAATTATTGATACTTTTGAAAATCAATGACTATACTAAATGGGACTAATGGGAGTAAAAAAATTTTGCCTAACCCGTTTTAAACCGAAAGAAAAAATAAAAAAGATAGAGAGAAAAAGTTAACGGTATATATTTTAGCTTAATATAAAATCTTACCTTTTTGGATATAACTTGCATGATATATAATTGCAATTCTAAATTATACTTAATGTTTTTTTCTTTCATATATATATATATATATATATATATATATATATATATATCTTTAAAGGAACCCTTTTCTTTTATAGATTCTTCAGCTTATAACTTTTTATAAAAGCTTATTTTCAACTGTTGTTTCAAGAAAAGGTAAGTGGGCGTTGTAAAGAATATGAAGAATGGAGGTACCGAGGTAATGTTTATTTTAGTGTTTTGGAATTGGTTTAAAGAGTTAATTTGGTTTTTAACTTTTTAAAATACTAATTAAATCCACCACTTTTTAGTTTTTGGCTAAATTTTCGTCTTCACATTTGTTAGTGCAATGCTAATGTGAACAGTTAAATATGATTCTGATATTGTAACAACTATTTAATGTGAACACATTCAATTATGATCAATATAGTATTAAAAATAGTTGTAATACTTAAATTAAATAAAAATTGAGAAATACTAATTAAATCACATGAAACAAATATATTCACAAGTTAAATAAATGAAAAAAATTATGCAAGTCAATGACAATATATAACATAGTCCACCCACCAAACATATTACAACCCTTAATCCCACAAAACACTTTACACATTTCACTTTTCATTAATGTTAAAGAATAATGATCAATAAAATATTTACAGGATTTTTTATTTTAATAAATAAAATAAATATAATAATTACTAAATTAAATAATTTTTAAAAAACAGAAATTCATTCCTTACTTATTTCGTTTATACTATAAACGAAATAAGGCATGTCGACGCCTATAAGTATATGTCGTTCACAGCGTACTGCTAGGCTCCAGATTGACTATGTCAACCACTTTCTCTTCTTTATCACCCCTTTCTGACCATATTATCGACATATATTGCGATGGCACGCCAGGCAGAAACCGATGCAGACATCAACAGGCTGAATGAGACTTTGCATTACGTTGGGGCAGCCGACTTTGAAGTTAGTCCTGTTCCGGTAAAATTTGTGCAATCCCATATAGATATATTTTTGTATGTAGTCGTGGTTAGGGTAGTTGCAAAAACCTGGAGTATAGTGTATAGCATTAGGAATAAGTCGCTGGTAGAATTTTGGAACTCTATTTAATTGTGGTAGGTTGTTACTACGTAATTGTTAATTTCAAACTCTATTTTAGTTGTTGTAGGTTGTAACGACTTATAATCTTATAGTTAGGTTTAGGTAGTTGCATATATGTTAAAATTAATTGAATAATATTTGTCTCAAAAATATGTGATTAAGGATGTAAATATGTTTTGAATTGGAAGTCTCTTTAACTTAGAAATAAATATTTATTTACAGGAAAGTGTAAGAATCAAATAAAAAAACACAGAGGAGAGACTGAAACAGGCCACAGTCACACGTACCCGCTAATAGCCGAACGCGAAACGAACCTTGCGACCAACCTTCGAACGGCTAGCTCTAACTCTTCCACAACAAATACAGAGGCCCGCCTGTCACAATGAGTGACACGCAGTTTCGGGATGCCTTCTCTATTCTTCTCAATGGCTGTCATGAGCCTCTGGGAGAAACGGTTTCCAGCTGCCATTTGTGACTGCGCCTTCCTGCCCTTCGTCACGAACAACTTCTGTAGCCTTTCGTACGTGATGCGCATGATGGCTGAAATCAGCAAGTATCGGGTCCCCTTCAGAACTGCATTGATGTACTCTGATAAATTTATCGTCATATGACCAAACCGCCGCCCATTGTCGCAGTGTTGCAACCAAATCTCGTTGTTGAAATAACCAGGTCATGTACCACTCATACCCAGCATTGCTTGGACTATAAGCAGCCTTTATGAGGTATCTCTTACCCTTGGCGGACTTAAAATGAGCCCTGAAATTCACAGCCATGTGTCTGATATAGTAAACATGGGACGCTCTAGGGGGATGTCAACCACTATCATTGGAGCTGAGGGCGGCCTTGATGGCCTGCGATCTGTCGAAGATAATCAGTAGGCCTTTTGTGGGGTGACATGGTGTCTCAGATTAGTAAGGAAGAACGACCATGACTTGGTGCTCTCGGACTCCACAATGGCAAAAGCAATAGGACGGATGTTTCTGTTCCCGTCTTGTGCCACTGCAATAAGCAACACTCCCCCGTATCTGCCATATAGATGCGTGCCATCAACAGAAACAAACGACTTGCAATGTTTGAACACCTCGACACATGATGGGAAAGCCCAAAATACCTTGTCGAACATGCTACAGTCGCAGACCAGAAGGTGTCCATCGTAGTACGGGGCTCTGCAGTGCCTGAAGCAGCTTCGGTACCTTGTTGTATGACTCTTTCCAATCCCTGTAGATCTGTGCAATTGTCTTCTGCTTCGCCATCCACACCTTTCTGTATGAGGATTTAAAGTGATAGCTGGTGTGGACCGCACCTTGCAACACCGAAATGCTGACGGAGGGGTTGGACTGTATCAATTGCAATATGACCTTGCAGATGAGATTGTTGTCTAACTGACGACAGTCTTGAGACATGGTGGATGCTAAACAACTGTGCGCTCCACCAACCCTCCGAACCTCCCTAACACAACAAAACAGTATTGGTTCAGCCATATCACAAACCTACTTAATATATCGCACAGAAGTACTCAAAAGTACTATTAAAGTTGATCTTACCAGTATCCAAGGTTCTGCCTAAGGGCCACACGGAGGCTCCATTGACACCCATTCGCAACTTGACGGCACTGTACATGGTACTTTAATCGGTCCGATTCGATCATCTGGTACTCAGTACTCTTGCGAATACTGTAGTTCTTCACAACCTACAGGACTGCCTCTCGGCATTTGAACCTGTGGTCGACCTGAAACTCTACCCTACTATCTAGGTTGTAATCCTCTTCTCCCATGTCAGAAAACGGAGTCCTCTCATGCATGGCGTCCAGATCTAAACTATGATAGTGACTTGGCACTACTAATAGCACCAGAGTTAGGTGAGGTGGAGGCAAGACATAGCACACCACAGTCTGGGCAGGCATCTCCGGTACAAACTCTTTATCATCGCCCCCTTAGGAAGAATCACTGTCGGCACTATCCACCATGTATTCTTCGTCTGACTCCTCGTCGCACTCCTCCGCCTCATCCAGTGTAATGGCGACATGAATGGGTGGTGGTGCGAGAGGTCGTTCTTCCTGTATATAGGTCGAGTGTACAGAACTACCACAACCAATATCTCCAACCTTGGTGAAAAGCTCCATCACCTGTTCCACCATGATCCTCCCATGGATGTCAAACATGAGTCGCACATGCTCATCCCCTAGAAGTTGAAATAGTCGAAACCGAAAAACTCCATTACCCATGGGTGCTAGCAACCTATACTCCACCCTTCCGACCTCCCTTGCTTCTGTACCACCGAGGTTGCTCAATATCAAACTCTTCAACTCCCACAACGTACTTACACGCTGAGTGCGCAAAAATATCATATTCTCACACTCAAACGTCATCCCATTGTCGTAATTTCTCGTACAATAATTAGGATAAACACACAACTATGTATACGTTGTTACTGGCCATTCTTGCTTTGTATTTGTGAGAAAAACGAGATAGAAAAAGATATGAAATGTGTGTGGAGAAGGTCAAGGGTTACACATCCTTTTATAGCAACTAGTAATTTGTCTTCTTATATCTTGTTTACACTGTAAACGAGATAAGCAAAGAGAGTGGATTTCGGTAAATTTTTTTAAAATTATTTAATTGGGTAATTATTATATTATTTTATTTATTAAAATAAAAAATCTAATATTTACACCACTATTATTGCTGTATTCACAAATATGTTATTAAAATTGATTTTTAAAAGATAATTTTTGAAAAATTTTAGCATTTATATGATAATTAAACTAAAATAATTTTCAATAAAAATAAGTAATAATAATTATATTTGATAAAATATTTTTAAAATTTAAATTACCATAATAAATATAAATAAGAGAATTTTAATAGTTAATGGAATTTGGCATCAATAAT
Organism: Arachis hypogaea; assembly: GCF_003086295.3. Taxonomy (NCBI): domain Eukaryota; kingdom Viridiplantae; phylum Streptophyta; class Magnoliopsida; order Fabales; family Fabaceae; genus Arachis; species Arachis hypogaea. Next base: position 104,622,093 of record NC_092045.1, on the reverse strand, counting down.
TTAAGAATAAATTTGAATATTTATTACTATACAAAATTATATTAGATTTTTTAATTTTAATAAATACAAATAAAAATATATATTTTTTATTTATAAAATATGAAATGAGGTGATTTTGTTTTTGAGAAGGACAAGCATTTTTTCATAAAATTTTACTAAACTAAAGTTCAGTTATTAAATAATAAATATAAACTTTTAAATTTTATCTTAATTCTTTATTTTAAAGCTTCTTGATTATTGTTGTGTAGCAAATAAACAACAAAAGTTTATGTACGAATTTTGTTAGTTGTCATTTTTTATTATTGAAATTATAATTAAATTGAGTGACAAGGATTTTTTAAATTAATAAATTATATTTTATATTTATACTTATATGAATTCTTCAAATTATTTACATATTTATACTCTATTATTTATCTTATTTACACTAGATAAAAGATAAATATGCTCATTTTTTATTTAAAATATAGATGAGATATATTTTAGAATTCTACCGATAAAGTATATCAAAAGTAAAATTTAAAAATAAAATAATATAATTTAATACAATTTAGATAGTAACAGTTTGATTTTATTATTTAATTTAATTTAATTTGAATAAAATAATTACAATTTGCATGATATTGATTTAAATTTATTTTTAGACCCAATCTTCTTATTCAAACATGTGAAATTTAATAAGAAACATGCCTAAGTTAATCTGAGTTTTTTATAATACTCAAAATTGATAGAAACCTGAAACCACAAATTAAGTGAAAGGAAAGCATGTTAAGATACCAACCGTTGATTATTCTTGAGAGTTTTGCTAAAACATGTATTAACAAAAATAATTATTAATTATTTTATAATATATTTTTAGTTTTTTACTGAAAGTATCGTTCATAAAGACACAACAAAAGACGGTATGAGAAACAGTGTGGACCCCACGCAACACGGTGACCGTACGTCCTAACACTCCTTCCAACGAATCAGAACTCGACAACGCATTTGACGAAACCACACCGGTTTCCCAAAACCACTTCTCCTTTCTCCTAAAATATTATTATATTCCTAACCAATCATGTCTTCTCATATTTTATTACCTAATTTGCCACTCTAACAAACAAGACCTATATGGTTCTGTTGTTTCTTCCTCTTCTTTCTTCTAAGCTCCAAATCCCACAGATAAAATCCCAAGCACTACCTTCCACTGAAAGAAATTAAACTTATCATATGAATTTTGTCGGTGCAGTACGTTGAACCGTTCCTGTGATCTTTGCACACCAGGTGTTTGATTAAATTCTTAGGTCAGTGCGTTACGCACACAAGGTGTTTGATCAAAGTTCTGGTGCTGAATTGTTGGTGGAATGGGGCGAGGGAGAGTGCAATTGAAGAGGATAGAGAACAAGATCAATCGCCAAGTTACTTTCTCTAAGAGGAGAGCTGGTTTGCTTAAGAAGGCTAACGAGATCTCAGTTCTCTGTGATGCCGAGGTTGCTCTCATCATCTTCTCTACCAAAGGGAAGCTCTTTCAGTTCTCTAGTGATTCCTGGTATGTCAGTAAAAATAACTACTCTTTATATTCGTGGGATGAATAATTATACAAAAGATTAGATGCAATTATATTTATAATAATAACTCAAGAATAAGCTAGATCCATATTCAATGAAGAATACCTATTTATAAGTTTAGGATACAACCTAATAATAACAAAAATAATTTAATATCAAATTAAATAAGCATATAATTGGTATGAGATATAATTAGACATTATATTAATATATATCATCCTAAATATATTCTAACATACATGATTGTATAAAATATTTTACAATATGCAAAGTTTTAATACCGGGATGTGGATAATTTGGATTAGTAGCTATTGGCGAGTAATGGTGTTTGATGCAATTGTAAGTGTGAAAAGATTGGCAACATGGGCTATAGTAGCTCACATGTAATTAATTAATTAATTACTAATTAAAGATTTATTAGAGTAAGTTATCTGGGTTAACATGATGACGACGATGATGATGAAAAGTGAATTTAGGAGGGGAGGAAGAGATAGCGGAGATTAAAGGTCATGGATGATGAAATCTTATTAATAGAAAATTTAAAGATACCCTCTGAGAACTGAAGTCATAAGTACCGTACAGATTCTCATGGACATGGCCATGAAAAAGCGTACGTGTTTTTTTATCTCTTAAAAACCAACAGCCCTCGCTGACATAGCACACTGCCTCATACACAAACATAAACGAAAGAAGCATAACTGAAGTGACCAATCACCATGACAATACTCTTAGAAAATAGTGATTGAATAATTATTATGTTGCTTTTTTGTTTTGGTATTTATTGTTCTCGTCGTGTTAATTCAAAATACTTCTGCTCTATTTTATAATCATAGGATTAGCAATATAATGAGTTAAAAAAATAATAATTTAGTTTGGTCGAGTGATTAACTCACTCGTTCACATAAACGAATTTTAAGAGTTTGAATTCTGTTTTGTACATGCAATAACATATTATCAAATGATAAATCGAATTTAGTTTTTTGACAGATTAATTTTTTATTTGTCGAATTAAAAGATAGTATGTGAAATAAATATGATTCGACTAAGTTTTTATGTTAGTTGTCGAAGGCTTAACATAATTCTTTTCCTTTATCCGGACTTAAAAATTGGTTATGTTTCGCAGGTGTATTAGAGCGCGGAGTTAAAAAAAATAATATAATGAATTAAAAAAATTAGACAAACATTTTTTTAATATATTAAGGAATTTTTTAGTTAACACGCATATTTTTTCTAATAAATGTATTTACTCATTTTTGTCGACGGTAAATATTAAAAAATATTTATTAAATACTAAAATCAACTATTATTTATTTGTATGTATTTATATATATTTTTAATAAATTAACCTGTTATTAAAATAATTATATTTTTTATGAATATTAAATATATTGATTAGTTGATGATTGATTTTTAATTTATGTTGATGTAATATGATTGCATGGAATAGAAATATAACAGAAAGCTGACTGCCTGACAAGATTGTTGATGCTGCGAATCAAATTGCAACAAAAATCAGAGCATACTCGAGTATATATTATAGCACTCTCTACAGGAGCAATGACAGGACTAACTACTACTATTCTTAAAGATTAGGATCCAATGTTAAGTTAATTAATTTTGGTTAAAACAAATCACTACTTAAGCTAGCACTTTTACGTGTCAATTTCCCCACCAACATTTTATCCAGCTAAGCACACAATAGATTAAAGGAGTATAACCTATATATTCTTACTTGTCACCATCGAGTTTACTCTGCAATTTTTTAAGTGGATCAATATATGATGTCTAACTGTGAGTTAATATTGATGGAGGTCATTTATTTACATAGCTTTTCCATAAACACAAAATAAATTAAATGACATGCATAGCTAATAACTACTCTTCAAATTGTTGTGCCCAATTAGAGAAAATCGAGATTTTATATAAAATTAAAAAAATAAATTAAGTATATAAAACATAAAATTTTAATAAAATTTAAATCATAAAATTATTAAATTTAATACAAATTTTATAAAATTAATTGACTTATTTAAAATCATAATATTAAAAAATTTTAAGAATTAAATCAAAATTTTAACTACTATAGTTGTGTGAGAGAGACAGAGATACAGAATATATATATATAAAGTAGTAGTTTGCCTAAATAAAAGGGTATAGTAGTTGTCAGGTAAATTAAAAATAAAGTTTGCCCAAATAACAGTAAAGAGGGGAAAAATGACAAAGTTGATCCTAAAATCTAACTAATTATAAAGGACTTAAAGATTAATAAGCAGGTGCACTTTTCTAAATAACCATTATCACTCTGAGAAAAATTATTTCCAGAGAGATGGCTGTCCTTGATTCAAAAACACTTTTCCTTGTTCAGCTTCAATATTCTTATCTATAGGATAGTTTTCACTCTTATAAAGATGATAAAAATTGTATATTTAGCCACAATTAAAAAAAGTATTTTAAAAAATGTGAATTAATAATAAAAATATAAACTACGAATAAAATTAAATCAACAAGTAAATTAAAATATTTAAAAGAAAAAATAATTAAATTATCTAAAATAATAGACTAAAACTTAATTATTCTAACAAATATTAATTCAAATGATACTGAATTTTTTAAATCAATACAAAATGATTTTTTTTCAAAATCTCAATTTTACAATAAGTTATATTAAAAAATGAATAAGAATTGTTACACTAAAAATTGAAATAATTACCAATAAAAATTGGTAGATTAAAATATAAATATTCAAAAATCTAAAAAAAGAAATTATTAAAAAAAAAAACTGTAAACAAAAGTTCAACTCATAAAAAATAAAAATATCAAAATAATAATGAAATGGAAGTAGAATATAATATTATAAAATTTAAAAAAAAAATAAAAAGATAAAATAATCTTTTAATAAATTTTTTTGTTAAAAATTTAAATTGTATACAAATTAAAAAAAATTCAAAGCTAGAGTAATGGTTTCAAAAATAGCAAAAATTTAATATTTTTTAATAATAATAATAATATTTTTTAATCTATGCTACATGTAAAAAATTTAATAGATGATAATTTATTAAATGAATAAGATCAAACGTTCTTAGTTGAAGTGTCTCAGCATTCTAGGATATATAATAATCATTAATTGATTTATATCACCAAATCAACTGCATTTGTATATGAATATGCGATCGATTTTTTTCTACAATCTTTTACTTACGGTAACAAATTTAATTATTCAAAAACTAAAATATTAATGAATATGTATTTATATTTGAATTCTTTCATAGAAACAGTTATCCCTCTCTCATTGCAAATTGCTATAACTAAATACTACACCTATACTTTGCAAATCAAATAAATATGGAACACTATAATTTGCGAGTTCTCAATAAGTTTTTTCAAAAAAAAAAATATATTAAACTTGACAATATTTATAACCTATTTCTAAAACATTCATTATTCTTGTATTTATTTATTTAATATTCATGAACTATTTTTGTTATTGAGTAAGATGTTTGATGAGAAATTTGGATATCAAGTATGGGATGGAGATGAATCTCATATCGATCTGAAATAGATTAATTAATTAAAATATATACTAGAGAGGAACTATATATAGATAATAGACCTCTTACTTTAAAGTTTAAAATTAAAATATGACATTCAAAATATTGTGATTATTTGTCTTTGTCCCTTTTCTGTGTCAAGATACTGCCTCAGTTTTGCTTATGTTATCATAGTAAAAGTCTAAAAGATGCCTCATGTATTTGTGGCAAGTGAAGAAAATTTCTGTGTGAATAATGTTTCAACTTAATTTGCTCATTTTGCTTGCTTTTTTTTTTCCCTTGTGAACAGTATGGAGAGGATAATTGAAAGGTATGAAAGGTATTCATATGCGGAGAGACAGCAGCTTGTGGCAAATGCTCAGGGACCAAATGTAGGCCATGTTGAAAATAATAATGATATAATTAAATACTATATTCTTCTTCATTTAAAACAATATCATTCAATTATGTTAATTATTTTTATGATACACTAAGTTCATATAAAGTGCATTTAAGATATTTCACATATATGATATATCTCTATTTTTTTCTGATTATTCACTCATGTTTTACTCTTAGACAAAGTGTTTAACTTTGTAACATACAGTTACTCCTTCTATTTATAACAATATATGTTTCTAGCATATAACGCATACATAACAAATCAGTCATTAAATTAGTTATTTATATAAAATATATATTTAAATACAAAATATATATAAAAAATAATTAATAACATATATTTATACACAAAATATAGTAATTAATTTTTAGTGTGTACATAACATTTTTATATATAATTTATTTTATTTTTTATATTTTTTAAAATATGTTTTTTATTTATAATTTAATTTTTCTATTTATACTCCTACTTTTATTATATATAATTAACAAATAGAATAAATATAGTATTAGTTCTGCTAATAATAGATATTTTCATGTACCATTATTACCAATTATTTTTTATGTTGTTTTCTTTGATCTATGTGGCTTTTGGTTTAGACAAATATTGTGAAATGAAAAAGCATCACACAAATTACACATAATAATATATGAATGGTTGACAATATATTTAGATTAACATTTTTCTCTCTATTTTTATAAGTTCAGTAGTTAACCAAATTCTGGTATACTACTTTTTCGTTCCCTAAATTCTTTTTCTTGGTATATACATCACCGAAAAATCATGTATAATGATATATGGTATATATGTATGTATATAATAAAAAATGCTTATTATCTAAATTCTCTACTCATGAACCACTTCAACTTGTTGTGTGTATATATATATATATATATATATATATATATATATATATATATATATATATATATATAGCAATTCTCACAATTTTATAATTAATTTATGATATCTGGTGTCAGGCAAACTGGACTTTAGAACATGCAAAGCTCAAAGCAAGGGTGGAAGTCTTACAAAGGAATCAAAGGTATCAAATAATAATAATTAAGTGCATACATTCAATGCAAGGGTTTAAAAATCTTTTCCTTTGTTGTATGTATGTAATTAGTATAATATATATCTGTGTTTATGCTAATTTTTTTTCCCTCTTTCAGGCATTTTATGGGTGAAGATCTTCAAGGCCTAAGTATGAGAGAACTTCAGAATTTAGAACAACAGCTTGATTCTGCTCTCAAACAAATTCGATCACGAAAGGTAATTAATAAATTAAAACCATGGAAGCAACTTTAATTTGACTGTTTTGAACATTGAACTGAATATCATATATATTCAGTAATTCTGATGATTGTTTTATCATGTGTAACTTGCAGAATCAAATCATGTATGAGAATATCTCACTGCTTCAGAAAAAGGTTATTATTGTTTGCTTTTATTTAATTATAAAGAATACACACAAAAGATAATAATGTTGATACACATAACTATAGAAGATAGAAACTCACCAACAGTTATATATGATTGTCTTTGTTCACTAAAACTGATCTAAAGTTAATGTTTGATCATCATTTTTGGTAAACAAAAACAATCTTCTATGACTCTTGTTAAATAGCTTTTTTAAAAGGTTTAATTATTCTATTTGTATAGTTTTATTTTCGATTAGGTTTCTGTATTTTTTTTAATTAGGTTCCTATCATGTTTTTAATTTTATAATTATAAGATCCTTTTTAAAGTAAAAAATGTTAAAGTTAACTGAATATTTTTTTTTGTAAATTGAAGGTATTCATAATTTAAAACTTAATTAGATATTTGATCGTATGTATTTTAGGAAAAATATTTTATTAATTTTAACATTTTTAATATGAAAATGACATTATTACAAAATTAAAAGTAGTGTAGGAACCCAATTAAAAAGAAAACAGTATAAGAATAATCTAATTGAAAATTTAATAAAATATTTTAGAGAAATGTTCATGAACCAGCAAAATTTATTATTTTTATTTGTTATTTTTAGTTATTAACCTAATTTTTTTATTCTAATAATTCAACAACATATTTTAGTCTACACTTTTAAATAGTAATAGCTAACTGCTGACCAATAATAATAAATTTTGTCGGCTCTCTGGTATTTTTCTTTATTGATAATTTTACTTTTTTTGGATATTTTTTATAGTCTAGAGAGTCTACAGTATTATAAAAATTGCTTTATTACTTTGAGAGAAAAGCAGAAGGATATACACATAAAGTTTCAAGACTTATATTAATCCCAAAACATGATAAGGTCGTGGTGACTGAAATTTGGCCTTAATTCAATATTAGGGCCTTAATTCAATATTAGGGAAAAAAAATCAAATATATACGTCCAAAACTATTTTGAGATTAAATCTCAACTCAAAATCTTCCAAGAAAAGTTATTATTAGAATTAGAGCCAAACACTTTTTTGATGGCCAAGTGAAAGAATTATTGCCTCAAAAAGTTAAGTGGAAAAAAAGTATGCATTTTGAAAAAATTAACAAAATCTTTTAGAATAAAATATATTTTTAAACCCTCAAATATTTATAAATTTTTATTTTATCTCTGACGTGTAACTTGTTTTAATTAATTTTAACAATTAACATCTCTAAATGTTATCAAATATATTTCTATGGCCAATTGTCATGCCACTGGCTATATATAACGGTATATATTTGACAAAATTAATTTAAAAATATTAAATATAACCTTAAAATAATTCAAAATCATTAAATATGAAATTGAGATCATTTTAAGTATTATTAACAAAATTAAAATTTTATAAAGTTGTGAGCAAAAGGTGTAAATGACCCAATTTTCTTATTAGAAAACATTGACAAAATTAAATTAGACAACCTTTTCCAACATCAACCAGAATCAAACTACAAAAAGAGAAGTTCAAAATCATAAATCAAAGTACTGTGAGGATTTATTGAAAATCACCACATGTAAAGCTACTTAGAATTTAGCAAGTCAATTACTGAACCAAGCTATCAAAGATGAACATTCAAATTATTGGATTAACTATACCTTAAGCACTAATATAATATAATCTAAAAGTAGTGACAGAACAAAGTCTCAGTTTCTCCTTTTGACTAAATCTTATTTATACCTTCACTATTAATCTTTGTTTTGAATGTAATTAATAAGGTTATCTTCTTTTCTAATGAGAGATGCTTGTGATGTTGTCGTTATAATTATTATTATCTTTTTAACTTTTAAGAGATGTTTGTATTTTATTTTTATTGTAGAAAACAAATTCCAATCAGCCAATGTGGACACACATCATTATTTTTTTTCCGTTAGTCTACAATTTAATTTATTATTATATTTACATTTTTATGTTATACAATATTGAACAGGAGAAAGCTCTAAATGAACAAAACAATTCACTAGCTAAGAAGGTAACAATTTTTTCCTTCAAATTTGACTATATACATGAATTTCAAATCCTACACTGAATTTGAATATATATATGATTGAGTGAAAACTAGATCAAGGGAAAAGAAAAAGCTACCACAGAACAGACTCATCAATTGGAGCTGCAAGATAATTATACTGTTGCACCTCAAACCTCAGAAAACTTGAATATTAGGTGAGCAATATAGGATTAATGGCTTTTTATTGAATGAAAACTCAAATATTAATTGATCAATATATATGCAGAGGAATGCCACAAGATAGAAGTGATAATGAAGAAGATAATGATAATGAAGAAGGTATCCAAACTAATGCTAGTGCTAATATCCTTCTTCCCAATTGGATGATTCCTCCTACAAATGAATAGAATTGTTCAAAGGTGTTACACAACATATATGATGGATATATATGATTTGGAAAAGAAACCTACCTTATTTGATGAAAATTGTAAAATGTAAAATGTCTAATTTGTTATGTGGTGTATCTCATTTGATGACTTTAATTAATTAATTACCTAAAATATAATAATGTGTGTGTTAGTGTGTCTAATGTCTGTATTTCTTATTAATTTTAAAGGTACTTGGTAAATTACATGACATACATACATGTCTATAAGTTGTATACAAATACATATAATTTATAGGTTTCTAGCTTCATTTTATTTTATTTTTTATTTTTTAATTTTTTTTTGGTAAAGTAGATTGGACAATCCCCAATTCTAAATATTACAACACATCTGCACTACATACTCACTCACATAATACTTAAGGGTTGAACTCGGTTACAACATATTAACAGGCATATGATTTAACCAATTGAATAGTTTGAATAGTTTGAATTTTCTTTCTTCCAATTATGTTGGGTGCGTATTTTTTAGTGGATTAAGATCTGCGTGGCTTTTTGCCATAGTGGGTTCATGAAACTATTTTGGGTTTGTGTTATACTCTTTTTTTGAATCAAAATGCTTCTTTATTTGTATATCATTTTAATTATAGAAAGATCACCATATTTAAATTGATTTTTAAAAGATAATAATGAATACAATTGAGACTTTAATTTAGGTGACAAATGATGTGTCTTTTAATATGTTTCACCCAAATTTAAAATTTAGCAAAGATCAAATAGTGGATTAAAATCCTTAAGTGTTGGGTGTGTGAATGTCTAGTGAAGGCAAGAACTCTCTAATCTATCTGACAAAATAATAATAATAAATTAAATTAAGATGGATATTCCTTTTAGTGATGACAACGGGTTTTCATAGGGGTGGAGACATGCCTTCCGCCCCCGCTTCTATTACCTGTTCCTGTCCTCGTCCCATTCCCATGACGGATAACGGAAATCTCGTATCTGTTGGAGATCTGGAATAGCGACATGAACTAAATGTCCTGTCTAAGCCAAGGAATACGATCAAAGTCATAGCAATCAGAATCAGAAAATATATCTAGGATTAATAGAATCAAAATCACAGCAAATAATTAACATAAACAGTATCACAACAATCAGAATCAGAAATATAAATTAAGGTTAACAGAATCAAAATCACATCAAATAATTAACATAATCAGTATTCCAATAATCAGAACGTAATCAAAATCACAGCAATCAGAATCAGAAATATAAATCAAAACTAACAGAATCAAAATCACTTTAAAGAGACTCTGACGCAAAGACAAGAAAGAGGTTGACAATCTTGCTAAACGATGAACACGCTCTGACGGCGAAGAGACCCTTATGCGAAGATGAAAAATTGCGAAGATGGCAAAGAGTCTCTGACGCAACGTTGCTGTCTCAGTAACTAGTGACCTCGAGAGTGAGAAGGGAGGATTTTGGCGGTGAGGAGTAGGAGGTAGCAGACGACGAGAAGACTCGACGAGATTCTAATGCGAAGACACACTCCCTGCTGCGGTGAGCGTGACGGTGACCTCAACAGGTGGCAATGAGGGACTGAGGGCGGTGGGAGGTGGCGGTTAGCGGTGGTGACCATGCATGCGTTTGTGAGAGGACTTAGAGGAGAGGAGAGGAGAGGATGAGGGTGAAGATCTAAATTCTAAAGAGTGAAGAGTTTTAATTTGGGGAATGGGGAGTGATGGCTAGGGTTATTGAATAATGTTATATATATAGTAAGGATAATTTAGACTTTTCATATATACATGTATTTAACGGGTCTCCACGGGGCGGGGATCTCTATTCCTGTCCCGCCCCATTTATTACACGGGTCTTGTTCCCTATCCCCGCGAGTAAAAAATCGTCCCCATATCTATTCCTCGTCGAGTAAATCCCCGCAGATATCTGTTCTGACGGGAATTTTTGCCATGCCTAACTCTTATAATGACATTTTCACATGAAAATAACATTGTGAGTTATTAGATAATTTGATATGTTTGGCTAAACTTTTTAATAATTCACAATGTCACTTTATGTGAAAATGTCATCATGTAAATATTCTCCTTAAATTAATCATTTTTTCAATTGTTATTACTTAAGAATTGATGTGACTCAATCACGATTAGGGGTGACAAACGGGAAAGCCTGCCCCGTCTAGCTAAAAGCTCGTTATCTGGCGGGTTGGCCTCCTGTCCCGCCTAGTGAGGCGGTCCTGAATTTCTCCTCCACCTCTGACGGGTTGGTAGGCTTAAAATCTCTTTTTTTTATAAACCATTAAATATTAAACAATATATATAATTTCATAGGTATTTTAATAAATTTATAATTTTTAAAAATATAAAAAAATTATAATTTCTAAATTCACAAACATTCAAGTCTTTATAATGATAAATATATAATAAACATAATCATAAACTAAGTTTTTTGAAACAAAATAATAAAATCAACATTGTCCAAAGCAAAAAAAAAAACATTATCCAAAACATATAGTTAAACATATTCAAGTTTATAATCAATCAAATATAAAACATAATCTAAAATATAACTTAAAACATCTTCAATTATCATGGTCATCCTCTTGTAGATCAATAACATTATAGAAAAATGTTAAAAAAAAGTCCTGACAAAAAAATTTCTTGGCCCGCCGGAGACGCCCCCCGTCCCGCCGAAACCCACGAATTAGGTGGTGGGGGTTAGGCGAGCTTTTTAAGTTTGGCGGTATAAAATTTTTAGACCAGCCTGCCTTTTTTTGTAGGTTTGTGATGCGTAGCATTAAAGAAATTAAAAAAACTAGTCCTAGAATTCTAACTAATAAAAGATCATGCAACAGACAAAGTAAAATAGCAGAAAACTAGAACATAACATAGAAAAAGAGGGGAGGAATAAAAATGAAAGGAACTCAACCACCTTAGTTATCCTAGCGGTCGCTTTATTCTTCAGGTTGTGCTCCTCCGTGAAGATAATTCGCCTCCCTTTTGTGCCAGAAAACCAATAAGCGCAGTGTCAAACACAACACCAAACTTAAAGGTTTGCTTGTCCTCAAACAAATAAGAACTGAAAATAGAAGAGACAAATATTATGAGGAGAGAAAAATAAAAGGATAAAAGAATAAGAGAGAATTAGGATTGGGAGAGAGAAAGAAAGAAAATTGGGCGGCGAACTAGTGTGGCGCAAGCGACGCAAACGCGTGCAGCACGCGTTCGTATGGGTCGCGAAATTTCCATAATGACGCGTAAGCGTCAGGCACGCGTCCGCGTGCCCTGGGTTTTGTGCGATTTGCGCGAAGCCAGCCGCGCGCCTGCGCGACTTTCTGTTCGCATGGCTTAGGAACCAATATTTCATACGAGCGTTCGCGTCATGCACGTGAACGCGTGGATGGCCATATGTGCAACTGACGCGGACGCGTCAGTCACGCGAACGCGTGACTACTTTTGTGCGTTTAGCACACTTCTTTCCCCAAGCCAGCACAACTCTCTGCCCAAACACTTTTTTACGTTGATTTTGCAGGTCAAGCGTCCGCGTCATTGGCGCGCCTACGTGGATGGCGAAAATCACAAACGACGCAAACGCGTGGGATACGTGATCCCATGGGCTTGTTTGTGTGAAAAGCTCCATTCTGGCACCACTCCTGCGCAACTCTCTGTCAAATTTATTTTTCACACACATCCATCTGACGCGTATGCGTCAGCGACGCTTGCGCGTCGTGTGCTCTTTTTTTTTTTTTTTAATATCCGGTTCCTGTTCCAAAATAGCTGCATGATCAAAAAATTAGTAAGAACTCAATAAAAATCAAATAAGTGAGAAAACTACTACTACGAAAAAAATAACTAAGAATGAAAAGGAATGATCATACCACGGTGGGTTGTCTCCCACCAAGCACTTTTAGTTAAAGTCCTTAAGTTGGACATGTGGTGAGCTGCTTGTCATGGTGGCTTGTGCTTGTACTGATCCAGGAATCTCCACCAATGTTTGTATTTCCAATGGCTACCGGGATCCCAAACTAGGCGCATAATGCCTTTGAGCAAGTTGAAGCAAGTGACAGGGCCCCATGAGTATTGATTGTGGAAATGAATTCCAGGGTCCCAAACCTTGCTTTTACACCCGTCTTCTTGTGGATCACCATTGTTCCCACCGGGTGGCAAGCAATCTGAATTCTCACAGAGACATCCAAATAACCTTCTAGACCTATTCAAATTAGCTCTACACCAATCCTTGCACTTTACTTTGGAGCATGCAACCATACTGAACCTTGCTTGACATCTCTTGCCACTAACCATCTTCCTCTTACTCTTAATGCCACAAAAAGCTCTAAGTTGACCTTCCGTCTCTAGTAGCCCATATTCAAGTGGGAAAGTACAGGTTAAGGATAGGAATTTTACCCACTTGAATGTTGTATTGGATGGTGATGGCTTTGGAAGAGGTCTTGCAAGCTCCACTCCCTTGTGTCTTCTTTGAATTCTTCCACTTTTTTGTAAGCTTACTCAATTTCAACCTCTTCCTCTTGGTAGCTTTCTTCTAATTCAATCTCTTCTTCATTGCTTACCAAGGGCATGGGAGGTTGTGCATCTTCCTCCTTTGTGGTTGCATCTTCCTCTTTTGCTTTTGCATCTTTTTTTTCTTCCATGTGTGAGGATGGAAAGTTCTCTAGTTCACTGGAGTATAAACTCCTTTGATTGATTTCCTCACTTTCTTCCATAGGATCTTGCATTATATCTCTCGGGAGGGAATTTTCTCGCTCCTCTTCCTGTGACTTGATAATTGACTGTACATGTTTCTCTATATTTTTGACACTTGTCTTTATATCATGTAGGCATTCTTTCATGAGGAGCTCAAGATATGATGGTACTTGAGATGAATAAGGAGATGGTGGCTCTTGATATGCATAAGAGGGAGATGCTGGTTCTTGATAAGTGTAAAAAGAGGAGGGTTGTTGGTATGGGTAGAGAGGTGGTGGTTCTTGGTATAAATATGGAGATGGTGGTTCTTGATATGAATATGGAGGTGGTGGCTCTTGATAGTTGGGACATGGAGCATTGAAGTTCCTTTGGTTTTGACTTTGCCAACCAAAATTTGGATAGTTCTTCCATCCACCATAATATGAATCACTACTCGGGTTTGAGTAGCAACCCATGTGATCTCTCTCCATTATTTTTCCTTAGCACAAAACACCAAAAAGGATTAAACGCACCATGTGGTAAATAGAAAAGTAAAGAAGAAAGAACAGAATTCTAAGAATTAAAATAAAACTAACTGGGAGACACCAAACTTAATTTTAGAAATTAAGAAAAATATTGGTGCTATTTATTTAATTTTTTTTAAATAAATAAAAAAATTTTAAAAATTTAAAATTTAATTAAAATATTTTTTTTGAAAATCAAGTAATAAAAAAATAAAACAAAACAGGAGAAGGGGGAGTAAACAAAAAGGAAAAGTAAAGAGAAAAAAATAACGTAAAGGACAAAAGAAAAAAATTAACGTAAATAATAAAAAAATATAACGTAAAAATTTTTTTCTTTTTTTTTTTCGAAAATTTAAAGCAAAAATTTTTTTTAATAAAATTAAAACAAAAACGCCTAATCTAAGCAATCAAACAACTAATAGTTGTTAATCACAATCAATCTTCGGCAACAGCGCCAAAAGCTTGGTGCGGTATTTTACAACCCACACTACTAACCGGCAAGTGCACCGGGTCGTACCAAGTAATATCTTACGTGAGTAAGGGTCGATCCCACGAGGATTGATGGATCAAGCAACAATGATTGATTGATTGGCTTAGTTAGACAAGCAGAAATTGGTTTTGAGATGTTCAAAAGGTTTAAGTTCGAATTCAAAATATCAAAAGTATAGACAAGTAAATAAATTGGGAATAAAATATGGATAAACAGTTAAGGTTTTAGAGTTATCTATTTTTCCGGATTAACTTTTCTTACTAACTATTTTAATTATGTAGGATTTAATTTATGGCAAACTATATATAACTAGACCCTAATTCCTTAGACCTTCCTAGTCTCCTCTAAAATTCATTAACTGCCAATTCCTTGGTCAATTAATTCCAATTAAAGGGTACATGATCAAATTCCAGTTTGCATGCCACAAAAACTTTAATTACCCAAAGAATAAAAAGGATTATATGTCACGTATCCCGTTAAATCCAGATAATTAGAATTTAGGAGAATATGTTTTCAAGCTGTTGTTCAAGTATAGAGCTTTTCCAAGTTATACAAGAACTTAAATAGAAAGAGGGTCATACTTTCGTTCCACCCAAATTCATAAGATAAAGAACGAAAACAATTCTTAAATATAAATCCAAAACATAAATTAAAATAGAAAAAGTAATAAAATCAATCCATACAAATAGACAGAGCTCCTAACCTTAACAGTGGAGGTTTAGTTGCTCATGGAATGTAGAATGTAAATTTGTATAGAATTCCCTAATGAAATTCCTCTAATGTCATGTTTGAATAGAAGAGAAGTCTCCCTTATTTATAACTAATCCTAATTAATTTAAAATCTAATTATCTAAAAATAAAAATAATATCTTTTCCTAAAAGATAAAATTTGAATTTAAATTCGAATTAATTTACAGATCTTCAGTTGATGGGTGGGACCACTTGCTTTGTCCATTCTGCAGCTTCTAATCTGTGTTTTCTGTGATGGAAAGTGGGTCAAAACAGCCCAGAAATCACCCCCGGCGTTTTCTGTATTATTGCAGATCGCGTATGTGACGCGTCCGCGTCGTCCACGCGCTCGCGTCATTTGTGCAGATTCCAGTCCACGCGATCGCGTCATTGCGATTTCTCCATTCCGCGCGGTTGCGTGAGCCATGTGTCCGCGTCGGTCTTCACTGGTCATCTCTTTAGTTTCTTCTTTTTCTCTGCAGAAACTTCATCAAATTCCTCCGAATGCTACCTAAAATAAATAAAATTGCACAAAATTCAAAATAGCATCTATAGTGGCTAAAATATAATTAATTCTTAATTAAACTCAACAAATTAGATGCAAATTCACTAAAAAAGATAGACAAAATGCTCACGCATCAGTTACACAAGCCAACCTAACAGGTTTCGATCCATTTGCCATCCCTAGTCACGATTATATCTTTTATAAACCAGTTTGAGACATTTTTTTTAAAAACCAATTTGACGAAAAAAAATTGTGGACGATTTTAACATTTTTTAACTGTACTCTTTTTATCTTTTAGATCTAAGGTTAAATAAATGTGGGGCTGAATGGTTATTTGGTTAGAAGAGGAAAAAATTTCCTAAACAATTGCAATAAGGAGTTGCTTTATTGTTAAAAAAATGCATAAAAAAATTAAAACCGTCATAACAATTAACAAATCTATTTGATATTAGTCTATGTGTGTTTATTTGTCACCACTTGTAGTGAGTTTTTTGAACCTACAGATCTACATGAACCAAGCGAATTAAAGCTTTGTTTGGTTGAATGGAAAGAATCTGAAAGAGAAAGGGTTTAATTAATTTCTGAATTTCTGAATTTCCAAATCCACCCTCAAACATGTTCTTCTCCTTCATCCCTTGCTCTATTCACAAACATGTTCTCGAGCCTCCTTCCAAAATTATTGTCCATTAATCATTATATATTATTTCACCGTGAATTTGTTTATTTTAAAAAAAATAACTACCTATCACTGAGTGAATTGTACGTTCGTTCCATTGATTAATGCCACTATTGTAACGTAATTGTAAACTATTTACACATTGATGTGACGGGTTAGTTTAGATTAACTTTTGAAAAGATATTTATTTTTTATAGTTTAAAAAAAATTTAACAAATAAAAATTATTTTATATTTAGATATATTTTTTTAAAAAAATTTTAAGTATTAAAAGGTTTTTTATTTTTACTTTTTAAAAATAAAGTATTATTAACTTTTAAAAAAATAAATAATTTATTTTTTAATAAAAATACTTTTTTCTTAAAGATAAATCCAAATATATTTTAAATTAAATAAAAATATTTTATTAAAAAAATTACTTTTTTTTTTCATGCTCTCTTTTGGATTTGGAATGTTCTTTGACTTTGACCATTTCATTATCTATAGTTTATAACATATATAATAAAAAAATTGGTGTATAATTTTTTAAAAAAAATTATTGTTATATATATTCATAAAAAACAATTTTGTCATTTATACATAACTTGAACCCATAATTTTTTATTTAAATTAAGAAAATATTTGTCTACTTATTTTCTATTATTATATTTATTTAACAAATAAAACTAATATACATAATTATAATATATGGTAAAGTATTAAATTGGTCTTTTACGTTTGGACATAATTTTATTCTGATCTTTAAGGTTTAAAATGTCCTATTTGAATAAGAAAAAATAATTTAGCTTCAATTTAATCCCACCGTGACTCACGGTCCGTGAGCTCAAAATTAAATGATTAACGAAATATCCTACAAAACAGCAGTACAAGAATAAGGTCGATAATCTGGAGAATAAGTACAAGCTCCAGAAGCACAAAATCAACCGCGGATGCATCAATACATTTATTTATCATTTTTCTTATGATTTAAATGAAATATTTTTTATAAAACTAAGGAAAATGATAAATATATATTTTGATGTATCTATGGTTGATTTTGTACCTCTAGAGCTTGTACTTATTCTCCAAATTATTAACCTTGTTTTGTACTACTGTCATGTAGGACATTTTATTTATTATTTAACTTTGACCTCACGGTGGGATTACATTGATACTAAATAAAACTTTTTAAAATTTAAATAAGACACTTTAAATCTTAAGGACCAAAACAAAATTACGCCCAAACGTAGGAGATTAATTTAGTACTTTATACTATAATAAAAATCTAAGTATTTGGAGTAACTACTTTGGTCTCTCTCACATTGTCATTAGTAGTCTCTCTCATATTGTCTCTCATGCATAGTAGTTGGAAAAATGTTTTAAAGTTATATTTGTTAAATAATACTCTTTAATTATTAAATTATAATTGTTTTTACATTTATTGTGTTATATACAATATATTAATACTTAAAAAATTAAAAAATGAAACACCAAATAATTGAGCTTGCTTATTTGCTCAATGTAGAATTCATAATTTAATATCAAATAAATATAATATTGATTTTTCCAATAAATTATATAATTAAATTTTTTTATCAATATTTTCTTGTTTTATATACTAGCATCCCAACAAACTTGTAAATTATTAAGAAGAAAGAGATTCAGCAGAATTATGAAAAAAAAAATGAAGAACATGTAAAGAGAATTATGTAGATAAAGGTGTGTGATCTAATTTATGATTAATCATGTTACGGCCTGGCCCAGGCCACTCACGGGTCGACCCGACCCACTGATGACCCGACCCGAGCGGTCGGGCACATGCAGTTCACTACGCGACCTGGACACGCGTCCCTGACAGCTCTCCACTACAGTTGTAAGGAAGCTTCGAGGAAGGTGGGCCTGTTCTTATAGGGCCCACCCCTGACACGGTATAAATAGGGAAGGACCTGCCCGTCCCCCAAGGTACGTCACTCTGTCCACCTATCATACTACCCACCTGCACACTAGCTGACTAGAGCGTCGGAGTGTCTTTGCAGGTGACACCCCCTCCTTCCTTCCACAACGAGAGCTCGGCAACTCGGCAGATCCAAACCCGGCATGGCCACGATTGAAGCGTTATCCCCCCTCAAATAATCACCTGACCTATCCGGCAACCGACAACCGAACATTGGCGCCGTCTGTGGGGAATGCCTAAATGGACGTTGTGCCAGGCCCCGGAGACCAAGGCCGAGGAGCCAGAGCAGAAGGGGCGGCCTCCGTCGCCTTACTAAGAGGATGGCGAAGGTCCCCCCAACAACACACTGAACCACACACAAGGACGCGACCCTTCGGGGGAACGGGCGGCGACAGCGCCATAATAATGCAGGAGCTACATCACAGGGTCCAGAACCTGGAGCGGCAACTGGCCGACCAGGAGCGCGACGGACGAACTACCGATCCCAGCTACACCCCATCCCGTGAGAGCCAAGAGAGAGACTCCCACCGAAGCCATATGCGACGCACCTCCGCATCCCGAACGGAAGCGGAGAGCACCCGTGAAGAGTCTCCCATCCCGAGAAGATGAAATGACACGATCATCTACTCCCGAGGCAAAGAAACGCGTCGCACAGCACGAGATCGAGAAGACGGGGAAGGGAGGTCCGAGAGGAAACGGCAACCCGTGATAATGGGCGCCACCCCATTCCACCGATCCATCCTCGAAGTCCGGCTGCCGAAGCACTTCGACAAACCAACGAACATGAGGTATGATGGAACTCAAGACCCTCTAGAACACCTCACGGCCTTCGAAGCAAGGATGAATCTAGAAGGAGTGGGGGACGAGGTGAGGTGCCGAGCCTTCCCGGTAACCCTGGCAGGACCCGCGATCAGATGGTTTAACGGCCTCCCTCAGGGGTCCATCTACGGATTTTCAGACATCAGTCGTGCATTCCTGGCCCAGTTTACAACACGAATAGGAAAGGCAAAGCACCCGATCAACTTCCTGGGGGTAACCCAGAGACAGGGAGAGCCGACCAGAAAATACCTGGATCGGTTCAACGACGAATGCTTGGAAATCGACGGCCTAACCGACTCGGTGGCCAGCCTTTGCCTGACGAATGGCCTCCTCAATGAGAACTTTCGAAAACATCTTACCACGAAACCAGTTTGGACGATGCACGAGATCCAAACGGTAGCCAAGGAGTATATAAACGATGAGGAAGTCAGCTAAGTCGTGGCTGCCAATAAACGGCAGTCCGGCTACAGCCAACCTCGGCAACAAGGTAGCAGAGAAAGGCTAAGGGAACAAGCCAGGGAAGGAGCTCCAACCAAGGCACCCAGGCCATTCCCCCGGGTCGGGAAATTCACCAACTACACTTCGCTCACCTTTCCCATCACGAAAGTTTATCAACAAATAGCTGAGAAAGGAATCCTGCCGAAGCCCCGGCCACTCAAGGACCGTACGGGAGGAAACAAGAACTTCTATTGTGACTACCACAAAGGCTATGGTCACCAAACACAGGACTGCTTTGACCTGAAGGATGCACTAGAACAAGCAATAAGGGAAGGTAAGCTAGAAGAATTCTCCCATCTTATCAGGGAGCCGAGGAGACGTTATCGCGACAAAGACGAAGAAGGCAAAACCCGTTCGGCAAAACGGCGACAAGAACCAGAAGACAAAGATGACGGACTCACCGTGATCAACGTGGTGACAGCCAAAAATGCCGCACCGAGGTCACGATCCGCGCACAAAAAAGATGCTAAGGTCTTGGCGGTCTCCTCCTCGTTGGTGCGAAACTCTAAGAAGCCCCCTCCATTTCTTTCGGCCCGGAAGACCAATGGTTCAACGACGCCCCAGAAAACCCACCCATGGTCATCACGGCCAGAGTGGGAACCGGTCTAGTCAAACGAATCCTTGTCGACACGGGGGCTAACTCGAACATCATGTTCCGCAACGTATTTGACGCACTGGGGCTAAGGGACGCCGACCTAACGACTCACCAGCATGGGGTCATTGCGTTGGGCGACCACTTCATCAAACCTGATGGGGTAATATCCTTGCCGATCTCAGTGGGACAGACACAAGGCCGAAGATCGACGATGGCCGAGTTCGTGATCCTCCGAGATTCCACTGCCTACAACATCATTTTGGGAAGGAAGACGATTAACGATATTGAAGCAATAATCAACACGAAGCTGCTAGTCATGAAGTTCGTTACCGATGACGGCTCTATTGGGTCCATAAGAGGAGACCTTGAGATGGCAGTCGCTTGCGACAATGCCAGCCTCTCCTTAAGGAAAAAATCCAAAGAGGCGTCCGGCGTGTTCCTAGCTGACCTGGACGCCAGAGTAGACGACAAACCGAGACCGGAACCAGAAGGGGACTTGAAAAAATTCAGGATCGGTGACACGGAGGAAAAATTCACGTTCATCAACAAGAATCTCCCGCATGAGTTAAAGGAGCCCTTGGTTGAAATGATAAGGGCCAATAGGGATCTGTTTACCTGGACACCGGCCGACATGCCGGGCATTGACCCTGAAATTATGTCACAACACCTGGCCGTCAAGTCGGAAGCACGCCCGGTAGCCCAACGGAGGAGGAAGATGTCGCGCGAGAGGGCGGAGGAGGTGGCCAGGCAAACGGCCAGCCTCCTAGAGGCAGGTTTCATACGAGAAATAGACTACTCGACATGGCTCTCGAATGTAGTTCTGGTAAAAAAGCACAACGGCAAATGGAGAATGTGCGTAGACTACTCTGACCTTAACAAGGCATGCCCCAAGGACTGTTTTTCCCTCCCTAACATAGACGCGCTCGTCGATGCTGCAGCGGGCTACCGTTATCTGAGCTTCATGGACGCCTACTCCGGCTACAACCAGATACCGATGCACCGTCCAGACGAAGACAAGACGGCGTTCATAACGCCGGGAGGAACCTTCTGTTATAAGGTGATGCCATTCGGCCTAAAAATGCAGGGGCAACATATCAAAGGCTAATGAACAGGATATTCCACGACCTCATAGGCAAGACGGTCGAAGTCTATGTGGACGACATCCTCGCGAAAACAACGTGACCCGACGACCTCCTGAACGACCTGGCAAGTGTGTTCGCGTCTCTCCGACGACACGGCATGAGGCTGAACCCCCTCAAATGCGCCTTCGCCATGGAAGCTGGAAAGTTCCTAGGATTCATGATAACTCAGAGAGGGGTAGAAGCCAACCCAGAGAAATGCCAAGCGATACTCCAGATGAAAAGCCCAGGTTGTATCAAGGACGTCCAAAGATTGGCAGGGCGGCTGACCTCGTTATCCCGGTTTCTCGGAGCGTCGGCAACAAAGGCCCTACCGTTCTTTAACCTCATGAGGAAAGGGATAGCATTCGAATGGACACCCGCATGCGAGGAAGCCTTTATGCACTTCAAGGAAATCCTGGCGGCACCCCCTGTGCTCGGGAAGCCAAAGGACGGAGAACCGTTATATCTATACCTCGCCATAACAGGAGAAGCCCTGGCCGCAGTCCTAGTGCGAGAAGAAGGGAGGGCTCAACAACCAATCTACTTCGTTAGCAGAGCCCTGCAAGGGGCAGAATTAAGGTACAGCAAACTGGAAAAGCTAGCTCTAGCACTCTTGACCTCCTCACGGAGGTTAAAGCAATACTTCCAAGGCCACCAGGTTGTCGTAAGAACGGACCAGGGAATCCGACAAGTACTCCAAAAACCCGATTTGGCGGGAAGGATGATGACTTGGTCCATTGAACTTTCCCAATACGACATACGATATGAACCCCGGCAAGCCATCAAGGCACAAGCGATGGCAGATTTTTTAGTAGAA
Organism: Arachis hypogaea; assembly: GCF_003086295.3. Taxonomy (NCBI): domain Eukaryota; kingdom Viridiplantae; phylum Streptophyta; class Magnoliopsida; order Fabales; family Fabaceae; genus Arachis; species Arachis hypogaea. The sequence continues at coordinate 104,599,420 of NC_092045.1, read as the reverse complement.
GTAACGGGAGAACCAACCGAAGAAACGAGCACATGGTGGAAGCTCCACGTGGACGGAGCCTCCAACCAGACGTCCGGGGGCGCCGGGATCATCCTAGAAAGCCCGGCGGGAGTCGTATACGAGCAGACGATCAGGCTCGAATTTCCCGTTTCAAACAACCAAGCGGAATACGAAGCCCTCATAGGGGGCTTAACCCTAGCAGCGGAAATCGGGGCAACAAGGCTGGAAATATGGAGCGATTCGCAGGTCGTCACCTCCCAGGTAAACGGAAACTATCAAGCCAGAGACTCATTGTTACAAAAGTACTTGGAAAAAGTCAAGAACTTAAGCCAAAAGTTTGAGGAGGTCACGGTCCACCACGTTCCCAGGGAGAGGAACACACGGGCAGATCTCCTATCAAAATTGGCCAGCACAAAATCGGGAGAAGGCAACCGGTCCCTCATCCAGGGCATGATGAGGGAGCCGGTAGTCACCTTGCATCTGTCAAGGCTGGGCTCTTCATGGCTAGACCTCATCACGAGCTTCCTAGAAAGTGGCGAACTCCCTGAAGATAAAAAGGCCGCCGCGAAACTGAGGAGAGAAGCAGCCAAATACGCGGTAATTCAAGGACAACTATTCAAGAAAGGGCTCAACCAGCCCCTACTGAAGTGTTTACACCCCGACCAAACGGACTACGTCCTCAGGGAAGTCCATGAAGGCTGCTGCGGACACCACATAGGAGGCAAAGCCCTAGCAAGAAAGTTAATCCGAGCTGGATACTATTGGCCGTCAATGATGGCAGACTCTAAAGAATTCGTCAGAAAATGTGTCAAATGTCAAGAGAACGCCGATTTTCATAGAGCACCGGCCTCCGAGTTAAGTCTGTTAACGTCCTCCCGACCATTCTCGCAGTGGGGAGTCGATCTCTTGGGACCCTTCCCAGTCGGTCCTGGGCAAGTCAAGTATCTCATAGTCGCCATCGATTACTACACCAAATGGATAGAAGCCGAGCTGCTGGCCAGCATATCTTCATCCAATTGCAGGAAATTCATGTGGAGGCAGGTGATAACGCGATTCAGAATTCCAGAAGTCGTTATCTCGGACAATGGCACGCGGTTTACCGATAAGAAGTTCACGGAATTCCTCACCGGCTTGGGTATAAGACAGAAGTTCTCCTCGGTAGAGCACCCCCAGACAAACGGACAGGTGGAATCCGCGAACAAGATTATCCTGTTAGGACTGAAGAAGCGATTGGATAACAAAAAAGGTGCTTGGACCGACGAACTAGCCTCGGTCCTCTAGTCTTACCGAACAACCGAACAGTCTTCTACTAAGGAAACTCCTTTCTGACTGACATACGGGTTATATGCGGTAATACCCGTGGAGATCGGGGAACCGAGTCCTCGTCTACTTTTGAAAGGAGTGGAGGAAGCCGTGGAGAAGGACCTAATAGATGAAGCAAGAGAAATGGCCCATTTGACAGAAACAGCGCTGAAACAAAGAATGGCCCTGCGCTATAACACCAAAGTTCTCAAAAGGGAGTTCGAGCCAAACGATCTCGTCCTAAGGCGTAACGACATCGGCTTACCAACCCCTCGAGTAGGCAAGCTAGCGGCAAACTGGGAAGGTCCCTATAGAATAAAAAAAGTGATGGGCAAAGGCGCTTTCAAGTTAGAAAGGCTCAATGGCAAGGAAGTCCCGAGAACGTGGAACGCAAACAACCTGAGAAGATTTTACTCCTAGAGCCTGAGATGACATACCTACTAATCGAGCTAAGTATTAATTCGTGGATTTGTACTTTTCGTTATGCCCTACGGCCTTTTATGCAATTACCGAATAAGATATACTTGTGCAAATTTTCTCTCCTTTGTTTTGTTCGCCTTTTCTGGACAACCCAATACGCAAGCGAATTCATCACAAATCGACAACGATGTGCGGCCCTGGGACTGATCACCCCGGGAGCCCATCAATAACGACAATGGCAAAACGGCTACACCGGAAAGCCACGACCCGGCCTAGCCGGGATATCATCAACACGGCAAAACGAACAACAGCCACAAGTCAATGACGGTTAATATAAACGATAACACAACCAGGAAAATGAGAAAGTATTAACTACAATAAAACGCACAAGCAACTCAAAGAGTCAATTGTTCACCAAAGCCAAAACAAAACGGCTAAACCAAAGTTTTATAACAGAAAAAGAGAATTCACTTCTTGGGTACGTCAACAATTTTGCCATCCTTGATCACCTTGAAGACACCAATCACCGATGTGTCAAAGTCAGGAGCAACAACTTTGACCTGAGCTTTAAGGGCCTCCTCGGTTGCCAGGATCGCACCTTTCCCCTGCTTGACGACGTCTTTATACTTTGTTTTTAACGCTGCCAATTCAGCCTCCACAGCTTGTTTCTCTTTCTCCACCTCGGCCGCCCGTTTTTGTGCCACGCCGACCTGACTCTCTAAAGCCATTTCGCGCTCGACAAGACGTGAAACCGTGGCGTCCGACTCTTCCAACTTCTTCTCGGCGGTAGTAACCTTCTTCTCGGCAGCAGTAGCTTTCTTCTCGGCGGCGTCAAGCTTCTCTTTAGATTGGGTCAGCTGCTCCCGGAGAGTCTCAACTTCACTTTTAAGCTCATTATTAGCCTTCCCAGCAGATTCCAACCTCCTACGAAGGGATTCCATCCCAGACAGTTCGAACTCGGCTTTCCGAGCTATCACTGCGCCGCGCAAGAGGGTACGATACATCCACCTCGCCTGCCCGGCAAGGGATGACTCATGAAAATGCTCTTCAGTACCAGGAATCAACTGGGAATCTATAAAGTTCCCAGCATCAAAATTCCTCTCCATGACAGTAAGAACCCCCTCAGGACTGGACGACGTCTTCCTTTTCCTTTTGAAGCTAGGGACCTCTTCCACCTCGTCATCGGCATCAGGGTTACACGTCGAACCCCCAGTGCCGATCACCTCGCGGAAGGGGAAGACGTGAACCGCCTTGTCACCTTCGATCGAGGCACCTTGAGCTGAGGTGCCGGTCTCGTCGACCTCAACCCCTTGCTCGGAAGCGGCCTTGTCCTCGGGGGGAGCAGCAGATTTCTCAGCAGCAGATTTCTCATTACCTCCCTCGTCGTCACTTGCACACAGGAAGGTTTGGAACAAGTTAGGGAGACCCATTATCTCGGCAGACATTCCCACTGTATAAAAAAAAAAAGAAGAAGTCGGTTAGTCACAATGAGTTATTAAGAAAAACAAGAAGCTAAGAGACAAAGCAAGCAAAAATTCCTCACAAATATAGTTTCGACCGGCCTCCCGGTCACCCATAAGGAGGTGAGGATTCACTTGATTCCTCCCAAAGACTGCCAACAACACATCGGCAATCCTCCTGTCCACCGCAGACATGCCCTTATAGGACACTTTAACAAAGGCGTTGGACCCTGCCCCGAAGCTCCAATAGGTCGGGATAAGGCGGGCCCCCTCTAATGACAACCAAAAGGGATGACGACCTTTGACCAGACGGACCTTGAAATATTTATCTTTAAATCCATGGTAGGAGTCCTCAAACAGACCAAAAATCCTCCGACCTTGGGCAGACCGGAAGGACATGAACCCCTTCTTATGTTTCCCTTCCTTCGAAGGGTTTGTAAGATTGAAAAAGAAAAGAAAAACATCTACAGAGACCGGCAGCTCGAGATATTCACAAACCATCTCGAAACAGCGGATTGAAGCCCAGCTGTTCGGATGCAACTGCGACGGCACCACGGAAATCCGACCTAGAAGCGCCATTTGGAAGGCGGAAAACGGAATACGGACTCCCACTTGTGTAAACATGGATTTGTAGAACCAAATCCAGTCGGCAACTCGGGGGGCGTGGAAATTAAGCTCGTACAAGCGCTCATGAGGAGCCAGGATGAAGACGTCGTAATTAGCCTCCTCATCTGTCCCTCCGCATAGGCACTCATTCTAACGGAACTCGGTGAGCTCCTCCTCGCCCATTTGGTTGGGAGAGTCCTTTAAATCGAAAACAACCCAGGCGTAGGGGTCATACGCCGCGGGAGAAGGGGAAGCCCGGGAGGCGGTGCAAGCCATACCTACATGGGGGACCATCCAGTCAGTCTAAGAGGTCGGGTGCTCGGAACGAATACAGAAGTTACCCCCACACTACTCCCTAAGGTTAAACAAAACCTACCCTGGAATGGCACCCCTCCCCTAACATGCCTAACCAGCATCGAAAGGCCACATAACAACAAAAACCAAGCAAATACAAGCAACAAGCATGTAAGAACGAAGCAGAAAAGAGAAGAATTCAAGAAATACCTGAATTGGTTGTAAAAGCAAAGAAGGATGAGGGGAGGATGCACGAGGGCGCTGCAACGATGCTCTGAAACTTTGGGGAGAGGATACTGATGAACGGATTTTTGACGGCTTAGAATTTCACAAATGAATTCTCGTTGCAAGTATAGTTTCTAAACCAACAATAATCCTTTCATACAAAAGATTATTTGTCACAAGTAACAAACCCCTAATTTTATAAACCGAAGTATTCAAACCTCGGGTCGTTCTCCCTAGGAATTACAATAAAGTGCCTTGTTATTGGTTAGAAATGTGTTTTGGGGTTTTGGATAAGAAGCATGAAAAGTAAATGGCAATGAAAATAAACTAACAACTATAAAAGGCTCTTGGCAAGGTATGAAAATTAGAAGTCCTATCCTAGTTATCCTTCTCAATTGTGATGAGAATTGTTCATTGCTACCACTTAGTTAACCCTTACTAAATAAGGGAAAGTCAAGTGGATGAATTGACTTGAGCCACAAGTCCTAGCCAACTCCCAAGGATAGACTAGCTTTAGTGCACTCCAAACCAATTAGCAATTTCTCCAATTACCAATCAACAAAGGAATTAGATAACTCAAGTATCACTAATTACTCTACCTAGGCCAAGAGGAACAAAATCTATACTATATCTAGAAGAGGCATTTCAACAAACACATAAAAGGCAATAAAAGTAAACAACATAAATTGCAAGAATTAAAGAGAGATCTAACTACAAAGGCAAGAGATCAACAATAGAAAAGCAAAGAAGAACAATTATTATGAATTACCTCTTATTGAATTGAAAGAAAATGGAAGGAACAATAGTAGATCTACAACAAAGTATAAGAACAACATAAAGGAAATTACAACAAAAGAATAGAAGAAGATGAATGTAGCAACAAAGAATTGAAAGGTAGAAGTAGAAGAAATCAAAGATTAAAACCTAGATCTAAGAACTAATCCTAATCCTAATCCTAGAGAGAAGTGAGAGCTTCTCTCTCTAGAAACTACTTCTAGAACTAAACTATGACTAATGGTAACTAAATTCTAAAGTATGAAAGTATGTTCATTCCCCCTTCAATTCTTGGCTTAAATAGCATCAGAAATGAGTTGGATTGGGCCCACAAGGCTTTAGAATTCGCTGGCCACGTTTTGCTTTAAATGAACCAGGTGGCAGCAACGGCGCGTGCGCGTACTATGCGCGTACGCACCACCATACGTGTAGCAACTATGGCAAATCTTATATCGTTGCGAAGCCCCGGATGTTAGCTTTCTAACCCAACTAGAACCACATCATTTGGACCTCTGTAGCTCAAGTTATGGTCGTTTAAGTGCGAAGAGGTCGGCTTGACAGCTTTCCGGTTCTTTCATTTCTTCATGAGTTCTCCAACTTTTCATGCTTCTTTCTTCATTCCCTTGATCCAATCTTTGCCTCCTAAACCTTAAATCACTTAACAAACATATCAAGGCATCTAATGGAATCAAGGAGAATTAGATTTAGCTATTTTAAGTCCTAAAAAGCATGTTTTCACTCTTAAGCACAATTAAGGGAGAAGTTATAAAACCATGCTATTTCATTGAATAAATGTGGGTAAAAGGTTATAAAATCCCCTAAATCAAGCATAAGATAAGCCCTACAAATGGGGTTTATCAGATAGCAGGAAGATAGAAGAAACAGGAGTGTGCAGAGAGTGTAAAAGAGGAAAAAACAAAATTGACTGTTTAAAACTGCCTCCCAGGAAGTGCGAAAAATCTGAGGGCATAAGAGTCTTTGCAAACGGGGTTTTTTACCCCATTATGATCATTCAATGCTCAGTGCGAGGAACGAGGCGACGAAACGGTTGTTTGGGCAACCAAGAGACACGCGCATAGGGGGCATGTCCCTCCCACAAGCGGCCGACCTGACGAGGATGAATGAAACAAAGTAACACGCCATTGATAGCTCCCGCGACTACCACTGGCGCGTGGGGGCACTGTTACGGCCTGGCCCAGGCCACTCACGGGTCGACCCGACCCACTGATGACCCGACCCGAGCGGTCGGGCACATGCAGCTCACTACGCGACCTGGACACGCGTCCCTGACAGCTCTCCACTACAGCTGTAAGGAAGCTTCGAGGAAGGTGGGCCTGTCCTTATAGGGCCCACCCCTGACACGGTATAAATAGGGAAGGACCTGCCCTTCCCCCAAGGTACGTCACTCTGTCCACCTATCATACTACCCACCTGCACACTAGCTGACTAGAGCGTCGGAGTGTCTTTGCAGGTGACACCCCCTCCTTCCTTCCACAACGAGAGCTCGGCAACTCGGCAGATCCAAACCCGGCACGACCACGATTGAAGCGTTATCCCCCCCCTCAAATAATCACCTGACCTGTCCGGCAACCGACAACCGAACAAATCATCACAATGAATATATATTATGCGTTATCTAAGAGTATTTATATTAGAGTAAAATGCATATTTAAACTAAATAAAGGCAAATATTGTACTAAATAACCAAAAGAAAAAATGTTACATGAATATCCTAAAAAGATATTTTTATGTAAATCGAATGAGCCCATTTGAATTACATAATTCAACACTAATTCGAATAAGACAAATTCGAATTAATAGTGATACACACAAATCGAATTTGACAAATTCGAATTATGCATGCATGGAGTGCCCTACTTAATCGAATCATATTGATTCGAATTATACATGCAAGGACGTCCCTAATAATTCGAAACAACCTGTTTTGATTTACACTTATAAATGTTCTTATATAATTCGAATTTGACTAATTCGAATTACCAAGAACATGTAAATCAAACTAGGTAAATTCGATTTACTTAGGCCCCAACATATATAAATATGATGTGAACGTGAATTCCTCCCATAAGAGTGAAACACAATGGCTAGTGAGGAGAATTTTTTAGTGTTGGTGCACTATAGAGGGTCGATTAAGAAAAAAACACGCTCTGCTATTAAGTTTACTGATAAGGATCCCCTCAGTATTTTTCTGTAACCTACAACGAGTTTTGCTGAATTCCTAAATTCTATAATCCAAAACTGGGATTGCAAGGCGTGAAACCAGTTGAGAAGTTATTCTATCGCATTCCGATTTCAGTTTTGCGAGATGTGAAATACGATTCGTTTGTCAATAGGGAGTGACGAGGATTTGGAGGTTCAGTTTCATTGTTGTCAGCAGTTTTCCGAGGTCAGGACACCTGAGCTGTTGGCCAAACTTGTGGATGTAGTCTCTAACTCAGGTGATTTGAACTGGAATCCCCAAGCTCCAGCAACGGCAGCCTGTTCTAGTTCGAGGCTTGTTGGTGCCTCTTCATCTGTATCTGTGATTGCACCTCAGGCAATGGTGGTTGTGTCTCTGTCCTTTGTAGCTGATCTCAACCGTAGTGGTGATAGAGAAGTTGATATTATTGATACGGTGCCAGTTTTATTACAGGGTGGGACACCGGATGGTATAGACGATGTATTGCAGGATGATGATGATGATGATGATGATGTGGAGCCAGACATTATTGCCGATGATATTGGTGATGACATAGCAGCGAGTAATCCAGCTGGGGCTGGCGGAGCGTCCAGCTCAGGGACTCAGCAGTACCCCCCACCCCCAATTTTTAACTTTGGACTTGGATGCCATGAGATAGTAGGAGGTTTCTGGAAAACCTGTTGGATTTGGTGCCAGAGATACACAGGGTACTAGGGGTCTAGCGGAATTTCAGGTTGGTCAGCAGTTTCAGAACAAAGAGGAGGTAGTGTTAAGCGTGAATACTTATAGCATCCGACGCGGGATACAGTATAAAGTGGTGGAGTCCGATTATCGCAAGTACTTTGGAAACTGTAAGGAATTTGGCAATGGGTGCACATGGTTGATTAGGGTCAGTCTTCACCAGCGTAGAGGTATTTGGGAGGTAAAACGGTACAATGGACCTCATACTTGTCTAGCTACGTCGATCTCGAGCGATCACAAGAGTCTTAATTATCATGTGATCTCGGCCTTCATACTGCCAATGGTTAGAGTTGATGCAGCCGTGTATATCAAAGTACTGATGAATGCGACAAAGGCACATTTTGGGTTTAGACCGACTTATAGAAGGGTTTGTTGGCTAAGCATAAGGCCGTGGTACAGATTTACGGAGATCAAGATGAGTCATACAATGAGTTGCCGCGATGGGTCTTAGGTGTGCAGATGATGATGCCTGGTAGTGTTGCAGTGTTGAGGACGAGTCCTGTGCGGGTGGGTGGGCAAGTGGACCAATCGCAAGCATATTTTCACCAAATTTTTTGGACATTCTCACTGTGTATTGAGGCCATCCGGCATTGCAAGCCGTTGGTCAATATTGACGGGACCTACCTGTACGGCAAATACGGGAGTACGTTGCTCGTTGTGATTTCCCGAGACGGGAACTCCAACATCTTGCATATTACATTTGCATTTGTGGAGGGTGAGAATACTGAGTTGTGGTCATTTTTTCTATCCCACCTCCGCCAGCACGTGACTCCGCAGCATGGTATTCTGGTGATATTCGATCGGCACAACAGTATCAAGGCAGCTTTTGAGGCTCCCGACGGAGGTTGGCTACCACCTGCTGCATGCCGTGCATTTTGTATTCGATATGTGGCCACAAATTTTGCCCTGACTTTTAAGGGTAAGGATGCACGTAGGCTTCTGGTGAATGCAGCGTATGCCAAGACTGAATAGTTATAATGCGTCATCGTTAAATATATAGTGTTGCTAATCTTTGAGAGATTTTAACTATATGGAGTGGTTGAAATACTCACATTCTCAGCCTATAAGAGATCTATTCTGAGCCTCCAACTCACAACTCGAGCTCCCTTCTCACTCGCTGTAGGGTTGTGACCTGACCAATTGCAACCCAAACCCAGGTTATCACTAAATGAAGCTAACACCAAATAATTGGGACAAATTTTCTCTTTTGAATAGAATAGTAACTCGAAGCCAAAAGCCAGCCAAACATATCATGTCCAGTGGGTCTGAATCTAGGGAACCGCTAGAAGATTCATGACTGAAGCAGCTGTAATGGTCTGGCTAACTTCACCCCATGTCTGCTCGCCATGTGGCACATGCACCGGTATAACCATGAGAGAGCAGCTGATCCCCAACTGCACCCACCCATGTCCTCAAGCCTGGCTACGTATGGCAGCCACCTAATGTGAATACAAGTACCAGACTTGTCGCCAAATAGTTAAGTCCCCAACAGCATCATGATATAGGCCTGGGCATACCTCCTAACAGTGGCCTCATCTATCATCAAGAAGCTCTCTAAATGCCTACGAGAACCAACTGCATTACACTGCGAACTTGTCAATACAGTTTGCAGGAGGCAATAAACCCAATAGCTCCTCGAACCATGTCCAAGTTGGGTGACCACCCTCGATGTACGTCACAAAATCTGTCAGGCAACCACTGACATGATGTCCATCGATTGGCAGCTTTAACTGGTACGCCACGTCCTGCAGTGTAATCGTGCATTCTCTGAACGACATATGAAATGTGTGCATCTTCGGATGCCATCGCTCCACGAACGCACTAACCAGCGGCTCATCCAACTTAAACCAAGTCTCGTTCAGCCTCGTAAGATGGTATAAACTGACCATCTGCAAGTACGGAACAATCCTTTTGTTCAGGCGCATACGCTACTGCCGTCGCATGCTCATGATACATCGATGAGGCTGCATAAAAAACGTATCAGATTGTCTCTCATCTCAGAACATATTTATACAACATTATCAAACTAATACATATCTTAATCCAAAGAATACAACTTGTACGCAACCAAATAATGTTACGCATTCAAATACATCATATATGCATCAAGCTGGGTGTAATAAAAAATAGTATAACATTAACAAAAGCATTTACTTTAACGACTAAGTTTAATAGTAACACAAAAAACTTACTCTAAATAAGTTGCACCCTCACTGTCTTTACTACTCATACTCTTCTATTTATTTGTAATCACTATCCAAATTAAAAATTGCTCCATTGCATCTCTAGAAACTAATAAATTACTAACACAACAACTCTATCTAACTTAACAATTTTAAATAATGACTAGTTATAAGAAACAAAAAAAAAATAACACATGAAATATTTTCGAAAAAAATGTGCGCACTAACTTTTTCATTGATGACACCAGCTATATGAGCGACTTCATCCAAACGATAAAGTCAGTCCGGGTTATCCCCCATCAATGGAATATCTGAATGTTGAACGCTACTTTGGAGTTTTAGAATAGTGTTTTCTCTGGGATTTAGTGGGACAATGGTTTGAAATTGTAGTTCGAATTAACTCAACTCGATTTATATTTATAGGGTAAGTATTGGTAATTCGAATGAGTCCAATTTGAATTACCTTGGGCTGCTCCTTGGTGGTAATTCGAATCAACTCACTTTGAATTAGTTATTATGGGCAAATCGAAACAACTTGTTTCAAATTACCATGTGCTCAAAACTGGGTATAATTCGAATTAGTGAGGTATTCACGTATATACATAATTCGAACCAATGTGATTCGATTTAATGTAAGATTTTGTCCATACATAATTCGAATTGCTCTCCTTCGATTTGTAATTTCTCTAGTAATTCGAATTGCATTGATTCGAATTAGTGTTGGATTTTATAATTCGAATAGGCCTCGTTCGATTTACATAAAAACGTCCACTTGAGAGATCTGAATAATATTTTTTATTTTGGATGAATTGTGTAATTTTAGTTTCAGTTTAGTTTAAATATGCATTTTACCCTTTATATTACACATATGCTAACAAAATAACTAATTATTCTACGGATTAAACAACTCTAATGCTAGCTAGAGCCAAATTACTTGAGCTCTAAGCTAATTGATTTTATCTGTTCTAATTTTAACTTAATTTATTACAAATCTCACATCTTTTTTACTTTAGATTCTTAAAAAATTTATAAGCACAAAACGTTACTTATCTCATGAGTTAGCCCTACTCATGATCATTTCTGGACATAGAGTATACATTAGACTTTTTATGGTATGACTAAAATTATATTTATTTCTAAATATATTTACTCTATTTAAAAATATGTTTTTTTCTATAAATAAATTATTTGAAAACTATATAGAATTTTTAATTAAAATTATAATTATTAAATTTACATACACTTTTAAACTATGGAATCAATTTTTTTTTTTAAGTTAATGAGTAACTAAATAATAGAAAGAGATAGAAAAGAACAAAATTGAGTTAATGTTGGTTGAAGAATTTGATTCTTAAATAATTTTTTTCTTAATTATATGAGTATTACACAGTTTATAATTAAGTATATTCTAACATCGCTAAAAGCAAGTGATTTTTTAGCAATCTAAATTCTAGAAGTTACCACAAATTTGTTTATCAATTCAATAATTATTTAATTAAGAGTAATTGAAGTTTTTGATGATTCTAAGTAAAGTAAAATGGGTGAAGAAGTGTGACAACCTTATCACCATGTCCAAATGTGATTGTTGTTTGTCGGTTAATGTCGTCTCTGCAAATGCTGGCACAGTCAGAACTCATCAGAACTGAGAAGTGAATTCGTGAATGCTCTAAGAAGAGATCATCATCAATGGCAGCAGTTCAATTCTTTGCCTAATGGACTTTAAAAGTTGACAAAGAAAAGGGTTCTTCTTTGCCTTTAACGCTCATTTGAAACCTATTACTTTTATAGCAATATAAACTTTATTATGGAATAATATTCACTTTTCTTAGTATGAATATTCTCGCTGCCGCTACATATTTATTTTTGTGGCAATATAACTGCCACAAATCCACATCTATATATGTATCACTACCTCATCATCGTTCCAAAGAAAAAATAAGGACCAAACAAATTTTATTCTATATTCAATTATATTTATTCGTTTTAAAAAATCATACATGTTGAGTCTAAATAACTACATTACCCTTACTTTGAAGAAGTAGCGGAGATAGTTTAGTTGGGGAAAAATGTAGGTAATTTTAATTTGTTCATTAGAAGTTGATTTTGCATCTGTCTATACAAAAATAAATAAGAGTACTACTACAAATATAAGTCCTTTTGACATACAAGTTAATCCAAACATAATAAAATATATTTTCTCATAATGCGCGCGTAAAAATTACGTTCCTTTTTCTATTTCGGGTTCTTCCTCCTCTTCCTACTCTTTCTTCTTCTTCTCCTTCTTCTTTGCATTTCACTTCCTTTTTCTTCGCGTGTTTCATCTTCATCGTCGTTTTTTATTACTGTTATTGTTGTTGCATTTTTTTCCTTCTCTTTCTTTTGATTTTGCAACATTATGTATTTTTTTTTCTCCAAAAAAGAATTATGAGAATATGAAATAAGAATATGAAGAAGAAGAAGCAGCAAAAGATAAGGAAGAGGAAGAGGAAGAGTTTTGAATTATGCAGAACTTATTAGCACACATACACCGAAAATTCTTAAACAATACAATCAAATATTTTCGTGTTACACCCAAATTTGCTGCAAATACAAAAAAAAATATTTCTTTTAATGCTACATTTTTTTCTTCTTCTTTTTTTCTTATTTCTTTCTTTATTTTAGTTGAATAAATGTAAGTTTATCCTCTTCCAAGTAATTTTTCAGTATTATGTATTTCTTCTTCTTCTTTGTTTGATTTTTTTTGTTTTTATTCTTGTTAAAATAGTAAAATAAGAAGAAACATGAGAAGGTAAAATAAAAAGAAAAAGATGAATAAGAAAAAAAGAAGATAGAGATGATGATGAAAAAAAAAGAAACAATAGAAAATGAAGAGGAGGAAGATGAAGGGTTTTGAATTATGCAGAACTTATCAGCACACATACACTAAAAATTTTTAAACAATACACTCAAATATCTTTGTGTTACACCCAAATATCTTCGTGTTATACCCAAATTTGCTGCAAATATAGAAAAATATTTCTTCTAATGCTGTATTTTTTCTTCTTTTTTCCTTATTTCTTTCTTTCTTTTAGTTGAATGAATGTAAATTCATTTTCTTTGAAGAAATTTTGTACCATTATTATATGTTTCTTTTTCTTCTTTGTTTGATTTTTTATTTTTATTCTTGTTAAGAGAGTAAAACAAGAAGAAACTTGAGAAGATAAAATAAGAAAAAAAGATGAATAAAAAAAAGAAAAAGATGATGATGACGATGATGAAAAAGAAGAAGAAGAAGCACCAGAAGATAAGGAGGGGGAGAAGAAGAGTTTTGAATTATACAGAACTTATCAGCATGTATACACCGAAAATTCTTAAATATACACTTAAATATCTTCGTGTTATACCTAAATTTGCTGCAAATACAGAAAAATATTTTTTCTAATGCAAAAAATTTACATTACATTCAATTCAAACTATCAACAATGAATAACAATTTTCACAAATAAAAACAATAATTTAAAATAATAATCAATTTTGTTCTGGTTCAATTGACAATTTGAACTTATCTTCGATGAAATAACTAATGATGGAGGAGAAGGAGGAAAAGAAAAAAGAAAAAGAAATTCTAATGAAAAAAGAAGGAAGAAGAGGAGGAGGAGGAGAAGGTATTGGTGACGGTGACGACGATAACGAAAGAGAAGAATAAAAAAAAAAAAAACGTGTATGCATAAATATAAATAATTTATATAAACTTGTATAGAAAAATGATTTGTATATGGAGAATAATATAATAAATAATAATTTGCACATTCCTAAAATATTAAAGGATCTTTGTTAGAAAACACGGTGTGCCAGTTGAAGCATAAAATTTATATAATTGACATTAAAAAAATATCAAATATATATTTTACTAAAAAAATTTAATATAATAAAATTATAAAATTGAATAATTACTGTATCCTAACCAAATTTATAACATAATATAAAGTGGTAATTAATGATATTGTTCTATCTTAACTAAATTCTTTATAAAGAGATCCTAAATGGGTAATCATTCTACCAAAACCAAATTCTTATTCAAAAATATAAAGTGGTAAATTGTAATATTCTACCCAAAATCAAATTTTAATTACACCTAAAATACTGAACTAATAGTATAAACACTCAAATATGAAAAAAAGATTACAAAGGTACAAACTAATATTCACTAACCAAAAGAATGAATAATGACTTGGCACATAAAATAAAATGTAGGGACATAATACATACCCAAATTTTTTTTATCATTTTCTTTCTAAGACATTTCATTGTTACTTCCGTCGCACTAAACTAAGCTAACTAAGTCACTTGTTTATACTAATTCATAGTCAGTGAAATTACACCACAAATATAACAATTTGTGATATTATCCACTTTTATATTTATGAGTTTTAAGTTAATAATCTTAGGATGAAATATTTAATTAAGTAATTAATTTTTAATCTTTAAATTAATCAAACTTTGCACTAATACACTTTCAATTAATATCTATGTTTATCAACTTGTTGTATTATTATTTTCAACTGATAAACAAATCAAAATTAATTTCTAATTCAACATAACGAAAATAATTATTCTTTCTTAAAAATTTTATATTTTTTAAAATTCAAACCAAATTGCTTAATCATCAAAATTATTGATTTTTCTTTCTTATCATCTTTTTATACCTTTTTAAAAGACAAGGAACAAAAGTACATGTCTTGTAAACTCAAATTTTCTAATTAATTTAATATTTTGTCATCTAGTTATCCTAGCTTTTAAAAATGATTTTACCAAATATTACTTTATTCACTTATGCATATATATTAAAAGAAATTTTTATTTTATCAAATATAATTATAAAATTTTTAAAAAGCCAAGCGTAGATGATTTTGCTAATGAATACATGTTAGTTAAAGAATAAAAAATACAATGTTTTATGTAAAAAGAATTAAATTACAAGTTTTGTATTCTCTATATCCAACTTTTTAAAAATTATTTTAAAGATATTTATTATTTTTCTTTTCCAAAACAATCAGACAAATTGGCACATATATGATCAAATAATTGAATTACCCAGACACCGAAAAAAAAAATTACCCAAGTTTATTTGAAGAACTCTCTAATGTACGAAATTTTCTTTTGGAAGCATATTCCTTGAACGTTTTTTGGCCATTGTTCCTCCTTAAATTTCTTCCAATTTCCGGGTTTTTTATTTTTTTTACAGACTCTTCTTAATTAGGCTTCCCTTTTTGATTGGTCAAAGTAAATTTTCATGCCAAAAATTTTCTAGCTATCTAGCATAGCTGGTGGAAAAAATTAGGATAACTTAATTAATTAAAGGTCACTCATTTTCACATTTTTCTAATGTCATTAATAATTATTTTATCTTTTTAAATATTTTAAAAAGGGAGTATGGGCTATGGACCGTTCATAAAAAAACTATTAAAAATATTTATTATTTGTCATGATGATAAGGCCCCGTCCTTACAGTTTCCATGAACCAATCTCAATTCGACAACGCATTCAGCAAAACCACAGTGGGTTTTCAAAACCACTTTTGGTTTTGGGTTATTATCGATTTATCCCTTTTCTCTTTTCCTCGAATATTATATATATAAAAAAAATTTACGTTATTTTTTTCTATACTTTTTTTTTTCGCATTTTTTAGTTTTACTATTTTTTATCAATTATTTGTAGTACTAAAATTAAAAATATATAAAAAACATATATAAAAAATAATACATGTAAAATTATTTTAGAGAAAAGGATAAATCGATTTTTGACTTTTTGATTTGTGAATATTTAAATATTTGAGAATTTAAAAATATATTTAAATAGCTGACCTCTTCAAAATCTGGATACATCGATTTCTAGGTTTAATTTGTCCTATTTTAAAAAAACTCTCAGGTATGTATCCGTATGAATTAAGTCAATACAACGTGTGTCATGTTTAATTTTTTCGTTGGGTCTGAGAGACTCAAGTGAATATAAAGGATCGATATGTTCATGTTTTAAAAAGATCAGAAATTTAAATATATTTTTAAATTCTTAAATACTTAAATGTACACGGATTAAAAGATCAAGAACCTATTTGTCTATTTCTCTTAATCTTATATATCCTAACGTATAGTATTAATAAGCATTATATTAATGTATCTATTAATTTATTTTTTATTTTTAAATGAATATAAAAATAATAAAATAAAATTAGATAAAATGATAAATTACTTATAGTTTAATAAAAAATTACTGTATTTAAATTTTGATAATTATAACAAATATTTTTTATTGATTATATGTAATAAAAGATATATAGAAAATGGTTATGTACTAATTTTTTAGAGTAAAATGACCATTAGATCTTTGAGGATTTTGATCTCGTACTGATTAGTCTTTGAAAAAGAAAATATCAATAGATCCTCCACGATAACAAATGGTAGACATGTATGTTCATAAATAGTGTAAAATGATCATGAAATGAAGTTGGTCGTATATTTCGTTATAGATGTTATCTATAATAATGCGTATCCGTTGCTACCACATGAATATGTAAATTATATAATTTTGGATAATGAATATTTATTATCTTTTGAATTTTCATATAACATTTATTGACTACTCTTTATTTATCACGAATCTTGCCAAAACACGTGAGTTTCATTTTAAAAGTTGTTATCTGTATGACAATCTTTTTTAAATAAGCACGTTACAGTAGCAGATACAAGTACTACTATTAAATTTTACGTGATAAATTAATAAAAAAATATTACATGTCTACCATTTGCTATAATAAAATATCATATTAATATTTTTTCCTTACAAAAATAATTAGTTTGAGGTCGAAATCTTTAAAGATCTAATTATTATTTTATTTTGTTTATATTATATTGTCATTATATATAGAAGATAAAAATATTATATGAACATAAAAAATTAGTCAATATTTTTTTTGTATTTATTTTTTTGGTGTCTATATTTATATATAAATATAAGTATATATTTATATTTTAAATATATATTTTATAAAAAAACTATAATTTAATAATTAATTTTTTATAGACGCATTTCATAGTTGTACATAGATATTTCTAAAACAATAGCCTGATTTCTCCCCAGCCTTACATTTCCTCTTTTGCCCCTTTGAGTGTAAACAATAATAATAAAGAAGAAATTGACATAGAAGGAAACCCTCATGGCCTTGTTCCTTCTTCTCCCCTGATTCTAACGTCCAAAATAAATTCAGAACAGAAACCATATAAGAAACCCAAAACCCCCAAAATCAAAACCTCTCTCATTCACACATTCCAAACAAAGAAACTTCAGCAATCTATATTAAGATAAACACATAGACCCCAAACTTATCTCAACTCATTGTACGGTCCACACTCTACACCTCACACCCTCATAATAATCTCATCAACAATCTTCACACACATATATATAGTGTTTGATTAGAATCTTAAGTCGGTGGTTCACGCACACAAGGTGTTTGATAAAAGTTCTGGTGCTGAATTGTGTGGAATGGGGCGAGGGAGAGTGCAATTGAAGAGGATAGAGAACAAGATCAACCGCCAAGTCACTTTCTCGAAGAGAAGAGCGGGGTTGCTTAAGAAGGCGAACGAGATCTCAGTTCTCTGCGATGCTGAGGTGGCTCTCATCGTCTTCTCTTGCAAAGGGAAGCTCTTTCAGTTCTCCAGTGACCCCTGGTATCTCAATACTTCTTACCCTAATTTCTGCAAATCTATGTTTTTTTTTTAATTTCTTTTTTTTAGGTGAAAAAATTGCTTAGAGATCAAGCTCAAGTGGTCAAGATTAAGATTAAGACCTAATTTTTTTGCAGATTAAAACTAATTAAATCTAGCTAACTACTGTACTGAACTTCTGTTTTATTTTGAACAAAGCATAATTTTATTTTAATTAATTATATAAAACTAGCTACAACTTGGCCTTTTTTTTTTTTTTCATTTAACTTGTATAAGCCTTTGGATCTTCATGTTGCCATTTTTTTAACTTTTTTTTCTTCTTTTTCTGTGTTTGTCTTCTTCTTATTTTTTCTTCTTGATCCCTAAATTTAGGTTTAAGTTCATCACTGTTATATATGTCTCCTAATATATAAAAGGAAAAGTATTTTACTAGGGTTATTTCTTGTTCATATATAGAATTTTCCCTTAATAGTAGTTATTAGTGACTAATTTGTTTGATAAAACAGTGTAAACATTTGCTGTTCTAATTAACTCTTTCTTTTTTTTTTTTTGGCCCCGCTTGTACTTGTGAAAAGATTGGGAACTAACATGCGTGCATTATCTAGTAATGGCATGTAAATTAAAGCTTTAGAGAAAGTCATGTTGTTTTATTCTCTTTGGGAGTAGTATATATATATATGAAAAAATGTTTGATAACCAAAAAAAAAAAAAAATAAAAAAAAAAAATTTATTTTACAATTAATAAATATTAAATAAAATAAAATTTGAATTATTTTTTGTGTGTTAACATTACATATATATGAATATTAATTAATTAATTAATTAATTAATTAATTAATTAATTAGGTAGTTAATTGGAAAAGTTATAGTAATATATGATATGTTATTATGGGGAATGAAAGAAGGGTTAGTTAGTGAAGTGAGTCACTGGTAGGTCTCTCATGGGCATGTAATAAGTGTACTGTGTACGTGTTTGTTTTACTGTTTCAAAAGCATCACCCTCATCCCTTTGATATAACACAACAGGTTTTGCCCTGTTGTCAATCAAATCCAACAAAAAATCTAACTATATGCCAAATTTTTTTTATGGTATAACAGTTTAGTTAAATTTTTTATAATAAGACGGGTTGAATAATCGACAAGTTTTATATTAAAAAATAATTATATTATGTATATATAAAAAATTAGTTATTAATTAATTATTTGTATAAAATATATATTAAAATATAAAATATAAATATTTTTAAAATAAGTTATTTATTTGATATTTAAAAAATAAGCCATTTATTTCATAGTATTTAAAAAAAAGTCATTTATTTGATATTTATTTTTAAAAAATTTATTCAATAAAACGGTAAAAAGATAAAATAAAGATAGGACATAAAAAAATAATTTTTTGTTTTGTATATAAACTATATGTCAAAAGCAAAAGAAAAACAAAATTGAGAAAAAAAATTAAAGACAGAAAATAAATATATACACAACAGTTTATCCATGCCAGATTAAATATATCTGAATAATTTTAGTAGTTCTAATTATTTCAAGTGAGGTTTCTGTTTGAATGTTTAGTTTCAACCTTTGATAGTGCCATATATATAAATGTGTAAAATCTTTTTTTTTTTTTTTTACTTTTCCTTTATTTGTGAATTCACAGCATGGAGAAGATACTTGAAAGGTATGAGCGGTATTCATATGCAGAGAGGCAGCTCGTTGCAAATGATCAAGGACCAAATGTATGTCCTCATCGTCGAATCATCGGACTATAAAATTAGTCAAAAACAATCAGAATAATTCACTTTTAAACTAACATTTTTAACAACTTTTAATTCATTTATAAATAATACGACATATCTCTCACTCTCATATAAAATTGTTCCTCTCTCTCACTAGATACATCTCATGAAGTAGTATATATTATAGGACAATACTGAATACAACTGAAGTAATATTGCTTGGATTTAACTCTTCTGATGAATGGTTAATTTTTTTTTTATCTAATTACTTATTATTAATTCGCTAAGATTATTCAATTATTCATATTTATCCACGCTGTCAGGAAAATTGGACTCTAGAATATGCAAGGCTCAAAGCAAGGGTGGAAGTCTTAGAGAGAAATCAAAGGTATCAAATAAAATAATTAAGTAAAAGCAAGGGTTTGTGTTCCTATATTATATGCTTTTTAATTTTTCTTTTTCAGGAATTTTATGGGACAAGATCTGCAATGCTTAAGTCTAAAAGAGCTTCAGAATTTAGAACAGCAGCTTGATTCTGCTCTCAAACAAGTTAGATCACGAAGGGTAGTAAAACCATGCAAACCTTGGGTGTTTTTGGCAATATATATAGTGATGATGATTCTGATTTTACTTATATTTAATATATAACTTGCAGAACCAACTCATATATGAGGATATCTCAGTGCTTCAGAAAAAGGTTAGTCTCAGTTTGTGTAAACTTTACATTTAGAAAATATCTTATAAGCATAGCTCTATAAAATTTGTACAATGTTTGATAAATTAAATTAAATATTAATTTTAATAAGTATAAAATAATAAAAATTTATATTTAGTAAAATAATTTTTAAAATAAAAGATGTAATAGACATAAATATAAAGATAAATTTAAATATTTATTAATATATAATGTTATATTAAATATTTTTAATTTTAATAGTTACAAGATGTCAAGATAATTTTAAAAATATTTTTAAAATATTTTTAAAAATAAATTTAATTTTGATGCAGTGTCAATATAAAATCATTTTATACGTATATCCAATCACATAATGCTATATTAATAAAAATAAATATTTTTTATATTAACTCTCTGAATAATTTTTTAAAAAAACGATTGTCATTACGTTTTACAATGTAAATGCATAAAAATTAAACTCTTAAACTCTTTTTTTAATTTACTAAACTCTAAAACAAAACAAAATATTTGTGTTTTCATCTTTTAAAAAAATGTTAACAAACCAAACCTGACTAGTCTTGGTTACTTTTTTTTTTTTATCAAAGATAAGAAACTCGAACCCACAACTTCTTAATTGAGTATGGAGAGATTATATCATTTGAGTTATTACTCATTGGCTAATCTTAGTTACTTTTACTTGTCAAGAAAGAGTTTATAATCATTTTTTAGTTTTTTTTAAGTAACCGTCTCATAGGAATAAAAACGTATAAAGATAAAGAACAAAAAAAAAAAATTTAATTGTTTAGGGGTAGAGATAAAATCAAAAACACTAAATTATTATATATCATATACAGAATATTCTAAAAGTAGAAGAAAATGTTTTTATTTTTATACTAAATTTCTGTATTTCTGTTTCAAATACAATATTTAAACACAACAAATATAAAGCGTGTAATAAAATAATGAAAATGATTTCCAATGTAAAATGTTGTTTCAATTTGTACTCTCTCCTTGCATCACTTTCACAATAATAAAAAGGGGGGTTTATTAATGAATATTTGAGGATTTTTAGTTATATAAATGAGAAAATACACTTTCTAGCTTGAAGAGAGAAAAAAAAAAATTTGAACACGAACTAGCTACCTATTATTCAACTTTTGGGGATTTTCTTTCTTTATTTTTTTCTTACAAGATGGGATTTCGAGATAAAAATAGAGATCAAAGGTCAAATTTTGTAGGAATTCATTATATAATTACGTCATGTGGGATTTAGTAAACAAACTTACACTTTTTAATTTTTGACAAAGAAAACTTACATATAATTTAATAACTATTTATAAATATTATATTATTAATTGTATTTAACACACTGTGAATTGCATGTAAAGGATAAATGTGAAAATTGATCAATAAATGATACATTTAAACATGATACTGACATATATATTGAATAAAAAAAAATTCTATACAGTGATAGATACTGTGAATTAAAGAAGATCATAGTACTTAAGTCTTGATTATATATATTGAAAAGAGAGATAATTTATTTTTTAAAAAAAAGTTAATGAAGTATATAAAATTTGAAAGAAAAAATTGACAAAACATAGAGATAAAATATTTTCTTTTCCTCATTAAATCATCAGAAATTGTCACAAGAATATCTCATCAATTCTCATAACGTGAAAAGCTTCATTAAAACAGTTTTACACCGTCATGTGAGAGTCTGCGAACTACTGAACTCACTTGTATTTAAACTTTTATACCAATTTATTCACATGTATACTCAAATTTATTTTTGTCACCTAATATTCTATATATAGTTAGTGATGGTTAGACTTACTAAATGTAGAAAGTTAGCGGTTAGAATTAGCTGACACAACTAAAAGGGTACTTAATTAATTAGTTCTGTTGAATTTATCAAGTTAGTCATTACAGTTAGTTAGGTTCTCATTAAATTTATAGGAAGAATTTTAAATGTATTGAAAACATTGATATTCTAGTTATTTTAACCGTTAATCTGAATTATAAAAAATATATATAATATATAGTAATTAAAATCAACGGTTAAAATAACTGGAATACTAATATTCTCAGTACACTTCAAATTTTTTTTAAATTTATATATGTGGTAATATGCTATATTCTTTTATCATATCGCAAGTCAAATAAATTTACCTAGTTTGACATTAATTAATTATTAATTATCCCGGTGACGGTGATCAACCAATGTAAGTAGACACATCATCATAATTTAATTTGTGTAGATTTTTTTAATTTTTTATTTATTTTTTTCTGTTGTATAATATTGCAGGAGAAGACCCTACAAGAACAAAACACCTTGCTAGCTAAGAAGGTAACAATTTCTTTAATTATTATTGTGTCCTATAGAATTATAGAGTACTAATATTTTCATATTTTTTGGATGAAAAATTATTACTGTATTATTAAATAAAATTAATTATTTTGAAATTATAAAACTTAAAAATTAATCTTAAAATCCTTAATCAGATCAAATAAGTTAGATATGGATATCCTTATATGAAAAAAGATAAAATAATAATATTATCACTCCTATTTTTAATAATGTCATCATATACATAATTTTTTATTTTATATTTATATAAATTTATAAAAAATAATATTATTAAAATAAAAATCACAATATCGAATTCCCAAAAATATGTAATAAAATCCCCCCCGGGGGGGGGGGGGGCTCTCTTCAATAATAGCATGAAAGATTTTATACATATTTTGAGCTCTGAATTTTAAATCTATCTCACTGAATGTGAGCACATGAATTGAGTGAAATCTAGATCAAGGAGAAAGAGAAAGCAATCACACAACAAGCTCAACTGGAGCTGCAAAATAACTTTATGGATCTAACCCCCTTTGTTGTGGCACCTCAATCCTCGGAGATGAACATTGGGTTAGTATTATATATTTTCTTAATTAATTTCATGTTGCTCTGAAACTTTCAACCAAGCATGTCTCCATTATTGAGCTTATGTGTGTATATTCCTCTGGTAATTTTTTATTTATTATTTTGCATTCTCATGCTGCATGAAACCAGTGTACAGAGAAGAGTTAAAGAAACTTCGCTACAAAGGGAGTTAATTTATAAAGTGAGAATCACTTAATATATAATTTAAAGGATTAATTGTACCTTACCCATAAACTTCACGGCATGTGTACTTTAGTCTCCAAACTTGCATGCTTAAAAATGTCTAGGGGGTAAATTGCAAATACATAAAAGTTAAAGCAGGTATAATGCGCTTATTTTTGCTTAAATATAACAATACTCAGAGAAGTTCAAGAAATCATTTGTATATTTTAAAAACTTAGAGTCAAACTACACTTTCCTTTACAAATTAGATATTAAAATTCACATGGCAATGCCGTAGAGATTTCATCTGAGGTTCCAGGTTTTTTTTTTTTTTTTTTTTTTTTTTTTTTTTTTTTTTTTAATTCACATGGCGTTAAGTTCAGGCATATAAATTTTAGTAAGTATAATTTACCCTAATTGCAATGAGCATTATTATTGCAAGGGCTACCCTTTTTACGAAAAAAAAAAATTCACTGTAGGGATAAACTTATTTTGAACGAGTTTTAAGAGAATAATATAATATGGGGTTTTTTAAAAAGTAAAATAAAATAAAATAAAAAAGCAAAAGGATATCCGGAAATTTATTTTTTGACACAAGAAAATCCAGATTTTGATTATTATTATTATTATTATTATTTACAAGCAAGACTTAACTTTATTAATTACTTTATCACATTTTTACGGTCACATATTGTATCACCTATTCAGGTTGTATTACTTTTTTTTCTGCTTGAACTTTTTATAAATGCATATAGAGGTGCTTCATAAAATTGTTTCTCCCATTTAATTTCATTATATTTTGAAGAAAGTGATTTTTGAGAATATATTTATAATAATGCATCCAAGTTACAACTATGTATATATCCAAAAAAAAACATAACTAAGTTAAAAGCATACTTCGGAAAGTTAATGACAATTCATACGTATTGTTCTATATATTATTTTTATAACTTCTGTTTAAGAACAACTTCCAGACAGATCATTTTGTTTTTCTTTTTCAAAGCAATAGCAACATATATGTAACTAAGTGTTGAGACTTGGGACTTATAAAGGGCCTATCTACATAATATAGTTCAAAGTTCAAACAATCTACGTGGAATATATATCATTCACTGAAATATTGAGATATGTTATTTGAATGAAATTAATTTTAATACAGTAAAAAAGTTTTACGTATATATTCAATTACGTAATTATTTTTATATTTATTAATATATTAAAATTAAATTTTATTTAAAATTTTGAATATCTCAATTTAATATTACTAGTCATTGTTTTTGTCAGATATTTTATTTTGTTTGTGTTTCATCTTATTATTTGATATGCATAAAATTAAAAATTATATATTATTATGCATTATAGCTTTTACTTTGATTAAACTAAAAAACTTAATAAATACTAATCATGGAGGTAAATATATATGCACTATGCAGCGGGTTCCCACAAGGTAGAAGTGATGGCGAACATAATGAAGACATGGCAGCTAATGCTCGTGCTAATAATACCCTTCTTCCCCCATGGATGATTCGCCCTATAAATGAATAGGATGGTATTATTACTAATACATATGAATATGCATGGTTGCAAAGAACGACCTTCCTTAATTATTATATATGATGATGATGTTGTATAATGTCTAATTTGTTATGTCGAAACTCATTTGATGTCTTTTTACTTGAAATATATATGTTATATATATAATGTATGTGTCATATGTCTGTATGTTTAAAGTTTTAAAGAAACTTAGTAAATTCCATCATGGGTTGTCTATATGTATATATTATATCATATTTATGAGCTTTTGAAGTATATATGGAAGTATAGAACACTACGTCAGATGTGTTAAAATATTATGTATACAAAAAATATTATTTGTACATTAAAATTAATAATTAAAATTAATTATTGTATATTTATATATAAATATATATATTATTTAATTTTTTTTAATATATATTTTATATTTAAACATATATTTTATATTAGTAAATAATTTTAATAATTGATTGTTTGATTTTAATATACATTTACCATAATTGTTAAGTATAAGAAGTAGAGTTAATTTAATGAAAAGTTTTTTGGTATGTTTCTTTTTCGGATTTACTAAACTTATCTTTGGAATAAATATTAAATATTTAAAAATGATTTATTTTTATATCTTTTAAATTAAATATTAACTTTTAATATTTTTTAGCAAATTAGACGCTAAAATTTTAAGTACTGTAACAATCACTTAATTTTAATTTTATATCAGTTGAAAATAGAATGACCTATAAATCTATTGTAATATTAAGATTTGAGTTAAATATATATGTTTCTATTCTTTATTTTTTTTAAAAAAATTAGAAGTGAGACTCAAATTTATAATATAAGTAAAAACAAAAAAACTATATCATATTATCATTTGAGTTATAGCGAGCTCGTTGGCTGTCCTGTTCCTATTCTTTATTATACTATGGTTATTCACTTAATGTATTGGATGGGAATTTTCTTGTATGATTCTAACTTAATTACGTGCCATTGTGACCACAATATAGAACACATGTTTCGTTCAACATATATTTATATAGCAAATGCATATAAAAAAAAAACCTTTGCTAAAGAGTGTTTTAAAGACACTCTTTTATAAACACATATTTATTTAAAGATTTAAGTAAGAATTTTAAAATTTATAAAAAAATCTAATAAAAACCTTCTACTCATAAACTTCAAACAGTGACTTAAGAAAGATCATTAAACTTTTTCTCTGTTTGTAATATTTTTCTGACGTAAATATAATTCATCAAAAATCTAGTTTGTCTTTCGAAACTTTTTTCATAGATCACATAGCTAAAGTAAAGTGGTAACTCTAAGTTATAACTAGGTTGGAGAGTTTTTGATCGAAAGATTTTCGATAAAGTGGTCGAAATTAAATCAAGAATAGATAAAAATGTATCTATAAAAGATACTCTAATAATCAAAGTGAATAGATATTTAAGAGGTATAATAATCTTATAAATATAGAATGTTAGAATTAAAAATTGATGGTTCTAGTTGAACTTGAGAAGGGGGTTGAATCAAGTTGGTTAAAAACTCAAATTTTCTTGTTCTGTTTTTGCTGTTGTTCGAGTTGCAGGAGATTATTTGAAATAGTCTCATACGCAGAACATTAAAAGAAGAGAGAAGAGGAGAAAGGGGCCAGCATGTATCCTGGTTCGGATTCTTAGTGTCATGAATCCTACATCCAGTCTCCACCACAAACCATGGTGGAATTTCACTATAATTCTCAGATTACATTCACCAATACTATTGAATTAATTCCTAATCCAATTAGTATCTACCCCTAAGCTTTATACACCAAAGCTTAGCAACCCCAAAGTGCTATCCCAACTTGGAAGGGGAATCTACACAGATTCAACTCTCACCAAGTGCTAACCCAACTTGGCAAGGGGAACTAATCCTAGTTCATAAACCCAAATTACATCAGAAATCTGTGGCTATTTTGCATCACTCTTACCTTTTCTCTCTTGGCTTTTGATCCTCACACAATTGCCTTTTTCAAAACAGAAAATAACGCAAGACAGCCATAACTTAAAATCAGAATTAAGCTTGAGTAGAAGAAAGAGATTTCAGCTCTAAGTTAGAGATGATGCTCTGAATATGTGTGCTCTCTTCCTTAGCTCCAAATGTTGGATTGAAGCTTGCTATATATCTTCTTCTTGACTTCATTGTAGCTTCATCCTCTCTGTTTTTCCTTGCTGCCCGTTGGAGTGGTCCTTGATGGCATGCAGTCCTTTCTTCATCCTGCTCCACTTCCCCTGCTGTTCGAGGAGCTCCACCACTACCTCTGCTGTCCTTGGTGTTTCTTTCTTCCTTGGCATGTTCCTCTTTTCCATTCTGCTCTATTTCCTTGCTGCTGCTCTATGCAAGTTTGTGTTTTGCATAACCACGATCCACAGCAGTGCTTTGGTGATGTCCTTGGGTTAGTGTGTGTGTCCTTTGTGTCCTTGCTTGCTTTTACAGAGCTACACTTGTCCTTGCATGATACAGTTGTCCTCATATTGCTTTTAGCAAATATATACATAATCATTTAATGTTGCTAAACGGTACTATGAGGAATTGTTGGACTTGTTTACTGCACTAAGGAACAATGTGAGCTGCTTTTCTATTTGCTGTGATGGGCTGATGTATCAAATGCTAGTATACTTGGGCCTGCCACAATAAAGCACACATTAAACAATATTGGGCTTTTAACCCAAAAACAATGTTTGTCATCATAATATAACCCAAAATCAAACTAGGCTCAACAATCTCCCCCTTGATGACAAACATAAAAATATAGGGAAATTAAATTAAAAAAAAATTAACTGAGTTAAGAACACTTCCCTTTGATGACATTCAGATTTTGAGTTGCTCCCCCTGAATGCTAGCATTACTCTCCCTTGATCATGGCTTACATCTTTTCTTGAACCAAAACTTAAGAACAGCCAAAACCAATATTTTTAAACTATAAATCACAGTAATGAAAGCACAGAGCAATTAACACGAAGCACCACAAAATATTGTTCTTAACTATTACTATTAATCCCTAAGTCAAAACTAACATTCCTTTTCTTTTCTCCCCATTTTGTCATCAAGGGAGAAAAGGAAACAACTTGCACAAAATTTGTTAGTGGCCAGTGTATCTAGTCCAAGTAGCAGAGTAGTTTAGGTCTGTTACAGTCATCCCACAAAATAAACTAAACAAGTTCAAAACAAAAAACAAGTCATATTCGCAGATGAGATAACAAGAAGTTAGGCATCAGAGTTGGATTCATCAGAGGTTTCGTCATCCTCACCCTCATTGTCAGAAGTTGTGAGGCCAACCTCGATGTCCTCCACAAAGTCTCTCAGAATCCGAATCCTTCCCTTAGTCTTTTTGAGAGCATTTTCCTCCAAAACTTGATTCCTTTTGCGCTCAGCACCATGATGGAGAAGAAGATCTGTCAGATTGAGGAATTCTTCAAGGACATTCTTCAGAATGCGTGTCATGGTCTTGACTGTAGTGGATGTGGAAGGGAGAATCAGAGGATCCTCATCAACAGAGGGAACATCAGTGCTGTCATCAGTTTGGCGACGCCTAGGAGCTGTTTTCTTTACTACACCACCCCCTTTGATATATGAGTTACAATCTTTAGCAATTTCAGCCCCAAAATTAACATTGTAATATTGAAAAATTTTTGTAAGAAGCATGCCATATGGCAAAGCATTTTTGGTACTGATACACGCATGCATGTGTCTCATAAGCAAGTAAGCAAAAGAAATAGGAGATTTTGAAAGCAATGCATACAAAACCAGTGTGTCACAGAATGAGACGCGTTGAAAAAAACCGCTCTGAGACAAGATGACATGGTTAACAATCCTGTGCAGCTGGGCACGGACTGGACCAAGAGACTTATGAGTAGGAGTGTTACCTTCTAAGAGAGGGATATTGATGCAGACAGTGCTTAGGGCATCAAAATATGAAACATTGAGCGTATCGTCCCACTTACCAGAGGTGTAGACATCAGGGCCTCGGTCCTGGTAATCTAGGGCTTTGCCTAGGTGATATTTGTCAAGAATGATCACTTTGCCTTTAACAAAAGAGGCGATTCTCCCTTCTTTGTAGGACATGTTGCTATAGAACTGTTTTACCAAATCAGGATAAACTTTCTCTTTGATGGACAGTATGGATGTCCAACCTTGATATGCAAACAATGGGGTAAAGTTCAGGCCTTTCCTACGGAGTTTGTCAAGATTGACAAGCTTCGGGGGACAGAGTTTACGCTCGTAAATATCTTTGCAGAAAAACAAATAGTTCATGAGAGATTGGAAACGGCGACGATCAAAAGACTCATGGGGAAAATCAGCATAGAAAGATTTGTAGGCAATGGGGTTTGACAGCTTAGGTTCAGACACAGAACGAAGAGGGAGGTCAATGACTGTACCGCGAGTATGGCGACTCTAAGTGTGGGTTGTCTCTTCGTCTTCTTGAAGAGGCCTCTTTCCTCTGGAAGAGTTGGGTTTGGATGAACTTGGTTGAGAGTCGGTTGGAGGAGGAGGTGGTGAAGGACGAGGAGCAACGCCAGGTCGGCGAGCGGTGGTCTTAGTGCGGGCCATGTCAGGAGAAGGGTTTGGTGGTGGAGATGGTGAGGAATGAGTGGGGGAATGAGAGGGAGATGAGTGTGTGTGATCAGAACGGTGGGTACCACTGTGGGAGCCTCTGCAAGCAGCTCTTTTCTTGCGAGCCATTTTATAGAGAACAGGTTGAAGGAGATGATGGAGTGGATATAGTAGTGTGAATGGGTGCATGTAGTGGGGAGTTATTATAGGCTTGAGAAGTGTAAAGGTTGCACTTTGAAAAAGATAAAAATCCAATCTTGGAAAACGTTTTGAAAGTTACAGCTGTAACCTTCGTACGTTTGAAAAGCAAACAAGGGATGGAATTTAATAAAAGGATGCAATTCAAAAATGAAGCCCTAATATATGAAATGCAATTTTTTTAAAAAAATTAGACAAAAAATTGAAAGTAGGTTCAATAAGCCCAAGCATTTCGAAAGCCCACTTTTCATAAAATCTTAAACAAAATTTGTTTCAAAAAATGAAAAGACCCCAAAGTTTTCAATAATGAAAAAGCCCATTGGTGCAGAGACTGCTTCAGCACTACACATCCAACATTCATAATGATTAGAGTTGAATCCAATAGCTTCATAGTGAGTTAACGAAGTTTACTTATCATCTGCCAAAAAAATCTCACCGCGATTTATGAGACAAAACACAAAAGATCTTATTATCAGAAAAATTAGGAAAACAGAGAAAAAGCTAGAATGCCCAGTTCAGTTCGCAGCTTACAGAACCTCTCTTCTATCAATGGTTTGGTGAAAATATCTGCTAGCTGACCTTCAGAATTAACAAACTGAATATCTAAATTTCCAGTTTGCACATGTTCTCTTATAGAATGAAAACGAACTTCAATGTGCTTTGTTCTTGAGTGCAAGACAGGGTTTGTGGAAATATTGATAGCACTCAGGTTGTCACAAAATAATGGAATATTTGAGACATTCAATTTATAGTCAGCTAGTTAAGTTTTCAGCCATAATAATTGAGAACAACAAGAGGAGGCTGCAATATACTCAGCTTCGGCTGTTGAAAGTGCCACAGTAGCTTGCTTCTTGCTAGACCAAACAATGAGGGATTTTCCAAGAAAGCAGCACATGCCACTTGTGCTTCTTCTATCAATCCTATCCCCAGCAAAATCTGCATCACAGAAATCCACTAATTGAAAAGAATCAGTCTTAGGAAACCATAAACCATAGTTAGTGGTACCAAGCACATATCGGATGATCCTTTTGATAGCTGAGAGATGAGATTCCTTAGGCTTTGATTGAAACCGTGAGCAAACTCCAACACTTTGGATGATATCAGGCCTTGAGGAGGTTAGATGCATCAAGGATCCAATCATCCCTCTATAGCGTGTCTCATCAACATCTCTACCATGTTCATCTTTATCAAGCTTGATGTTAGGATGCATGGGGTTCCCATAGGCTTAGCATAGTCCAGCCCAAACTTCTTGACAAGTTCCTTTGCATATTTTTCTTGATGGATGAATATGCCTTCTGCAGTTTGCTTGATTTGCAAGCCTAGGAAGAAATTGAGTTCTCCCATCATGCTCATATCAAATTCATTGGTCATAAGCTTAGCAAAATGTCCATTTGGAACAGCTTGAAGCCACAATGAGTAGCATATGCAAGGAGCAATCTGATGGCTTCCATTCGAGCTACATGTGCAAAGGATTCATCGAAATCAATCCCTTTCTCTTGATCATATCCTTGAGCGACCAATCTAGCTTTGTTTCGGACTATGGAGCCATCTTCCCCCAGCTTGTTTCTGAAAGTCCATTTAGTGCCGGTGACTTTCTTTCCATGTGGATTAGGCACCAATGACCAGACCTGATTCTTCTCAAATTGCAACAATTCCTCCTTCATGGCCAACACCTAAGATGGATCAGCAAGAGCTTCTTGGATATTTTGAGGTTCAATCTTTGATAAAAGAGCAATGTTGTTGGATTCGCCTCTTTTCAAAGATGAACGAGTAGTTCTCCCAGTGGATGGATTTCCTATTATGAACTCTTCAGGATAGTTTTTCAAAAACCTCCATTCTCTTGGTCTTCTTGACTGGTTTGAGGATTCAGGTTCCTCTTGATCAACAATGGCCTCTGCATCAGTATTTTCTGCAGTAACAGGAGATAATTCCAAATGGTCTCCTGCAGAATTGGGATTTTCGTTGCTAGCAGGAGCAGCTTCATGAGAATCAGAATTATGTTGAACTGGCTCATCGTTCTTGGGGAATTCAGCTTCAAAACCTGGACTATCATCTATGCAAATACTAGGAATAATGTTAGACTCACAAAATGTGACATGCATGGTTTTCTCAACAGTTTTGGAGTTCTTGTTATAGACTCTATAGGCCTTGCTATTTGTGGAATAACCCAGAAAAATGCCTTCATGTGTTTTAGGGTCAAATTTACCTAAATTTTCTTTGATATTCAAAATGAAACACTTGCAGCCAAACACATGAAAATAACTAAGATTGGGAGGATGCCCTTTCCAAAGTTCATATGGGGTTTTCTTCAAAAATTTTCTAATGATGGTTCTATTTAAAACATAGCAAGCTGTATTCACAGCTTCAGCCCATAAGAACTTGTGGATTTCATATTCACATAACATAGCTCTAGCCATTTCTTGTGAACTTCTATTTCTTCTTTCCACAACACCATTTTGTTGAGGTGTTCTTGGACAAGAGAAGTTATGTGATATGCCTTGTTCATCACAAAAGGATTCAAAAAATTGATTTTCAAATTCTTTACCATGATCACTTCTAATTGAAACAATTTTTAAACCTTTTTCATTTTGAACCTTTTTGCTGAATTTCTCAAAAACTGAAAAAGCCTCATGTTTATGAGCAAGAAAGAACACCCAGCCAAATCTAGTATAGTCATCCATAATGACCATGCCATAACTCTTTCCTCCAAGACTTTGAGTCCTAGTTGGTCCAAACAGATCAAGATGTAACAATTCCAATGGTTTCTTAGTGGAGACATCTTCCTTGGGTTTGAAAGAGGTTTTAATTTGTTTACCCATTTGACACGCATCACAAGTGATGTCCTTATCAAATTTTATATTAGGAAGACCTCTAACTAAGTCTCTCTTTACAAGCTTAGAGATTTGGAACATGCTAGCATGTCCTAACCTCTTATGCCACATCCATTTTTCAGATTCCATTGAAGAGAAACAAGTTACATTTTGAACTTTTAGATCATCTAGAGTGATACCATAAACATTTTCACTTCTTTTGGCAACAAATAAAACAGCCCCTGTTTTCTCATTTATGACTCTACAATCAGATTTCCTAAAGGTTACAGCATACCCAAGGTCACACAATTGACTTATACTCAATAGATTATGCTTTAACCCATCAACTAAGAAGACACTATCAATGCAAGTTGAAAAATCTTTGCCAACCTTACCAATGGCAATTATTTTACCTTTACCATTATCTCCAAAAGTGACAAATCCTCCATTATATTTGTTGAGTTTAATGAAGAAAGTATCCCTTCCGGTCATATGCCTTGAACATCCACTATCAAGATACCACATTTCCATTTTCTTCTTGGATGCAAGGCAAACCTGCATGTTCTTTAGCTAACCTTAGGTATCCAAATCCATTTGGATCCTTTGATGTGAAATCTTCTTGGTTGCCCAAGAGCATTAAAATCATGAACAACTTTATATAACTTACTATTATTACCAAAAGACCTAAAAAAAATGAAACATTGAGGAGGATCATGAACATTTCTATTGCATTTATAGCACTAATTTTTGCCCACTGATTTCTGGGGTTTGCTGAATCCTTTTGGTTTGAAAAACTTGGAAGAGGAAGGTTCAGATTTTTTAAAGTTTGGTTTGAAAACAGATTTATTTTCCTCTATGAAACCAATTCCAGATTTTTCAGACCCAAACCTTTGACAAGCAAGTAGTTTGTTCATATTTTGAGAACCTTGAACAAACTGTGCTAAATCTTCATTCAAACTTTTTATTTGTTCATTCAGCTTTTTGTTTTCAGAAATCAAATCAGTGGAGGCAGTAACTTCATGCTTGAGTTTGAATTTTTCTAATTCAGTTCGCAAGGCAATGTTTTATTCTTTTAAAAGCTTTTCATTATTAGTTTCATTTGCCTTAATCTTTTTCAAAAGAAGATCATTTTCTGTCCTCAAAGCCTCATTTTCTTTTTTACATTTAGCATACTTATTCAAGAGTTTCTTAGAGTTCACAGAAATGTCTTTAATAATGTAGTGCAATTCATCAATAGATAAGTCAGAGAGATCTACCTTATCTTCATCATTATGATCTGCCATCAGACATAATTGAGCTTCTTGATCTGAGCTTTCTGAGCTGGTGTCATTTTCTAAGTCCTCCCATGTTGCCATCATCACCTTCTTTTTGTCTTTCTTGAATTTTTCGCCTTTCTTAAGTTGAGGGCAATCTGACTTGAAGTGACCAGGCTCCTTGCAGTGATGGCATGTGAACTTGACTTGATCTTTCTTGACATCTTTGGATGAAGAGCTTCCTTTGCCTTTATTTTTGTATCTTAGTAGTCTTCTCATTTTTCTTGCAAAGAGCACCATTTCTTCATCTGAGAAACTGTCATCAGATTCTTCTCCTTGGGCTGTCATTCTTGATTTTAGTGCTATACTTTTCTTTTTGTCATCTTTGTCTTGAGACATGTGAGTGGTTTCATAAGCCAGCAGCTTGCCTCTCAGCTCATCATAGGTGATTTTGATCAAATCATTCCTTTCAGAGATGGCTGTGCTTTTCACTTCCCATTTCTTAGTAAGACTTCTCAGAATCTTTCTTACCAAGGTTTCTTCAGAGTAGCTTCTTCCCATAGCGTCCAGATTGTTGATGATTATCGAGAACCTTTCGAACATTTGATCGATGCTCTCCTCTTCCTTCATACTGAACATTTCATACTCCTTCATCAGCATGTCAATTCTGGTCTCCCTCACTTGCTTAGTGCCTTCATGAGTGAGTCTGAGCTTATCCCAGATTTCTTTCGCTGTTTTACACCTTGACACTTTTCTGAACTCTTCAAAGCTGATTGCACAGTGCATCAGGTTGATTGCCTTAGCATTGAGTTCAACCATCTTCTTTTCTTCATCTGTCCATTCGTTGTCCTCCTTTGCCAAAACTTCTCCATCAGCATTCTGTTTGGTAGGAACGTCTGGGCCGTTGAGAATGATCTTCCAGATGTTGTAGTCAATCGACTGCACGAAGATTCTCATTCTCTCTTTCCAGTAAGAGTAGTTGCTGCCATTGAAGTAGGGAGGTCTATTATTGGACTGTCCTTCAGTGAGAGTGAAAGCCACGATGTTGGGATTCATGTTGTTGGCCATGGATCTTTACTCCAAGCTGTGAAGCTTGCCTTCTTGAGACATTGCCCTTGATACCAATTGATGGTTCTAGTTGAACTTGAGAAGGGGGGTTGAATCAAGTTGGTTAAAAACTCAAATTTTCTTGTTCTGTTTTTGCTGTTGCTCGAGTTGCAGGAGATTATTTGAAATAGTCTCATACGCAGAACATTAAAAGAAGAGAGAAGAGGAGAAAGGGGCCAGCATGTATCCTGGTTCGGATTCTTAGTGTCATGAATCCTACATCCAGTCTCCACCACAAACCATGGTGGAATTTCACTATAATTCTCATATTACATTCACCAATACTATTGAATTAATTCCTAATCCAACTAGTATCTACCCCTAAGCTTTATACACCAAAGCTTAGCAACCCCAAAGTGCTATCCCAACTTGGAAGGAGAATCTACACAGATTCAACTCTCACCAAGTGCTAACCCAACTTGGCAAGGAGAACTAATCCTAGTTCATAAACCCAAATTACATCAGAAATATGTGGCTATTTTGCATCACTCTTGCCTTTTCTCTCTTGGCTTTTGATCCTCACACAATTGCCTTTTTCAAAACAGAAAATAACGCAAGACAGCCATAACTTAAAATCAGAATTAAGCTTGAGTAGAAGAAAGAGATTTCAGCTCTAAGTTAGAGATGATGCTCTGAATATGTGTGCTCTCTTCCTTAGCTCTAAATGTTGGATTGAAGCTTGCTATATATCTTCTTCTTGGCTTCATTGTAGCTTCATCCTCTCTGTTTTTCCTTGCTGCCCGTTGGAGTGGTCCTTGATGGCATGCAGTCCTTTCTTCATCCTGCTCCACTTCCCCTGCTGTCCGAGGAGCTCCACCACTACCTCTGCTGTCCTTGGTATTTTTTTCTTCCTTGGCATGTTCCTCTTTTCCATTCTGCTCCATTTCCTTGCTGCTGCTCTATGCAAGTTTGTGTTTTGCATAACCACGATCCACAGCAGTGCTTTGGTGATGTCCTTGGGTTAGTGTGTGTGCCCTTTGTGTCCTTGCTTGCTTTTACAGAGCTACACTTGTCCTTGTATGATACAGCTGTCCTCATATTGCTTTTAGCAAATATATACATAATCATTTAATGTTGCTAAACGGTACTATGAGGAATTGTTGGACTTGTTTACTGCACTAAGGAACAATGTGAACTGCTTTTCTATTTGCTGTGATGGGCTGATGTATCAAATGCTAGTATACTTGGGCCAGCCACAATAAAGCACACATTAAACAATATTGGGCTTTTAACCCAAAAACAATGTTTGTCATCATAATATAACCCAAAATCAAACTAGGCTCAACAAAAATATAAAAATATACAATAATAGGATGTAGTTTGTGAAATTTGATGGATGTTTTTTTTTTGTTGAGAGATAGAAAATTTTTTATATAGACATTAGATTAACGAGTCACATTAATGTTATGACCGTTTGACCATTAAATTGGCAACCGTGACTAATAAAGTCATCAAGTGATATGTTAAAACAAAAATATTTGGTAATTAAAATAAATTAACTAAGAATAGTTAAAATTTATTTTATTTAACAACAATTAATGAAATACAAAAAAAAATTTGATTTTTTTGCCTTTTTAGCATTAATATATTCTTTTGTTAAAAAAAACTAATTATCATAAATCTTAAGCTATGCCCTAATCAAAACCTTCCTTTAAGAAAGAAAAGATGATATATCCCGTTCAGGTTATTTAAGGTTCGAAATCGAATGAATTTTTTCAATTTTTTTTACTCGAAAGAATAAAATATGATCTCTCACTATTAATTTTATAAGTAAAATTAAAAAAATATTAAAAAATTAAAAATTATATTTTATTCTCCCAATTGAAAAAAAGAAGAATTTGATCGAATTATATTTTTGTGTCAAGAAAAATAGAGAAGGATAAGTTAACAAAGACTATATATTGGACTATTGGTTATCTTTTCATTCTCCCGACTTTTAGGAGTGCATAAAAGTTTTTTCTTGTAGGAAGTGTCTAAATGGCTAAATCGTTATATATATATATATATATATATATATATATATATATATATATATATATATATATATATATATATATATATATATATATCATAGAAAAATAACCATTGACTAAGTCAAAATAGTCTATTTTATCTTACAGTAAGATCTAAGTATCAGTAGAAAAATTACATATAACTAGTTAAAGCGACAAATACTATTTCTCTTTAGGATCAATTAGATATATGTCAAAAGAATGAAGGTTTTTGTAATTATTCTTCTGTCTACAAGCTTTTTATACATAGTATAATTATATAATTTAAAAATAATTTTTATTTTCTATGTTTAGGATAAAGTATATTTTTTATTTTTAATATTTATAATTTTTTTTAAAAAATACTCTTAATATTTAGTTTTATTCAATTTTGTATTTAACGTATTTGATTTATATCAAAATTATCATTAACGTTAATTCCATAAAAATTATTAGGAACACAATTAAATGAATCAAAAATATTAAAAATAAAATTAAATGATTGGGGTACTTTTAAAAAAAATTGTAAAAGTTAGAGGTAAAAGTATATTTTAAAAAAAATAAATATATAATAGATCAATAAAAAAGCTATGTATGTAATATTGATAAATTTCAAGAGTTGTAATTGTAATTGACCATTTTCTTTGACTAGTAACCTTGATTTATGTTTGAGAGAAAGAAACAAAAAATATGATATATGTTAGAGATGATATTAAGTTGGTATTTAATAGCTCACAAAAACAACCTGTAATTGATTATGGTTAAATAAATTTTTTATAGTATTTATTTTTGTAACTTTAATTAGAACGATAGAAAAGTTTGTTTTAGTTAAAGGTTAAAGCTAACAATAGTAATTATCTCATGACTATAGTTAATTTATTTATCATATTGACTTAGGTTTTAGTAAAGTTAATCTTCTAATAGCTATAAATAGTGGATAACAATATATACTCTCTGATGGTTTTTCTTTCAATTTTTGGTGCTGTATTTGTTTATATGGCAAATTCACTTTCTCTTAGTCTTCTTCCGCTTCAATTTTATTTTTTTTCAATAAAATCATATTCAGATCATGATTTTATCACGGTGCAATGAACGTGGAGGATCGTGAAAGAAGTGAAGTTTTTGGATAAAAATAGAACATTGAATTAGCATCAATGATCAATACTCCTTTTAACCTAATGTCGAGGGACGGCTCACATGAGAGCTTTCAGCTTCAAAATCTAGCTCGCATTATAAGCCAACTATCG
Organism: Arachis hypogaea; assembly: GCF_003086295.3. Lineage (NCBI taxonomy): Eukaryota > Viridiplantae > Streptophyta > Magnoliopsida > Fabales > Fabaceae > Arachis > Arachis hypogaea. The sequence continues at coordinate 104,561,274 of NC_092045.1, read as the reverse complement.
AGTTTGCAGCCACAACCGAGTACCAATTTACTTACAGATCTAGCAAGTGTTTACTTCTTACACCCAACTTTGGGCAATTCAGTTCATAATTTCAACAATAATCCAACCAGTGTTTCTAGAAAAAGAGGATGAGAAACTCGTGGAAGTAGGGGTGGAAGGAATTAGCACCTAAGACCTGTTCTTATTGTCACAAGGTAGGACGGGCATCTTGTGGATACTTGTTACCATAAACATGAATTTTCACCTCATCTATAAAGTCAGAAATGGCCACTAGAGACTAGCAACAGAGTTATGGCTAATCATATTACTGCTGGAATTGAAGAGAGCAGCACCCACAATGTCAAGCAGGACAAGAAAACTGATGGTCAATCCCAATTGAATCAGAGTTTGAGAGATGCACTTCTTACCTTTCTTCGGTGGAAAGTTTTTTCAAGGAACAAATATGAGAGATATCAGTCAATCAAATGCAGGGAGTGGAGGTATACTTTTAGAGACTTATAAATTTTGCATGAGCTCTCATATTGCACGATTTTTGTCAGTAAATTTTTTTCTCAAATTCTTGGGTGCTTGAGACAGGAGCTACTGATAATGTATTACACTCATTGTATTTTTTTACAAATTTTAGACATATTAGACTAATTTTGATAAAATTATGAGATGGAACACACACAACTGCAACTATAAGTGAAACTGTGGTATTTTCAGCTACATTCTATCTCACGGATGTACTGTACATACCAAATTTTAACTTGAATCTTTTATCTATTTCCAAACTTACAAAAGGCATGCATTACAAATGTATTTTTACTGACAAACATTATGAGATACAGAATCGGATCTCTTTGAAGATGATTAGCACAGCTAGAGCAAGGCATGGATTATACATGCTAGATTTTTCTGCATTAGAGTTATCACATAAAGACAACACGAAAATACAATATATAATAGGAGTACTAGGATTCTAGATATGCAAAGTCATGGTGACAAAGATTTTGCTTTCTTCTAATCTTAGGACAGCAAATTTGGTTACACAAACTTCAAATTTTTCTATTGAGAATTTATGGTATTTTAGATTGGGTCATGTACCGCAAAGCAAATTTGATATTATCAAACAAATATATCCTTGTGTACAGTTTTTTGTATCTACTTGCTCTAAACCATGTGATTTTTGCCATTATGTCAAGCAAAAATGGTTACCATATACCCTTAGTGAAGCAACAAGTTTAAACAGTTTTGATTTAATACATATCGATATCTGGGAGCCAATGTCACTTATTTCTCTACAAGGTTATAAATATTTTTTAACTGTAGTAGATGATAAAACCAGATTTGTATAGATTTATTTCACGAAATTAAAGTCAGAAGCCAGTAGTTTGGTCCAAAACTTTGTTGCCTATGTGAAAACACATTTTAATCCTCAAATAAAGATTATTCGAACTGACAATGGTCCTGAGTTTAAATTTGATGTTTTTTATAATTCATAGGGTATAGTGCATCAAATATCATGTGTTGAGACACCTCAACAAAATAGTATTGTTGAGTGGAAACACCAACATATTCTTAACATTGCAAGAGCATTAATGTTTCAATCGTCCTTGCCAAAAACTTTTTGGAATTTTGCTATTGGTTTAGATGTTCATTTAATTAATAGACTTTCAACTCTAGTTTTAAAAAATAAAACCCCTTATGCTACCTTATTTGGTAAGGATGCGGACATTAGTCACCTTAAAGTGTTTGGATGCTTGGCTTTTGCTTCAACGTTAACTCATGGAAGAAAGAAATTTGATAAACGAGCAAGAAAGAATATTTTTCTTGGCTACCCAGCTGGCACAAAAGGATATATTCTGTTTGATATTCACACTAAAGAACTATTTTTGTCTCGAAATGTAGATTTTTATGAACATTATTTTCCTTATAAATCTTTTCATGATGACATGCTCACAAAATCCATAAATGCCTCTTCTCTACCTGTTGCTGATTCTAATTTTAATGGATTTGATCTTTTTACTTATGATTTTTTAAATGCATTTTATCCATCTCATGTAACTATTGATTCTTTTCATGAGCCTAGTGACCATATATCACTCACTGATTCACATGTAGCTTTTACTAGTCCACCAAATAGTGCATCATCTAATTCTCATTCAAATGATAACATGCATAATCAGGATCTTAGACGATCAACTCGTACACATAAACCACCTTCTTATCTTTAAGATTATCATTGTATGTTATTTAGAACAGGAAGCTCTAGTAACCAATCATATTCCAAGCGGTATGATCTATCTCATATGGTGGATTATAGAAAGCTGTCACTTATCCATAGAGCCTTTTACCTAGCAATAACCACAACAGTTGAGCCAAAGAACTTATGAACAAGTTGTGCGGCATGAATGCTGGAGAAATGTAATTAGTGTATAATTGCTCGCTCTTGAGAAGAATAATACTTAGTCTATTACTTCTTTGCCTATTGGAAAGGGCATCATTGGATGCAAGTGGGTTTTTAAAGTGAAGTTTAATCCATATGGTAGTGTTGAATGTCACAAAGCACGTCTAGTGGTCCAAGATTTTCGTCAACGAGTTGGCTATGATTACTTTGATACATTCAGTCCGGTTGTAAAAATCACCACTTTACGACTTATTCTTACTCTTGCTGCTGTCCATGGTTGGAAACTTCACCAATTAGACGTTAATACAACATTCTTGCATAGTGAGTTGCAAGAAGAGGTTTATATGAAACCTCCCCAAGGTCTTGATGTTCCAAATAGTGCTGTTTGTAAGTTAAATCGTTCTTTATATGGCTTGAAACAGGCAACCGTCAATGAAATTTAAGATTAAGTGGTTTTCTTCAACAACATAGTTTTATCAAGTCTCCTCGTGATCATTCTCTGTTCATCAAGCACACTAAGCATGGCTTGGCTATTATTATTGTTTATATTGATGATCTTGTTTTATTTGGAGATAATCTATTTGAAATCGAAGCTATTAAAAGGGGTTCTTGATGCTGAATTTAGTATTAAGGACTTAGACCGATTGAAATATTTTCTTGGAATGGAAGTTGCTTGTAGTTCCAAAGGAATTGCTTTGTATCAATGTAAGTACACTCTTGATTTGATTGAAGAATATGGTATGTTGGAAGCTAAACCTGCTTCAATTCCTATGCTGTATAATGGAAAACTTTCTAAAGAGAGTGGCACAAGATTATCAGATCCATTACAATATAGAAGACTGCTCGGACGACTCCTATATCTCACCAATTCTCATCCAGACATTGCTTTTGCAGTTGGGAAGCTCAACCAATTTTTGGATTGTGCAACTAATGACCATTACAAGGTAGCACTACATGTTCTTCGATACATCATTAAATCTCCTGCTAAGGGTCTTTTCTTCTCTTCAAATAATGATCTTAAATTGACTGGTTATGTTGATTCAGATTGGACAACTTGTTCCGATACTCGTCGATCAATATCTGGTATTATTTTTTCCTAGGTTCTTTATTAGTGTCTTGGAAGAGTAAGAAGCAAACAACTGTAGCATGTTCTTCCTCAATGGCTTCTTTATATTCTTAATGACTGCCATGTATCTCATCCTCAGCCAATCAATCTCTATTGTGACAATCAATTTGCGTTGTATATTGCAGCTAATCTGGTCTTTCACGAAAGAACCAAGCACATTGAAGTAGATTGTCACATTATTGTGAAAAGTCTCAAACAGGGGTGCTGAAATTGCTACCTATTAAATCAGCTCATCAAACGACTGATTTACTTACTAAAGTGTTATCACTGAGTGTCTTTTGAACTTTTACTTTTCAAGTTGCGCATGCTTGACTTACACGCCCCACTTGAGGGAGGATATTCTGTGGATGATAAGAGGTTAAATATTTCAACAAGTTTTAATTCAAAGGAGGTTGATAATAATGTTGCTGAACTTGCAACTAATTCAATCAGTTTCAACTTGAAGGAGGATGTTGGAGATGATATTAAGCTGGTATCTAATGGCTCACAAAAGCAAGCTGTAATTGATTATGGTTGAATAATTTTTTGATAGTATTCATTTTTGTAACTTTAGTTAGAATGATAGAAAAATTTGTTTTGGTTAGAGGTTAAAGCTAGCAATAGTAATTACCTCATAACCATAGTTAATTTATTTACCATATTGAGTTATGTTTTAGTAAAGTTAATTTTCTAATAGCTATAAATAGTGGATAACAATATGTACTTTCTGGTACTCTGTGATTTTTCTTTCAATTTTAAGTTTTATATTTGTTCATATGACAAATTCACTTTCTCTGAGTCTTCTTCTTCCACTTCAATCTTATTTTCTTTAATAAAATTAGATCCAGATCACGATTTTACCAATACAATAACATAAATGATTTAAATTCAAATACAACAACTAATAGTCTATTTGATTTATATTTTATTTCATGCATGAAATCTAACTAAAAAAAATAACTTTTGAATAAACACCTAAATTGTGATTTGTAAAATAAATAATTCAAGACATCATATAAGAGTGCAAATCATAACCTAATTAATAAAATTGTAGAGATGGCAACAAAATATTTTGTAAAAATATATATCTACAAATATTTTACGACAAGAGTCTTAACAATATCTACAAAATTCTACACGGATGAGGACCTGTTCTTGCAAATAAATAGGAATAGAAAAGGGGATAAAATCATAGAGATACTCGTCTTATGGAATCTCGCTAAATATCTAAGAATGATAAAGTTACAAAAATGTCCTCACTTATATATATATATATATATAGAATCTGTCAAATACCACAACGCAACAGAAAAATACTAACAAAGTCATATTAGTGAATAGTAACAATACAAATAAATAATAACCGTATGGATCAACAGTATCGTATATATAAATAGTATAATACCAACAACCATATACGTCAACAGTGCATATACGTCTCGATAAATAATACTCTACAATATACGTAAATAGTACTCTACGGAGAATATTGTATGAATAATAACTTGCACCAATATTTAACGTGAAAAACTCCAAAATCGGATAAAAACTATGGGCCAAACTCCAACAAAAACATTCACTATATTCAGGTTAATTACTCAGTATTTTACATTCTTACATATTTTTCAGTGAGATCACCTTCCTATTCAAATACTACAAAATTTGTAGTATTAAAAAATAATAGAGATGATATCCAAAAATATATTTGCTGTATAAACCCACACAAAAAAATTTTTGAGAATTACTCACATTCTTTATTTTATTTCGGGGATAATTTATCTCTTAGCAGTTTATTTATTAATTGCTTCTAGCTTGATTGATATGAAAAAATTAATGAAATCATTGTGCTATTTATAAACGTGGTTCACTTTATTTTTCAAATGTTGTACAATAATTTTTATTATGTATCATTTGAAAGATTCTTCTTCTTTATACGTTTTCAACTTTTGCACATTTTCAACTTTTGCACATTTACTGTGCACAAACGCATCTTGCACTTAACCTTTTAGAAAATCTACTATTTGCATAATAACTTGGTTACTATGCATAACATTTTAATTTTTTTTTCGTTCAAACATTCAAACATCTACAGTAACTTTCGATTACTGTGCATCTAGCTGGGTGAACCCCACAATTCTCTCCCTCTAGCAAGTGAAAAAAACTTGGAGCAATCATTTAGGATCCATACCAATCAACCTGACACAAAGTTAAAGCTTATCTTGTAATACAACTTTTATCAACACATCAGCAGAATTATCATCTGTGTAAATCTTCTCAAGCTTGAAATCTTGTTCTTCAATAGCTTGGCATAACCAATGATGTCTGACATCAATGTGTTTTGTACGCAAATGGTACATTGCGTTCTTGCTCAAATCCAAGGCAATTTGACTGTCGTAATGGATAACATATCTATCTTGTTTTATTCCCAAATGTTGAAGGAATTTTTTTATCTAGAGCATTTCCTTTCCTGCTTCAACCATCGCAATATATTCTGCTTTAGTTGTAGATAGAGCAATGCACTTTTGCAATCTCGATTGCCAAGATACAATTTTTCCAGCAAAAGCAAACAAATATATTGAGGTGGATTTTCTGCCATCAAGATCTCCTGCCATATCCGTATCAGCATAACCTTCAAGAATTGGTTATGATCCTCCAAAGCATAAGCATATTTTTGTGCTTCTTTCAGATATCTCAAGATCCACTTCACAGCTCCCTAATGATCCTTACCAAGATTGGAAAGATACTTGCTAACTACTCCAACCGCATGAACGATATCCGGTCGAGTACAAACCATGGCATACATATATCAAACTTTCAGCTACAGAGGAGTAAAGTATTATAGTCATCTCTTTCTTTTCTTCATTAGTAGTAGGACAATTCCTTTTACTGAGTTTAAAGTGCCTGGCCAGCAGAATGCTAACTGACTTAGCATTCTTCATGTGGTATTTATCTAGAACGCGTTCCACATATTGTTTCTATGATAACCAGAGTTTTCTAGCCATCCAGTCTCACAAAATTTGCATACCAAAATTTTCTTTGTAGGGCCTAGATCCTTCGTATCAAAGAATTTTGACAATTTCTTTTTCAAATCACCAATTATTTTCGCATCTTATCCCATTATTAACATATCATCTACATATAGAAGCAGGATATGGAACTTATCACCTAGAAATCCTCTAATATATACGCAATGATATGCATTTATACCGGTATATTCATGACTTACCATAAACGATTCAAACTTCTTGTACTATTGTCTAGGAGCATGTTTTAAGTTGTATTAACTCTTCTTCAATCTGTAAATCATGTTTTCTTTTAGGTCCTTGAAATCCTTCTGTTTTTTATGTAGATTTCTTCCTTTATTTCTCTATGGAGAAATACAGTCATCACATCTAACTGCTCAAGCTCTAAATCAAACTAGCCGTCAATCCGAGAATCACTCGAGTATAACTCATTTTGATGATAAGAGAGAAAATATCGTTAAAATATATTCCTTGTTTTTGTTTTAAAGCCTTTAACAATTAAGCAAGCTTTCTACTTTACTAGCTTGTTGTCATTTTTCTTGAGCTTAAAGACCTATTTATTTTTCAAGGCCTTCTTTTCTTAGGAAGTTCCATCAACTCATAGGTTTTGTTCTTCTGCAAGGAATTCATCTCTTCTTGCATGACTTTGATCCACCGAACTTTATTACCATGAGTTTGAACTTCATCAAAATTTTTTGGCTCCCTTTATCAGTAAGAAGGATATGCTCCGAACTGGGATATCTACTGGACGGACGTTGCTCTCTATCCGATCTTCTGAGTTGTGGTATAGCATGTTGCTCCATCTGCTCAATACATTCTCCATCTCCAGCATCATTAGCAACTGGCTCTTCTTCCTCCCCATGGTAATCTAACTCTCCTCCATTAATGGTATTTTCTCTAAGAGGAGGAACTGGTGTCATTTCAACTAGATTACTAGATTCATCAAGTTTCTCTGGTTTAGAAGCTAAATCAAACATAGTTTCTTACTCGTAAAACACTAAGTCTATACTTCTAATGATTTTTTTCTCCTTCAAATTTCATAGCCTATAGCCAAATTCCATATCTCCATATCCAACAAATATGCAATAAATGGTTCTGTCATCAGGCTTTTGTCCCTGCTTCTTACTTAAATGAGCAAAGGCTTTGCATCTAAACACCTTCAAATAAGAGTATTTAACATCATATCCGGACCATACTCTCTTAGGAATATTAAAGCCTAATGGAATAGATGAAGATCTATTAATTAGGTAGCACGACATTGAACAATTTCAGCCTAGAATGACTTTGGCAGCTTAGCCATTCTTAACATACATCTTACTTTCTCTATAATGGTTCTATTGAGTCTTTTGGCCACACCATTATGTTTTAAGGTGTCAGGAATCGTTTTCTCATGTCTGATGCAATGCTCAGCACAATAGTTCTTGAATTCATGAGAGGTATACTCTCCCTTGTTGTTAGTGCGAAGACACTTCAAAGGTTTCCCAATTTCTCTCTCCACCATGGCATGAAACCTTTTGAAGTAATGAAACACCTGTTCCTTTGTCTTCAAAAAATACACTCATCCTTTTTTGCGAAGCATCATTGATAAACAACACAAAACATCTGCTATGACTAGAACTTTCCACCTCCATAAGACCACACATATCAAAGTAAACCATTTTCAAAATATTTTTTCAGCTTGGATATTTTGCTAAAAGTCACCTATGATGCTTGTTGAACAGACAATGCTCACAAGGATCCAGTTTCATGTCTTTGGCATAAGGAATAAGGAATTTTTTTGCTAAAATCTGGGATCCTTTTTCACTCATGTGAGCCTATCTTTTGTGCCACAAATTTGGCGAAGCATCATCCTCGACTGCATTCAACCCTCCAATTTGTTTGACTTGAGTTATGGATAGTGTATTACGAAACGCATCTCTAGCAACAATCATCGAACCTTTAGTAAGCTTCCACTGCCATTCTCCAAAAAGGTTGTGATATTCGGCTCGATCTAAAGTATAGACAGAGACCAGATTTAGGTGTAAATATGACACAAGTTGCACATTCTTTAATGTTAATCTACATCCAACATTGGTCTCGAATAATATGTCACCAATTCCTACATTATCAGCAATACTATGATTGCCCATTTTTTACTTTGCCAAAATTTCCAGCATTATATGAAGTAAAGAGTTCCTTGTAAAGAGTTGAATAAAGAGATGCTCCTATGTCAACAACTCATTCTGTTAATGAGTCTACCACATTGCACTATTCATCTTCAATGAAAGTAAGCATCTCCATAGCCCCTTCTGCCATGAGGACTGTGGTGTTTCCATCGTTATCCCCATTCTAACTTCGGTCTTTTTTGCCTATATACTTTCACGCTCTACAGTTTTTTATGATATATGCCATTCTTCGTTATAATGGTAACATCTGAACTTTTTCTCACCTAAGATTGTGATCTATCTTTTGACTTTCTAGATTGCTCTCTATTTTGACTTCTCCTCCTGTTTTCTATAACAAGTGCATGGAAATTCTCAGCTCCAGCATCTCGTCTTCTAACTTCTTCATTGAACATATTATCTTTGACTTGGACTAAAGGCAATTTTTCAATCGAAGTAGAATTACTTAGTGACACTACTAAGGTTTCTCAGCTATCAGGAAAAGAACTTAGAAGTAATAACGCTTGTAATTCATCATCAAACATTATTTTCATGGCACTCAACTGATTTACCAGATCTTAGAAATGACTTAAGTGCTCTGCAACAAATCTTCCATCTCTGTATTTGAGATTCACCAGCTTTCTGATTGAGAAAGCTTTATTTTATGTAGTCTTTCTTTCACAGAGATTCTTTTAATTCTTTCACAGAGTACAAGCATTAGTCTCTGTGACCATGTGGTGGAATACACTAATATCCATCCACTGCCATATCAATTCAACAATCTTTCGGTGCAACGTTTTTCAAGTTTCCTCATTCACGCCTTTAGGCTTTATATGTTCTTTTTCTACAGGATCATACAAATTCTTGTAGTAAAATAAATTTTTCATTTTCGACTTTCAAATAGAGTAATTTAATATTGTCAATTTGATCATGGTACTAATTATTCTATTATTATCCTTCATAATTTATACAGTACAATCCTGAGTTCAACGAGCTCTAATATCACTTATTGGGCTCAAGGGTTGATTCTTAGTATCAATTAGGAGATGTCTAAATGAGGTAATAGGCACAAAATATACTTAACAGAATAGAATTTTGTCAAATGCCACAGCACAATAGAAAAATACAAATAAAACTGTATTAGTAATGTTGGGAATAAGTAGCATGACCACAATTCAATCTATTATGAAAAAGAAAATAATCCTAAAGATATATTTTGTACTTAAAATTTATTCTAGTGACATAGGTCAATTCAAATACCTGAGTATACTAGTAAAAATCACTTTTCTCTTTCGATGGTACGAAGGTGTTATGCGTATCCACACTGAGACCAACTTTTGCTGTCAACTTTTTGATTAATGGATATCTGATCTAAATTGAGAAGCTTTTTTGTAACTCTTTACACAGAATAAAATTCTTCCCCAAGAATGTAACTTTTTGTACACAATAAAATTCTTCCTTAAGAATTAGACTCACATGTGTGTGACACCATAGGTTTAATACTAAACAAGTAGTAAATTAGTCATACTAGATTTACTAATCAAGGTTGGCACCTAGCAATACTCGTTAACGACTTGATAATATGAAGTAATATATTTTTACTAAAAACCCGAGAAGAAAAAAAGTATATTTCCCTCCATCTTTCTAACTCTTGGTTAACACTTAGAGTATGGTTTAATTGTCAAACTCTAACTTGTTACTATTATTATAATGAACTCTGGATAACCTAAGAAACTTATTTCTTCATTCATTCAATCCCTCTTAATAAGATTTTACTCATCTCAGTCATTATAATTATAGAGCTCAAACTCTTTACCGAGAGTTGACGGAGATAAAAGGAAACTTTTAATAAATACATTGTTAATTACTATGACAGTCACAAATCAAAGAAAACTCTATTATTATGTTGAACTAGAGGTGGCAACGGGGCGGGTAGGAGCAGGTTTTTGCCCTACCCGCCCCCGCCCCGCCAAACAAAAACCCGCATCGAACCCTCCCCACCTCTACCTGCGGGTAGTAAAATGTTAAACCCTAACCCACCCCTGCGGGTACCCGCCCCGCCCCTACCCGCCCCTATAATTATTAAATCTAATAAATAAAATATAATTTTAAAAATTAGATAACAATTATTTACATACATAACATAAATTAAAATAAAAATTTAAATATGATATAATATTATTAATCATTTTACTAATTATTTTATATATATATTACATATATTATCTATTAAATATATATATATATATATATATATATATATATATATATATATATATATATATTATATATATACAGGGGCGGGTTTAACCTAAACCCGACCTCGCCCAAGAACCCACCCCGATAAAACCCGCCCCGATTACCCGCCCCGAACGGGTAGGGGAGGGGTGGGTACCCGCGGGTTCGGGTAGTGTTGCCACCCCTACTATGTTTACTTTGAAAAATCCTATTGACAACTATTCGGACATCCGGTAATTATAACCATTAGGAATTTTCAAAGTGAGTTAGTTCAATGGTTATATCTCTATATGTAATATATATATACAAAAGAGATCTATTAATCTTCATCCAATGAAGACTATTATATATATATTGATCTTTCCGGATTATTAATGTCCTTTTAAATAATCCTATGACTAAAAACAATTTAGATTAAATTATAAAAGATTTATTTCTTAATATTATGATCACTATTACAATAATAAATCTCTAAATTTAATCAAAGCCCTTATTATATTAATCCTTTAATATAATAGCAATAACAATTGACACATAATAAATTGAATTGTGGTTATAGAATCATACTATTTATTCCCAATAAATAAATAATAACGGTACAAATGAATAGTAACCATATAGATCAACAATACTGTGTATATAAACAGTATAATACCAACAATCGTATACTCAATCAGTGCTTATATGTCTCGGTAAATAGTATTATACAATCTACGTGAGTAATACTATACGAATATTATTGCATGAGTAGTAACTTGCACTAATATTTAACGTGAAAACTCTAAAATCAGATAAAAATCACGAGCCAAATTTCGACAAAATTTTTTACTATACTCAGGATAATTATACCGTATTCTTTTCACACTCTTACACAATCAAAAGGTACCTATAACATTTTCTAGTGAGAACTCCTTCATATTCAAATTTATATTATTAAAGAATAATAGAGATGATGCCTAAAAATATTCTTAGTGTATAATCATACCCAAAACTATTGGAAATTACTCGCACTATTTTTTCTTATAGATTATTTATCTCTTAGCAGTTTATTTATCAACTGTTTCTAACTCTCACTTATTGATATGAAAAATTAATGAAACTCTCGCACTATTTATAGGCGAGATTCACTTCATTTTTCAAATGTTGTATAGTAATTTTTATTGCGTATCATTTGAAAAATTTATTGGACAAAAAATTATTAAATTTTAAAAATAAAAATATCTTTTTTTTAATAATAATTACAAAAATTTGTATCAAAATTTGATTTATAAAATTATTTTTTAGAATATATATTTAATATTTAATATTTAATTCTTTTTGTTGCGTTTTTAAATTTTTTAGAGACATATTGATCGTTAGCATTTTTTGAGATTCTTTTTATCAATGATATGAATTTTCAGATATCATTTTAATAGTTTATTCTACATATTAAATAAATAAGATCCTAATAAATTTTTGGATAATTAAATTTTTAAAATTATTATTGCAAAACAAATTAATCTTTTACAAAGAGACTAATAATCTTTCAAGAATTTCTAAAATAATGAAAGTATATTTAGTATAATTTTTATGTATTACGACTCAGCCACTGGTTCTTTCTTTCGTTTTGTTTTGTTCTTTGCGAAAAAGTAAGAAGAAAAAACCACGGTGAATATAAGGAAACACAAATGTAATATTTTATATTTACCGTTCTTTTACTTATTTCTCATTTATTTGTTTATATATATATATATATATATATATATATATATATATATATATATATATATATATATATATATATATATATATATATATATATATATATATATATAACAAAACAAATTGAAAAATTATGTTATTTATACTTTTTTCGGCCTTAAAGAGATTTTGAATAAAATCTAAAGATACAAAAGTCTAATGTCATTTGAAATATGATTGAGTTGTATACTTTTTATTTTGAGAATCAATTTAGATAAATACTCTTTCATTTTTTACCCACATGAAATGTTGTAACTTTTGGTATACGTGTATTAGCGTTAAATTAATCTCTTTTATCTTTTGGATTTTTTATTTTAATAAATAAAATAAATGTAATTATTATGAAAATAAATAATTTTAAAATTAATTACTGATTTAAATTTTTCATGTATTATCTCGTTTACATTGTAAACAAAATACATAGTTTATACTGTAAACGAGATAAGGCCTGTCCGCGCCTATAAGAAGAAGTCATTTACGACATCTTTTCGGACCCCAATTTGACTTTGTCAGCCACTTCCCCCTCTCTTTTAACCCTTTCTCACTTTATTTTAGACTCATACTATGATGGAGCACCAGGCGGGAAACGACGGAGATATCAACATGCTGAACGAGACATCGCATTACTCCAGGGCAGCCGACTTTTAGGTTAGTTTTGTTTTGTTTGTTTAATCTAAATATGTGGTCATGGTTAGAGTAATCGCGAAGAACTAGAACGTAGTTTGCAGCTTTAGTAGTAGGTCTCTAGGAGGAACTTAGAGCTTTATTTCCTTGTTGAAGGTTGTTACGAAATAATTATTAGTTTCGAACTGTGTTTTTCCTGTGTTAGGTTGTTATTGTTTATAACGTTCCAGTTAGGATTTAGTTAGTATGCAATATGTAATCTAGAAACCTGTGTAAGTTAGAAACTTAGAAATATGTTCTTAAGTAGAAGTAGATGTAAGTTACAAATGAGGATTTATTTAACTGTAATTTTTTGGTATATAATAGAAAATTGACATATTTATGAAACTAGAAGAAATTGTCATAAATGAATAAAAACAAAATTGTTATAGTTATTTGTTTATAAGGCTGATTTTTTTTATTCTTCAGAGGCCTCGCCTTCTACTGCCCTGACGAGCGAGCCATACCCTTCCTCCACCCGACTCCATCGTCCCGTATCTGGTTGAGGCCGGATTCGGCGACACGGTTTCCTTCATGGACTTCACTTTTGACAATTTTCTTATTTCGGCACTCGTGGAGCGATGGCGTCCAGAGACACACACGTTTCATCTCTCATGGGGTGAGGTCACTATCACCCTGCAGGATGTGGCGTACCACCTAGGCCTATGCACACACAGTAACCTCGTTGGGGGGTGCCTCTATGACTTTGGTAGGTAGTACCATACGGAGATGTGGGCGTTGGTGGAGCAGCTGCTGAGTGCTAGGCCTTCGGTGGCAGCACAGCAGGCTGCGCAGAGGAAGGAGTCCTTCACGCTCAAGCTTGTGTGACTGCGGGATCATGTCTGCTAGATGCCCTGGAGACCCTCCGACAGTACGCTAGATGCTATATTATGTTATTGATCGGAGTATATCTGATGACTGACAAGTCCAACAACCTGGTGCATTTGCGATGGCTCCCTCTTCTCTGGGAGTTCGGGGAGTGTAGGGCGTTTTTCTAGGGCTCGGCTGTCTTGGCCTGGACGTACCAGTCACTTTGTTTCGCGGCACAACGGGGCGTTATGGACATCGCCGGCTGCACTCCACTGTTGATGTGTTGGATCTATAAGAGATTTACTCAGTGGTGTCCACCAGATAGAGGGATCTACCAGTATCCCCTGGCTGCATAGTAACAAATGTTTATTTATGTATTTGGTTTAAATATTTTTGTCCATTCTTATGGGATGTTACTTAACAAACTGTATATATTCTCTTGCGATGTGTCAGGTTGGTTGGATTGCAGCAGCAGAGTAGGGATCAGCATGAGGCCAGGGTCTTGCATTGGAGGGTTTCGATCAACCGATTACGATTCAATGAGGTTAGTCATTTAATAAAAGATATTATAAGCTTTGGATTATATTATATGTAGAAAATAACTCAGTTAATAAATGGTTTGCAAAATACAGTCATTGTATACCTATATTTTTCCAACCTACATTGGGTGGCTATCTATTTTGTTTGTAACATTTTTTTAAGTTCGCATGGAGAGTCTACAATGATCTTGCTCTGCAGGCTCTGTGCCCGCCTTGGTTCCGTGAGGAGGAGAAATGGGGTACATGGTTGTCAGCCGTCCCGTTGGTATGCTTCAATATTGTCTGTTTTTAACACGTTGATCGGGTGAAGCGGCAGTTTAATGGAAAGCAGCAGTTGCCAGGCATTCCGGTGGATCTTGACAGGTAGGAATGATGTATTAATTATCATTACTAGTTTGAGTTTAGATGTCAGTTATTCCGATAGTGACAGTAGTTTATACATTTTCTGTGTTTAATGATAGGTACTTAACGTCCACTGGCCGGGGCGAAGATGTCTGGGGGCCTGAGCGACGTTATGAGTGGTACAAGGGTTGGCGCAAGAGGTTCGATCCCGATCGCAGGATCACCGTACATCATACGTTTGACACCAGGACGACCTGAGAGTATTATGATTGGTGGCGTGGGGCTTGCCGTGTTAGGCATCTGTCGGGGAAGGAGGTTTTGGAGGACCTGAGACTTGTGGAGTTGTCCCCCGACGTATAGCCTACTGCCAGCCAACCTAGGGACGAGGGAGGGTAGGGAGGATACTCGACAACCTGCGAGGGAGGGAAGGGAAGATACTCGTCCCATACCACTCCGGCCAAAGCGACTTGTCAGAGATAAGTGAAAACTCCATCTCGTACACCTTGAATACAGCTTCCTGTTTGTAGACTGGATGCACATACGGGGCCCACTCAATGCTTGCTGCTACACACCCGGCAAGTGCGTGCCGGCAGGGATAGTAGAGAAACTGAAATAATCCACAGTCACACGTACCTTCAGATAGCCAAACACGGAAGGAACCTTGCGACCAACCCTCAAATGGCTCTAGCTCCTCCACAACAAACACAGAGGCCCGCCTATCACAATGAGTGACACACATCTTCGGGATGCCTTCTCTATTCTTCTCAATGGCGGCCAATAGTCTTTGGGAGAAGCGGTTCCCAGCCGCCATCTTTGATTGCGCCTCCCTGCCTTTCGTCACAAATAACTTCTGCAGTCTTTCGTACGTGATGTGCACAATGGCTGAAATCAGCAAGTATCGTGTCCCCTTAAGAACTACATTGATGCACTCTGATGAATTTGTGGTCATGTGTCCAAACTGCCGGCCACTGTCTCAATGTTGTAGCCAAATCTCCTTGTTGAAATGACCCGCTCGGTCCGCCATCGCCGGGGAGACTCCTCTCAAGACATCCATGTACCATTCATACCCAGTCTTGCTTAGACTGTAAGCAGTGTTTATGAGGTAACTCTTGCGCTCGACAGACTTGAACCGACTCATGAAATTTGCAGCCATGTATCTGATACAGTAAGCATGGAATGCTCTTGGAGGATGCCAACCACTATTAGCGGAGCTTAGCACGGCCTTGATAGCAGCAGGCCGTCTTGTGGGGTGACATGGCATCTTATATTAATAAGGAAGAACGACCATGACTCAGTGGTCTCAGACTCTACAACAGCAAAAGTAATCGGCCGGATGTTGTTGTTGCTGTCTTGCGCCACCGCAATAAGTAACACTCCACCATATCTGCCATACAGATGTGTACCGTTGACAGATACAAACGGCTTGCAATGCTTAAATGCCTCGACACATGAAGTGAAAGCTCAAAATACTTTGTCGAACATGCTGCGGTCGCATACCAAGAGGTGTCTATCGTAGAATGATTTGACATGTAGATCTGTGCAATTTCCTTTTGCTTTGCCATCCACACTTTTTTGTAGGAGGGTTTGAAGTGATAGCTCGCCTGGGTCGCACCTTGCAAAATCAGAATGGCCATCGAGGGGTTGGACTGTATCAACGGCAATATGACCCTGCAAATAAAATGGATGTCTAATTGACGATGGTCTAAGACATAGTGGGTGCTAGACAACTGTGCACTCTACCAACCCTCCAAACCTCCCTGAACACAACAAAATAGTATTGCTTGAAGCATATCTCAAAGCCACTTAATACATCATACAGAAGTACTCAAAAGCGCAATTAAAGTCGAACTTACAAGTATCCGAGGTTCTGCCGAAGGGCCATACGAAGGCTCCACTGACACCCATTGTCAGCTTGATGGAACTGTACATGGTACTTTAACCGGTCCGATTCGATAACTCGGTACTCAACTCTCCTGCGAATAGTGTAGTTCTTCACACCCTGAAGCACTGTCTCTCGGCTTTTGAACCTGTGGCTGACCCGAAACTCTACCCTGCCGTCTAGGTTGTAATCCTTCTCACTCGTGTCAGAAAACGGAGTCCTTTCATACATGGCATCTAGAACCAGACTATGATAGTGACTTGGCACCACCGATAGGGCCGGAATTGGGTGAGGTGGAGGCAGCACATGGCGCGCCATAGTCTGGGCAGGCGTCTCCGACACAATCTCATCCTCATCGCCACCTTCGAAAGAATCACTGTTCACACTATCCGTCACGTAATCTTCGTCTGACTCCTCCTTGCCCTCCCGCCTCATCCACTGGAATGGTGACATGAATGGGAGGTGGTGCGAGAGGTCGGTTGTCCTGTATATAGGTCGAGTGTACAGAACCACCACGACCACTATCTCCTACCTCGGCGGAAAGCTCCACAACGTGTTCTTCCATGATCCTCCCATGGATGTCGAACATCAGTCGTATATGCTTTTTCCCTTGTAGTCTGAATAGTCGAAACCGGAAGACTCCGTTACCCATGGGTGCCAGCAATCTGTACCCCACCCTTCCTATCTCCCTCACTGTTGTACCACTGAACTTGCTCATTATCAAACTCTTCAAATCCGATAATGTATTCACACGCTGAGTTCGAAACAATATCGGATCCTCACACTCAAATGTCACCCATTGTCGCCATTTCTCATACTACAATTGAGAGAAACAAGCACAACTATGTATACACTGTTACTGCCCATTGTACACTTGTTTTCGTGAGAAAAACGAGACAAAAAAGGATAGGGAGTGTTTGTAGAGAATGCCAAGGGTTACACATCCTTTTATAGCCACAGCGAATTTGTCTTCTTTTATCTTGTTTACACTGTAAACGAGATATACATGTATCATGTTGACATCTATAATTTAAATCGATAAATAATTTTAAAATTATTTATTTTAGTAATTATTACATTTATTTTATTTATTAAAATAAAAAATCCTTATCTTTTGATCTAAATTAAAAGAATTAAACGGTAGATAATAAAAAGTGTTAATGATCCATTTTGGGTTAAATCCGAATCCCTACCCATAAATATTAAATTTTAAAAATATCATATCCATGATAAAAAAAATTATATTTTATATTTTAATATGTATTTTATAAAATAATTAATTTAGTAACTAAATTTTAATATACATATAATATTTTTATATTAGTTTATCTCTCGTCATCGATTTTACAATAAAAAATGGTAAAAAATAAATTAAACTAATTAGATCCAACATTAAGAATAAATCATACAAATAAAATAATTTCAGTTTAAAATCATACAGATGTTCTAAAGTAGAATTGATTACATGTCATATCCTTAGTAACTTTACATAACTCGAATCATGTATGTACTGCACTAGTCGTAAATTAAATCTGACGAATTCGATTTACTACTAATACAACACATATATGATAAATCGAATCAACTTAATTCGATTTATATATAAATAGTATAAATCGAATTAATTTAATTCGATTTATATATACAGAGGTATTTAAGACAAAGTATGTTACACTTCTAATTTAAAACATATGTATAATTTTAGGGGGATTCTATGGTGCTGATGCTGGTTGTAAGCATGACATGCTTATATATGGCGTCATGATAAGATGGAAACGCGTAGAGTTGAAGACAGATTTGAGTACGAAATTTGTGAAGTGACTCCGTTGCTTTTATTTTGTTACTTTGCGGAGATTAAATAATTAGGAGATAATCAGTAAATTAGATGTAAATTCCGCTAAAATTAGTAAATATTAGTTAATAAATTGAATTTTTATTAGGAAAGCTAAAAATGCAAAACTAATATCAAAATAGAGTGGAGCTCGTCAAAACGAGAATTTTGATACCAATTTCAAAAATTTGGCCCAAAATCAGACCGAAAGGACCGAACCGGTTGAACCGAGGTCCAAACTGGGCCCGTAGATCCAACCGGACCCAAACATTTAAACAAAACAGCAGCTCCTTCTTCCCCATAGCATGCAACGATACAAACAGATTGGGGGAAAGGAGGAGGAGCTCTCAAACCCTCACCACCTTTGATCCACCATAACTCCTCCGTTCGGGCTTCGATCGCCGCACTGTTCGCGGCCACGCGCTTAGTGCGGTGAGCTCTACCTTTCTATCGGATCAATTTACTGGTAAGCCTCATGTTTGATTCAGAATCTCTATTCCCTTTTCTTTGGTGAAATTGAAATCCTATAGTGAAATCATGTTCAATTTTGTGTTTTAGGCTCAAGTTAGCTTCCAGGATTTAATGGACTTGAGCTATTGAGCATATGGGTACGGTAAGAATACCCTAAACCTAGATCAATCTTGTATTTATAGAGAAAAAACTGAATTTGGAACATGTATATGAATTAGGTGTATATTAAGTGGGTATATATGCATTTGAATTGAATTGGGAGTACTTAGAGGCTTATTGGTGAACAAGACTTGGGTTGTGGCTGTTTTATTTGAGCTTGGAGGGATTGTGTTTTTCTTTGTGAGGCTGCCTTGGGTGAAACAAAGTGATCGGCCAAGGTACGGTTTAAGTTTCGTACGTTTAATATTTACGGTGTTGTGAAAACTTAGGTTAGAGGAACCATAGGATAAGTTGAATTGGTTATTGCATTTAATGATTAGTCTTGTAATGTTGTTGGAATGAATTGTTGATGAATATGTATTGGAATTATGAGGGGTTGAAGTTATTAATTGTATGCTCTTGGATTTATTTATGATGGGTTGTGTTGACGTTGGTATATATTGATGGATTATGGTTGGTGTTTGTTAATAAAGAGTTGTTATATGAGTTGATGGATTAATGTATGAAGGGTTGATAAATGTGTTAATGAAATAATGTGTGTGAAGAGTTGATAATTGCATTAATGGAATGGTATATGTAAAGGGTTGCTCATATATGTATATATGATATATGCTAATGCAAAGTTGTGGTTATGGCTCATTGGATTGGTTAAAGGTAGCTTGAAGTGGTTGTTGATGAGTTGGAATTGGATATGTTAGCAAATCCAGGTTTTAGAGGCAAGGATTTATGAATGTGGTGAAAATGAGGTCTGGAAGTATTTTGGTAAAAAGTGATTTTGATGAAGTTTGGACGTCCATAATTTACTCCACAAATTGCGGATTGAGTTATGATTTATTGCAAATGAAAAATGGTTCTATGAGCTTTTGATTGATATCAATTTTGTGAAAAAAGGAATTTCGTAGAGAAAGTTATGGACGTTGAAAGTTTGGTGTATAAATCTGTGTTACAAGATGGCAAAAACTGGTTGCAGCAAGCTTTCTGGGCATTCTGCCCATTTTTTTGAAAAAACGCCCATCCACGCGTACGCGTGGCTCATGCGTACACATGGCGTGGAATTTTGGCGATGCATGCGCGAGAAGCATGCGTACGCGTGTGTGCATATTTACGCGTACACTTGACTCACACGTACGCGTAACTTGCTGTACGCTCCACGCGTGCGCGTAGCCTACGCGTACGCGTGGCTGCTGCCTGTTGCAAAAACCAATTTTGACTGTTTTAAACCAATTTTCCACTTCTAAACCTCTATTTTCTTCCCTTTAAGACTTAAAGTATGGTTCTAGGTCCAGTGGATAAAAGAAGCTAGGAAAACAAGATATCTGAGGGTGAAGAAAGTTGTAAGTGGTGGTTTTTATGAAGAAAATAAGAATGTTAACGAAGTTTAACACTAAGGCTTGATAATTGATGATGTATTGATAATGAAATTGAAATGGCTTATGAATAATGATATCTGAGATACGAGTTTCCCTGGGTAAAAACCATGGCTCGCCACCATGTGTTCCAGGTTGAACCTCGACACTCTGTTGACCCTACATCGTAAGTGTGACCGGGCACATATAAATTCCTAGGTATGGATAGCCCCCATTGAGCGATTACTTGATGTTAAATGTGAAATCTATGCATAGGCTCTTGGGGATGCGCGACGGGGGACAATTTAAGATTTTCGGACTTGTCGGGTTAGCTGGATAACTGACAGATGAGCCTCATCAGCTATAGGACATGCATGCATCATATGCATTTGTTTGTTTTTATTGCTATGCATTTCCTAGGTTTGCCTAATTGATATATACCACCTGCTACCTGTTATACTTGCTACTTGCACTATCTGCTCATTACTTGTGCGTGAACTTGTTTGGTTGCTTGTTTCTGTTGCATTATGGATGATGGAGGGATGAAGGAAAAGGTAAAATGGTTTGGTGATAGGTTAGGTTTGAAATTGAGTAAGTTAGACAGAATTAGAATACATACCCCTGTTTATGGCTTCTGTTTAGTAATTGAGTTGGATAACTGAATAACAGAGTCCTAGGATTGCCAAAGGCATTCTCAGGACCTTATTTATTATACGCGTGGCACTTTACCATGCTGAAAATCTCTGGTTCTCATTCCATACTGTGTAGCTATTTTTTAGATGCAGGTTGAGAGGCTCCTCGCTAGGCGTCTAGATCCTTGAAGCGAAGTAGTTCTTGGGTGTATTTTGGATTTCTGTTTGTATATATGTATATATGCATTTAGCTTACACTCCAAGTAACTTGTGTATGGTGCTCCTATTTTCCTTGGCTTTCCTATACTCTCTGGTTTACCTTTATCTTTTTCTATTAGGTTTCTTAGCACGCAAGTAATCCTTTCTTTTGAGCGTTGCGTTTTTGTTTTGCAAGTTTTGTTTACCCGTTTTGTTTCAAGGCTCTTAGTATATTATCTTCTTCTCTATTATGTAATTGTTTTGCTGTTTAGAGGTCTGTAACACCACATTACCTCTATTCTACGACTTAAATGTAAAACTCTGTGTAATAGGATGTTACGTTAGAGATGGTTAAGTAATAGGCCAATTGATGGATTGAGGTGTGTGATGTTGATCCAACATACATGAAAAATAAGGAGGGTCCAAAAAAAATAAAGAAGGTTCCAAACAATTTTAAGCGGCTATACAAGGGACATGAACTTAAATTCAAATATCAAAATAAAACAATTGTTGACATTAAATTACTTTACTTAAAAAAGTGAGGTAGATTTTTTTTTCTTTTTAATAATGTAAATTTAACAACAAAAAAGAGTACTTTTTTCACAAAAAAAAGTTTGTTCAATTAGTTAAAATGATATGTATCTAACTAATTATATTTAGTTTTTCATATATTTTTATGTATTATTTTATTTTTAAAATAATAAAAATTATAGTATATCTAGTAGTAATCTCAATCATTAAAAAAAATTTAACATTTTATTTCAAATCAACATTACAAGTTAAATATTTTTGTAGTATCAACACTATTTACATTAATAAATTATGATATTTTTATTTTATTAGAGATTTAAGATTTTATTTTGTTGTATTATATTATTGGATTGTAATGAAAATAATACTAAAGATAATTAGTTTTGAGATTTTTAAAAGATAAATTTTATCGAAAATAACATTAATCTTTTAAAATGTTATAAAATAATTTATAAGTCGTAATTATTTTTGTATAATTTAAATAAAAAAATCAGTTTTTTGAAAAGAAAAATTAGTTTTTAGATTAAAAAATGACTTTTTAAATAAAAATAAGTTTTTATGGGAAAAAATTATTTTCTTTCACGTAAAAACTAATTATTTTTTTAATACTTATTTTTTATTTAAAATCAAATTGTTTATTAATCTAAACAATTTTTTTTAAACGACAATCGTTTTTACTTTTTTAGTTAATCTTAAGCATATGTAATCTTACTTTTTAATTAATAGCTTTATTGAAATAATAGTTTTTTACTCCCTCATAATTTCCATCAATTTTTTTTACGAATTTCTATAATTCCATCTTTTTGTTTTTTTTTGTCTAGTATAACTCCATCTTAATCATGGGTCAATACAACACCACTGATTCCCTTCATACAACATTCATTATTGAAAATCCAACGTTCAGTGAAAAAATTCTAATAAATTCTAATTTTGGACAAATCTTAAATTTTAAAAAGAGTTTCTACCAACCTACAATTCAAGGCAATTTTTTTTATATGATTTAGTGGTGTGAGTTATGTTGAGTTATGATCATTAAGGGTGAATTACATTGTTATGACGACGTTGCTTTTAAGACTCTCGCCGGGAGGAGGAGGGAAGAAATCGGACCCACCGATTTGTGTGAGGAAGAAATTAAGTTTACATGAAATCGGACCCACCGATTTCTGGTTGTCCAATTTTCTAAAACGAAGAGTGCAGTAATTGGACCCACCGATTTCTAGTGGCCAATTTTTTTTTAATCTGGAGTGCACCCATCGGACCCGGCGATTTGTGATGCGCACAAAATTCGAAATGATAGCACGCGGTCGGTCCGTCCGATTTGCCTGTAAGTGCATACATAAAATGGAAAAAAATCACAGAAGCCCCATTTCTTCATCGCCGGTCTCAGCTGTTCTTCTTCTTCTCTCATTCTTCTCCTTCATTCTTGTAGAATAAATTTCAGTAAGATTGAAAATAGTCATGTACGTATACTGTTATGGATGATAGAGTTGTGTTGAATATTTATTGTTACGGGCATATTTTATTGTAAACATATAAGGGAGTTCAATTTGTGTGTGAAAATTCATTAGATGTTGTTATTCCGTTCACATTGTCACTTGAGGAATTGAAATGTGTGATTTGTAAGAAGATAGATTCTCGAAGATCTAGGAGAGTATCATGTATTTTGTACAGGTATTCTTTATCTGTGTTTGGTGGGTTCGTTCAATTTCAGACCAAGTACGTAACGAATGAAGCGAGTATGCATGAAATATTTTCAATGTATAAAATCGCCACCAAATATCGTGCATCGAGTTGTATATTGAGTTTGAGCAATCTGAAGCGGACCATAACATTGAATTGGAAGATTATAATAGTGAAAGCGAGGATGAATTTGAAAGTAACTATGAGATCGTTGGTCCAGGTGAAGACGAAGATGAAGCTGGCGGCACCATGAACGCAGATGTGGTGGAAGTTGCAAATGCACTAGCAAACCCGCATCCGTTTCAGGAGCCTTCTTTCATGCGGTCGTTGGATTTGGAGGCTATGCACGTACCGGAGTTTCCGCAATATATGAATGCAGGTGCGTAAAGCTAGAGAGCTATGTGAAACTATGAAGTAGCAGATCAATAAGTCAGATGAGTAATATATGTGATATGTGGATAATCATTTGTGACCATAGCATTTGATTTTTTTATTAATTAATAGTTCTTTGTTATGAATTATATTTAGTTGTTCTTTACGTAGATAGAATAGCGAAAAAAAAGGCTATTATGATCTTACATGGTAAAGTGTGTTTATTAATTGAGTTGTAATAAATGATTTATTACTTTGGATGTATACAGCGCTTCCTATTGTGGCGGATGATGAGTTCACAGTAGGGATGGAATTCAGTTCAAGGGAGGCAATAATCAAGACAATGAAAGATTATACCATCCGGAGAGGTGTGTAGACTATCAGATATATGAGTCAGAATCGACGACATTCTATGCCAAGTGTATAGAATATGGCAATGGTTGTGACTGGTTGATCAGGGTTACCAAAATGCAGAAGAAGTACTGTTGGGAGATGAGGAGGTACAATGGAAGTCACACTTGTACCAGGTCTACTATTTCTCAAGATCATTCTAAGCTGGATTCCAAGACAGTTGCAGAAGCAATTAAGCCGTTGGTAGAGGTTGACTTGTCTATAAAGGAGAAATCAGTCATTGCTGAAGTCCAGTCAAAGTTTAACTACACCATCAGTTATCGCAAGGCTTGGTTAGCAAAGCAGCAGGCGGTGGAATCAATTTTCGGAGATTGGGAAGCATCGTATGAAGCTTTGCCCATATAGTTTGAGGCCATGTGTCACAAGGAGCCATTACCAGTGGTTCACTTTGAAACAATGCCTGCTTACCATGGGGATGATTTGGTTCCTGATATACGTGTACTGCATAGAGTCTTCTGGAGTTATTACCCTTGTATAAGGGCCTTCAGACACTGCAAGCCAGTGGTGCAGGTGGACGGGACTCATTTGTATGAAAAATACAAGGGTTGTTTATTGGTTGCAGTCTCACAAGATGGTAATAACAACATCATGCCTATTGCATTTGTCATAGTGGAGGGAGAGACTTCTGATGCATGGTACTTTTTCCTGAGTAACTTGCGTCAACATGTGGTGACACGTGATGGTGTGGGACTTATCTCTGATCGACATGATTCTATTAGGTCAGCTATTCATCGAACGGGGCTTGGTCTCCTCCTAGAGCATTCCATATGTTTTGTATCCGGCATATTGAGTCCAACTTCTTGAGGAAGTTCAAGGCACCTTACTTGCAGAAGCTTATCGTCAACATTGGTAAGTTTGAATACAATGAACTTTGAATTTATTGTAAGTACGATCAAATAGAATGGTGTTCATTGTTGACTGAATGTTTTTCATAGGATACTCGAGGACGATTAGGGAGTACCAGATGCGCTATGAACAATTAAAGGAACGGGGTGAGGCTTACACCAACTGGCTTGATCGGATCCCACGTGAGCAGTATGCTTTGGCATTTGATGGTGGATACCGATGGGGTCATATGACCACCAATCTTGTGGAGTGCATCAACTCCGTCTTAAAGGGTGTACGTAATCTCCCGGTCACTGCGCTTGTTAAGGCTATATTTTACAGACTGAATGAGTTGTTCACTAAGAAAAGAGCCGAGGCTGGAGCCCAAATTAATGCTGGACTTGTGTTCTCTGAGATGGTGACCTCCAAGCTGCATGCAAATTAACGAGCATTGGGTAACATACAGGTTAGCTGTTTGGTAGAGAAAATGAAGTCTTTGAGGTACGCGAGATGCCGAGTGGGGTTGAGTATGCAGTTGACCTACGCCACCATCGTTGCGATTGTGGTGAATTCCAGGTTGACCGAATTCCGTATCGACATGTGTTTGCTTGTTGTGCAAATCAGCAGTTGGATTGGCAAGTATAAGTTCACGATTTATACAAGATAGACCAAGTTCGAAGAGTATACAGGGCTAGGTTTAGACCACTAGGAAATCCTGCAACGTGGCCTGCTTATCATGGACCTCGATTCGTTGGAAACCCGTTCCTCAGACGTGTAGCCAAAGGTTGTCCGAAGAAAACCCACTTCTATAATGAGATGGACACTCGTATGTTGCGTCGCCCTAGGCGATGCAAGCAATGGGGTGCCGAGGGCCATAATCGTAGTAAATTTCATCAAAGTGGTGGACCAAGTGCAGGTCCAGCCGAAGAGTAGTAGTTACTTTTGTTACATTTCATTTGAATTTACATTTATGTACGACATTGACATTTGAATTTACCTTTTCGTGCTTGTATTCATTTCAAACTTGATTAACATAGTCGATAAAAAAATAGTAATAACAACGTAATTAACATACTTAATAATTAAATAGTAATAACAACCTAGTAGTAACATACTCAATAATGAAATAGTTACAATTTAATTTTTAAATAGTAGTAACAACCTAATTAACATACTCAATTATTAAATAGTGATAACAATCTAATTAACAACTTAGTTAATCCATACAACTTTATTTCCTTGATGCCCACTTCATATCTTTGTATAACTTTCTACACTTCTTGGCAATCATGTTAAAAGCGGATGGTGTATACCGATTCGCACTCCGACGTGGAGGATCAGCTCTAAGGTTGTAAGCTTTACCTTTTTCACTTGTGGTCGTACCTATCAAAACACAACAAATGTTGGATGCTATTAATCAAATGGCACTTCAATATGTAATACAAATAGAAGTTCATCATGAAGCTAAGTTCATCATAAAGCTACTAATAGAAATTCATAATCAAACCCTAAATCATTACCAACAGTTTATTTTACCTGCACTAGGCACTGGATCCTCATCAACAGCATCGTCATCATCCTCATCCTCATCCTCATCCTCATCCTCTGGATGGTCTACTAGGTAGTTATCAGCCTCATCATCAACTGCCCTATTACTCTCATGAATCAGACTCATCGGAATATGTCTAGGGTTTCCACTCTGTATAATCCCTCCCGCCCCTTCAGCACTTCTGCTCGAGTCAACAGACATTCTGGCACCAGAATTATCAGAGGAAGTGTGAACCCGAGGTCTCAAATCCAATGACCTCCTAATTGGAGTAATACCACCCGAATATGCTTGATGGTCGGTGGGAATGTCAACATAATTACCTGAATGTGAGTGGTGCGGCCCTAGTGCCATGAAACCAAGCAGCTGACTGAATGAAGTTTGCTCTCTGGATCAAACTGTGGACCACCCCAATACTATTGATGTATCGGGACTGACGCTGAAAAATAATCAGACGGATGTGTGTCAGGAACATATGGTGCAAAATACTCAACCCCTGTTGTGGCAGTTCCAGTGGCGGTGGTGGTGGAGGTGCCGGTGCGGTTCCGGTGGTGGTGGAGGACCTTTTAGATTCTCTTGGAATACAAGGTTCGACAATTGCAAGTGGTCACCAAATGCTTCTCGGTACCAATGCATGTAAATTTTCAATGGATAATGTAAAGGTACCAAGTCATCAGAGAGAATATGACTATACCGATTGGTCCACTGCATCACCCAAAAAGAGTGGGTATTCGCCCAATCTTGATTCTTAGGCCCAGTTAGAACTTCACCGTGTGATGCACCTAGATCCCGCTCTTGATTAGGAACATCTTGTCTCAATCTAAATTGCCTCCTGACTCTATCAGATGCATGCCACTCGATAGGGGTGTTCGCGGTGCGGTTTGGTTCGGTTTTTGAAGAAAAAGCCATCCGATCCGATTGTTTAATTAAGCTGCGGTTCGGTTTGGTTCGGTTTTTTTTCAAGGTCATCCGAACCAAACCAAACCAATTAAAATCGGTTTGGTTTGGTTCGGTTTGTTCGGTTTTTTCAATCAAATAAAAAAAATTCTACCATACTAGTATGCAATGTCATAAGATTGAAATCAACAAGCCAAAATACACAATAGCTAATAAAGTCTTGATCTAATGAAATATAACTCTTACTTTCGTCGGTCTCAGTTTCAGCAGAGTCATCAACGGGAGCTTCTTCAACAGCCCACCTTTTTCCTCGGCCTCTACTAGCAAGCTTCCTTGTGTTTCGTTGAGGAGCTGGCACAGGAGGCAAAGCAGTCAGAGATCTGATGCTTGTTGATTCATTCGGAATAAGAACTGGAGGCAATCCAGTGTCGCCCATATTCTTACTTGAACTGACGTCAAACTACATAAACAATCAATAACCATTAACCAGCAATAAACAAGCAATAAACAAAACAGAACAAAACTTGATAATCTGAACAAGCAATGAACAATTAAACCAGCAATAAACAAGCAATAACCAGCAATATTCAAGCAATAACCAGCAATAAACAAAACAGAACAAAACTTGATAATGTGAACAAGCAACGAACAAATTGAACTTGGCAAATTAAACACTAAACAGAACAAAACTTGATAATCTCAAATTAAACCAGCAATGAACCAAACAAGCAATAAACCATTATACCAACAAATTGAACTTGGCAATAAACGGCAATAAACCAAACAATAAACAAGCAATGAACCAGTAATAAACCAAACAGAACAAAACTTGATAATGTGAACAAGCAATGAACAAATTGAACTTGGCAAATTAAACACTAAACAACACAAAACTTGATAATCTCAAATTAAACCAGCAATGAACCAAACAAGCAATGAACAAGCAATAAACCATTATACCAACAAATTGAACTTGGCAATAAACAGCAATAAACCGAACAATAAACAAGCAATGAACCAGCAATAAACCAACAATAAACCAAACAGAACAAAACTTGATAATGTGAACAAGCAATGAACAAATTGAACTTGGCAAATTAAACACTAAACAGCACAAAACTTGATAATCTCAAATTAAACCAGCAATGAACCAAACAAGCAATGAACAAGCAATAAACCATTATACCAACAAATTGAACTTGGCAATAAACAGCAATAAACCAAACAATAAACAAGCAATGAACCAGCAATAAACCAGCAATAAACCAAACAGAACAAAACTTCATAATGTGAACAAGCAATGAACAAATTGAACTTGGCAAATTAAACACTAAACAGCAATACCATTATACCAACAAATTGAACACTCTGACTTGGCAAAAACAATATGAAACATACATGAAATGGTAAACATTACTTATAAACTATTTTTCAGGTTAAATTATGTTAATGATTAATTGATTATATTAAAATTGAACTAGATCCCTAACATCATTTTTTAGGTTAAATCTATTCAATTCTATCAATCTTTATATTAAAATTGAACTCCTAGATCCTAACGTACAAAAAAAGATGATTAAACTAAAGTATAAAATTTTGAAAGAATCTATTATCGAGATTCAAAACATGGGATCCGAGGCAACAATAACCCTAACCTGAACAAACTGAACATTGAACAATAACCAGCAAGCAGCAATACCAACAAGGGAACAATGCATCAATAAGGTTTACCTGAATAGATGGCTCGGACTCCATATGCACTTGAATCGGTGGTTGGGTGGGAGACTTTCTGGGCGGAGGAGGCGAGGTCGGAGGTGGTGAGGTGACCCTACAGAACCCAGAAACGCTGCTGGGTGGAGGCTTTCTGGGTGGAGGCGGCGAGGTCGGAGGTGGTGAGGTGACCCTACAGAACCCAGAAAAGCTGCTGGGTGGAGGCGGTGACGTCGGAGGTGGTGAGGTCGGAGGTCCTGTGGGTGGGTGGGTTACTGGGTCTTCGTCTTCGTCTTCCTTTGAGGAGTTGGCTTCGACTTCGAGTATCAAGGACAAGGAGTGAAGAAGGTGAGATTTGGAGGAAGAGGAAGGCTTCGGCCTTCGAGTATCAAGGAGGTGGGTGGCTCAGGCTGGCTCCATGGGGGGTCTGGCCGTCTGGGTGAGTGGGCGAGATGTGGTGGCTCCGATCTGGGGTTTGGGCGGCGGGGTTAGGTTTCCATGGGGGGAGGGGGAGCGGGGAGGGACTTGCGCAGCAAGGTAACACGTTTAGGGGGGGTGGGGTTACTGGGTTAGGATAGTTTTAATTTTAGGGTTTTGTTAAGAACCGGTTCGGTTCGATTCGGTTAGGGTTTTGGTGGCAAGAACCGAAAACCGAACTGAACCGCAGAAAAACCGCAAAACATCACTTTTTTTCGGTTTTTTCGGTTTTCGGTTATTTCGGTTTTCAGTTTTTTTGGTTCAGTCCATCGGTTTAGTTCGGTCCGGATCGGTTTTGAACACCCCTACCACTCGATGCATTCAAAAGATATAAATGACACTGTGGACTCCAGATAACCGAATTATGACGGATGTCTAAAGGAATTGTATTTTACAACATATCTGTCCTTGTTGTAGATCATCCAACAACCTCCTGTATTGCGCAAGCGAATTGTATTGGTAGGCATAGTTTTTACGGTCCCAATTACGCCACCTGCCATCGGACAATCTATTAGTTAACTTATCTTGTGGAAAAAAAATACAATTTCTAGAATTTCTTTCAATGCATACTTTAATCAAAATTACCTGTTTGTAATTGGAAACACTCAGGGATTGCCGAGAATCGGTGCTAGAAATGGTAGCCGGATCCAAGCCCAAGTAAGCAACAGCGTCAGTGGACCGTCCATCTCCTTGCAGTCGACACGAGTTGCCCTACACAATGATCTATACAAGTGTGCCAGGCATGTCGAACCCCAACTAAACTGTATCATCCCACCAAAGTTACGGAGCAAAGGTAAAAATTTCCAATGCACCGCTGCACCCGACTTATCTCCAAACAGAATTGTCCCAAATAACAACATTATGTGACACTTTACATACATCTGAATGTGAACATCATCATTCAATACTATACGATCTTTTAAACCCCTAAACCACGTTAATTTTATAAAGCTTCCTCTACAGTCCGTCTTCCTCGGTGCAACTCCAAATTCGTGCAAGCAGTCGGCTTCCAATGCCTCAAAACTACTCATGGTCGGTCCTGTAATCGAAAGACCATTTGTCGGCATACCGAGAATTATTGCCACATCCTCCAAGGTCACGGCACATTCACCAACCGGAAAATGAAATGTGTGAGTCTCAGACCGCCATCTCTCAATCAGAGCATTAACCATTGCTGACTGACATTGGATAACTCCAATTTGGGAAACATAATAAAATCCAGTCTCGCGTAGTGTGACTCAACAATTTCGTTGTATGGATCCGGCAGCTTTAAATGATCACACATCAACATCCGTGAACCCTACAATATCACATTTCCGTTATAAATACCAGTATAATATAACTATATTATCAAAAACACAATTATCCTTATCCTTACATGTCCATTATAACTAATTCCCAGCATAATTGCATTTGAAACATACAGAATAAATCTGTTATACAAAAATCATTCAATCATATTCATTACCTTATAACAAAAATTAATTAACCTTAGCTAACTAACTAGAATAATTTTATGGCTGATAAATTATTTATTCGTAGAACAAATATTTTTTTCTTTCAACCTCTAATATTATTATTATTATTATTATTCATAAAATAGCATATTATTATTATTATTATTATTATTATTATTATTATTATTATTATTATTATTATTATTATTCATAACACAGCATACTAATTTCCTAATCTAAGTTTAGTTATTACTAATTTATTGTCTACATTTTACTGAATTAAAATTCAATTATTAATCATCATAAATAAAATAATTTATTAAATTTTTATTATTAATCATAATAATTTATTAAACTCAATTACTTATACTAATAATAACAACAATAATATATCAATATCTACTCTAATCTAATATGTACAGATCTCATTCTCCTTCTTCTTTTATTCATTTATTCTTTACATTCATCACATTCATTCATTCTTTCATTTTATTTTAACCAATAATCATAAAAAAATCCAATTCAAT
Organism: Arachis hypogaea; assembly: GCF_003086295.3. NCBI lineage: Eukaryota > Viridiplantae > Streptophyta > Magnoliopsida > Fabales > Fabaceae > Arachis > Arachis hypogaea. The sequence continues at coordinate 104,529,335 of NC_092045.1, read as the reverse complement.
GGTAGAACTTACCATATCATACATACATACATACATACATACATGATTAATTCCTATTTTAATTTCTATTTCTAACCACCTAACAATAAAATCATACATACATACATGATTAATCTCTACTTATTGCCATTATAATATATATTACTAATAAAATCTAATATTATCACTATTATTATTATTAAATCAGATTATTAAAAAACAAAAACTTACATAATTTAGATGCCCAAGATAATTAACAATATTAAACTTTAGTTGATTTATTTCTTTAATTTTTGGTCTTCTTAGCATTTTCTTTAAATTTTTTTGGAGGTTTGTTGTGGTCCAACAATGGTGAAAAATGAGAAAAGTGGTGGGGTTGAGAGCATAAAGAGAGGGATACGAGAGTGAAAGAGATACTGCTGGAAGGGGGGGAAACAATCGTTGCTTTTGGAGATAGAGTCACGAGCCAACCAAGGAAGCCAGGTGCATGCGTGACGCGTGGACAGGGTACTCAAATCGGACCCACCGATTTATGTACCTTCCACGTCCTGAAATCGGTCCGATTTCCGTCCTCCTAATCGATCCGTCCGATTTCTTCTACACAGCTGTCACATCTCGGTGAAACATCCTAAACCCCCATATCGCTGCTATACTCCATCAACCCCTCCATATCAAAATTAAAAATCTCACAATTCAATGGCCCATTAAATCCAACATCTAATTACACAATTAATTACCATATAATAAATTAATAATTTTCACACGTGAAAAGGAACTCTTCTCCTGCTCCGTTTCAATGCCACAACTATACTCACTTATAATTCTCTCCTATTGACACTGAAAATCAGCATAGTATGCTAAAAAGATGAATTAGCACGATAGAATTTTCCATAATTTTAAACTGAAATTATTTTATTTGTGTGATTTAACCCACGTTAACTTAATAGTTAAAAAGGTGAATCAACTTGGTGTACAGAAGCATATAAGAATCTTTGCTTAAGTTTTGTTTTGAAAAGAAAACTGAAAAAGAGAAGCAATGAAGTATGGTGTTACCTTCCCCAAGTTCCCACAGACCCACCCCACACCCCTATATATATGTATGGTGTCTCTCAATTGTGTTCTCACCCTCGCTTCATGTGTCGGCCACAACACTATTATTATTTACTGTTAGGAAAAAAAGTTTAGAATCATTTTCTTTTTCCTTTTAATGATTAGTTAATATTTTTTATTTTTTTTTATCTTAGATTTGCTAATTTACCATTTTGTTGATTGATTTTAGTTCTTAAAAAATTAATTTCCCAGAATTGTTACTACTACTACTACTATTATTATTATTATTATTATTATTATTATTATTATTAGAGTTTAACTAAAGTATATGTTAAGATTACTATTAATATTTTTTTTATTTTTTTGACTTTGACAAATGCATAATAAATATATTAAAAACTAAAATTTTATTACAGTTTTTATAAAAATTAATTTATAATTTTAATGTGTGTCTTAAAATATATATTAACTAAACCTTTATTATTATTATTATTATTATTATTATTATTATTATTATTATTATTATTATTATTATTATTGATGATAATTTATACAACATAATAAATAAGGAAAATTATAGCTTAATAATTAAATAATGTAAATCCAAAATATGATTAAAAAATTTAAATAAATTTTATCACATCTTGTTATATCAACATTTCAGCTTTATTATAACAATAATTGATGAAAACAACTAATAGTATAAATTAAAATAGATAAATTTTCATAAACTTTAATATAAAAAACTTTACACAAATAACTAATTTTATATTGTCATCTCATTAAAAATAATAAATTTTTAAATATACTAAATATATAATCTTATAATCTAAAACATTTTACATTGTCCAGTATCAAAACTAAGATAAATTTTAAATTATACAATATCAAATAAAAAAATAAATATAAAATTCGAAATCAAAAATAGATATTTTATAAAAAAATCTTAAAAACATATGTTTTTTTTTTTCAAAAAAAAAAAAGGATTCCGCAATAAGTATTGTCCAAAATCCAAATTTTGACGCTGACTGAAAAACACACACATGAATGTTGTTGTTGCTGCTGTTTCTCATTCTTCCAACTAAACTTGCGTTTTCCATTTGCATGAATTAAAAACCCACAAACCTTTTCAGAGAAATAACGACTCCTTTCATTTTGATCCAATCGGGGGAAATGCTTCTCTCTTCTTCTTGATTTCGTGCTGACTGCTCAGCTTTCGGCGGCGGAGGAATATGCGCCGCCGAGCTGCCGCCGAGTTCCGGCGCCGTGTTCGGCGGAGGTTTTCTTATTGGATCTGGTTTCTCCTCGCCGCCTTCTCTCTTGCGGCTTTGCTTTTGTTCGTAGTGCAGCACAATCATCGCCAAGATCAGTTTCAGCTTCCGCTAACGGTAGCAACTAACTAACTAACTCACTCACTCTAGTTTTTAACTGTTATTATTGTTATTTTTCTTATTGGATTTGTTGTTTGATCGGTGGAAGTTCATTATTTTGTTTTTTTGGGATACCTAATTGTTTTGGAATTTGTTTCATTCTCAATTTTTCTTAATCCTAATCGTTTATTCATGTTTTGTTTTATTATTATTATTATTAACTGTGTCAAATTATGAATAGTAGTTCATCTTTGACTTTATACTTTCATTTGATAAATTGATGCAAGAGGAATGTATGTTTCTGTAGGTAGATGCGAATCAAAAGTAAATCTTTTGAAACAGTTTAATTTGGCAGTTTATCTGTGACTATTTGACTAAGTTCTTTCTGTGTTTTTTATTTAGAAGATGTAGTAGCTCTTCTTAGAAAGTTGTTCAATGTGGATCTTAAGTGTAATATTGAATGATGAATCTCGAGTGTTACATTGCTCCTTGTTTAGGGTAGTATTGCTAGAGATCATAGTTTTTTTTTTTTTTAGTGGTTTACTTTTTCTTTTTCGATCTTTTGGGCAATACAAGAATTATATTCAGTAGTTTTTTAACTTTCTGTGAGCTGTAATTCAGCATTAACTGAATCTGGAGAATCATGTGCTAGTTATGATCCACTACTAGTGTTTCCCCCCCTCCCTTAAATAACTAGTTAATTTTTAATTTTTACCACGCCAACAAATTTTCATTTCCTCCTATAGAAATAGCTGTGTGTAGTTATTTTAAGTTGGTTTCATGCTAGAAATCATTCAATGATTTATTGCTGTCTGTTCATTGTTTTCTTGCACACTGCCATTCTGCAAAAAAACTGTTATAGGAACTGCCAATCTCATATACGATTTAACCATAATTTTGAGTATCAATCTATCACATATTTGGTTATTTCACCAGTTTCTTCCTTGTTGCCACCAAAAAATTAAAACATGGAAGCTGATTTGACTCGTTTCTAGACATATAGTTATGTTGCTTAGAAATTTGCCTGAACATTGTGTTTGAAGTATTTGGTTATTACATCAGTGTCAGGGCTGTTCTGTGGCTCATTTCTTTTCGGTCATCCAGAATTGAAGAAATCATAGTAGTCAATCCCAGATCTCGTCGCATCCCTGACGTCCCCAAAACTGGAATTGTGGGATCCCGACATGGGATGGCTGGGATTTCAGCAAAGATAGAGGGAAATTCTCTGATACAACATGCATATTGTATTTTAAAAATTAAAAAAGAACAGGAAATCAAAATAAACCATGTCATCATCACTCATAATCCAAAGTCTTAAGTTTATATTTCATAATAGTTCAAAAATCCATACTATATAAACTCAAAAGTCATAAGCCTTAATTTAAGTTGTCACTAATCAATCACCAGCATAGAAGGGCAGTGAAATTATCTCTATACCCCCTTTGAAACCATCACAGAAGTTACTTTTAAGTGAGCAAAATCAGGTTTCAGCACCCGCATAAGATCCCAGTGGGATTTGCGGATAAAGGCTGGTCGCCGGAATCCTGGCTGGGACAGTTGGGGATGAAAGAACCGAGATCTCATCTGGTCTCCTCTCAAATGCATGCTGGGATGGGATGCCAAGATCCCACTGAAATCCCACGAGATTGACTAGTATGGAAGAAATTATAGAAACCATGACATAATTTGAGAAAGTTTATTCACAAACATGAAATTATACAAATATGCTTCTATACATATAAATCGCCCAAAAAATGAGGTGCACACTCAAGTTTTTGTGCCACATAAAAAGAGAAGTATAGTAAGTGGTCATTTGAGGCATAAAAATGAGGTATTAAATATATTCATTTGTGTAAGGCAACCAAGAGCAATGTAATATCAACTGCTATTGCTACACTAATTTTGCATTGCTGTGAAACTCTTACAGAGTAAGTGACTAATCATTGCAGGAGAAGAATGCCAGAGGTGAACTTGCAAAAGAGAGTATGAATTTTTCCAATGAAATTTTAAGTGCAACATCCTTTTCACGACAGTTAGCAGAGCAAATGGTTCTGGCCAAGGCATATGTGGTCATTGCCAAAGCACACAATAATCATCATTTTGCCTGGCAGCTTAGTTCAAAGATTAGAATTTGCCAGCTTTTGCTTTCAAAAGCTGCCATGACTGGGGAGCCCATTACCTTGGACGAAGCTGAGCCAATTATTAAAAGCCTCTCTTCCCTGATTTTCAAGGCACAAGATGTCCATTATGACATTGCTACCACTATAGTAACAATGAAGTCGCACATTCAAGCTCTCGAAGAACGTGCCAATGCTGTAACAGTTCAAAGCACAGTGTTTGCTCAAATGTCAGCCGAAGCACTGCCAAAGAGTCTTCATTGCCTAAATGTGAAACTTATGACTGATTGGCTAAGGACATTGTCCCTGCAAAAACACTCAAACGAGTGGAAAACTTCTCGTCTCAAGGACAACAGTTTATATCATTTCTGCATTTTTTCAGATAATGTGCTCGCAACATCAGTTGTTGTTAACTCTACAGTTGTCAATGCAGACCACCCAAAACAATTGATCTTTCACATTGTCACCAATGATGACAATTATGGAGCAATGCAAGCATGGTTCCTTAGTAATGACTTTAAAGGGGCCATCATAGAGGTGCAGAATTTTGAGGACTTTCATTGGTTGAATGAAAATTATTCTCCGATTATCAAACAGCTACACAATCCAGAATCTCAAGCCTTCTATTTTGGAGCTTATCAAGATGTGAATGTCGAATCAAAAGTTCGGAACCCCAAGTATTTGTCTGTACTTAATCATCTTCGGTTTTACATCCCTGAGATTTATCCACAACTTGAGAAGGTTGTTTTCCTTGACGATGATGTCGTCGTCCAGAAGGACCTCACCATACTTTTCTCACTGGATTTGCATGGAAATGTGAATGGTGCAGTTGAAACTTGTCTTGAAGCGTTTCATCGGTACTACAAGTATCTAAACTTCTCAAATTCAATTATAAGCTCAAAGTTCGATCCACAGGCATGTGGATGGGCATTTGGCATGAACATTTTTGACTTGGTTGCATGGAGGAAAGCAGATGTGACAGCAAGATATCACTATTGGCTGGAGCAAAATGCCAATGGCACACTCTGGAAGCTTGGCACGCTTCCTCCAGCTCTTCTAAGTTTCTATGGTTTGACAGAACCACTTGATAGAAGATGGCATGTTTTAGGATTGGGTTATGACTTAAATATTGACAACCGTCTAATTGAAAGCGCGGCAGTTATCCACTTCAATGGGAACATGAAGCCATGGCTGAAGCTAGCTATAGGCAGGTATAAGCCACTGTGGCACAGGTACATAAATCAAAGTCACCCTCACCTTCTAGATTGTGCCAGTAGTTAAATTGCACTACATCTATTGACAAAAAAAAAAAAAAAAATTGCACTGCTTCTTGATTGCTTATGGCTTATGCAACCTCAGATTACTTTTGAACTATTTATTGATCTTTGATTGTGTTAGCCATAACTGTAGAGTCAGAAGTAGAAAGTTTTTGACTTTTCTAGGAATATATATTTTTTTCGTTTGTCTTTTATCTATTGTTCACAGCTTATTAAATAGAAACGAATGATTTCTTATACACTAAAAGTTTAAAGGTTTAGGTGGAGAGATGTGGGGGAATTCAATTTTGGCTAGGTGAGGCTATATTTTCCCCTTTTGATTTGTTATGTAGTGATTATTGTGATAATTTATAAGCTTTTAAATAGTGATGTAACTGAATGGAAACAATTGTTTCCCTTTCTTCTTTGTGATGTCTTCTTTTTCTTACACAATCATTTGTTTTATGCCTTATATCAAGCCAATTGATGATTGTTAAGTGATTATTGTAATAATCAATTGTATTATGTCCTTTTTTTAATATATAAAATCATTTGTATTATGTTTGTCTTCATATCAAGCCAATTGATGTCTTATTTGTGATTATTGTAAATAGTTAGAACTTAGAAGCCAGTCTTATTTCTATTTAGGCCACTTTTGTTTTTGTAAAGTTTTGCGGACGAGGTGAATTCACTCAATTACCCCTTACATTTACTAAGCAAGTAGCAACCCTTTATCCCTCTACGTATATTGTGTTGAACTTGAACATACTTTTTCACCTCACTAGTTTGAATGTTAAACGAATACTGTTTCTGCATAAACGGGCACGCTTTCTATCTGACTTAATGGCCTTGTACTTTATTTTTTTATATGTATATTTGTTTCTAAGTAATTTACCAGTGATGTATACATCAACGTTCAACACCATAAAGTTTCTACATGACAGCACTGAAACGTAAGAGCTTGTTTGCGAGTTAGAAGGGAGAGAAGAGAACGGCTCCTCATGGCTCAAGTCCTTTTCTTCTTTTAGCCTAACTCATAAACACCTTAAGATAATTGATAGAGTAAATATTCAAATTGGTTTTCAACTAATTTTTATTACTCTAATATCCCCAAGAACTATTTCTGTTAGACAAATTAATTTTTCTGTTGCTTTTAATGAAAAGTTTAATATGTATACTAGATAAATAAGTTTTTAATAAATTTTATTATAAAATAATTAGATATTCAAAAAAATTATGATAAGACAATTTAATTTCCTTCAGAGACCAATGGTTGGTGGATAATTTTCAGAAACTTCTAAAGCAATACAAATTTATTGGGAATCAAGGTGTTTGATTTGAAATTTCTTAACTATCAATTTAGATGTTTACTCAATTAATATTTATTGCTCTATAAGTCTTTTGACTGAATACAGTCATCGAAGAAAGCTGGATAATATGGCAATCGCATTCAAATTGCATTATTTTTCTAAATGAACATCTTAATCCGAAAAAAATTACTTATGCGAGGAAGAAATACACTGAAATCTCATACTTAGGTTGCCAAAATTTGGAGCATAATAATTATATCATAAAATTACTGTGTTCCTTACTCGCACCACTTAGGAAGCAGACCAAATTGCAACCTCTGAATAACCATCTTCAGTAGCGCATGCCCGAAACATGCCCGTCGTGTTATAAGGCATTGCAACTTCTCCGGTAGCGGACACAGCAACCAAACCGGCGGTGCCTTTTGGCATGCAGTCATGGATAACATAGCTAGCAGCCTCCTCAAGAGAAACACCTTTGAACTCCATCATGGCTGCAACATCTCTTGCAACCGCGGCACGCAGTATTGCTTCGCCTTCGCCGGTAACTGAAACGGCACAGAGCTCATTGGCGTATGTGCCGGCACCAATGATGGGCGAGTCACCAATTCTACCAACCCTTTTGTTTACTAGTCCTCCGGTGGATGTTGCCGAAGCTAGATTACCATAACTATCAACAGCCACACAACCAACAGTTCCAAGTTGAACTTCTCCGTTACTATTTGATGTTTCCTCTTTGGTACCATTTTGGAGGGGTTGGGTATAATCAATCTAAATATTGTGAATCACAAAACATAGAGATATGTAAACATACAAATTTTTTAAGAATAAACAATCTTTCTAGTTAACTAGTGAGTTTAATTTTAATATACCGACACTATAAAATATTTTACACAATTGTTCAACTTTATTCGTTTTTTTATGCCAGTCACACGGTCAACGTAAAAGATAGATATTTTTTCTGACCTAGCGTTACATCAAAATTAACTTCTATATTTACCTGAACCCTGTGCGCTTCTTTTGCCTGCTTTAGTCTTTCTACATTTTCTGCAGTAATAAAATGGCTTGAGTCTGCAGTTTCAACGCCCTGATAAATAAAATAAGAATGCCATGGACATTAGTAAAAGATGAGACACAAGCTATAACTATTCAAATAAGGAATGAGATTTTAGATTCTAAAAATATGTAAAAGATTCCACTAAAACTCACTTGTTCTTTTGCAAATTCCTCAGCTCCATGAAATGCTAGATATACATGAGGAGTCTTCTCCATAACCAATCTAGCTAAAGAAACAGCATTGACAACTGTTTTCAGCCCAGAAACTGCTCCACAATTCTTTGTCCTTCCATCCATGATTGAAGCTTCCATTTCAACAGTGCCTTTGTTTGTCAAGACAGATCCCTTTCCAGCATTGAACTGCGGAATATTCTCCAATTCACGAACCTAAAATACACAAATTTCATTGCACTAAGCATCTTAAAAAGTCTATGATTTTAGCATTGGCACTATTAGAAATTTTTACTTAAAGGGTAAGTGGTTTGAATCTTACCACAAGCTCCACAACATCCAAGGGAGGCTTCTTGGCTTTAAGGGCCTCCACCCCAATTTGTAAGCAGTGGTGGAGGGCCTCCTCTCGAGGCCAGCGGCTCCCCAGCGTTAATGAGAGTGGGATGTCGCCGGCTCCGCCATGTAGAGCAATAGCCCAACCCATCTGCCCTCTAAGTTTCACTCACCCAGACATTCACTAATTCTCACTCTCTTGGATTGTTTATATAGTAATTTGAGGGTGTAATTATTCTCTCTTATAGTTTTATTAAATTTTTAATTAGATTTTTATATTTTTTAAATTGGATCTTTATATTATTTTTAATTTTGTAATTAGGTCATTTTTATATAAAAAAATTAAAATTAATAGAATATATCTAATTAAATTTTTAATTACGAATATTTTTAATTTGTGAAAAAATATTCAGTTAATTATAGTATTTTTTACACTATAAATAACCTAATTATAAAATTAAAAGTAACGTAATAATTCAATTAAAAAAAATATAAAGACTTAATTATAAATTTAATAAAATTATAGAAACCAACATAATAATTAAACCTAGTTTGAGACTCCAATGTGAGATTACTTGCATGATACGCGAAGGACCCATCGTTATTTTCACCGGTGCCTGTTAAGCCACATTTTTATTTAATTAATAACAGAAACACTTTTTCTGTAGCAACAATATATATAAAACTGCTCATGGTGGTTAATTGTAGTTGTTCAGAAATATGGAAGGAAAGTTACCTCACTTTTCATTTCTAACTTCTAAAGAAGTTGTTGAGTTATTTATCTATAAGAGTAAAAAATTAAGATGGTAGAAAAATTTATGTGTTGCCATACTAATAAGAATATTTAATTTTGATGAGCTACTACGATCAAAATCTTGTATATTTTTTCATTTTTTTTGTCGACATCGTAGGTACGCTCTTAGGAGAAATAATTCTATTCTGTTTGAGTTGAGTAAAACTATTTATAGGTAAAAATGTGGTGGCGAAAATTGTAGCCACATGGGATGCAATGGCAACTTGAGTATAATATTCATACAATTTTGTAATTCTCGAGATTTAAGATATTGTAAAATAATACTGGTATATATATCTATATTCGTAGACTGATAGACATTAGTATTTTATTCTTATTTATTCTTTTGAAATTAAAAATACTGGTGCAGTGCAAGTGCAGCTAATTAAACACGAGACCCACCAACCCACTAATGAAACACACTCGTTTTTTAAAGCACGTCATGTAAGATCCACCGAAGTTATGAGGAAACTTTTCGACAGTTAGATTTGTAAAATGTAACCGAATTCTATAAATTGTTTTAGGGAAAGAGAAGAGAAGCGAAAAAAGAGAAAATAGAGAATAATAGATAATTGTATGGTTAAGTATATTTTTGTTTCACTCCTAAAGGAAGGATATAGATGGACACGGTAGACACGATTTTTAATGAATTTTTTTTCTTTTTTTGACCATAGTTATTTTTTTATTATTTTTCTATTATTTCTTTTTATTATCTTGTGAAAAATCCTATCCATTTTATTAAATAGGTCTATTTTAATAATTTTACCTGATATTTTAGTTTTGTTTATATTTATTCAAATATAATACTAGACATTACATTAATGTCTTATCCATTGTATCCAAACACAATACATAAAAAGTAATTTTTAGTGTCTCTGTCCCAGTGTCATGTCATGTCCTGTCTACAAAAACAAATGCAGCCTAAGGTATATGTCGAAAATTTCTTTCGTCTCTAATTTTTTTTATACAAAATCATTTCTAAGGTATAACTTGATTTTAAAATAGTCTTAGTCTACTTAAATTTTAAATTTTATTACCAAATTACTGCTAACTAAAAAAATTATAAAATATAAAAAAAGAAAGAGAACGGATGATGAGAGGGAGAAAGGAATCACACGAGGGGAGAGAGAAGAAGGAGAAAGGGAAGATAGGGAGAAGAGAATCATTCGAGAGGGTGAGCAAGGAGGAAAATGTTAAAGTGGAATTTCTCTCTTGTTGTGCTTTTGACCGTGTATATCATAGGGAAGAGGGATATGAGTATTTTTTTATAGATACCTGTTTGTTTGTGGAGTTGGGATTTAAATTTTTCTTTACCACCTTTGAATGTGGTGTGTTGACATAGCTAAGGTGACTTTCGCAATCGCACCCAATTTTTGAGCATTTGTGAAGGCGTTTGAAATTTTGATGAGTTATCTAAAAGAGGAACTGTCATTAGAAGTGTTTTTTACTCTATTTTAGTTAAAGAGAGTAAAAAGAAAAGTGTGGATAACTCTAAGCAGTGCTCCAAATCGTATTGTGTTTAGTTTATATAAGTCATCTTTTAAAGGTTTTAAAAGGATGGTTGTAAAGGTGAGGTCTGCGGAGGATAAGTATCCGTTTTATTTGGATGAGTATTTGATAAAGAAATTTTCTTTATTTTAGTATCCTCGGCCGAAGCAAATATTAGGTATGGATTGGATGGTATATAAAGATAAGATGATAGTTGAGTTTCTAGTGAATAATATCTCATCATCGAGGTTGCTTGCTATATCCGAGTTACTTAAATGTGAGTTTGATAAAGATGTTGTTGTCGAGCATATAGGTAAAGTGTGTGTGTGATTGGATTTTTGGCATGGTATAAGTGTTTTTTAATTTTGTGTTCTTGTTTTGTGCAGGGGAGAGAGTTCTAACGGTGTCGACCACAAATTTACGTGTATTTTTTAGAACGAAGAATATGGAAAAGGAAGGGTTTACTACTATTGTGAAGTCTAAAAGTGGGGCTGAAGTTGATTAGCCACAGAGAAAAAAATTGAGTGCAAAAAAAAGAAAACTTGAGGCTGCGGCTATAAAAGATCAAGTGATAGATTTGTTTAATAAGAAATGTGCATTGAAGGAGTTGAGTTTAGGGGAAGTAGAAACTTTCACCCTAAATAAAAAAGATTTGCACAACTTCGATGAAATCGAGGATGCAACGTCTGTATGGAGTGGTCGTTATCCCTTTGCTCAATTATCTGATGATTCTGTGCAAGCTGCGACTGATGTAAAGCATGTGAATGATGCTGGTGACATTGTGTTGGATCAATATCTCTAGGTATACTAAGTAAAAGTATTATATTGGATGTTTGAAAAATGTGTGTTTGAGTTTAGTGTTTTTGATATGCAAGTTATAGGTGATCGGTTGATGTGCATAAGTCAGAACCGTGAACTAAAACATAAAAGTATTTTAGTGGATGAGAATGAACTGAATAGGATTGTGAAAGAGAAATCTATTAAGAAAAAAGAATTGCAAAGTTCTTTGGAGAAATTTGATTTGAAAGAAAAGGAGTTGAAGAGCATGAGTTGCTTGAAGAGAAAGAGAAAAATTTTGATAAATAGAAGATTGAGTTGGAGGCTAGAGTTGTGGAGCTTATTGTTGAGAGAGAGTACTGAAGAGAGTAAACAAAGTCATGGGTTAGAGATGTTTGCTACTGGATTCGCTAGGGCAGTGGAGCAAATCTGGTTTATTACACTAAAGACTAATATATCTGCGGTGGATCCCTGCAAAATGGTTGTGAATGGGGATCTTATTGATGATGACCAAGAGGGTGATGATAAGAATATGGGTGCATCATGATGAGTGCTGTATTTAATTAGCTTTGTTTATTCTGTTTTCTGAAAAGTTGTTTGAACAATGTTTGTTTTCAGGGCCATAGTATGATTTAGCCTAGTACTGTACAGTTGTTATTTTGAAATATTTTGAACAAGCATGTATGTGTTAGCTGTTTTGTGAATTGGATTGCGTAGCATTGTGTGATTAGTTTTGAAGTATATTGCTTGCGAGAGAAATGTGCTTGTTTGATTGTGGTTTGAGATAGAATTTGTTTAATCTAAAATATTGCAATTATTCGAATAAATTTTCGTGGGAGTACTTTTGAATTATTGTAAAAGTGATTGAAATGATGGTTTGTTAGAGTAGTACAAAAGAGGAGATAAAAATTTGATTGTAGCCAATACATTTGGTGAAGTGTGCATATCAGATGAGCTATAGATCGGTTTGTAGGTAAAGAATAGAAAATATGAGTAATAAGTTAGAAAATAATACTTTTATTGATAAAGAACCTGTGTAGGTAGAAGATGCAGGAGGTGTGTCTCGTTAAAATTTCTCCTAGCAAAACTCAACTTAAGGATAAAATCTGGGCAATAAGAAAAAGAATACATCACCTTGTCTTGACTAACTGTAATAAATCTTTAAAGAATAAATGCTCTATGTATTTGGCAAGTCATTGCCTTCTAATGTTTGTAATTTGTAAACAGTTCGTCTGCTAACTTTTGATATTCGGAATGGACCATCCCAGTTTGCAGCAAACTTACCATGGCTGTGCGATTTCTGTGCTTCTTCTATTTTTTGAAGGATGAGGTCTCCTTCATGAAATTTATTCGACTTGATCTTTTTGTTGTATTTCTAAGTCATAGCAAGTTGGGTTGCACGTTGTTGAATTAGCATGTGGTCTCGAATTTCTTCGATTGAGTCTAGCTTAGTGGCTCTGAGTCCAGCATTTACTTTGCCATTGAGGGTGTTTGTTCGGCTAGATTGATATAAGACTTCAACTGGTATAATAGCATCACAACCATATACTACTCTAAAAGGGGTCTCCTTTGTTGATGAGTGTTCTATTGTGTTATAGTCTAAAAAGATTTTCGAAATGAGCTTGGCCCATTGTCCGTTGGAGTCATCTAATTTTTTTCATAGTGCCTGCAATATAATCTTATTATCGGCTTCAGCTAACTCATTAGTTTGAGGGTGTTACACATATGAAAATTGATGTTTGATTTTAAAATTTTTCTTATCAATGAATTGTCTAACATTGTTAGTGATAATGGAATGAGGTATATCGAATCTGCATATTATATTTTTCTAAACAAAAGAGATAATTTTTTCGGAATTGATTTTTGCCAAGGGTATAGCATCTATCCATTTTGTAAAGTAATCTATATCAACAATTAAGAATTTAACTTGACCTGGTGCTTGTGGAAAAGGACCGAGGATATCTATCCTTCACTTACTAAAGGGCCAACTTACTTCCGATGTGTGTAGTTGCTCGGCCGGATTGTGGATAATGGTGGCATGGCGTTGGTAGTGGTCACAATTTTTGACCTTGTTTATGCAATCCCATTGTATTGTAGGCCAGTAGTATCCTGCTCTGAAGATTTTGGATACTAGGCTTCGTCCTCCTATGTGTATACCACATACTTCCTCATGGACTTCATCCATGGCGAGTTTAACGTCGGCTTGGCTTAAACATTTTAATAAGGGTCTTGAAAAACTTTGTTTGTATAGTTCGCCTTTAATCATGGTGAATAAATTAGCTTGTCTTTTGAATTTTTATTTGTCCTTTATATCCTCTGGTATTGTTCTAGTTTGTAGATATTTGATGAATATATCTCGCCAATATACTTCCTGTGCAATACACAACTATTAGTCTAACACTGGGCTCATTCAGTGTTAGCTGCGATAAGCTCGGTAGATGAGTTTGACTTCTAGTAGTTGCTAGTTTTGAGAGAATATCAGTTCAGCAGTTTTGCTCCCAAGGTATGTGGAAGATTTTAAAGTTCAAAAAGCAAGAGATGAGGTTATTAACATTAGATAAATATTTTTCTAACAATATATCTCTTGCTTGAAATTACCTGTTACTTGTTGTACTACCAGTAGTGAGTTGCATTTGACATTCAAGTGTGTTATCCTAAGTGTTTGAGCTAATCCAAGACCTGCTATAAGTGCTTCATAATCTGCTTGGTTATTGCTGGCTTGGAAAGTAAATTTCAAGGATTGTTCTATAATTGTTCCTTGGCTATCGTCGAGCAATATATTGGCCCCAAAACCTTGCATGTTTAAAGCTCCGTCAATGTATAGTGTCCATGTCTCACTACTGGGTGTTGAGTTATTGAGAGTAAGTTTTGCAATGAAGTCGGTTAAAACTTGGGACTTGATGGCTCCCCGTGGTTGATATTGGATATCATATTCTGAGATCTCTATAGACCATATGATTAACCTTCCAACTAGTTCAGGTTTTGCGAGGATTTGTCTTAGGGGATGTTCTGTCCGTACTATTATAGTGTGATTGGAAATAGTGTCTTAGTCACCTTGCTGTTGTCACAAGAGCTAAAGCTAGCTTTTCTAATTTTGGGTATCGAAGCTCGGCATTCTGGAGTGACTTACTTACAAAGTAAACTAGCTGTTGTATTTTATCTATCTTTGTGATCAAAATAGAGTTCACAGCATGGTTTGTTATAGATAAGTAAAGATAGAATGGTTTACCTTTTTTTGGTTTTTGGAGTATTGGAGGTGAGGACAATATGGCTTTAAGCTTGATAAAAGCTTTCTCACAAGCTTCTGTCCATGTAAATTCTTTCTGTTTTTATAATGTTTTGAAAAAGTGATATGATCAGTGAGCTATCCAAGGTAAGAATCGTGACAGTGCTGCTAGCCGACCAGTGAGTTATTGTACTTCTTTAACAGACCGAGAACTTCTCATTCCTAGGATCACTGGGCACTTCTCCGGGTTGGCCTTTATACCTCGGTAAGTTAACATGAATCCGAGAAATATTTTCCCATGCACTTCAAAGGCACACTTCTCTGGGTTTAGCTTCATGTTGTATAGCTGGAGCTGTTGAAAAATTTCTTTTAGATCATTGGTTTGATTGCTGCCAAATTTTGTCTTTGCTACCATATCGTCCATATATACCTTTATGTTTTGTCCAATTTGGTTGACAAATATTTTATCCACTAGCCTTTGATATATAGCACCTGAATTTTTAAGCCCAAAGGGCATAACCTTGTAACATAAATTACCATAGTCAGTAATAAAAAAAAGCCTTATCCTGATCTGTCGAATACATAAGTATTTGGTTATAGATAGAATAAGCATCCATAAAACTTAAATATTGAAAACCAGATGAGCTATCAACTAATTTATCAATACAGGGTAAAGGATATGCGTCCTTTGGACATGCTTTGTTGAGGTCGGTGAAGTCCATACACATCCTCCACTTGCCACTGTGTTTCTTAACCATGACTACATTTGCTAACCAGCTTGTGAATTTGACGTCTTTTATGAATCCAATGTCCAATAGTTTTTGGGTTTCCTTTAGGGATGCCTTCTTTTTGTATGTGTCGAGATGTCATTTCTTCTGAACTATAGGGCGACTTGAGGGATTAACTGCTAGTTTGTGACAAATGACGTTCAACTCAATCCCCGTTATGTCTGCTAGGTCTAGGAAAATAGTTCAACATTTTGTTGTAGTAGTGTGACAAGTTGTTCTTTCTTCGGTCCTTGTAATGCATCTCCTATGTAAGTATACTTGCTTTTATCTTCTGTCAGCATCACCTTGGTTAAATTGTCTATTGGTATAGGTCGGTCTTGTATGTATGTCCTCGGATCAAGCTCCGTTAAGGGGGATAAACTCTCCAAGTTATAGACTGCATGAACGTGTTGTTGCTTAGATTGCTTGGAAAGTTTTGTTTTGAGACTTGCATTATAGCATTGCATGGCTTCTTTCTAATTAGTGTGGATTGTGACGACTTTGTTATTCTATGTACAAAACTTAACACACAGGTGTACAGTTGAAATAATAGAACCAAATGTATTCAAAGAAGATCTCCCTAAGATGATGTTGTATGGGCTTTGACAGTCCACAAATAGGTATTGGATATCTAAGGTTTTACAATTAGGATATTGACCTAGGGTTGTTTGTAACCATATATAGCCTCGTATCAGAACACGCTCACCTGAAAAACCTACCAATTCTCCTATTGATGGTTGTAGGGCTTTGTCAATTAGCTTCACTTTTTGATATGTAGAATAGAACAACACGTTTGCACTGCTGCCCGGATCTAAAAGGACTTTTTTCACCAATAGCTCGCCAACCTGAAGTGATGGATTGTCCAAATTTTTATCCACTGCTTTGAAGTCTAAGAGTTTGAATGTGATCTCTAGGATATTCACGTTGGTTGTTAATATCAGTTCAGACTCAATCACTGACATCATGGCTCTATACGACCTCTTTCTGGCATAGCTATTACATCCTTCACATGCGAAACCACCGGGAATACAATTAATAATGCCACGAGGTTGATTAGGGTTTTTTGTTTACCTTTCTTCCTTTGTCTCTATAATTGTCATTTGACTTTGAATGTTGGCCAGGGTCTGTTGTGTTTTGTCTCTGTCCTTGACTATCTATGTATTTGTCTAACAAGCCCAGGTGGGCTAGTTTCTCGAGGAGGTTCTTTGCTATAACACAATCATCTGTGGTATGGCTATAGTTCTGGTGAAAAGTACAGTACTTAGATTTGTCCATATATCATTGGTCTTGATAAATTCTCGCTTTGTTTGGTGGGTTGATCAATTTAGAGTGCAAGATATCTTTGATGTCTTCCCTTTTGGTGTTAAATAGAGTATATGTGTCAAACTTCGGTGTTAGTTTGAATGGCTTTTGGTCCGCCTTATTTTTCAGATGTTTGTTCTATTTGTCCTTCTCTCTGCTGGGCTTAGGTCTTTCTGCTTTCCGAATTTGCCAAAGTTCCTTTATTTCAATTTGGCTTGTTGTTCTTTCTCTGAACTCGGTCAACGTCTTTGGTTTCATCACTGCTATAGTTTCTTAAAATTTTTCAAGTTGAAGCCCACTGTTTATTGCATGCAAGTGGACTTCCAAATTCAAGTTAGGTATCTCCATGGCTGCTTTAGAAAACCTTGTCATGTAGTCTTTGAGGCTCTCATATTATTCTTGTTTTATGGTGCTGAGATAGTCCGTGTTTTGCACATAGATCTTGGAAGCTGCAAAGTTATTCACGAAGAGGTAGGCCAATTTAGTAAAGCTTGATATAGAACCTTTAGGTAAACTAGAAAACCATATCAAGGCAGCACCATCTAAGAAGGTCGGAAATGTATGACAAAATCTTGGGTCAGATGCACCATTCATGAACATCATTGAGTAGAATTTAGTAATATGGATGTTAGGGTCGCCAATCCCCTTATAAGGCATCATCGGCAGAGTGAAGTTCTTTGGCATTTGAAAGTTCATAACTTCATTTGAAAAGAGATTGGTTTTCTTTATTGATGGCTTTAGGGTGGCTATCACCGTGCTTTGATTTCTACAGTATGGTCATCATCGTCATCATTGGCTGTCTTGCTTTTGGTTTATTAGCTCGGTCATGCGCTGGACTTCTGCCTACAAGGACTCATTGATAGCCAGAAGCTCAGCTTGAGTTGGAGGAGAAGGAGGGTTGCTTCTGCCATAAGTTGTGACTAGCAAAAAAAGAAGTGAAAAAAGAGCAGAAACGATGATGGTAGGGTTGTTGAGTTAAGAAATTAACTAAATTAATTAATGATGACAAACATTATTTTATTGGGCAAAGTAAATAATTAGTGTTGATTGTTTATGATTATATGTTGCTAATTATTTGATATTGAGTATTGCAGGCCAAAAATTAATACAGCAACCCAAATTGGATGAAAATAAAAACAAGGCTGGTGGGCTACAATACAAACAAAGCCCAAAAGAAAACAAAGCTGAGGAATCAAACGGGTTGCATGAATCAAAACCAATCTAAGCACGTATCCATCACTCTAAGCTGATCCCTCTCATTTACTTTCACCAAAAGCAGCGTTCACTTTTCATCTTGGTCAGAAATCAGAGAAAGAGAATGCTTAGTTCCTAAGTTGTTCACCAAAGAAGCAAGAAAAATAAGGTTAAATAAGAAAGGGTGAAGTCTAATCACCCACATCAATCTGTATCAAGAAGAGGTCAGAAGCTAAAGGTGATTTTATTTCCTTCTACATGCTTCTCATTTTCTTCTCTTCGTCTTCAACTCTCTGCCACTCCATATTGGGATACATGGGAAAGATGATTTCTGTTCTATACTGCTATGTATCTACGGTTAAAATTATGTCTTGGGAACCAAGTAGTTTTTCAATGGCTAAGATCTGGGTTTACCATTGAAATCATTTGTTTCTATGGCTTTCGGTCAACAAGAGAATGTCAAAACCAAAGTTTCTATTTTGAGGATTGATGGAAAAAAGTGAGATGGTAGGTTGGTGTAGCACAAAGCTCGAGATTTGACCTAGGAGAGAGCAACTTAGCAACATGCAAGGAGATACAAAAGAAGTTGGTTCACCATTCAGAAGCCAAGGAGAGATAACCAGTGTATTGAGGTTTTGTTCTGAGAAGTATTCTCTGAAGAAGTTCATCAACTTGGACAGTGCTTCCTAGTCAAAGGAGTATTCCGCCAGAATGAAGAACTGAATTAGAGGCTTGCAAATCTGGTTTATCACATAGCAAAGAGGCTGTTGATGAGTCAATCTCCTTCATGTTTACAGATTGTAATTTTCTTTTAATGTTTATCTTTCTATAATTTCTTGAATGAAAAGGCATAATGAGAGAACTCAAGTAAAAGTCAATGAGTGAAAAAGGCTGAGTAATACACTTGAGAGAAAAGTCTAGGGTTATTTCAGATTTCTTTAGGTAAAGTCTGTGTCTTGTATCTTGTACCTGTGAGGTATCCCTTTCTTAGTTGGGTGGGCACTAAGAGTGAATAGTTAGGTATAATCATAACCAAGTCAAGTTAGGTTAGAACTTGAGAGTGAAAGGATTGTGTCAATCCTGTAGAATTGGTGTATGTAATACTTTAATTATGGTGGAAATTTTACCACTGTTGTGGTGGAGACTGGATATAGGTTGCATTGCACAAGTCAACTGAACCAGGATACATGTTGGTGTCAGCTTCTCTCTTCTCTGCTCTGTTATATTTTCTGATATTCATGAGACAAAAATAAATTGCCTCATAAATTTTTCGCTGCTGAGTTCAAACAGAATCAGAATTGAAAGTTTGTTATAAAGGGTTATTTCATTAACATAAAAGGAAGGCCTAGATTTAACCCCTTCTCTAATCCTTCTACAACCTTCAAGGGTTAATTTGAAATTTTGGCCCCACAATTGGAGCCAAATGTTCCTTCCCAGTAAGTCTTGGGAGAGGTATAGCTTTCCAATCCTAGGTTGAATTTACTTCAACCTGAGCTGGACGAGGTATATGTTAAATTTTCAAGAATAGAGGTAGTGAGAACCTGCAAAGGTACTCCAATACTCAAGTTAGAAAAAGAATGAAATGAGTATATTACAATTCAGAGTGAACGGCCTACCTCTTTTTCATCGTATCCCCTTCTTATAGGGTGAATTTAGTTTGTTATTCATGGTCCTATTTGTTTGACCTAATTATCTTCAAACTAGGCGTATAGTCTGTAACAACCGTTTGACTTAAAGATCAGGATCTTGTTGGTTATTTGACACGTTGCTGACTTATAGGGTAGATAAGTGTGAAGTATAACGGATAGATCAACAATTATTAATGGAGTCACCTATTATTCTCCTTATTCATTTTCCTCTTTCCTCTTCTTTCAGACCCTAATCCTTATTTCCATAACATGTTATTAGCACGAGTCTTACCAATCTAACGCTTCGCTCAAATTTAGAAATAAAAAATATGTCTCACAATGCTTCAACACATACAATACTTAGAGACAAAAGATATTTTGTCTCACTTTTTACAGAAGAAACAAACGTAAGTACGATTATTGGTAGTGCAAAAATGACTGAAAGCTCCGGAAGAGCTACGATAGTATTACCTAAAGGAACTAAGTATTCTTCTTAAATAAGAATAAATTACTATATGTACCTGATGAGCGGATAATTTATACGCTTTTTGGCATTATTTTTAGGTAGTTTTTAGTAAGTTCAAGCTACTTTTAGGGATGTTTTCATTAGTTTTTATGCTAAATTCACATTTCTAGACTTTACTATGAGTTTGTGTGTTTTTCTGTGATTTCAGGTAATTTCTGGCTGAAATTGAGGGACTTGAGCAAAACTCTGAAAAAGGCTAACAAAAGGACTGCTGATGCTGTTGGAATCTAACCTCCCTGCACTCGAAATGAATTTTCTGGAGCTACAGAACTCCAAAAGGCGCGCTCTCAACGGCGTTGGAAAGTAGACATCCAGAGCTTTCCAGCAATATATAATAGTTCATACTTTATTCAGGAATTGATGACAAACGCCAAGTACATGCTGCTGTCTGGAGTTAAACGCCAGAAACACGTCATGATCCAGAGTTGAACGCCCAAAACACGTCATAACTTGGAGTTAAACTCCAAGAAAAGCCTCAGCTCGTGGATAGATCAAGCTCAGCCCAAACATACACCAAGTGGGCCCCGAAAGTGAATTTATGCATCAATTACTTACTCATGTAAACCCTAGTAGCTAGTCTAGTATAAATAGGATAAGTTACTATTGTATTAGACATCTTTTGACAGTTTAATCTTTGGACTTTGTAGTCTTTGATCATTCGGTCTCTTGATCATTCAGGGGGCTGGCCATTCGGCCATGCATGAACCTTTCACTTATGTATTTTCAACAGTGGAGTTTCTGCACACCATAGATTAAGGGTGTGGAGCTCTGCTGTACCTCAAGTTTCAATACAATTACTATTACTTTCTATTCAATTCTCTTTTATTCTTATTCCAAGATATACGTTGCACAACACTTTGATGAATGTGATGATCCGTGACACTCATCATCATTCTCACCTATGAACGTGTGTGACTGACAACCACTTCCGTTCTACTCTAGGCCGGGCGCATATCTCTTAGATTCCCCAACAGAATCTTCGTGGTATAAGCTAGATAGATGGCAGCATTCATGAGGATCCGGAAAGTCTAAACCTTGTCTATGGTATTCCGAGTAGGATTCTGGGATTGAATGACTGTGACGAGCTTCAAACTCTTGAAGGCTGGGCGTGATGACAAACGCAAAAGAATCAATGGATTCTATTCCAACCTGATTGAGAACCGACAGATGATTAGCCGTGCTGTGACAGAGCATAGGACTATTTTCACTGAGAGGATGGGATGTAGCCATTGACAACGGTGATGCCCTACATACAACTTGCCATGGAAAGGAGTAAGAAGGATTGGATGAATGTAATAAGAAAGTAGAGATTCAAGAGGAGCACAGCATCTCCATACGCCTATCTGAAATTTCCACTATTGATTTACATAAGTATTTCTATCCATTTTATTTTCTATTTATTACTAATTTTCGAACTCATCATAAACCAATTTAATCTGCCTAACTGATATTTACAAGGTGACCATAGCTTGCTTCATACCAACAATCTCTGTGGGATCGACCCTTACTCACGTAAGGTATTACTTGGATGACCCAGTACACTTGCTGGTTAAGTTGAACGAAGTTGTGGAAAGAAAAAGCTTCTCTAACAGTGCCTGGAACTCTTGTATCACAATTTCGTCCACCAGTACCCATGAAAGATACAAACGCTGACAATTGTACCCATCAAATAAGAAAACGACTATTATATCCATAAAAAATAGGTTCCGTGTGACAGAAATACCCAAATCCTAAAAAACTATTCAAAAATCCCAAATTGTCCTTCTTTCTACTGCTACCATCATCCTCTTTCTCTCTCTCTCTCTCTCTCTCTCTCTCTCTCTCTCTCTCTCTAAATCTTCTTCCAACTCTCTGATAAGTGTCCCGCCGACGATCCCCTCCCTTTCTCCTTCCTTCTTTTCTCCTACTCTTTCATTTGGTTCCTTTTTTCTTTAGATCTTGTCAAGCTTCTCACCACCCACTTAATCACCATGTACGCCGCGCATGCGGCTCACCCTCCAAATCATGTTCAGTGTTCCACAATTTTCTCAATAAGAAGAACATATTCCTTTAAACCACGCTTCTCAGCAGCTACGTACTCTATCACAATGCTATTTTGCTCTTCATTGAATTGGTCTCTATGGCAGGACTTCTGCTGGATAATTTTACGCTGCCGTGTGCTGTCAATGCCTGCGCTAGGCTCATAAAGGTGGAGCTCGGGGAAGCGCTTCATGCACTTGCTTTGAAGCTAGGACTGTGCTCTGATTCTTTGGTGGAAAATGCACTTATTGCTATGTATGGTAAGTGTGGATTTGTGGAGAGTGCGTTCAAGGTGTTTGAGAAAATGCCTCGAAGAAACTTGGTTTTGTGGAACTCGATTATGCTTGTGTACTCGGAGAATGGAATTTTTTGGTGAGATTTATGGTTTGTTTAAGGGGCTTTTGTTGAATGGTGGTGGTGATGAAGGTTCGGTTCCTGATGTTGCTACTATGGTCACAATGGTTCCTGTGGTGGCTGCAATGGGTGAAGTGAATTTGGGGATGCTGCTTTATAGTTTTCTCGAGTTATCTTTTTTTAAGAGATCTTATGAAAAAGTAAAAGTAATTTTATATTTGGATATCTCGTGTAAAAAGATATTTTTATCTATAAATTATGTTTGGATAAAATAAGATAAAAGTACTTTTTTGTTCATTTATTATGTAAAAAACATATTTTTTTAAGGAAAAAAGATCTTTTAAGAAAAGATGTAAATTGTAACTTCTCAAAAAAGATGTTTTTTTTTATTTTTCTATTGTTTTTACTTTTAATATTAGAAATTTTCCAAACACACTAAAAAATAAAAAAAAGATCGTTTTTTTTTTATCAATTTAGTGCTTGTTTGGGTGTCATTTTCTTGATAACAAAAAGATAAATTTTCAATGAAAAAATATCTTTTTTTGCGTGTTTAGTAAATTTCTAGTAGTAAAAGTGAAAGTACTAGAAAAATAAAAAAAACATCTTTTTTGAGAAGTTACAATTTACATCTTTTTTTAAAAGATCTTTTTTCTTTATAAAAAAATATTTTTTTATGTAATAAATAAATAAAAAAATACTTTTATATTGTTATACCCAAACATAATTGATAGATAAAAAGATCTTTTTGCAAGAGATATCCAAACATAAAATTATTTTTACTTTTTCATAAGATCTTTTAAAAAAAGATAACTCGAGAAAAGATCTTTTTTTAGAAGTTCACGCAAACAAGCCCTTGATAGCGTCCAAACAAGCACTAAGTCTCATAGAAACTTGTTATGTTGTAAAGATATTTGCTAAAATAGATACCATGTAGAAACTATAAGAGAAGAAAATGAATATCTCTATATTACAATTATGATATCAGGTGAAAAATATATGTTAGGAAAACTACCCGCTCTTTCTTCTGGTTTGTACTATACCACTATTAGCAATGTAGAATCACATGCCATAGTAAATCAGAAGTTTACAAATATAAATATATTTACAATTTTTCATGACTAATTAGGACATTCGAGTTCTATTATGATGAGAAGAATTATCGAAAATTTTTTTGGTCATCTTCTAAAAGAACATAAAATTCTTTAATTTAATTAATTCTCATGTGTTGCTTGTTCTCAAGAAAAATTAATTATAGGACTATTACAAGAAAAAATTGGGATCGAATTACCATCTTTTCTAGAACGTATTCAGGATGATATATGTGAATCCATTCATCCACCATGTGGACCATTTAAATATTTCAGAATTTTAATAGATGTATTTTTACGATGGTTCCATGTTTGTTTACTATGGACTCACAACATGATATTTACGAGATTGCTAACTCAAATAATTAAATTAAAAATTTATTTTACTCATTTTTAAATTATGTTATAAAGATAATATGTCTTGATAATACCGGTGAATTTAAGTCCCAAACATTTAATTATTATTAGGTATCAACTGAAATTACGATAGAAGAATCTGTTATTTATGTACACACTCAGAATAGTCTAACAGAATCATTGATCAAACGCTTCCAATTAATAACTAGACCATTACTTATGAGAACTAAACTACTTATTTTAGCATGGAGCATATTGTTTTGTTTTTTATTTTTATTTTTTAAAAATAATTTTTATTTTCAACTTTCTACATTTTAGAAAATGCGATTAGTTTATAAGAATAGACTTCATTTCTAAACATTAAAAATAATAAAAATATGTTTGGTTGGTCTATTTTAATTTTTATTTATTGATACTTTATTAATTAATTGTTGATTAAATAAATTATTTTTATAACAAATTATTTTTTTTTGTTTTGTTAAAGAAGAGATGGTCATCGTATTTGAAAAAAAATAATATGAAAAAGATATTTTAAAATAAAAAAATTTAAAATTAATATATTTAAATACAAAAATAAATTATATTAATATTAAAAGATAAATATGAGGTATTAAAAGTAGACTACTAGTGCTCTGTTAGAGTTTTTTAACGGAGTTCCTATTGCCGTCAAGGCTACATTGTCAACGTCAATTAAATCTCAATACAAGTCTCCGTAATCTGCATGGCTGAGACAACGAGGGATGAATATCGGATTGAGGAAGACAACCGGAAAGGAGGTAGGAATGTGATTCTACTGGAAGAGGCAGACATATCAGAAGGTATTAACGCTTGCTCCACTAGTCTCTATGGCAGACTCTTTGCTTCCAAAATCTTCTCAATTGGAACCATGGGGAATGCCTTAAAGGCTATATGGGGAAACCCGGAAGGATTTAGAGTGAGTGATAAAGGGGATAATTCCTTCCAATTCTTTTTTAATAAAGAAGTGGATGTCTTGCGTGTTGAACGTGGTTCTCCATGGCCATTCAAAGATTATGTGCTCCATGTCAAGAGATGGAAGGAAGATCAGAACTGTGATGAAGATATTATTTCCAATTTTCCAATTTGGGTTCAATTTTGGGGTTTGCCAGAATCGTTTAAAACCCTCGAAATTGGACGTAAATTGGGAGAAAAATTGGGCACAGTGTTGGAGGTAGGTAAATTTCAGATGCGAGGCAGAGAAACTAGGATTGTGAAGATCAAAATCAATATTGATGCTGCCAGGAAAGTGAGAGATCAGTTAATAGTGGCAGGACCTAATAAAAAAGAGTTAGAAGTGGCACTGCGCTATGAGAGACTTGGAAAATTCTGTACTTATTGTGCAAAATTGGGGCACGAGGTGAAAAATTGCCATGATCTGCTGAAGGACACAGAGAGTGATATCGTAATAGAGGATGACATTGGCGAATGGGTTAAAGCCAGCCAAGTGGGAATGCGAATCTACTCTGAAGGAGAAAGAGCATTCAACAACTCAACCCAAAACCAGAATAAGGCCACTCAACGTAAGAAAAAATCGGTCTTAAACTGCTTATTGAAAGAATTTGCAGGGATGTCAATGCAAGAAGGGAAACAAAGTTTGAAACCACAAGACACTGGTAATAGGGCAGCACCTGAGTCACCTCAATCAGCCAATTCTAGAACAGAATGCATGGAGGTTATCATAGCTGGTCAATCCAATACCAAGGAGGATGAAAGGTAGCTTATGCAATTCGCTATTGGGCGGTGTCTCACCACAGAGAAAGGTAGAAAGTGGAAAAGGTTAGCAAGACAAGGTGCTGCAGAGTCAGATACTAAAAGTGAACCCAAAAAAAGGTTGATGAGTGGTATAGCTAAAGGATCTACAAAGAAAGCAAGAATAGAGGATGAAAATGCAGTTGAAGAGATGGTGGAGGGTGCCAGCCTACAAATGGCACCCAAGGCGCCATGAGAACTATAGTTTGGAATTGTCGGGGTTTGGGGAGACCCCTGACAATTCACATCTTAAAAGGGATCTGTAAATCCCACTCCCTCGAGATTGTGTTTATAAGTGAAATAAAGAACCAATCTCGACAGGTGGAAGCAAAACTTCGGGTATGCAGCTACGAAAACTGGCATATTGTTAACCCGGCAGGAGTGGCAGGAGGACTTGTGCTAGCTTGGAAGGACAGCATCAGTGTTCAAATTATTAGTAGTGGAGAATTCTTTGTGGCAGCCGAAATTAAGGAAGTCGGAAGCAGTGAGGTATGGGCGTTCATTGGTGTCCATTTGAGTTGTTCGGAACAATTCGATCCTTACAGTTTGAAGAGCTTACAACAATGAGCCAACACCTGGAAGGAAAAGTGGTAATAGCAGGCAATTTTAATGCTATAAAAGGCCAAGCGGAAAAGGAGGGTGGAGGCCAAAAATCAGCAACCACCATTGCAATATTCACTAATTTTATTGACAGTAACGAATTAGTGGATATTGGAATGGTGGGGCACCCTTTCACGTGGACAAATCGAAGACAAGGAGAGGATTTGGTGAAGGAGAGGCTTGACCGCTATTTAGTTGGGATGGAATGGAAGTTGAAGTTTCCGAATGCAGTGGTGCACAGGCTCACAGAGTCAGGCTCGGATCATGCTCCACTTTTGATGGAAACCGAACCTCAATTCTGGCATAGTAAAAGGCAGTTTAAATACCAAAAACGTTGGTGTGGAGAAGAGGATGTCAAGAGAATTGTCAGTGAAGTGTGGAGAATGGAAGTTGTAGGCTCAGCTATGTTCTCCTTGGCCCAAAAGTTGAAAGTCTGTAGACATAGACTAGTTCAATGGCAGAAAACTCACAAAGCAAACTCTCGAAAAGAAATTGAGGACCTTCAAGCTAAACTAGAGGAGTTGCGGGTGGCTGGAATCAATGGGGGAGAGGAGGTTACCAGTTTGGAGAAGAAGTTGGAGCTGGCATATTTGAAAGAAGAGAGCTATTAGCGAGAAAAATCTAGAGTCAAGTGGCTAAAAGAAGGAGATCAGAACACTAGATTCTTTCACTAGAAATTTCAATCAAGGATGCGAAGGAACAAAATTTGGAGATTAGTGGGGAGGGACAATAAGATTGCATCGAAACTGGAGGATATTGCAAAGATAGCTGAAGACTACTTTTGTGATATTTTTACTTCTTCTTGTTCGGCTGATCCGAATCCATACTTAGAGGATTTGGAGCCAAAGGTTACAGCTTCCATGAACCGTAGGCTCCAAAGGCTAGTAACTATGGACGAGGTCAAAAGAGCTACATTTAGTGTTCACGCTCAGAGTGCTCCTGGTGATGACGGGTTTACAGCTAAGTTTTTTCACTTTTTCTGTGATATAGTTGGAGGTGACATTTTTAAGGCAGTAAGAAGTTTCTTTCACAGTGGCAGAATTCTAAAAAGCTTCAATCATACTCAAATTTGTTTGATTCCAAAGGTGCCAAATGCCAATGACATGACTCAGGTACGACCGATCAGCTTGTCTTCAGTTATGTATAAAATTATTTCTAAAGTTATGGTGCATTAATTACAAGGTATTATGAATAAAATTATAAGCCCAAATCAGAGTGCGTTTCTCAAAGGTAGACTCATTTCAGATAATATCCTAATTACCCACGAATGTATGCACTATTTGAAAAATAAGAGAAGTGGGGCAGAGCATGAGATGGCTATAAAACTAGACATGAGCAAGGCTTATGATAGGGTCGAATGGTATTTCTTATGGTATATTATGGATAAGCTGGGCTTTGATGCTAAATGGATTAACTGGACTAAGGAATTGGTAACGACTGTTTCTTACTCTGTCGTTGTGGAAGGTCAACCTTTTGGCTATTTTAGGCCAAATAGGGGCATCCGACAGGGTGACCCCCTATCTCCATATCTCTTTCTTTTTTGTGCAGAAGGGCTTTCCTTCTTGCTACACAAGGCAGAGCAAAACAGATTAATTCAAGGAGTTCAAGTTAATCGGAGATGTCAAACAGTTAATCACCTTTTGTTTGCTGATGATTCAATCATTTTTTGCAAGAGTGCACCTAATACAAGCCAAAGTATTCTAGAATTGCTAGAGATCTATGAAGGTTTCAGTGGGCAAAAAGTCAATCTGAATAAGTCAGCTATCTTTTTCAGTCACAACACACCTCAGAACACAAGACTAGCAATTGCTCAGACACTAAATATTGAACATATCGGAGCACAAGACAAATACCTGAGACTGCCCTCTATAGTTCAAAAATCAAAGAAAGCAACCTTTGGAGCTATCAAGGATAAAGTTTAGAAGAGGATTATGGGTTGGAAAAGAAGTCTATTGTCATCAGGTGGTAGGCACACGCTATTGAGAGCGGTGGGGGAGGCGATTCCTATTTATACACTCTCTTGTTTCAAGCTCCCAGACACGCTGTTGACTAAGATTCATAGCATGCTCTCGCAATTTTGGTGGGGTCAAAAAGGCGCAGAACGAAGAATGGTTTGGATTAAATGGGACACAATGACGAGACCGAAGAAAGATGGCAGGCTGGGGATCAAGGACCTAAGGACGCAAAATTTGGCTTTATTGGGAAAACAATGTTGGCGTCTAATGAAATACCCTAATTCTACTCTATCAAGAATGCTCAAAGCTAAATATTTCAGATATACAGATTTCCTACATGCAGAGATAGGAAGCGTACCGTCGTGGGGCTGGAGAAGTGTTCTTGAAGGGCGCAAGGTGATCGAGAAAGGCTTGTTATGGAAAATAGGCTCTGGCACTAATGTTCGCATCTTCCATGACCCCTGGCACCCACCACTAGTGCCCTTTAATGTCCCTCAAAATGCACTCACAATCCCGCCAGATCTGCAAGTGTATTACGTTAGTACGTTACTAAATCCTGATCGAAGCTGGAATAGAAAATTGAGTCGATTTTTTCAGTTGATATATGCAATAAAATTTTTTCAATCAAACCAACAGAGGAGGAGGATGAAGTTAATTGGTGCTGGACAAAATCTGGTATATATGAAGTTGGGTCAGGATACAAAATTGCTTATGGATTCTTTCATTCTCCTACTTCATTGAGGCCCCAGAACATACACAACAGAGTCTGGAATAGCATTTGGGAGTTGAAATTATCACATAAAATTAAGATTTTTCTATGAAAAAGTCTTCATGAAAAGCTTCCAGTGTTGCAACAAGTCCACAGCCGGTTCGCATCCACTCCTGCCACTTGTCCAAGATGCATGTTGAAGGCTGAATCAATTTCTCATGCTTTGTTCCAATGCCCCCTATCTTCAATAATATGGAGACTAACCTTAATAACCCCTGACCTATGGATGAGAGAAGAAGAGACATTTTTCAATTGGTGGCAACGAGTCTTATCCTGGGCAGCGGCTCAATTAGACGGTAGACAAAAGACCCTCCTCATAGCGGTGCTGTGTTGGAGCACTTGGAAAGCGAGGAATCAGTGTGTTTTTGAGAAGGTAATAAGCCCGGCACCAGAGATAGTGAAAGAAGCCAGCAATTTAGTGCGTGTACTCGTGAGCCATACCTGATAGATGCTGCTAATTTTCTTTACTCTTACTTTACTCTTCTTTAAACTCTTAGTCTTTCAGTCACAGTTGGTGATAAATGGGAATACCCAATTCTTTTGTACTTCCTTATGGAAATACTTTTATTTTATATTAATAAAATAACATTTATCTTTGAAAAAAAAGATAAATATGAGGTATAAATATAAAATAAATAAAACATACAAAATAGAAAGAGTATGGTTAAAAATGGCTTTAAAAATAGAATTACGGTTGAAAAAGAGGAGATTATATTGAATAAGAATACACACGAGTCATCAT
The DNA here is from genome assembly GCF_003086295.3 of Arachis hypogaea. NCBI lineage: Eukaryota > Viridiplantae > Streptophyta > Magnoliopsida > Fabales > Fabaceae > Arachis > Arachis hypogaea. Next base: position 104,499,344 of record NC_092045.1, on the reverse strand, counting down.
ATTGAATACAAATACAAATAAATTTTTATACCTCTTATCAATTATTATCGAATTCACTCTTTTTTTAGATATATTTTTTATTTTATCGGGATTTTGAATTAAAAAAGAAACACCAAAAAATGTATCAATAGAAAAAATTAGTTAAAAGATAAAAATGATCATATTTCCATCGAATCGAAAAATACATCTTCACAAAAATTTTAAAAAAGAAAAAACTTGAAGGGCATTAAAGATGGGAAGATAGAGAGAAAAAAATTTGAAATTAAAAAAAAGTTGAATATTATAAAAGATTAGAACTCAAATTTCACATCATTTAATATTCAAATTTAATTTATAAAACTAAAATAATAAAAATTTTCAAGAACATAAAAATAAAATTTTAAAGAACTCTTTTACGTACCTTTGAATAAAAAGAAGAGAATAAAAAAAACAGTAAAAGAGAACTAGCAGCAAGTAAGTAATTAATAGAGAACGAATTGTTAATATGAACAGAGAGCTAAGCGTTAGTTTTAGAACTCAAATTTGACACTATCAAATCCAATTAGAAAAATATAACAAAAAATATTCAACCAAACACAAAAGAAAGCTTAAAAAAGATCTCTTACCATTAAATGAAAAGGAGAAAATAAAAAGGTCGATGAAAGGAAATGGAAGAAAGCTATAAGAATTAGAAGAACCACCGAAAAAAACCAATGAAAGAGAGTGAAAAAAGAATTGGAGGAGCTTGTCTTTGTATTTTTCACAATACGTGAGTAAGAATTTAGTTTTAGTTTATGAGATATAAAAGGAAAGTGAATAATCGAACTCGATAAATCACGGAATTCTCAATTTAATTTTAGTTTATGAGATATATAAGAAAAGTGAATAATCGAACTCGATAAATCACGGAATTCTCAACTGAAAACATATTTTGGATTGGAAATATTTTTATCATTTCTCTACTAAAAAAAGTTAAAAATAAAAAATATCATTTTTAAAATTATAAAGATGCCAAACAACCGCATTAAAAAGTATGGAGAATAAGACTAAAAAGTGAGAACAAGAACTTTCCTTTCTTACAAAGATAAATCGAAATTAATAGATTTAAATAGGAAGCAATATAAAATAAACTAAATTTGATAGCTGAATATTCAGTTTAATAACTCACTACTAATTCTTCTTCCGCTTTTGATAAATCAAAAGGTAATCTTTCACATTTTGTTAAGGAAGAAATTAGAAAACGACTAAACCTATAGGCTGTCGCCACAAATTTTATCCCAAAAAATTATATTTTGATTGAGTATCAACTATATCAATTATGATAATGTCTTCCATTGTCACTTAGCTATTGTGCTTCTTGCTATTATATGTGCAAATTATAATTAATATATATATATATATATATATATATATAATCAAATAGTTTATTTTTATTTAATTTATTTTAATTTTAATTATAAACTCAGTTATTCGTAAATTAATTATATTTTTATTTAATAATAATTATAAATTCACTTATTTTTTTTTCATAATTATATAATATTTATTAATATTATTTTTTAATAAATACTTATAGTATATAATAGTATAATAGATATAAATTAATTAATAAATTATTAAAATTTGAAAATAATAGTTATTTTAATATAAAAATAAAACAAAAATATTTATGATAGAGTAAAATTAACAAAATACTTATTGTTTCTATTCTTTATTATTTTAGAATAGCTAGATATCCTTAAAATATTAGTAAAAATATGTATTTTAATTTTTAATTTTAAATTTTTGACTATTTTTTATTTTTTATTTATATAGGACCGAGTTAATTGGTTCAACCAGTAACTTACCGATTGAACCAATAACCAAGTGATCCAGTAATCTGACCGATTTGATTACCGATTCGATTCTGACAACTATGTCAGTTGTACTTAAACTATTAGATAATACTTGTCGGTGAGAATGTTATTGTCTCCATTGCTATTCTAGAATTGTAAATGAGATTTTCACCTCGTATGCCTCCTCAAAAGCCTTAAATAAATCTAAGGACCTTGTCGATTATTCTTTTCTTACGATATCTCTAAAATTAATAAGATTAAAAAATATGTACTCCTTTTTGAAAATATTTTTGCTGAAAATAATGTTAAAATGCTCAACTAAATATATTTTTATATTTCATTTTTAATTTTTTTGAAAATGAAAATAAAAATGGTCAAGCCAACCAGTCCCTTAAATTCTCTTCATTATAATTGGCTTGCGATTAGGAGCTAAATATTTTTTATCTTGAAATATTTAGATGTGTGATTTATGTCCTAATTATTCTACCACAACGTACAAAAATGAGACCTCAAAAAAGATTGGAGATATATATTGGTTATGACGTCAATTGTAAAATATCTTAAACTCATGACGACTGATTTATTTAAGGTAAGATTATTGTCACTTTAGTGAAATAATTTTTTTAAAATTAGGGAGAGAAAATAAGTAACTGAAAAAAGAAACTACTTGAAATATATTGTCGTTATCCTATTTAGATTCTCACACTAAACAATATGAACTAGAATGGCAAAAAATTAATGCAAAATATTGCAAATTAATTATCAGAAGCATTTATTAATCTAAAGAAAGTAATAAAATCTCACATTCCAATTACAAATGCACTAACAAAAATAAGCGTCTTAAACGAACAAGTTGTTAGTTCAAATGAAAATAATTCATGTTTAAAACCTGAAAGATCAATCGATTCTAAAGATAAACATCTCAGAAAAAAGAGAGATAATTAATCATGATAGTAACAATATGGAGGCAAGTACTCGAATATCGATGAAACTTTAGAAGAGGTTCAGGTATCTAAAAATGAAGAGATCTCGATACGTTATATCACTACCGAAAAAATATGGGAGCGAAAAAAATACTGTTATTAATAATATTTTTGTTTATAATATTGTTATTGAACTAGCAAAATAAGATAAAGATTACGAATCAAAATCTGTCAAAGAATGTAAATAAAAAGATGATTGACCAAAATAAAAAGACACAATTCAAACTGAATTAACTTTTTTTATAAAATGTAAAATTTAGTTCTATAGTCCAAATATCTAAAGGTATAAAACTAATAAGATACAAATAGATCTTTGTATTGATAACGTGTTACGAAAATAAGAATTAGAGTTTGAAAAAAAAAGAAAGAGAATAAAAAAATAATAAAATAATTTTATTAATAATTATGTTTTCTAAAAAATATCAAAAGAAGATTATTTATAGTCAAAATCCAACTTTTAGTTAATTTAGCTAGTTAACATTTATAATTGACTCTATGTGATCAAATATTAAAATATAGTTACACAATCCAAATCAACCATAACAAATACATTTATAACAAAATTAACAGTATTTTATTTTTTCGATGTTGAAATTAAGGAGAGATAAGTCTAATATTAACTTACTTTCACTTTATTATCTTGTTAATTCTTAGAAAAAATGATATTTTTTTTCACGGTGAGATATTTAAATGACATTTTTTTTTAAATTTATATTTTTTCTCTCGTAATAATTAACATATATTTTAATCTATTTGACTAAAATACTCTGTAATAATTATATATATATATATATATATATATATATAAAAGTAATAATAATATAAAACGTATATTTGTTATTAATATAATAAATTTAATTTATTTTTAATATTTTAACTTGTTACAAAATATTTAATTTAATTTTTTTATATATTTTATAATTAATGATAAATATTAAAAATAAACAAAACTCATTATTTTAAAAATAAATATATTATTATTATTATTTCTATTACATAATATAAAATATTTTAACTTTTTGTAAAAACGTTTAATCTAAAATTTTTATATATTTCATGATTAATGATAAAAAGTTAAAAATAAATAAAATATATTATAATAATAAATGTATTTTAAATTGTTATTTTTACTACTATAATAATATTAATAATAAGATAAAATATATTACTATTAATATAATAAATTTTAATATTTTTTGATAATCATAAAATATATAACAAAAATTTTGAATTAAATATTTTTGTAATAAGTTAAAATATTAAAAACAAATAAAATTTATTACAATAATAATAAGTATATATTTTATATAATTATTTCTTTTTTTGAAATTAATCAAATAATTATCACTAATTTATATATAAAAATAATTATTAAAGAGTATTTTAATCAAATAGATTAAAATGAATGTTATTGTTGCGATAAGAATGAAATGGATGACTATGGGCGGCTCGTCTTTTCCATACTGAAATGCTATGTTACCAAAGTTCTTACATTTAATGATAGTGGAAAAAGAAACCTCCTTGCATGTATAATAGAGGTTAAACCTCACTGAATAACACTCGGTTATAGTAATAATACAAGTAAATATTCTCTCGCTCTCTTTCTTATATACACTACAATATAAAGTACTTCTTTACTTTCTCTCTTCGTATACTATTAATATAATATTAATATATTATCTTTATAGTAGTATAATAGTATTGGTAAATACTAATAGCAGTATTTTTCTATTTATACTTTATTTTATTACCTCTTCCTTATTTATTTTACAACACGTTATCAGCACGAGACTCTGATCAAATTTTTAGGAAGATTCGGGTATCAAATTTTCATTATGTCGAAACTCTGTCATCTTAAATTCAATGCTCTTGATATATCTGGAAATAATTATTTATCATAAATATTAGATGTTAAAATCTGTAACACCCTACCATACAGAGTCTTATGCTTAAGTCATAATTCAGAGATGGCAAGGTATTACGACCTCTAAAATAAAAATTTAGTACGAATAGTATTGTGAAAAATGATTATAACTATGAGCCTTTTTAAGAAAAAGGGGTAAACAAAATTCGTAACTCGAAAAGCGCAACACTCCGATCGATAACGTAGCGAACAAGAATAAACTAACGTGGGATTATATATATACAAAAGAGTGCCAAAAAGAGGAATATCAAAACACAAAATCCGGTTGTAAAGATAACCGGTCCGAGCATAGCAACATATATATACAAGTAAATAAAATAAGGAAACCCCAAGGAAACCCAAAGGGACACAAAGACAGAGAACCTATTCTCCAAAATCTCCTATAAGAGGAGTCATCACAGTTTGTATTATTCAATGGAGATAAAGTATCTAAGAAAAATCATAAAATCAAAACAGAGTCCCGAGAACAAAGGATCTTCGCTAATCCAGAAGTCTCCAGCATGCCTCAGCGAGAAACCTCACGTCCTGCATCTGAAAATAACAAAATCCGCATGGGTGAGAACCAGAGGTTCCCAGCATGGTAACAGCTTCCACATATATAATATATAATAATAGAGAAAAGCGGAAGGCAATCCTAGAACTCCCTCCAGATAAAATCAAAGCTTATAAACAAGATAAACCATAAAGGGCATCTGACTAAAGATCCTTCAGTCTAACTAATACTTCCCTTTCCAATTTCTTCAGACCTCTCAACCACCAGCAGGAGTATAATATAGCAAACACAGTTATATCAGACAAGAGATATATAAATAAGAACAAATAATGCATTTAGATAGGTAGCAAGTAATATGCAGTCAAATAGGCAATCTCAAACAATTCACATAGTATGCATATGATGAATGCATGTCCCTAATGGCTGATGATATCATCTGTCGGTTATAGAGCCAACCCGACAAGTCCTGGTAGCTAACCATTGGACTGTCCCTCTGTCGTGTCTCCCCAACTCGAGTTATACTCAATATAAACTTGATCATAATCATGATCCATATCCATCACCCTTACTGGTGAATATTTATGGGGGTGAGCTCATCCGGGGCTTTCACAGTGCCCAGCCACCCTGACGACATAGGGTCAAAAGAGCTTCGAGTCTCAACCTGGAGCACGTGGTGGCTAGCCACTGCTTCCTCCCAGAGAAATTCTCATCTCCGATAGTGGAAGTGCAAACATTCACAATTCATTCAACAACATATATGCATTTATACTTAGCCATAATTATGGCTCCGCCGTAACACGGTAATAATCTAGCCATCCGACTCACGGTTAAATCCATAACCAGCCAATTCATTAACAATTACGGCCCTTCGGCCCATGGCATAACAAGCACTTCCACCGCCATCCTCCGCATCTCATATAATCATCTTTGATCCTCATTGATCATTCATTTTTCCCTTGCTTCACTCGCAAGTTACCACATCCTCTAGCTCATTTTCTCATTTCTAGGCATATCATAATGATTTGAGACACAAGTGGTGAGATCGGAGGCTTTAAAGTGTGAAATTTGGCTTTTAAAACTCAAAAATCAACTTTGGGATGAAAATAGGGCCACGCGTACGCGCACTCCACGCGCATGCGTGGATGGCCACAAAACTCATCGACGCGCAAGCGTCATACACACGGACGTGCGGATTGAAAAATAGACAAACGACACGTACGCGTCAGCCACGCATACGCGCGGGTACATTTGTGCCCCAAGCACAAAACTGGCACAACTCTCAGAAAAATGGCTTGGGCATTGGGTGCATCACATCGACGCGCACGCGCACGCCACGCGCACATGTGGATGGTGCCTTTTAGAAAAGCGGCGCATACACGCCAATTGCGCCTACGCGCGAAGGGTCATTCTGCTAAAAATTTTCTAAGTTAAAAGCTGCAGAATTGACAAATTCAACTCCCAATCTTTCAACGGACATAACTTTCTCATTTTAAATCGTTTTCTGCCTGTTCTTCTGATGGCATGGACATCCCAGATCCAATTTTATTTCTAAATAAGTTTGGTACAAAACGGGGATCCGTAGTCCAAGTTATGTCCCGTCAAAGTATGCCCATAAACCATGTTTTCATACAAAACCACAAAGTGCCATTTTCAAAACAAGCCATTTTTAACCCTTTTTCAAAATCAACCAAAACATGCCAATTTCAACCCTTTTTGGAAATCAATCAAATGTATCAAAATCGACATCAAGCCTCCTCAACTCACACATCAACACTTCACCACAATTCACAAAACATCATCCCACTATTTTAACACTTCTTAATCAAATGGCTAAAAGACAAACACATAAACATGTCTTACATACTTTCTCATCCCAATTTCCAATAATACTATTTCCAATTAACCATCATTACACATACTTAATATCATACTCACCATCAACATGGTGTCTCCCACAATTCAACCTCAATTACTCATCAAGCATATATCACAACATGCATAATTCTCATACATCATACCATCAAGGCATCAATAATCATCGTCACATATATGACCACATCATATATCTCAACCATTCAACAACATCAACAATTCAATGTTTATCTTAGGGTCTCTAGCCTAAGTATTTCCCACCACATTACATATTATATACGAGAAACCGAGACCATACCTTAGCCGATTTTCCAAGCTCAACCGGAGCACTTCCAAACCACTTGTCCACAAGCCCTCTAGGTCTCAACACCTCCAAGCACATATTTTTACCACCAAAAATCTCTTTTCAAACTTTTCAAGGTTTCAATCAAGCCCCAATATTCACATACACACAACCTAAGCCACAATCATCATACCCATACACAACATCTCAATACCCAAACATCATAGAACAACAAATTATACTAGGGTTGATAATCTTACCACACCCAAGGTCCAAGGAGACAAGATTAACCTTCTTCTTCAAGAGAGTTGGGTCCTATAACATCAAAGAGCCCAAAATCTCAACATTTTTGCTCATGAAACTCAAAAATAAGGTTGGAAATTTGAAGAACAAAACGTGGCTTACCTCAAGATTGATTGTATGATTTTTGTAGAGTTCTCTATGGTGAACGCGTGGCCACAAATGGTGCGGCAATCGGAGCTCTAGATCAAAAGTTATGGTGGTTTGAAGATCAAATGAAAGAAAGAACTTGAGAGAGTGTTCTTCCCCCCTTCCTTCTAATTTTCAGCGTGAAAGAGAGTGTGAGGAGGAGAGAGAGTGCTGAAAACTAGGGTTTTGGTTTAGTTATATTGGGCCAAGGGCCCACTTTGGGTCCGGTTGGCCCGGTTTGGCCCGTTCAGTCCAATCTTGGTCCGATTTCTATAAAATTGGTACCGAAATTCTCATCTCAATTTTCTCTATCATATTAAGCCATAAAAATTACAATTTTGGCTTTCTAGAATAAATTCTCATTTATGGGTTAATTAGCCATTAATTAACCGGCTCTTACAAAATCCATCTTAATTCAATGGATCTTGGAGATACCATTAAGGCTGAAAATAATGCATCCCACAAGGATATATAAAGCCAAAGCCATGATTTTTCTTTGTCGTCATCTTGACAAAGGATTGAAAAATGAATATCTCACATTAAAAGATCCTGCAGATCTTTGGAAAGACCTTGAAGAAAAGTATAATCATCAAAAGATGGTGATACTTCCTCAAGCCCGATATGAATGGACGCACTTGCGTCTACAGGATTTTAAATCTATAAATGAATATAATTCGGAAATGTTTTGAATCACCACACGGATGAAATTATGTGGGGAAAAGATATTTGATAATGATATGTTAAAAAAATTTCTCAACTTTTCATGCCTCGAATGTGCTCCTGCAGCAGTAGTATCGAGAAAAAGGATTTAAAAAATATTTTGTGTTAATTTATTTCCTTCTTGTTGTTGAATGCAACAATGAGTTGCTCTTAAATAATCACGAAGCACACCCAACTGGAGCTGCCCCATTTTCTGAAGTAAATGCGGCAAATTATTACCCAGAAGAGGTAAATGGTAAGGTTTTGGCAACAAGAAAAATTATGGAAGGAAAATGAATTATGTTCAAAAGAGAGGATCTCACCAGAAGTAAGATAAAGAAAGAAATATTGGGCAAAATAAATCAACAGAGGATAAGTGTTTCTGTTGTGGTGGAAAGGGCCATTGGTCGCATACCTGTCGTACACCAAGGCACCTAGTTGATCTTTATCAAGCATCTTTGAAAAAGGACGACAAAGGAAAAGAAACGAATTTTGTTTCAAATGATGCTGAAAATTCCACCACTCATTATGATGTATCTGATTTTTTTGAGGATCCTGAAGGAAATATTGGTCATTTGATCAATGATGGAATAGTTTAATATGTGGGATTGTTAAGTATCCATGTAAATAAATAATGTAAAGAACTTATTGTTAAGTTTTATTTTCTATGTATTAAGTTTTAAATATGATGTATATAAATAATGAAATACTAATGTTTATGAATTTTGAAATCATTAAATGTGTCAAGTTTTAAAATAAAATTTTAGTATATGACATTATTTTTATGTATAGCGTTTTGGTGCACGAAATTGCAATAACACTTTTGCAATTCCGCACAACTAACCAGCAAGTGTACTGGGTCGTCCAAGTAATACCTTACGTGAGTAAGGGTCGATCCCACGGAGATTGTCGACTTGAAGCAAGCTATGGTTATCTTGTAACTTTTAGTCAGGATATCAATAATTCTCAGGTTTAATTGTGAAAAGTAGAAGAACATGAAATAAATACTTGTTTTGCAGTAATGGAGAACAGGTTGAGGTTTTGGAGATGCTCTATCTTCTGAATCTCTGCTTTCCTACTGTCTTCTTCTTCATGCACGCAAGGCTCCTTCCATGGCAAGCTGTATGTAGGGTTTCACCGTTGTCAATGGCTACCTCCCATCCTCTCAGTGAAAATGTTCAATGCGCTCTGTCACAGCATGGCTAATCATCTGTCGGATCTCAATCAGGTTGGAATAGAATCCAGTGAGTCTTTTGTGTCTGTCACTAATGCCCAGCCCTCAGGAGTTTGAAGCTCATCACAGTCATTCAATCCTTGAATCCTACTCAGAATACCACAGACAAGGTTTAGACCTTCCGGATTCTCTTGAATGGCGCCATCAATTCTAGCTTATACCACGAAGATTCTGATTAAGGAATCCAAGAGATATTCACTCAATCTAAAGTAGAACGGAGGTGGTTGTCAGGCACACGTTCATAGGTGAGAATGATGATGAGTGTCACAGATCATCACATTCATCAAGTTGAGGAACAAGTGATATTTTAGAATGAAAGCAAGCGTGATTGAATGAAAGACAGTAGTAATTGCATTAATCCACCAAGACACAGTAGAGCTTCTCACCCCCAACCATGGGGTTTAGAGACTCATGCCGTAGAAGGTACAGTATGAAACGTGTAAAGTGTCATGAGGTAAAGATACAATGTCAAAAGGTCCTATTAATAGTGAACTAGTAACCTAGGGTATACAGAAATGAGTAAATGACGTAAAAATCCACTTCCGGGGTTCACTTGGTGTGTGCTTGGGCTGAGCATTGAAGCTTTCATGTGTAGAGACTTTTTCTGGAGTTAAACGCCAGCTTTTGTGCCAGTTTGGGCGTTTAACTCCAATTTTTGTGCCAGTTCCGGCGTTAAACGCCGGGAATTCTGAAGCTGATTTGCAACGCCAGTTTGGGCCATCAAATCTTGGGCAAAGTATGGACTGTTATATATTTCTGGAAAGCTCAGGATGTCTACTTTCCAACGCAATTGAGAGCGCGCCAATTGGACTTTTGTAGCTCCAAAGAATCCACTTCGAGTTTAGGGAGGTCAGAATCCAACAGCATCGGCAGTCCTTTTTCAGCCTCTGAATCAGATTTTTGCTCAGGTCCCTCAATTTCAGCCAGAAATTACCTGAAATCACAGAAAAACACACAAACTCATAGTAAAGCCTAGAAAAGTGAATTTTAAATAAAAACTAATAAAAATATACTAAAAACTAACTAAAATGTACTAAAAATATACTAAAAACAGTGCCAAAAAGCGTATAAATTATCCGCTCATCACAACACCAAACTTAAATTGTTGCTTGTCCCCAAGCAACTGAAAATCAAATAGGATAAAAAGAAGAGAACATACTATAGACTCCAAAATATCAATGAAACTTAGCTCCAATTAGATGAGCGGGACTAGTAGCTTCTGAACAGTTTTGGCATCTCACTTTATCATTTGAAGTTTAGAATGATTGGCATCTATAGAAACTCAGAATTCAGATAGTGTTATTGATTCTCCTAGTTAAGTATAATGATTCTTGAACATAGCTACTTTATAAGTCTTGGCTGTGACCCAAAGCACTCTGTCTTCCAGTATTACCACCGGATACATACATCCCACAGACACATAACTGGGTGAACCTTTTTAGATTGTGACTTAGCTTTGCTAGAGTCCCCAATTAGAGGTGTCCAGGATTCTTAAGCACACTCTTTTTGCCTTGGATCACCTTTTATATATAACAATAATTTTTTTGAATTCACTGCTTTTTCTTGCTTCAAGAATCAATTTGATGATTTTTCAGATCTTCAATAACATTTCTCCTTTTCCATCATTCTTTCAAGAGCCAACAAGTTTAACATTCTTTAATCAACAAATTCAAAAGACATATGCACTGTTCAAGCATTCATTCAGAAAACAAAAAGTAGTGTCACCACATCAAGCTAATTCAACTAGTTTCAGAGATGAATTCGAAATCATGAACTTCTTGTTCTTTTGTGATTAAAGCATTTTTCATTTAAGAGAGGTGATGGATTCATAGGACATTCATAGCTTTAACTCATAGACACTAAGATACTAATGATCATGTAGTGAAGACACAAACATAGATAGAACATCAAGCATAAAAATCGAAAAACAGAATAATAAGAACAAGGAAATTAAAGAACGGGTCCACCTTAGTGATGACGGCTAGTTCTCCTTCTTGAAGATCCTTTGGAGTGCTTGAGCTCCTCAATGTCTCTTCCTTGCCTTTGTTACTCCTCTCTGATTTCATGGAGGATAATGGTTGCTTTTGTTGAGGTCCATGAGTGGACTCTCTTGTTTGCTCCATCCTCTTTCTTAGTGGTATCCATGAGGACTTGGTCCACCCTTTGATCAAAGTTGACCCTTTTTGAGTTTGAAAGGGACCTCGGGGATCACCTTCTTCTTGGCCACAACTTCATAGAAGTGGTCTTGATGCACCCTTGAGATGAATCTCTCCATCTCCCATGACTCGGAGGTGGAAGCTTTTGCCTTCCCTTTCCTCTTTCTAGAGGTTTCTCCGGCCTTAGATTCCATAAATGGTTATGGAAAAACAAAAAGCAATGCTTTTACCACACCAAACTTAGAAGGTTTGCTCATCCTCGAGCAAAAGAAGAAAGAAGGGAGTAGAAGAAAAAGAAAATGGAGGAGATGGAGGGGGCTTTGTGGGTGGGTTTGGGAGGGAAAGTGGTTTGAATTTGAATGGTGAGGTAGGTGGGCTTTTATGAAGGATGGATGTGAGTGGTGAAGAGAATGGTGGGATTTGATAGGTGATGGATTTTTGGGAAAGAGGTGTTGAGGTGATTGGTGAATGGGTGAAAAAGAGAGAGTGTGGTGGGGTAGGTGGGGATCCTGTGGGGTCCACAGATCCTGAGGTGTCAAGGAAAATTCATCCCTGCACCAAGTGGCGAGCAAAAATGCTCTTTATGCCAATTCTGGAGTTAAACGCCGGGCTGGTTCCCATTTCTGGCGTTTAACGCCAGCTTCTTGCCCCTTCCTGGCGTTTAACGCCAGTCTGGTTCCCCTTTCTGGCGTTAAACGCCCAGAATAGTGCCAGACTGGGCGTTAAACGCCCATTTGCTGCCCTTACTGGCGTTTAAACGCCAGCAAGTTTTCCTCCAGGGTGTGCTATTTTTCTTTCTATTTTTTCATTCTGTTTCTGCTTTTTCAATTGATTTTGTGACTTTCCAAGATCATCAACCTATAGAAAACATAAAATAACAAAGGAAAATAATAAATATAACATTGGGTTGCCTCCCAACAAGCGCTTCTTTAATGTCAGTAGCTTGACAGTGGGCTCTCATAGAGCCTCACAGATGTTCAGAGCAATGTTAGAACCTCCCAACACCAAACTTAGAGTTTGGTTGTGCCCCCCAACACCAAACTTAGAGTTTGAATGTGGGGGTTTTGTTTGACTTTGTATTGAGAGAAGCTTTTCATGCTTCCTCTCCATGGTTACAGAAGGAGAACCTTGAGTCTTACAGTTTACACTGTCTGCAAGCCACAGAGCTTCCTGAATAGCAAACAATTGCTCATCCGAAAAGTTTTCAGAGATCTCAGTAGGAGGGAGGGATGCTCCTGCTACTGGTTCTATCCGGGACAGGTGATCAGCTACTTGATTCTCTGTCCCTTTTCTGTCTCTTATTTCTATATCAAACTCTTGCAGAAGTAACACCCATCTTATGAGCCTGGGTTTTGAATCCTGCTTTGTGAGTAGATATTTAAGAGCGGCATGGTCAGTGTACACAATCACTTTTGTTCCTACTAAATAAGATCTGAACTTGTCAATGGCATATACCACTGCAAGTAACTCCTTTTCTGTGGTTGTGTAGTTCTTCTGTGCATCATTTAGAATACGGTTGCCATAATAAATGACATGTAGTTGCTTGTTGTGCCTCTGTCCCAATACTGCACCAATGGCATGGTCACTGGCATCACAAATTAGTTCGAATGGCAATGTCCAGTCTGGTGCAGAGATAACTAGTGCTGTGACCAGCTTAGCTTTCAGAAGGTCAAATGCCTGCAGACACTCCTTATCAAAGATAAATGGCGTGTCTGCAGCTAGCAGATTACACAGAGGTTTTGCAATTTTTGAAAAATCCTTTATAAACCTTCTGTAGAATCCTGCATGCCCCAGAAAGCTTCTGATTGCCTTAACATTGGTAGGTGGTGGTAATTTTTTAATTACTTCAACTTTAGCTTGATCCACCTCTATTCCCTTGTTTGAAATTTTATGCCCAAGGACAATCCCCTTAGTTACCATAAAGTGACATTTTTCCCAGTTTAAAACTAGGTTGGTCTCTTGGCATCTTTTCAGAACAAATGCTAGATGGTTAAGGCAGAAGCTGAATGAGTCTCCAAATACTGAAAAGTCATCCATGAAGACTTCCAGAAATTTCTCTACCATATCTGAGAAGATAGAGAGCATGCACCTCTGAAAGGTTGCAGGTGCATTGCACAGACCAAAAGGCATCCTTCTGTAGGCAAATACTCCAGAAGGACATGTAAATGCTGTTTTCTCTTGGTCCTGAGGATCTACTGCAATTTGGTTGTAACCTGAATAGCCATCTAAAAAGCAATAATATTCATGACCTGCTAGTCTCTCTAGCATCTGGTCTATGAATGGTAAAGGAAAATGATCCTTTCTGGTGATTGTATTGAGCCTTCTATAGTCAATACACATACGCCACCCTGTAACTGTTCTTGTAGGAACTAGTTCATTCTTTTCATTATGAACCACTGTCATGCCTCCCTTCTTGGGGACAACGTGGACAGGGCTCACCCGGGGGCTATCAGAAATAGGATAAATAATCCCAGCCTCTAGTAACTTAGTGACCTCTTTCTGCACCACCTCCTTCATGGCTGGATTTAGCCGCCTTTGTAGTTGAACCACTGGCTTAGCATCATCCTCCAATAGGATCTTGTGCATGCATCTTGCTGGGCTAATGCCCTTAAGATCACTTATGGACCACCCAAGAGCTGTCTTGTGTGTCCTTAGCACTTGAATTAGTGCTTCCTCTTCCTGTGGATTTAAAGCAGAGCTTATGATCACTGGAATAGTGTCACCTTCTCCCAAAAATGCATATTTCAGGGATGGTGGTAATGGCTTGAGCTCGGGTTTAGGAGGCTTATCTTCTTCCTGAGGAATTTTCAGAATTTCTTTTATTTCCTTTAGTACCTCCAGATCAGGCTGCACATCTTTAAAGATGTCTTCTAGCTCTGATTCGAGACTTTCAGTCATATTGACCTCCTCCACCAAAGAGTCAATAATATCAGCGCTCATGCAGTCATTTGATGTGTCTGGATGCTGCATAGCTTTAACAACATTCAACTTGAACTCATCCTCATTGACTCTCAGGGTTAATTCCCCTTTTTGGATGTCAATGAGGGTTCATCCAATTGCTAGGAAAGGTCTTCCTAGAATAAGAGTTGCACTCTTGTGCTCCTCCATTTCCAGCACTACAAAGTCAGTGGGAAAGGCAAATGGCCCAACCTTGACAATCATGTCCTCAATTATGCCTGATGGATATTTAATGGAGCCATCAGCAAGTTGGAGGCATATTCGGGTTGGTTTGACTTCTTCAGTCAAGCCAAGCTTTCTGATAGTGGATGCAGGTATTAGGTTGATACTTGCCCCAAGATCACATAGAGCTTTCTTGGTACAAGTACCCTCTAATGTGCATGGTATCATAAAGCTTCCAGGATCTTTAAGCTTCTCTGGTAAGCTCTTTAAAATGACTACACTGTATTCTTCAGTGAGAAAAACTTTTTCAGTTTCTCTCCAATCCTTCTTATGACTTAAGATCTATTTCATGAACTTAGCATAAGAGGGTATTTGCTCAAGTGCCTCTGCAAACGGAATCTTTATTTCAAGAGTCCTGAGATAGTCTGCAAAGCGGGCAAATTGTTTATCTTGTTCCGCTTGGCAGAGTTTCTGAGGATAAGGCATCTTGGCTTTATACTCTTCAACCTTAGTTGCTGCAGGTTTATTTCCTACAGAAGTGGTTGGAGAAACCTGCTTAAAGGGGTTATTGTCAGCACTTGCAAGTGTCTAACCCCTTTGTGGCGTTTGAACGCCAGGATTGGGTGCTTTTTGGGCGTTTAACGCTAGATTGCAACCCTTTTCTGGCGTTTGAACGCCAGAATTGGCTACCCATTGGGCGTTTAACGCCACTTTCTTACCCTTTTCTGGCGTTTAAATGCCAGAATCATTCCTCTCTGGGCTCTTACTGTCCTCAGAGGGATTTTGGGTAGTTGGTTGGTCATCCTCTGTCAGTTGTTCCTTTCTTAGCTTTCTGCTGCTTTGATTTGATACATTCAATGTCTTCCCACTCCTTAATTTAACAGCTTGGCATTCTTCTGTTATCTGTTTAGATAGTTGCTGTCTTGTCTGATTCAATTGTGCTTCCATATTCTTGTTAGCATTTTTCGTGTCTGGGAGCATCTCTTTAAATTCTGCTAATTGTTTTGTCATAAGGAGTAATTGTTGATTAAGCTCAATAATTTGTTCTTGAGGATTAGGATTAATAATTAATGCCCTGGCCTCTTCCTTTATGTAGGACTCACTGCTAGAGTACAAATGTTGATTTCTAGCAACAGTATCTATGAGTTCTTGAGCCTCTTCAATTGTCTTTCTCATGTGTATATATCCACCAGCTGAGTGGTCTAAAGACATCTGAGCTTTTTCTGTAAGCCCATAGTAGAAGATGTCCAACTGTACCCACTCTGAAAACATTTCAGAGGGGCATTTCCTTAGCATACCTCTATACCTCTCCCAGGCATTATAAAGGGATTCATTATCCTCTTGTTTAAAGCCTTGGATGTCTAGCCTTAGCTGTGTCATCCTTTTTGGAGGGTAAAATTGATTCAGGAATTTGTCTGATAAATGTCTTCATGTTTTTATGCTTGTTGTGGGTTGGTTATTCAACCACCTCTTAGCTTGATCTTTTACAGCAAATGGAAACAGTAATAATCTGTAAACATCCTGATCCACTTCTTTATCACGTACTGTGTCAGCAATTTGTAAGAACTGTGCCAGAAACTCAGTAGGTTCTTCATGTGGAAGACCGGAATACTGGCAATTTTGCTGCACCATGATAATGAGTTGAGGATTTAGCTCAAAGCTGCTTGCTTTAATGGGAGGTATACAGATGCTACTCCCATATGCAGCTGTAATGGGGTTAGCATATGACCCCAGAGTCCTCCTGGACTGCTCAATTCCACTTAGGTCCATGATGGAGAAAGGGAAATGATGCGGATATTATTTTATTTTAATTTTTTTAATTTTTTTAGGAATGACCGAAAATAATAAAATAAAATAGAAAAGAAAATAAAATAAAATTTTGAAAACTAAAAGAAAATAAAATCAAAGCAAATTGAAAACTAGATTAAAAAGATTTTGGAATTAGCAATTAAAAAGATATGGTTGAAAATTATTTCGAAAAAGATATGATTGAAAAGATATGATTTTGAAAATTAATGCAAAATTTCGAAGATTTAAAGGAAAATACAAAGAAGACACCAAACTTAGAAATTTTTAGAAATTCACACACAAATTTTTGAAAACCTAAAGGAAAACACAAAGAAGACACCAAACTTAGAATTTTTAAGGATCAAGAAGGGACTAAGAACATGCAAATTCGAAAAATTAAAAGAAAAACAAAAGCATGCAATTGACATCAAACTTAAAATATGAAATTACACTCAAATAAAAGACTCTAAACCAACAAAAATAAAACAGTCCTAATCTAAGCAACAAGATAAACCGTCAGTTGTCCAAACTCGAACAATCCCCGGCAACGATGCCAAAAACTTGGTGCACGAAATTGCAATCACACTTTTGCAATTCCGCACAACTAACCAGCAAGTGCACTGGGTCGTCCAAGTAATACCTTACGTGAGTAAGGGTCGATCCCACGGAGATTGTCGGCTTGAAGCAAGCTATGGTTATCTTGTAACTCTTAGTTAGGATATCAATAATTCTCAGGTTTAATTGTGAAAAGTAGAAGAACATGAAATAAATACTTGTTTTGCAGTAATGGAGAACAGGTTGAGGTTTTGGAGATGCTCTATCTTCTGAATCTCTGCTTTCCTACTGTCTTCTTCTTCATGAACGCAAGGCTCCTTCCATGGCAAGCTGTATGTAGGGTTTCACCGTTGTCAATGGCTACCTCCCATCCTCTCAGTGAAAATGTTCAACGCGCTCTGTCACAGCACGGCTAATCATCTGTCGGTTCTCAATCAGGTTGGAATAGAATCCAATGATTCTTTTGCGTCTGTCACTAACGCCTAGCCCTCAGGAGTTTGAAGCTCGTCACAGTCATTCAATCCTTGAATCCTACTCAGAATACCACAGACAAGGTTTAGACGTTCCGGATTCTCTTGAATGCCGCCATCAATTCTAGCTTATACCACGAAGATTCTGATTAAGGAATCCAAGAGATATTCACTCAATCTAAAGTAGAACGGAGGTGGTTGTCAGGCACATGTTCATAGGTGAGAATGATGATGAGTGTCACGGATCATCACATTCATCAAGTTGAGGAACAAGTGATATCTTAGAATGAAAGCAAGCGTGATTGAATGAAAGACAGTAGTAATTGTATTAATCCATCAAGACACAGCAGAGCTCCTCACCCCCAACCATGGGGTTTAGAGACTCATTCTATAGAAGGTACAGTATGAAACGTGTAAAGTGTCATGAGGTAAAGATACAATGTCAAAAGGTCCTATTAATAGTGAACTAGTAACCTAGGGTATACAGAAATGAGTAAATGACGTAAAAATTCACTTCCGGGGTCCACTTGGTGTGTGCTTGGGCTGAGCATTGAAGCTTTCATGTGTAGAGACTTTTCCTGGAGTTAAACGCCAGCTTTTGTGCCAGTTTGGGCGTTTAACTCCAATTTTTGTGCCAGTTCTGGCGTTAAACGCCGGAAATTCTGAAGCTGATTTGCAACGCCAGTTTGGGCCCTCAAATCTCGGGCAAAGTATAGACTAATATACATTGCTGGAAAGCCCATAATGTCTATTTTTCAACGCAATTGAGAGTGCGCCAATTGGGCTTCTGTAGCTCCAGAAAATCCACTTCGAGTGCAGGGAGGTCAGAATCCAACAGCATCTGCAGTCCTTTTTCAGCCTCTGAATCAGATTTTTGCTCAGGTCCCTCAATTTCAGCCAGAAATTACATGAAATCACAGAAAAACACACAAACTCATAGTAAAGCCTAGAAAAGTGAATTTTAAATAAAAACTAATAAAAACATACTAAAAACTAACTAAAATGTACTAAAAACATACTAAAAATAGTGCCAAAAAGCGTATAAATTATCCGCTCATCACGTTTCTTAGAAAAATAATTTCGATCAAGTATTCAATTTAACTGTACATACTACTCATTTTATTATTATTATTTGTCTTTGAAGAAAATGGCCAGGATATATAATGAAGATGTATGCCTTGCAGATAGTGCAAGTTCGCACACCATTCTCAAAAGTGATATATATTTTACCCATCTTGTGCCAAAAGAAGAATATATTAATACTATTATTGGCTCAGGCAATGTGATTGAAGGCTCTGAAAGAGCTATAATTTTGTTTCCTGGAGGAACAAAATTCATAATAAATAATGCACTATTGTCTACCAAGTCTCTAAGAAACTTGTTGAGTTTTAAAGATATTCGCCAAAATGGATATCATATTGAGACTATGAATGAAAAAAATCATGACTACTTATGTATCACAACTCATGACTTAAATAAAAAGGTTATATTAGAAAGGTTGTCCTCACTTTCATCTGGGTTATATTATACCAAAATTAGTGCAATTGAATCACATGCCACTGTAAACCAGAAATTTACTAGCCCAAATGAATTCATAACTTGCCATGACCGATTGCGTCATCCGGAACAACCATGATGTGAAGAATTATTGAAAACTCCCATGAACATTCACTAAAGAACCAAAAGATTTTTAAATCTAGTGAATTTTGTTGTGTTGCACGTTCTCAAGGCCAGGGAAGTTAATTTTAAGGCCATCACCAGTAAAGATTGGATTTGAGTCTCCTAAATTCCTAGAAAGGATTCAAGGTGATATATGTGGACCTATTCATCCACCATGTGGATCTTTTAGATATTTTATGGTCCTGATAGACACATCTTCGAGATGGTCACATGTGTGCTTATTGTCTTCTCGCAACCTGGCGTTTGCGAAATTACTGGCTCAAATTATTCTATTAAAAGCACAATTTCTAGAAAATTCAATCAAAGTAATTCGTCTTGATAATGCTGGTGAATTTACTTCCCAAGTCTTTGATTCTTATTGTATGGCTAATGGAATAAGTGTTGAACATCCAGTAGCTCATGTTCACACATAAAATTGGTTAGCAGAATCACTTATTAAACGCCTCCAATTAATTGCTAGACCCTTACTTATGAGAACGAATCTCCCAACCTCGGTTTGGGGCATACTATTTTACATGCTACAACACTTATTCGTTTGAGGTCAATGAGTTACCATCAGTTCTCTCCTATGCAATTAGATTTTGGCCAGCAGCCAAATGTTTTCCATTTAAGAATATTTGGATGTGCGATATATGTTCCCATTGCACTACCTAATCGCACCAAAATGGGACCCAAAGAAAATTGGGGATATATGTTGGATATGATTCTCCCTCTATAGTGAGGTATCTTGAGATACAAACTGGAGATGTATTTAAAGACCGATTTGCGGATTGTCATTTTGAGGAATCAAAATTTCTAACATTGGGGGGAGAGAATAAGCTTCCTAAAAATGAACTTAATTGGAATGCATTATCGTTGATGAATTTAGATCCTCGATCAGGACAATGTGAACTAGAAGTTCAAAAGATTATATATTTGCAAAGAATAGCAAATGAATTGCCTGATGTATTTTCTGATACAAAGAGGATAACCAAATCTTGTATATCAGCGGAAAATGTCCCAATTCGAATTGATTTCTCAGTTGGACAAATTGCCACTAAAGCAAATACACGCTAGAAGCATGGCAGGCATGTTGGTTCCAAAGACAAAAATTCTCGAAAGCGAAAAGAGGTAAATACTATTCCTGTCGAGAAAGACATAGTAAAGACACTTGCCGTTGTCCAAAATTCTGATATAGTTTTAACGCCAAAAGATGTTCAGGTACTTGAAAATTGTGAAAATGACGAGATCTTGATAAATTATGTCTTTACAGGAGAGAAATGGGACCGAAATAAGACAATTGTCAATGAAATATTTGCATATAATGTGGCATTAAATATCATACATAAAAGTAAGGATCTTGAGCCAAGATCAGTCAAAAAATGTCGACAAAGAAATGATTGGCCAAAATGGGAAGAAGCCATAAAGTCTGAATTATACTCACTTGAAAAACGTGAAGTCTTTAACTTGTAATCCATACACCTGAAGATGTAAAACCTGTTGGATACTGATGAGTATTTGTGAGAAAACGAAATGAGAAAAATAAAGTTGTGCGCTACAAAGCCCGACTTGTAGCACACAATTTTTCACAAAGGCCCGGTATAGATTATGAAGAAACGTATTCCCCTATAGTGGATGCAATAACATTGCGTTATTTGGTCAGTTTATCTGCATATCATAAACTGCATATGCATTTAATGAATGTGGTAACAACCTATTTATATGGCTCATTAGATCGGGATATCTATATGAAGGTCCCTGAAGGACTAAAGATATCTAAACCATCCAATGAATATTCATAGGGGTTATACTCAGTCAAATTGCAAAGATCTTTATACGGTCTAAAGTAATCTGAACGAATGTGGTATAATCGTCTTACTGAGTATCTGGTCAAAATGGATTCAAAAATGATGATATTTGTCTATGTATTTTCAAAGAAATCTGCATCTGGATTCATTATAATTATTGTGTACGTTGATTATTTAAATATCATTGGGACTCCTGAAGAGATTCCAACAATTATAAAAACTCTAAAAGAAGAGTTTGAGATGAAAGATCTTGGAAAGACTAAATTTTGTCTCGACCTGCAGATCGAGCATACAAAAAGTGGGCTCTTTATTCATCAAACAACATACACAGAAAAGATCTTGAAGACATTTTATATGGATAAGTCACATCCATTAAGTACCCCAGTGATTGTAAGATCTTTGAATGTGGAAAATGATCAATTCCGTCCTAAGGAAGAAAATGAAGATATCCTTGGTCTTGAAGTACCATATCTTAGTGCCATTGGAGCACTAATGTATCTTGCTAATAATACACGACCTGATATATCATTTGCTGTGAATTTACTGGCAAGATATAGTTCCTCTCAAACTAGAAGACATTGGAGTGGAATCAAACAAATCTTTCGATATCTTCATAGAACGGTTGATATGGGATTGTTTTATCCATATGAATCCAAGTCACAATTAGTTGGCTATGAAGATGCTGGATACTTGTCTGATCCACATAAAGAGAGATCTCAAACAGGATACCTGTTCACATATGGCGGTACAGTTATATCATGGAGGTCCACAAAATAGACGATTGCAGCAACATCCTCTAATCATGCTGAAAAACTAGCGATACATGAAGCTAGTCGAGAGTGTTTTTGGCTGAGGAGTTTGATCCAATATATTTTGTCATCACGTGGATTGATTGATCAGAAGGTAGCTCCAACTGTCATGTTTGAAGATAATACAGCATGTATTGCTCAACTTAAAGGCAGATATATCAAAGGTGACAGAACAAAGCATATTTCTCCCAAATTCTTCTTCACTCATAATCTTTAAAATCAAGGGACAATTGATATCCAACAGATCCGCTCAAGTGACAATCTGGCAGATTTATTCACAAAGTCACTCCCAAAATACTCCTTTAAAAGATTGGTACATGAGATTGGGATGCATCGATTTCGAGATATTAAATGATGTCGACAAGAGAGGGAGACTGTACTCTTTTTTTCTTAGTCAGGTTTTTTCCCATTGGATTTTTCTTGACAGGGTTTTTAATGAGGCAGTCTCCATCACAAAGGATTTTGTACTCTTTTTCCTTCACTAAAGTTTTTCCCATTGGATTTTCTTTAGTAAGATTTTAACAAGGTATAATCCCAAATGGTCATCCAAAGGGAAGTGTTGCGATAAGAATGAAATGGATGACCATGGGTGGCTCATCTTTTCCATACTGAAATGCTATGTTACCAAAGTTCTTACATTTAATGATAGTGAAAAAAGAAGCCTCTTTGCATGTATAAATAGAAGTTAAATCTCAATGAATAACATACAGTTACAGCAATAATACAAATAAATATTCTCTCTTTTTTATATATACTACAATATAAAGTATTTTTTACTTTCTCTCTTTGTATATTACTAATATAATATTAATATATTATCTTTATAGTAGTATAATAATATTGATAAATACTGACAATAGTGTTTTTCTATTTATACTTTATTTTATTACCTCTTTTTTATTTATTTTACAACAATTATTTAATTGTTACAAGAAAAAATATATATATTCTAAAAATAGAAAAAATGTGAGTGCCATTTTCTCTAATTCTTGGTCTGTTTAGTGTTTACCATTTATTATCATTAAATTTTAGTTTTTTGAAAAAAAAGTTTTAAATTTCTAGAAAAATTCTTTTCTAGTGATATGTTTCGAACGAAATAGTTTACAATTGGCAATCAAAATTTAAAGTAACTACTTAAATTAATTTCAAAAATTTTAAAAGTAGATATTTTAGTTTTTAAGAAAAATTTATACACAAAAATATTTTTAAAGTTTTACTTCAGACAAATTAATTTCTAATTCATTTTTAATAGAATAATTACTCAAATCAATTTTTAAAATTTTTAAAAGCAGATATTTTAGTCCAAAAAAAATTAATAATTTCAATATTTTTTGTATTAAACATAACGGTCTTTCAGCCATTTTTTAGCATCACTCACTAAATTCTTTAAGTATTTATTAAAAAAAATATTAGTAGATATTATAATCAAATTAACTACTAAATACCATAATAAATACCATATTAAAAATTAAATAGGTTTAACTCAATTTTAGAAAAGTTAATTTGATTATAATATCTACTAATATTCTTTTTCTAATAGATACTTATAGAATTTAGTAATTCATACTGAAAAATAAATAGAAAACTGTTATGTTTGATAGAGAAAAATATTAAAAATTAATCTGTGTATTAATTTTTTTTTAAAACTAAAATGTCTGTTTTTAAATTTTTTGACTGATCTGGATAATTACTCTACTAAAAAATAAATTGAGAATTAATTTATCTGTGAGAGTAAAACCTTAAGAATATTTTTATGTATTAATTTTTTTAAAAATTTAAAATATCTATTCTTAAAATATTTAAAAACTGATTTAGATCATTACTCATAAGTCATAATCACTCGAAAAACTAGATATACTGTTAATAAAACTGAATTATAATTAATTAGTTGCTATGATCGATTCTCCTAATAAATTAATAGGATATGAAATTGAAGAAAATATTAATACATTTTTATTTTGATATGCTAAGGAGAATAAAATTTGTTAACTTCCACTCTCTGGCTAAGGTTTCGGAAATTCTATTCTAGAATTTTAATATTTTTATTTAATTTTCAATCTAAAAGAATGAAATATATAATTGTGTTTGTGACGATTTTTTTTTTAATTTTCACACTTTACCTCTATGCTATATATCTTTATAGCTTTATATGTCTATAATATTTTTTTTCTTTCACTTTTTTGAGTTTATCACTTTATATATGTTTTTCCTTTTCTTTGATTAAATTGATTAATCATTCTAATTTTCTTATTATTATTATTATTATTATTATTATTATTATTATTATTATTATTATTATTATTATTCCATCGCTTTAAATAATGTTTGAGCAAAGTAAATTATTTTGGTTTCCCTAGGTAATTCTTTATAAAAAAAATAAAAAATACCTGAAATAAGCTTGAAAATCACAGAATTTAATTTAATTTAATGATAAATTTAATGTATAAAAGTAATTAGAATGTGTGAACTGGCATAACCTATTATGTAGGAATATTAATACGGATGCAGAGCACAATATAATACAAAATACATGAAGATACAAATTTTAAATTTTTATAAGATACATTGATACAAAATATATATATAAAGAAAATAGTTTTTAGATAAATTATAATAATATTTTATTAATATTAAAATATAAATTAATTTTTTAATTATTTTTAATATTTTTTTTTAGTTTATAAAGTATTTAAAATATTATTTATTTTAATAAATAATAATATATATTATTTCTAAATTTATTTCACAAATATATATTAAGAATAATAAAGTTAGATATACTAACACGTAATAATATTTTATGTGTGTTTATTGTTTAAAGTTTGTTCAAAAAATAATATTTTATTTTTTATTAAAATACAATTAGACATAAAAAATATACATGTCGAATGAATATTATGTCAAAAATGTGTCGACATACAGAACATTAATTAGATGGTAAAAAAAACCGTAAAGAAGAAATAAGGAATATTAATTAAAATGTGTTTAACGCTTTCATTAAGTTGTGTGTTTCTTGTTGACCGAAATTAATTGTTATTTTGATAATAATTTAAGATCATTGAATTCAGAAAGAAAGTTTCATAGTAATTTTTTTATATAAGAACTTCTCTTGAAATGTGATATCACCATTGAAAGCTGGAAGCTATTTCTCAAGATGAAAATCTCCTTCTATATTTCCTTCCTTTTACTTGCTATTTCCATTGGTTTTGGTATGCACCACATCCAAAAACAATTATATTCAACACAATTTTATTTTTATTTTTTGTGCAATATTTTATTTTTGTGATTTTATTAATATCTTGTTTAATGGAATATTTTGTAGGAAGCCGAATTATAACAGAGGCAAGAGATTGTCTAATTCCACAATTTGCAACTAGCTGTGCAAATAATGGGATGCAATGTGAGGCAGAATGCAAGAGCCTTTATGGAACCCTTGCAAGAGCATATTGTGAAACACAAAAATGCTATTGTCGTATAAAATGTTAGTAATAATATGTAACAGCTACACTGTTCACCTTTTGAATTGGTAAAAATAATGGTGAGTTATATAGCGGTAGCCGTGATCAATTATATTATGTTTCTATCGTCTCTTCCTTTTTTTTTTAATTTTAAAGTTTAGATTAATTTTCCTTTAATTTTTTTTTTGGACGGACAAAGAGAGTGAAAGACCAGAAAAAAAATAAGAACGCAAAAAAAGAAAAACAGAGACTAACTACTAACTAGTACCCCTTATTCTTAAAATAAACCAAAACTATCAAAAGACATAGCAAGGGAAATATCAGGAGGGGAGAGAAAAAATGTGCAACGCAAGAAGAAGGTTTTAAGTTCTAGGAGTGTTTATAGATATCTATAAATTGAGAGTATTTTTTCGTATCTAATTCATAATTTGTAAATATGATCCGATTCACAAGATAATCTGTACTATAATCAGATTGAATTCTAGATATCACAAATATGTATCTGTGAATTTGCACCAAATAATAAATAAATAAATAATTTATATTATATTTATATTTTATCTTAATTAATAATTATTATTCATATATATCATATTATTTTATTTTTATTATTTAGTAAAAATAAGTTTAACAATATTTTAGAAGTAAATATGTTTAAAAGAGTAAAAAAGAGTTTTATTAGAGTTAAAAAAAGGAGATTTTATTGAAATTTTTTATAGAAATAAACTTTTTTAATATATTTTACATTAAATAATTATCCAAATCAGTCCACAAGTCCCCATTTATTTTTTGACAGAATAATATCCCAAATTAGTCTTCAAAAAATTTTTAAAACGGACATTTTAGTTTCCAATAATTCAACATTTTTTCTATCACATAACAATCTTGGCGAAAGCTAGTGCACTCCAGATAAAATAGGGAGTGCAGCACTCCTTAAAAGTTAACCTACTATCAAAAGTTATCAGGTAAATTTAATTTATTTATTATTGTTATTATTTTTTTTGTCATGGGCTGAACAAACAAACCAGCACTAACAAAAAGACTAATTCCTCTGTTACTCTGTTATTGTCGATGTGATGTCTTCAAATATTTTCACTGTTTTGTTTGATGGCAGGTGCTTCCACTGTCGTTTTAGCTAGCTATATTTTGACGCTTTTGAACCCACCCTATTCCACTTCTACCATAAATGACCATCAAAGTCCGAAAAATTGCTGCCATAGAAAAGGAAGACGCATGTCTGTCGCCACTGCTGGTTAGCTAATTCCAAACGCAAAACGGATTCTGTAGAAGAACTCCAGTTTCCATGAAGGCGCATGATTCTCAGATGACGACGCAGTCAAAGCACAATATGCATGGCAGTTATAACAAGTCCATTATCTTTTATTTCAAATTAACCTCAACGTGTACGTAATAGAATGAAAAAGTAAAATATAATTATATTTAAACAATTATTTGTATTATTTTTTTGTTAATTTATTCAAAAAATAATTAAATTCTGAAGCTAATTGGTATAAAATATTACAGATATAAAACTAAGAAAAATTTTTATTTGTATAAAAATGAGCCTAATAAATAATTATTCTATTTAATATATAATTAAGAGTATTTCTTTCTTTGTCAACGAATTATAGTTCAAATGACATAATCTCTTTATATTCACCTAAGAATTGGTAAAAGAAAAATACTTCTTTCCTTTATTAACTTTTTTAAACATTAATTATTTATTTTACATACAATATAAAAATAAATGAATATAATATTTATTAAGTAGAAGCAATTACACAAAAAATTTTGTTGTCATAGTATTTGAACGAAAGAAAAGAAAATGTTATTTCAAGAAAAAATAATACTATATTTTTAATAATATTCTTAATACAAAATAATAAATTTTAAATAATATATATTAACTAAAATAATATAATTATCCCAAATAATATATTATAAATATAGTAAAATAACATATTTCAATAAAAAATTGTTAATAAAAAATTATATAAATATTTTTTTACATGAATTTTTGTTTTGCACAAAATAAAATTATTATATGTTTGTTTGCTTTTTACGTTGTATAAATATTTTTTTAATTAAATTTATATAGTTCTAAATCTTTTATCATTCTGTTCATGTTTAATGTTTTAATTTTGTTTCACACAAAATAAAATTATATATATATATATATATATATATATATATAAAATACAAAATTTTTTATCATTATATTTATATTTAATATTATAATTTTATTTCACATAAAACAAAATTTATTTAAATTTTAATATTATATATATATATATATATATATATATATATAACACAATTTTTTTTATCATTGTGTTTATATTTAATATTATATTTTATTTCACACAAAACAAAATTTATTTAAATTTTAATATTATATACATAATATATATTTAATATTATTTTTTTAAGATTCTAATATATCTTTTTTTTGGATTTAGTACATAAATTTTTAATTTATTTTTTATGTATTATTTATTTTAATTTTAAAGTCCAATAACTTTTTTTTTTGTACAGACATATTGTTTTTAATATTTATATACTAATTTTTTATTTTGAACTTCATCCCAATATCTGAGACTTGCCAAAAAAATTTAAAATTTGTAAAAAAAATAATTAACCTGATTAACAGGTTACCTTTTTAAATCCAGACCATTCAAATAAAATATAATAAATGAAGAGTTTAGATTTAACAAATTTACAAGGTGTGCAGCACTCCATACTTAGCAAGGAGCGTTTAAGGATGAGCCAACAATCTTCCGTCCATTTTTCAGCATGACTCACTAAATTCTTCAAGTATTTATTAGAAAAAGAATATTAGTAGATATTATAATCAAATTAACTTTTAAGATTAAGTTAAACCTATTTGATTTCTAATATGATATTTAGTAGTTAAACCTATTTGATTTTTAATATGGTATTTATTATGGTATTTAGTAGTTAATTTGATTATAATATCTTCTAATATTCTTTTTCTAATAAATACTTGAAGAATTTAGTGAATCATGTTAGAAAATAGACTGAAAACTATTATGTCTAACGAAGAAAAATGTTAGGAATTAATCTGTATATTATTTTTTTTTTGGACTAAAATGTTCACTTTTAAAATTCTTGAGGACTGATTTGGATAATTACTCCGTTAGAAAATGAATTAAGAACTGATTTGTCTGCGAAGATAAAATCTTAGAGATGTTTTTGTTTATTAATTTTTCTTAAAAACTAAAATATCCATTTTTAAAATTCTTGAAAATTAATTTGAATAATTACTCTAAAATTTAAACATATGAACAACAAATCAAAACTACATTAAACTACAATTTTAAAAACAATATTTTTTAAGAAAAAAGGAAAGAAAAGAAAGGACAAAGGTATGGTGAAAATAAAAATTATACATTTATTTTATAAAAGGTTAATTACCAAAGCATACAGTAAGTGTTTTTTGGCACGAAAATATTATTTAAAGGGTAAAAGTACTAAATTGGTTCTCTATATTTAGGCGTAATTTTATTTTAGTCCTTAAGGTTTAAAATGTCCTATTTGAATCCAAAAAAAATTTATTTAACATTAACAGAGTGTCCTACATAACAACAACAGTACAAGAGCAAAATCGATAATCTAGAGAATAAGTACAAGCTCCAGAGACATAAAATCAACCGTGAATGCATTAATGCATCAATACATAAAATCAATTTATTGGCTAGCAATCTGATTCGCAACGGATTAATTCTTCACCTGTTAAGTTGTGAGATGTTTTGACAAACATTTTATATCTTTTAGTACCTTTTTTTTATCAATTTTTTATTTTATTTTAGGGTTTTTTTATCAACTTCAAAACGTTTTTGGTTGTTAACTCTAAAATAAATAAGTAAATGGATCAATATTAAGCTAAGACTATAAAGAATTTATTTTAAATAAGTAAACTTTTACAGCTGAATCCACCTCCCTTTCTTAGCAAGGGGGAAAAAAAAGGTAACAAGGACTATTAACCAATTCATAAAAAAGGTGACTCCTCAGCATTGATCACATTTTCTGCTTCCAGAACACCCTGAATGGACATATTTTGTAACCAAATTGAAGTCGGGAATGCAATAATCAATTGAAGAGAAGAGAAAAATAAATGGAAAAAACTAAAAAATAAAAGGTTCGGTTTAGTAACAACCTTGATAATCATAATGGCCGCATCCTTGTGTAGGACCTCGTTATACTCATTGCAAGCAAAACTCTACATAATGCAAAAGCTATAAATGAAATTGACACTATGCAGACTTCAGTCTATTTTTACCTGTAGAAGTTCTGAAAGAATGGTGGAAACTTTTTTTATTTAAATCTGAAAAACATTGATCCAGACCTGAACACAATTAGGACAACCAACTTCTGCTGAGCAGCGGCAACAAGTGAGAAGATCAAGTGCAGCTTCCAGGAACTTGGTGAAACGCGGTTGAACCTATCAAACAACTCAAAATACATTAAGTGAAATCTCTACATTGATTAACACTTGGTAAGATTATTAAACCAGAAACTTCTTGTTCATCATATAACATCTTACTAAAGAATCAGATAGATATTAATTAAGGAACTGAGAAAGAAAAGCCAAATCCTATGCTACAGTTTACATGTTACTCACCTGAACTGAAATCCCACACCCTCCAGGATGTTGATCATAAATGAGAATTCGATCTGGGTAATAGCGGTTATCATGAGGATTCGGGCACTCGGCAGCCAAGTCAGATAAGTTGCATGTTATGTGTCTGCAAGCAAAACGCATCATAATATATATTGACAAAAAATTAACAGGAGTTACCAGAAAAAGAGGGGGGAAATCTGGCTGAGAAGTAAGGAACATGCCATGATTATCATTTAGAATCTTATATTCATGAGAAAAATTTAAACCTAATATTTCTGAGAAACTTACAAAGGCACTACATTTAAAACCGCATGCGAAGCAGCATGCAAACCTCCACGAAAATCATAATTTTTCTTGAGTACTACTTCTTTGATAGATTGTGGCACTGGAATCCAAACTGCCTGTTTAGAGAAAAGAACACAGCAATGTTAAAAGATTCACAGATGTGGCACAAAATTAAAAGAAGGTAAACCTAAAAGTATTTGAATTCACCTGTGACTCGTATGAATATTGAGGAAGGGCTAGGTCAACAGCATCAAAGATTTGATTGCTCCCTCTCCAAATACGATAAAAACCAAACCATGTAGTTGTTACTTTGCATATATGAGCCCGCGCATTTGTTTTAGGAAACATGTTCAAAACTCCTGTAGGATAAGCCTGACAGTAACGGTAATAGTAACAGGAATGATGAGTTTTTAAAGATCTAAACTTCATCAAAATTATCCAGCCGTATTAAGGAGGCAGCATAAAGTTCAACATTGCTATATTCTAATTGCATGCTATAACTTAAATAAGTTAATTCAAAGATCACTGTTACAGATGCAGATTACATACAATATTACCCCCAGTGACATGAATATCGGTGTAATCTCGAGTTTTTGTATAATACTTCAGATCAGCCACTTTGCAGAAAGCGGTCTTGCTAGACAGATCTAATTTCTCGACCAAATAGGTTTTCCCTTGACACATGTACACAGCACCTTCATATACCTGAATCAGGTAACACAGATATACTTTGATTTGATGTAGCAAAATCCTTCAGCATATATCGCATGTACAAGTCAATACCTGAAAGAAAGCCCTGCTTTCCTCTATCTCTTCAAGGACTTCATTTTTTCTCTGATCTATGACACTGTATCTTACGGTTTCTATTGCTCGGATATTGACCGCATGAGAAGGATATTTCTAGAAAAGAGAAAATACCATAAAAAACATGCAATATATAATAAAAAGACTGTACAAACTATATGAAACTCCTGACCTAGTGGGGACTAGAGATAGTATATCCCTTTAAGTAAAGAGATTATTTACAAGATCTGAACCTGTGACTAACAGTTACAAGGCAACCTTACTACTACCACCAAGGTTTCCTCAACTATAAATAAGTTTTTAATCCTAGAATATGTAAATAGAATAAATTAGGATACCATACAAAATAATACGTTTAGAGAAATAGAATATATTCTATAATATCTGTAAATACATTTGTATAACTACTCTGTCTATAATTCTAAATAATTTATTCTCAACTATGAAGTTGAACTGTGCCGAATTCATGAAGCCTTTCTCTCCTCTCCACTAAAAATCTTGCTTAGAGAGACAGAGAGACTAAACAAAAACCAAATTTTTAGTAGGGTTCAGAACATATTTAACCCTTAAAAATATTTTACAATGCTGAATAATAATGAAGTCAACCAGAATTGATAGACACGAATCCTATGTTGTGAAAAAAATCCAATATACCTCATTACCAATGTAGTTCCAAATTCTAGAAGAAGAATCAGATGACTGATTAGGACTCAAATATCCTCTAGCTTTTAGAGAATTTAAAACATTCTCTAAGCAAGAACCAAAATACTTCTCATCATACTGCACAGCCAGAGGGTGTTCATGAGCTGCACAGGCCAAATGCTGTTCAAGAACCTGAACAAATTCTTCCATAATAAGCCTAAACCCTTCCATGTGCTAAAAACTCTCTTATAATCTTATAGAAGGAAAGGTTTAAAAGTTACAAACCTGCTTGTTTTGGGAATCAATGTGACAGCATTCAATTGGCCTTTCAAAAAGTTTCTTAGGGTGTTTCATGAAGTACTGATCAAGAGGCCCACCAAAGGCAACATAGACAGCAAGAGAAGGCCTATCTCTCCTCCCACCCCTACCGGCTTGTTGCCACAAGCTAAGAGGATAAATTATTGTAAAGAAACTCTTTAATGTATTCCACACAAAAAAGCTATTTTAAAGGTTTAATTAGATTGGGAGCTGAAAGCACTTGTGACGATACCTTGCAATACTACCTGGAAATCCTAGATGCAGAGTCACATCAATTTCTCCAACATCAATGCCCAATTCAAGAGCATTAGTTGCAGCAACACCACAAATTTTACCACCAAAAAATGCAGTCTCTATTTTTCTTCTTTCCTGTCAATGTGAAGTAGCCAGTATTAAGTCTCCACAATTCATCAGTCCATAAATCAAACCAAAAAGAATAAGCACTACCATTGGATTGAAATGATAAATGATCTAAAAAATATCACGCATGCTCACACACACACACACACAAAATAATAATAAGGCCTATTTCAACATTTGGGGAAAGTTGACCTCTGCGATGTAGCCACCACGATATGCACAGATGGAATGAACCAGATGCGGGGCTGCTTCGAGAAGAATTTCACATCTATATCATTTACAGCAATTCAATAGCATGAGCATCTTGCTTTTAGAATAAGGGTATAAACTAGACTTCCCAAAAGCATATCAGATAAACCAAAACAGAATATAGGCAAATCAAGCCATCTGAATTTTGATCAAAGTATTGATTATACTTGAACATACAAATATATATATAAATTTGAACTGACATACGTATATGATAAAACAAGCTCACAAAGTTTCCTTGATTTACAAAATGCGATGGTGCGAAGACCATGCTGAACCATTTCTGCAAAAAGGCGCGAAACATCCACAATTGGGCTGCGAAAATAACAAAAGGGCTCATGGCATTCATACTAAAAATACTCAATTACAACAAACCCTAAAGATAAACTTGTGAAATTCTTAATCATATCCAGTAATCATCACACATCATCTATTAAACATGTTAAGATGATTTGATGGTATGAACTAAATTTGATAAGTATAATGGTGTTACTATTCAAACCTTAATACTTGCTATTGCCAAAACGCTTACATGAGGAAGGATGTTAAAATATAAGAAAAGCTATTTCTAATCCTTTATCAAATATAAGAATTGACCAAATTATTCAAGCTGAAACTTTTTCACTGTTTAAAGCATGCAGGTAAACAAAATCTATTTACATCAAAATCAATAGTTGCAAACTTTTGTATCATCCGAATCCATACATGAAGGATTATACCTTGAACGAACAAAATTGTCACTTTCGTCTTCCAAATTATCAGCATGGATAACAGACTTGGCTTTCTTCACCATCTACAATCAAGTAATATCAACAATTAGTTTCTAGAAATATGTCTTTACTCTTTAACACTATAAGAGACATATTTTTATAACAAAATTAGAATTTCAACTCACAGCTTTCGGATGCAGACTAGGATTCCAAAGGATGAAAAGTTTCCTTGCAGATGGACTTCCATCATTCTGAAATAGCTCAAGTGCTGGTAAATTTGCAAGTTCCTAGAACACAGGAAGTCAATTATTAAACTTAACTTTGAGCATAGCAATATGCCAATTTTGAGAAGATTGCCCAGCAGCCTTTTAATCCTAACACAGGAAAGACAGCATAATGCACAGAAATATTAAAATGAAAATGTTGTAAGAGATGTAATACTAAGTGTACACCGTTAACTATTTCCAAGACATGTATTTACCATAGAGTGCTCACTTGGATTAGCAGAAGTTGCAGTAGAAAAAACAAAGGAAGGATCAGATCCATATACTGCAAATAGAAGCAAGTGGCACATTCAGTTATTCACATTTTCATTTAAAATTTAAACAGGAGAAATAAATTATTGAAACATTCCCAGAATCTAAACAAACCATGCGAGCACAGTCGCCTGAGCCTCCTTAATATAAGGGAAGTATGACATCCAAATGCTCCCTTGTAAGTATGAGTTTCATCAATTATCACAAACCTAATGAATTGAAAGAGAGTAAGCCTCTTATTAATAACAACCCGTCAACTAATATTCCACATTAAGTGCCTATAGCATAATTATAATTAATATGGTTTTTGAAACACTCCATATAAACTACCTTAGATTTGATAAAATCCGACTAAATCGACGATGGTGGGGCAAGATCGATATGTGTAACATATCTGGATTTGTTATCAACTGCATGATAATATAACATGAAGCACATTTCACCTGTGTCCATCCAGTCTAAGGGAGAAATTAGTTGTAAAATTACCAATCTAGAATTGTCTCGTAGCCAAGTCCTGTCACTGTGGGAAGTGTCACCATCATATATACCAATATTTAACTCAACATCAAATCCTTTTGTCATGTTTAACAAAGATCTTAGTTGATCTTGAGCTAATGCCTGCATGTAGGAAATATTTTACTTATCCAATTACAACCCCCACGGAGAAAATAAGAACAGATTATGATCAACTCGAGCATTTAGATTTTAGAATTGAGAAATTAACTGATAGACTGCAACAAACCTTTGTAGGAAATATGTAAAGAGCACATGATGACAGATTATTCAGTAAAACTTCTAGAACTGGCAGGTTATAGCAAAGAGATTTGCCACTAGATGTCATTGTAGCCACAACAACATTCTTCCCATGAAGGGAGGCTTGTATAGACTCTGCCTAAACCAAACAGCAGAACATCTTTGATTCTGAGAGTAAGAAATCATTAGCTAGGAAGACATTTTCACATATTCAATTTGTACCTGGTGACTATACAATTTTGAAACTCCTATACACTTCAGTGCTGATCTCATCTTTTCCGATAGTTCAGTTGGGATCTCTGCATGAATGGCATTTCTAGGGCCTATGTCTTCAATATGCACAATCTGCATTAACCAAACTTTCGTAATGTAGCACTTGCAAAATATGAAATGCCTTGATATATATTCATGAGCGAAAAAAAAGAACATAGAGTTACATTAAATTAATGATTATATAAATTACTGTCTATCCATTCTACAATGCATCATTAGTTGAATATCCAGCAAAACAATGGTGAATTAAAGGTTTGATGTGTTATATTCTCGAAAGCTCAAAAGATGTTTATAACAAAAAAAAAAAAAGAGCACCTGTCCTTCAGATCCAATTCCTTTCTCAAGGTGTTCAACCATGTCCACAGCTAGCAGTGCCTTTGTGTCCTGCCAAACCAAGAACAAGTAATATAAAGCAATATTGCAACGTCTATCTCATTCATAGAAGACCAAAAATTAAAAATAAATATGTAACAGAGATGAATACATACATGACACCGAATGTGATTTGAATCAGGTTTTGTGGTATTCAAGCTTCTCTTTAAACGTTTTGATTTGTTTTCATTTACAACAAAATAATGGTCTTTGCATATTGCAAGCAATTTTTCCAAGGAAATTCCCATAGTCAGCTGATCTCCTGAAATAAACTGCAGAAGATATCAATATAAATTATACTCACGCATAGCACCTACAGCGAAAAGGTCGTCTCTGACCAAGCTAAGTAACTTCAGTTTTATGAATGAACCACCATACTAATGTACTCCTAATGCACAATTTTACAAAGTCAATCTTTTCACCAGTAACAATTGTAAATTTAGAATGATAACAATTAAAAAATAAAAGAATAATAAAAAAAACTTAACTCTATTTTAATGTAAATTCAAAATGAAGTAAAAAACAAAGCAAAGAAAGACACAATATCTTAATACAAGTGAAAGATGACCAACCTTTTAACAATTGTTATTGCTCACCAAAGTTTAAGAATAATATCATGAAAAAGAAGGGTCTGATAGTGATAGGTAGAAAATTTCCATTCTTTAAAGTGTAAAAAATAGTGATATCAGACTATCAAGTTAAATACTAGTCACAATAGGCAGATGAATGCATCAGAATAATGATCCTTACTTTTGTGCTCAAAGTTCAGTTCAGGTTGCAATATGCATCTCTTATAAAATCAGGCCAAACACAAACTTTTCAGTATCCATTGTAAAGATCAAATCAACAATAAATAGTTCATGGCATTGTATGTTAAATAAACATACCGGAAGCTGCTCAAAAGCCTTCCACAGATTATTTCGGAAAGAACTATCCCTACTCTTCAATGTCCGAACAATCTTTGATAGAGCTATTAAACAAGACAGGACAAACCACAAAAGCTAAAATAAACAAACAAATGGAGAAGAAGATTAGCAAGCTTCAGGACCACAATAAACCCCAAGACATCTTCAACACACCTGTTTTAGGATTGATTTCAATTTGTTCTTCATCACTTGATGAATGGTTACTGACAAAAATGACATTGCCAAAACTTGCCTTCTCTATGTCACTTTCAAAGCACACTAGCTGCAGAGGATTAAGCACCAAAATTAGAGCAGGAAAATGCAATATTGAAGAAAACCACTGCAAACTTGGTGATAACAAAAGTGAAGGCATTCAAGGGGGAATAATTACTTCACACAACATTCTTTATCCCTGTAGCCTTAGCATACAATAGGCATCCCGTACAATCACGTTTAAGTTAAACCACAGATTATAAGGTGTAAAGGCATGCTTACACTATCACCTTTGGAAAGATTAACAATAAATCTTAAAATAAAGGAAATGACAAGAAAAATAATCAATTTACTTGAGGTGAGAGAAGCGGAAGATGCTTCACGTCCTGGAGGCCAATTTTGACTCCGAACATTCCAAGCTCATTCAACGCTTCTTCAAGCAGACGCAAGGTCACTTTCCTACCCTGCAAATGAAGAAACCCGGACAAGATGTTTATGAAAGCAAATGCTTTCATTACAATCTTCAACCATGCAGGACACAAGCATGAACTACTACTACCATTGGCACCTAGCTGCAATCCACCATCACCTCCCAGCGAACGAGCTCTTCTGAACAACTTGCAGTGTCCCAGAGGCAGGTCTGACAAACAATTCACGGAGTCCAAAACCTTCAAAAAGACCTCGCAATTATGCTTGCCGAGGGCACCCTCACTGGTACACTCCAGTGTGTTCAATATGAGATGATATGGAAGCTCAATCCGGTTATCAGCATCTCTGTCATTTGCCCTCGAAGCCTGATTCCAACTGACCTCATAATCCACTTTCTCTTTTCTTGGCTCCGAAGCAACCGTCCTGAACTCGAAACCAGAGCTATTATCATGATCCAAAGTATCACTTTCAGTGGCCTCGCGCAAATGCAATAGATCCTCCTTTATATTAGACCACATTGAATCCGCGAGATCGGTAGCTGAATCACCACCACGAGCAGCATTAGAGGGAGTTGAAGGAGCATTAAGTGAGTCCGATTTGTGAGCTTTGGAATCCTTCTTAGCAAATGGAACGAGTACAAGAAACTCCCCATTGTGGATTGTGTAAGATCCAATCTGAGCCTGCGGTCTCAATTTCTCACCCTGGAATCACAATCAAGCAATTTCTCATTAGGACTAAAGTTTGCATTACATGAAAATGAAATAATAAATTCTCACTAAATAGTGCATCTAAAATACAAGATCAATTTCATGTATCAAACCATGCAATAGTGCCATTTCATAACAGTTTAATTTCTATCTCCATACACTATGAGTTCAATACTAGTGCAGCTAAGTACAGAAAAACGATTAACTTGCAGCGTCACTAATTTCAATGCGCAGTTAGGGTACAAGAGAACCAATCATGTGGTGCCACGTAAGCAAAAGTAGTTAGAGGTGAGAGAAGAGTACCTTGAAGAAAAGGTGGAAATGGGAGGAGTTGGTGGCGGGTGGGAATGAATGGTTGAGGAGAAGCTTGAGGCGTTGTACGGTTGCGGAAGCAGGGATTGGGATAGTGATGGATTCGGCGGTTAGGGTTCGGACTTGGATTTCAATGTCGTTGCTCTCTGCCGCCATTTTTGGCGGGGAATGTTCTCTGCCGT
Organism: Arachis hypogaea; assembly: GCF_003086295.3. NCBI lineage: Eukaryota > Viridiplantae > Streptophyta > Magnoliopsida > Fabales > Fabaceae > Arachis > Arachis hypogaea. Next base: position 104,461,098 of record NC_092045.1, on the reverse strand, counting down.
TTCCCTTTTCCATTTCCATTTCTAGTGCCAAAGGATAAAATATTTAAGATAAATGAATTTTTTAAAATATTTTGTTTGCCTTTTTACTTAGATAAATTATTTTGATAATTTTTTATATTAATAATTAATAAAAAATATTAATTTTAAATTTATTTTAAATATATTAATTAAAAATATTAGAATAAGGTTAGACAAACGTATTTAAAGATGTTTGAAGAAATACTTTTTATTTTTTATTTAGAAAGAGTTGTAAAAAAAATTGTATCAAACTAATGTCAAATAATAGATAAATGTTATGTTCAAAATGTGTTGAAGATAATTTGTGTCTATAATATTATAGCCGATATCTAATCATACGAAATTTTAAGCGCCCATTATTTTAATAAAAAAGTATAAATTAACTTAATACTTATTAAAGATGAGATTAAATTTGATAAATATTCAATTTTTAATGGATATCAAATTGATTTTCATTTTTTATAATTAGAATATGTCATAGTTTAAATCTTTGATGCTTGATAGTTTGGTCAACAAAAATTATACCAAAAATAAAATAACATAAAATAAAAGTCCTTAATGAAACAATTAAGTATAGACAATTATTCTTATATAAATTAGATGGTAAATTACTATTTCTTGTATATTATCACGTAGATGCATAATAAGTCTAATTATACATATATTTGGCATATAAAATAAATATTTGGATAAAGTATTTTTTTTTACTCGTTTCTAATTTTTTTTAAAAAAAACTTTTAATATTTAGTTATATTTAATTTTATTTTTAAAATTTTTTGTTTGTATCAAAATTATCTATGAAGGTTAATTCCATAGAAAATGTTAGGAATAAAATTAAAATTTTTTAAGAATAATTTTAACACAAATCGAAAACGTTATGAATAAAATTAAAAGAATTAAAATATTAGGGACAAAATTGAATGAAATTAACTATTAGTATTTTTAAAAAGAATTACAAATGTTAGTGACAAAAAAATGCTTTATGTTAAATTTTTTTTATATATTTTATTTAATTATAAAGATCATGTTTGAATTGAATGTTAAATAATTAACTTATCATATCATTTTCATTCTTATAAGACTATAAAACTTGATACATGCTTGTGTAATCTTGAGTATATTTAGTGCATGTTAAAAGCTTATTTTTATTCAAATTTTAATTATTTCATGTATTAAAAGTGTGCAAAACAAATGTATTATACGATAATATATAAATAATTTATCATTCAATTCAGTTCCATAATTTGTAATGAAATAAACTGTAATTTACTAACGGAAAATCCTTTCAATTTCACAGCATGCCATATATTTTATGGTCACATATTTATAAATTTGGTCACATTGACCAACCATGGATTCACAAATAACTCTCTAAATTTTCGGGTTTGAAGAGAAATGACTCAAAGTGTAACCTAGCATTGGCAGCAATAGCAATTGATTCATGATCCTGTTTTTCTTTTGCAGCAGCAACTGCAGCAATATAAGCTTTTCTCGCTTCTTCCATTTTCTGCATTTCCACCTCATCCATATACATCTAAAAAATTACATATGCATTGATACTTAACAGTTAACACCAATTTGTTTTGAGAAATAATGGTGCTTAGAGAAATCAAACAAATGTGTACACTAAAATGCTAGTATATAACCCGAATCTAAAAAGACTAAACTAGCAATTTGGTCTCTCAGATTTACATGTGAAGTAAAATTACTTTCATCCCTAAAAGATTTGTAAAATGAATTTCGTTCCAAAGAATTTTGTCAGGTCAATTTAATTCGTGAAAGATATGTGACATCCTAATGAGTCCATGAAAAGAAAATATCAAATAGATGTCAAATATCAAATATGCATGAGCCTTGTTACCAAGAATGTGAAACAAATCTATTCATTGGCAATTTGGCATAAATATCAAATATGTTGCACATAATAGTTAGAAAAAAATGTTACTGAACTCACTGTAGAAGGTAGGGAATTGACGTTATGAGGCTTGATGTCATAATCATCAGTATACAGTCCATCATTATTAGTTATTTTCAAGCCATCAAGCAGCAATGTAAATGATAAAATTTCTCCTTGCACAGAATCTAGCTCTTCTTGCAGTTTCTCCACTTTCTTGTTTGATGTCATTGCTTCCCATTGTAGCTTTTCCAAGACAGCTTGTTTGTCTGCAAGCTTCATCTGTGGACATTGATGAGAGACACAAATTTCACAACTTTCGTCGTAAAAAGAATTAGTATAATCTGAACAAAACAATTTTTTGGTGTAGGAAGATTCATATTGGGACTGGGAACTTTTTTAGATTTTGATGCATTTTGAAGGATTAATAAGTTTTCAGGGAAGTGTGAAAGTAAAAATAACAAACCCCAAATTAACAATTTCCATGGTGCACACATTAAAGTTCTACATGATGGTTTAATTGTTTCATGATCCAACTCTGAACATTTATTACCAGTCATTGCCCGCATATAAAAACTACCTTTGGCAGTTACCAATCTTCTCACTTTAGGCGAATCTGTTCCAAAGACTTGCAATTATGCAAAGAGTATATGCTACGCGAAAGCAACATAAAAAGTAGATTAAGGTCATCAGCACCTTCACATCAAAGAGTTGCCCTTGAGTAGACCTGAGTAAAGAGTCCTTTTCTGATACCATGTTTTTAAGCTCATCAAGTTTTGGATTAAGAGCCTTCAACTTGTTTCTTGACTTTTCTGCTGACTCCAAAAGTTCATCTTTCACCAATAATTTCATTTGCAATTCCTCCACCTGCTTCCTCAATAGGGTAAGTTCTCCATTCTCCTTTTTCCTGAGCATAGACATCTATATAACATAACATACATTATTTAAGAACCAATAGCAAATAGTCAATGTGGTAGTTCAAAACGTGAAAGGTTTTTATGACAGTGATAACAAAAAGTTCAGAAGAAAAATAACTTATTTTTGCAATATTTTCATGTATATATGTAAAGTAAATTACGCTATTACAATTAGATGATTATTTTCAGCATTATATTTATATCTCCATACATTCATAATTGATGATCCCATGTGACATGACACTTTATTAATAATTTCTGTATGTTGAATTTAATCATGATCTGCAGTAAACAAACAAAAAAAGAAAGAAAGAAAAAGACAGTAATAAGGTATTACTACAGTATTATATGCATTTGACTTATACATACAATACAATGCGATATACCATCCTAAAAGACACATACATAATGGGTTTTTATCAATTGATGGTATGAAAATATTCTTAGACTTAAACAGAGTATCAAAACTAATTCGTTAACCGCTTAAACTTGATATGACTCTAATTTTGATGCTTAAACAGACTTCATATGAAGATGTAAACTCAAACATCGAAATTGGTCATACAATACAACTTATATTACACAAGCAGTTAGACTACATTTGTTTATAAGCAGAAACACTGGACAGAGACACAAAATCTTGTGTCCAAAAATATTGAATTAGTGTCTTTTTATCAAAATATTAACAAAAGACACCATTTATTTTTTATTTTTTTTATTATTCTCATTAATTTTTTATAATTATATTTTTTGTTATTTTTTTTTAGATTTTTGTAGATGAAAACAAAAGAATAAATTAAACTTTCACAATTTATTTTAGTTTATATCAAACAAAATATAAAGACACTAATTTTTGTATCTGTATTGGATATGTCTTATTCTTGTCTTGTTCTCGTGAACAAATGCAGTCTTACTTCTTGATTCATATTGCTATGCCAGCAAAAATTGGTAATTTTCATATTCACCGTATTCACCGCATAAAGAGTATGCGTGAATAGTCATTCAATTAATAGAAACATAGAATTGGAAAAAAGAAAAAGGAAGAAATAGTTTACTCTTCTAGCCAATGAGTCTCTTGATGGTGGCTTGGTGCAGATCATAGAACCTCGACGCCTAAATGAACTGCTTTCTTTACTATCCTAATAATCCAAATTTCAATTTAATCAACAGAGTCCACAATTAAATGAATAAATAAATCAATTAAAATATAAATTCCATAAGATTTTTACACTCTTCAGTGTATCACCCAAAGAAAGGTTATTACAAAGAGGGAGTGAACGAGAGAAACAATTTGGACGAGGTCGTTGAAGAGTCCGCGATCCAAATTGGACTGAGTTTGAGAGCGAGTCAAGGACGAGTTGTCTTCACATTCAGACTCAGAAGCACACGAATTATTAGGTTTGCTCTTTTCTTCTTCCGAACCCACCGTATCATGTTGCGGCTTCTCATGCATTTTCTTTTTTTTTTTCGATTTTCTTTTCTTTTCTTTTCTCTTTTGTGGAGGAAACGAGACGAATAGTGGGAAGACAGAAACGAGGGAAACACTCAACTGAAAATGTGAAGCTACCTTTGAAGAAGATAGTAAATAATTACTTTGGGCTCAAAACTTCACTTTTTTTTTATAAAATGGTCCATGAAAAAAGCAAATTGTAAATTGGCCACAAAAGATTATTTTTGTCGGATAATAGTATAGAAAAATTTTTAAGTCTACCGGTGCTGGTATTTCAATAATTTTTAATTATTAATTTTAATAATAAAATATATATATAATTAAGATCATAAAATATTAGTGTATTGATATACTTAAAAGCTTTTTAACAATATAATATGTACTATTTTTTTATAAAAAGAAGTATAGGGAGTTAATGAAATATTTGTACAATGTGTACAATAAAGGTTTAGGGATGTTCAATTTAGTATTAGAGATATAATTATTAGTGTTACCTTTTTCCATCAGCTCTATATTCGAAAGGTCAAAAGTTCGATCATTAGTGAACCCCAAAATTAAATTAAACTTTTAAGATGAGTGGTTTTATGACGAGATGTTTATTATCTTAGTACTCAATCATTATTTTGAATAGTATAAGTGATGTTCATTTGTTAATTCATATAGTTCATTGTACATATTGTACAAATATTTTATTGATGGATGAAAAATGAGGCAGGTAATTAAGTAGATAGGACTTTCTATTGGTAAACAAAAAAATATGCGTTTCATTATTCTAATGGTTGGAATTTATAAATATTTAATTTTAGTTAATAACTTAGAATTTAATTTTGTTGGTGTAGAATTATATAATTAGATAAATGTGTAAAATTATTTTATACTGACAATGTATCAAAATTAATTTAAAATATTTATATATTTATAAAAAAAAGTTAATGTTTTATTTGTATTTTTCTCTTTAAAATTATAAATAGTTCATAATTTTCATCTAGTTTTTTTTTAAATATTTAATTATAAATAAAAAATTGAAATGAAATTTAATTTTCAAATTTTTAATTTAAAAAAAATCATACAGTAAAAAAGAAATCACATTTAAAAAGAAAAAATCAATTTTTTTAAACAAATTTATAAGAAATCGCATTAAAATGTGATTTTTAAAAGTTGTTTAAATTGTGATTCTGTATATTTTATGTATTTTATTTAAAGGAGATTATTTTTACGATTAAGATATTACTTTTTAGAATCTATTGTTTAAAAAATTAAATTTATTATGGATTAAATAAAAGAGCACTTTATGTATACCAAAAAAGTATCTTTAAATTTGTCGTTATATATCTGTATATATTTATATATATTAATTTATATATTTTTAATTACATAATTAATTATTAGAATAGTCAAATTCATAATATACCAATAATTAAATTTATTTTTAATAGCGTAATAAAAAAGTTTTTATAAATATAAAATACATATTTCTATACAAAATGTTGATTAATAACTAATTTTTTATACAGACATAATATAATTATTAAATAATTGATTTTTTTTAATAAATTATAATTTAAATAACATAATTTTTTTATATTCACTTAAGACAAATTTAAATTTTTTTATATTTAAAAAAAATATATAAAACTACTTTATTACAAGATTACCTCTAATTCCGTTGTGGCATGTAAAAATTTGACCAGAATTTGACCCAATATTTGACTAAGTCATTTGTCAATCTAAATTCAACTAAATTTTATTTTATAAAATCCAAAAAAGAGTCTATATTATGTGAAAAAAGAGTTCAATTTTTTTAAAAACAAAAACAAATACAACATACTATAGAAGATGGAAGAATTTTAAAATAGTGGAATTTTTTAGAATTTATTCATGTGTGAACTTATTAAAATTGATATTTACCAATTTGATGATTATCAAGTAGAAGAGTCATGAAGCATTATGACACGATGACTTATATGTCACTTGCATGATCAAAGTTTTAGTAAAAAAAATGATACTATAATTTGATCAACATGAAGTTGATACAAGTGGTGGTATAACAAAACTTCAACTTGGTTAACCATAATTACCAACAAACATAACTTGATAAGTTTAGAAGAAACAAGCTGATAAGATGGTAAATTGGATAACTAAGCTAAGCTAAGTTATAACTTTTGATTTGGTATTAAAAAAATTATTTTAGTTGTAATCTTTGATTTAATTAAAAGACAAATTATCAATTAATTACGTGTTAAAATAAATTATACATTATGATTAGATTAAGTAGTTGTCATATCAAGTTATATAAGATGGTAAGATAAAATTAAATTAATATATAAATAAAGATTGAACAAATAGTAATTTGTTTGTTTCTTCATGTCACTACTTTTAAGAAAAGGAGTAACGGCAACATACCACATTCAAATCACAATAGTCTATAAGATCAAAATTTCTAAAGATTCATTCTAAATACACATTCTAAATACACACTACTCATTTCTCACTTTTATTTATTTGAGTGTTAGAGTGTCTTTGCAAATGTTCATTGTCACCTGTTCTCTTGGAACTAAAATATACCTCATCCATCTGTAATTCTTGAAAAGCAGTGTTTGTCTTAAGAAATTTCAAGAGACCATTGCGGTAGCAAAACCAAAAACTACCCGAGTTACGAAAAAAAACAGTAGGCCAAATCGAGATAGAAGAGCTCCACTAAGTTTTGTAATCAGAGAGGTTAGCTTTGAGTCAAGAAGATGACAAACGAAGCAGGAACCGAGACAACAGGAACAATCGAAAGTCGTTTAAGCTAACCCCAAAGTTTGACACATATACTCCACTCAACACTAAAAGAGAGGATATTATTAAGGATATCCTATATTCTAAACTAATCAAACCTCCAAACAAAGTTGGAACTTATTAGGACCAGAGATATGCGGGAAGTCAAAGTATTACACCTTCCGCCAGATGGACATACCACAAATGACTGCATCATAGTAAAAGACCTCCTCGAAAAATTACCTTGGCAAAGCCTTCTAAACAAATACATTAACGGACATGAATAGAGAAAAAACACAAAATAGCTCGGCAAACCATCAAAGACAAATGATAGCCACAGAGATAAGGGAAAAAGGTAGCTAAAAACCCTACACAATCCTGTGGTATTATTAATTGAAATTTCGGTGGCTTTACAGGTGGAGGTAGTAGTAACTCTGCCGGGAAAAGATCTTATAAGGCCATGATGTTAATGATTGGATCCGAGCCGACCTTAGCCACCAATTGGTTGTTTCAAAAATCACTTTTCAGCCATTTGACTTTAAAGTAGTGGACAAAAACATAGACATCCAGTAGTCATATAACTCCAGGTGGGAGACGTATTGGTGCAAAAGGTCTCTACCTCCAAGAAATATTGCAGATGCCCTATTATATTTCACATATCAAAAATGAAGTTAAGTGACAAAACTTTGCAACTATCCACAAGTGAATTGGTAGGATTCTCAGGTGAGCGTGTTCTAGTACTTGGTTATGTATGGTTGCAAACAACAATAGGTGATCTCCAAACTGTAAAATCCTAGATATACAATATTTTGTTATAAACTATCAAACTCTATTTAATATTATTCTAGGGAGACCTTCTTTGAATATCTTTGATGCTATTGTTTCTAGATACACTTGTGTGCAAGATATTGTAATTGCAACAATTTATACCAACCAAAAAGAAGCTCAGTAATGTTATAACGTGAGTTTTAAGACAAGCTCCATAAAGCCTCTAGAGCAACCATATATACATGTTGTTTATAACTCAAAAAACATCCCACCATTCGCAGAACTCGACCTTGGTTCAGATATGGAAGACCAACCTATGCCAACAGATACCTTGACCAAGGTCACTCTAAATGAGGATGAGAACAAATTCACCTACATTGGAAATGCACTGCATGGGACAGAAAAGGAACAACTCATTGATTTATTATGACAAAATATAGACCTTTTCGCATGTACCTATCTTGAAATGCCAGGGATCCATTTGAACATTATCTATCACGAATTGACGCTCAACCCATTTATCCAACCTATAGCTCAAAAGAAGAGATACATTGGAACAGATAAAGAAAACATCGCCAAAAGAGACACAAAAGTTATTGATTGTCGGTTTCATCAAAGAAATCATATTCACCAGTTGGCTAATAAAGGTTGTGATTTTAAAAAACACAATAAGAAGTGGAGGACGTGTGTCGATTTTACTGACCTCAACTAGGCCTGTCCAAAGCACGCGTATCATTTACCTTGCATTGACAAACTAGCTGATAATTCCTCTGATTTTCAAACTTTATGTTTTATGAATGCTTATTTTGGTTATAACTAGATAATGATGTACTCTGCCGATAAGATAAATCTACATTTGTTACTGACTAAAAAAATTTTTGTTATAACTTATAAGGTTATGTCTTTTGGGCTTAAAAGTGTAGGTGCTAGATACCAAAGACTAATGGATAAGATCTTTACCAACCAGACCGGCCGAAATATCAATGTATATGTTGACGATATGGTGGAAAAGACCAAATTCACATAAAACTATATAGAAGACCTTAAATAAATTTTTTAACAACTTAGAATCTATATCATGAAATTGAATCCAAAAAAGTACACCTTTGGGGTACACGGTAGAAATTTTCTGGGATTTATGCTGACCTGCTGAGGTATAGAGGCCAACTCAGAGAAATACAAAGCAATATTAGACATGAAAAGTCCTCAATCAATAAAAGAAGTCCAACAACTAATTGGTCAATTAGCTGCCTTATCATAGTTTTTTACCTTGGATAACTTATCTATCATATACTTTCTTTATAACTAAGAAAACAGAAGGAGTTACCTGGACAGAGGCATGCGAACAAGCCTTTGACAAGCTCAATACTATACTATCGTCACCTGTAAAACTTCGAAAGCTAGAACATAGTAAATCACTTTACAATAAACAACAATAACCAATATACTTCGTCGGCAAATCACTTTACAATATTGAGATCTGGTACGCAAAGTTAGAAAAGCTAGCTCTAGCCCTAATAACAACAACTAGATACTTGAAGCATTACTTCCAAAGTCACACCATCATAGTCCATTTAGAACAACCATTAAGGCAAATTTTGACAAGGTTAAAATTCGCTGAAAGATTAATCAAGTTGTCCATTGAACACTCATAGTACGATATTCAATACCATGCTCAAGATTCCATAAAATCTCAAGCATGAGCCAACTTTATAGCAGAATTGACACTACCAAAAAAAACATATATATTGTACTTTAATGGAGCTTTAAATATGCAAGGTTCTGGAATCGGGGTATTACTCGTAGATGGCGAAAGAACAGTCATAGAGCAATATCTATAATTTGCCTTCAATACCAATAACAGTCAAGTAAAATACGAGGCACTTATAGTTGCTCTTAAGTTAGCACAAAATCTTTGCATAAAATAGATAACTATCAAATATAATTCTCTCTTGGTAGTATAACAGATAATTGTTAATTTTTAAGTACGAGATATATTATTAGAGAAATATTCTGACCTATCCAACGAGGACTTGCATATGATGATTGATGATTTAACTGCCCATGTTAGTAACATTTTGAAAAAATATAACAAATGCACAGCTGAAAATGATGTATTAAGAGCGAAAATTGATTTTTTTTAAAGAAAAGGTGAAGGAAACCGAAAGTGCCTCTAAGAAAATAGATTTCTTAAGTCTGAAAATTGAAATATTTAAAGACAAAAGTTCGGCCAATGCTTCACTTGATCTTATTGCTGAAAAAGATAGATTATATAAAATGATTAGAGATTTAAAGCAAGGTTTAGCACAATTTGCACAAAATTCCAACAACTTAGACAAATTGCTAGCTAATCAAAGACAATTGTTTGAAAAATCTAGTTTGGGTTATGTTACCAAAAGTGATGCAGTTTTGGGAAAACTATTTGCTAAAACCAAGGCATCATCTTCAAGAACCAAACCCTTGCTTAAGAAATCTGGTTTAGTTATTTTAATAAAAATGATGCAGTTTTTGAAAAATCACTTGTTAAATTTGAAGTATCAACTTCATGAACCAGAAAGTTCAAAACTTCAAATTGCTTTAAAAAAATCTACAACAGAAAATCATTGTCTAATTGCAAAAAGCATGGTCATTCATCTTATCAATATTTCATTGTTAAAAGAAAAGTAGGAAACAAAGTATATAAAAGTGATAAGTGATTTCAATGCCCTTGGGTAACTAAGGTGGATTAACATCAAAGGATCCAAATTTATTTAAATAGCTAAGATCACTTAAAACTTTGTGCAGATTGGTCTTGCATCCAAGAAGAAAAGAGACACGTGGTATATTGATAGTGGATGTTCAAGGCACATGATCGAAAAATCTTCGTTTTTCATCAAAATCAACAAGTATGATGGTGGTTTTGTGACTTTAAGTGATGATGGAAAGGGTAGTGGGTAAGAATTTATCTACTTTCATAGATAATATTTTCTTGGTTGATGGATTGAATACAATCTTCTTAGCATTAGTCAATTGTGTGATTTGGGATATTGGATTACCTTTAAAAGGGCTGAATGCTTGGTCATAAATGAAATTTTTGGTGATATTTTGTTTATTTAAAAAAGATATGATAATGTGTATAGTCTCACTTTAAAGGAACTTAGAGATCAAAATGTAGCATGTTTCACCTCTATAGATTCGAAAAAATGGTTATAGCACAAGAGATTGGGACATACAAGCATGTTTCAAATCTCTAAGCTTGTAAAGGAGGAAGTAGTTAGAAGTCTTTCTAAAACTAAATTTGACAAAGACATCACTTGCAATGCTTGCTAAATGGAAAAACAAACCAAAAGTTCTGTCAAATTAAAGGAAGATATCTCAACTAAAGAGACCTCTGAAGCTGCTACACATTGATCTTTTTTATCCTACTATAACTCAAAGTCTTGGAGGCAAACACTATAGCTTAGTTGTAGTTGACGACTATACTAGATTTGGTTGGATTTTTTTCTAACATATAAGAATGATGCGTTTTCAGCTTTCAGTATTCTCTGCAAAAAGGTTCAAAATGAAAAGAATTTAAGAATTGCTTCTATTAGAAGTGATCATGGAAAAGAATTTGAAAACTAATTTTTTGAATCATTTTGTGATGAATTAGATATATGACATAATTTCTCTTGTCCTAGAACACTACAACAAAATGGTATTGGAGAAAGAAGAAATAGAAGCTTTCAAAAAATGGCTAGAGCAATGATTTGTGAAAGTGATGTACCTAAATTCCTTTGGGTTGAAGCTGTGAGCACAACATGTTATATTCTAAATAGAACAATTATTAGAAAGTTTTTAAAGAAAACCACATATGAGCTTTGGAAAGGAACACCTCCAAATCTTAAATATTTATATGTCTTTAGATGTAAATGCTTTGAGTTAAATACAAAAGATAATTTGAAAAATTTTGATTCAAAGTCATATGAATGTATTTTTTTTTGGATACTCAACTTCTAGCAAAGCCTTTAGCGTGTTCCACAAAGACTCTAGGACCGTTGAGGAAATCATACATATTACATTTTGTGATTCTAATTCTGTTCTAAGTGTTCTGAAAGATGGTGACACAGGTAATCAAGTGGAAGACAACATGAGTGAAGCCCAAAATCAAGAAAAAGGTGAATCTGGACAACCTGTCCTTGAATATGCTGTTGCAGACAATTCTACAGGAGACAATCTCATTTTATCTCTTGCAACTGATGAAATTTCTGGGAATATCAATACCAATGAACCAAACATGTCTGAATCTATTCCTAAATTCCCAAAACTCCAAGAGTGGAGATTTCTAAAGAATTATCCTCAAGAGTTCATCATAGGGGTCCCTCATAAGGTGTCACCCATAGATCCTCTTTTAGAAGAGCAACTGATAAAAACAATTTGGCATTTCTTTCTCAAATTGAGCCCTAAATGTAAATGAAGCTCTTGGTAATCCTTTTTGAGTCAAAGCCATGGAAGAAGAGTTACAACAATTTGAGAAGAATCAAGTGTCGACAAATTGGGTGAAGACGGAAGCATAGCTAGGAACAAGGCAAGATTGGTGGCTCAAGGATATGATCAAGAGGAAGGAATAGATTTTGATAAATTCTTTGCACCAATGGCCCGAATGGAAGCTATAAGGCTTCTCCTCGCATGTGCTGCCCATTGTGGTTTTAAACATTTTCAAATGGATGTGAAATGTGTATTTTTGAATGATATCATAGATAGAGAAGTGTATGTAGTGCAACCTCCTGGATTTGAAAATAAAGAATTTTTAAACTATGTTTTCAAGCTTTTAAAAGTACTTTATGGTTTAAGACAAGCTCCAAGAGTTTGGTATAAAAGACTTGGTTCTTTTTTTTTTTTGAAAAATAGTTTTCAAAAAGGCACCACCGACACTACTCTCTTCATTAAAAATTCTAATAATTTTTTCATTCTAGTGCAAATTTATGTTGATGATATAATTTTTGGTTTAGCCAATGAGTCCCTTTGTGCTAATTTTAGCAAACTCATGACAACTGAATTTAACATGAGCATTGCAAGAACCCAGTTTTCGATAAACAAACTTTTCTGGCTATTTTAAAATTTATTTCACAAAATCTCGAATAACGGCCCAATAAGAAATAGTGAGGCTAACCCAATGGTAAAAAAACAAAAATTTACAAAAAAAGGATGAAAAAAGAAAAAATTGAAAATTGAAAAGAAAAAGGCCATTAATAGAGTCAAAATTGAGTTTATAAGGGTAATTAATCCCCTAAGTCAAGTTTGACTAGTAAATAATAAATATTAGCTTACAATTGGTTTATTTTCCTCACTAGAGACTTTTTGAGTCAGGAATTCACTTTTAATGATGGTTTTGCGTGCGTCGAGAAAACTCTAGTAACCGAAAACTTCGAAACCAGGGTAAAAATAATTTCTACCTTGATAATTGTGTCCCAAGATTAATATTAGTGATTTATTCATGATCTATTTCTTTAAGAATAAATATTAGCCATTAATTATTTTACCGCATGGTAAAAGTTACCCGAACCAAATTTTTTACTAGTATTTCGCAAACGACTCCTAGAGACCCAAATCTTCTTACTTGGTATCCAAGTAACTTGTATCTCCTTCTCAGCCTCTGGGCTGAGACTATCTCATCCTTTCACCCCTCTCTGTTGTGCTTTTAGCCTCGAGTAACTAACTGCGGTTAACCGTGAATAAGCTTGACATGTAAGCGCTGACCAAGCTTCCTCGTTTTCACACCCCTTATTCATTGAAGCTCAATCCTTGACCACGAAAATTCTAGCCCCTTTTACCATCATAAATTCAGCAGGACTTTGATTTTTTATTTAAAGAAGTATTTGCCACAAAATTCACAAAACACTTTACACATTTTTACACTCTTTTGACTGAATTATTGAGAGAGAAAGAGAGAAAATTCTTGCACCTATTTTCTGCGCCCCAGCCCATATTTCAACTCTTCTTCCATCGTTCTTCATATGTTATTCAAGGACTCAAACCATACAAACACAAACGGTTGCCCGTTTTCGCTAATCTTTGCGTTTATATCGAAATTTCGGCTAGGTAAATTCTTGTTCTTTCCCTTTTTCTTTTCCTTTTTTTTTAAAATAGTAGCCATGATGAATTCTTACCCTCCTCCATGTATAGATAACTCCTTTTGAAGCACGCCTAAGGAGTTAGAAAAATTCGAGCTCAAAGTGGTTGAATTTCGACGTTTTTACAACACTTTCGGCCAAAAACGAAACTGCACCATCACCATCTGTGCTTCTACCCTTGTGTGCACGTTTTTTAGTGTGTGAAAGGTTTAAGAATTGAATTCAATAAGAGATAAGAGTTAGAATTTGGATTAGTTAGAGTATAGTTGTGCTTATTTTCGGTGCTTATATGAGCCACTTTCTGGCAATTTTGTGCTTGATTTTTAATTCTGAAAATTCAGTGACACTTCTCTGTTTTTGAACTATTATTTGAGTGATATATAAAGCTATTTGCCTCTGGAAAATGTAAGGGACAGTCAAAAAATTAATAGAGCACTTGGGGTTTGAGTTTCAAGCCTTAAAAGTCACTAAAAGTGGATAAAAATGAAAAACTGTACCCCTGAAAATCTAGCCACTAAATGATCATTAAAGTCACGTATATAAGGGTTAAAAATAGGTTAGAAAACTGATTTTAATCCTATGTAACAAAGATGTAAAAGTAAAAAGGGTGTTATGGTTATTTTTGGGTAAAAAGAGAGTTAAAAATGTAATTTAAATGAAAAATAAATAAAATTCTGAACTTAGTATCATTAGGGGTAAAATAGTAATCATATAAATTAATTGGGTCAAAATTATAATTATAATAAAGTTTCGGGTCTAAATAAAAGCTTTAGTAAAAGTTAGAGGTAAAGCGGTAAAAAGTGGTAACTAGAATAAGTAAATAAATTAATAAAGAGTAAAATGATCTTTTAGGTCTTTAAGGGTAGAATTGGTATTAATGAAAAGTATTATGGATAATTTGGTCATAGAAAAATATTAGGATTAACCTAGTAACATTTCGACGGTAAATCAAGTTAAACATTAAAACTAGAGTACTTAGGGGCATATTAGTAATTTTAGGCATAAAGTCAAATCAAAAAAAGTTAATTAACTTAATAGAAGGTAAGAAGGTCTTTAGTAAAAATATGAGGGTAGAATGACAAAGTAATAATACTAGTGGTGAAAGCATCACTAAAAGTCTAAAGAAAAATGTAAAAGTGAAGTCATGTACAAAAGGACAAAATTGAAAATATATAAAAGTACTAAGGTGAAATAGTAAATATGATAAAGGCTGAGATTTAAAGAGTAGAAACCGGGCACAAGTTGTATTTAAAAAGAAGGCAAGAGAAGTCCCTTAGAGATAAGGTTTATTGAGATGTGCCACCGAAAAAGAATTGTAAACCCCAAGGTGCTAGAGGTTGTCTGGAGGCGAGTGTTACCCACTGATTGCTAAAACTATGTTTCTCCTTTGTGCGTATATTATGGCGTCAAGCTTTGCAACGATTACCTGTTGTCACAGAATGGTGGTATGCTTAACCATATCGACATGTATACACGGACTGACACAATTGGGAAACCATATCTACGACTAGTTCCTAGGTAACGTCGGGTTGCGGGTAGTCAACCAACGCATGAGCTCATGGCCTGCATAGGACCAGGCATGCATCATACTTGGTACTGTATTGTCTATGTTTGTGATTGCTTACTTGTACCTATGTTTGTGTTTTGTCTCTGCTTCTTGTATTCTATGGTTAGTTACTATTTTGCTATATATTTGTGCTTGTATACCGACCTAACTGCTCGGAGTCTTATGCCTAGGCTGTGGAACCCCTTAGGTTTTCTTGTGTAGTACTCTATTGGGAACTTTAGGTTCTCACCCCTTACTTTCCCATTCCACAAACGCAAATCAGCGAGATCTTCTTTGAGTTTCCAATCTTGGAACTAGCGAGCAGCAGTAGCATTACCGGAGGGTTAGAGCGACTTCTTTTACTTTCACACAGCCCTTCCGTGTTTCTTCAGCTACCGGGGATTGATGACCAGCAGTAGTTATAATAGTAGTAGTGGTAGTAGTTGTCTTTGCCATCGCTTTGTATAGACTTTTAGAGAGCTAGGTGCTTTTGTAAATACCTATATAAACAAGTTAGAATGGGTCCCAGACTACAGTGACTCTTTTGAGTCTATGCCTGTTAGTATAAATATGGAGTCTGTAAATATCTTTATGAATAAGTAATAACGTAACCCTATGTGAATTATGATGTACTAAATGAGCCTTCGGCCATATATGTATGATATATTATCTATTTAACTATTATCTATTTCATTATATCTATATATCTGACACGCGATCTCGACTAGCGCTACAGGCTCATATGTATATATTTAATATAAGGTCTAGAGTCTAAGGAAAGCCGTGACGTAGCGCTTGGTGGCTAGCATTGGTCGTGACATGCTAGTAGCTGGGTCGTTACAAATGATATCAGAGCATTTCGTCCTTGGTAAAGCCTGGGGATGGACTGACCATGCTTTACTGCATGCTCTGCTTGTGTATTTCCATGCTGCTAGGGTATCTCTAATGATAAATTTTGCATGATAGTCTGTAAGCATTCATTTTGGAAATGTTAGCACTTAAACTGGATATATTAAGACTGATCACCTTAATATTGATCGTTTGGTATTAATAGGACCTCAATCTCTGCAAACAGGCGTAGTCCCCGTCAATCGAGTCTGAGTTTTGAGTTGGCATTTTATCCGGCCGCCTTGTTGGGATTTATGAACGCAATGGCTGCAGCCATGCACGATTGCGTTGCTGCAACCAACATAGCTGTGGAAAGAATAGAACAACAGCAGGGGAACGGTCATGGGAACGGCCATGGAAATGGAAGCGGATCGGAAAACTGCATACTCGATGGGGATAGGCTAATGACTTTGGCATCTTTCTTTAAAGTTAATCCGTCCACTTTTTCTGGAACCACCAACTCGACGGGGGCAGATGATTGGTTTCATGCCATAGAACGGGCTCTGCAGGTGTAACATGTCCCTGAAGGACAAGTGGAGTTCGCTACTTACATGCTGAAGGGGATGCACAACATTGGTGGCAGAGAGTGAGCCAGTTGTTGGAACAAGGAGGCACTGAGATTACTTGGGCTGACTTTCGTACTTAGTTCTACAAAAAGTATTTTTCTCCATCCGCCCGTACTGCAAAGGAGTTGGAATTGCTATAGTTGACCCCGGGAAGCATGATGGTGGCTGAGTACACCCGGATATTCGAAGACTTGTGTCGATTTTCGAAGGTGTGCCAGGAAAATCTTGCAGAATATGAGGAGTGGAAGTGTATTAAATATGAGGGAGGTCTTAGAAAGGAGCTTTTGGCCTTAGTGGGACCAATGAAGATCAGAAACTTTGCTCAATTAGTCAATAAGAGTCAGCTGACAGAAGAATGTTCAAAGAAGTTGGCAGTTGCACGAGCAAATCGTCGAAAGGTTGCACAACAAAGTTTTGATCAGAGACTAGCCCCTCGGAGTAGAGATTTTAAATCTAACGGGTAACAACAACACTGGATTCGACCTGGAGCCGACCTTCCCATTCGTTTCAATGGTAGTAACAATAATCATGACTTAGGAAGGGTACAGGAAGAACAACCTCAGCAAACTTTGGATGGCCTCATATGCCTAAAGTGTGAAAAATGTCATGGCGGTAGGCCTTTCCGATTTGGTACAAATATATGTTACTACTGCAACAATGAGGGACATCTGGCAAGGAACTGCCACAACAGGATTTTAGATAGGGCCTCTAGACCCTATCACTAGAGCAAAGTTTTACCGTGACTACTAACAAGCGCCACTAGATCTAGTCACTTTGCTTGAGGTGAATGTTTTGCTAATTAAGAACCTTAACCATAATACAAGACATGGATGTCCTTATAATTTCATGTGCATAGTTAAAATTTTGAGGACAAAATTTTCTTTAAGGAGGGTAGAATGTAAGAACCCGGTTTTTGGTAAACAGACTTTTCTAGCTATTTTAAAATTTATTTTGCAAAATCTTGAATCACGGCCCAATAAGAAATAGTGAGGCTGACCCAACGGTAAAAAATGAAAATTAAAAAAAAAAGGGAAGAAAAAACAAAAAAATTAAAAAGAAAAAGGCCATTAATAAAGTCAAAATTGACTTTAATCCCCCTAAGTCAAGTTTGACTCAAAAATAATAAATATTAGCTTACCATTGGTTTATTTTCCTCACTAGAGACCTTTTGAGCCGGGAATTCACTTTTAATGATGGTTTTGCGTGCATCGAGAAAAACCCTAGAAACCGAAAACTTCAAACTAGTGGTAAAAATAATTTCTACCTTGATAATTGTGTCCCAAGATTAATATTAGCTATTTATTCATGATTTATTTCTTTAAGAATAAATATTAGCCATTAATTATTTTACCGCACAGTAAAAGTTACAAAACCGAATTTTTGACTAGTATTCCGCAAACGACTCCTAGAGATCCCAAATCTTTTTACTTGGCATCCAAGTAACTTGTATCTCCTTCTCAGCCTCTAGGTCAAGACTATCTCAACCTTTCACCCCTCTCTGCTGTGCTTTTAACCTCGAGTAACTAATTGCGGTTAACTAGGGATAAGCTTGACATGTAAGCGCTGACCAAGCTTCCTCGTTTTCACACCCCTTATTCATTGAAGCTCAGCCCTTGTCCACGAAAATTCCAGCCCCTTTTACCATCATAAATTCAGCAAGACTTTGATTTTTTATTTAAGAAAGCATTTGCCACAAAATTCACAAAATACTTTATACATTTTTACACTCTTTTGACCGAATTCTTGAGAGAGAAAGAGAGAAAATTATTGCACCTATTCTCTGCGCCCGAGCCCATATTTCAACTCTTCTTTCATTGTTCTTCATGTGTTCTTCAAGGACTCAAACCATACAAGCACAAACGGTTGTCCGTTTTCGCTAATCTTTGAGTTTATATCGAAATTTTGGCTAGGCAAACTCTTGTTCTTTATCCTTTTCTTTTCTTTTTATTAAAAATAGTAGCCATGATGAATTCTTACTCTCCTCCACATATAAAGAACTCCTCTTGAATATCCATGGAACACGCCTAAGAAATTAGAGAAATTTGAGCTCAAAGTGGTTGAATTTCGACGTTTTTGCGACACTTTCGGCCAAAAATAAAACTGCACCATCACCATCTGTGCTTCTACCCTTGTGTGCATGTTTTCTATTGTGTGAAAGGTTTAAGAACTGAATTCAATAAGAGGTAATAGTTAGGATTAGGATTAGTTAGAGTATGGTTGTGCTTATTTTCGGTGCTTATATGAGCCACTTTATGGCGATTTTGTGCTTGATTTTTAATTCTGAAAATTCAGTTATGCTTCTCTATTTTTGGACTATTATTTGAGTGATATATGAAGCTATTTACCTCTGAAAAATGTACGGGACAGTCAAAAAATTAATGGAGCACTTGGGGTTTGAGTTTCAAGCCTTAAAAGTCACTAAAAGTGGATAAAAATGAAAAACTGCACCCCTGAAAATTCAGCCACTAAATGATCATGAAAGTCACATATATAAGGGTTAAAAAGAGGTTAGAAAACTGATTTAATCCTATAGAACAAAGATGTAAAAGTAAAAAGGGTGTTATGGTTATTTTTGAGTAAATAGAGAGTTAAAAATATAATTTAAATGAAAAATAAATAAAATTTTGAACTTAGTATCATTAGGGGTAAAATAGTAATCATATAAATTAATTGGGTCAAAATTATAATTATAACAAAGTTTCGGATCTAAATAAAAGTTTTAGTAAAGGTTAGAAGTAAAGCGGTAAAAAGTGGTAACTAGAATAAGTAAATAAATTAATAAAGAGTAAAATGATCTTTAAGGTCTTTAAGGGTAGAATTGATATTAATTAAAAGTATTATGGATAATTTGGTCATAGAAAAATATTAGGATTAACCTAGTAATATTTCGACGGTAAATCAGGTTAAACATTAAAAATAGAGTACTTAGGGGGCATATTAGTAATTTTAGGCATAAAATCAAATTAAAAAAATTAATTAACTTAATAGAAGGTAAGAAGGTCTTTAGTAAAAAGCCTAAAGAAAATATATAAAAGTACTAAGGTGAAGTAGTCACTAAAAACCTAAAGAAAACTCTAAAAGAGAAGTCATGTACAAAAGGACAAAATTGAAAATATATAAAAGTACTAAGGTGAAGTAGTAAATGTGACAAAGACTGAGATTTAAAGAGCAGAAACTGGGAACAAGTTGTATTTAAAAAGAAGTATAGAGAAGTCCCTTAGAGATAAAGTTTATTGAGATGTGTCGCGGAAAAAGAATTGTAAACCCCAAGGTGTTAGAGGTTGTCTAGAGGCGGGTGTTACCCACTGATTGCTAAAACTATGTTTCCCTTTTGTGCGTATATTATGGTGTTAAGCTTTGTGACGATTGCCTGTTGTCACAGACTGGTGGTATGCTTAACCACATCGACACGTATACATGGACGGACGCAATTGGGAAACCATATCTAGGACTAGTTCCTAGGTAACATCGGGTTGCGGGTAGTCAACCGACACATGAGCTCATGGACTGCATAGGACCAGGCATGCATCATACTTAGTTGCTGCATTCTCTATGTTTGTGATTGCTTACTTGTACCTGTGTTTGTGTTTTGTCTCTGCTTCTTGTATTCTATGGTTAGTTACTATTCTGCTATATATTTTTGCTTGTACTTGTTTGTGTAACTTACTGATCTAACAGGGAGGAGTCTTAGACTTAGGCTGCGGAATCCCTTAGGTTTTCTTGTGTAGTACTCTGCTAGGAACCTTAGGTTGTCACCCCTTACTTTCCCATTTCGCAGATTCAAATCGGTGAGATCTTCTTTGAGTTTCCAGTCTTAGAACTAGCGAGCAGCAGTAGCATTACCAGAGGGTCAGAGTGACTTCTTTTACTTTCACATAGCCCTTCCGTGTTTCTTCAGCTACCAGGGATCGATGACCAGCAGTGGTTATAATAGTAGTAGTGGTAGTTGTTGTCTTTGCCCTCGCTTTATATAGACTTTTAGAGGGCTAGGTGCTTTTGTAAATACCTTTATAAACAAGTTAGAATGGGTCCCAGACTACAGTGACTCTTTTAAGTCTAGGCCTGTTAGTATAAATATGGAGTCTGTAAATATTTTTCATGAATAAGCAATGACGTAACCCTATGTGTATTATGATGTACTAATTGAGCATTTGACCATATATGTATGATATTATGTTTTCTGTAATTTCTATGAAATATGTATATATTATCTATTTAACTATTATCTATTTCATTATATCTATATATTTGACACGCGATCTCGACTAGCGCTACAGGCTCATATGTATATATTTAATATAAGGTGTAGAGTCTCTAAGGAAAGTCGTGACGTAGTGCTTGCCGGCTAGCATTGGTCATGACATGCTCGAAGCTGGGTTGTTTCAAGCATGATGGGTGAACTTAACTTTTTCTTTGGACTTCAAATTAAACAGTCTTTAAATGAAATTTTTGTTCATCAAGAGAAGTATGTCAAAGAACTAGTTAAGAAATTTGGATTGGAAAATACCAAGTCCATGGGCACTCCAATGCATCCGAGCTCTCAGTTAGAAAAGGATGAAACTGTGAAAGATGTTGATAAAACTAGGTATAGAGGAATAATAGGTTATCTTATGTATTTTACATCCTCTAGACTGGACGTTGTGCAAAGTGTTAGAGTTTTTCAAGATTCCAATCACAACTAAAAGATTCACATCTTTCTGCACTTAAAAGAATCATTAGATATGTTCATGACACATCCAACTTTGGTTTTTATGGTTTCCTAAGTCTAATGATTTTTCTATAATTGGGTATTGTAATACAGACTTTGCTGAAGATAGAGTGCACAGGAGAAGCACTTCTGGAATCTGCTATTTTTTTGGCTGGTCTTTAAACGTGTGGTCAAACAAGAAGCAGTCCACCGGCTCTATCACTGCCGAAGCCGAATACATTGTTATCTCATCTTGTTGTTCCCAATTGTTATGGCTAAAAACTCAGCTAGCCAATTATAAATTGAAAGCTGGAAATATTTTCTTTTTTTGTGATAATATGAGTGTCATTAATATTTTCAAAAATCCTATTTTGCACTTAAGAACAAAAAATAGTGAAGTGAGATTTCACTCTACGAGGGAACATGTTCAAAAAGGTAATATTGATATTCAATTCATTAAATCGGAGAAATAACTTGCTGATATATTCACAAAACCTTTTAATGAAGATAGGTTCTGCAAATTAAGAACTAATTTGGGGATACTTTGTTATAACTTTTTGTTTTAATGCTGCTGATTTAGTGTGTGTGAAGTTTTTGTCTCACAGTTCGAAACAAGACGTTTCTGGGCAGATGAAGAGCTTTTAATATGGAACGTTATATCTGGATTCAAATTTTAAAATAATTTCAAGTGGGCCAAACATTATTTTCTGATCTCAAAGTGGTCCTATTGTTTCCTTAAACACCACCCATCTTGGGCCCAATATGAATTTATATGTATATGATTGGGTCTCATTAGTTTTGTCATGCATTAAAATCTTTTTCGTTTTTTGTCTTTCTGCACTTTAAATCATTTTTTTAGTACAACTTTTTCAACCTTGGGTCAAATGCTTTTCAAATCAAGTTTTTATTGGGTTCTGGACTTCTCTTTTTCCAAGAACACTCTTAACTTGCTGAAGTTGTTAACCTCTTCATATATCTTGCATGTCTCTTCACATTTCTTATTATCATTATTTCATTTTTTGAAAAACTATAACACCCCTATGTCATTAAGATGAGGAAGAAAACCGCTATTTAAAGAAGCACATTCACTCATAAACTTCCTAGAATACCTGAAAGTTCTACTCCACCATCCTACACTCACATCCACATTCAATCTCATAATCTTTCTCCATCTCCTTCTCCTCTTCACACTGAATCGATGGCTCGCACCAAGACAACCACCCGTCGTCCTTCCTCTTCTCAGGTAGCCGAACCATCCAATGCACCTCCTCTCCCAATGCTTCGAAGGAAAAACGTCTTGTGACCAAGAAAAAACACATTCTTCTCCTGTTTGTGATTTCTCTCGATTTAAACCTAAGTTTGCTTCTCATCCTCCTCGTTCTCAGAGAGATATCCATCGTATCCTTCTTCGCTCAATCAAAGAACCTTTGATAATGACCGATTTGCTTTCAAATCTCACTTTGCAAACTTACCTCACCTATAAAGCACGGACACTTTGCTAAGTTGCCGTGTCTGGGTGTCGGACACATTTCGAACACGACACTCACCGACACTTGTTCGACACGCGTGTCTACTGTGTCCAAACCGTGTCTAAATAAAAAATAAAAAATTTTTCTCCAGACACACTTGGACACACCTAAATATCATCACGTGTCAGCGTGTCCGGTCTTATTCTTAACATATATTCTTAAAATAAATTTAGATATAGTATATATTATTATTTATCAAAACAAAAAATATTTTAAATAATTGATATAATTAAAATAAGACATTAAAAATAATTTAAAATTTTAATTTATATTTTAATATTAACAAAATATTAAAATATTATTACGGTTTATCTAAACAATACTTTATATTTTATATGTATGCGTATCCCCATGTCATGTAAGATTTTAAAATTCGCATGTCGGTGTGTCCCGTGTCATGTTGTGTCCTGTGTCCATGCATCATAGTACCTCACTCACATTACAACCTTCTTCGTTTTTCATCAGCAATGAACTTTGAGTTTTATAGGGCAGTTGTTGTTTATCATCCTCTGTGCCCTTCTTTCTCACTGATTTGCCTGCTTTAGAAAAGAAAGGACTTGACTCTGTGAAAAAAAAATTTTGGACTGAAATCATCTATTTAATATTAAAAAGCTTGTTTACCCTGATCTAGTCCGTGAATTCTATGCTAACATGAGATATCACAATGAAAATGTTCATATGTCAAAGACCATGAATTAAATTCGAACAGTGAAACTATCAGTGAAGTCCTAGGTTATTCTGATGTTGGTGTTAATGCATATACTTCGAAAAATGGGATGAAGACTTAAGTCTCTCGTACCAAGAAGCTCTAGCCTTAGTTTATGTAAACATCTCCCTTGTTGATGGTCTCTCTCCAACCCATAAGGCTCTAGGTCCTGTTCGTGCACAATTTCATCGCATTATGAACTAAATAATCCTTCCTCAAAATAGTTCCTATCAAAGGGTTTCATTTTGTGACGCACTAGTGTTGTATGCCATTTTTATGAAATTGAAATTTTATTTGCTTATTTGATGATGAGACACATGTATGATTGTATAAAGAGTAATAAGAATCTATCTCTTTCCTAGGGCACATTTTTAACCTACTTCTTTGAATATTTTGGTGTTGACCTTTCTAATGAATCACATGAAAATAGAAACTCTTACCTAAAAGGGGGGTGGTGTAGTGAAACAACAAAAGAAAAGACCTATCAGATCCGAAAGAGTGGTCGTTGATGAAGAAGATGAATAGCTCGAAGACATTCCTTCTCAATCCACCACTCAAACATCAGCCTCTACTGGACACAAATCTCTTCTGTATGGTGTTGTAAAGGATGTTCTATAGGAATTTGTCAACTTGTCCAATCATCTCATTTTTCCGAGCCAACAAGAGAGAAAGCTTGATGTTCGCAATAAAAATGCATTGTGAAAGTCAAGGGATAGAGTTGCAGTGCTCCTGAAGTATGTGGACAACATTCATGAAGATGACACAACGACAACTAATCAAGAGGAGTCACTAGATACTGAGGATGAAGGCTCGGATGCCTAGGAATATCTCATGCTGAAGACTTTAAATTCTGTTGAACTTAGATTTTTCAGACAATTTGGTTTTAGCTACTATTTTTATTACTTTTTAGATAATTGTAACTCTTAACTAAACCTATGCTACTTATCTGGTTATGTTATCTTTGGCATCTAATCTATCTCTTGTAGGTTTGAACTGGTTATCATTTTTCTTCCTTGATGACAAAAGGGGGAGTAGTGTCATGAATAGGATAGATTAATAGATTCTCAAATAGATTATCAAATGATGATTTGTTGATTAATTTTCTTATGTTTAATAATATTCTCTTATATGTGCCACTAAAATTTTGCATATCAGTATGACATGTGTGTTGTTTGTGGAGAAGCTCACATTAAAGGAGAGTATCTCTTATGAGAAAAAGGGAGAACAGATCAACATTTGAAATTGTATCATCAAAGGGAAGTCTCTAGTCTGAATCTTGCATTTCATTCCCTTTATATCTATTTTGAATGGTGTTTGTCATCAAGGGAAAGATTGTTGAGTTTAGTAAACAATAAAATTAATCATGATGACAAACATTATATTTGGTTGGGTTAAAAATCAAATTTGTGTGTTTAATGTATGTATTAAGTGTTGCAGGCTCAAGTCACTCTTTTATTGTGTAGCCCGAACAAAGAGAACCAGCAGCCCAATAAGAAGAACTATATGCAACCAAGGCTGCTGATTGGAACCAAGTCCACAACACAGTTCACTTGCTTCATGAAGAGAAAAGAAAATCAATGTGATGCAAGTGAAGCTTTGTTGTTTCGGGTAAAGCATAGAGAAGAAAAGAAGGGTTCATCTTTTTTATCTAACATCAAAGAAGAAAGGGGGAAAACAAAATGCTGAAGGTAATGTCAAATCAAAATAGAGTTAAAATAAAAAAAATGCTTAAAATCAAGCATATGGAAGAAATGCAAGATTTATATCCTCCTCTCCCTCACCCAACCAAAAACCCGTAACTGATCTACACTTTCCTTATCACCATGACCCTAAACCTTTCACAGACGCAACAATCCATGAGTATGGTCATTAATATCAGGCACGAAGTCTTCCTCTGCTAACTCCTCATTTTTATTGTTTCCCTTTCCTTTCTTCTTATTGATGCGTGAGTATCTTTTCTATCTTTTTCCTAGTGAATTTACAATTGAATCATTAAGTTTAATCAAGATTTAATTACCTTTAGCCACTATGAATGCTACTTTGAGTTGTTTGCAATTTCTATTTATTTCAGGTAGCATTTGGATGGATTTGACGGAGTTTTGTAGTAAAAAAGGAAGAAAGCGAATGATGTTGTCAATCCCGACCTCCTTGCACTTAAACAAGAATAACTTGAGCTATAGAGATCCAATTGACATGATTTTAGCGGCATTGGAAATCTAACTTCTAGTGCTTTCCAACAAAATGTATAATAGTCTACCATTTCTTCAAAATTACACTGGCATAGTGGCGCCTAACTTCAAATTCTTGAAGTTAGGCGCCAGTTCAACCTCAACAACTCATCTTCAAGACTACCATAGTGGCGCCTAACTTCAAATTCTTGAAGTTAGGTGCCAGTTCAACACACAACACTCCCTGGAGGCACTGTAAGGGTGGTGCCTAACTTGGAATTTCCCAAGTTAGGCGCCAGTTCATCATCAAGGCATGGTCCCCACGCCAATTGAAGCAATGCATGAGTCTTTTATTTGATTATTGATTAAAACATTTATTTTAATTATAATTAGGAAAATATATTATTTAGTTTTAGAAAAATATTTTAAATTAATTAAGATTAGATATAAAAGGGAAAGTTTTAGCTCTTTCGGATCTCTTCTCTCTGAACCATGAGCAACTGAACCTCCACTGTTAAGGTTAGGAGCTCTGTTTATTCTATGGATTAATACTATTACTGTTCTATTTTAATTCATGTATTGATTTCAATTTCAAGAACTATTTTCGTTCTTTATCTTATAAATCTGGGTGGAATGGAAGTTTATTCTAATTGAGTTCTAGTAAAACTTGAAAAAGCTCTTTGTTTGAACAATAGCTTGAAAATAATTTCTCCTAAATTTCTAATTATCTGGACTTAACGGGATACATGACATATAATCCTCTTATATTTGGATAATTAGGATTTCTGTGGCATATAAACTAAAATTGAACTTAACCCTCTAATTGGAATCAAGTGACCAAGGAATTGGCGGTTGATGAAGGTTAGAGGAGACTAGAAAAGTCTAAGGAATTAGGGTTTAGTCACATATAGTTTGCCATGAATTGAATCTTGCATGATTAAAATAGTTGGTAAGAAAAGTTAATCCAAAAAATAAATATCTCGGAAACCTTAACTGTTTTTTACTCATATATTTCACAACCCGTTTACTGCTTGCTTTTTGAAATTCTAAATTTACTTTTTAATGCAATTGAGACCCAAACACTCTTTTCTGTTTTCCTAACTAAGTAAATCACTCAATTATTATTGCTTAGTCCATCAATCCTCGTAGGATCGACCCTTATTCACTTGACGTACTACTTGGTACGACCCGGTGCACTTGCCGGTTAGTTTATGGTTATAAATTTCGCACCACTTACCCATTTGAAATCAACACAAACAACACAAGTAAAAAAGCAAAGAGGAAGAAGAGAAAATAACTCAAAATAATATGACTCTATTAATCTTTCCTACTCATCTTCTAACAATATCTACAACTTCCAAAAAAGAATGCCTCAAAAGAGAGATCATAAAACCAAAACCCGCTTCTAACATGTAACACACACTAGTTATAAAATGGACAACCCTGATGACAAACCGTTCAAATTCTAGTGGTTTTAAAACCGTTGATTTTTTTTCACTAACACCAAAAGAGAAACTTTTGATAACCAGCCATAATCTTCTAGGAAACCGCAAAGGTAAATGATGGGTAATTATTATTTCTATCTCCATTCTCCCACTTTTTTACCCTTTTTTTAATTCTTTTTATTACTGTTAACTTTCAAATCCCTTTTTCTTACATATTTTCAACCAAACCAGTTGAGCTTGTGGCTCCCTCCTTTCTTACAAAACACTGATTTATAGGTTGGGCATTTTTTATTTTTTTTTATAAAAAACTCAACATATTTTCATTAAAAATTTCCAGGTCAAGTTTGGGAGTTGTGATCTGTTAAGCATAACCTGGTTGTACTCTCCTTATAAATCAGTTACTTTTAAGATAAGTGTTTATTTTTCTGTTATTGCAAGATTAAATAAGAACATAAACTATATGATGGTGACCATGTTAGTTTATAAATGATTAGGGTTTCGAAGCGTGGAAAATTTTAAGGATATGATATGAAGTAGAGAAGAGTAAAGGTTAAAGGAAGAGAAGAGAAGAGCAGGCGATAAGGGGATTATGGTGGTGGTGGTTTGTGTCAGTCAGTGCGGTTTCAAAAGAGGATACTTGAAGAGAGAGGAATGCTTTAGGAAGGAATCACTATAACAAAACAGTAATTTGGTGATAGTTTTTTTTTACTTCGATAAATTTTTTTGCGACGTTTAATAAAGCGTCATGGGTTTGAGTGTCGCCAAGTAATATAGTGATGGTTTTAGACCACCATTGGTAAGGATTGTCACTAAATTATTTGTGACAATTTTTTATCTAAAAACCGTCACTAATTTAACATTTACAAGGATACTTTTTATGTTATATTTAGCAACGGTTCAGTTTGAAACCGTTACTAAATTTCTAAATTACTAAATTCTTTGACCGTTTTTTATCGTATTTTGTGACTGTTTTAAATCATGACAAAATTTTTAGCGACAATTTAAAGACATCACTACGTTACTAGTTTCTATGACAGCTTTTAGGGTGTGTTTGTTTGAGGTGAAAATATGAGGAAGGAAAAAGGAGGGAAAGAAATAGGAAGAAAAATAGTTATTTTCCCTTGTTTGGTTGAGGAGAGAAATGGGAGAGGAAGAAAAATGGATGAAAAAATATTGATGGGACCCACCAATTTTTTTCCTCCAACAATGGAGAGAAAATTAAATCTCTCTCTCTCTACTTCCAATATTACCCCTTTACTTTTTCCTATATCATTTATAATATAAGGATAAAATTGACTTTTTATAACATTTCTTACCTTTTTATTTTCCTTTCATCCAAACACATCTAAGAAAAATAAAAATCCACTCAATTTGTTTCCTTTCCTTTCTTTCCTTTCTATTTTCTTTCTCTCTATTTCTTTCCTTCTAACCAAACATAGCCTTAGGAATATTTAGTAATTGTTTAAACCGTCACAATATTTTTAGTGATAGTTTAAAATTATCACAAGATTACTAGTTATTGTGACAGTTTTTTTTTTTATATTTAGTGACTGTTTTAAACTGTTTAAAATTGATTGTTATTGATGGTAAAAAAATTATATGTGTAAGTGTCATAACTTTATTTAATGGAGAAACTTAAAATAAATGTCACAAAATTAGTGTAGCTATATATCCAATTTGGTATAGTGAATGATGATGATCAATAAATTTAGGAGAAAATTGAAAAAAATAATAAGTTGAATTGTCGATTATAAAAAAATAAAACAAATTAACGTTAGAGGTAAAATTGAAATTATTGAAAACGTTAAAGATAAAAATAAACAAATTAAACATTAAGGGTGATGGTAATCAGTGGCTAAGAGAAAAGGAGGTTGAATCTTAGCTTTCCTTTTCGCAAATTATTACTTTTACGTTTCCAATGAACTTCAGGAGATATTTTACTTTTTGTCTTGTAACAAGTTAAGAGACATTTTTGTTTTGTCTCGTAACAAGTTGAGAGACATTTTTCATTTTGTCTCCTGAAAACCAGAAACAGAGAAAAAGCAGAAAAGAGAAAATCACACCAAGATGTATCTTGGTTCAGCTGCTAAGTGCAATGCAACCTACATCCAGTCTTCATAACAACAGTAACAGAATTTCACTATCTTTAACAGATTATAATCACCAATTTCTTTTCTTAGGATCTACCCAATCCTATCAGGGACAAATCCAGATTCTAACCCCAATCTGAACTTGACTTGGACTAAAACCAAGCTTTCAACAGTAAAGTGCTAACCCACCTTGCAAGGCAATCTCCACAGGATCATGACACACAATAGATAGATGTACAAAGAAACTCTAAGTCATCTATGGCTTTTTCTCTAATTTTGATAACTGCATTTTTCCTCTCATTGGCTTTTTCTTACAAACCTCACCATATTTGTCTTTATCACCATAAGACTCAGACAGACAAAACTAAGAAAAAAAAACAAAATGAACACCATTGAAGGAGAAGAACTCAGGAAGCTTGGATAGCTATGAGAACTCTGTACTTTTTCACTTTTTCTCCTTGATCTCATGTAAAACCCAGAACTTTAAAGCCAAGGCTGAAAAGAATTGATTTTCGATTTCAAAGTAAATTGAATTGAGAAAAAGTGATTTATGGCTTGAATGATGATTTTATGAGTTTGATGATGTTGGATGGTGGAAGTGCTTTTATGTTATGAGCCGGAATGGCTGTATATGATGATGAATTATGGTTGATTGTGAAATATATTATAAGCCGGATGGCTAAGTGTGAATATGAATGATTTTGAGCTGATAAAGTGATTGTGGCACTTCCAATTATCTGAGATGTGAGTTTTCCTGGGTGAAAGCAGTGGCTAGCCACCACGTGCTCCAGGTTGAGACTCGATACTCTGCTGACCCTATGTCGTAAGTGTGGCCAGACACTGTTAAAGTTTCGGATGAGCTCGTCCCCGTGAATAAATACCAGTGAGGGTGTTAGATGTGAATTATGATTATGATTGTGAATAATTCGATTTGGGAATGCACGACAGAGGGACAATCCAATGGTTAGCTACCAGGACTTGTCGGGTTGGCTTTATAACCGATAGGTGATATCATCTGTCACTAGGACAGGCATTCATCATATGCATCTATGTGACATTATTTGGGTGTGCATATTGTACTTGGTTTGCCTTTGTGATTACTTGTGATTATCTGCTAATTGTTCTACTTGTAGTAACTGTTTGTTTGTGCTTGAACTTTCCTATTTGTGTTTGCGACTGAGACTCTGTTGGACTGTGGTGATTGGTTGTTGTTTGGGTTGTTTGGGCCTAGAGCCGTGGTTGATCAAGAGGTGGGCCGAAGGCCATGTCTAGTTGATGTTTCTGGTTTGGAAAAGTATGAAAAACTAACCTGGTTCAGCATACATTAACTTTTTTAAAGGCTTTTGAATTTATAAGAAATGAACAGTTTCCTCTTTTAAAGAAGATTTCAGATACTTTTATAGTAGACCTTTGTTTTTGAAAAGATACATAAGGCAGTTGTTAATCACTGTAACGATTTTATCTCGCGTATCCTATTATAGTAATTCTGCAACCCTATAGTGAGAACCCTTTCGAGGATGATGTTCTCACTCCCCTACATGTATTTTCTTTTTCAGATTACAGACGACGAAGTTCGGAAGAGCTTAATTCTTTTTGTTAGACGATATTTCTATATTATTTTAGTACTTATGTTTCCTCGCCTTTAGCTTTGCAAGTTTTGAAAGAGGGATAGGATGTATATATATATATGAAATTCCTGTGAGTATTGTAATTATATTGTAAGTATGAATGTATGTTTCATATTTTAGTATTAAATATTACAAGAGTCGTCATAATACCCGAGCTATCAGAGTGGCGCAGCCGGAAGTGTGACATTTTGATAGCTAGGGTGTTACATCTCAACCCGTGGCCGTTCACCCTTAATATAGAAGGAGAAGCTTCCAAGGTTGAAACCCTAACCCAGCAACTTCTTCTCCTACCAAAGAGTAGCATCGGCTTCATCAGAAGGAGTTGTGAAAACCAAGGCTGATGCATGCAAGCTTATCTCATCACTCTCACCCTTTTTCTTCAAGCTTCTTCCATCTTGGCCATTGATCTTGACTTTGGTCCCAAGAATGGATTCTGATCATTGATAGGCTTCTGACTCTAGACAGCTTCAAGCATTCCAATTTTTTGCTTCTATCTACTTGAGACTCAGAGGTTATCTTCTTCTTTAATGCACAAAAACGAAAATGAAATTTTTACCAAGATAGATTTGCTTCCTAACCGAGGCAGATCTCTTCCTTTCTTGACAAAGAAAATATTGAAGCCTTTCTTCAAATCTTTCCTTCAATGGCAAATATCTTTCTTGGCCATTCTCTGTGACTTTTCTTTTTCTTTTATCTTCTTCTTTGATGGATTGAAGTGACCGAAAGCAAAGAGAGAGGAAAGAGAAGAAGAAACTTTCGAAGGAAGCATTCAAAGCAAATTAAACTCAATTGAAATCCAAATTTCAATTCCCAAAAAATGGCGTAACGTGTGGATCTTTTAATGCAAATAAATCAAATTGAATTTTAGCTTCTAGTTACCAAGGCATATAGTAACAGAAGCATGCCTTGATGTCTTTGGGCTATTCCTTTCATTCTTCTCTCAATTCAGATCAATGCTTTTGTTTGTCCAAGAGAAGTGTTTGACTTGGGCTTTGTCTTGGTTTCTTGGGCCACTTTGGATTTCTTTTCTTTTCAATATTCAGCCATTAATATTTGAATTAATTTTGTCAAAGGCTGAATTTTCTTTAATGATCCATTTGGACTTGTATAACTTTAGCCCAATAGAAAATTAATTTATTTTCTGCACACTTGAACAAAAATCATCAAATAATCTATTGAAACTTATTAAATAAAATATTTAATAATAATTTTAATAATTTTTTAATTTATATTTTAATAATATTTAATCATCATTTCAGTTTTTCAAATACAATAAAGGATATTTTAAAACTTTTCAAAAATATTAAAAATAAAAAATAAACTTTATAAAGTAGCATATTACATAAAATATATTAATATTTTCTTTGGTCAAATTTCAAAGGTTATGTTAACTCATAATCATCTAAGGCTAAAATTTATGTCTCCAACTATATTGAATAATTAATATCATTGACATATAATAATTTTTAAGTTAAAATAGGACATAACACGTGTACAGAAGTATTTAAAGATGTATTTAAACATAGTTTAAATATAGACCAGAAATAGTTTGAATGTTGACCAAGAAAAAAAAAACATAATTCATCCCAAATAAATTATAAAACTTTTTAATAGAGCACACAATGCATCCAAATTCGTCAATAAAGATAGCTATAGGTATAGGGAAATGTCCGGAAAAATGCATAATAAATAAATAAATAAATGAACATATTACACGAAATGTATTAATATTTTCTTTCATTAAATTTCAAAATATGTTGACTAATGATCAACCAAGGTTAAAATATCTACTTTCAACTATCTTAAATAATTAATATGATTGAGAATTGAGATGTAATAATTAAGTTGAAAAAAAGTAATGACAAGCATTTAAACATATTTTAAATATTGACCGGAAGCAGTTTGAATGTTGACCAAGAAAAAATAAAAAATCATAAAAACTAAACATAATGCAACCCAATAAATTATTATTTTTTAATAAAACACATAATGCATCCTAAATCATAAATAAATTAACATATTAAACGAAATGTGTTAATATTTTTTCTTTGGTCAAATTTCAAAGGTGAGTTATCAGTCCAACAATCTTGAGTAATTAATATGAGTGAAATGTAATAATTAAGTTTAAAAAACAATTACATACGTGTGTACAAACATTTAAAAATGTTTTTAAACAGAATTTTGAATATTGACCATGAGCAATTTAAATGTTGATCAAAAAATAAATAAAAAATAAAAAAAATAACATATAATGCATCCCAAATAAATTATAATTTTTTTTAATAAAAGGCATAATGGATCTTATTTCATCAATAAAAATATATATAGGTATAGGCATATGTTCGAGAAAAAAATAAAAAGATAAAAAAATAATAATGTATTAATATTTTCTTTGGCCAAATTTTAAAATAAGTTATGTTGACTAATGAGACTATCTAAGGCTAAAATAAAATCCCTTTGTCTAATTATCTTGAGTAATTAATATGATTGACATGTAATAATTAAGTTGAAAAAACGATAACATGACACGTGTGCAGAAGCATTTAAAAATGTATTTAAACATAGCTTGAATATTGACTGGAGCAGTTTGAATGTTGGCTAAGAAAAAATTTAAAATTAAAAATTAAAAAAATAAACATAACGCATTCCAAATAAATTATAAAAGTTTTGATAAAACACATTATGTATCTCTCAACTCATTAATAAAGATAACTATAGGTATCGACATATATCTAAAAAAAATGTAAAAAATAAATAAATGAGCATATTACACAAAATTAATATTTTTTCCGTCAAATTTAAAGTGGATTATGTTGACTAATAATTATCCAAAACTAAAACCTGTGTATCAAACTATCTTGAGTAATTAATATAATTGACATGTAATAATTACTAAGTGAGTTTAACTTAAATTTTGAAATGAAAAAAAAAATTTCAATACCTAAAGTTATTCTAAAGTTATTTTTCAAATAATATATTTAATTATTTCAACATATATATTGATAATCTAACACCGTGTAAATCTTATAAGCAAATTCCTAAATCCTAAAACGACCTTTCTCCGAGATTCTAAAAAACTAAATTATAAATTTAAAATTCTAAATTCTATACGGTTACTATTAAATCCAACCACAAAAATTATCAATCATCAATCAACACTAACTTAAAAACCGAATATATATTTTTACAAACAATCCTTAAGTATAATATATTATAATTGATGTTATATTTTTGTATAACATTAAAAAATAATTTGACAGACGTATAATAAAACAAAGAGTAAAGTATCGTTTTTCTCTTTAATATTTGGATAAATTTTAAAATTATTACTAACATTTAAATTGTTTTATTTAAGTTCGTAATGTTTTAAAATTGGTTCAATGTTATCCTGTCATTAAAGATTTATTAACAGAATTGACGGTAGGACAAAATTAAGACGATTTAAAAACGTTAGAGTAAATAGGACGAAAAAATTTGGGACAAAAACGATACATAGAAATAAATTTTAATTTTATCCTTCTATAATATCAATTTTTTATTGTACATAGTTATTCAATTATTTTTTAATCACGTCTAAGTAAATTATACTTAATTATATTAATTTCATTCTAAATAAATTTAATTTTTTTTATAATTTTACTCTTAAAAATTTTTTACTCATCATGAAATATTTGTAAAATAACTAGTATATAAACTTGCAAAAAAAAAATACATATACAATAAAGTATAAATTGTACATTTTATCTTTAATGTATCAAAATTCTTTAATATTTAACTTAGTTAAACTTTATTTTTAATTTTATTCTTCAATAATATCAAATTTTTATGATAAATAATTATTCAATTATTTTTTAATTTTATTTTTAATCACATTATTTTTTTAAGTGAATTTATTTTTTATTAAGAGCAAAATTAAAAAATAAATTAAATAATTATTTCTTGTAAAAAAATTAAAATTATTGAAGAAAAGATTAAAATTATCAAAAATAAAGTTTAACTAAATTAAACATTAAAGAATTTCGATACATTAGAGACAAAAAGTACAATTTATACTTTATTATATATGTATTATTTTTTTTTCTTTTTCGCAAATTCATCTACTAGTCATTTTACAAATATTTTATGATGAGTAAAAATTTTTAAGAGTAAAATGATAAAAAAATAAATTTATTTAAAATACAAGTAATATAATTAAGTGTAATTTATTTAGATGTAATTAAAAATAATTAAATAACTATGTACCATAAAAAATTGAAATTATTAAAGGATAAAATTAAAATTTATTTCTATGTATTATTTTTGTTTCTAGCATTTTTGTTCTATTTAAGTTCCTAATGTTTTAAAATCATCTCAATTTTATTTCGCCATTAATTCTGTTAATAAATCCCTAACGACAGGATAATATTAAACCAATTTTAAAATATTAAAAATTTAAATAAGACATTTTAAATATTAAAGACAACTTTAAAATTTATCCCAACATCAAGAATAAAAATGATATTTTCCTTTGAAACAAATAATACGAGCAACAATAATAAATGCAAGATTAGTAATAAATGTAGTAATTATAGTTAGTCAAAGTTTGGTAAGAATGGAAGAAAGGTTTTGACTTTTGTATTTGACAAGTAATATGTTTGTCCAGGTGTTTAGCCAATAATAAATTTTGTCTATATTTATAGGTATTTATACATAAAAAATATATAAATTATACTTATATTTTTTAAAATTTGTACACAAATTAATATAATTTATATTTATATTTTTTAAAATTTATATACATAAATTAATAAATTTTATTTATTAAAAATAATTTAATATTTGCGAATTGTTAAAACTACTAAAATTGACTCCTTAAATTTTTTATAGATTAATTAATAAATTAAATACTATTGTTACAAAGCGATTCATCTATTAAACTGAACCAACATGATTTTTTTTAATAAGAAGTATAATATAATTACTGTCTGTTTAGCCTGTAAATCAAATTTCATCTATGTCTACATAATTTTTACTATCAAAACACATTCAATAATGATTTATTTGTGCAACATGTCTTATCTTGTTTATAGTATAAATAAAATAAATATGTGCATATTTCGTTTACAATATAAACGAGATAAGACACATAAGCAAGTACACGTATCACGTTTGTATATGTGATAGATGAGAAAGAGCGACCTCCACGTATTTTATTTACATTGTAAACGAGATATACGCTGAGCTAAAACGTTGTCACTGTAAACGAGTTATAGTACGACAAATTTCAATCAACTATAAAAAAATCTACAAACCATTGGTATTTTCTAGAAACATCTTAATTCTTCTTCTCCTCCATTTCTTCAATAAGTTTAGTAGAAATATCTAATGGTAGTGATTTTTTTCGTTGTAACGCTGTATCCCAACTGTCACATGTGAAATAGTGACACTGGGTTATATTTGAGTATAAGAATCCTATTTTGATGCGCACTCAGGAAGCAGATTCTTTGTCTGAGTTAAAGAGTTTGATATTGACACACTTCAGTGGTAATGAGAGAAAAGAGGTTGGAAGAGTTGGGTATAAGATGCTAGCACCGATGAAAAATGGTGTATTTCAGTTTTGTCTATTCTGGCTTGATGGCGATGAGCACGTGCGCCTCATGTTTGATGTCTCTGGGAGAATCATGGCTAAACAAGTGATGGAACTTTCTGCGGAGGTTTGTGATGTTGGTGGTGGTGGTTCTGGCAGCTCGAGTTTAGTCCAGGATGATGACCCACCTCTTGCACTACTACTCCTACATTGTGCTAGACCAGCGGTAGGCATGAACGTAGACGGTGAGGAGTCTGATAAAGAGTATATTGTCGATAGCAACGAAAGTGCTTCCTCTGAGAAAGATGATGAGGATGAGTTCGTACCAAATACTCCAGTTGGTGGATCAGTTCGATACCTTTTGCCTGCTCTGCAACCAATTCTAGAGTTATCAGATGTACCCAACCACTATCATACATTGGATTTGGACGCGATGCATGAGGTAACTCTATTTTCTAATATGGGTGCGGACAATTACAACACAGGCGACAATGTAGAGTTTAGGGCTGGTCACAGATTTAGAAGCAGAGAGGCAGTCATGCAAGGCATGAAGAATTACAGCATTCAGAGAAGTATTGAGTGTCAAGTTATGGAGTCGGATCGGTTAAAGTATTACGTGCATTGCAGGCAATTTAGTGATGGTTGTCCTTGGAGTCTCCATGTCGCCCTCTGACAGAATCTCAAATATTGATAAGCCTTACTTTATATTTGAATGCATTATCTTATTTTAGTTAGAATTTTGACCAATTATATTTGCATTCGTTAGAGAGATGCGTAAATTCGGTGGACCGAGCACCTGTTTAGCCACTACCACGTCTCAAGATCATCGATAATTGCATAATAACCTTGTCTATAGAATCATCATGCCCCTCATACAGTCTAGCCCATCAGTTACCATCCCGGTTCTACAGGGTACAGTAAGGCAGAGCTATCACTTCAAACTCTCATACAGAAAGATGGCAAAGTAAAAGCCAATTGTGCAGATATATGGTGATTGAGAGAAGTCATATAACAAGGTGTTGTGGTTGCTGCAAGCATTGCAGAGTTGTTGTTCTAGCACAATATGTGATATCAGTGCGGTACCGTATTATGATGGGCAGTTGGTGGTGCGTAACTGTTGCCAATTTGATAAGGTTTTCTGGACATTTTCTCTCTGTATTGAAACTTTCAAGCATTGTAAGCCCTTTATCCCGGTGGATGACATGCACCTATATGACAAATATAGGGGTGTGCTACTAATTGTAGTGGCACAAGACTGTAACAGTAATATCCATGTCCCCTATTCTATCTCGTCTCTCAACCATTCCGGACTCATGGCATGTAGTGTGGGGTCGTCGTATGACATCCATAGGAACTGCATATTAAAGTGTAATAGAATCATCAGGACTAGTTCCGTACATAGAAGAACTAAATGTTTATTGACGACTAAATAAAGCAAATGCGTGTACCTCATGTAATTGCAACCGATCTAACACCGTACGCCATCGGAGGGCTCTCTGTTCATGATGTTATCTACTCTGCTGGTACATACCTATCAACCTGTTCACATAATCAAATTGTCTCACTCCATGCAATAAAAAGTTTAATTACATAAATAGAAAAGAAAAAAACTATTAAAAGAAAATAGTTACCTCATTACTAGGGGAAACCTCAGAATCTGTCTCTCAGGTGGACACCATTGAGGAAACTTATGGTATAACCACGAAACAAGAAGGGGAGTGCATCCAACTATGTTGGTCGTATTTCAATGTGCTGTATGGCATAAGGAGTGGTACGTCCATGCAAGCACTGCAGATTCCCAAGACAAACCACGACATCTAGCAAAGTTATCCAAAAGTGGTAACCGTCCGATATGCACATGATTGTTTGACTTGTTTGTCATTAGGTAACCACCTATCAACAACAAGATATAACACCTCATGTACTGACGAAGGGTGACTGCATCTGCATCCACTAGCATGTGCCGGACTTAGTCCCAAAGCCATGTCATCTTGATACTAAATGACTCCTTCCTCTGGGCACCCTGCTACTGAGCATGAGGAGGTCTGGCACCTAGGAGCTCCTCTACAAACTCCCATGTCAGGAGCTGGTACCAAGTCTGGAAGTCATGCAAGTACCTACCCACTGGCTCTTCGTGTGTGCGTAACCCTAGGTGGTATGCAACGTCCTGCAGGATAATGGTGCACTCACCCCATGGCAGGTGGAAAGTGTGGGTTTCCGGATG
This sequence comes from Arachis hypogaea, assembly GCF_003086295.3. Lineage (NCBI taxonomy): Eukaryota > Viridiplantae > Streptophyta > Magnoliopsida > Fabales > Fabaceae > Arachis > Arachis hypogaea. Next base: position 104,422,156 of record NC_092045.1, on the reverse strand, counting down.
CAATCGCTCCATGAATGTAGTGATAAGAAAGTTGTCAAATACGAATTCCTTGAGCTACATCGTGTTGCTAAACCCAGCCCCCTTCAGGTAAAGGACAATGGTGTCTGGTGGTGTAAGAGTGTAGCTCACCCGCCTAGGTAGTATTAGGCGGGGCTTTTGTTGAAAAAAAGAAACCTTTTAATAAAACATATATTTCAATTGTAAAATTTTGGATTTCAAACTATGTTTTCTACTATATTCAAAATTAAAAGTAAAAATATAAATTTGACTTAAAGAAATAAGATGACGTAATAAGCAGTTAATGAATAAATTAAATTAAATTAATTAGTAAATTAACATTTACTACAAATACATTCGACAACTAACAAATCTTAATAACTTGTCAACTAACTTATTTTATATTACCGAAACATAATCTATTCTACTTATGTGTAACAGCATCAAACCTATCAAAGTACCCTAACTATAATCACATATGCTTACTTAATTAAAAGATAAAAATAACAATACTGACCTAGAAGTTGATTGCTCCCGCAATGTGCCAAGTAGCATTCAGGCGGTTGATGTTATCATTCCGTACATCTACGCACGCCATAACGTCCAAGTATCTCAAGAATATCAACAAAACGTGCTACAAAGAGAGAAATGAAGGTTGATGAGTATGGATAGTGACACTACAGGTGTTGTGAACGAGTTACTTATATAGGTGCGTCTAAGCCTTATCTCATTTACAGTGTAAACAAAATAAGTATGTGCATAGAGTAAACGAGATAAGCCACACGTCAGATCACGTATACAAATGTGATACGTGTACTTGCTAACGTGTCTTTTATTCATTTATATTGTAAACGAAATAAGACATGTTGTGTAAATTGAAAAAATGCTCTAAATAATTTATTCATAAATAAAATGTTTATTTTATTTATTTTAAAAAAATTTCCTACATCTTTAAGGCAAAGACAAAATAGAGGAACCTCCAATATTAAATTATCCTTTAAAGGAATTGTATTTTTCAACTACAGATCCTATGATTTAAATTAGAGTTAGTAGTCAAAATCGTCCTTAAAAGATTACTCGGTCTCCATTTTAATCCCCGAAAGATAAAATTAATCAAAATAATCCTCAAAAGATAACCGTGTTAGTGGAGTTCTTCCTTCTGTTATCTCAGTTGATGATGTGGCTAACGGTAGGTGAAGTGGAATATCAACTGATAACAGGGCACACCCAAAACGATGTAGTTTCATTTTTTTCCCTCCAAGTGCTGAAACAACGTCATTTGATGTACAGAACGGACATTCAAATGTTCCTCTCCATCACCACTTCTCATAACAGCCACCTCTCTGTTTCGCTCCAAAACCTTTCTTTTTCGGCGTGAAATGCTTGTGTCCGAGGTGGTGCATCGGCGGTGGCGCTGTGAGATCTTGCGGCCTTCAAAATCCCTAATTTGGAGCATTTCTGGTGACCCTTTTGCAAGATGGGTACGTGTCAGGTGAACGGAAGCGGAGGTGGAGGCAGTGGCGATGGTGGCGGCGTAAGTTCTAATAATGGTGGCAATGGTAGTTACTGTGACATGAGCTACTATTCTTCGGGTTTTATTTTCTTCAGTGGTGGTGATTCTGTCAAAAGTTTTATTCTTTCTTTTGTTCTATATTTATTTTTCCCTTCTAGAATTTTTCTATGCAATTTTTACTTGCAAAGATCCTACCTATTCTTCAGTATTAGTATTTTGTTAGTTTTATTCTTTCTATTATTACTCCTTAATTCCCTGGATGTTAGAACCAATGAACCCCAATCCCAATCTCAAGCATAAATACCTCTTCTCCTCCATGTTGATGGCACTGGCAGCTGTGAGAAAGTACTATCATGTGGTGGGGCTGAGTCTCCAGAGTTGTTTCCATGCCTGTGTAATCAAATTTATGTATTTTAGAGATGAATTTATTGGTGATCAACTGGTATAACAAATTACCTCAATATGGGTTCTATCCATAATGTAGAGAAGTTGTTCGGTGAAATGCCCAACAAGGATTTTATGTCGTAGAACTCCTTGATTTCTGTGTTTTCGAAAATGGGCCACCTTGATAGGTGTATTAGTTTGTTTTCTATGATGAAATCTAAGTTTGCACTGGAATTGAATGAGCTTACACTACTATTTGTTATCTCAGTTTGTGCTTCTGTTAAGGCTAAGGATGAAAGATCGGTATCTTCATTGTTGTACATTGAAGTTGGATATTCTAACTGAGAAACGTATAAGGTCATCCAACTGGAGAAGAAGACTTATTTATGCTTGAAATTAGAATTAGGGTTTTGGGACTGATTTGACTTAATTTAACAAACTTATCTTGTCATTATAACGTTTGAGGTGTGTCACGCTATCAGTTAACATTTCATATTAGCGAACGTTAGCCAGCTCATCATCTGAGATGACAAAAGGATGACTCTACCAACATAGTTATCTTTCGGGGACTCTTTTGATTAATTTTATCTTTCGGGGACCAAAATGAAAATCGAGTGATCTTTTAGGGATGATTTTGACTATTAACTCATTTAAATTAAATACGAGTGTTTTACATTAATGCCCGTCATGTTTAATTATTAAGAGTCCAATATTAACTTAAATTCTTATTATCAAAGGTTTATTTATTTTGTATTCTAACAACATATATTAAGATTGTAAATTAATTTTTTTATTAAAAATACAAAAATTTAAATTTTTAATGTATTTATTTATATTTATTAAATAAAATTTAAAATATTTTACTAATAATAAATTTATTATGTACCTTTAAAACACATGTTAGTTAAATTCTATTATTAAACCCGAGAGCAGAAGATAGTAAGATTATAAAAAATGTTATTTGCATAAAAAAAAATTAGCTATTATGTAAATATATATGTAATTTAATTAATTTAAATGTGTATTTTATATTTCAACGTGTATTGTATATTGATAATAAATTTTTAGTGTATAGTTAATATGATTGTAAAATTATTGAAATGAATTACTTATTCAAAATAAGAAACTTTATTATAACAATAGGTTTGAAAATTTAAAGAGTAAGCTGCTAAAATAGCTTCAAAAATTCACATTATTGACAAAAAAAATTATAAAAAATATAATAATAAATAAGTCTCTAAAAAGATTCAAAAAAACGTGACAAAAAGAAATAGATAAATATTTATTTTAAAAAAGATTTTAGAGATTATATTTTGATACAATTTTTTATAAGCATTATTAAAAAAATAAGATATTTTCATCTTTAAAAGTTAGTAATTTTATGTTAAGTTATTTTTTTATAAAAAATTGTGAATAACAAAAATTTTTTGAAAAATAAAAAGACAAATTTAGATATCAAATTTTGTTTCGATTTTTTTTTATACAATTTCTAAATATTTGTTCAAATGTTGTCACAAAAATTCGAATCAAATAGGAATAAATCGTTTGCTAAATATATATGAAAGTTTTTTTGTCACTTATAAAAAACTAGCATATTTGTTGGTTATTCAAATTATTTAGAAATTATTTTGTTAATAACATTTTTTTTTTTAAATTTGTCAGCATCTAAATTTTTCGTGTACCAAACTACTAATCAACTCAAATTTTAAATGATTAATTAAAAAGGAGTGGCATCATCATTAAACTTGATTTCAAAAAGGCATATGATACAGTAAGATGGTCTTTTATGGACTGCGTGCTAAATACAATAGACTTTGGTGATGATATACGAAGAAAATGGATTAATGATTTGTTCAATACTACTACAATATATGCGTAAATGGATTTCCAACTGAACCATTTTCAATGGAGAGAGAATTGCGACAAGAGGACCCAATTTTTCTGTTTTTGTTTATACTAGTGGCTGAAGTTTTAAACTAAATGATCCTAAGAGCGAGAGAGATGAGGTGTGTTGAGAGATTGTAAAAAAAATGTATAAATAGCTTCAAGAGAATTTTGTCGTGTTTTGGAGATAAATTATCAGAAATCCAACCTAATTCTTATCACTTATTTGGGTATTCCTTTGGGGACTAATCCTAAATGAGTAAAAACCTGGAAACTGGTCATAGAAAAAATGGAGAAAAGCTGATTTGTTATCAAGAGCAGACAGGCTGACTATTATAAAATTATTGGTTAATAATTTATCTTTGTATTATTTCAATATATTCAAACTACCTTTAAGGTAGCAGTAAAGAAGATCATATTCCTTTAATCGATTCTAAGGAAGGAAAGCCTAAATAAGCAACAGTGAGTTAGAACAATATATAGAAGTGGAAAGAGTTTGGAAGATTGGAAATGGGAGATATCACCATTAAAAATGCAACTTTATTGTTCAAGTGCAGGTGAAAATACTCTAAGAAGGATAAACAATATGGAAGAGGACTATATCATCCTGCAATAGGGTCCCCATTGAAGATCCGGTTAATGAACACTCTAATCTCAAATCAAATGGCTCTTGAAAGGATATAATAAGTGGTGTGAAGGATAACCAACTCTGCAATGAGATAAGAAATGTGTTGGCAATGGTGAATCAACAAGGTTTCGAAAAGATAGATGGATAGGGAAAATGACTCTAAAGGAAAAATTTCAAGACGTTATCTTGTTTCTACTCAAAAGAAGGAACCTATTGCAAATTGTGATTTTTGGAACTTGAGATGGAGGAGAAATCTCTGAGTGGAAATGCAAACACTATGAGAACTTATATATACTATTACAAAATGTGTTTTTAAACGTAGGTACTCAGGAATGAGGTGATTGCAAAATCGTGTGGCGATGGTAGAGAATAGAGATGATGAGATAATTTGCCGTGCTTGGCAAGTTTAATATCATGAAGAGGAATGTGCTAGCAACCAATAAGATAACTTGTATATTGTGTGACTTAGAGGAATTATGCATCATGTTTATGGGTGAAAGTTTTGGAGTGAGTTGGGTTAGTCCGAAAGATATAATAATGTTTATTAGAAATTGAATTTTGAAAATAACAGGTTTAAGAACTTCATTCAACATTTGTGAAAATTTAATATGCTAAAATGAAAGAGTTCTGTCACTTTAATAATTAGAGGAAAATAGCAAATAGTGAACATTATAATAAAATAGCTTGGTTTTAAGTAATTTTGTTTAACTAGATGGTTTTTTTTTTTTTTTTTATGACAATGTCGAGGAGAGGCACTAGTTTAGTAAGATATAGGTGTGATGACTATATATATATATATATATATATATATATATATATATATATATATATATATATATATATATATATATATATATATATATATATATATATATATATATATATATATATATATATATATATATATATGTGATATTTTTAGATATAACTCTAGTTTTTGTTGAACTTTTTTTTCCTATCTTTTAGTGGTTGAGAGCTCTAATAATAATCGAATTTTTTTTAAAAGAATGTAAAATACAATTCATCATTTTCAGATTTTTCACCCCATTCTATGGACGAATTATAAGTTTGTCATTGTAATTTTTTAGAAATTTACTTCTTTTTTCTCACAAATCTATACATTTATTTCAATTTTTTAAGAATTTATTTTTTAATCTATAAATCCATCCCAAATTTCTTCATGAATTTGACCTATTACTTAAAAATAAAATATTATTCAATGTCTAAAGAATAGAAATGTTGGCAAATAAATTTTTTTAAATATTTGATGAGTTTAACTATTTTATGCTCTAAATTCATATGTTAAAATTACAAATTAAAAAATATTTATTAAAAATACAAAAAATATTAAGTTATTAATATATTTATTTCATATTTATTACAAAAAAAATTAAAAACTTTTATTAATAGTAATTTTATTATGTGTCTTAAAGATACAAAATAGTTAATTCTTATATTAATTATATATTCAAATAATTAATTCACTTATATTATTTGTATGCACATATTAATAAAAATAATAATTTAATTTTAATGTATTGATATATTATTAATATATTAAAATTAAATTTTTATTAAAAAATATTAAAATAGTACCCAAAAATTTATAAAAATGATCATGCATAATGTTTCACAAAGTAAATATACGCATAGTTATCAAAATCGAATAGGATGATTTCACCGGTTTAATTTATGAATTAGACCATATTAATAATAAAACCGATCAAATTCAGTCAACAATGGTTAAATTAAAAGCATCACCAGCGTGCGTCCACGGTGTGCTGGATCACTGTAGCATGTTACTACCGAGCCACCGTTGCCTTTAATATAAATTGCGCTAATAATAATATACCTAGTATAAATTTCACAAGCCATACTAATTTCCTCTTTTTTGGCAAACAAACTCTTAAAAGCTAATAGTGTTATATATATATATATATATATATATATATATATATATATATATATATATATATATATATATATATATATATATATATATATAATGAAATTTATAGATAATATAAAATATTATTTTTATTCTTTAATAATAATATTATATTCATTGAGTCACCAAAAAATTTAAATAAATTATTAAAATATTTTTTTATATAATTAATTATGTCTAAAAATTAATACTTAATTGTTATTAATATATTTAAAAATATATATATTTTAAATTTTAATTTTTTTATTTTAATTTTAATTTTATAATTTTTATATTTTTATTTAATTATAATCGAATTAATCAGTGACTCATCAATTAATTGATTTAATGACTCGGTGACTTAATTGTATAAGTGATTCAATTATTAATTTGATTTTGATAATTATGATATACGTATAAAAAAATAATTATTTTTATTGATATAATATTACGTACGTAAATTAAATCTACATGTGAAATTATTCTATAATAAATCAAAATTAAATTCCATTAATAATATATAGATATTTCTAAAGCTTTTGTTAGGTCAACGGCCTATATATACTCTTTCCTTCTAAAGTTGTCTCTATTCTCTAATTAGAATGACTGAACGAGACCTCCATTAATTAGTAGTATACCCATCCCCAAGTTACTTTGGCAAGGTCAATTTAATGTTTTAAACAGACATTAAAATATTACTTTCGGTTCGCAATATTTAGGAAGTTATTTACCGAAATAAATTTATTTAATATCTATTTATCGTGTAATATTTATTTTACTTGACATGGTAATATTGTATGGAGCGTGAAAATAAAAATATTTAATCAATATTGTATTAAAATGTGAGAGTGATCGTCTGGTAGATATATTTCACAAAAATAAAGTTTTTTTTTTAAATGTAAGAAATATTATATATGAGAGAGAAATTACATATAATTTTATAATGGTCACACTAATCAACTAAATTTATAATAATCCTTAATTATAAAAACAGAGAATTATCTTTAATACCTAGCTGCTCTTTAATCTCCCTTAAACTAGATGTCAAAATAAATTTTTAAATATAAACATAATTAGGTACATCTATATACACATACAATTAATAATAAATAAAAAACAAGAATAAATAAATTAAAGTAGTCAATCAGTCAAATTAAACTATATGATGCACTTTAAGCAACTTATTATTAACTATTACAAAAAATAAACCAAAGTTCAATTCATTCTAAACATTATGATAAGAATGTAAATGTGGATTAATAGACTAGTAGTAACAATAATAAACAATACAATTATACAATTAATTACAAGACTAGAATATGTCATTATTTTACCATTATGTCCTCATGCAAAAAAATCTTGGTGAACAAATATAAAGAGTGTGAGTTTTCGTAGTAATGCAAAATATAATAACCATAAAGAGAATATTGAAGAGCATGAAACATACGTGAAAGAGAAGGTACAAAAAAACATCATCATCATCATTGGATGCAAACTGGCTGTTTGGTATATGTTTTAAATATATTAATTAGATTAGATTATTAGATATTAGATTGAACCGTCCATTTATTGTTTCTCACTTTTATTTTCTTTTATTATTTTTTTCTCTCTCAATTTCTATTAACTCCCTCCATTTTCATTCCCTTCTTCCTAGATAGTAGTAATTGGAGTTGAAAGTGCAGAAGCTGTGAAGCATCATCATATATATAACACAGGTAGTAGCATTTGAATATCACTATTTTATTTATTTTTTAATGTCTCTTTTTATTTTGTGTTTGTTATGAACTTCTTGTGCTTCTTTCTATGTTTTGTTCATTATTTTAATTTGGTGCCCATAACTTGCATAAAACATTGTTCTTTATTTGGGCTTGTTTATGGATGATTTTACTGGGAAACATCAATCGGCCACAATCTTATTAATGGCTGAATTTCACCTTTTTTTTCTTTTTTCTTATTTTTTTTATTGTTAATGTTGGGGAGCCATCATCAAAATGGTGGGCTTGTGAATTGTGCAATATGTAGGATCTTCTTTTTGGTTTGAAAATAAAAATATAATAAAATAAAATTTAGAAATTTAATTTTTTTAGATTCATATAAATTGATCGAATCAGTGAAATTCGAATTAATAATAAAAAAAAAAGAGAGAAAATCTCCTTTCTCTTTCATCAATGACATGATTTTTTTGGTGGAAGAAATAAGCATCATCCACTACCTTCACAGTTCTGTAACTTATGAATTTTCTCACCATTCACTTCTAAAACCTGTTTAGTATCCTTCCTTTTTATCGTTTCCTAAAGTATTCAAATTTGCATCCTTAAGTTTTTTGTAACTTCACACTCTCTCCTCTTGTTAGTGTTTATAATAATAAGAATTTGGAATTTATATATTTTATTTGATGTCAAAGGTCTTAAATTCGTCCTACCAATTTTGATATGATTTTCAAAACAAAGTAAATAGAATTCTAGAACTTACCATATAATTCATGGTATAAAAAAACACATAATTTAATATATAAATATCAAATCAATATCATTTTTGTCAATTCCAAACAGAATTATTGTTAGTTTGTTACTGTGCACGGTTCATCACTTTCAAATCCCAAAAGTGAGAAACATGAGAAATCAAATAACTCGAAGTCATTTGTAGTGCCTTTGAAAATTGTTGATATCTTTTTGGATTACATTGTTTATATTACATTTACATTACACTCTTTAAGTGTGACCATTTTAAATCTTATATAACAGAGAATATTTGTGCATTTAACTGTTTAAGTGCAACTATTTTAAATCTTATATAACATTGAATATTTGTGCATTTAACTGTCCACATACATTGAAAGAAACACAGGTAGGATTTGTTTTGAGATATTGGGACGAGATTGAAAAATTGGGACACAATATCATATTTGTTGGTTCAGAGATTAGTACTAAAATTTCTGTTTCTATCCCTAAAATTTCAGTATTTCAGTACCACCAAAAAGTAGAGACACAGGAGACTGAAATTTTTAGAGACAGAGACTGAAATTTTAATAATATTTTATATCTAAAATACCCTTATTTCAATTAATTAATTCCAATTTTATCATTTGTGCAAATTAAATTAGAGTTTAATTCTTATTTCAATTTCTATCTCTCACTTTGCACCAAACAGAATATTAAAATTTATTTTGGTCTCTATCTTTTAGTCTCTGTCTCTCAATCTCAATCTTTCAATCTTTATCTCTCTACCAAATGCTATCTAAAATTATACCATTTAGGAGATGCTACATTACTTTTTATGTGAAAAAGTGGCACACAGTATTTTTTTTATTTGATAATATATTTTTTATAATTAAATAATATTTTAAATAATAAAAAAATATAAATTTAATTTTAACAATATTCTTTAATGGTTTATTATTAAAATTGCATAATTACCATAACTTTCGAATGAAATAAGTGTATATATTCAAGTGTAATATCACATTTATATATTATAATTTCTAGTCATGTTACAAATTCGTTGTATTCACTAATTTATAATGCGACAGTATTAGTCGAATTTTTTATAATAAGATTGAATTTGGTGGTTCTTAATTTGTAAACTTTAACTTGCAGGATTCATCATCCATTTAGACATCATGCGAAATTTGAAAATCCGCAGCAATAGTCAGCCGCATTCATTCATTTATGAGGATCCAAGAATTGAAGAGCAGAGGAAAATTTTGCAGCAGAGAGTGCATGGCAATAGATTTGTGATAAGAGAGGTTCCAATACAAGGTTTGTTCAATGGGGAAAAATTTGGTACTAACAATAATGATAATAATGTCATGATGGACTATGATATCCCTGAGTTTGTTGTTTTCATTCAAGAAGATCTTCAACAATTTGTTAAGGACATAGGGGTTGATAGGGTGGTGACCCCAGAACAAAATTATTGTGACTTAGATCATAGTCATAATAATAATGATAATATTTGTCGCATCAAAAGTAGAAGTGATCCAAATCTGGTAAGAACTATGAAGAGAATGTCAACAATTTCTGATGGATCAGAATGTGACTTTAAACACACTTCTACAAAGAAGAGGACATCACAGACACTTGAAGAGGTTAGATTCATCCGTTCTTTATTTTTCTTTTATTTATATATTTATTTTGACTTAACTACCAGATTCAGGTGCCGACGAAATGGTCCTTGAAGGATGTTTTCAATAAAACAGACCTTGAATTATTTAAAAATACGATAAAAATTATCAATAAATATTATATTTATTATAAGTAACAAAAAAAATTTCGAATTTAACAAATGACTTATCTATTTGATTCAAATTTTTGTGAAAACATTTGAATAAATATTTAAAAGATACATGAAAAAATTCGGAACAAAGTTTGATTTTTAGATTTTTCGTTTTATTTTTTCAAAATGAAAATTGGTCATTTACAATAATTTTTTTTAATTCACTTGACATAAAATTAATAATATTTTAGGATAAAATTTTTTTATTTTTTAATGATATTTGAAAAAAATTACATTAAAATATGATCTCTAAAATATTTTTTAAGAATATATATTTAATATTTAATTTTTTTCATCACATTTTTAAATATTTTAGAACTTATTTATCGTTAACATATTTTGAAATTATTTGTGTGAGTCATGTGAATCTTTAGGTATCATTTTGGTAGCTTACTCATTTATTTTTCATTTGATGACAATTTTTTTGTTAAAATTTTAAAAGTATCATAAAAAAATATTTGACTATTTTGTAATACTTTAAATACATAAAAATGTTAAAAATTATTATATTAAATTTTCAAAATATAGTAAAATTGAAAGGTATAAAATATAGAATGAAAACGTATTAAGTTTTTGGCTGTTGTTAAAAAAGAATTATAAAAAAAACAGTGGCTATAAATATAGCATATCTAATGAATTGATAAAAAAGAAAGATCATAAAAGTTTAACAAAAGAGTATTTATCCCTGAAAACAGAAAAAAAAAAAACTGTATAATCCCATCTCTTTTTACTTGGTAAGTTTGGTGTCATTATTGCTAGTCATTTTCCTTTTCTTTTTTCTATTTTTACCTTTTGTTTTTTCTCTTTTTCTTGTTAGTATATATTATTTATTATTATTATTATTCTATCATGTGAATTGACTCAATTAAGATTATGACACTGAATCTTCATATAGGCTATTCTTTAGACAGTTGTATACTTTGACTCTAATTTAGTGAACCTTGATCTCCAAGATTGACCACTTTCAAAGTTGGCATAATTATGCTAATTCAGATGTGAGATAGTAATGAATCATGAACCCAAAAATTAAAAAAGAACACTAAAAAAATGTAAAATCAACTCTATACATTTCCAATAAAAAGAATAAAAAGCCAGATAGCGTCAACTTTCAACATAAGCCAAGTACTAAATTTAAATAGCTAAACTAAGTTGTAGCTTCTTCCCAAAATTATAATATATGAGTTTAACTAATATGTGTATTTGGTATACAATCAGATTATTAAAATTTTTAATAAATATAAAATAAATAAATTAAAAACTTAAATTTTTTATATTTTTAATAAAAAATTTTAATTTATATTATTAACATATTCTTAACATGTACCCTAAAACTAAATACATAACCTATATATATTTTATATATATATATATATATTGTTAATTACAAATTATTTTTCACGATAGTTGTTTTTTATTTTTTAAGTTTACTATAAACCGAAAAAATTGAAAAAAATAAAAGAAACAATTATCACAAGGAGGGAATATTGTTTGATTTTGGCGTTAGACTATTCATTTTTCTTCCATTATATTACAAATCTTTAGAAAGTAACCTTAAAAATATTGCTACCTCTAAAATTTTTTTAACTATCTTGTTTTTCTCTTTCAAAAATTCGTCAGATTTTCAGAAATGATGCAGAATTCTCAAGACCTTTCAAGAACTGGCAATTGAATTCACAGCTAGGAACAAATGTGAACAAGAATAAGTACAGTAACAACAGAGTGAAGCATCCAAATCAGTGTTCTTGTCCATACTTGTCACAATTTACAAACACTACAACCATGCCTCCTCCTATAATAATAGGTTCACAAATTGATGATTTTCCTCATCAAGAGGTTTCTTCACATGCTCCAAGTCCTCTCTCAGTTCCAATATTATCATCAACAACAACAACAAATTCTGGTTCTGAAGCATCAATGTCATCAATCAATGCACCTCGTCATCATCATCAATCCAATGACAGCATAAGCAGTACACACTCATTTGCATTTCCCATGTAAATACGTTATTTTATTTTAATTTGCATATTTAATGTGTGGTGAAAACTCAGGTGAAATCGACTTCACGTGAAGTTAATATTTGACCGTTAGATAAAAATTTAGTCAAATCAGTCAAATCATCTAACAGTTCTCAAATATCAACTTAACGTGAAATCTTAATGCGTACTTCAAAAACATTCAACGGTTACTTAACTTCATTTTATCATGTTTACCTTACTGGACTTTGTTAGATAGACAATGATTTTTGTGAATAAAGTGAACAATAAACTCTAAAGTTGACCAAATAAAATAAAAACACACTACATCCTAAATTACCCATCTAAATCTTAATATTAGGATAATCATCCGTACACTTAGTAAATTATTGAACATGTCCATTATTTACATTGTTTAATATTTTTATTGTGTATCTATACTTTTCCTTGCCCAATATGCTCTAATGACTCAGGTTGGTAATAAATAAGATATAAAATATTATTACCAAATAAGATTAAAAAAATTAATTCATTAAAATATTACTGATGAATAGTTTGGTTTGTGAATACAAAATTTCAGATTACCTGCTGAATGGAGTGGAAGCCCAGTGAGAATGGCGGAAGGTGAGAAAAGGAAATCAAGATTTCGCCAATGGTGGAAGATATTTGTGTTTCCTTGCTTCAAATGTTTTTGAACTATAAACAACAAAAGAGGATTATATGATATTATCCATTAGCTATGGATATTTATTTATATATCTTTCATGATTCTATAATAGTTATAGGTATACATATCATATCAATTTAAATTAACATACCCTCATTAAGAAGATTATATATATTTTTGGTTCATCCTTTGTGTTTATATAGATACATTTTATATAAAATATCAAATATTGCTGGTTAAGACTCTGTATTTAGTCTTTAAACTAGTTCAAATCCTTTATTAGTAGCTTTTTGTTGTTGTTCGATTCTTAATAAAGCAATATTTGTAACGAATATAACATCTTAGGTTATCATAGAGTGAAAATATTTTTATATATTAAAATGAGTTATTAAAATTAGTTACTATGTATTTTTATATAAATATATGTGTAGATTAATTTATTTTTAATATATATTTTATATATTAATGTATATTTTATACTAATAACTAATTTTAGTAATTATTTTTAGTGTGTATATATAGCTTGATGGTTTCTGCGCTCCGGAAAAAATCCTACCATAAAATAAAATTTAGAAACACCTATGTAATAATGTAACGTTTGGAGTTGTTAGTGTTAGACTGTTAGTATTAGATAAGCATAAACGGTTAGTACTAGGAAGAAGTTAGAAATGATGAATTTGCATTTGTAAAAATGCATATGTATATCAGGAATTCAGGATATAATCTGGAACTAGACAAGACTTGATAATTCTGTTGGTACAATAAGTTGAGACAACAATTGTTTCTTTAGTTTTGATGGACATCATTCACATGACCACATGAAAATAGGAAGCCGACCACATTGGATGAGAGAACTACCTAAGGTTGTACGGCATAAATTGTCATTTTTAATAATGAATGATTTAAGTGCATGTGAATAATTTTAATAATAAAATGAAAAATAATTAAAAATTTTAAATTATCTTTTTAATTTTTAAATAAAAATTAAAATTTTTATCCTTTTTTTATATTTTAAAAAATTAATATATATTTCATTCTTGTTTATTTAAATAAAAATATTTAAAGATAAATTAAGAATCTTAATTATTACTCGAATAAAATATATAAGCCAATTCGATATTCCTAAAAAAATTGGATTAGTTAGACAAAACTACATAAAATGTAATTCATTGAATATTTTTTTCTAATGGTTTAGACATTTCTTTTCAAACTAATCTAACCTTTCATCAATATTAAGTTAAGGGTAATTTACATTAATAAATTGAATAGGGTTTAAAATTACATAGATATCGTAAGTTAATTTTTGTTACACGCCTATCTTAGAATATTTCTATGTAAATCGAATTAATTGGATTCGATTTAGTTATAATAGTAGTAAATCGAATCAACTAAATTCGATTAACTACATATATGCTGCAGAAGTAGTAAATCGAATCTATTATATATACAGGTAAATCGATTTATTACTTCTGCAGCATATATATAATAGGATAAATGACCATTTGTATTCATAAAAGATGAAAACGCTAACATATGTACTTACACTAATTCGAAACTAAACTTGTACCCACGCAAGATGTCCTCCGTGTGACAAAAGTAGCCTATCTTGGATTTGCACTTGGTTCGTGGTTATCTAACCCTACGTGGCTCTCCAACCCTCCAAAAGCCCTATCTACATGGAAGTGAACGTTTGTATATAAAGGTGAAAAAGGGCCTTACGCATTAAATTAAAACCCTAGTAACTTATCTTCCCCAATTCGAACCATACCCCCCAAAATCAAATATTGGTGAAATTCAAGTGCACTCACGGTCAGAAAGAATTATCTCGTAACCCCTAGAATGTCTTTGCGCAGATTTAACTCTGCTGTAAATAATGAAAGTGGCAGCAGTTCTACAAGTTCGAAGAAGATGAAGGAGAAGAAGCTCGACGACAGATGTTTCTGTGGGAGGGAGGTTGCGTTGATGGAGTCTGGCACGATTACGAACCCTAATATATGGTTCATCAGATGTCCTTTATGGGCGGTAAAGGCCAGACGCTGTTGTTGTTGAGGTGAGAAATTTATTTTTGAATTTTAGTTGATATTTGGGTGCGTTATTTTTATTTTTTCAGACAAGAGACTGCAAATACTTTGTTTGGGTGGATGAACTCGAAGAAGGATGGGAGTGCCTAACAAGATGTTTAGCCAAGAGAAAGTCCGAATATTCTTATGCAAGGCATGATGATGGATTGACTGTCACTGCAGTGAGAGAAAATCAGCAAGCATCCTTAATGATGGCTAGTAAGATAGACAAATTTAGGGATGAAATTAGTGGTGAAATTAGGAGAATTAGAGTGTTACTTTCAACCGTTGTGTTGGGGGTAGCGTTTTGTTTATTCTATGAGTTGTATTTGGTGATGTTATAAGATATGTAAAATTGGAGATCTTTACTCATGATAGTGAAAAAAGTTCCTGATGTTGGCATGATATGTTGTGTTCCTTACATTGTTTTGGTTTTTTTTTTTTAATTTCTGATATATTAACGTAGACACGCATGCTTTGAACTTGTTACGGCCATCTGAAATGATTTTGATAACGTTTATCTATAGACAATGCCATTGAAAATGGACATGAATCTCTTTTTTCTTCTTAAGGATCCAATAATAAGCTGAATCCGTAACATGGTAACCTGATGGTTTGGTTTTTAATATATGAGTTTGTACCAAATTCAGAACAAGGTGTTGTTACAAGAGTGATAAAATTAACAATAAGTTGGAGAACACTTATATACATAGATGCTGCAGGTTCCAATGATTGTCACATAAGCCAAAAAAGACAATTATTGGCCACTCAAATCACACCCTCAAAACCAGCATAGCTAAGTCTACACTTAGACATACCATGAAAATGCATAAAAAAATACATGAGTTATGTATTTCTCTAAAGTATACCAAAAACAACAAAAAGCAACCATAACTAGTCTACGAAATTGGGGTCGAGTTACTGCTTCCACTTGAGATACCATTTTTTCCTCCGCTTGATGCACCTATCCTACCTCGACCTCTACCTCGACCTCTCCCTCTAACAGCTATGGCTTGGCCTCTAGCAATTGGAGTCAAAATACCAGGTGTGGGCATGAATTGCATAAACCGTGTGTTTTTCTCTGCACTAGCACCTTGTAGTGGATGAGGTGTAGTTTGAGAGTTGTGTGTGAAAGAAGTTGTAGTTGGATGGTTGGCAGATGATGTGCTTGGCTGCAGTGTTAGTTTAGTTGGAGGAGGTCGCCTAATACTTCTCCTTTTAACTTGTTTTTTGATTGTTGCATGGTTTGTTGGAGGTTGTGGTTGTGTGCTTGGTGGCGGCGGCATGGGTTGAGGCTGCTGCATTCCAAAGATCAAACAATTCAGATGAGTGACAAGCTATACAAGACAGATTAGCGAGTTGAATAATGCAATGCACTTACTTGTGCAGTGTGGGGTATTGCGGTTCTATTTCCCTCTTCAGTTGCCTCTTATTCAGCTTCTGCAGCTTCTAATATCTCCTTCCATTACATTTCAGCCAGCATATCCTCATCCTCATCATTTGCAGGCACTTGCGGTGCAGAACTTCCTTCATCCATTGCTTCCTTTCTCTTCTTACAACTTCCCTTATTGTGACCAGCCTAAGAAAAAAAGTAGTTATCATAAATTCAACATGAATCATAGGAATCAATAATTATAGAATTGAAATAATTTCACCTAGAATTGGACTTACATACCTGGAGACAGTATTTGCAGATAATAGTTCCAATCTTCCTCTTTGTTCTATGAGGGTCACTCTTCGCTTTAGGGCCATCATTTCTCTTGTCTCTCTTGGTTGTAAGTCTTCCAATTGATTTTTTGTACCGTAGTGGTAGAATGGGGGAGGGTGTCAAGGTGCTCCCAAAACTCCTTACTTAGAACTGGACGCATTAAAGTCTGATATACTGCATTGTATGCACCCATGTGAGCCAGTTGTGTACATACTCTTCAGGTCTTATGTTATGGTAAGCCAAAGCAGCACAGGCATTCTACATGGTAGCCCAGTGAGTTACCAAAGTCGACAACTGCATGTACCTTTACCAAGATCTACACTCACCTTCATCGGCAGACATTGCACCTCATACACATTTCCCGCGTCATCTCTGGTAGGCAGAGGCCTCCATTTGTTGCTCTCTCGCTTCTCCCTTTCTAATCTGCTCTGTTGGGTTGGGGTTAACCTTCCATTGTACCCAACTAAAACTTTTTTATTCCTTTCCATAATTCGCATTACGTAGCACCTTACTTCCTCCAACATGGTAATTATCGGTTTTTCCCTCATCGTTTTCACCCTGACATTAAACACCTCGCAGTTGTTGTTTGTGTAGTTGTCCATCTTAGGGTATTCATTAAAGTGAGCTCTGCTCCATTGTTTTAGACTAATCTTTTCCAAGTATTTCCAAGCTCCAGCATTGATCTTTTTTAGTCTATCCATGGTAGCATTGAAGTCTTGTGTTGTGGTTGCCTTAGCACAAGACCACATACACATTTTCAACTACAAGTCACTCCATTTCTTGCGAAAGTTTTGCCATATATACATGGCACAGAATCTGTGGTTGACATTTGGGTACATTTCTTGTACAGCAGGTATTAACCCCTGTAAGTATACAGTAAAATAAACAACTATCAATATTTGATTTTCAAATGGAAAATATTGCTAATTTTATGACATTTAAAGCAATTTTGTACCTAAACCAAATTTCAATAATCCACTTTCAGTGAGATTCTAAAACAGAATTCAATAATTATCTAGAAATTTTGTGCCTAAACCAGATTTCAATAATCCATTTTTAGTGAGATTCTAAAACAGAATTCAAATTAGACAGAGAATCAAATTGTCTAAAATAGAATTCATAACCAAAATAAGTCCCAATGACAGATTTCACCTACACATGAATCAATTGTCTATATCAGATTAAGTCCTATAATCATATATTCGAATTAGACATACATCATCATAACAGATTTCAGTTAGACAGAGAAGGTATTAACTTGCCATAACAGACTTAACAAGTAATTAAAACAAGTACCTTCTGCATATCTGACATGAAGTTAAACCTGTTTACCTCAAAATCTCCCACATCCTCCTAAAGTATCTCTAAAAACCACTTCCAACTATCTTTGTTTTTTAATTCTACAATTGCATAGACAATAGGATATATATGATTATTTGTATCCTATCCTATAGCTGTCAGTAGCTGACCTCGATAATACCATCTAAGGAAGGTCCCATCCAACCCTATCAATGGTCTACAACCACCCACAAATCCCTTCTTGCATGCATCAAAACATACATAGATCCTCAGAAAAAGATGATTTGAGTCATGCATAGGATTCGTGTGTATCCTTACTGTCGAGCCAGGATTAGTCTTCAGTATCTCGTTAGCATAATCATGAAGTATTGCATACTGTGCAATCTCGGAACCCTCAATCCTCTCCTTTGCCTTCTTCATAGATCTGTAAATTTTTCTCTCGTTGATTAGTACATCATACTCAGATCTGAAAAATTGTTCATCCTCTCTCACTGTTAAGTTTAGCAGAACTCTTATCCTCTCCTCTAGCTCATTTATAACCCATTTTTCGTCTGCTGACTTACAATGATTGTCTCTACTGCAGGTATGTTTGTTTACAAAGGTCTTTACTTAATAACTTGCTGAAAATATTCTCTTAGCACAGTATATTTGCCAAGGACAGTCCTCATCGTAGCATATAGTCTTGGATCTGGTGGAATCACAATGAGCAAAGAATATGCTTCTTCCAATGTTTATATTGAACTTCTGGATTGCCTTCCTAAACTGGTTGAGAGTTTCGAACTCAATACCCAACTCCAACCGCACCTGGCTAACAGAGGCATCGGCATTGCTATGAGAAAAAACTGAAGTGTCGTCAGTATCTTCATCACTTGCTATGCTATGCAAGTCCTCTGACTTATAGCAATGACATCCAACATTATCGTTAGAAAAATCCTCCTCATCAACCAGTACATAGAAGGTTGGAGGCTTGTCCGGGTCAGGGTTCCAAATGAAGGATTGTCCTGTAAGGGGAGGTCTCTTTGTTGACTTGTTCACCTTTGGCCGTCTCTCAACCTCATCTGAAGGATTAGTTTGATTATTTTGGAGAGTCCTATTAGAGTCAGAGGGTGGAACTGACTCAAGGATTGATTATAAAAGTGGATTCCTATACGGATATGGGATGTATTGGGTTTGTTGTTCAAGTGCAACAGGCTCAGAGACATTGTCTTCAGAGGGGGGAATTGGGTCTGAACCATCAGTATGTATTAGTTGTTGGTTATACTCAATAGGTGGCTGGGAAGGTTGAGACTGAGTTGATAGTGGCACATCCGGTAGGACAGGTGTTGGGGGAGGCTGAGAAATTTATCTTGCATCAGGTGATGATGAATGTGGTGGATCTCCTAAGTGTTGGGGCAGTCTGACACTATCCTCATTCTGGACCTCAACATCAGCTTGGTTATTGTCTTCATGGGCCTCTTCTTTGGGCTGGGCCTCACCCCTTTCTTGGGCCTCCTTCACAACCTGGACATGCCCTATTATTTCAGCATCGTCATCATCTTTCACTACTATCAATCTTCTTCTTGGACTCTTCTTGGGAGTTGGAACCCTTTTAGCATAGCTCTTTATTCTCATCTTTGATGGAGTTGATGAGCAAATATTTTATACGCTTTTTTGCATCATTTTCATATAGTTTTCATTATATTTTGTTTAAGTTTTATTAAGTTTTCATAGGTTTTAGTGCAAAATTCATATTTTTGGATTCTACTTTGAGTTTGTGTGTTTTATGGTAATTTCAAGTATTTTCTCGCTAAAATTGAGGAGATTGAGCAAAAGTCTGATTCAGAAGTAGAGAAAGGACTGCAGATGCTGTCAGGATCTGACCTCTGTGCACTCGAAGGAGCTTTTCTGGAGTTACAAAAATCCAAATGGCGTGCTCTCAATAGCTATAGAAAGCTAACATCCAGGACTTTCTGGAAACATATAATAGTCCATACTTTGCTTTGGAAATGAAGGTCCAAAACTGGCGTTCAACGCCAGTCACCAGCCCTATTCCTGGCGTCCAGCACCCACAGGGGAGCAGCTGGGGTCCAACGCCCAAAAGGAAGCCCAGGGGTGGCGTTCAACACCTTTAAGGGGTACTAGCTCGTGGGAGACATTCAAGCTCAGCCCAAACACTCACCAAGTAGGCCCCAGAAGTGGATTTTCGCACTACAAGACTAGTTTATCTTATTTTTTGTAATCTTTAGTTACTAGACTAGTATATATAGAACAAAGATCACCATTGTTAGAGATCGTTTGCCCATTCGAACCTTTCATTATTATTTTCTATACAGTATGAGTCACTAACCTCCTAAGGTTAAGGTTAGGAGCTCTGCTGAGTTTCATAGATTAATAATATTACTGTTCTAATTCAATATGTCTAATTCTATTCTCTTATGCAATCTCGTTCTTCATCTTATGAATTGAGGGTGACCCGTGACAATCACCCTTGTTCTACATGGGTTTCGTGCTATTCCTGACCCGAATAGCGTTGAACTAAAGCTAGAGATTGCATTGCGGATTCTAATAAAGCATCTGAGCAACTTTGGATATGTGATATGAAACCCGTTGAATATGGGTGTGTGAGGTCTCTGTGGTGTTAAGGCTAGAGTCAGAAAAGCAGCACTTTCTGATTCGGAAGATCTGCCTTGTCTGTGGCACCTTGAGTATGATTGTGAAGGGGAGTGGATTGCTTAGAGCTTCATCTTCTGCTACAGTGAGAAACCTAGAGATGGCTTGATGAGAGGACATGAGTCACTTCAACATGGTGGATTGCTGCAGTAAAGGAGGTTAACTTGATGAGAGGACATGAGTTAATTACTTACAGCTGCCATTGAAGGAATCACAAGGTTATTGAAGAATATAGTAAAAAAAGTTAATCCAGAAAGACAAAGCATCTCCGAAGCCTCAACCGTTCTCATACCATTAAATTCTTATCTATTTAGTAACGTTCTATTTATCTGTTTTATATGCTTTTCATGACAAACTATAATTTCTATCTGCCTAACTAAGATTTGCAAGGTATCCACTGCTTGCTCAAACCAACAATCTCCGTGGGATCGACCCTCACTCACCTGAGGTATTACTTGGACAACCCGTTATACTTGCCGGACTATCTGTGCGAATTCTACAGAGTCAGTTTTGTGCACTAGGAGTCACATTCTTCTCAACTAGCACAGGCTGATCCACCGGATGCTCAGTATAGACATTAATTTTGTTACCATTCCTCACGGCTGTCTCATACATTTTAACTATGTCTATATCAGTCCTTAGTAACCTCAACCTATCATCAAACTCCTTCCCAGGTTCTAGCTAGTAAAAGCCAGCAATAGATGTATATCCAATGTCCTTCAATAAATCAGATATGAAAAAACCATTCAAGGTATCAACATTAACCCTCCCAATCTCTGTTACTTCTTCGCCAATGTAACTAACCTTCCCACGTGGCCCTCTCTCAAACCGTCCTCTATGATTAATGGACAGTTATATGGATGATGGCCATTCTTGGAAGTAAAATTAAACAATACAATCAAAGAAAATATTTTCTGTAACTGCAACTAACACAAATCCTCAACCAACTATTCTAACAACTCTCAAACACATAAAATTAATCACATGGTTTGATAAGGTTTTAGAATCTGTCTAATTAGTGGCAATGACATATGAAATTTTTCAACAATTACAAAGATGTACCTCTATTCTTCACGAATGAAAGGGAGTGACGTCTTTGCTGTCCCCGAGGAAACGCCTAGTATGAGGCTCTCCTCGCTAATCTATGCACGATGAGAGTATTACATGTTAGTGGTGATCAATTGGGAGTGCTCCGGTCGTCTTCTCCGATTTGGGCATGGAGCCACGATGAATCTCTGCTAGGGCACAGAAGAATCTCCCGCGAAATGTGCTTCTTTTTCCAAACCCTTAGTGAAAACAAACGTTTAGTTCCACGTAGATAAGGCTTTTGGAGGATTGGAGAGTCACATAGGATCAGATAACCATGAACCAAGTGCAGATCCAAGACAGGCTACTTTTGTCACATGGAGGGCATCTTACGTGGATACAAGTTTAGTTTCGATCTAATGTGGGTACATATGTCAGCGTTTTCATCTTTCATTGGTACAAATAGTCATTTATTCTATATAATAAATTGAAACATTTTTTACTTTTAACGTATTTGTTTATTTTATTTTAAAACATAAATGTCAATAAGAAAATATCTCCAATTTGAATTCAAATAAAATATCAAAAAAATCAAAACGAATAAGAATAAAAATTCAACTTTTATGTTTTAGTTCAAATTTAAGAAAATCTACATTTTTTATAAACTTGTGAATTTAAAACGGAATAATAAACGATTTCTAAAAATTTATTAAAAATCATTCTTTGATTCATTAGCATCTAAAAAATTATTACCGAGACTTTATTTGATGTTAAAAAATTAATATAAAATATAGCCTTTCAAAATAGCATAGGAGTTAAAATTTAAAATTTTTCAAAATCAGAAATAACGAATAGTTATACAATATAAAATAACCAACTACATTTATACAATATGTAATTTAATTTAAAAAATAATTAAAACATTATATCAATTAATTATCATTTCATTTATGAAATTAAGTGTAGAACTTATACTTTGACCACATGCTCTGAAAAATTCAAGTTTAAATTAGAAGTAATGTATAAGTTTTAAAGTTAATATCCAAATGTCAATAATAAACTGTATAAATAGTAAATAGAATCAATAGTAAATTAAATTAGATCCAATTTATTCTACAGCATATATATAATAAGTCGAATCTAATTTATTCAATTTATTACTATTATAATTAAATCAAATCTTTACATAAAAATATTCTACAACAGGCGTATAATAAAATTTGGTTTAAGATATTTACGTAATTTTAAACCCTATTTAGTTTACTAGTGTAAACTACCCTCAAGTTAATTTAAGGATGGGAAGTCTGTCAAGTTTCATCATACAAGTCTACACAGAAAGTATAGTATTGTATGGTTCTGGCCTCTGAGGCTGAGGCCCAAACATTGTCGATGATGGTCCTGATCCATCATCATCCATGGCACTATGTCACATTCAAGGGACATTATGTCATCATCATCATCATCCACCTTACCCACCAGGACCATTACATTACACATGGTGACTCTCTTCAACTCCTCCTGAGTCCTGACTCAGCTCCGCGTGTCATGATTTGAACTTAACCACTTTGGGGGAATGGAATTTGAACCCGTAACCATAAGCGGGACTCATGAAGTGGCCAAGTCTAAATTTTTGAGATCACTCCATACATTTTCAAAACACTAAAAATTATTTACATTAATTATCTTATATACACAGCTTCTACAAGTCGTTAAAGGTAACATTTCCAAGCTCTTTAAACCCCATTTTTCATTTGAACAAACAGTACCAAACTACCAATCTAGCTACTTCATCACCCATTAATTGATCAACTGTTAGCCTTAATTCTTAACAAGCGCAACCATGTCCACAAATAATTATCTTCATTCATTATATCAACAAATGTCATGACGTGGCATATACTAACTAATAGCATGAATAATCTAGTAGTGGTATCTCATTTTCAAAACTCACCAAAAGAAGAAGACTCCAATAATATACTATACCCCATTCCAACAATATCAAGGTAACCGAACACACAATTTACCAATGTATATCAATCAAAACATAAAACAAGCAAAATAATAAAGTTAGTTACTCAAGCTCCTTAGTAATTAAGGTCAAGCCCAAACCAAATTGAGTAATTGACCTCCTATTAAAAGTAAAAAAAGAAACCAAAAAATTACATCACGTAATTATACCATCCTAACTTGTTTTCCACACTTTGAATTCAGTTTCCAATATTCTTTGCTCTTTCCCTACGTTAAAAGTTAAAACTCCCAAAAAAAAAGGTAAAAGAGGAATTCCTTATTCCTTCAGGGATTTCAAGGAAGATGAAAGAGATTTGGACTGTTATCTTGATCAGACCAGTGAGTGTGGGTCCAGTAACTTTGATCAACGGCGCTAGTAAGATCAAACAAATCATGATCATGATCAGAACCATCACCACCAGCTGCATGCCAATCCAACGGTCCACATCCTCCGTTGCCAACTTTCCCATTCTGCAGCGACGACAACTCAACAGGACCCGTCTGATCCAGCATCAACGGCTCCGTTGCAAACTCCTGATTATTATTATTATTATTATTACGCCGATCGTCGCTTCCATTTCCGATAACTTTCTGCTGCAGCCACCCGCCATCATCGTTACCGAAACGAAACGACGTCGCATCGAGAACGTTAACATTGTTTTCAAAACCAAACGACATCGTTTCGTTTGCTGAACTCATAAGGCTCGTGAATGTTCCTATGTCAGAGAAGCCACCGTAATAACCACCGCCATCAGTGAAGTTAGAGTTATTCACGTTCTCGTCGGGGACCGGATTCTTGCTCAACGCAGCGTTTGACGTCGCCGCAGACGCCGCCTCCGTGGTGGCGGAGCTAGTGGCGATGGCGGTGAGGCTGGAGCTTTCGCTGCCAGAGTTCGAGTTCGAGTTCGAATTTCCCTCCGGCAATTGCGGTTGCGGTGTTGTTGTTTCCGGAGCGGCTTCCAAAGAGGAGGAGCAGTTGTTGTTGTTGCTTTTCTTGGACTTCGCGTTGGAGCGCTTGGATTTGGATTTCCGACAACCTCCGCCGACGGGGACGTTACGGAGGACGCCGCCGTTGGTCCAGTAGCGGCGACAGTTCTTGCAGAAGTGGCGCGGCTGAGAGAGGTTGTAGTTGTTGTAATAGCAGAACTTAGTGTTGAGCGAATCACAGCGAGGGCACTTCAACGGTTCCTGGTGCTGGTTGTGAGGCCTGAGCCTCCTGTCTCCGACTCCTCCGCCGAAAAACCTGCCACCAGCGGGGGCGGTGGAAGGTGAGTCTTGCATTTTGAAAAAGAGAAGGTTATATTTGGTGAGTGTGGTGATGAATTTGTATTGTATTTTATTGTATTGTGGAATGTGAAGGAAGAAGTAAAAGTCTAGAAGAGAAGGAATTGTGTCTCACTGACAAATATCCCTGCGCTCCACCTAAGATGTCTCAATCAATCTATCTTCATTTCTTTAATTTTTTTTTATGGTGATCATATATTATATTTTCAACCTGGAATGACAGTAATAACCCTACCGGCACCGCCATACTAACGACAATGTATATGAGGAGATGTATAGCCAAGTAAGTAGCAACAACAACGGGCACGTTTGGATATTAGCTCAAAAGAATGTGATAAAAGATGTTTGGTTGATAGGATAATTATTCTGTAGTAGTTCAACGTCGGTGAAGAGTTCCATGTGTGCATCAGTGCGTGGCTACGGCATTTGTCGGACTTGTGGTACTTGTAGAGTTGGAAATGACAAAACTAGTTATTGAGTTCATACTCAAAATAGTTTTTAAAATTCGATTTTTAATTTAAATTTTTTTTCACTTTTAAATCAATTTAATTTATATTTTAAATTTTTAAGGTATTAATTAAGTTAATTCTTTCATTTATTTTTATCATTGAAAAAATAATATGTTACGTTTTATTGATATTTAGTTCAATTTTTTATTAATTTTAAAGCATTTTTACTACACTTCAATTTCTTTTACTCTCAGTCTCTCACAGACAATTAGAAATTTACTACTCATTTTCAGATACCATTACACCATCAGAACTCACTTCAGCAGTTCGGTCCACCTCCATTCACCGTCAATACACATCGCCGCCTTTGCCAAGCCTCATGCCAAATCCTCCGCGTCGTTGTGTGCTTGCATGTCGCTGCTCTCTTTCGTCTGTGCTTAACTGCTTCTGTCTCGCCGTGCCTCTGCCGGTGCGTGCTCGAGGTCTCGAGTTGTGTGTTTCAAGTTCCTGTAACGTGTCATGGTTATCCACTATCACTGCATCTAACGCCTTGTTTGCTCGCGAAAATCGTCTTTGTCCTCCATTTCTGCTCGCCTTAGTTGCTTGTGTTGCCGTATCCCCTTCCATTACTGAGTGTTCGAGTTGCGCATAGTTGTTATTGCTCGTCGTTTATGGGTGTTGCTGTTTGTACTATACAACTTATCTGTCTGTACTGTTTGATTTTATCGCTGTAACAACAATTAATAAATAAACTTTCTTTTAATTATTCTGATATTCTATATTATTTTTAATAGTTGATTCATTGATGTTATTTCTGTTAATTTTATTATTGATTGATTTATGAATTTGACTAAAATATAACAAAAGAAAAGAATATTAAAATGAAAATGTTTAGAGGTTCATATTAAAGATTAACAAAGAGCAATGAAATTTCATTGTTGAAACTTGATTTAACATATTTAACAAATTTAAGTAGATGAATCAAGTAAATCATGTCTTGTATAACCATTACCCTAATATGCTAAAAAATTTGGGATTTTTGTGAATGAGTTGAAAAAGGTGAGAGATATATTGCTGAAGTTGAGGCATAATTTTATCATAGTCCATCATTACTACCGGTTTCAATTTTGTGAAAAGTGCCATTATATCCGCATATAATTGAATTCACAAATTGAAAGAATAATGAATTAATAGAAGGAGACGATAAGAGAGTAACCTAATTGAAGATGACACTTTAAAAAAGGTTTGAAGCGTGTCATGTCATTTTTCTGGTGACGAAAATAGATGAAAAGGGTCAGTTTAAGTCATGCTTTAAAGTTTTAAGGTATAAATTAGGTCATTAAAAATTAGAGCGCCAAATTGAGTCGGATCAAATTTCAAAAGTCATTTTGAATATTAACTTGTTAGTTATTAGTATAAAAAATTATGAGATTAATTTTGACACTAAAAAATATTATACTGTTTTCTAATCATATTTATTTTTCTGTCTTTAATGCGATAAATATAAAACATAATTATTTTTTGACGTAAAGCATAATTAAATATACATATAAAATTTTTTATATTAATAATATACTAAAATTAAATTCTAAAAATATTTTAAATAAACATCTAAATTAGTTTTCAAATAATAATATTTATTCTCTATAAATCTTTGAGAATTTTTCTAGTTGGACATATTGGTTTTTTGTTATTTTAAAGGGACTAATTTGTTTTATAATAATATACTTTTTTAGAGATCTAATTATCTTATAATAAAATTTATTAAGAACTTATGTAACTTATAAACTCTAATTTTTTGGTTTATTTTGTGTTTAATTTCGGAAATTTTATTAACTTATCTCACATTTATTCAATGAAATAGCATGCTTGTAATTCTCTCTAAATTTGTGCTTAAGAGTGAAAATATGCTTTTTAGCCCTTAAATTTGCCAATTTTAATTCACTTTAATTTCATTCGAGCCTTGATATGTTTGTTGAGTTATTTCAGATTCATAAGCCAAGTATTGGATGGAAGAAGTGAAGAGAAAAGTATACAAGTTGGAGAATTCATGAAGAAATGAGCATTTGGAGAAGTCAAGGCCACGCGCATGCGTCATCCATGCGTACGCGTGAGAGGAGATCTGCCAGCGACGCACACGCGTCACCCACACGCACGTGTGAGGAGGGAATTTGCAAGGCGATGCGCACGCGTGACGCTGATCACGTGACCTCATTAAAGTGAATATACTGGGGGCGATTTCTGAGCTTTCCAGGTCCAAATCCAACTCATTTATGAGGTTATTTGTTGCAGAATTCAAGATTGGACAAAGGAAGAGCAATTAGTTAGTGTAGGAAGCATGCCTTAGGTTAGTTCTAGAGAGAGAAGCTCTCTCTTCTCTCTAGAAATTAGGGTTCTTAGTTTACTTTCATCTTAGATTTAGGTTTAATTATTTGTTTTGGTTTAGTTTCCTTTACTTTTCCTTATTGATTTGTTTTAATTTCCTTAGTCCCTCTTGTTAATTTTTCTTTTATGCCTCTTTTTAGTTTATGAACACTTTTGTTGATTTTAATTTCATTTAATGCAATTTGAGATTTTATGTTCTTTTCTTGCTTCTTTGACTTGTTATTGTTAATTTCTTGCATTGGGTAGTGGTAGATTTTATTTTTCCTTACAATTTTACCATGCTTTTATTTTATGTCTTCCAAGTGTTTGACAAAATACCTGGTTGAATGTTAGAGTAATTTTTTGAGCATTCTTGACTTGAAAAGATAAATTAGGCAATTTTGAGTCATTAATACCCAACTCATATTGGTAATCTAGAGTTGTTTGTTAATATTGTTTTCATTAACTCTAATCTCTTGCTAATTTAATTAGTAAGTTGATTAGGACTTTTGGATTGAGATTAACTAGTCTTATTTGACTTTCTCTCAATGTGAAGATAACATTATACCTTCTTATGTTGAAGATGACTTAATAGGATTAACTATTTTTAATCATTGTATGATGATTAATGACTAGGATAGAAAGTCTATATGTTCAATTCTTACCATGAATGTCTCTATTACTTGCTTCTTTAGTTGCTTGTTTTATATTTCTTGCTATTTTAATTTCTTGTTTTTATCAACCCAACCCTTGCATCTCATAACCAATAATTGAGTATTTGATTGTAATTTTTAGGAAGAACAATTTGAAATTAATACTTTCGGTTATTTTTATTAAGTTGGACTTATGACAACCAAAATCTAAACTTTGATTGAGCATTACTTATCGATTTAAAACTATACGTTCAACGAAATTATTTTCTCTAACCGAAAAAAAATTCTAAGCCGAAAAATTTTGCTCTTTCAGTAACTAAAATCATATTAAAAATTTAATTAAAAGTGATAAAAAAAACCAATCTATACAGCAAAAGCAATTATCGATGAGTTCTAATGAATAAAAATATATAAAATGTTTTGGAGATTAATTTAGATGTTTATTCAAATATTTTTATAAGAAAATGATACACGAGACGTCAATAATGTTATATCAAGTAATTTATTTAAATAAGTTAAATTATTTAATATTTTTAGTTATTAATTTTATATAAAAATATTTTTATGTGAATAATATTTATGACAAAATATTTTAAAAAAATAAAAATAAAAACATGAAAATTTATTTCAGCATGAAATAACGACGTAGATGAGTTTATTTTATATCAAAGTGTTTTTATCGCATTTAATTTGTATATTTTTTAAAGGTATTTTTATATGTAAATTTGTTTAAAAAATATTTGTATCAACAATTAAATTTTGAGGAGATATTTTTAGTAATTTACTGTTTTAATTGTTAAACTAACATTTTTAAATGTGTATATTTATTAAAAAAATCATAAATGACCAACGTTTTTTCTTATTTTTGTCGAATATTTTAATTAACATTAATCAATTTTTCATTTATTTACTTAACTATTATTTCCATAATATTTCTCCCTTACAGTTTTGGATGTGTAAATTTTGTAATTTTCATGCACAAATTTTGAATTTTGGTTGTATGCCTTTAGGGTTTTGGATATACCAATTATATATTGTATATTTGTAATCCTAAAATTTTAAGGTTTAATTATTTGCAAATTCTTATAGTTTTATCGAATTTTTAACTAAATTTTTATATTTTTTTTAATTAGATTCTTATACTATAAATATTTTTTTAATTTAGTCTCTTTTTAACGTTAAACGTTAAAAAAATGCTGGTAAATTGTGAAATTACTTATATACCTTTGTCTTTCACCTATAATAGATTCATATTTCTTTGAGATTTGTTCTCTTTTCGGTTTTTCTCTTTTACTTTCTCTAAGATTTCTACACACATAGGAATAGGAATACAATTATACGAATATGGATCAAAGTCAATGAACTTCTTTTATTCTCTTTACGAAAAATTGTGTTTCGAAGAACTCTAACTCCAAAAAAAGAAGATACATGTGTTTCTATGGAGAAGCACTAATTGTGCTCCTTTCATCGGCTGTGTCTAACTATGATAGGAGGTATGCTGCTTGTGGGAGGATGTCAAAATATAATTTCTTTTGTGTGGATTGATGATAATAACAACGGTTCGAAAAATGGGTGACAAAAGAAAAAAAGGATATGAGGGTTTACTGATTTTGTAGTGACACTCTAATTCTTCAAACTTTTGAAACAACAAAAAATCATAATAAAAAATTTATTTCTTACCCTAATAGAATATGCAAATTTTTTGAATAGGTTAATGAAGGTGATGCAACAAGAAGAGAAAGCGTGTCTGTTGGCTGTTGCGGTTGGAGTTGTGGGAACCTAAGATTTTGGTAAGTTAGAGGATGAAATGAGAAAATTAGATGCACAAGAAAGAAAGATAAAGAGAACTAAGTATGGAGATAGAGAGATTGATTGTGGAAGCTGGACAAATAGATGCTTGTGTGGGTAGATTGTGTGATGAGTTAAATAATGTTCAAGAACAATTTGAGAGATTGAAAGACAATATGAAAAATCAATGCAAAATGCTATATATGCTATATATGTTTTTGATAGTCCTAGTAATTACAATGTAGTTTGTAAGGGTTTAAAGTTACTTGTATTGTTTAAGGTATTATTCTAATGTAAAAAATTATACAACTTCAATCCAATTACGATTAATTATGTTTAGTTTGATTAAATTTTACCTTAATGTCTTTTGTTTGAATATAACAATAAACACAGTTGAAAATTTTTGAATTCAATCTTTAATTTTAAATCATATGTCCATAAGTTATACAAAATCAGTGACTATATAATATGCCACATGTCTAAATAGTCCTTAAATAATGGTCCTTTAAACCAAATGTCCACAATATAAACAAAAAATATAAAAGAACATAAACATAAATACAACATTACACAAATCTCACATAATACACAAGTATGAAAGACATAACAACAGGTTAAGAGTGCTAATCTTTTGTTGATCAGACATAAATACCTATTTCTTTCTACTGATATGACCAATATCATCCAACAATAAGTTAATAAACCAATTCCAACTGTCTCTGGTAGGGGTGTACATGGTCCGTCCCGACCCGAAGACCCAGTCCAGCTCCGAACACTTTAGGTGCTAATTTAGTGTGATTTCATCGGGTCTAGGGTCGGATAAGGGTCTCAAAGATAGACCCGGTCATTATTTCGGGTCGGGTCCGAGCCATAACTCGGGTCACCCGAACTCGGCCCGATGGCCCGGTCATCATACACAATTAATATTTTATGTTGGATAATGGCTATTCTTATATGGAATTTAAATATTGTAAACCTTAATATTTTGTGCTATTAGTCATTTATAGGATTATAAGTTAATGTTTTATGTTTAAAATGTATAAGACTTTACACTAATGCATAATATTGTGTTATTTGTATTGATTTAAATATTTGGTGTTAGACAATATTAGTATTGATTATGGTTATACTTTAATTTTAGAGAAGAGTTGGTTCTTGTTATATTTTTTTAAGTGAATTTTACTATGTGAATTGTGAAATAAAGGTTGGAGATTAGGTGATTTTTACATGCTAAAGACCCGGTTTTCACCTGATTTTTACCCAGTTTTCACCCGGCCAGAATGTGCGTAGGTTTCATCGGGTAAAGGATCGGGTTAGGGTACAAACATTAGGCCCGGTCTATATTTCGGACCGGGTCTGGGTTAAGCCAAACTCGGTATGGCTCGACCCATGTACACCCCCTAGTCTCTGGACTCAGCCTCTACAGTAACAACATCAATTGAAAAATAGTTATCGTTTGGATCTCTTCCAACAACCACAAAAAATTGTTGACCATGATCACCCTTCAAGTGACAACCATCTATCCCTATAATAGGCCTACAACTAGCTAAGAATCCTTGCTTCACAGCATCAAGGCACATGTATATCCTCCAAAATTTTGGCTGGTGAGTAATTGAAGGCCTGTCAACCAAAATCTGAGTACTAGATCCGAAATTTGTCCTCATAATCTCTGTACAATAATCTCTTAGCTTGGCATATTACAGAATGTCCCTGCCATGTACTTTTTTCTTCATCTTTTTCCTCACTCAATAAGTCTTTGTAATTGAAATATTAGCCATGTGTTTGTCCGCTAGAATAGTCTGAATCACTATTGCAATCTTCATCTCTTCTCCTCTACTAATGTTGGTAACAATCTTATGTGACACCCAACTACTTGATGCAAGTCTACCACTGTAATTTCATCCACAAGTGTACTTTTTATTCAGAGTCTTCAGCCGAATGTAATCAGAATCACCAACCTTGGATGCAAATGTCATCCATTTACACTTTCCTTTCTTCCTTCTATAACCCACTCTACATCTCACCTTATCATTCTTGACATTCCTAATATCCCTTCCATTCAACAAAACATGCTCTCTATTTACATTCTTAAACTGAGTGAGTGACTTGAATTCCAACCTCACTTTAAAGTCATAGTCTCTGCTCATCTCAGCCTCATTATATTTAGGGTACCTTCTCTTTTTAATTATATCATCTGAATCTCCCCCACAGCTATCAATATTTTCAATTTTGTAACCCTCAGAAATTTCTCCAACTTCAATATCGTCACCAACAGCAGCATCATGAACAACATGATCATCCCCAGCAGCTTGACCATTATCATCTTGATTTAACGAGCCATTGAACCCCTCAAAAGTATTTGAAGCTCCACCATCATTTTCATTTTCAACTTCAAAACCAAAATAATCCTCGTGATCTCCATCATCGGCACTATCATCAAATCTATCCTCCTCATTATATGGCTCTGATTCACTTTCAACATCTACTTTTATTAAACCATTGTCACTATACTCAACTTCAGTTGGCACATAATAATTATCATTTGAAATTATCTCAACACCATTACCTTTCCTACATCCATCAACAACATAGTACTCCAAGCAATGCTTAATAGTTTGTGACACTAATTGTAAGGCCCGATTAATTAACGGCTAATTAACCCATAAATGAGAATTTATTCTAGAAAGCCCAAAATGTGATTTTTGTGGCTAAATGTGATAGAGGAGATTGAGACGAGAATTTTGGTACCAGTTTTATAGATATCGGACTAAGATTGGACCGAACGGGCCAAACCGGGCCAACCGGACCCAAAGTGGGCCCTTGGCCCAACATAACTAAACCAAAACCCTAGTTTTCAGCATTCTCTCTCCTCATTAAACACACTCACACATTGGAAATGGAGGCCATGGAGGGAAGAACACTCTCTCAAGTTCTTTCTCTCACTTAATCATCAAACCACCATAACTTTTGATCTAGAGCTCTGATTGCCGCTCCATTTGCGGCCACGCGTTCACCGCGGAGAGCTCTACAAAACCCATACAATTAATATTGAGGTAAGCCACATTTTGCTCTTCGAAATTCCAGCCTTGTTTTCGAGTTTTATGAGCAAAAATGTTGAGATTTTGGGCTCTTTGATGTTATAGGACCCAACTCTTTTGAAGGAGAAGGTTAATCTTATCTCCTTGGACCTTGGGTGTGGTAAGATTCTCAACCCTAGTGTAATTTATTGTTCTATAATGTTTGGGTATTGAGATGTTGTGTATGGGTATGATGATTGTGGCTTAGGTTGTGTATGTGTGAATTTTGGAGCTTGATTGTTGATATTGAAAAGCTTAAAAAGGGACTTAGTGGTGAAAAATCTGTTCTTGAAGGTGTTGAGGCCTTGAGAGCTTGAGAAAAAGTGGTTTGGAAGTGCTCCGGTTGAGCTTGGGAAATCGGCTAAGGTATGGTCTCGGTTTCTCGTATCTGATATGTAATGTGGTAGGAAATACTTAGGCTAGAGGCCCTAAGATAGGCATTGAATTGTTGATGTTGTTGGATGGTTGAAATATATGATGTGGTCATATATGTGATGATGATTATTGATGCCTTGATGGTATGATGTATGAGACATATGCATGTTGTGATATATGCTTGATGATTGGTTATGGTTGAATTGTGGATTGAACCATGTTGATGGTGAGTATGACATTGATTGTGTAAAATAATGATTTATTGGAATTGGTGTTGTTGAAAATTGGCATGAGGAAGAGTATATGATACGTCAATGTATTTGAGTTTGAGCCACTTGGGTGAAGTGGGTTAAAATGATGGGATAGTGATTTTGGTGAATTGTGGTAAAGTGTCAATGTGTGAGTTGAAGAGGCTTGATGTTGAATTTGATATATTTTGATTGATTTCAAAGAAAAGGGATGAAATTGGCATGTTTTGATTGATTTTGAAAAGAGTTGAAAATGGCTTGTTTTGAAAATGGCACTTTGTGGTTTTGTATGAAAAACATGGTTTTTGGGCATACTTTGATGAGACATATCTTGGACTACAGATCTCCGTTTTGTGCCAAATTTATTTAGAAATGAAATTGGATTCGGGATGTCCATGCCGTTCGAAGAACGGGTGAAAAACGATTTAAAATGAGAAAGTTATGTCCGTTGGAAGATTGGGGGTTGAATCTGTGAATTCTGCAGCTTTTAACTTAGAAAATTTTTAGCAGAATGACCCCCCGCGCGTAGACGCACTTGGCGCGTACGCGCCGTTTTTCTCAAAAACGCCATCCACGCGTGCGCGTGGTGTGCACGGGCGTGCCGATTTGCTGCACCCAATGCCCAGTCATTTTCCAGAAAGTTGTGCCAAAACTGTGCCAGATTTGTGCCTGGGGCACGAGAGTACCCACGCATACGCGTGGCTGACGCGTGCACGTCGATTGGCTAATTTTCAATCCACGCGTTAGCGTGCATGACGCATACGCGTCTATGAGTTTTGTGGTCATCCACGCGTGCGCGTGGAGTGCGCGTACGCTTGGCCCCGTTTTCATCCCAAAGTTGATTTTTGAGTTTTAAAAGCCAAATCTCATACTTCTAAGCCTCCGATCTCACCATTTATGTCTTAAATCATTATGATATGCCTAGCAATGGGAAAAGGAGTTAGGAGATGTGGTAACTTACGAGTGAAGTAAGGAAAAAATGAATGATCAATGAGGATCAAGCATGATTATGTGAGAGGCGGAGGATGGCGGTGGAAGTGCTTGTTATGCCATGGGCCAAAGGGCCGTAATTGTTAATGAAATGGCTGGTTATGAATTTAACCGTGAGCCGGATGGCTAGATTATTGCCGTGTTACGGCGGAGCCATGATTATGGCTAGTATAAATGCATATATGCTGTTGAATGAATTGTGAATGTTGCACTTCCACTGTTGGAGATGAGAGTTTCCCTAGAAGGAAGCAGTGGCTAGCCACCACGTGCTCCAGGTTGAGACTCGAAGTTCTTCTGACCCTATGTCCTAAGTGTGGCCGGGCACTGTGAAAGACCCGGATGAGCTCGCCCCCGTAAATATTCACCAGTGAGGGTGATGGATATGGATCATAATTATGATCAAGTTTATGATGAGTATAACTCAAGTTGGGGATGCGCGACAGAGGGACAGTCCAATGGTTAGCTACCAGGACTTGTCGGGTTGGCTCTATAACCGACAGATGATATCATCAGCCACTAGGGACAGGCATTCATCATATGCATACTATATGAATTGTTTGAGATTACCTATTTGACTGCATATTACTTGCTAATTGTCTAAATGCCTTATTTGTTCCTATTTGTATATTTCTTGTTTGATATAACTGTGTTTGCTATATTATACTCCTGCTGGTGGTTGGGAGGTCTAAAGGAATTAGAAAGGGAAGTATTAGTTAGACTGAAGAATCTTTAGTCAGGTGCCCTTTATGGTTTAGCTTGTTTATAAGCCTTTGATATTATCTGGAGGAATTTCTAGGATTGCCTTTGGCTTTCCTCTATTATTATGTATTATATATGTGGAAGCTGTTACCATGCTGAGGACCTCTGGTTCTCACCCATGCGAATTTTGTGGTTTTTAGATACAGGACGTGAGGTTTCTCGCTGAGGCCTACTGGAGACTTCTGGTTTAGCAAAGATCCTTTGTTCTTGGGGACTCTGTTTAGTTTATATGTTTTGCTTAGATACTTTTATCTCCATTAAATAATACAAACTGGGATGACTTCTCTTATGGGAGATTTTGGAGAATAGGTTTCTGTATTTGTGTCCCTTTGGGTTTCCTTTGGGGTTTTTCTTAATTTATCATATATATATATTGCTATACTCGGACCGGTTATCTTCGCAGCCAGATTTTGAGTCTTGATATTCCTATTTTTGACACTCCTTTGTATATATATAATATCGCGCTGGTTTATCCTTGTTCGTTACGTTATCGTTCGGAGCGTTGCGTTTTCGAGTTGCGATTTTTTTTGTTTACCCTTTTTTTTCTACAAAGGCTCCTAGTTATAATTAATCATTCATACTACTATACGTACTAAATTTTTATTTTATAGGTCGTAATACCTTGCCATCTCTGAATTATGACTTAAGCATAAGACTCTGTATGGTAGGGTGTTACACTAATAACCTACTCATTCTCATGTCATCTCCATCACTCGTCAACTCTCTAAGACCTAAGTTTAATTAATAGCTTGGTTTACATTACCATATCTTAGCATAATCTTTGTACCCTAACTTTCTCAGTTCACTAACTATTTCTTGTAGACTCCATTCATCGAGCTCAAAATGCAAGTCTTCCAAATTCTCCATCACTATACCAAGAAGAAAGAAAAAGAAACCTAATAAACCAACATCATCATGGCAATAACAATCAACAATTAACAAAATTCATAAACTAATTCAACAATTAACTAAAGCCCTGCATATTCATATTCATAAACTAATTTAGAAATCAATTCAAGATTTCAATTCAATCGGTGCCATATTTTTTCTAATAAGCTCATAAACTATTATATCAATAAAATTCACATATGCTTAAAATAAAGGAATTAACCTTAAAAAACTAAAAAATATTTAAATTATCACCTGTTGTTGCAGAGACAGAACGTGGGGACGACAAGTAGCAGTTTAGGTAGCAAGGGAGAGATGGAGGTTTGGTGCAGTGAGGCGATGGGTCTAATAATGGCAGATGAGTAGTGATGGTGGACGAGGTAGATGGAGATGCGCGCGCAAGGGACGACGAGCACGCGACAAATGCTGAGCGGAGGAGACGCGGCTAGACGGGACAAAGCGGTGGATCTAAGATAGAGCTCCAAGAAGAACTTTGGGATAGGCTCTCTGACTTTAGGACAAAATGCCAAGGGTTCTTTTGATATTTTAGAAATATAGAGGTGTCTTCAATTAGGTTTTCTATCTAATAGTTAAAATATTCATTTTTTTAACAGAATATTCTGTTTTTTCAAACGTTTTTGTCACGATAGGGACTAAATTAAAAAAATTATGGTATAGGGACCGAATTAAAAAGAAAAAAGTATAGGGACCTAATTAAAATTTAATGAAACTATAAGGACTTGTAGACAGTGGCGGAGCTTAACTAGGGCAATAGCCCCCAAATTTTTTATAAAAAAATTTGTAGTAGTTCTTCAAAAAATAAAGAGTAGTTCATTGGCTTTCAAATGCTTTACTATAATTTAGGATACTCAGGTTTAATTCCTATCTTATGCTTTTATTGCATAATAATTTTTAGAGTGGGCCTTTGTTGGCTTTACAACACATCTAACACAAAAAAATTATCTAACAAAAATCATCATGCTTGCTGCTTTGTTTCTCATTATAAAAACACGTTTTGCTTCTCATTCTAAAATTAGGTATTTTTATTTATTTAATTTAATATTATTTTATATATTACTGTTCATTTAATTTAATTTTTCATATGATAAAAAATATTAGAATATTCAATAAGTATTAATATTATTATATTTGTATAAATTGATAAAAAACAATAAATATTATAAATTTTAATATTTATCCTTTTAATTTTTTTATATATTTTATAGGATATATATTTAAATTTTTATATAAAATAATAATGAAAAATCAAAGAATTGATGCATTTTTTAAGTGGAAGACTAATATTCAAGAAGGAGAACATATAACTTCTACAATATCAACACCTATAAATAGTTCTTCTACTTTAATGAATCACGAAGAAAGTGAGATACAACCTTCAAAAATTCAAAGAGTTGCATCAGATGAGTTTGACCTTAAATTTTTATATTAAATTTTTGCCCCCTCCCCCCCCCCCAAAATTTTGTTTCAAGCTACGCCACTACTTGTTGTAGAGTAATTAAACCTAAATTTAAATGATAGTTCTTACCTTTTTTTTCAACCATATGTTGAGTTTGAGAAAACAAAAATAATTATTTGATAATGACTAACATTATAGTTTAGCTGATGTATGTGTTTAGTGTGCAGAAAATTAATATGTTCAATAATAACAAGCCCAAATATCCATAGATAACACTCATCCTCACTGTTGGCCAATGTCCAATGTGCTCAACACTCCAACCAAACACTCTCTTCTCTCTTCTAATTGTAACCTACGTGACTGACCCTAAATTAAAGAAGAAAAAGAACTTTCATAAGCAAAAATAGATGTTTAGAATATGGTTCAAGCATTAAGAAAAAGGTGAATCACCAAGTCTTGACATTGAAAAGAAAAGAGAAAAAA
Organism: Arachis hypogaea; assembly: GCF_003086295.3. Taxonomy (NCBI): domain Eukaryota; kingdom Viridiplantae; phylum Streptophyta; class Magnoliopsida; order Fabales; family Fabaceae; genus Arachis; species Arachis hypogaea. Next base: position 104,383,384 of record NC_092045.1, on the reverse strand, counting down.
AAGTCAAGAGTTGGAGCCAAAAGCAAAAATCAAATCAAAGGATGAAATAGAAGAAAAATCAGTATAGCAATTCTATCTTTGTGCTATCATTCTAGCTTGTTGAAACTGTCTTCCTCCTGCATGTACCAATCGGGTAAGAAGAAGAAAATGGAGGTTGTGTATCTCTACAAAAATCAAAGGTCATAATTAAAACTTGGAGTCAAGGAATGGATCAATGGTTCAGATTTCTTAAGTTAAAGAAAAAGGAAGAAAGAGAAGCAGTTAGGTAAGGATTCAAGCCAACTCTAATCACTGCTGCTGTTCCATCTTTTCTCTGTGTTTCTGCTTTGAATTTTAGGAAGAAGAAATTCAACCAAGGAGAGCGAGCACACTATTTAGGTCTTCATAGCTTTCGAGCTTAACCTTCTTCTCCTTCATGGTTTTACATTGAATTTTCTGTTCTTCAGTTTTATTTTTCTTTCTTTTCAATCAATGAAAAAAAGACAAATATGTGAGGTATTAGAAAATGCCATTGAGAGAAAAGGAAAAGAGAGTAATTATGGAGAAAAGCCAGAAATTTATTTCAATTTCTTTTGTGTTCATGATCCTGAGAGGATTCCCTTGCTAAGTTGGGTGAGCATTTAGTGGTTGAAAGTCTAGGGAGTGAACCTAACCTAATCAAGCTTGGATAGAAGTTTGGTTTATCCCTGATAAGATTGGGCTGAATCCGTGAAAATTGGTGTATATAATCTTTGATAAAGATAGTGAAAATTTCACACCCAGTTGTGGTGGAGATTGGATGTAGGCCACATTGCACAAGGTGATTGAACCAGGATATATGGTTGTGTTATTTTTCTTCTCTACTTTGTTTCTGATTTCTTTCTATAAAAGACAAAATTAAATTATCTCCTGCATAATCAATCTAGCAGAAGTCAAAGCAACTCAGTACACTCAAAAGTAACTAGTTTGTTCTATTCTTGATCCATCATTAAAAGGAAAAATAAAATTATTTCCTGCATAATCAATATTGCAGACTCAATAACAACATTGAGTTAAATCAAGTTTGAAGTTAAAGTGTACAAGTTTAAAAGAGGTCATAGATTCAACCCCCTTCTCTAGGTCATTGATAACCTTCCATTGGTATCAAGAGCCCGTTCTTAGGGAGTCAAGCTTCATAGTTTGGTGAAAAGATCCAATGGGCAATAACATAGGTGCAAATATTGTGGCTTACACACTCACTGAATATCAGTCAAACAACAGATCTTCTTTCTTCAATGGCAAGAACTACACCTACTAGAAGGAGAGAATGTAGATATTTGTGCAGGTCATTGATTATAATATTTAGAAGATCATTATGAATGGTCCACAAGTCCCAACAAAGACAAACGCTAAAGGAGTGCTTACTCCTAAAGAAGAAGCCGAATAAAACGATGAAGACAAGAAGAAAGTGGAGCTAAACACAAAGACAATCAATATGATGCATTGCATAATTAGCTTTGAGGAATATCGGAAGGTATTAAGGTGCAAAACAGCAAGAGATTTAGATTAAACTCCAAGTCACTCATGAAGGCACCAAACAAGTCAAGAAAACAATGATAGATATGCTAAAAAAGGAATACGAGATGTTCACGATGAAGGAAGGAGAAACCATCCATGAAATGTTTGAAAGATTTTTAATCATCATCAATAACTTGGATGTTATAGGAATGCCTCACATGGAACAAGTGCTAGTGAGAAAAATTCTTAGAAGTCTTACTAAAGAGTGGGAAACAAAAGCAACGATTATCTCTGAAAGCACTAATCTGAACAAAATGTCATATGATGAGTTGAAAGAAAAATTACTTGCCTATGAATTTACCTAAATGAACCAACACACAAAAAAGAAAAGAGCAGCTTTAAAATCTAATATTGATTCATTAGAAGAAGATTCTAATGATAGTTTTTTGGATGGCGAAATTGTATTTTTTGCTAGGAGGATGAAAAGATTCATGAGAAGTAAAGGAAGGAGTAAATGCTCAAACTCAAAGGAACACAAGAGGAACTTCAGCAAGATCATTTGTCATCACTGTAAAGAAGCTGGTCACTTCAAATATAATTGTCCTAAACTCAAGAAGGAGGACAAGATGAAGAAAGACAAGAAGGTGCTGATGGCATCATAGTAAGATTTGAAAAATGACTCCGTGAATGAAGAAGAGTCAGAACATGAAGCACAAGGTTTCATGGCTGACCAAGATCAAGTGGAAGAGGTAAATTTTTCTGACCTATCTAATGAGGAATTATATCAAATGGTTGATTATTTAATTCCACATGTTAAAAACTTCTTGGATAAATGTTTTAAATATGAGTCAGAAAATGATTCTTTAAAAGTTGAAAATGCTTTCCTTAAATAAAGAAAAACTAAAAGAAACAGAAGGTGCTGTTGATTTAATTGAATAAAATAAACATCTTAAATCTAAAAACAAAAAATTTAAAGATAAGCACTCGGTTATTGATTTAATAGACTGAATTAATGAAAATAAAAGATTGCATAAAGTGATTAAAGGCTTGAACCAAGACATAGCGAAACTGAAGTTTCAACCTCTAAAATCAAAAGAGTTCAAATCTCTTATCACTTACGAAAATTAGCAAAGAGGAATCATTGTCAAACTTGCAATAAACATAGTCATTCATCTCATCAATACTTCATTGTTGAAAGAAAAGTTAGAATAAAATATACAAAGTGATTAAGGATTTCAATGACCTTGGGCAACCAAGAAGATTAACATACAAGGATCTAAATTTATTTAGATACCTAAGATCACTTGAAGTTTTGTGTAGGTACGTCTTGCATTCAAGAAGAAGAAAGACATGTGGTATTTTGATAGCGGATATTCAAGGCACATAACCAGAAAATTCACATTCTTCATCAAACTCAATGAGTACAATAGAGAATTTGTGACATTCAATAATAATGAAAAAGGCAAGATCATTGCCTTAGGTAAAGTGGGTAAGAAATTTTTTACTTGCATTAACAATATATTTTTGGTTGATAGATTTAGACACAATCTTTTGAGTATTAGCCAACTTTGTGACTTAAGTTATTGGATAATTTTCAAAATATTAAAATATCTTGTTGTTAATAAATATTCTGATGAAGTGTTGTTTGTAGCTAAAAGATGTGATAATGTGCATGGTCTCACATTAGATGATCTTAAAAGTCAAAATATAGCTTGTTTTAATTCTATGAATTTTGAAAAATGGCTATGACATAAAAAGCTAGGTCATGCTAGCATTTTTTAAATCAAGTTAGTAAAGCAGGATTTAGTAAAAAAACTTCCTAAAATTAAATTTTTTGACAACGACATCACATGTGATACATTCTAAATGGAAAAAACAAACAAAAAGCTCATTTAAATCAAAAGAAGATATTTCAACTAAAAGACCTCTTGAATTGCTATATATTGATCTTTTTGGACCAACTAGAACTCAAAGTCTAGGTGGTAAGATTATGGCTTGGTTATTGTGGATGATTACACTAGATTTGGTTGGATTATTTTTCTTATACATAAAATTATGCTTTTTCGACTTTTGAGGTGTTTAGCAAAAATATTCAAAATGAAAAAAAATTGAAGATTGTTTCTATTAGAAGTGACCATAGAAAGGAGTTTGAAAAATGTGATTTAGAAAATTTTCTGATGAATTAGAAATTTTACATAAATTTTCTTATCCAAGAACACCTCGACAAAATGGTGTTGTTAAACGAAGAAATATAAGTCTTCAAGAAGGCTAGAGTCATGTTATGTGAAAATAATGTCCCTAATTTTCTTTGGGCCGAGCAGTCAACACGACATGTTACATTTTGAATAGAATAATCATTAGAAAGTTTTTGAAAAAAACACCTTATGAATTATGGAAAGGAACCCCACCAAATCTTAAATATTTTCATATCTTTGGATGCAAATATTTTGTGTTAAATATTAAAGATAACTTGAGAAAATTTTATTCAAAGACTTATGAATGCATTTTCATTGGATATTCCATAACTAGCAAAATCTATAGAGTTTATCACAAAGATTCTAGAGTTATCGAAGAATTCATACATGTTTTCCTTTGTGATACTAATGTTGTTTCAAGTTCTTTAGAAGATTACCATGCAAATGCTCAGAACAGTGATTTCAAAAGTAAGAATCTGGCTCAAGCTGACTCCAATATGTAGTAAAATGTTCAATCTGCTGAGACAATCGATTCAGTTAGAGACATTTCGGTTTTATTTCCTGAAAATACAAAAAATCCTAAAAAGGACAGCTAAACAAACCAAACTCTATTTGAATCTGATCCCAATACTCCCAACCCAAGAGAATAAAAATTCTTAAAAAATTATCGACAAGAATTTATCATTGAACATCCATCACAAGGTGTCACCACTAGATCCTCAAATAGAAGAAGGATGGAACAAAATAATTTTGCCATCTCTCAAATCGAACCACAAAATATGAATGAAACTCTTGATAATCCATCTTGGGTCAAAACAATGAAAGACGAGCTGATTCAATTTGAGAAAAATAAAGTCTAGACACTAGTACCAAACTCAAATGGGAAGAAAGTAACAAGAACTAAGTGAATTTTTCGAAACAAGTTGGAAGAGGATGGAAGCATAACAAGAAACAAAGCAAGACTCGTAGCTCAAGGGTATGATCAAGAAGAGGGAATTGACTTTGACGAGTCATTTGCATCAGTTACAAGGATGGAAATTATAAGGTTGTTGTTTGCTTATGCCGCACACCAAGGGTTTACACTTTTTCAAATGCATGTTGAATGTGCTTTCTTAAATGGTATCATTGATAGAGAAGTATACGCGGCACAACCTCTCGATTTTGAAAATAAAAATTTTTCAAACCATGCTTTTAAATTATCTAAAGTCATTTATGGTTTGAGACAAGCTCCTAGAGCTTGGTATGAAAGACTTAGTTCTTTTTTATTGAAAAATAATTTTTAAAGAGGTACCACAGATACAACTTTATTTATCAAAAAATCTAATAATTATTTTATTTTTGTTCAAGTCTATGTGGATGACATAATCTTTGACTCGGCCAATGAATCCTTGTGACTGATTTTAGCAAATTAATGACTAGTGATTTTGATATGAATATGATGAGAGAACTCATATTCTTTTTTGGACTCCAAATCAAATAAACTCCTAGTGGCACCTTTGTACACTAAGAAAAATATACCAAGATTTAGTTAAAAAAAATTGGTTTGAAAAATACTAAGCCAATGAGCACACCAATGCATCCAAATTTTAGACTTGAAAATGATAAAAATAGCAAAAATATGGATGAAACTAGATTTAGAGGAATAATCGGTTCACTCATGTACCTCACATTCTCTAGATCAAACATAATTCAAAGTATTGGAGTTTGTTCTAGATTCCAATCACATCCTAAAGAATCCCATCTTTCAGCCATTAAAAGGATTATTAAATATATTCATATGTCACTTCTAAATTTGGTTTGTGGTATCCTAAATCAGATGATTTTGGTGTAGTGGGGTTTTATAATGCAGATTTTTTCAATAATCGAATAGACCGAAGGAGGACAACCGAAATTTGGTGCTTCCTTGAAAAGTCATTCGATGTGTGATCTAGCAAAAAACAAGTCATTTTAGCATTATTTACAGTCGAGACTGAATATATTGTCGCATCTTCATGCTGTTTACAATTGTTGAGGATGAAAAGCCAACTTGCATATTGTAAATTGAAAATCGATAACATTCCCTTATAATATGATAACATGAGTACGATAAATATCTCCAAAAATTATGTTTTGCACTCTAAAACCAAATGCATCGAAGTGAGATTTCACTCTATTTAAAAACATGTTCATAATAAAAATATTAATATTCAATTTGTAAGATCAGATGATCAACTTGCTAATATCTTTACTAAATCACTAGCTGAGGACATGTTCTGCAAGTTGAGAACAGTCCTGGATATTATCTGTACTGATTCCTTTATCTAATTTGATGATAAATTTTTCTTAATGTTTTTGTCTCTCAAGTCAACAAGAGATAAATTTAGACAAATGATCAACGTCCCTAGATTTTCATGATTAAAGCCGAGTGTTACTGTCTGAACCAGATGGAATAAGCTAAATTTTTGGTGGTTCCTTATATTTCCTTAAAAATCTCCTTTGAATCGAAAAGAGAGTTCTACTCTATGAAGTAGTCATCATCATTCTTAATTGACCATAAATCAATATCCTTTATTTTTATCTTTTTTCAACCAAGTCAAACTATTTTCAGATTCTTAAATATTTTTTTTAACCGGTCTTGTTAGATGATTACTTTCCAATGCTTATAAAACTTTTTTATTGATTTTTGGAAAATACCTTTTCAAATTATTTTAAAAGATCTCTTTTTATTTTAATTTTAATCAGCATTTATTGCATTTACTTATTGAAAATCACTCATCTTTCTTATCAAACTTCCTTTATTTTCAAAAACTATATTCATTAGTATTTATTAAAATGAAAAAGATAGTAGATATTTGCAGAAATTTTTTGGCAAATTGTCCTTCTAAAAACTTTCCGTTATAGAGTCAAGCACATATCCATGTACACATTCATTCTCACTCTTCTTCGCACTCTTCATCCATTCCTGAGACGATAGTCCAAACAAAAATCACTACTCTCCGTCCATCAATAGCATCCTCAGATGATAGTACTTTTAGGACAAATGTGGCCAAAAGTAAAAAGTCAATGACCGAGAAAGAACCATCAATGTCTTTTCCTCTTCGATTCTCTTCTCATCCACATGAACGTTCTGCTCCTAAAATTTTCTCAAATCGTTCAACTAAAAATAACAGTTGTCTTTTTCTTTATTTTATAAAGAAACTTGATGACTTTGATCTTGTCAATTTCAAATCTCATGATAACCTTTTTCATTCTCACTTCAATTTATGTTGCATTTTTTCAAACATAAATCTCAAATTTTACAGAATTATTGTAGTTAATCGTCCTTTATATTCAATATATCTAATAATTTTACAGGACTATTGTAGCTAATCGCTTTTTAAATATTATATATATTTATACATATATGATGACTAATTTAATGATTAATTTTAAATATATATATAATATTTTTTTTTTCTACCATTACTGTTGGAAGCAAAAGGGGTTTTCATGTGCCTTGCTTGACAGGAGACGTGCACTTTGAACCATAAGAACGATTCGTGTAAGAGAAAAATTAAGCATATAAGAACCTTATAAGAAAATAATATTAAATACATAAGTATGTATATATTATCTCCATTGGATAATATGTTTGTTTCCATACTTAAAATTTTTTTATTTTATATGATTGTGTGAAACAAAATTATATTATTAAATATGAATACTATATAAAAGGTTATGTATCGTATAAATTTAATTTTTTAAAATTGAAAAAATCATATCTACTCAAATAAAAATACAAACAAATAATAATAATAATAAATTTTATGACACTAGTGCATTAGTTAATTATTCAAAATCAAACTTAATTTCTCAAATATAAAAAATTATTAGTATTTAGTAGGGATGGTAAAGTGAACTAATCAGTTTCGTGCCATCAAAATCCGTCTTAATATGAGACGGGTCAGCCTGTCCACCAAATGAAAATAAATCCAACTTACTATCCTGTCTTGTCAAAGAACGGTCTAACAGATTGGCAGGCTGCCTCATATTCTCTTTTTTTTGTTAGAAAAAAACTCTAAAATAATATATTAATATTATAAATCCCAACAAACAGAATCAGAAAAAAGAAAAGTATAAAATAGAAATAGAATAACAAATTCAATATGAACATCAGAACATGAACAATAGACAAATAGAGAACATAAACAATAAACAAACAGAACAGCCCTCCCAACTCCCAATACTACAAACCAAAAAATAAATTAAGAAAACAAAAAAATAGATAATGCTCAGTCATCGTCGTTAAAGCGCCGGTCACCGTAGACCTAAGAGAGGGATTGACAGGCAATCTGAGTTGTCAACTGTGGACTCGAGAGAGGAAGAGCTGTGTCGCGTTGCTGCCTGTACGAGAAAGGAATAGCTGTGTCGCGTCACCGTTGGTACGAGAGATGGAGAGTCAAGTCTTCATCGCCGCTGGTGATTCTATCGCAGACTGGGTGAGGGAGACAGAAGTGTGAGGGGGAGAGAGAGAGAGAGAAAGAGAGAGGGAGGGAAGGAGGGAATACGAGATAAAGAATGCAGAGGGCTGAGAAATCGTCATCGGCTTACTGCTGGTACGCCGTCAATTCTGAATGCGTCTGTCGGTCAGGATCTTAGGCTATGTTTGTTTCTGAGAAAAGGACAAGACAAGACACTAAAAAAAAGACATAAAGAATAGAGACACATAATTTAGTGCTCTTATATTCTGTTTGATAATAAAGTAGAACAAATTATGAAAATCTAATTTATTCTATTTTTTTATTCAAACAATTTGCGAAGAAAAATATAATAATAAAAGTATAATTATGAAAAATTAACAAGAATAATGAAAGAAAAATAAAAAATAAGTTGTGTCCCTTATTAGTGTTTCTGTGTCCTTCCTATCAGGACGGACACAAAATATCCTAATTCAGTATTTCTGGACATAATGTCTCTTTTCATGTCTTATCTGTCAAACACGATTTTATGTCTCTGTGTCCCTGTCTCAGTGTCCCGTCCCTGTAAACAAATACAGCTTTAGGGCCAGGGTCTTAAGAATGAGAGAGAGTGAGTTCAGTGACAAAGAGGCCAAGAGGGGGAGTGACATCGACTGTGCAGTGAATGAAGAGTAAAAACTGAAAACCCTAATTCATAAATTTTCAATTTATATGAAGGTATAAAATGACTAAAATACATTAAAAAAATAATCATAACCCGTCGGGTCAATCTTTCCTGCCTACCTTAGCTCGCCAGCTTGGCAGATTTTTAAAAAATGACGGGCTCAAACTCATCCTGATCTATCTTTTTTAGCAATTTTACCAGTTTGACTTGACAGATTCGGCCTATTTTACTATTCCTAGTATCCAGGAATTTTTCTTAAAATTTAATTGATATATATATCATTTACTTGTTGTATACATCATTTATTTTATTTTTTTATTTTATAACTTTGGTCTTACATATAATAATTATTTCTATTAGAATTTATTTTTATTAGAAATACTGTATAAATCAATTTTGGTCTTACATCAAAATTTTATTTTATTTATTTGTGTTTTCTTACACAATCATAATAGAATTTTATGTAGATTTTTAAACTATTAAACTATAATTTTTTTATATATTAAAAAATATTATACTTTTTTATATATTAAAATTAAATGATTAAAAACTTGAATAATATACTTAATTTAAATATCTAAATATATGCATATTAAAATTTTTTATTTTTTTATATTACTTTTACTCCAACTGCTAAAATTTGTTTCCTCATATAGATAACGAAGCCATGAGGAATGAAGAAAAGTGTAGTTGTAATCAGTAATCCTCTCTAAAAAAAGTTTACAATAATCTTCTGCAAAGACATTATAAAATTTATAAAAAAATATACCTTATTTTTCTATAAAAGTTCTAAATAATACTTTCTTTTAAGATTAGTGATAAAATATTAGAAACAAACAAAAGTCATTAAATTAGTAATATATACATATATAATAATATTTGAATAAACAAACAATTATCACTAATTTATATAATCAATTATAATAATTATTTTTGTAAAAAATTCTAATAATTATTAAAGCTCTAATAAATTTAAAATGCATATTATTTTAATTTTACAAGAGAGGGGAATATATAATTATAAATAAAAAAATTATCATTTAGACATTTTGTAAAAGAAGGGTCTTATTTCAACTAAATCCAAAGTATTCTCTCAGTCTAAACGCATTCTAAGGTATAATTGAGCAGCAAGATATTCAATTCAAATTATATCCTATCAAATTTGGCATAAAACTAATAGAAATCCTTAGAATATTCAAAAAGAGGTAGTATAAATATAAGGCAAAAAATCTATTCTAAAATATGTTATGTTTTTTTTATATTTTTTAGAATAATATTATACATTTAAATTTTTTATAAACTAAATTTAATTAAATTAAATAAAAAATTTAAAATAATATTAATTATAAGGGATAAGTATTGTTTTGGTCCTTCACGTTGAGGGTCGGAATCAAATCCGTCCCTAGTATATATTTTGATTTAAAATTATCCTTAAAGTCGTATTTAAATTTAAAATTATCCTTTCTAATAAAATTTTTTAATTTATTTCTAAACTACCCCTATAATAAAAAATTATAAAATTTAAAAAAAATTAAAGAAAATGTGTTGGAGAGAGAGAAAAGGGTATTCGAGGGAGGGAGGGATAGGGAAGGGGGAAGGAGAAGGGGGACGGCGCCGGCAGCAAAAAGAGGGAAGAGGGGAAGTGGAAGAAGCCGGGGTGGGGTGGGGGAGATCAGAGGAGGAGGGGGAAAGGACGCGGGGTCGGGGTCGGGGTGGGGGGGGTGGGGAAGGGGAGATCAGAGGGGGAGGGGAAAGGGGAAAGGGAGAGGGGGACGGCGGCGGCGGCGAAGCTTGGAGCCGCCTCTGCTTCGTCTGCCTCTGCCTCACCGCCTCTGCCTCGCCGCCTCGCCGCCTCCATCTCGTCGCCTCTGCCTCGCCGCTTCGCCGCCTCTGCCTCGCCGCCTCCGCCTCGCCGTTCTGCTTTCTTGCTTTCTGTATTTGTTTCTTGGTTTGGTGTTGTTGCTTTTGTTTTGTGTTCTTGGTGGTGGTGGTGATGATGGTGGTGGTGGTGTTGGTGGTGGTCTTGTTTTCTGTTTCTATTTCTTGGTTTGGTGTGGTTTGGTATTGTTTGGTGTTGTTGCTGTTGTTTGGTGGTGGTGGTGGTGCTGGTGCTGGTGCTGGTTGTGGTGGTGCTGCTGGTGTTGGTGGTGGTGGTGGTGGAAAAGGTAATTGTGCTGGTAGTGGTGAGAGTATTTTTGTCCAAAAAAATTAAAAGGATGATTTTAATACAAAAAAAATGTTAAGTATAATTCTAAATCGGAAATTACGTTGAAGATGGTTTCGATTCTGACCCTCAACGTGAGGGAGCAAAACAATACTTATTTCTAATTATAACTAATTATTATTATGTTAGATTAATTTAGTTAGACTTAATTGACAAAAAAAATTTACACCCACTTAATCGTTTCAAATTGTTGAAGATATTACCCGGTTTGACTTATGTATTACCGCATGTCGAAAGTCTCCATTCTCCTAAAAAATTAACCCCATTTGAAAAAACAAAGGTAGTTTTCTCTTATTTTTCCATGCATTAAACTTCCTCAAAAATAGGTGCCTAGGTGGGTTTTTTGTGACCCACAAAATGTATTATTGTCTTTTGGTCGGCCACGGTTATGTGTATGTGGTACTGGCGGTGATTAGTGGCTAATTATTTTAATTTTTAATTTAACTATTAAAATTAAAATAAAAATTTATTTTAATTATGATATAAAAGATTTATATAAATAAATAAAAAATATTTAAAATTATTAAAATTTATTATTTTTTAATATTAATTTAATTTTTTAATTTAACTTTTTAGTTTAATAATTTAATAATAACATATTTCATTTTATATTTTTAAATATGAATTATAATTAATAAAAAAAATAATAAATTCTGATAATTTTTTAATATTTTTTTAAATAAACAGTGCATGCGGAGCCACGTTGAATAATGTTCCCATTGAGTTGTGAACATCGCATCTTTTTCTTCTCGTACGACGCACACAACTAGCAGCTACTAAGATCACCTATGGCTTCCAAATGCAATATATATTCTCTATAGTTGATTTCTCTGCACTCCTGATAGACTTAGACTGTTAGACTGCAGCAGTGCCAAGAACTCTGGGGCGGCACTAAGCATGTCACGTAACATAAGAAATGTTAGATTTGATATTTAATTACTTTTTTATTTAAATTTTGTCTTTATGAGTGTTAAAAAATTTTAACTTCTGAGTGTGAAAAATGAAATGGTTTACAACTTGAAATGGTTTCTTCTTGATCTACAAGATATTAATTTAATTTACAAGTTATATCATACACTAATTTCATTATGAGAATTGAGAAATGAAAGAAAAAGTAAAAATAAGATTTGAATATGCTTCCTCCTTTTTAATATATATTATCAAATGTTAAAAAATTAAAGTTTTCAAATTATTTCGTTTCTTAATGTCAAAATAATATTAATTATTTCTTTTTCAATAACACCTTTAATTTAATGCACAAAACATAGTGTCATCCTAAGTAGTTAAGAAACTTTTTATTTTACTTTTCTCTATCATTCATAACCCTATTATGGCAATATTATCTATAGCTAAACTCATGCATAGTTATTAGTTAGTATTAGTTAATTAACAGGGCCAGTTTGAGATATTTTACTCATTATTTTCTTACTTGCCCATAGTGGTAGATCCACAATTGATCCGTGGACAGAGTGTTGTCAAATATATAATATATATGCTTCTTTTTCCTAAACAATCAATAAATATTTCATTTTTCAATCCAATTTCAAGTTTTGTTTTCTTTCACCAGAAATATCATTTATTATAAAGTATTAGTAAGATGTTTTTCTTATGGATTCTAGGGAGATTTTTATGAAATGTTTGAACTTAATATCCTTAATTGTATACGATATAGTTAAAATTTGATTAGATGACTAGATATAATTAATTAAAAGTAAAATCAACTAAGAATTATTTATACGGGCCTGCTACACATACAAGCCTACAAGCAAACAAGTTGGTCCAGCCCAAACAGAAATCACGCGCATGAAGAGAGATAAGATGGCGCGTCAAAATCACGCGCTCAACATTCGAACGGTTACGTATGGCAGACTCTTCCACTTCTTCCACTTCTTCCATTTCTCAAGGCGCTTTCAAAACAACGAAACCCTCTCATTTTCGAGCGAAAATCAAGTTTCAAAATATAGAAATCATAGTTCGAAAACTGCATCAAAACACCATCAACCTCTCTGTGAAGAATCTGAAGAAAAAACAAACCAAGAATACTCAACGTAAGTCCATTAAAATACTGTATATTTTACTTTTCTTCTACGTCGTTCTTCTAGGGTTTACTATTACTCTTGCTTCTTTGTTACACTGTTCTAAGTTATACGTCGTTCTTCTAAGTTCTACGTCGTTCTACATTGTTATTCTAAGTTCTCCTGCTATTTTTGTTGATTTTTGGGGTTTATTCCGTAGATTCGGGGGTGTAAACTGCTTAACCTTGTAATGTGGCTTGATATTGAAGCATGGTTGAGTGATATCTGACTGATATCTATATGGATGTATCTGAATAATATCTATGGGTGTATCTCACTGTAATCAATGGGTGTATCTTCTTTGACATCTTTGGGTGTATCTGAATAATATCTATGGGTGTATCTCACTGTTATCAATGGATGTATCTTGCGAATATCTTTGGGTGTATCTTTGACGATTGGGTTTTTGATGGTTTAGAATTCACAAATGAATTCTCGTTGCAAGTATAGTTTCTAAACCAATCATTAATCCTTTCATACAAAAAGTGTTTGTCACTAAAACAAACCCCTAAATTTATAAACCGAAGTATTGAACCTCGGGTCGTTCTCCCTAGGATTTACAATAAAGTGTTTTGTTATTGGTTGTGAGTTATATTTGGGGTTTTAGAGGAGAAACATGAATAGTAAATGGTAAGAAAACTTTATTAACAAAATGGTCTTGGCAAGATTTGGTTGTCAAGGGTCTTCATCATTATCACTAGCCACAAGTATGGTAGTTGCAAGGATTAATCCCACTTAGTCATCCTTAAATCAATTAACAAAGGAAAGTCAAGTGAGTTATATCAATCCTAGTCCATAAGTCCTAGCTTTCCACTAATTGGATTAATGAAGGCTAGAGTTAATGGCTATCAACTAGCAATCAATTGGACACTAGTGACTCAAGAAATCCTAAGTTACCTTCTCAAGCCAAGAACATAAAATCCTACTCTAACATCCTCTCAAGCATTTCATCAAACACTTGGAGGGTAATGAAAGAAAGCATTTTTATTTGTAGAAATAAAAGGAATCAACAACCAACAATTACAAAGAATTAACAAAACAACAATCAACAACATCACAATCACATGAATTATCTCAAATTGCATTATTAAAAGAAAACAAAAGAACAAGAATATCTCAATTACAAACCTAGAAACAAAATAAGAGAAATTACAACAAGAGGATAGGGATAAAAAGAAGAACCAAAGTGTAGCAATCACCACTTGAAGGTAGAAGTAGAAGGAGACTTGAATTAAACCTAGAATTATGAGATCCTAATCTAACCCTAATTCCTAATCCTAGAGAGAAGTGAGAGCTTCTCTCTCTAAAACTAACTCTAACTCCTAAAACTAAGCTAATGATCAAAAGTACCTAAAAGTATCTAAAAGTATATTGATTCCCCTTCAATACTTGACTTAAATAGCATCAGAAATGAGTTGGATTGGGACCACAAGGCTCCTAAAACCGCTGGGGACGATTTCATTAAAGTGGGCCACGGACAGAATCGGCGCGCGCGCGCAAAGTGCGCGTGCGCGCCCCTGAACGCGAAGCAACATATGGAAAAATTTATATCATTTCGAAGCCCCGGATGTTAGCTTTCCAACCCAACTGGAACCGCATCATTTGGACCTCTGTAGCTCAAGTTATGGTTAATCAAGTGCGAAGAGGTCAGGCTTGACAGCTTTTTGGTTCCATCATTTCTTCATGAGTTCTCCAACTTTACGTGCTTTTTCTTCATTCCCTTGATCCAATCTTTGCCTCCTAAACCTTAAATCACTTAACAAACATATCAAGGCATCTAATAGAGTCAAGGTGAATTAAATTTATCTATTTTGAGTCCTAAAAAGCATGTTTTCACTCTTAAGCACAATTAAAGGAGAATATACAAAACCATGCTATTTTATTGAATAAATGTGGGTGAAAGGTGATAAAATCCCCTAAAATCAATACAAGATAAACCCTACAAATGGGGTTTGTCAATCTTACTGTTATCAATGGATGTATCTTATTGTTATCAATGGGTGTATCTGAGTCATATATATATGGGTGTATATTACTGATATCTTTGGGTGTATTTTTAGTTTCAGAGAAAATGGCAGCAAGAAACCAAACTAAAGACCTGAAATGTGCCACACATCTCCTGAATGATAAGTTCAGAAACATGACTGAGGAGAAGAAGGCGATTGTGAGGGATCTTGGATTCGGTGGGTTGATGCACATCCCACCACTGAGGGTGGATCACCAACTCTTAAGGGAGCTGGCAAACAACTTCAAATTTGGGGAGAACAAACTGAAGACAGGATATGATTCTTTCCATATAACCCCAAAAAAAATAGGTGATGCGCTTGGCATCAATGCAACAGGTAATTAGCTTAAAATTATAGATGTATATTAAGTTGTTGCTTGGGTGTATATTAACCTGATGCTTGGGTGTATTTGAACCGACTTGGATGCTTTGTTGTCTTCCTTTTTGTAGGAGATCTATTTCCTGAGAAAGTTGACTATAAGAAAATTTCTGATGATGACAAAATAATTTATAGAAGATTCCAGGGTAAGACCCTCAAAAGTCTTACCGATGAAATGATGGAAATCGGCGTTGGCAACGAAGAGGAACGCCTGATGTTCAAGAGGATATTCATCCTCTACATACAGATGGCGTTTCTTTTGCCAACGACGATAAACAAAATATCGCCCGTGCACCTGGTGCCAATTTTTAAGATGGACGGCATAGAGGAGAGAAACTGGGGGGGGGGCATGTTTTGACCTTCATGATCAAGGGCATAACAGACTATCAAGAGAAGAAGAAGAAGGCAATCAATGGCTGCCTCTTCGCCCTGATGATAATCTACTTTCATCTTTCAAAAAACAAAGGCAAGAACAGGGTTGAAAGACCACCAAAGCCATGGATTGCCAACTGGACTAAGGAGCAGTTGGTGGAAAGAATGAATGCAGAGAGAGAGGAAATTTTGGTGAGTAATCATAATAAGTTGGTGTATTTTATTTACCCGAATGGTGCTAACTAAAATATCTCATGTTTCAGGGGATTCTGAATTTGGCAGAGACAAAAGAAAAAATGAGAAAAAAACAAAAAAAACAAAAAAAAACAAGAAATAAAAAAACAAAAAAAGGAAGGCGAGCTCAACATCGTCTTCGGAGACAGAAACTACTGACAGTGACACTTCTACCTCTGAGTCTGAGGCTCAAGAAGACTCGGAGGATTCGGGAATTAAACACCCCGGCAAAAAGGGGAAAAAGTAAGTACCATACTTGAGTGTAATTTATTTTTCGGTTTGGGTGTATTTTGTTTGTCCACGTTGGGTGTATGTAGCTTATTAAGCAGGGTGTGTTTCGTTTGCTGTTTTGGGTGTATATTGTATATTTAGTTGGGTGTATCTCGTGAATCCATTTGGGTGTATTTTTAGTATGTTCTAAATGACAATTGTTTGCCTTGCAGAATGGACTCAAGAAAAAGAAAGTAGAGGCAAGAGGAGTCAGATTCTGATTCAGAATCTGAATCTGAACCAAGTGATGAGTAATGTCCTGAAATTATTACTCCTTTCTTTTGGCTTCTTTATAAAGATTTTGTGTATTAACTGAGGTGTCTTTTATTGACTTATAGGAGCGAAGAATCATCACCTGGGAAGAAGGAGAAGAAAAAGAAAAAAACAAAAACAACACCAAAAGAGTAAGCACTTCTTTCATTAATATTCTGTGATAAAATTAATTTTTTATTTCTGATTGGTACTGTTTTTTTTTTTCCACCCAGAACACCACAAAAAAAGAAAAAAGTAGTTGTGGAGGATTCACCTCCTGAAGAAGATCAATACTTTTATGGGTACAGTACCTCGTAAGCTATACTACGGTCTATCATCATAATTATTTTTGTTAACGTCTTATTTTATGAATGTAGTGAGACATATGAAATATCGAGTGACGAACTTGATGAATTGCTAGGGGAAAACGTTCATAAATCTGCTGCAGAGGGGTATGTCTTGCTGTGCTGTGTATTTGAGATTTTGGTGTCTTTTGTTTGCTAATAATTGTATCTTGTTTCGCAGGGACAACCAAGCTGACCTGCGATCGACAGAAGGTTGCTATGTGTCATCTGAAACGTAAGAAGCTTTATTATTTAATAAAATCTTGTTATCATGATTTGGATGTATTCTGTGAAACAATATGGGTGTATTTTGTGGATCAAGTTGGGTGTATCTTGTTTACTAAGTTGGATGTATATTTCGTTTGAATAACATGAAATCTGTTTAGACTACCGGCTGTGAACTTGGGAAGTGATGATCCTTCCTCTCAAGGACGCACAGAACAGAGTAGTGTAAACCAGCCGTCTCAGAGCATGTAATTTCTCTTTCAAATAACCATTACTTTTCTTCTTCTAATAACTTCTACTTCTAATTCTGTATATATTTTTTTTAGAAAAAAAAGCCCTTTATTATTTTATTCAAGAAAAAAAAAGGCAGCAAAAAAAAGCAAAAACTGCAAGTATGTAAGTTCTCAAAAAACAAAGCCCGTCTTCTTTTTGAATTGTTCGGGTGTATTTTTTGACCTTCTTTGGGTGTATTTTAGGTTGACTCCGGATGATTCGAATATGATGGTTGTTAGGGAACAAACGCCGTCGGAAGCGCTTGCAATGTGAGTTTTCCAAGAATATTTCAACCTTATAAGCTTATTATTTTCAAATACGTTGTTAACCTTTCATTTTTATTCTTGTTTAGAGTCCCGATCCAGTTTTTTGTGCCACCATCCCAGCAAACAACCACTGACGCAAATTCCGAACCAACCCCTATGCTACAGATTGAAGGGGCTAGAGAAACGTAAGAAAATAGTATTGGGTATATATTTGTTTAGGGTTTGGGTGTATATTTGCTAAGAGTTTGGGTGTATATTCTTCCTGATTAATTTTGTGTAACTGTGCAGCACTCCTGAAACCCCCAAACAACTTCAAGAAACAACACCCAAGCTTCCCCCAGCTCCAACAAAAATGTAAGTTCATTAGACTAGAATCAATCTTTGCTTGTCATCCGTATATTCTTATTCTTACTCTTATTCTTATACATAATGATGCAGTCATCCAGACGCCGAGGACGCTGCTGCCCTGTTGATGATGGCACGGACAGTAGCCTATGTTCCTAAAACAGATCCGAGGATGCCATCATTCAGCCTCGGATTGACAGATTCAAGCCAGGAGGGCGCGTCGACGCAGGAGACAGAAAGGGAAAAATCTCCAGAAACTGCAACTATGCTAGAACAATTGGACAGTTTGGTCCAAAAGTTAGCAAGCAGTGCGTCAAAGGGAAAAGACGAAAGTCCACAAATTCAGAGGGAGACTGGGGGAGAAAGTTCTGCAAAGATTGAAACTCCTGGGGGAATAAATCAAATTCCGGATGATATGAAACAAAAGTGCTACATCTGGGGGACGAGACTGAAGGAAGATGCAAAGGGCAATACTGACGAGTATGAGGAGATATGCACTCTGATTGGCCAAGGAGAATACATTTTGATGAGAACGCACCTTGCATCCCTCCAGGCAAAAAGTGATATAGAATCTCAGGTAATTTTAGACTAACATTAATGTTTTTACACCAAAGTCAACTGCAATGTTTATTAATTTAAAATTGATTTCTAGATTGTATCTGCCATCTGCCTCATCCTAAACCAGAAAAAGGAAAAGAGGTTTCAGGCACAAATATACTGTCTTCCCCCCGATATTGTGGTAAGTGTTACTTCTACGAACTTTGGGTGTATTTTATGTATTGATTTGGGTGTATTTTTTAGCTTAGATTGGGTGTAAGTTGTGTATTTTCATGTTTTCATTTCTTGTATTGCAATTCTTGCAGAGCATGGCACTTTCGGATCACCCAAGGGGGGAATTCATATCTCCAAAAACGAACAAAGAATTCAGGGTGGAAGCCTACCCGAGTTTCATTCACTTCATAGATAGAAAAAAATTAAGTTCGCATCCATATGTAAGTTTTTGTTTCGTAAATTTGTTAGTACGCTTATTTACTTATATGCCAAATAAAATAACAGACTGTTGAAATGTGGCAATCCTTCAGATTTTTGCTCCTGTTTGCCACTCGGGACATTGGTGGTTATGGCTGATAAATACAAGAACGCGGAAATGTCAAATACTTGACCCGCTACACAAAAAAGCTCCAAGCGATGAGAGAAAGGACATTATAAATTCACTGTAAGTTGCCTCTGTCTTCTTTATTTTAATAGATAGGTCTATTTTGAAAGTTGAGTTGGGTGTATATTCCATATTCAATTGGGTGTATATTCCATATTAAGTTGGGTGTATCTTGTCAATTCATTCGGGTGTATTACTGATTTGTTTTGTTATTTAAGGGATATGTATTTTCAAGATTGATAACATATGCCGGCGGGAAACCTCTCGAGAAAGGCGAGAAGGAGAAGGAAATTAAAGCACCATATGTTAAAATTTCAGGCCAAAAAACAAGGTATAAATTTGTGACTCTGAACATTAAACTTTCCTAAATGAGATTTGTAATTTATTTTCTTCGTTTTCAGCTATGACTGCGCTATCTACGTAATGAAGTGGCTTGAGTTAATAGAGCCGGAAAACATTAAAAAGGGGAAGTATGAATGGGATAATTGGACACAGGTAACTGTCTTTAGAACTATATAACTATGTATTACTTTACTGAATTAATATTTCTGTTTAAACATAACATACTTTTTAATTGTAGGAGGAGGTGGACCACTATAGAGTGGAGTATGCTTCCCGGATACAGAGAGATCGGGCAATTAGAGAGAGTAGTGCTATAAGGCTGTCGAAGCCATCCTCTGTATTATTGAGTCCGTTTTGTCAGATTAATTCTACTAATATAGAAACTGGGTAGTTTGTAAATTGAACAAATGATGTAAATATTTGCCATTTATCAACAACTTCTATTCCATGTATATTTTTTCCCATAGTTAAACTATCTGTGCTAGTAAACTGTCTGTGATGTATTCAAAAACTGTATTACAGGTGGTAAAACATAAAGCAAAAAATCAAGGCATACGCATATTATAAACTGTTACACCCAACGCAAGTCTAATAATACACCCGAGGTTGAATAAAATATACACCCAATTGTCTGTGCTGTATTCAAAATGAATGAATTACATGTACTAAAATATGAAAAAAAAAATCAACTGAAATATACGCCCATAACCTGTGAATTTTTACAGCTTTTGTTCTATATGTATCTACATATGTGTCTATATGTAAATTGTCAATTAACAAAAATACACCCAAAAGTAACAGTGCTTTTATACCCATACTCTTTATAACTATACACCCAAAGAGTTATCCCCTGCTGCTGGTACCCTGAACTGATAATTTATAACTTGTCCCTGATATTGGCTGCAACTTGAATGCACCACTGATGCAGCATCAAACAGGTTTATCTGAATATAACACTCACGCATTAGCTAAACTATTAACTAGAAAAATAAACTCAATCGCCACAAATTTAAAGAACATTACATTTACCTCGCTTAAAACTTTCGTCTTCTTCTTCTTTGTGGAATTTGCAATCTGTTTCTCCAGCTTTGAACCTAGCCTGTTTTTTGGACGTCCTCTTGTTCGAATCCTTGGCGGGCTTTGAAGCTCATTAACGGATTCCAAGTTGGCGTCTTCGTGGGATAAAGAAGATGTCCCCTTCCTTTTGACTTTTAGTGCTTCCATCTCGGCCATGACGTTATCGTACGCACGGTGCAGAATTGCAGTCAGCTCCTCCGATTCGGAGGCAAATTCGCAAATATTTTGCGAACGAAAAACCAATTGGTCGAACCTCTTGCTTCTTGGCTCCATTAGTGGCTCGTCGTGGCTGCTCTTGATGTGTGTGTGTCGCCTCTTTACCTTCTTGCTCCATCGTTCCAGTATGTATCTAGGGGACACTTGGCTTACTTGTTCGAAGCTTAAAACGCTTAGTGCGTGACGGCACAGTATCCCTCTTGACTCGAATAATATGCATTGGCACTTTACCTCGGCTGCAACTGAGTCGTAGGTAACCGCGAACTTGTCGAATATTGAGCTGGAAACTTGTTCTCCGACTTCGTATACTGAATAGCCTAGAGCGGAATTCTTTAATCTGGTGATGCAATTCGCCTTTCCTCTGAATTGGGCTTGGACTTCCCTAAACTTTGCGTGGGTGTACGCATCTTGAAACTGAGCTTCGATGGAGGATTTGGTTGCACACGGTATGACCGTATGAAAATCTGCAGCATCTGATTCTCTCTCTGCTTGCTCCCTGCTTCCGAGGCAATTATCGTATTGTTTGACGAACTGAATGAGCGAGCTGTTCCGGGTGATGTACTTGTTAAAAAATGAATGCATGCTCTCGCTCCTTTGTGTGCTTCTCATCCCTGCCCAGAAGTGGTGGTCCAGATATATAGGAACCCATATGTGACGGTCTTCGTACAGATCTGCATAATACACCCAAACACACACAGTAAAATACACCCGAGAGATCGTACAATTTACACCTCTGCTGCAGATTTTAAAAACACATTACCTGAAAGCCACTTGTTGTCCGCAAGACCAAAATTCACCAGAAAATCTTTCCAATTCCTATCGAATGAGTCTTTGCTGTGAGAGTTCCAAACAACATGGCTCATTTGTTATTCAATATCGGCATGTCCCTTGTACCCGTTTAATTTGCTTGGAATCTTCTTCATGATGTGCCAAATACACCAGCGGTGAACTGTTGTTGGCATACAGGCCTCTACAGCCCTTTTCATTGATGCGCACTGATCCGTGAGAAACCCTTTCGGAGCATTTCCTCCCATGCAACGAAGCCAGCATTGAAATAACCATTTGAATGAATCAATTTCTTCGTTCTTCATCAAAGAGCATCCGAGAAGTGTTGACTGACCGTGGTGATTCACCCCGACAAAAGAACCACAGACCAAATTATACCTGAAACGAATTACCATAGTCCAGAATGCAAAATCATTAGGTACACCCCAACAAATGCTTAGAATACACCCAATGAAACGGCCAGTATACACCTCTGCCGCGGATTCGTAGAAATAAATTAATTTAGCATCATAAACAGGGACAGTTTGTTACCTGTTTGTATTGTAGGTGGTGTCGAATGAAATGACGTCTCCGAAATACTCAAAGGCGGCTTTGCTTCTTGCGTCGGCCCAAAAAGCCAGCTTAATCGATTGATCCTCCTCGAGTTCGAGCTCAAAAAAGAAATTCGGATTCTTCTCTTTCATTCTTAACAAATATTTCCCGAATTCCTTTGCATCTTCTTGTTCGGAAACATTCCGCACTTCCCTGGTAATGTAATTCCTCACGTCCTTTTCGATGAAATTTAACTTGCGGTGACCCCCGGCAGCCGCAACAAATGATTGGTAGGTTTTGCTTGGTCTGATACCGGCCTCGTCGTTATTCTCTATCGTACGACGAATGGACATGCTTAGTTCCCTGTGCTGTTTGAGCATCTCTGCTTTGCTTGGACAGCAGGGGTGTGAATGATCCAGCACAACCTTTGAAATGATCCAAGCACCGACATCCTTCAATGTGTGTATATAAATTCTTGCAGGACAGTTTAAACCGGCTGTCGGATTGGTCTTCTCGGTTGGAGATATTTTAGATTTCCATTTTTCCTCTCTGCTACATGTAATCAGTTGATTCTTAATCTCGTTTCCCTTCCTATTTGTGCACCGAACTCTTGTAGAGAAACCTGCAGCCTTCGCGTAGTTCCTGTAAAATTTTCCGGCATCTTCAAGGGTCGTAAAGGTCATTCTGACCTTCGGAACAAGCTCGTCATCAACAACAGAGAGAGGCTGCAGAATACACCTGGTCAGAACTGTGAATACACCCATAGATATGATAAAAATACACCCAATCATGTCTAATATGATACACCCGAACCGAAACAATTCAACTACAGAATGACCTTTAAAGCCATAAATTGTCAATACACAGGCTGCAGAATACACCATGTCAAAAACTAAAAACACACCCAATCATGTCTGATATAATACACCTGAACAACAACAACTCAATTAAAAATAACAAAAAACCAGTAAAGTGTATATACACCCACACTTATAGCTAAAATACACCCAAAGAAGAATTGATCTACACCCGAGCGTCTGCTATAAATTCCAGGTAATTAAACAATATTCAGCAATTTTTAAACTACACAATGCTATACAAATTACTGTAAATCAAACCTCAGGAACTTCGTTAGATTCAAATTCATAATCCACATCGCCTGGATTCAGCACAGAATCTGAGCTTGAAGGATCCATCATCTTCAAAACGAGTTCGAACTTTGATTTCAGAAAACAACAAATCAAAAGAGAAAACGAAGCTCGAGTTGCAGAGAGAGAAAAAGAGAATGTAAACGAAGAACATACCAGTGAGAAAAGAAGATGAAAAGATCGATGGAGAAGAATGAGGGAAGACGCGCGAGAAGAAGAACAACCAAATCTCAAAATAACGAAAACGAAGAAGGAAACAAATATTTTAAATTTGGAAGTTAGATATACGCGGCATATTATATAGCGCGTGTAATCAACGTAGGTGGAGGAGCGCGTATTTTAAATTTATTGTTTAATAAACTTGTAAAGCATACAAGCCCTAATGGCTTGTATGCAGAGCTTTTCCGTTATTTATATTCCCAAATAGGTGAGACATTGGTTTAATTTGGTAAAATTTTTACTTTTAAAAAGTAGTTTATAAAAATTAACTTTTAAAAAGTTATAGTATTTATGTTTGGTAAATCAAATTAGAAAAATTTCAAATATACCAAGAAATATCGGTGTTTCAGTCGTTTTAACCGTTGATTTTAATTAATATATATTATATATATTTTTTATAATTCAACGTTTAAAATAACTGGAACACCGATGTTCCAGGTATACTTGAAACTCTTCCAATCAAATTAAAAATAGCTTTTAATAAACACAAACAACATCAATTGCGTTTGGTAAAATAGTTTTTAAAATTTAAAAATATTATTAATTGACATAAATATAAGCATTAAATTTGAAAATTAGTTAACATATGAGGTTATATTAAACTTTTAAATTTTGAAAAACACAAGCCAACTTTAAAAAATTCTATCTTAGATACTTTTAGAAGTACTTGATCTTTTAAAAGTTGCAAACACAAACATATAATTTTTTTATTTACCAAACATGAAATAAGGAGTTTGAACTTTTAAAAAGTACAAACACCTCTTCAAAAAGCTCTACCAAACCAAACCATTATATATCCTATTCTTTTCTCTTTCAAATAGTTGAGTTTTAACCACCTAAACAAGAAAAATATAAAAATTGTCTTCAAATTAGTTATAGCTAATTAAGTGTGTGTTTGGATTATAGTTGGTCAAACTAGAGTTTGAATAAAAATAGTAGAGTAAAAAACATGTTTTTAGAGTTTTTTTATCAATTGCTACGTAGTTCTTGAACTAATTTTAATTACAAATCAACTCCATATATTTTATTTAATTATAAAAATAGTTTTTTATTTTATAAATTATTATTTTATCAATTATTAATTATATTTATTAACAATCAAATACAAAAATAACAACCAATTATATCCTCCATTCATCCTAATAATTCCAATTGATTAAAAAATTAACTTTGATCTCGTTACGTTCGTCCATGACTTCCAAATCGTGTTTCCTTGAAATTCAATCGATTGGTTTTTCAAAACAATCGATTGAATGATAACTCAATCGATTGGTTTACACTATATCACAAAACAATCGATTGAAAGTTGTAAGGTAGAATGGTAAAGAGCTTATACCAATCGATTGTTTATACTTTCCAATCGAATGAATGCCTCAAAACAATCGATTGTTGTTGTTACTCAATCGATTGAATTTACGAAAACAACATGGATTTGCCAAATACAATCGATTGGAAAGTGATGACATTGAAGTTTTAGCCAAATTCAATCGATTGGTAATGTAATCCAATCGATTGGAAGGTGATGAAGTTGAATGTTTTGCCAATTTCAATCGATTGGTAATGGTACATAAAATTTATAAAACGTCAATGATATTTTCTTTTAAATTAATTTATAAAATTTTTTAGATTTGTGTCTTATGAAAAGTAAAAAAAAAATTATAGTAGAGTAAAACTTAGCTGAAACCAAATAACATAGTGTAACACACATCTTTGATCAATATTAAAAAAAAATTAGCCTAATTATGTACATAAAATCCTAAAAAATACAGTTCTATCTTTTTTAATTAAGTTAGCTTTAAAATATTAATAATGCTTTTTCATGTGCTGCTTTTAATCTAAAATCCTAAAAAAAATTAATTTAAAATATTATAATATTATTATATTGGCACAACACTTTATTTTTGTATGATAAATATAAGTACATTTTTATATAAAGTATTTAAAGTATATAAAAATGTACTCCTATTATAAAAAAAAATATTTAAAAAGTCATTAAATTTTTATATATTATTAAAATTTAATAAATACAAGTACATTTTTATATGTTATTTTTAATTCAATGTACTAATAGGAGTTAAAATTAATTTATATTTAATAATTTTATACTAAAATTAATTTACTATAATTTTGTTTTATACTTCTTTTAGTATATTTTTTTATATTATATAGTATTTTTTCTAGTATCTTATTGTACAATGTGTAATTTGAATTACCATTTGATTCGAAATGTGAGTAATTCGAATCAAATTGATTCGAACTTCTTCCTACTCACGTGTTCCTACTAATTCGAATTTTATGCTTTTATAATTCGTTCTAAGTTGATTCGAATTACTTGTATGCAATGGTTGGGAATAATTGGAGCTGTATTGATTCGAATTATTAAGGAATGTAATTCGAATAAAGTTGTTTCGAAATACATTAAAGTGTGCTTTGGTGAATTCTTGTATCAGATTCTTGTTTGGCTTATATGCGTAATAAACTTCTCTCCTTGGCTTAAATACATTTTTTACCCTCAGTTTTATATTAACTCTAAATATATTAAAAGAATTTACTCAATATATTCTAACATTTAACTAATTGAAAATACTTATCCCAAAACATATTTACAAAAATTAGAGCACTGGTTACTAATATTTTAACGAAACTAAATTTGTGCATAACACAAATAAATAAATTAAGCATACATACTACTTGATACGCTGCTACCTTATCAATATCATATACTTTTTATATTTTTTACTCTGCCTTACTTGAATAAAAGCAAAAGGTACTATTGATCGGCAAAATTAATTTTATAAATTACCAATCTATAAATTAATTTTATGTACCATTACCAATCGATTGAAATTGGCAAAACATTCAACTTCATCACCTTCCAATCGATTGGATTATATTACCAATCGATTGAATTTGGCTAAAACTTCAATGTCATCACTTTCCAATCGATTGTATTTGGCAAATCCATGTTGTTTTCGTGAATTCAATCGATTGTTTTGAGGCATTCATTCGATTGGAAAGTATAAACAATCGATTGGTATAAGCTTTTTACCATTCTACCTTACAACTTTCAATCAATTGTTTTGTGATATAGTGTAAACCAATCGATTGAATTTCAAGGAAACACGATTTGGAAGCCATGGACGAACGTAACAAGATCAAAGTTAATTTTTTAATCAATTGGAATTATTAGGATGAATGGAGGATATAATTGGTTGTTATTTTTGTATTTGATTGTTAATAAATATAATAGATAATTGATAAAATAATAATTTATAAAATAAAAAACTATTTTTATAATTAAATAAAATATATGGAGTTGATTTGTAATTAAAATTAGTTCAAGGACTACGTAGCAATTGATAAAAAAACTCTAAAAACATGTTTTCTACTTGGACCACTAAGTGGTCCAAAGGTTCCTGGACCACCGAATCCTGTGCCATAAAAGTGATTTTATAGAATTGATTTTGAATAAAAGTAAGTTTGTGTTAACATGATTTATGTTTGGCAACTCTATACCAAAATTAATTTTGATAAAATAAATATTGTTTGAATAATATTAGTTAAAATTACTTTTAGATAGATAATTACTTAAAAGGACATGATATTAAATTATAATGGTATGTTTTTATGCATGTTTAATTTTTTTATACTTTTTTTTATATGTTTTTTATATAATATATTTTTAATATTCTTAGTACTCTTTTTTAGTACGTTATAATTTTTAACTATTATTATTATTATTTATGGTTAATTTTTTGTTTAATTTATTTTACCTAATGAAATTAATAAATTCTATTATAAAAAGATAATAATAAATATAATACACAAAAATTATAACTATAAAAATATATAATGTCAAATAAAAAAATTAATAAAAAATGTAAATATTAAATAATAAAAGAAATGAGTTCATATAGAGAGAAATAATAAGAATTTTATAAATAATACAATAACATGTATAAAGGATAAAATTGGTAAAAAAATAAATGTTGAATGTAGTGACTAAAAGCATGTTAGTGTAACGGAAAAGTTAGAAATTATTGTCTTTTTCTAAACGTGGTTTTAAGAACATAATCACTTCTGCGTTTGTAGAGAAGAAAATTAACCAAACAAAAAATTGAATCTTTCAAAAAGATGTAACGTACTTTTTTTCTTCAAACGTGTTTACCAAACATATCGTAGTTATATTATTGTTATAAATAATAAATTTGAGATTTTTTTTTCTGAAATTTTCTTTTATTTATGCATTGAAGAAGAAAATCCACTGAAGGGGAGTTGTTAAATAGAACTCTTAATAATTAACTAATACCTACTTTAACAATTTCAAAAACACGTACAAATTAATAATATTAAAAATATAATTATTTATGTATTTTTTATTATAAATTTAAATTTTTTATAAAAAATGATTTTATTACATAATATTAAAATTTTTATGATTAAAAAATTTAAAAATTAATCATTATTAACTCTTAAAAAAACTCAGCGTAAGACAATTTAAAAAAAATCTTATGTTACTTTCATGATAAATAACATTTTAAAATTTTAATCCTATTTTCGTTTTACTTTCACAACTTACAAACACATATGGCTTATAATTTGTTAATTTATTGTTATTTGTTTGAGTATCAAGGTACTCAACTTGTATTCTGTCTATATTCAAAATAAATAATAACAAATAAATTTTAATTAAATTTAAAATAAAATAATTATATAACTAATTTTCTATCTTTATTTATTGTGCTCGCTGAGATTTCAAACATGAAATATATATGTAAAATAATAATAATAATAATAATAATAATAATAATAATCTATGATAATATATAAAGAGAATAATGTCCAATTTTTATATTTTTATTTTAATTTTATTAATAAACAGTGATTAGCGTAAAAGCATTTTAAAAACTTATTTAAAATGTAATTATAACTTTTCTTCATTTATATTGCGATTATTTTTTTATTTTACGCACAATAAATTATAATTTAAATAGTATAATCTCTTCATACTCATTTAAAAAATTACTGATAAGTTAATGATAATTAATTATAATAGGAGTACATAATATGTACGTTAACTATAAATATCCTCCATTGTTTTATGGCAAAAGAAGGATTTTTTATTATGCAAAAATTAGTGTCTAATATTGTTAATTATATTCTCAATACTAAAATCAACTAACACATTTTTTTATTTATGTTTTTACTCTAAAATTTTACCTAATATTATTAACAATATTTAGGAATGGGAAGATTTAATTTTTTCTTTTGGTAACTACTTAAGAATCAATCATCTATAAAAAAAATTAATTCTTTAAAACTAATCACAGTAATAATTTAATAATAAATAATAAATATACAATAAAATAATACATTAAACTTATTACATATAATATATACAGGTATAGTCAAATTAATTTACGAAAGATAAAAATTATAAATTATAAATAAAAAATAAGAATTAAAAGAATTACAATTTAATAAAAATAGATTTACAAAATTATAAACAAAAAAATAAAAATAAAAATACACAAATTATAAAATTATAAATAACAATATTTATCTTTAAATTTATAATCAAAAATTAACTCGACACAAATTCTCTTTTCTTGATAAATGTTACCAGGTTTCTTCATGTCACAGTCGCGGATGGCTATTAGGTAGAAGTGAAGATAACAAACGGATGCTGCTAAATGCGAGAATGCTGATGGCCTCTTTGAGAAAGATATCCACCGTTAACATGGCGGTATTTTTGGTGAATGAGTTATCTCAATATGTTTTTTTCTTATATTTAATTTTTATGTATTTTTTTATTAGGTTGTATTTGTTTTAGTAAATTATGAGATAGAGATAATAGAGTAAAAATATTAAGAATTATTTTTTGTGTATTATATTTAGATAGATATAAAAAAGACTAAAATAATTATACGAAATGACTAAAATAGTCGTATATTTTTAAATTTTGTGCATTAAATATAAACTAATTTAATAAAAAATGAGAGTACGTATGAGTACATAGAATTATAAAAAGAATTAATTTATAAATTAACGAAATAAGAATAACATTAAAGTAACAAAAGTAAGAATAAATAACATAACGTAAGTATGTACAAAAAATCTAATCCTTTCAAGATATTTATGATATAATTTAGATCGATTTATAAAATAAAAATATAATTATTATTATTTAAATCAAATTAGATTAATTTATCAAAAAAATTAGATTAATAAAATTTAAATTAAAAAATAAAATTTAATAGTAAATTAGTATAACATGAGAAAAAAATGATTATTAGAAGAGTGCTAAGGGTTCAACAAAATTTGTAATTTGTAACTATTAATTAGTTATCAGTATTTTTAATGGTGTAAAATTTTATCCAATGATATAAGATTATTCACTTTTTTTTGCTAATTAAATACGGATCAAATTTTAATAAAAGTGCTTACCACCTAAATTTTTTTCTCTTATAATTGTGCATTCATTTGGTTTTTATCTCTTGCACACTATACTATATTTTTCATATTTATACTGATAATTTTTTTAACAAAATTAAATAATACTAATTGAAATACTAATATCAAATATGAAACAAGTTTTCAACTCCCTTATACGGCTAAAAAAACATGATAAGCCAATTGAATTGTGTTTTAATATTTTTTTTTTCCTACTCGCACAAATAAATTAAAAAGGTTATCAAAATTTATGAGTTTGTAAACAATCAAAAATATTAGTTTACCTTTTAAACCACATAGAATTTCCACTAACTAAATAACCCTCGTTTAAAGAAATGTTACTGATGATTAGTAGAAAATTTTAAATTACAATTATCATTATAATTACTTATTTCATTCAAATGACGAAATGAGTTCATAAATTATTTTTTTGGTAATTATTTATATGATTTAATAATTAAAAAAAAAGTATAAATTATCAAAAAATTTTTATTTTAAAAATATTTTATACATAATTTATTACGCAATCAGACGTAAGAATATTTCTTTTTAAATTAGTGACACAATTATTTTATATATTTATTATTATAATTAATGAGCCAAAATTAGAGAATTTTTCAAAAACAAATAAAATTAAGAATATTTTGGTAAAATAACATTAATATTGTGTTATTAGTAATTTGAAGGTGTGTAATTAATTTTTTTTTTCAAAGTCAGATATTTTATATATGAAATGAAAGAAACATATAAGTGTTCATATATGGGACAAATAAAAGAAATAGAAGAATTCCAATACGATAGAGGTAACATTATATAATAATCTAATAAGAGAAATAAAAAGTAAAGTGCTCATCAATTAGGAAGTGAGAATTTGTTGAAACTCTTTCTGTAGCTTTAAAATGGACGCCAGTATCTCTTTTACACTAGTTGATACATTATCAAAGATGAACCTATTTCTAGCCTTCCATAAGGACCAGCTCAAAATCACCATCATCATTCTCTAAGATGAGCTATTGGGTTGGGTACGCAAAATTTCCATTTTCAAGTTCCACTCATCATAGAAATTAGAGTCTTTGTGCCGTAAGCTCATTTTTAACCAAATTTCCTTTAATTTTACACAATGAAAGATGCAATGATTGATTGTTTCTATAAATTATAGGCATCTTCAGCTTCCACATTTCTCGCTACAAATTTTGTTAGCAAAATTCAACAGGAGGATGCGAGAACCTACAAGCCACACGATACCTAATACTCACTTTATACAAACTACTTTTATTAAGGGCCCAATAAATTTTATCTTTTTCACTCTCAATTGTTGTTGCTAGCACACGCTAACAAATTCTCACTCTCACTCATGGTGTCCTCTTCTTCGTAAGTACAGGTAGTATTCTCTTTTATCTTTCAGGTAATCTTATTAGCCTCATATTTACAAAATATAATTATCAAAATCAGATTTCTTACTATAATTAATATATAGGTATTAATTGTGTCAACATTTATATAATTTTTTTGTCTTTTTTTATTTGTCGGGTTATGTAAATTTTAATTTTCTTTTGGTTTTTAACTATAGATACGAAATCTTCTCAATATTGGAAGAGAAAGTCTATGCTTATTATTTAAGATCGTCATAAAACTTTAAAGTAAATTCAGTTGGAATAGTATCAAAATTTGAGAGAATGAATTTGAACTTAAATAACTATTCTTAATGAAGAGCATTGGATATATATTTATTGAATTTTTTTTAAAGATAAAAAATTATGTATTTATATGTCATCTTTTATTTTTATGGTAGTGGACTGTCAGTAGTGCTCACATCATAATTTCAAAATTTATTTTATATTTATGTCAATTCATAAAATATTTTACAAAAATTATGTTTAAGTAAATTTTTTATCTTATAAATATTTTATATTTTGAGATTTAAAATTTTGTATTTTTATTTTTATTCAAGAATTATTTTTGTATTTTATTTTAATTCTGTTAGTCCAAAAGTATTAATATTAATTTTAATTTTTTAGAATAAACAAAAAATGTAATTTTTTTTATAAATTAGATGATTCAAAAACTACTCAATGAAAAAAGTTTAATTCTTGACATGTTAAATAAAAGATAGTTTAATTAGATAAAAAATTAATAAAAAATTATTTAAGAACACAAGTCACATAAAATTTTTTTTCTTTCTACATTAAATTGATAAGATAAGATTTTTTTACAGCAAATTGATAAAAGAAAAAGACAGAACTAATTTTTACGTGAAAAGTTAGGAATGAATTAAAAGAACAGAAGAATGATTGAAAATATAAATTAAATAAGTAAACTAAAGAGAAAAAAAATGTAAATAAAAGTTATACGTGAAACCGAATGAAATTTATAATTGCAGTGGATAAAGGCAATGAAAGACGATGAAGACGATGCAATTGAAGGTATTGAAAAAAAAGAAGAAGGAGGTTATTAAAAGAAACACATAAAAATGTGCATGAAGAACAAAATTGATAAATTTTTCAAAAAAATTAAAAAACAAATTTTAATAAAATAATTAGTGTGAAATCAAACTACTGGTGAGAGTACAAGCGCGGTTAGAATATAAATTAAAACTAACATAAAATTAAACAAAATATGAAAATGGTAAAAAATGTGAAGACATTGATATTTACTTAGTCTATTTTCTGATTTATTAACAATTTGCAGACACTTTGCATTTTTTTGTTGGGAGATGTATTATCATAGTTATAAGAATAATAAAACTGTTTTTATTTTAGGGGTAGGTTATTAGATTTTTCAAAATAAATTTTATGATTATTTTGTCCTTATAATTTGCTTTATAAAATAGTTTGTTAGAAGGTAAATATAATCCAAAAAAATTATTAGAATCTAAAATCGTGGTCAACTCTTTATATTGACTTTATAGATTTTCACTTTTTATTATATGGTACAAAGATTATATATAATATAATTAATATATGTGCTCATATATAACAACATAAAACTTAATATTATTCTTTTATGGAATTTCTCTACTTTAATAAAAGAACTAATATCATATAGACTTAATGTTTATTTTTATACTTAAAAAATTAATATTATTTAACTTTAATTTTTAACTTTTAAGATACATGAAAAGATGTAACGTTTTATGCATTAGATAATTTAAAAGATACTTATTATATATAGAAAGTTAAAAATATTCTAAACTTAAAAAAATTATTTAATAACAATTAAATTTGTTCAAAATTATAAAGAGAGTTAGAAAGAGAAAGAGAAAGTTAAAATTTTTTAACTAATTACAAAAAATCAGCATCATCAAAGCTATTAAATTTG
This sequence comes from Arachis hypogaea, assembly GCF_003086295.3. Taxonomy (NCBI): domain Eukaryota; kingdom Viridiplantae; phylum Streptophyta; class Magnoliopsida; order Fabales; family Fabaceae; genus Arachis; species Arachis hypogaea. The sequence goes on along the minus strand of NC_092045.1, from coordinate 104,350,103 downwards.
AGTATATTAAGTGAGGTTTAAAAAGCAAACCAGAACGATAAATTTAAAAATTTTTTATCTCTCTTTATATAATGTTTCACTTTAACTACCTATTTTTTATGGATAGTATTCAAATGACGAACAAAATAAAAAGAAGATTCGTATTAGATTATGAAAATTAATGTCATCCTTATAATACGATGGCATTATTTCAAAACATATAAAATAAAATAATAAAGTATAGTTTAATTGATGAGCACAATAAAATAAATATGAAACTTATAAAATAGCAGTCAAATGTGGATAGCAATGTTGTCTTCTATCCTAAAGTACTATATTATTAGTTAAAAAACTTACAATTATGTACTATTTTTTATTATTTTGGTTGAAAATAATATATTTTGATATTGTATTTTAGCATTACTGACATCAAATTTTGATAATTTCAAAAAATTTTAAATGCTTTATGTCTTAATTCTTTTAGCAAAACTTCAAGAACTCATAAAAGTTAATACAATAGATAGTTATAAATCAAAGTGATAGACAAGAATAAAAGTTGGGAGGATGATATTTGTTAATAATTAATAACGATCGGATAAAGAGAATGTGAAAGGAAAAGAAAAAATGAGAAAAGAGAACAAGGTAATATAACAGTGGTGATGAGACAATAACACATATGAAGTAAGAAAAACAATAATGTTTGATATAGTGAGTCGATATAATACAAATATAAATTAATAATTTTAAAAAATAATACAATTAAAGATAGTTTAAAAATTAAATATAAATTAAAAAATATTTTTTATCAATTGAAATTATGTATGAAGATAAAGAGTATTTTAAATATAAATTTTTATTTCTACTTTAAATTAAATACTATTAAAAATAAATAAATAAATTTAATAATGTTTCTAAATAATTAATTATAAATAATATTTTTAAATCTTTATTTTTATTTTGTTATACATAATAATAATATAATAAATTTATTTAATATTTTATTTAATTTAAATTTATAAATTTTATATATTTTAAAAGTTAAATAACTTATAAAATTTTTATTTTTGTTTTAAAATTTTTTTATTCTTAATATTTAAATTATTTTATTAAATTTATCATTTTAAAAATAAAATTATAAAAATTAATCTTTTCACAATAATAGAAAAACGAGTGATAGTGCTAATAATAATAATAATAATAATAATAATAATAATAATAATAATAATAATAATAATTGCATGTGAATAGAAGAAGGATAATGACGTTATAGATTTTGGGGGCACAACTTAATATTTAATTGACATCCTTTTTAAAATTCCAAGTCAACCTAGATGGAGGACTTGATTTAAGGTATAGATTCAGAACCTAGTCCTTGGTCTATACAAAATTCAAAGAAAAATTGTTGTATAATATTATTGATAATAATTAGTTTTTATTAAAATTATATTAGTTTTTTATTTAATTATTTATTTTATAATGTATATTATGATACCTATAAATTTGATATATAATTACTAAAAAAATAATTAATTAATTTTTAATTTTAAAATATAAAAATGAATAAATTTTAAATATTTTATTATAAAAAATGATAAAAATTAAATATTAAATAATGATATAATAAAATTAGGATTATCAATAAAATTTGAGTAAAGAACTTTATTATTACAATTTAAATATTTAAAATATTAAGTAATAAATACTATAATAAGACAATAGTCTTGAATGAAGTGATAGTATTTTAATCTCTTTATTATCACAACAAGACTTTACTAGGATTATCAATTCTTTCAACACAACAAATACGAGTATAACAAGTAATCTCAAGGAGGATTCAATTAAAGAGCTCAATACTATGCAATAATGTTGGTAGGTTATAATTTAAAAGTAAGTAATAGTTAGACAAAATTATTTATTCGCCTCCTCATGAATTTAATATTATTATTTAATTTTAGTAGATCAGCCTATTCATAGGTATTAGGTTAGGATTACCAAATCTAATTTAGTGTATTTTAGATCTTTTTCAATATAATAAGATCTTTGTCCTTATTTATATTACTACATTTTGGATGAAAATAATATTATTTCTAAGATTTTAAATATATTATGTTATCATAATATACATGTCTTTATTGAGATAGATCTCGTACATGTTTATTCCTATTTTATTTGTTATTTGAGTACAAAGCTACTCAGTTTGCACATACAATAATACATCAATTATAGGGTAATTTACTTATTTAAATAAAATGGTCGAAATTTTTACTTAAATGTACAAAATGGATTATTGTTACGTGCATGTGCAAAAACCCTATTCTATGTAATCCGTGGCAACCCACCACGGTTTTTGAATTGTGCATAAACCATGACAGACTGGGACGATTTATGGAAAAACTAAGTTGCTTGTAAACCGTGGGAAGTTCCAGCGTTTTATGAAATATTAGAAAAGAAAAAACAAATATTTCTACCAATTGTTTTTAAAATAAAAAAGGTATATAAAAAATACAAAAAAATAAATATAACAATTTTGATTTTAAAACCAAAAGTGCCTCACTATTCTTAACAATGGATTATGTAACAATGATTTTAATAAAATCCCACCTAGAAAATGACAATAATCTTTTTGTGAAGAAAAGAACGCATCATGGATTAATAAGTGCCTTATTTTAATTTTATATGCACTTATTTTAATTTTATAACAGTAGAGAATTAAAGGTGGCTTCTAGGAATGATGACAAAAATCATACAAGTGCCTCACCAGTTTTTTTCTATAATTTTAATTAATTCCAAAAAACGATTTTCAACTTTAATTTTTTAGATTTATCTTTTTTTTTGTATTTGGAGTTCGGCGAACTCTATAAAAATAAGCAAGTTCACTTTAATTCTCGCTAAGCTTCACTCAAAATTTTTAAAATGCATATCATCGTCTTCAAAATAGTATATAAATTTACAAATAGTATATAAGAGTACACAAAAAATACATAGATAATAAGCATGGTTTCTTCAAGTATTTTTTTAATTATAAATTAAAAAAAACAAGCCATATTTAACAATGGCAACCATTATTATAGTCTCAAAAAAATATACAGGTACACCGAAATAAATATTTAACAAGGATTTTTTTAATTATAAATTAAAAAAATAACTATTTCCCAAAAATAAAATACAACTTATTCCTGGTACTCTTATGTACTCTGGAGACGATGATAATAGTTACTATTGTTAACTTTTCAATCTGACGTATTTGAAGTGGATTATTTTTAGAAAATAGTTATTTTTTAATTTATAATTAAAAAAATTCTTGTTAAATATGACTTATTCCGATGTACCTATGTATTTTTGGAGACGATAATAATGGTAGCCATTATTAAATATGATTTTTTTTTAATTCATAATTAACAAAATCTTTGAAGAAGCCATGCTTGCTGTCTGTGTATTTTTTATGTACTCCTATATATTATTTGTAGATCTATAAACGGTGTGTTTTCTGGCCATAATTGAACCTACATAAACCGTTGTAACCCACAAGGGTTTATGACCAGTTTACCTTCCTCATAAACCGTGGTAGGTTACCACGGTTTATGCCTTCCACGCCACCTTCATAAACCGCTGGAACCTTTCACGGTTTACAAGCAATTAAGTTTTCCCATAAACCGTCCCAGCCTGTCACGGTTTATGCACAATTCAAAAACCGTGGTGGGTTGCCACGGATTACATAGAATAGGATTTTTGCACATACACGTAACAATAATCCGTTTTATACATTTGGGTAAAGGATTCTGTCATTTTATTTAAATAAGTAAATTGTCCTCAATTATACTATATTAATAAAGTAATGCATAAATTTATTAATACATCAATTATACTATATTTGCTATTTGAGTACAAACGGTTCATTTTTTTTTAACTAATTTACAATACGACAAACTATTATCATCCTAATAAATTATTTATTATAATTTTATTTTGTAATTGGCTGTTTTGCTTCCAAAATAAGGGTTAGCAAGTAAATTATCGGCCGTAAGTCGTAAGTAAGCTGTAGAATGTGGGGTTTTGCGGTAGATGGCCTTGAGCTTATGCAGCGGTCCGAGGGCAACATCACTAGCGGCTTCCAATTCCAAAGAGTCCTTTTAATATTTTTATTTGACTTGATAAGAGATGCTTTATCAGTTTTCAGAGCCTCAATTGTTTCTTATGATTGATAAAAAATGTTGATGTTGTAAGTGTGAGTAGTGTGTGAAATTAATCCTAAATAAAAAAAATGAGAAATTTATAAGATAAGAAATTCATTCATTTACTATTTTAAAATTTTGAGATAGATATGGTGTTTTCTTATTTTATATTATCTCATTTAATTCCTTCCTGAAATTTCATAAAAAACACAATTTAACAAATCAATAGAACTTTACAAAATTTATAAAATTGGTCTAATATTTATAAAATTTATTTTCATTATTTTGATTGGTGGCCCAACAGGAATATGTCTAAAATGAGTTCAACACTTATATATTTATTAAATGTGTCATATTTATGTAGACTATTAAATTTTATTAGATTAAAATTAAAGACTAATATAAAAGAAGAATATTAATAGAAAGAGTATTAATGGACTCTAATAAATACAGAATATCATAATACATAAATAAACACTTTAAATGATAATATTTTAATACACAATATTTCAAATACTAATAAAATCTTTTATTCTTAAATGATTAAATATAAAATATATAAATACAAAATATCTGAATATTTTTATTTATTAAAATTAATTATTATACAAATTTTTCTTATAATATTAAAAAATTATATTAAAATGATATTGTAAACTGTAACATAAAATTATAAAATAATTAAATTTTTATTTTATATTACTTGACAAATAATTAGATTATTATATTTAAAATTTATTAATTAACTATTTTTATTAAAGATATTATTATATAATATAATTTTTCATAAAAATATTTTTAAAATATAATTTACGTATATATAGAATTATATAATCTACGTATATATATCATGTATTATATATAATATTTTAAATAAATTATATTTTATAAAAAATTATATTATATAATAATATCTTTAATAAAAGTAGTTAGTTAATAAATTTTGAATATAATAATCTAATTATTTGTCAAATAATATAAAATAAAATTTTAATTATTTTATATTTTTATATTACAGTTTATAATATTATTTTAATATAATTTTTTAATATTATAAAAAATTTTGTATAATAATTAATTTTAATAAATAAAAAATATTTAGATATTTTGTATTTATATATTTTATATTTAATTATTTAAGAATAAAAAGTTCTGTTGCTATTTAAAATATTATGTATTAAAGTATTTATTTATATATTATGATATTCTGTATTTATTAGAATCCATCAATACTTTTTTTTATATTAGCCTTTTATTTTAATTTAATAAAATTTAATGATTTATATAAATGTGACACATTTAATAAACACGTAAGTGTTGAGCTCATTTTAAACATACTCACCCAGTAGAAAGATCTACCAGCCAGCACCATGAACAAATCTTTCCTCGCGCTTTCAACTATCCTATTAACGAACTCCATTGTCTGAAATTCAAAGAAACTCAATGGTTATGAAAAACACAATTTAACAAGTCAACAGAATTTTACAACAATAATTAACAACATAATTTAACAATTTAACATTGAAGATTAACGGAATTTAAATAAACAAAGAATGAGGGTTAGAGGGAGAGACAAGTTGGGAGGCAGAGATTGAGAGTGAAAGAGGTTGCGAGTGCGTAGGGAGGGAGGGCAACGCGAAGCAATGGTGAGATGAGAGAATGGAGTATGGAGATGGAGACAGTGAGAGTTGAGAGTTGAGATTCAGGGTAGATGGCTAGTGGCTGTTAAAGTACTTCGGGTTGTTTCAGAAATTTCACTAAGAAAATAATTTAAATATAAATTCAGCAACCAGATCTTCAAAATTGAAGGAAATTTGTAAACAAAATAAGGATGTGTTATTTTATAGGGATAAGTGTTTCTGTTAATTAAATTTAATTTAATTGGTCTAATATTTATAAAATTTAATTTAATTGGTCTAGATGCAGTAGCCCTTGTTTGAATCATTTAAGGTATCATTATGATACGTAATCTACAATAAAACTCTCATAAATAATATGAAGGAAATAAAATAATAAAATATATACATAATTTAATACATAATTATACTAAAAAAAGCATATCAACAAAAGTGAATATGATTAAAATATATTATACTTTTTAAAAAAATTAAACAAACGGCGTAAAGAATAGATAACTTAACAATTATAAATATGATGTGAATTTCTAAAGTTTAACTACTTTAAACTCAATCACCATCACATGCAAAAAGTGAATAACTTAGTAATTGCAAATATCTTGTGAACCCCAAAATAAAACTACTAAGAACTCAGTCACTATCACTAACACTAACATTATCATTTGAACTATTTTTTTTCTTGTTCTTCTTTTTGTTGGTCTTCATCTTCTTCTACTTATCTATAGAGATAGATACATCCACACTTGATCCCTCTATGTCACCTCTGTCCAATTCAATAATGAAATTGACATCACCCAAAGATGATACTTGATTAAAGCTTTCCATTTCAGTTTGTTGGTATGCCTCTTTTTGCATGATATTTTGTTTAGGCACATCTATTACGAGGCTTTACTTGTACCACAGTACACCAGTTAGACCTTTTAATTGTCTTTACATAATATTAAAATGACATGCTAAAATGAAAGGCTCATCCTTATATCTAACATATGTAATATCTACATTTATGAATCTATATTCATCTTTATAATATTTTCTACTTTGACTTCGTCCTATTGGAGAAATATCAAACCAATCACACTTAAATAAGATCACTTTATGTTTTCTCATATAATTTAACTCAATAATAGCAGTCAAGATGCCATAAGAATTCACATCACCAATCAATTCATCTTCCTTCACAACTACTCTACAATTTTAAGTCTTTAAAAATGCTTAGTGATTTTTGCATAAAATGTAAAACCATAGATATCATATATTTTGTAGAAATGTGCACGACGATTAGAATCTCCTGTTAGAGAAAGTAGTTGATTGTTAACCTATGCACTCCTTACTTTGTGTAGATATGAAATCTACATTAAAGAATATAGATTAATGTAATATCCGGTTTAACCGAAATTAATTGAATAATAAGTTAAGTATGAGCGAATATGGTTGAAAGATTTGGCAATTGGAATTTGATGATTTAAATATGATATTTGGATTCAGTGAATTTTTCCGAGTCGACAGACATAGTTTTCTGCGTAAAAGCGCGCAGTGGAATTTTGACCGGCAGTACCGGCTGAGACTTGTCTGGTACTGCAGCTGAGAAAAATTGATTATGAGTAAATAAGATTAAGAAATGAGGAATTATAATTAGGGGAGGTAGAAATATTTGAAGTGCGATTTAAAGCGCTAATCTTAAAGGTTTTGATCCAAAATTGGGCCAACGGACAAAAATAAGTGAACCGGGCCTAAGTGGGCCCAAGATCCAACATATATAAACATTAGTTATGAGCATTTCAGCTCATTTTTCCCTAAAGAAGGGGTGTTGGGCGCTGAATTGAGAAGAGAGAAGAGAAGAGAGAAAACCTAACTCTCTTTGATCTTCAAACCACCATAACTTGAGCTACGGAGCTCCGATTGACGAGCCGTTTGCGGCCACGCGTCACTCTTCTCATCCTCTACAATTTTATCTAAGTTTTGTAGTGAGTATTCCATTCATATCTGCCAAGTTTTCGAAATTTTTCACTGTTACACGTTTTTGGGTAGTTAGTGTTGAAATCTTGTGATTTTGGATGTTTAGGGATACTCCAACATGGATTCTAAGTGGGTTCTATCCTTACTTCATATGGGCTGAGGTAGGAAGTGCTTAAACCCTTGTGATTTGTCATTTTTATGAGCCTTAGGTTGATGTATGTATGTGAAATTGGTTATGTTAGTGTATTTGGTGATTTTGATGCACAATTGGGAGGTTGGTGTTGCTTGTGGAGCTTTGGTGAGGCTTGGAGCTAAGGGTTGGTGGAGACTTCCATAGAAGAGGCTCAATTGGTTTGGCTACAAGAGGTACGATTTAAGTTTCATTTAAGTACCGTGTGGTGTGATGAGAATTCCTAGGCTAGATGCCCCTAGGATTAAGTTTGAATTGTGTAAATGGTTGGTGCTAATATGCATAGTTGGTATGTAATGCGAATTAATGATTGGGTTGAGAATTGTGTGGCCTTGTATGCTTGGTGTATTGAGAATTGATGTATTGGGTAATGAGTATTGATTTGTGGTTTATGCATTTAAATTATGAAATTGGGCCGGAGGCCATAAATTTTGGGTCGGAGGCCGGAAAGAGGTAAGGAAGGTAAGTTGATGTGTGCATTGTATGATGACACAAGTGATTGGATGAATTTCAGATAATGAATATGTGAATGATTGGGTTGGTTATTGAATAATAAGGTTTGAGGAGTTGAAGTGTGGAATTTGGTAATTTTGGATGAAATTATGTAGATGAGGTATGTTTGGTTTTGGTTGAGAAATATTATGTGATCATATATGTGATTATGATTATTGATGTCTTGATGGTATGATAATGCATGAGAGATATGTATGTTGTGATATATGCTTGAGGAATGATTAAGGTTGATTTGTGGGTGAAACCACGTGATAGTGAGTATGACATTGATTATGTATAATGATGGTTGATTGCAAATAGTATTGTTAGAAATTGGGATGAGGAAGGATGTATGACATGTTGATGTGTTTGTAATTTAGCCATTTGTTTGAAATGGGTAAAAATGGTTATATGGCGGTTTTGTGAATCGTGGTAAAGTGTTAATGTATGAGTTGAGGAGGCTTGATGTTGATTTTGGTATATTTTGATTGATTTCAAAAAGGGTTGAAACTAGCATGTTTTGGTTGATTTTGAAAAGGGTTGAAAATGGCTTGTTTTGAAAAGGGCACCTTGTGATTTTGTATGAAAACATGGTTTTTGGGCATACTTTGATGGGACATAACTTGGACTCTGGATCCCCGTTTTGTGCCAAACTTATTTAGAAGTGAAATTAGATCCGGGATGTCCATGCCGTTCGAAGAACGGGAGAAAAACGATTTAAAATGAGAAAGTTATGTCCGTCGGAAGATTGGGGGTTGAATCTGTGAAATCTGCAGCTTTTAACTTAGAAAATTTTTAGCAGAATGACCCTCCACGCGTAGGCGCACTTGGCGCGTACGCGTCGTTTTTCAAGAAGGCACCATCCACGCATGCGCATCGATGCGTTGCACCCAATGCCCAGCCATTTTTCCGAGAGTTGTGCCAGAGTTGTGCCAGTTTTGTGCTTGGGGCGCAAATGCACCCACGCGTACGCGCGGCTGACGCGTACGCATCGTCTGGCTGTGTTTCAATCCGCGCGTCCGTGTGTATGACACATACGTGTCGATGAGTTTTGTGGCCATCCACGCGTGCGCGTGGAGTACGCGTACGCGTGGCCCTGTTTTCATCCCAAAGTTGATTTTTGAATTTTAAAAACTAAATCTCATACTTCTAAGCTTCCGATCTCACCCCTTATGTATTAAATCATTATGATATGTCTAGCAAAGAGGAAGGAGCTAGGGGATGTGGTAACTTGCAAATGAAGCAAGGGGAGAAGTTGTGATCAATGATGATCAAAGATGATTATATGAGATATGGAGGATGACGGTAGAAGTACCGTGTATGCCATGAGCCAAAGGGCTATATTTATTGATAAATGGCTGGTTCTTGATTGAACCATGAGCCGGATGGCTGAGTTATTACTGGGTTACGGCAAAGCCATTATTGATTATGGCTGAGTATAAATGCATATATGATTAATGAATGAATGTGTTAAATGAATAATAATGAAAAATGTTAAAATGTGATGTGTAACCCCGGGTAGTAGGCAGTGGCGTTGTCCACTTGCTCCGAATATGAGACAGAAAAGGATGTTTATGATAAACGAGTTTAATTATGGAGTTTTGAATGAATGTATTTGTGATACCTGGGTAGTAGTAAGGGTTGTGGTTCGTCCCACTTGCTCCAGGTTAATGTTTGAGATTTGATAACAATGATTATTACTTTTTAAACTGAACGAATGTATGTTTTGATATCCTGGGCAGTAGCAAGGGTTGTGGTTCGTCCCACTTGCTCCAGGTCAGAGATTGTGACGCCTGGGTAGTAGCGGCAGTAGTGGTGAATCCACTCGCTCCAGGTTGAGCTTTTAAACACCCGCCTGGGTAGTAGCCGCAGTAGTGGTTATTCCACTGGCTCTGGGTTGAGCGGGTAGTAGCAAGGGGGTTGTAGCTCAAACCTACTTGCTCCGCAAGGGGTGTTTCTGTCCAATGGTTAGCTACCAGGACATGTCGGGTTGGCTATATAACCGACATATGATATCATCAGCTATAGGGCAGGCATACATCATTTGCATATGTTTGAATTGTTTGGGTTTGCCTATTTGTTTGGATTTCTACATCATATATGCTATGTTACCTGATTATGTGCTACTTGTTCTACTTGTACCTTATTTGTGTATTACTTGCCTGTATTGCTTGTGTTTGTACAATTGAGAGGCTCTTCATACTGGTGTCGGTGGATGTTGGGGCCTGTTCTTGATAAGATGATTTGATGATACGATTGCATGATGATGATGATCATTGAATGAGATAATTTGAGCTCCCTGGAAAGACGCAGTGATGTAGTTTCACTAGCTCCAGGTGAGGGTATGATGTATTGATACAAAATTGCTGAGGTAGAACAACTGGTGATGGTTTTGCTTATGATTCTGAGTCTGATTCGTGGAAGAGTCAGCGAGTTGGGAAACATGTGTAACATGAACTAGATTTAGTATCCCCTTACGAAAGTTACCTATTCATGGATTAGTGAGAATCTAGGCTGGATATTTGGTGAAGAAGTTTAGGATGATTAGTGAGTTTTTATTGCAGTGCATTGTATTTATTTGGCACTTTTACCGTACTGGGAACCCATGGGCCCGGGGTTCTCATTCCGTATATATCTTTTGTTTTTCAGATACAGGTCCAGGTGCTCAGAAGTGAGCTGTGGTTTGTCTGAGAGACGGCGAAGATATTTATTTTCTCTACTTTGTGTTTTGCTTAGAATCTCTCCATTTTTATTTTGAAAAGATTATATTATGTATTGAACTCTCTTGGAACTTGCGTATAGAGGCTCTTATGTTTCCTTTGGGAGAAATTAGGATAAACTGTTGTCAACTACTTTCATACTGTACCCTAGCCGGCCTAAACTTCGCGGGTCGCGACTAGTGGCTATTTACTTATGTTATATATATCTATCTGTTATCTATCTCTTAATCTCCTTTATGCCTTGTCCGTGTATCACTTTCGCCTTCACGGTTTATCTTTTTGTTGTCGAAACGTGAGTGATACGTCTTCGCAATTTTATTTCTACTCTTTTCAGGCTTCTCGATTAATACTCCTTTCGAATTTACCTATATTTATATATTAAAAATCCACCTAAGAGTCATACCACCGTAATATCATTGACTTATGACTCGAGCATAAGGATTTGAATATTAGGGTGTTACAATTAAAACTAGATATTGTCAAATGCCTTTTCAATTCTACAATAATCAAAGTTGATTCATTTTTCTTCCAATCAAACCATTTCACAAATCGATCCTTGTGCCTTTTCTGCAGATTTCTATGATTTTCTCTTTTTAAATATTCCATATGCTCATTAACCCATGGCTGAATTTTTTTTTCAATTCTTCAACACATAGAATTGAGCTTCTTTATGCTCTAAGATACTAAGTTCCTTGTATATCCATTTACAACTAAATTGGCCAACAACTTTGAAAACAGATATGCCTTGCATAGATATAACCTTAGTAGTTTCATCCAAATATCTTAATACAATGGTCATTGCTTCTTTAGAGATATAACCCTCAGATATTGAACCCTCAGGACGTGCTTTATTTCCCACATAACTCTTCGGTGTGCGCAAATATCTAAAATTGAATATTCAAGGAAGATTAGAAATCTACATAATGAATAGTATAATGTAGATTTAAGTTATTGTTAAAATTAAAAGGCTAACTTTTCAACAGAGTACATCCAACGATATTGAACTGGTCTGGCTAACTTAGCTTCATGGGCAAGATGAATGGTTAGGTGAACTATCACATAAAAAAACCAAAAAAAAATTATTTCCAATTTACAAAGTGTTGTTGCAATTTGAGTTTCAAGTTTGTCTAGAGCATCCATTTCAATCCCTTGGAACAAAACTCTCCAAAGAAAATACTTAGATGTATCAATAGTTCACAAATCTTCTTGGGCAAAAGCTTATGACTTGCAAGTGGTAGCAATCGTTTTAATAGGACATGGCAATCATGGCTCTTCAAGTAATAAATTTTGCAATCTTCAACATGCATACACACCGACCAATATTTGATGAATATGAATTAGACATCTTGAGTTCTTTCAAGAATCGACAAAGTTGTTGCTTTTCATTCTCTTTTTTGGTCTTTGACAATGTAGATTTGGCTATCAACATCACAAATTTGTCGCCCACTCTACAATGATGAAGATCTTTCTTGACACCCATAAGTTGAAGATCAAGTCGTGCATTTAAGATTGTTCTTTGTCTTTCCATCTAAATTTAACAATGTGCCTAGAATATTATCGAAGACGTTATTCTCTATATGCATTACATCTAAATTGTGACGCAACAATAATGTTTCCAATAAGGCAACTAAAAAAATACTTTTCTTTTTCCAATTTTCAGCTACCTTGTCATGTTCGGACTTCTTTCTCTTCTTAGTATGGTTCCAAAACTCTTTTTGTTCAAAAGTAGTCTTGTATTCTTCTAAGTTCTAAGATATCATAACTAGAAAGTGGCTTAGGTGCTTCACCAAGTTCCTTATGTCCAGCCTTTTAGAACTAGTTTCTTTGTGGCAACATGGCATAAGCTGGATAATCACTTATTGTCTATAAAACTACAACAAACAACTGAAAATACTGTTTTTGAATCACATCAAATGTTTCAATACCGTCTTCTCACAATTCTTTCAACTCTTCAATTAACGGTTGTAAGTATACATCAATAGAATTGGTGAAGGATTTATGGCTTGGAATAAGTAAGGATAACATCCAATTTGAATGTTTCAAAACCATCCATGCATGATAGTTATATGGAATAAGAACAACTGGCCAAGTACTATATGAAATGATCATAATGCCAAATGAATTGAATCTATCACTAGCAACTCCAAGTCTGCTATTTCTAGTATCACGTACAAACCCTTAGTGTTCCTCATCAAATTTCTTTCATTTTATAGAATTTGTTGGGTGTTTTAGGACTCCATCATCAAGCCGCTTCTCTTTATGCCACCTTATTGCTAGTGATATTTCTTCACACATGAAGATCCTTTGGAGCCTAGGTTTCAATGAAAAGTATCTTAATATCTTCTGGAATACCTTCTTATGAGAGTTGTCCTTTTCATTCCCCTTCTCCTTCACCCATCTAGATTGTTTGCACTTTGGACATTCATCAAGATCAGCATATGCTTGCCCGAAAACAAAATGCAATCATTCACACAAGCATCTATCTTCTTGTGATCTAATCCCAAATCTCAAATCACTTTTCGAGCATCCACTACAAAAAAATGCTGAGTACTGTCGGTAATTATTTGCCGATAATACATTTATCGTCAGAATTATCGTCGAAATAAATCCGACGGTATAAACCTCGTCGGTAATTATTTACTGGTGGATTTTTTTTGTCTGTCACTAATTATCAACGAAAAATTTCTGCTGGTAAGTTTACCGTCGGATTTATATTTTTAATTAATAATTAAATTACTAGTTATTGGTGGATGTATCCGACAGTAAACTTAAATTTTAAATTTTAAAAAAATGTGTTTAAAAACTAATATATAATTTTAAATATTTAAATTCAATCATTTCTAAACTAATAAATCAGAAAATACAACACTAATTAACTTAGAGAATAATAAACTTAGTTAATAACAAACTTAGAAAATTGACAACAATGAACAATAAGTCAATAAAATGTTTAATGACCTCAAAAATAAATCACACAATTAACAACAATCAACTAATTAACTCAGAAAAATCTAGAGGGTATATTAAGATTTAACCATCAAGTGATAAGAATAATACAACTATCAAGCCTTATTCCACTGAGAGAGATTAGCTATATAGATCAAATGTCATCATAATATCCTATCATAAACCATGTCTAAAGTTAAAATACTAAAATCTCAAACTACAAAGACACTACTAATAACTAAGTCAATATTTTAAGAAATAAACAAGGATTGCAAATTAGATGGTTAAGTTGAAAGTTGTTACTAACTCAATCACCAATGTTACATTGATTGTGCTCGTCGTGTGCCGATGCCATGGTTGACTCAAGGTAATGTTGCTTAAAAAGTTACCTCCGTCTATCTCTTTGTACTGATGGTCTTTATCTCCATCCATCTTATCAAATTCCATACAGAAGTTATTAGAACTTAGTTATTGATCATGTGAATTCATTAACATAAATTTCGTGGCGTGGTTTGGTCAAGAAATCAAGTACTAGAAGTTCTGCTAGCCTAATGACTTTAGCTTGCAGATCTGGTAAAACTTTTAAGTTGAATTTTTTCAGAAGACATGATTCTTGGATACGTTTTTCCATATTTCACCAAGTATATCACATATAATCCTAAATAAACATAAATAACAAATGCATCAACAAGCATATGATTTTTTTAGAACTTAAAAGTAGAGAAAAACAAGGAAATCCACTATGTGCTAAATAAGATTGCATATAACAGTGCTTGAAGTTGGGAGCTTGTCTTATAAAGATAGTCCATATTTTACCTTTTCTCCAGAATTCTCACAACAAGAATATCAAGAACATATTTCAATGACTCGTAGCACTCTCGTACAACATAAAACATGTACTTGTCTTTTGTAATTTTTTTAGCAAGAATCTAAAAAATTTGACGTTTGTGAGGAAGATGAAGACTGCCGAAAATAATTGGTCATGCTCTAGTATTAGTATTTGACAGTGAAATCAACCTATGATTATTTTCAACCAACTCAATGCTCTTGTTATTTTTGCTTCAACACAGGACACTTGATAATACAATATGTAATGCACTCTGGATCAATTGCAATACTAGAATATGTTCCATGGACAAACCAAAGAAATAACACAGCAAACCACAAGCATAGTGCGAACTAGCCACAACATAAAATTATCATTAAGGCTACTGAAACCTAAAATTCTAACAAATAACTTGCATAAAATATTCAAGCAACAGTAACAGTACTAGTACCATCATTTGTATAAATTTTAGAATAATTATTATCTAAATATCCAAGCACTAAAATAGATAACCTTTCCAATCCAAACCCTTTAACATTCTACAATGAATGTTATCCAAATTATGAAATAGTTGCAAGATGATAAAAATTGTGGAAGGGCAGAATAATGAAGAATTTACCTGAATGGAGCAATAAAACAACTGCGGGCAGAAGAACCAGAGGTAGAGGTAAACCTGAATGGTGGTTCAAAAAAGGGATTAGGGCAAAAAAGGGGTTAAAGTTTTTTATTAAAAATGAAAATAGAATGGAATAGGGAGAGGGATGAGGATGACCTACCTGGACGATGGAGGAGAGACACAGCTTTGACGATAGAGGGAGCAGCAGTGGTAGCTCTTCCAACAGAGGAGGAGACCGATGGAGAAACTCTGTTTGATGCAATGAAACACGGTCCAGGTAACTTGACACAAACTTTAGAGGAGAACAGAGGTGGACAGTGCTGGCGGAGGGTAGCCGGAGGGGCTTCCAAAGGATGTTGTAGGGGAGAGAGAAGAGATAGGAGAATGGGAGAGAGAGAAGGGTGTTTTCAAAAGTGAGGAGAGAGGGCCTCACATTTTGAATTTAGATCAGGTTTACCGGCGGATAAACACGATGGTAATGCATTGCATTTGACCAAAACGCAGCGTTTTATTAATTGAGATTTACCAGCGAATAAATTCGACGATAAATCCACAGTAATCTCGGTGCCAATTTTTCTTATTTTTTCTCTAATTATTATTGGCGAATTTACGGTCGGAATATCAAATTCGATGATAACCTTTTTATCTGACGAATTCATTTCCAAATCTGCCGATAAATCTACGATAAACCCGCCGCTAACGTCTGATGCTAAATTTGATGGTATTGAGTGTTTTTTTTGTAGTGATCGTAAAATGAAGTAGGGCATGTATTTTTCTTTGGAAATATGCTTTTTAGAAAAAGCAACAAAGTATCAATTGAATTGTTGCTCCATCCATAGCGATATTTAATTTGAAACAACCTAACAATGAAAAATAATCTTTAAATTCCACTGTCCAGATAAAGGCTTTGCTCAGCATCTCTCATTAGCCTCTGGAACTTTTTTTCCCTCGTGAGGTTCTTCTACTCTATTGTCATCTACGTTGATAGTAAAATCTCTCGGCGTCTTCCTTAGTATTTTTCCTTTAAAGATGTTATACAACATATTAGAAGTGGCAAAATCATTCTCTCTTTCACAATCAATCTCATTTAAATCAAATACATCTATAGTTGATGTATCTTGAAGAATCTCACTATGATGTAACCGTGTTTTATATGAAGTAACTATCCCCCATTGGCGCACATGATGATGAACTTCATTTCTGAGTTTGAACAAAAAATTATTGCATTTGGGACAAGAACAACATATTTGATTTTTCACACCGTGTTGAGAGAAGGAAATATCCAAAAATAATTCATCGAGGCACTTCCTAAACTTAGAGGTACATCTATCAAAATTAATCCAATATTTCTGGTAGTTGACCAATGAAATAATTTCTACAGGAGATGAGAAACAAATGAGAAAAGGATGTAAAGAAAGAGGAGAAAAAAGAGGAGGGAGACAACCTAAAATCACAGCAACTATCACTTTCAAAGTGCACTATCTAAACTAAATTCTGAGGCTATTCTCTATAAATCCCCAATACAAATTATTCTAATTCAATGAATTGTAAAAAACATAAGTTTAATAATAAAATTGAACTAGTATTTCTATGTTAATAAGGATAATGTAGCTACTGATGCGTGAGCATCTTTCCTATCTTTTCCTAGTGAATTTGCATCTAATTTGTTGAGTTTAATAAAGAATTAATTATCTTTTAGCCAATATGGATGCTACTTTGAGTCTTTTATAATTTTGTTTATTTTAGGTAGCATTCAACTGGATTTGATGGAGTTTTTGCAGCATAAGAATCAAAGGAGATGGCAGCGAAGAGCGACGCATACGCGTGACTGACGCGTACGCGTGATTTGGAGCTTTTCATGGCGACGCGTGCGCGTGACTGACGCGTACGTGTGATTTGAAGAAATTTACAGCGACGCGTTCGCGTGACCGATGTGTCCGCTTGACTTGCGAAAAAGACCATCAACGCGTACGTGTGACTGACGCGTATACGTGACATGCGCCACATACAGAAAATACAGAAAAACGCTGGGGGCGATTTCTGGGCTGCTTTTGACCCCGTTTTTAGCCCAGAAAGTACAGATCAGAAGCTGCAGAGTGAAGGAATCAAGTGATCACTATCCATCAATTGAAGACTTGATGATTGTTATAATTAATTTTGATTTAAATTCAAATTTGAGTTTGAATTTAGGAAAAGATATTATCTTAATTTTAGATATTAGATTTTAAATTAATTAGGATTAGTTATAAAAAGGAGAGACTTCTCTTCCATTAGGTTACATTCCATTAGGAGAATTTCATTAGGAAATTCTATACAAATTTACATTCCATATTCCATGAGCAACTAAACCTCCACTATTAAGGTTAGGAGCTCTATCTATTTGTATGGATTGATTTTATTGCTTTTTTCTATTTTAATTTATGCATGGATTTATAATTTAAGAATTATTTTCGCTCTTTATTTTATGCATTTGGGGGCAACGGAAGTATGACCCTCTTTCTATTTGAGTTCTTGTATAACTTGGAAAAGCTCTATACTTGAACAATAGCTTGAAAACAACTTCTCCTAAATTTTAATTATTTGGATTTAATAGGATACGTGACATATAATCCTTTTATTTTTGGGTAATTAGAATTTTTGTGGCATATAAACTGGAATTTGATCATGCAGCTTCTAATTGGAATTAATTGACCAAGGAATTGGCAGTTAATGAATTTCAGAGGAGACTAGAAAGGTCTAAGGAATTAGGGTCTAGTCACATATAATTTGTCATAAATTAAATCCTACATGATTAAAATATTTAGTAAGAAAAGTTAATCCGGAAAAATAGATAACTCTGAAGGCTTAACTGTTTCTCCAATATTTTATTTTCAACTTATTTACTTACGTGCCTGCATTCTGATATTTTGAAATTTAAACTTTTTGAATATCTCAAAATCCTTTTCTGCTTGCCTAACTAAGCCAATCAATCAATCATTGTTGCTTGATCCATCAATCCTCGTGGGATCGACCCTTACTCACGTAAGGTATTACTTGGTACGACCCGGTGCTCTTGCCGGTTAGTCTGTGGTTATAAAATACCGCATCAAGTTTTTGGCGCCGTTGCCAGGGATTGACTGTGATTAACAACTATTAGTTGTTTGATTGCTTAGATTAGGCATTTTATTTTTAATTTTATTAAAATCTATTTTTAAAAATTTTTCGAAAAAAATATATATTTATTTTGATTTATTTTATTTAAAAAATTTTTTCTCTCTTTCCTCTTAATTTTTGAAATTAAGTTTGGTGTCCCCGTAGTAATTTTTCTCTAAAAATATATTTTCAAAAAAAATATGTTCTGTCTTCTTTGCTTTCCTGTTTACCACATGGTGCGTTTAATTCTTTTTGGTGTTTTGTACTAAGAAAAATAATGGAGAGAGATCACATGGGTTACTACTCACACCCAAGGAGTGATCCTTATTATTATGGATGGAGGAACGACTCAAATTTTGGTTGGCAAAGTCAAAACCAAAGAAACTTCAATGCTCCATGTTCCAACTATCAAGAACCACCATCTCCATATTCATACCAAGAGCCACCACCTCTCTATCCATATCAAGAACCATAATCTTTCTACCCATATCAAGAGCCACCATCTCCCTATTTATACCAAGAGCCACAATCTCCCTATTCATCTCAAATACCATCAGATCTTGAGCTCCTCATGAAGGAATTCCTACATGATATAAAGACGAGTGTAAAAAATGTAGAGAAACATGTGCAATCGCTAATTAGGAACCAGAAGAGGAACAAGCAAATTTCTTCCCAAGAGATACAATGCAAGATCCTATGGAAGAAAGTGAGGAAACCAATCAAAGGAGTTTATACTCCAGTAAATTAGAGAACTTTCTACCCTCACATATGGAAGAAGAGGAAGATGCACAACGTCCCATGCCCTTGGTAAGCAATGAAGAAGAGATTGAATTAGAAGAAAGCTACCAAGAGGAAGAGATTGAAATTGAGGAAGCTTACAAAGAGGTAGAAGAATTCAAAGAAGAGCACAAGGGAGTGGAGCTTGCAAGACCTCTTCCAAAGCCATCACCATCCAATACAACATTTAAGTGGGTAAAATTTCTATCCTTAACCTTTGCTTTCCCACTTGAATATGGGCTACTAGAGACGGATGGTCAACTTAGAGCTCTTTGTGGCATTAATAGTAAGAGGAAGATGGTTAGTGGCAAGAGTTGTCAAGCAAGGTTCAATATGGTTGCATGCTCCAAATTGAAGTGCAAGGATTGGTGTAGAGCTCAATTAAATGGGTCTAAAAGGTTGTTTGGATGTCTCTGTGAGAATTCATATTGCTTGCCACCCGGTGGGAACAATGGTGATCCACAAGAAGATGGGTATAAAAGCAAGGTTTGAGACCCTGTGATTCATTCCCACAATCAACACTCTTGGGGTCTTGTCACTTGCTTCAACTTGCTTAAAGGTGTTAGGCGCCTAGTTTGGGATCCCGGTAGCCATTGGAATAATAAACATTGGTGGAAATTCCTTGATCAGCACATGCACAAGTCACCATGACAAGGAGCTCACCACATGTCCAACTTAAGGACTTTAACTAAAAGTGGTTGGTGGGAGACAACCCACCGTGGTATGATCGTTCATTTTCATTCTTAGTTATTTTTGTAGTAGTAGTTTTCTTACTTATTTTGTTTTTATTGAGTTCTTACTAATTTTCTGATCATGCAGCTATTTTAGAACAGGAACCGAAAAAAAAGTGAGAGCACCCGACGCGCAAGCATTGCTGACGCGTATGCGTCAGATGGGTGTGCGTAAAAAAAATAAAAATGACTAGAGAATTGCGCTGAAGTGGCGCCAGAATGAAGCCTTTCGCACAAACAAGCCCACGCGTACGCGTACCCAACGCGTGCGCGTCATTGGTGATTTTGGCACTCCACGCGTGCGCGTCATCGATGCGTACGCGTGACCTAAAAAATCGACGTAAACGCATGTTTGGGCAGAGAGTTATGCTGGCTTGGGGCAGGAAGCATGATAGACGTAAAAATTTGGTCATGCAGACGCGTCCCTGACGCGTGCGCGTCATTTGACCAAACGGCCATCCACACGTGCGCGTGCATGACGCGAACGCGTCGTATGCCAATATTGGTTCCCTAGCCACACGAACAGAGAGATGCGCGTGCGTGTGGCTGCCTTCACGCGAATCGCACAAAACCAAGAGCACGCGGACGCATGCCTGACGCTTATGCGTCATTAAGAAAATTCCGCGATGCGCTGCACAATTATACTAGTTTGCCACCCAGTTTTAATTTTCTTTCTCTCTCTCCCAATCCTAATTCTCTCTTGTTCCTTTATCCTTATATTCTTCTTTCCTCTTACTATTTGTTTTTATTTTTAGTTTTTCTTTGCTTGAGGACAAGCAAACATTAATTTTGGTGTTGACGCTTCGCTTAAGGGTTTTCTATTTAATTTTATGGCATTAAAGGAGGTGAATCATCTTCACAAAGGAGCACAACCTGAAGAATAAAACGACCGCTCAGATAACTAAGGTGGTTGAGTTCCTTTCATTTCTTATATTCCTTCCCGTTTTTACTATGTTATGTTCCGGTTTTCTGCTATTTTGCTTTATTTGCTGCATGATCCTTTATTAGTTAGAATTCTAGGACTAGGTTAGTTCTCCCTATTGCTTTAATTCTGAAAAGATGTCTCATGTATTACTCACTGAGCTTGAATCCAAATAAAAAAATACAGGAGTGATATATTGCATGAGAAAGTGGGTCTATCTTGAAGAATAATCTTATTTACTTAAATGTGGTGGTATTTTCTGTGATTCTGAATGCATGACATGAACAGTGCATATTTTTATAGTGAAGTTTATGAATGTTAAAATTGTTGGCTCTTGAAAGAATGATGAAAAAAGAGAAATGTTATTGATAATCTGAAAAATCATAAAATTGATTCTTGAAGCAAGAAAAAGCAGTGAAAAACACAAAGCTTGCGACAAAAAAATTAAAATAAAAAATAAAGAGAAAGAAAGAAAAAAAAGAAAAAGCAAGCAGAAAAAGCCAATAACCCTTTAAACTAAAAGGCAAAGGGTAACAAGGATCCAAGGCTTTGAGCATTAATGGATAAGAGGGCCCAAAGAAATAAAACCCTGGCCTAAGCGGCTAAATTAAGCTGTCCTTAACCATGTGCTTGTGGCGTGAAGGTGTCAAGTGAAAAGCTTGAGACTGAGCGGTTAAAGTCGTGATCCAAAGCAAAAAGAGTGTGCTTAAGAACTCTGGGCACCTCTAACTGGGGACTCTAGCAAAGCTGAGTCACAATTTGAAAAGGTTCACCCAGTTATGTATCTGTGGCATTTATGTATCCGGTGGTAATACTGAAAAATAAAATGCTTAGGGTCACGGCCAAGACTCATAAAGTAGCTGTGTTCAAGAATCAACATACTGAACTAGGAGAATCAATAACACTATCTAAATTCTGAGTTCCTATGGATTCTAATCATTCTGAACTTCAAAGGATAAAGTGAAATGCCAAAACTATTCAATATTGCAGTTGTAAACCCCGCTATAAAAAGAGACATGAGCTTAATCGAACTCTCATTCTCATGCAAATTCACATCCTAAGCTTATATTAGTTTTGGTTGCTTGAGGACAAGCAACAGTTTAAGTTTGGTGTTGTGATGCGTGAGCATCTTTCCTATCTTTTCCTAGTGAATTTGCATCTAATTTGTTGAGTTTAATAAAGAATTAATTATCTTTTAGCCAATATGGATGCTACTTTGAGTCTTTTGCAATTTTGTTTATTTAGGTAGCATTCGACTGGATTTGATGGAGTTTCTGCAGCACAAGAATCAAAGGAGATGGCAGCGAGGAGCGACGCATATGCGTGACTGACACGTACGCGTGATTTGGAGCTTTCCATGGCAACGCGTGCGTGTGACTGATGCGTACGCGTGATTTGAAGAAATTTACAGCGACGCATTCGTGTGACCGACACGTCCACGTGACTTGCGAAAAAGACCATCGACACGTACGCGTGACATGCGCCACGTGCAGAAAACGCAGAAAAATGCTGGTGGCAATTTCTAGGCTGCTTTTGACCCAGTTTTTAGCCCAGAAAGTACAGATCAGAAGCTCCAGAGTGAAGGAATCAAGTGGTCCCCATCCATCAATTGAAGACTTGATGATTGTTATAATTAATTTTGATTTAAATTCAAATTTGAATTTGAATTTAGGAAAAGATATTATCTTAATTTTAGATATTAATTTTAAATTAATTAGGATTAGTTATAAAAAGGAGAGACTTCTCTTCCATTAGGTTACATTCCATTAGGGGGATTCCATTAGGGAATTCTATACAAATTTACATTCCATATTCCATGAGCAACTAAACCTCCACTGTTAAGGTCAGGAGCTCTGTCTATTTGTATGGATTGATTTTATTGCTTTTTTCTATTTTAATTTATGCATGGATTTATAATTTAAGAATTGTTTTTGCTCTTTATTTTATGAATTTGGGTGGAACGGAAGTATGACCCTCTTTCTATTTGAGTTCTCGTATAACTTGGAAAAGATCTTGAACAACAGCTTGAAAACAACTTCTCCTAAATTTTAATTATTTGGATTTAATAGGATGCATGACATATAATCCTTTTATTTTTGGGTAATTAGAATTTTTGTGGCATATAAACTGGAATTTGATCATGTAGCTTCTAATTGAAATTAATTGACCAAGGAATTGGCAGTTAATGAATTTTAGAGGAGACTAGAAAGGTCTAAAGAATTAGGGTCTATTCGCATATAGTTTGCCATAAATTAAATCCTACATGATTAAAATATTTAGTAAGAAAGTTAATCCGGAAAAATAGATAACTCTGAAACCTTAACTGTTTCTCCAATATTTTATTTTCAACTTATTTACTTGCGTGCCTGCCTTCTGATATTTTGAAATTTAAACTTTTTGAATATCTCAAAACCCTTTTCTGCTTGCCTAACTAAACCAATCAATCAATTATTGTTGCTTGATCCATCAATCCTCGTGGGATCGATCCTTACTCACGTAAGGTATTATTTGGTACGACCCGATGCACTTGCCGGTTAGTCTGTTATTATAAAATACCGCATCAGCTACCATAATAAGACACTCAATTTACAAACACAAAAATATAAGCAAAAAATAGAATCAAAATCATAGAACAAGGAAGCAAAAATCAGAATCAAAATAATGGAACAAAGAAACAAAAAACATAATCAAAATCAACTTCCTAAATAACAAAAAATCATATTGTTAAACAGATTACACAACAATATTTTTATGACCAGCAGTATTGGAAGAACAGTCAAGATGAACCAAACTAGGAGAGGCAGAGGACGACGCAGAACAAGCAGAGGAGCAGAGGAGTAGGAACGGCAACCACGAACATCAACGATGCAAAAATCGATGTCGACAGAAAGGAGACGAAGACTACAACGACACAACGTACAGGAGATGCTGGCACACACTAGACGACGACGCACACGACACGACGATGGCACAGCAGATGATAGTAAAAGAGACGAAGGTGAGGCAGAGACGAGGCGACCAAAGCAGGCTACGTCGGTGCTTCGGCTTCCAGTAGGAACTCCATTGTTCTGTGGAGTGGAAGCACATATACGGTAGAGAGAGGAGGGAAGGTGAGAGAACTAGGGTTTTTACTATTTTACTTTACCTTTTACATTTAACCATTGTTATTTATGTTTAATAATTCAATTAAATTTTTTTAAGTTTTACAAATTAATTTTTAGTTATTATTTTAAATTTGATTATTAATAAAAATTATATATTAATTTTTTAAAAGAATATAACATAATGTCTACAATTTTAAAAAATTCATGAATACAAACAATATTTAAAAAAATTTATATTTTTGAAACAAAATAAAATTATCCTAAAAAAATTATATAAATATTTTTTTTACTTTTAAAGATTTTAACATTGTGAAATAAATTTTTTAGTTACAAAAAAACTTACATTTATGACAAACAAATAACTTGTTATAAACAATATTAAATTTTGTGACAAATTAATTTTTTCTTACAAAAATTTGAAGTTTTTTAAACAAAAAGATATTTTATTACAAAATATTTGAATTTTTGCAACTACTTTATCCTTTATTACAAAATATTATAAACTTTTGTTACAAAACACCGGTTCATTACAAAAGCTAACATAATTTGTAACAAAAAAAATCAGATTGTTATAAAATTTTTGCATGTTTTGTAACAACATGTATTATTGTTGCAAAGTATTATTATTCTATAACAATCACCAATAATTGTAACAAAAAATCATTATTATCTTCTTGTAACAATTTTAAATTTGACACAAATTTTTGTTACAAATGTTTTATTTTCTTATAGTGCGGTCAACATTCTTTAATGGGTTAAGCATCTCTGTTACTACAGTTATCTACCAGTCATGTCCAAAAATCGTCAAAACTTTGAGAAAGGTGATAATCCTAAAAACTGTTGCAACTATTACAACCCAACATCATATCTTGCCACTTATGAAAAGTCAATATCACTAATTAATGGAAAGAACATGTGGTAAAGGATTCAATGTGATACCATCATCCCTCCAGTACTCAAAGTTAAACTAGGAAGGCAAAGAATGGTGAGAATGAAAGAGCCTAATGAAAATAGGTCACAAACAACATATAGAAGAACTAAAATTTCTGTTACCTACAGTACTTGTGGTCAATATAAACATAATAAGAGACACTATCCAAACCTTATTGTGATAGGTAATTTTTTTAGTTTAATTTGGTTATGTGTTAATTGAACTATTAGCAATTAACTTTTGTTATTGTATCTCCTGAGACTGTGACTGCTACTAAAAATAGAGCTGAGACTGTTGCAAATCTCTAAGCTGGTGATGCTGCTGCAGCACAAAGATCTGATGCTGCTCCTGCTCCTTCAGCACAAGGATTTGCTGTTGTTGCTACTGGATCTAAAGTGGTTAGAGGAAGAGACAAAAGAAGAGTAGTAAGGATGGGTAGAAGAAGGGGTAAAGAGAGGTCTACATAGCATCTCAGCCAGCTCCTACCACTGCACCACCATCTCAACTACCAAACACCATTGTACCACCATCTTAGTAATCAAATACTGTTGCACCACCATCTCAAGTATCTCTCATCACTGCACCACTATCTCAGTCACCAAACACCATTGCACTCCCATTTTAGCCAACTCTCATCACTGCACTACCCTCTCAGCTAGTTACCATCATTACAACACCATCTTAGCTATCTATTTCAGCTACACCAGCATCTCAACCTTTGTCTAAGACCAAAATTTTTTGTATGAAAAGGAGTGAAAGATTTAAGTTAAGAGTTAGGAAGACAAAAATCCAGCCATCTGAACATATAGACCTCACACTTGATTGAGGTTTCAAACTATCTAGTTTTTTTTTTATATTTGATGTTATTGTGTAGAATTTTTAGATTATATTATGATATATGACACTATTTTTTTATGATATAGATCATTTTTGATGTTATCTTTTTATGTGAGTGGACCATTGTTATAAAAATCATTGTTATGAATTGATGAATCATTTATTTTGTGATTATCTATGTGATTTTGAATATATATTGGCCAAAAATACTTTCTATATACCTCATGTCCATAATTCAATATATGAATTGTTGTGATTCTCTTTTTATCTGTATCATTTTTTTATACATATTAAATAGCAAAAGAACAATATTCATTAGACAAAATTAATTAACAGAAAATGTATCTTCATTGTATTCACATTTTCAATTAAATACACTATTACATTTTTATTGATACCTAAAGATACACAACAAAAACAAAGCCATAATCTCTACACTCTTCCATAGTTCCATATAACAAAGCAACAATCAAAATACAAGAAGAAAATATTAACATAATTTACATCATATTTTACTTTTTCATAATGTCTTTCATACTACCAAGTTGCTTCTATACAAACTTATCTTACTACACAACCTCTCCATACAAGTATATATTTGTCTAATTTCTACATTTAATCTCTCTAATTCTACACTTAATCTATCCATTTTTTTTTATTGTGCCTTCAATTCTCAAATCCTGCCAAAATCTTGCTGTGAACTCATTAATACATCATCTTTAGAAAAAAAAAATTTTTTCTTCATTAATCCACTCAAAAAATATGCGTCTCCTGTTAGGACGAGAAATGAATCTTTTATTCGAACTTTTTGATGTACTTGAATTCCGGAAAATGAGGATGTCTCTACAAATGCAACAAACTCTCCATTCCTTTTGCTTCAACCATGCATTTTTCTGGCTTCTTCGTCATCAATTCACTCAAAAAAAAATATTTTGATGTTCTCTCACAAGCAACATACCTCCTCTCAGGACTTGTCACTGCAGAAGAAGATATGACAACAAGATATGACAACAACTGTGTCACCACAAAAAAAATGCTTTCTATTGTTTAAGTTTCTGAAGCTAGAGATTCCTAACAATAGATAGCTTAGATCTATGAGTGTTCACAATCTATAAAAAGCAACAAGAAGAGGAGAAAGGTTAGGGAGAGACGAGGAGAGGCTATGAACCTTACTAGCTATGAGTGATTTGTATAGAAAAAACGATGGGTATAATGGTATCTTTTTTAATGTTTTTTGTAACGTCCGTTGTCATGAGGAACTTAATTGAAAAAAAATTATTGATTCAGAGATCCAATTGAAAATAAAAAAGTGTAAGGAACTAATTGAAAATTTAGTAAAACTATCAGAACCAATAGAATAATTAAATTATATATATATATATATATTTCGTTTCAAGTTGGACTTTCTAGTAATTTTATACTGAAAAAAAGTTATTTTTCACTGGAACAAAAACGTAACATTAGATATATTCCATGTTATTAATTGATTTATTTAGAGGCTACTCATGAAGGAGACCATAGATTATAAATCAAAGTGGACAAGCAATAGCGAATCCTGAAAATTTTAGTAAATGAGAATAAAATTATACAATTTTTTTATATGGATATAATTGTCATTTGAAACTGAAATTATATCAAGAAAAATTATACTATGTATAAAAAGTATAGTAATTTAAAATAATAGAAAAGTTAGTTTATAATTTTTATTTATTTAGAGTATTGGTTAATTAAAATTATTATTGTAAACATTCACTACAAGAAATAAGGGGTTTAGCCACACAAAAAATCGTGGCTAAACTCTAAGATAACCGTAGCAATTATACATTGGCTACAAAAGAATATTTATGGGTAATTGGGGGTTGTATTTTCAATTTGCCACGATATTAGCATTATTAGCCACAGTTTTGAACATCGTGGAGACCTTCAAAGAGCCACAATTTGTATATTATTGTCCACGCATAATGCCGTGGCTAAATAAGAATAATCAAATCGAAAAGTATAATTTTACCACATTTCATTTGTGTAAGCCGGATTTTTCAGTCACGATTTTTTTTGTGGCTAACGTTAGGTTATTTCACCACCCTATTTTTATGGCTAACTCACTCTGTTTTTCACATACAATCTGTGACTAATTTGTACTAATTTATTCTAATTGAATAATTTTATTAATTTAAAATTATATTTATATATATAACATTAATAACAAAATCAAACTTTTTAAACATATAATATCTAACATTTTTTATAGAAAAATATTAATAAGAATTCAGTATAATAATAATAATAATAATAATAATAATAATAATAATAATAATAATAATAATAATAATAATAATAATAATAATACAAGTCTAAATTTATATATAATAAAAAATAAAAAAAATTAACATAAATAAAATAAATTTTAATCCCTTCTAGAATAAATATATTTAAAATTTTAACTATTACTTATTAAATACACTAATTAAATGTCTAACATATCACGGGATAAACTATACACTTTATCCTTGTATTTTGATAATAAAAATTTGTACAGAGCTGTCAACTGAATTTTGATTTCTTCATCTCCATAACTTTTTCTCTAAAGTTTCAACCAGTTTCTCTAAATTTATCACACGTCCTACATTTTCAGCACAAATCGTACCAATAAATTTGCGTCATTATCTCGACTTTGTCCATGCCCATCAAGTTTTATGATGTTTTTTTCATCATTTTTCAAATGCCAAACTTGAATTGTCATCCTTTTGCCAGTTGTAATTTCTCTTGTAGAAGTGTCCACAACTGAATACAAAATTGAATAAAATAAATAAACTAAATATTAGAACTCAAAAAATCACGTAAAAAAAATTAAAATTTCATATACCTTTGACATTCACAACTAAAGGGTCATTATAATCTTCTTTGGTAGGTACAGTTGGTTTTGACTTATTTTGTCCAAACCTTTCTGCAAATTCTTCATTGTTGTTGATATTTTGTGGTTACCATAGTTCTACTAAAAGGGCCTTTCCTAAATTATTACGTTTCGATTTTACGAAAAAATCTGCTAAAAAAAACCAACAAATAACACTAAAATGAAAAAAGAAAAAATCGGTATTTTAAGTTTGGAGGATACCTTATCGTATAAGAGTTTATATAGTGTGATTAAAAAAAGTACTTTCAGGTGCTGCAGAAAAATAGGAGTCAAAAGACAACGTGAATGATGGGAAGTTATATTAGAATTTGTCTACGATTACTTTAACTTTCCACCAAAAGCTATCTGAGAAGTTAAGTTAAAATTTTAAATTTAAAAAATTCAGTTTGATCATTGTTGCTTAGATATTTTAACTTTCTTTAATCTTAAAATTTTTTTATTCTACTGTTTATTATCTACTAAATATACTTTAAATTATTTTGTTTTTGATACAATAGTTATTTATTTTTTTTTTAATGGTCAAATATGATTAAAAATTTAAATTTAAATTTAAATTTTGAGTCCCTAATATTTTTATCTTTAATTTTTATTATAATAATAATAAATAATAAAAAAACTACTTTAATAAATATATGAACTTCACAATCTCTTATTTCACAATCTCTCATTTTTATTGTTTGATAGTTGATGATTCAAACAATGCACTATCCTTTAATTATTTACCTATTATACACGAAACAGTATAATAAGAATTATACATTTAAGTAAGTTTTATAAATATTTTTACTTGAAAAATTTAATGTTTAATAAATTTTAATTACTAAATTAGTTACTAAAATTTTATTACATTAGACAAATTAATTATTACATAAAATTATTATAAGAAATTTTACAAATTAATTTCTTTGTTGCTTAATAAAATTGCAAACTTTTATATAAGTGACTCATAAATTAATTAGTATAAATTTTTTTATAACTAAAAATAATTATAAAATAATTAATTAATGGAATATACTAATTAAATAATAGTATAAATAAAAAATTTAATTCATAATTTCACCAAATAATTTATAAAAAGATAATTATGCATGTAATAAGAGTACAGTACTCACAAAAATATATAGTGAGTACTAAATCATGTAAATAAAGACTAATTTTTTTTTAACTTATCCTCATTTTTTTAAATTAAAAATGATAAAATAATTTATTTTTAATAAAAGCTGAAAAAAATTTTATACTTAAAAATTATTAAACTTTTTATTATCTATTCAAATTATATTATTTTAGCTAAATAAATTTTATCTTTATAATTAACTTAAATATTAGAATATTATCTTTATTTTTATAATTTTTTATTTTATCTAAATTTATTTTTTTATATTTTTAAAATTAATTTCATAAATATGTGTTAATGTCAGACTATTTAAAAAATGATATTATACATTAATAAATTTATTTAAAAAATTAATTTATTTAAGACAAGATAGTACAGCTACGAAAAATATTATTTGTGGCCAAAGATTAAATTTTAGCTACTATGACAATGTTTTGTAATAAATAGAAGACACTCTCATTTTTTTATCATGATTTAGTGTTCGGAGTTAAAATTTGGTGACTAAACCCGTTTTTGTGGTAGTGATTTTTTTTAATAAAAGCTAGTCTAATATAAATCTTAAAATATCATTTAAATTTAAAACACTATATCAACAAAAATCTTATAATATTATCATAATATAAATTTAAAAGTTAAATAACATAAAAAAAAATTCACTTATTATAATATTTATGTCATATAGAAAAACAAAGAAAAACATTTTAAACCAGAATAGATTTTACAAACAAGACTATTTAAATATTAAATAAATAAATACTACTATTAAATTTAAAATAAAGATATCAATAGATAATTCACTTTCTTATCTTAACTAATAAGTTTTAAAGAAAAACAAAATGACTAATACTTCCATTTATATTTAATAAACTAAATTTCAGTTTGTAATTAACTAATATTATAAAGTTCATTATCACTAGTTATTGATTATTTTATCGAGTTAATTTTTATTTTTGGGTTTGATATTAGATCAAATTTAACAAAATAATTATTGTATATCAAAATTTAATAAATTAAATTTTCTTTAACATAAAATTCAACAAAATAATTTATATTTTACCGTGGAGACAAAACATAATACAACAATAGAACAAATATTTAAATCTATAGATAATTTTTTTTCCCTAAAATTCTCCCTCCTTGACATACACAGATACACTGACACCTATGCATACATTTAAGTTGATTATTTATAACGACGACAAAAACTGATTAATAAATTAAACTTCACGTACAAGACAATCATATAATCCTACTGGACCTGTGTTTACCCATTTGGAATCAATCAATCAACAACGTTGTTTTCGTGAATAAGGTTTTAGGTAGGGGCAATGCTACGATGATGATGCCTATTTTTTTCATCATGTGATGAATTGAGTTGGTATGGTGATAATAAAGACACGTTAGTATAATATTTGATATATTTATATTGTTATCAAAGATATATTAGGTTAGGAAATTTTTATCTGATTTGACTTTTTTTCTTAACTAGATGTAATTGACAGCAATTAACTTAATTAATTATGTTTTGTTTGACCACTTTAGTTAATTATGAGGCTGATGGACCATTATTGATGAGTTCTAAAGATATACTTATTTTGTTGATAAAAAAAAATGTGAAGCACATATTATAACCCACAACAAAATAAATCACTCCAGAACACATTATTAATAATAATAATAAATAGAAAAATAGTGTAACATATCTAATTGTTATTAATATTATGAATACTGGAGATCTATTATTATACTTTATTTAACTATTTTTCTATTATTTTTAAAAAAATATATTTTTTTAAATTGTAAATTTGATGTTATTAAATAAAAATAAAAATAAAAATTTTATAACTTATTTACCATTTAGAATGTATGAAATAAAAAAATATAAATTAAATAAAGTATGATTAAAAAAATTTAAATTACGTTGTTAAAATGTCCAATAAAAATACAAAATCAAGATAAAAATTTATAAAGTAGTTATTTATAAATAAATATTATTAAATTTATTTAAAAATCAAGATATTTTATTTCAAAATATTATAAGTTATTCTATTGTGCTCATAATTGAAAATTTTTGTTGAAATAACTTCTCTGTATTCTGATTTTTTTGAAAAATAAATTTAAATTGTATTGAATTAAATTTTAAATTGAGATGAATACTTTTTGATATTTTAAATTCATAAAATATAAATAAGAGTGTATATTTTTATCATAAGAAGTTATTTCAACAAAAAATTTTAATTATGAGCACAATAGAATAACCCATAATATTTTTAAATAAAATAAGGGTTAATACATATTTTTTGTTGAGTAAAGTATTATTTTTATCCCCAACGTTTGGAGTAAGTTTTAAAGTTGTTCCTAACACAATCGTGGCTAAGGATTTGATGATCCCAGAATGTTTGGATCATTAAATGGTCCCAGAACAAAATATGTTTTTTAAGATTTTTTAATAACTGCTAAATAGTCTTTTTCTAATTTTAATTACAAATTAATCTCATATATGTTATTTAATTATTAAAACTAATTTTTATTTTATAAATTATTATTTTATCATTAATCTATTATGTTTATTAACAATAAAAAACAAAAACAATAACGAATTAGAAGTATCAATAAACATAATAGATTAATGATAAAATAATAATTTATAAAATAAAAAATAGTTTTTATGATTAAATAAAATATATGAGATTAATTTGTAATTAAAATTAGAAAAGGACTATTTAGCCATTATTAAAAAAATTTAAAAAAATGTTTTGTTTTGGGACCATTTAATGGTCAAAACGTTCTGAGACCATCGAATTCAGTGCCCACAATTGTTCTATTTAAGTCCCTAACGTTTCAAAATTGACTCAACGTTGTCTTGCGTTAGGAATCCGTTAACAGAATTGGCGGCGGGACAAAATTGAGACGATTTTGAAACGTTAGGGACTTAAATAGGATAAAAACGTTAGGGACTTAAATAGGATAAAAACGTTAGGGACAAAAATGATACATAAAAATATTAATTTTATCCTTTCAATAATATTAATTTTTTACTATACATAGTATTCAATTATTTTTTAATCTCATCTAAGTAAATTACAGTTAATCACATTACTTAATTTCATTCTAAATAAATTAATTTTTTTATAATTTTACTCTTAAAGTAATGTAATTTTTTATAAATAAATAAATTTTACACTTTCATACTAAATAATGTTATTTTACTTTCATTACTTAATCACATTACTTATAATTTTTTTTTATAATTTTACACTTTTATTTTAAATAAATTAATTTTTTATTATTTTACACTTAAAGTAATGTCATTTTTTTATAAATAAATAAATTTTATACTTTCATTCTAAATAATATAATTTTACTTTCATTACTTAATCACATTACTTATATTTTTTTTTATAATTTTATACTTTCATTCTAATCACATTACATTATTTATTTAGAATAAAAGTGTAATATTTATTTATTTATTTACTTTAAGTGTAAAATTATAAAAAAAATAAATTTATTTAGAATGAAAGTAATGTGATTAAGTATAATTTACTTAGATGTGATTAAAAAATAATTAAATATTATATACAGTAAAAAATTAATATATTATTGAAAGTTATTTTTTTTTATAATAAATCTCTTATTTTTTAACTAGTTGACTTTAGTTGGTTATTTTTTTTAGTTGGTTTCTTAATGAAATCGAATTAATTAAAATCAAATATTTAAACCAACTATTTATATCATAAGTGGAAAAGGTAATATAATAATCGCTTTTCAATTAAGTTGTAAAATTAAATAAAAGTGTTGAAAAAAGATGTGAGGGGGTTATGATAACGGCATATTATGATAATTAATTGTTGTTAGACGAAGAGAAGGTGAAATCTGAGAATTAAACAATGAAAGCTAACAAGAATTATAAGCGTGGTTGGTGAGAGGATAGTAACGGTGATAAATATAAAGAATGGTTATAAAATGTATAGGGTTGAAAATTGTCTAATTTATTTTTTTTTAAAGAACAGTTAGAAAATTAAAGAAAATAGTATAATACTAAAAGAGGGTATGATAAAAATAAAAATTAATAATTAAAAAAAATTGAAGATAGTTTAATATGTTAAATATAATATTGAAAAAAAATATAATTGTTTTATATATATATTAAAATTATGTATAAAAATAAAGAATTTTTTTTTATGAAATAAGAATACTTTAAATATAAATTTTTATATATCCATTTCACAAAAAAAAAAGTAAATAGGGTTGAGAAGTTAAATAAATTTAATAACATTTATTTATAAATAACTACTTTATAAATTTTTATCTTAATTTTGTATTTTTATTGTACATTTTAATAACGTAATTTAAATTTTTTTAATCATACTTTATTTAATTTATATTTTTTATTTTATACATTCTAAATAGTAAATAACTTATAACATTTTTATTTTTATGTTTTATTTAATAATATCAAATTTACAATTTAAAAAAATATACATTTTTTAAAATAATAAAAAAATAGTTAAATAAGATATAATAATACCTGTTGGGACTCAGTATTCATAATATTAATAGCAATTACGTATGCCACACTATTTTTCTATTTATTTATTATTATTATTATTGTTGTTATTATTATTACTAATGTCTTCTAGAGTGATTTATTTTGTTGTGGGTTATAATATGTGCTCCATATTTTTTTTTACCGACAAATAAGTGCATCTTCGGAATTCATCAATAATGAGCTATCAGTCTCATAATTAATAAAAGTGGTCAAATAAAATACTGTTAATTAAACTAATTATTGTCAATTACATTCAGCTAGAAAAAAAAGTCACATCAGATAAAAATTTCTGAATCCAAACCTGACACATCTTTGACAACAATAAAAATGTTATCAAATATTATATACTAACGTGTCTTTATTATCACTATGCCAACTCAATTCATCACATGATGAAAAAAATACGCATCATTACCGTAGCATTGGCCTTTAAGGGAGAAAAAATCGCATGTACTTTCTTTTATATTTTCAAATGTAATATAATATATATTTATCAAATTGTAATTAAGAATCTCTAATAATGTTTTCGTGTATGTGTCACGATCAAAGTGCTTCAATTCAGTAATAATTCAACCGAACCGTTCAATTATACATGCCCATTATTATATATATATTACACAACCCCTTGATTAAATATTAATCCAACTAATTTGAACACAAGTCTAATTCGAGAATCAGCCCTCTTATTAATTTTTTTTCAACTGAAGATATAAAATATAATTTTTTATTTTTAATATTTTTTATATGTTTTTTAGTCCTAACTAGCTATAAAATATATAATAAAAAATTATATTTTATTCCTTCAAATGAAGAAAATCCATTCCCGTTTGATTCATGGGCCAGCACCATCTCTATATAAACTGCACCAACTTTAATTTGGCCTCAAGTTAAGACCATTTATAGCATATACATTAATGTACGTAAGGTAAATTTAATTGAATAGTTAACAACGCCCACACTATCTATATATGTGTCTAGTTGCCAAGGTTTGGCATAATTATTGAAGTATTTTTCATAATACATAGTATTAAAAATTGGGTGGAAATTCAGTTGCATTGCAGTTGACTTCACGTGAAGTTGATATTTAAAAGTCGTTAGATAATTTA
This sequence comes from Arachis hypogaea, assembly GCF_003086295.3. Lineage (NCBI taxonomy): Eukaryota > Viridiplantae > Streptophyta > Magnoliopsida > Fabales > Fabaceae > Arachis > Arachis hypogaea. The sequence continues at coordinate 104,314,452 of NC_092045.1, read as the reverse complement.
ACTGATTTGACTAAATTTTTATCTAACGGCTCTCAGATATAAACTTCACGTGAAGTCGACTTCATCTGAGTTTTTACCTAAAAATAAAAGTGAAAACTCAGTTGCAGTCGACTGCACGTGAAGTTGATAGTTGAGAACCGTTAGATAGTTTGACTGATTTGACTAAATTTTCATCTAACGACTCTTAACTATCAACTTCACATAAAGTCGACTAGACCTGGGTTTTCACCATTTTTTATTATGTGTTAAGGAACTTTAATATAAATTGGACGACTATTAATCCCTATTCTCACTCGTTATTGTCACCCAATTGTGTTAAGATTCTAGCAACGTTAAAGAACGTTAGAGAATTATTAGAATTTATTATTTTTAATTAATAGTTAGTTATCAATATTTAAAAGTATAAGATAAAATATGTTGTTAGATTATTAAATTAAAAAAAATTAAACTTAAAAAATTAAATTAATAATTAAATAATAACAAAATATAATAAATTCTTATGGTCCTACCATTTATATCTATATATGTATGTGTGTGTTAAGAATATTCCTCACATCCTGAACACTACGTACCGAGGGCACTGTGCATTTTGAATTGATGCAACCCAAGATGTGATAAATAGTTGAGAAGGCAGAATTTGGTCAACAAGAACGGTGATCCATTGAAAAAAAGAAAGAAGCAAACAGATCAATAATGCAGTAGGCCCTGAAATGAAGTGCGTGTGTTTTATTGCATATAGCGATGATGGAGGCTTCAAACGAAAATTGACATGAAAATCAAAATCATATGCTCCCAAATAAAGACTTATTAGGTGAATGGTCAAGTGCTCGAATAGGAAAATGCAAACTCATTCAAAATAGAGTGACAGCGTTTCCCTCCCTCCCTCCATTGATTGTGATATGATTTCTGAGGTAATTTCTTGATGGGAACATCTTCACATGCACATGGGACGGTGGGGGCTGCAAGGGGGCCTCCAATTTCGTTTCTCTTTTGATTCTTATTCACGTCTCCAAAATTGCATTTAAATATGGAAAAGTATAGGGTACCAACATATTATCCGCCAACTTCTGCTAACTCTTATTTATATGTGTTTTTTGGAATGTGTTCGTAGATGTGTCTAATAATTAATATATTTTAAATACATATATAAAGAGACACATCTAGAAAATATATCTATAAAGACACTTCTATTAAACACAATTATAAAAAAGACATTTTTATTAGACACATCCACGAACACACTTCCATAAAACACAATTATAAATAAGAGTTGGCAGAAGTTGGCAGATATGCTGTTGGTAACGTAGCGGAACCGTTTAAATATTGTTTTTTGGTATTTTTTATATTTTTTATATTAGGTTAATAATGATACTTTTTTAATTAAAAATATTATTTGTAGATTAAAATTAGTTATTAAAATTATTCACTAATATATTTGTGTATAAATACATATGTTGTTTAATTTATTTTTAATGCGTATTTTATACTGGTAGCTAATTTTAGTGGCTAATTTTGATGTACATGTAACATTATTTTTTTTAAATTGTGGACTGTTGGAGTATAAATATAATCTGAAATGTAGAACGGTTTAATTTTGAGTGTAAAAAATTAAAAATTAGACCCTCTAATTTTATATTAGTGGCTGATTTTTAGGATACCCTCTAATTTATATTTCAAAAAAATTTTAAAGTACACAAATCAGATCTTCTAATTTTAATATCTCTTATAATTTTAAAAAATACTAAAAATTATAATGTTAAAGTATATCATCTATCTTATTTTCATGAAAAAAATTAGCCATTTTTTGGAAACAAAATATAGAAATACTAATGTTGAAAATTCTTAGTTTTCTTAATTCAAAGATTATCCATGTTAAATCATTAAAAAAGAAATACTTGAATGCAGAAGCGAACCTGAATTCATAAGCATGATTGAAAGAGTTTTATTCTTTTATCTTTACTCAACCAAAGCCTTCTATATCTCTAATAAGGCTTCATCGTAACTCATTTGATGGAAAAATAGCTACGGAGGCGACTTCGATATGTTGGGACTAAAATCCTAAAGTCATTATTTATGTTTAAGTGCGACACCCATTTAATCTAAATTCCAAATAAAATAGTATTTTTTATTTTATTCTCGTTTAATTTCAAATAAAAAAGACACCGAAAAAAATTCAAGTCAAAAGTAATAATAACTTATTTAATTTAGTATTTATGACAATAAATGAGATCGCCATTATATAAATAGCTTAATTTGCAATCATAATTAATATATGTATCATCCATAAATAGATTAAAAATAATAATTTCCTAACAATCTCCCATTTGGCAACATATATATTTTTCTGAAATAATCACATCTTATAAACTTTATGCGCGCATCTGAATGCTATTTCTTTAATTACTTTAACAATCTGGTTCGTCTCATATATCAGTTATGAAATTAATGCAACTTTTATCATATTAATATTGCAACGAAACTACGATGATCATTATACTAATATACTCAATGACATATATCAATTTTAGATGAAAAAATTCAGAAATTATATGCGAAAATGATCTCATGCATATCTATTTCCAACTGGTTCAACTTTAATAGACTTTATGAAATCACGAGTCAAAGTAAAAACGAAATTAAATACTTTATTTTTGCAGAAATATCTATATTTTTAAATTTATCTAAACCATATGAGTATACAAATGCACAAACAATATATTATAAAATGATATGACACCCACATGAATAGTATTTACATAAAAGACCTTGGATGTTTGTTTCTTATAAACCAAATATGTATGCATTTATAGAATTTGTGCTAATTTGCTCTTTAGACATTTAAGCACTTTAAAGTCTCTTGTTTAATAATAAATTTAAACTATTAGATTACTAATACAATGTCACAAAATAACTCAAATGGTCTTTTAAATTTAGTTTCATAATTTATGATAAGTATTTATAGTCACTAAAATGGATACCTTCAAAAGGTATTTTATATTTAAGTGCTTTAATAGAAAGAGTAATAAGTGTCTTCTCAACATTTTATCAAATAACTCTTTTAATAAACATATGAATATACTTGGAGTGGATTAAAAAAATTACCTTTACATCCAATAAAGTCAAAATCTAAATACCAAATGAACTCTAATTTTAATTTTTGGCTTCATATGTGTGAACATGTAACGTTATAACAAACTTGATTGGATACTATTTAATTTAATGATCCATTTTTAACTGACTCAAATATTTGTCAAAAATATTAATAAAGTACACAATAACTATAAGCGTACAAACTTATTATCCATCATATATACTACTGCTAAAATATAATAAACCTTATGTATTTTTAAATTTTATAATTTTTTTGAGACACCTAATGAGATTATATTTATCTCATGAGTATATAACTTTAATTACATTCTGCATGCTATTGACATACAAGAATAGTAAAAATATATTTACTCCCACTGAACTGATATAAGTTATCAACCATATTTATCTCAAAATGTCATATGCGATAATAATTTGAAGAAATATAAATTACTAATGATAGAAAATTTTTTTTAAGTCTTTTTAGAATCCTATACTTTATTATCATAAGACTTCTGAAATTTGAATAATTCCACTTCTTTTTTTCGATAATTCTATCCTCACTAAAGTTTAACAGGAGGTGAGGTTTCTAGGCAAACCACCACACAAGTGGCAGCCCTCAAACAAAACAAACATAAATAAAAAAGTACCAAAGCAAGAAAGATACAACAAGCAGGCAAGCCAAGCTAAATCCAAACAAAACGAAAGCCAACAAAAAGGGAATAACACCAACACAAGGGGATCTCCAGGGTGTAGGCACTCAATTCATCAACCAAGAGGTGCCAAAGGTCGAGACCAGTAGTTAACACACATTACTACTTCATTGATTGCTGACTTCACTGAGAACAACTCCTCGTTAAAAATCATCTTATTTCTACCTTTCCATAAGCTCCAAATGACAGCAAAAAACACCGAACCCACCTCTCTTTATAATTATTACGGACATTCCTTCCAAACCAAGATTCAAAGCACTTAAGAGACTCCCCAGGCCAACCCCACATCACATTGAATTCCTTCAACACAAAGGACCAAACCTTCCACGCATGCTCACAACCAAAAAATAGGTGGTGAACCGACTCGGGTAACTTCCCACACAGCATACACTCTGGCTGAGGGACAACGCCACAACTTAAAAGTCTTTCTCTAGTGTTAAGTATTTCATGCATCACAAACCAACACAGCAGCTTCACACGAGGCGGGGTAGGCCCCTTCCAGAGCTTCGAAAAACTGCTACTATCCAGCACTCCAACACCCTGTCCTTGTTGATTAAGATAAGCCTGCAGAAAGGAATTCACAGAAAAGGATCCCGAACTTTCAAACCGCCAAGCTACTGAATCCTCACCTCCCCTAAAGGCACCCAACTTTGGCAGGAAGTTCAACAGCTCCTGCACCTCCTCCTGCTCCCACTGTCAGAGTTGACACCTCCATTGAAACTGCCACACCCAAGACAACCCATCCCAAATACCACAATCACTAATGTGGCAATCTTTATCAAGAGTGACAGAAAACAGCTTAGGAAACCTATTCTTAAGGGCTCCATCATTTATCCACCCACTATGCTAGAAACTAGTCCTATTCCCATTCCCAACTATCAACTGTAAACCTTCTCTAAACACCCCCAAAAGCTCCTTATTTTTCCCACCAATCTGCATAATATCTGTCCACACACCACCACCGCCACAACTCTCCAAACCAATCAGATTCAAACTGTTAATTTTATTACAAGAACATATTACTTGTTTCCAAAGAGGACACTCCTCTTTTTCAGACCTCCACCACCACTTGAATAAGAAAGCCATGTTCTTCAACACTAGATCGCTAACACCCAGACCACCTTGATTTTTGGGTCTCTGAATGATATCCCACTTTATAGTAGGCATACCCCTACTCCCGTCTGCCTTTTCCCAAAAGAAACCACATTGCAAAGACACAATTTTTTTGCCACAGTTACCGATATCTTAAAAATGCTTAGATAGTACATTGGAAGATTATTTAGGACAGCTTTAATCAAAACAAACTTACCTGCCTTAGATAGTAATTTTCCTTTCCAACCACTCAGCCTCTCCTCTATTTTGTTAATCACAAAAGAATGACCTATTCAATCTTTATAACAAAATCTAGAAACATTCCTTGATAAACTTAACTTTAAAAGTAAAACAATATGTTCACCTAATTTATATATCATATGAATAAAATTCATATGATGAAATTCATATAATGGTAAATCTATCACAAATATCCAACACAACATTAATATTTAATCTTTGAAAAGAAATATTAATTTGTAATTAAGTGGTATTTTTAATACAATAAAATTATCTGTGGACAAATTTGTAAACAAACATTGATAATAAATCCTATCAAATAATAAGTATATCTTTGGACAAATTTATTGTTCACATGGAATCACATAAGTATTACAAGTTTATTATCACAAATGTACATGTAATTTAGCTAAGTACAGAACTTTTTTTGTGCCGATTCATACCGGCATAAATTACGTATACATAAATTTATTTAGTGCGACTTATAAAATATTCTCAACAAAATTCTGTCAAACAATAAGCCTATATATCTTTGGATCGACTCAATGTTCACATAAAAATCTGAGAATTATATCTAATTCTTATCGCATATATTTTCGATCAATTGGCTAAACATCATCTTTTCTTTGGGCTAATTAGTGGTTAAATAATTAAATAAAAAATAAACGCAAGATTCAATGTTTATTATTTGGTTAAATAATAAACTTTTTTTGGATCGATTATTGTACGCATAAATAATGAACATTGATTTAAGTTTAGCTAGTGACCCCAAGCATATAATTATCATCAATATGTGCATGTAATTCGATTAAATATAGACTTTCTTTTAAGCTAACAATTCCTAATGTTCTAAAATAAATCAGTTTTCATAAAAGAAGCTACTTTAGTAGCATAATGTTCAACTAATTTTTTTTTTGTGACTTAATGTTCAACTAATTTATTTTAAAACTAAAGTTTATAAAATAATTAGGTATAATAATTTAAATTATTACTAATTCCTTTGTATAACAAATATAAAATACTTACATAACACAGAAAAAAAAAACAATAAAACACAATATATAATAATTCCATAATATTGTGAATCTTTATTAATAATTATTAATTTTTTTGTTTAATACAAAAATTAAATTTACAAAAAAAATCAAATAATAAAAAAGTCACAACAATTTTTTTTTATATAACAAAATAATTAATGAAGATAACTTAATCCTTATAACTATATCCGGAGCCAAAATATATAGCCAAAATTGCACTATTAATAATAGCACAAATAATGTCACTGCAGAAAAAAAAAAATAGTAACATATATACTTACATATTATATATGTGTAAAAGACAATGCATATATAACATATGGATAACTAATGCTTTCTAATATATAGAAAATAAATTTTGATTTTTACACTCCAAATATATATTTTATATACAATGCAACTTTATATAAATTCTTTATTATACAAAAAACCACGTCTTTATTTGCGAAAAAAAATTCACAAATATTTTGTGATATAAAATTATTGTTCTTATTTACTTGAAATTATTGCTACACAATATATATAAGAAAGCAATAATACATATAATTGGGATTTAATCCGTGAACGCCAAATCCTTTAAAAATAATACTGAATAAGAAAAAATAAATTTTAATTATTTTTAATAATTCAATCATAAATAGTTCGGATATCAATTGTTGAAAATTATTGATTCTTTTAATTTTAAGATAATCCATGTTAATCATTAAAAAAGACATACTTAAATATGAGAACATACTTAAATTTATAAGCATGATCGAAAGAGTTTGGTTTTTTTATTTTCCTCAATTAAAATATTCTGTATTTCTAATAAGGCCGAATTGTAATTTTTTTGATAGAAAAAGAGCTACAGAGTCAGCTTTGATATGTTGAGAACCAGAACCTTAAAGTTACTATATACATTTGAGTGTGTCACCCATTAAATCCTAAAACTCAAATAAAATAGTATATTTCATTTTATTCTCGTTTAATTCTAAATCAAAAATAATAATGACTTATTTAATTCAATATTTATGACAATAAATGAGATCATCGTTATATAAATTATTTATTGTAAAATAATTTGATTTGTAATTATAATTAATATATATTGTCCATAAATAAATTAAAAAATAATAATTTTTTAACAATTAATAGATAAAAAATAATATATATATATATATATATATATATATATATATATATATATATATATATATATATATCATCTGTATAGTTATTCTTGAGAATGGATATTATCATAAATGTGAGTCTAATAACACCGGTCCAAAAAAGCTAATCTTTTACTTTACCTGTATTGTGTAGCCCGAACTAACCCAAATGGGGTAGGACTAAGGTTCTGAAAACTTGTTCGGACTGGCCAGTCAAACCGGTTTAACCGTGAACCGTTGAGAAAAACGATTCAAACAAACAGTAAAATTGAAAGTTTTAAAAACCAGATTTGAACTGGTGAACTGGTCGAAAATCGGTCGGTCGAATAGAACTGTGACCCGGCTGATTTTTTTGAATGCCCAGCCAAACGTTGTCGTTTCATTGTTTCAGTCTTCAGTTAGCCCTAAGCCCCCAACCAGATATAGCTTCCAGAACTCAGAACGCCTCTCTCACACGGGGCTCCTCCTAATCTCATCAAGCTCGTCGTCCCTCATGTCCGTCCAGCCACCTCCTCGTGCCGCCGCCGTCGTCCTTCGAACAACCACCATCAACTCACTCCCTTCCCCTCCATTACGCAGCAGCCATTGCAACCTTCCTTCCCTTCTATTGTGTAGCCACCGTGAAAACGTTGAAGCCTCCGTCGCGCACCCACGCTGCCGTTAGCTCTGTTGGTCACTCAGTTCGAAGGTACTCCACCACTACTCCTTGTCTTGGTCACTCGGTGTCTCTGTCTCCCTCCATCTCTGTTGAAGGCATCTTCGAGCTTCCAGCCTTCCAGGTAATATATTTTTGGATATCATTGTTTGATTCATTGATTGAATAACTGTTGTAGTGTTGCATGTCTCTGTCTCCCTAATGAGTATGGTTGAATATTTTTTTTGATTCTGTGAAGCTTTGTGAACTGAAGTCATTGAAACTCTGTTGCATGTTTCTGTCTCCCTAATGAGTATGGTTGAATAATTTTTTGATTCTGTGAAACTCTGTGAACTGAAGTCACTGAAGCTCTGTTGCATGTCTCTGATATACTGATACAGTGATACTGAATTACTGATATGTGAGTTATTGATATTTTATTTTTCTTTGAACTGTGAAGTGTGAATTGATTAAACTGAAGTTACTAAACTGAACTGAACTGTGAACTTTGTTTAATAATGATTGTTTACTCAACTGATTTTTCTTTGTTTACTGAATTGAATTTTGTTGTTTGTTGAATAGTTGTGAATAATTTTGAATAATTTTGGATGGTGTTTGTTGTGAACTTGAGATTATTGGGTTGGAGTGGGTTATTGTGATATTGTAATTGGAAAAAACCATTATTAGATTGTTGGTATTGTTTAGGTATGGATGAGAGAATCAACCAAGAACTACCTAGGAATAATAATGCTGAAAATAATTCTGCTTCAAATGAACCTTCTCTTCAAATGAACCATTATTATTGATAATGTGTTATATATTTTGTTAGATGAAATTGATGCTAATTTAGATCAAGGTAGTGGTGGTGATGGTAGTAGTAGTAGTACATTTTATGCTGCACCACTTTATTTTTCTGGTCCAAGTAGTGGACATGAAGGTGATGATATCAACAAAGCAAATCTACAACAAATTATGGCGAATTTTGATGATTGATGACAAACTTGAATTAATTGGATGTTGGCATCTTATGTTTATGTTTGATTGGTTGTTTTTGTTATTTGAATGCGATCATAACATTCTGGTTTTTGTAGTACTTTTAATTTAGATGATATTTTAAGATTTATATTAGATTATAATTATATTTTAATGTGTTTATTTATATTTTATTTATTATTTTATTATAAAACAGTTTTTTCGGTTCAACTACAGTCGAACCAATTGAACCTATAAACCAATAAACCAGTAGTTAGAATAATTTGATGACCGATTCGATTTTCAGAACCTTGGGTAGGACCATGCAAGCGGTCGTATTTTAGAATGAACCAAAATTTGGGTCTCATGACCTGACTTCAAGCCGATTTACAGAGCACGTTACCATCTTTATTTTAAGTCATCATGCAACAATAAATTTATACAAATTAAATCTTGTAAGTTTTGATTTTTTTTTGTTATCAGTATAATATCTATTTATACTACATGTTTATAAAAAATTAGTTATCGAATCAACTATTAATATAAAGTATATGTAAAATATATGTTAAAATAATTTAAAAATATGGGAAACAAAAAAATTATTTATACGCATAACTATCATAGTTGATTTTTGTTTAGATATATTTTCTTTGGAATGTCACTTAACTTAAGAAAAGTTTAAATGGGACTATATATTCTTCATGCTAACAAATTTCGAGGCTATGGGAAAAAATGATGATGATTAAACTATGGCAATAATATATAGAAGCTTGTCAAATGATACAAATCAGGTTGTATATATGAGGAGATCTTTGTAGGTATGGAGATTTTTAAATTTGTGTAGCATTGTTTCACAATCCATCAAGATTTGAAAAGATACCCTGAAGGTCTATAAGCACCCCACGTTTTAATGGGTGTCACTATCCCAAGTAACTAACTAGCCATTGGGCTTGACCCATTTGAGTTATGAAACTCATGATATTGGACCACACACCATTTAGTCTGCACACAAGTACACGCCCTCCACATGCTGGTGGGTTTCACCACCCTAATTGTTTTGGTAGTTTGAAAAGTCACATTGACAATTTTATTATTTTACTGATCTTTAAGCCCTAGTACTAAGAACTAACTATTCTTAATGGTGATCAAAATGGCTGAAACGGCAAGTTTTTGGATTTAATCTCACGTTCCACAATTGATGTGATATTAGTCAAAAAGTAATAATTGAGTAGACGCCAAAAGAAATCGCTTTCTCTTTTTGAAAGAATAAACTTGTTTTGCTCAATATTTTATTATTTTAGCCTAAATTATAAAGTATAGAAAAATTTGATAAATATTTATCCACTCTTCACATTCTTTTCAATTACTCTCTAATTAAATATCGTAGTACTTTCTAAGTATCCACTCTCTGCTTGACCTAATCTACCATCATCACAGTTCACGGAAATAACGTAGTAACAAGTAATGAAGTAGGAGTTCTCAATCTTTAATGGTTTACATAACTATTTTTCTTTTAATAGATTTATTAGAGTGAATATCTATTTCGATTTTTAACTATTTATTTGAAAGATAAAGTGTTTTTTAGTCATTCTAAAATATTATATCGATTTTCATCTATTAAAGCAATCGGTCAAATTGTCCCTTCCAACTGGTTGTAAAATGATAACCGATAACGTGTCACAAAAGTGAAGCACTCTCTCTTTCTTCTTGTGTTTACCCGAAGAGAATTTGTCCGAGACTTAGTTTAGGATAACTTCTCTTTTGCTTGAAAGCTAATGGATTGGGTTAGTGGATCATTATCCCATTCAGCAGTTTCAATTCATTGGGTTTCCAAAGTTTGGACTGCAACAAAAATGATTTAGGCCTATACACTTGAATCACATTATCAAAAACTCACTTGGTTATTAGCCCAATTAACATGTTTGTTATCATCAATGTGTTATTTATTTTCTTAACTCAACATACACAACTATAAATCTAAACTTTTTTCTTTGACACCCTCAATCATAGAAAAAATAAAGCCGAATCCAAAACCCAATTTATAAAACGAGAAAACAAAAGAAAAAAAAAAGCTCAAAAAACAAAAAAACGAACACAAAATTGAAGAAAAGTCCCCGAGTGGCTGAGACACGTAGTCAGTAGTCACGGAGAAAGAGAGAGAGAGTAGAAAGAAAGAAAGAAAGAAAGAAAGAAAGAGGACCCTAATTCCACAAACAGAGAAGAGAAAGACACTCGCAGCGGTGGCACCGGCGCATTCCCAGTCGGAATTAGCATTTTGCGGCGGCGATCTCTTCCTCTCCGTCTCTCTCCCTCTCGAGCCAGTTCCACCACATTTTCTGGTATGCAAAAGAAAAAAAAAAAACCAATCGTGCTTTCTCTCCAATTACCACCATTGTTGTTTAGTTTGATTGGTTTCGTGATTTCTTTTCCTTTTTTTTTAAATCCAATATGAATATTCAGCTTTTGCAACGATTCTGCTTGCTTTGATTATATAAGCGGTATCTTATTTAGGATTAACTTTATGAACAGGGACAGATCCAGGATCTGATGTCAATTTTGGGGCCAAAATTACAAATGTAGTTGCTGATTCATTAACATTTCCATCATTTCGAATTTGTGTGTATAGTCTGCAATGAGCATCTAGTAGGGTATTACTTTATTTGGGTAACAAAAATGTAAGTTATTAAGCCAACAAGCTAACAACTGAACAAATCTAATGGACCTTAGGTCGCTATAGGGCTATCTCTTTCAGAAATTCTATGGAGCCCATTAGGTGAAGCTCATGAAGTAGCACATTTTTTTAGCATGATATCTCTTAGATCACTAGTGGTAATAACTAATAAGTGGTATCATTTGTTTAATTCATGTCTCTTTTGGTTTGAATTGAGGTAGTGAGTGAGAACTTGTAGTGCGGCAAATCACAGTGGGGATTGTTGCATTCTCTGGTGTATTGCATTGCATTTGTGCTTGGGTTCCATCTTTATTATCAAATTATCATTTTGTGTCTAGTGTTTAACAGGATGCAAAACACAATACATATTTGTTACTTCTAATTTTAGGCCAAAAAAGACCTATCTTTCACAGAAAGGTTGTCAGTTTGAGGAAAGACAACATCCTTTTTAAAATTTCAATTGTTCATATCTTTTTTCTTTTATTTTTTTTTGAAAAAGAAAAACTTACATACTTATATATTCTCTTATATTTATATTTTGTGTTTATTAATTATAATGCTTAGTGTTTAACACATTAAACAGAATCATTTTAACTATTTTCACTTAATTGTTTATCTATTTAATTTAAACTTAAGTTTGATTGAATTGTCATGAAAATAGAATCCTAAAACAATTCAGGAAGAAGTGTTCTTATAAATTGATGAATTTTTTCTTCCAACATTTAGTTGTTTTTGCTTAAGAAAAGGGCCACCCGTCCCCCCCTGTTGGACCCTTTTCTAGCCTTTAACATTAACCAACTTTAGTTTGTGACCATCTTTCATATTTATGGTGCAGTGTATTTTGGATTTGTTACAAAGGTATAGACTGTAAAAGATGGTGAAGTTGACTATGATTGCCCGTGTCACTGACGGCCTTCCACTAGCTGAAGGACTGGATGATGGTCGCGATCTTAAAGATGCTGAATTCTACAAACAGCAAGTTAAGGCTTTATTTAAGAATCTCTCAAGAGGGCACAATGAGGCGTCGAGGATGTCAATTGAAACTGGCCCTTATGTCTTCCAGTATCCTTCTCTTTATATATTTGATAATGTCATGATTATACTGTGGTTATTAGTAAGGAGTTCTTTGGTTATTCTGTATCTCTCTGCTTTTACATTACCTTATACATCTTGTAAATGAATGTAAGAATATGCTTCTCACTGATAATTTTCATCATTATCAATGATGATATCAGACACAATAACAAGCAAGGTGTAGTTTATTAGGGTCATGGAAATATCTGTAGTTTGATATTGCTTTTGGTTAACATGCTCTTATCTTTGGGATAATATTAGGCTTCCTATTCACAAACATGATTTGCTTGGCTTGGTACCACTTCCTTTACTCGTGTTATTTCTATCTTTATAGCTGCAAATTGTTCGGTCTGATGCTTTAGAATAAGCTGGAGTCTGTTTTATTTATAATAGGATTTTCATGTTAGTTATATTTGTTTATAATTTATGTGAACTTCGTTCGGAATAATTTCATACCCAAAGTTGGCCTTGACAGATCTTTAGTTATATAATAGAAGGACGTGTATGTTACTTGACAATGTGTGATCGCGCATACCCTAAGAAACTAGCTTTTCAATATCTTGAAGAGCTAAGGAACGAGTTTGAGCGTGTTAATGGGTCTCAAATTGAAACTGCTGCCAGACCTTATGCCTTCATTAAGTTTGGTAGATATCTGTTTCTATCATGTCATGTATCATTTGTACTTCTTTCTTACTACTCTGGTGTTTACGTTCCCCTTTTTTTTTGCCCTTTCTTTTTAAATGTGAACAGACACATTTATACAGAAAACAAAGAAACTTTACCAGGATACTCATACACAGCGCAATATTTCAAAGTTGAATGATGAACTCTATGAAGTCCATCAGATAATGACTCGAAATGTGCAGGAAGTTCTTGGTGTTGGCGAACAATTGGACCGTAAGATATTTCTTAGTTTAATTTTAATGTTAGCTTTTTATCTTTGAATTGCTTGGTCTGCTACATCTGGGTAACTAAATTTACATTACGAGCCTTGTTTTGTTGACTATAATATGAAAGTTGGGGCCTTTATTATATGTTCGTCAAATGTAGCTAGGCTTTCTACGTGGTTAAATTTTTTCAATTATATATTTATTTAATGAAGCCACTTCTTTGGAGCTGTCAGATGATCTTTTCTGACCGTAAATTGTGATACTTATTACGAATGTCCAAATGATTGGCATTTCACAGATATTTTTCTCTATTCTCAGTTGATCTTATTGGTATGCTAAGCCTGGTTTAAAAGTCTTTTAGATTTATAGTAGAATGTGTTGTAAGACCCTTGACTGGGGAAGTAATAGAGATGACATAATCAATGATACAAACACTAAATTAGTTTTATTTGGCTTCCACTGCTTGTGATTTTTCTCAAAAATCCCTGCTAAAATTTCATAGTTCTACTCTTATTCCTTTCCTTATATGTGATTTTCTCATATATCCTTTTCATATGTGTATGTTTGTACTTTATGATATATATGCTGTTTTTAATTCCATGTGATAATTTCATCATGCAGAGGTCAGCCAAATGTCCAGTCGTTTATCATCAGAATCCCGCATGTATGCTGATAAGGCTAGAGATTTAAATCGACAGGTTGGTCATATGTTGTTTTTGAGAATCATGCATGATATTTGATGATTTTCGTACTGTAGACTTTGATGCATGTTAGGTTTCTGATGCTATCTTCCTGGTTTTAAACTGAGTGGTTTTATAAATTTTATAGAATCTTGCAGTATGCTCAGATTTTGTAATAGAGCATTTGAGCTATCTTGCTGAAATATAATAATACTGATCAGAGTTTAAGACCCTTTTCTTTAGATGATAGTTCTTTACTGTTAGGTGGGATATACAGATGTTAAATTGTTCTGTTATAAATTTGGAACTTTTAGTTTTGAACTGTTCCTCAATTGCATTATTGCCTTTGATTATGTAAAACTTTTCTCATGGTGCTGGTTTTGGTATATATCTTAACCCATTGTTTTTCTCTTTTTTTAGATCATTGAGTATAGATAAAATTATAATTTGAAATCAAATCTCCATTGTAGGCTCTAATTCGGAAGTGGGCTCCTGTTGCTATTGTTTTCGGAGTTGTCTTCGTCCTTTTCTGGCTCAAAAACAAACTTTGGTGATCAAGCACAGTATATTAGGTTTTAAACCCAGGATTTTGCTGCGCTGTGGCTTCTTGCTTTTCACACATGATTGTCAAGACTTGCACAGATCGGTGAGAAACTCTTATATGTGCAGATGATGCCTACTTGTGTGGACACACTCAGTTTAGGATAAAAGAAAAGAAAGAAAAAAAAAAAAAAAAAGAAGGGATTATCGTGTTTGTTACGTCAGGCTAACTGGAACAGGAATCTTCTAGCCTTATGTTATTGTTAAGTAGTAAAGATATGAGAAACTTGAGGTCCTTGTGGATGCATATAGATATTTCTTTAGTATTTTCAGGATTATTGTGTTGATGAGTTACATTGATCCATTCGCTTTAGATGTCTACATTGACATTGCAGATGATTTTGAATTACATTTATGATTTCAATCACTTATATATAATAAGGCGTGGATCCATCAGAAGAGGTCAATCTATCAAAAACTAGAAGCAAAGAAGGGAACCTCCTTATAGAATTGTTAAAGTATTCGGTCGTTAGATTTTCCGGCCTCGTCATATGAAAGGTTTAGATTAAATCCGAAAGTAGCTCATTAGATTCACGACTTTTATCATTCCTCGTCATATGAAAGGTTTAGATTAAATCCGAAAGTAGCTCATTAGATTCACGACTTTTATCATTTTAGTATCTCATTCAAAATTTTTTATATTGGTCTCTGAGATCTAGTTTTGAGCATTATAATAGTCCCTGGATCCTTTCTAATACTAAATCAGCAAACTAAATGCTGAGCGAACTCTGTCTCGTCACGTTAGATACGGGGTTATACAACGTTGTTTTGTTTTGGCGTTTAAACAAGGTAACACTGAGAAGACGTTTGTTTTGGCGTTTAAACAAGGTAACACTGAGAAGACGAAGAAAAATTTATATGATGTACAAAATGTTCTATTTCCACTCATTCTCCAAAACAATTTTATTTTTGCTTTGTTTAAAATTTAAAACAGAACGACGTACGTGGCAAGTCAGAGCCAGCTTAGTATTTCATTTATTGGCTCAATGTTAAAAAGGGTCCAAAAATTAATATAGTGCTTAGAATTAAATTTTAGATATAGTAAATTTTGAATTTGACGGTGAAAGTCTTTAAATCTTAAAGACCACTATTGAAATTTAGTCAAAAGGTTTACTTGACATCATATCTGTCAAAGGTTGTTCGACTTTATATTTTGTTTGATGCTGTTTGCTTGACCGTTAACATCACTCTTAGCTAAACTGTAAACTTCTAAGTTTAACATGATGGCCTCTGTAATCTCCATGAGATAGAAACATGTTCATGACTTGATTAGTTTATTGTCTTTGATAAAGTATCATACTAGCATCATGTCCAATACTTTTTTTTAAGAGTATTAACCCAAATAGGTTTTTAAAGATTTGGCGGTCGGACAGATTTGTCCCCTAAAAAAATTAACTAGGTCTCAAGTCCCTAAGATTACTAGATATTTGCCATATAAGTTCCTAAGTCAGGTTGAACCGGTTAACACGACACTCTCTCTCTTACGTGGAGGTTGTAGGTGTGACGTGTCAGGTAAAGCAACACGTGTCACACTCAGGACAGATTAGTCCCTGAACACGTGGCTAAAACGACGTCGTTTTGGGACAACACAAAACGACATCATTTTGAGGGGACATATTCGTCCCCAACTTTGTTCTCTGGTTCTTAAAACTTCGACTTTCTAAAGTCAAATAGGTCCCCAAAAATTGTTATAATTCAAAAAGGTCCTTGAATTTATAGTATATATATCAAATTGGTCCCCTCAAATTAAGCAACTAGAACCATAATTAGAATCAAATCATGATGAAATTATCCAAAGTATGTCAAAATATGTAGGCTCAAGCGCATGAAATGACAGATCTCAAGTATAATTACAGTTAAACAATTAGAATTCGTCAATAGGTACCTTATATAAAAAAAATGTATTCTCTCCCTTTCTCTTTGTAAAATTACAAGTATCCCAAACCCTCACCTAGATTTTACAACCTAATCCTTCATATTCTTCACCTCCATTAACGTTTATCCAAGTTCGTATGGTGCTTTGATAGTGTGAACAGAGACTGCTTGGTGGTGGTGTGTCATGTATATCGCCATTGTTCGAGATAAGTTAAGTTAGTTTTTGCTGTATTAAATTGGCAGTAAAGAGTGAAGTATGATGAACGTGCATGTGATGTATGTTTAGAATAAATCAAAGACAGTTTATTGTAGGTGTAGCTTAAGTGAGAGATGTGAAG
This sequence comes from Arachis hypogaea, assembly GCF_003086295.3. Lineage (NCBI taxonomy): Eukaryota > Viridiplantae > Streptophyta > Magnoliopsida > Fabales > Fabaceae > Arachis > Arachis hypogaea. The sequence goes on along the minus strand of NC_092045.1, from coordinate 104,297,398 downwards.
TGGTTACGGATATATATTTGATAATAACAAAAATAATATAGGTATTTGAATTTTTTATTCTATTATGATGTTGTTGTATTGTGTTAGTTGCTTGGTTAACTTGTGACAGAATTTTATTTTTTGGTATTTAGATGAGTAAAGACATGGTACCTGTATTTTATTACAGTGAAAGTTTTGTTAGAGACAACAAAGAGATACTTGTGTACATTAATGGAGAAGTAAAAAAGTTTCTCCCAATAGACATTGACTTGATCTGTTTCTTTGACCTATAGAAATTTTTCTTGGACTTGTGTTACCATGACCACAAGACAATGTATTAGTATGATCTCCATTCTAATTGTTTGGCTGTAATTATACTTGAGATCTACCATTTAATGTGCTTGAGACTACATATTTTAACATATTTTGAATAATTTTATCATGATTTGATTCTAATAATGGTTCTAGTTGCTTAATTCGAGGGGACCAATTTGATACATATATTATAAATTCAGGAACCTTTTTGACTTATAACAAAATTTTTGGGGACCTATTTGACTTTAGAAAGTCGAAGTTTTGAGAACCAGGGAACAAAGGTGGGAACGGATTTGTCCCCTCAAAACGGCGTCGTTTGGCGTTGTCCCAAAACAACGTCGCTTTAGCTATGTGTTTAGGGACTAATCTGTCCTGAACGTGACACGTGTTTCTTTACCTGATATATCACATCTACAACCTCCACGTAAGAGAAAGAGTATCATGTTAACAGGTTCAACCTGGCTTTGAGACCTATATGACATATATCTAGTAATTTTAGGGACTTGAAACTTAATTAATTTTTTTAGAAGACAAATCTATAGAACCGCTAAATTTTTGGGACCTATTTGGATATTACTTTTTTTTTAATACAAAATAGCATATCAGCATGTTTAGAAAAGGACAGGTATGCAATGGTAGGTTAAATTTATATGATAATATAATTGCAAAGACTATCTTAATAAATAAATTATTTATTAGATAATTTTAACCAACTTTTTTAAGTTTTTTATTTAAACTTTTTTTCTCGCTTCCCGTGATATACGTTTAAAATGTTGATTGACTTCCGAAAATATTAGCTATTTTTTCTATCCAAAAATAATAATGATTTGAGCTCTTTCTTTCAAAATAAATAAATTTGAAGCCACACTTTTGGTAGGGTAAATATATATAATTTAGTTTTAATATATTTACGGTATAAATAATTCTATATAATAATAACTTTTTAAGTAATAAATTTAAAAAATAAATTTTTTTATTAATATAATAATATATAATTAGTTATATATATAATTTTTTTTTACTACAATGCATAAAAATTAAGTGACATAATTGAACTTTAAATGTTACATGATATAATTTTCTTTTTATAAATATTTTTTATGTAAAGTAATTATTTTCATATAATAAAAATAAAAACATTTAAATAATCTTTTATAGTTAAAACATTTAAATATAAATTAATTATTATTTAAAAAGTATAGAGAAAAACAACCATAAAAATAAATAATCATTAAAATAATTTAAAATCCTTTCGGTCTCTCGTTAAGATAATTTGTCTTTAGCAGTTAGCTGGGGAGAGGGTAGGTAAGCAAGCCTCATAAAATGTGTTTGTTTGAAGTAAAAATAGGAAGAAGAAAAAAAATAAAAAATAGTTATTTTTTATTTAATTAAAAAAAATGAAACAAAAAATAAATAAATAAATATTAATAGAATTTATTAATTTTTTTAATAACAAAAAAAATAAAAAAAAACTAAATTATTTCTATTTTTAATATTATTTTTTATAATATTTTTTTATTTTTATCATTTAAATATATTTAAAAAAATAAAAATTTATTAAATTTAAATTATTTCTATTTTTAATATTATTTTTTATAATATTTTTTTATTTTTATCATTTAAATATATTTTAAAAAAATAAAAATTTATTAAATTTTTTATTTTTCTTTTCTTTCTTTATTTCTTTTCTTCCTTATTTTTTTTTCTTCCAACCAACCTACCCTTGGCTCTTGCAACGCCCACGATGGATGACTTCTTAGTTCTTAATTTTTTACACTTTGACACGTTGACTCATAAACGGCGTACTTCATATCAACTTCACTGTCTCTTCTTAGTTAGTATTATGATCTAGTTTACCAAGTTGGGAAACACCCTTCTGGCCTTCTCAATTCAACCATGAACGGTCCAAGCGGCAACAACCCACCACCACCCCACATCCTGGTGGTTCCGTTCCCATCACAGGGCCACATGATACCCCTCTTAGACCTAACCCACAAGCTAGCCTCCACCGACACCGCCATCACCATCACCATTCTCACCACCCCAAAGAACCTCACCTTCCTCGACCCTCTCCTCTCTTCTTTCTCAGCCATCATCCACCCCTTGGTCCTCCCCTTACCTTCCCACCCATCCCTCCCTCCGGGCGTAGAAAACTCCAAAGGCATGCCAACCTCCGTGCCTTCCCTCATGCTTTCTTTCTCCAACCTCTACAACCCTCTCCTCCAATGGTTCCACTCCCACCCTTCCCCTCCTCAACTCATCATCTCCGACATGTTCTCCGGCTGGACTCAAAACCTCGCCACCCACCTCAACATTCGCAGAATCGTCTTTTCCCCTTCTGGATCCTTCGCTCTCTCCGCCATATACTTCCTCTGGGCCCATGTCCCCAACCGCCAAAACCCTAACGATCAAAACGAACTCGTTTCCTTCCACACCCTCCCGAATTCCCCAAAATACCCCTGGTGGCAGGTCTCGCCGCTGTTCCGAAGATATGCATCGGGTGTCCCCGGTTCGGAGCATTTTAGGGATTGGTTCCTGGCGAACATAGCCAGTTGGGGACTCGTTATTAACTCGTTCAACGAGTTGGAGAAGCCATATCTTGAACACCTAAAGAAGGAGCTTCGCCATGATCGCGTTTGGGCGGTTGGACCGTTACTTCCAGATCCGGAAGGCCTAAACCAAAAGAACTCGTCGTTTATCTCAGAAAGAGGAGGAACTAGTTCTGTTCCGATAAACGACGTCGTTTCGTGGCTTGATAAGCGAAACCGCCGCGAGGTGGTGTATTTGTGTTTTGGAAGCCAGGTTGTGCTTTCGGTGGAACAGACAGTTGCGATTGGTTCAGCTTTGGAGAAAAGTGGGGTCCACTTTGTGTGGTCGGTAAAAGAAGGAGGGGATGATCGGTGCGTTGATTTCATGTCTGGGTTTGAGGATAGGATGGCTGCGAGGGGTTTAGTTATAAGGGGTTGGGCCCCGCAAGTTGTGATACTCAGACACGTGGCGGTTGGGGCGTTTGTCAGTCACTGCGGGTGGAACTCGGTGATGGAAGCGGTGGTTGCCGGTGTGCCGGTGCTGGCGTGGCCTATGTCTGCGGACCAATTTGTGAATGCTACGCTGCTTGTGGAGGAGTTGAAGGTGGCCAAGAAGGTCTGTGAAGGGGACAGAGCGGTTCCTGACTCGGATGAGTTTGCCCGAGTTTTGGCTGAGTCGGTGAGTGTACGCGATGACCTGGAGGCAACTCGGGCGCTGAAGCTTCGGGAAGCAACGCTTCAGTCTATTCGAGAAGGGGGAAGTTCTGACAAGGATTTGAGGAGCTTGGTTGGGAAAATTCATAGTTTGGTTTAATTTTTCCTTTTTTATAAAAAAAAAAGCTTTGCTGAAAAATGTTTTGAAAACATTAATGGTAAAGAAATGAAAAATAAGAAAATTGAAATTGAAATTCCACAAGCTTGACTGTTCGAAGCTCCACCATCAAATAAGGAAGGCTAGGGATCTAAATCGACAGGTTGGTCATATTTTTTTTTTTTCCGTGAATCATGCACAATATTTGATGAATTTCGTATTATAGATTTTGAGGCAACGGTTTTGATGCTATCTTGCTGGCTTTTTTTTGGGGTTGACTGGTTTTGATGCTATCTTGCTGGCTTTTTTTTGGGGTTGACTGGTTTTATCGTAGACGATTAGTTAGAGCTATCTTTGCTGAAGTATAATAAATATGGAATTTTAGTTTTGAACTGTTTGTTCCTCAATTGCATTGCCTTTGAGCCTTTGGTTATGTAACTTTTTTTCTGGTGGTGCTGGTTTCAGTTTATTTCTTTGCCCATTGTATTACATAACTGAGAGGCTAGTTGGCAGTAGTAGTAGTTCAGTAGTGTAGTTAGTAGGCAGAATTAACACGCAAGTTGTTATTGAGTTAGTAATGTGGCAGTTAGTGACAGTTAAGTAGTTGGAAGATATTTATCACGTGTACTAATTACAGAGTAGTAAAGCACTGTATATACTCAGCTAGCTTATGGTAGAATGTGTGGTGAGCAACTCTTATATGTGCAGATGATGCCTACTTATGGAGACACCTGCTGATGGAGCACTTCATTCAGAACATAATAAAGAATTTAAACACACTCAACAAGAGCTGAAGAAGATCTGGAAATATTATTACCCTATTCGAGTTAGGGAGGTTCCAAGGCAATTCAGCAATTGTCTACTTATTTCTTTGTAACCGTAAATTATTATCCCGCTTACAATATGTTGCAGGAGTATATATTGTTATGTTTGTATTGTTAGTCTAGTTAAGCATATGTTATTATATTGTGTTATGAGTTAGTCTCCCTTAGTCGAAGTCATAAAGGTTTTTCCATTCTTTACTAGTATAAATATGCATATATGCATATGCATATGTATTCTTTTTGCTTATTAAGTTGAATTGATTGAGTTGTCAATAAGTTATATCTCAAATGACATAGTCTTCTCATACTCATCTAACAGGTTGTATGTAACACTCTACCATACTTAATCTTATGCTTAAGTCATAAGACTGAGATAGTAAAGTATTACGACTTTTAAGAAAATATAGAGAGAGAGAGAGAGAGAGAGAGATGTAATTATCGGTTTCGTATTAGATTGTCGAGGACTAGAGGAGAAGATGGAGCTTCACAGAGCCCTAAATACTACCGTATTTATAAAAACTGGAACATCGAACGTCTTAGTTCTTGAATTTGACAGCTGAGGCAACGGAAAAAAAGTTACGCAAATCTGAATTAGAATTCTCACTATGGAAGCCGACAAAAGAAATAGGCAGATCTAAGAGGAAGACTTATCAAGTGGGAAGGAAAATGATACATATGTATGTTTAACTTTGGTAAAAAAAAAATTGAATTAATTGAGTTATATATTAAATAAGTTGGCTTAGTCAATCAGATTCTTTCATCCTTGGCTTAGCCAATCAAAGTGGCTTCTTAGCTATTTTCATGATAGTAGAGTTGTTATTCTTGCCTAAATTGGTGACCATAGCCTCCTCGGGTAAGACTTTGGGTACCACAAATATAATTTCATAGTCTTCAAAGACTTAAATAACAATAACCAACAAACATTATCTCCATTCAAACAACCAAACATTCATAAAACAACTAAACATATCCAAACTAGGATGTCAAAACTCCCTGGGAGGTGATGATCGAGGACCACCCCGAATGGGGCTCTGATGGTAAGAAATTTTTCTGGGACGGAGATGGGGATAAAATTCCCCCGAGGCATGGCGGCGAATTTTTCCTACGAGGATGGGGACAAAATTCTCCTGAGGCAGGTGCGGGGACCTAAGCGGGGATCCCCGTCCCTACATTCCCTGAATATATTAAATTATTTAAACACTCTTAGTAGTTTATTTCTCACTTTGGTTTTTTAGTTATTTCACCAACTATATATATATATAGTGAGAACCTTAATTCCTTTTCCTTCTCACTAGCTTGTCTTACCCAGTCACCCTCACCCCTGCCCTCACGACATCCCTTTCTGTGTTCTCTCCATCCTTTCTACACCTAACCAGTCACCTCCGAACACCTCCCTGGCCATTGTCCGTATCACCTCGTCGTCCCACTCGCCGTGTAATCATCGGGCACCACGGCGTTCTCTTTTCTGGCACTTTTCTCTATCACGCACAACGCCATCTCCGCACCACGCCATTTTCCCTCCACACCGCTCTGTTTCCTGCCTCGCCATGGCGTCCCCGCAACTTGTGGAAAGTAGCCGCCGAAGCGTCCCCTAATTCGTGGAAAGAACTCATTGTCGCATCTCCTAACTTCTCCAATGAAGTCGCCGTCGCATTCCCCCACTACAGCCGCCAGTTGTCCGTCCTCCTCCTCCTCCTCCACTTTCACCTGATTTCAGGTTTGATGCTCTTTTTTCTCTATTTTTTTTGCCCTTTTTTTACACATAGGATTTATAATTAATTAATTAATTATGAAACGATTAGGGTTTGATACTCCTCATTTTTATAATCTTTGTTATGTGTTCTCTGAATAATCTATTTTATTATGTGTTTTTTTGTTGATTTATTGCAGTTTATAATTTATCTTCCTTTGTATATTATACATTAGGCTTATATTCCTCTTTGCAAAATAGCAAGTTCCACTTTTTTTCAGGAAAAAACAATGTTGGTTGTTGCTGTATCTATGCTGTCACGGTTTGCTAGATGATTAAATAGATTATCTTAAGTCTTTTTAGATGCTAAGGGATATACATAAACCTGTGCTCTAGATTACAGAGATACTTGGTGCTTATTATTGTAAGCATGTGGTCCATATTACTTTTTGGGTAGAACATGCTCATATTTTATGGATGATTATTTGGCTGGCCAACTAATTTGGGATATGATATTCGGCTTCTTAACAGATATGTGTAAAGACATTGTTTCTCATATTTTTATGGTGCTGGTGTTTTCTCTTGTAACCTATAAGGACGAGCATCTTATAACCTATAAGAGTGGCATGACAAGCTCTCAAATCGACTTCTTCTTATTGAGGAGAGTTGACAGAAAATTTTGCATTAGTTGTAAAATTATTCCGGGAGAGAGTTTAACAATACAACATAGGATGCTCGCCATGGATTTTTGCGTCGAGTAAAAGTTAAGAAAAAGACATCATACGAAGAACCCAAGGACGAGGTGGTGGTGATGCGTGAGCATCTTTCTTATCTTTTCCTAGTGAATTTGCATTTAAATTGTTGAGTTTAATCAAGAATTAATTATCTTTTAGCCACTATGGATGCTACTTTGATACTCGCGCAATTTTGTTTATTTTAGGTAGCATTTGGTTGGATTTGGAGAGAAAGCTTGCACAAATGGAAGAAGCACAAGAATTAAAGGAGATGATCAGCGAGGAGTGACGCGTGCGCGTACCTGAGGCGTGCACGTGATTTGGAGATTTGTGCAACGACGCGTGCGCGTACCTGACGCGTACGCGTGACATGCACCACATGCAGAAAATGCCGAAAACACTGGGGACGAGTTCTGGGTCCCATTTTGGCACTCAAGTAAGGCGCAGCTCTTTGCTAAGTTAGGCGTGGATCCAGTGAAGCAAGTGGTCCCCATCCATCAATTGAAGACTTGCTGATTGCTATAATTAATTCTGATTTAAATTCAAATTTGATTTTAAAATAGGAAAATATATTATTTTTAATTTTAGAAAATAGATTTTTTTAATTAATTAGGATTAGATACAAAAAGGAGAAACTTTTCTTCTAGGATTCCATTCCATCTCATTATGAAAATTACAGTTTACCTGAATCCTAGTTTCTCTCTCTGAACCATGAGCAACTAAACCTCCACTGTTAAGGTTAGGAGCTCTATCTATTTGTATGGATTGATTCTATTATTTTTCTATTTTAATTCATGTACTGATTTATAATTTAAGAATTGTTTTCGTTCTTTATCTTATGAATTTGGGTGGAACGGAAGTATGACCCTCTTTCTAATTGAGTTCTTGTATAACTTGGAAAAGCTCTTTACTTGAATAACAGCTTGAAAACAATTTCCCCTAAATTCTGATTATCTGGACTTAACGGGATACGTGACATATAATCCTCTTATATTTGGATAATTAGGATTTCTGTGGCATATAAACTAGAATTGAATTTCACCCTCTAATTGGAATTAATTGACCAAGAAATTGGCGGTTGATGAGAAATAGAGGAGACTAGAAAGGTCTAAGGAATTAGGGTCTAGTCACATATAGTTTGTCATGAATTAAATCTATCATGATTAAAATAGTTAGCAAGAAAAGTCAATCCGGAAAATAGATAAATATGAAGCCTTAACTGCCTTCTTCATATTGTTTTCTCCAACGTATTACTTGCCTGTCTTTCTAATACTCTGAATTTATTGTTAATGCTTTTGAATCTTCAAACCAGTTTCTATTTGTCTGACTAAGCTAATTACGTAATTATTATTGTTTGATCCATCAATCCTCATGGGATCGACCCTCACTCACCTGAGGTATTACTTGGTACGACCCGGTGCACTTGCTAGTTAGTTTGTGGTTGTAAATTCCGCACTAGGTGGCGGATAAAAGGTGAGGAACAAAGAAGTTTCCTAAGACAGGTAGGAAAAGAGACAAAGTGGGATGAAAATGGAAGCGCGAAAGAGATGTTGAGGGAGATGGCAGAAGTTATTAGAAGAATAGCAAAAGAAAGTTTTAGTGAATCTAAAGGGACAGGACCAAGAGACAAGGAATTCTGGTGGTGGAATGCAAGTGTACAAGAAAAGATAAAGATAAAAAGGGAGTGCTTTAAAGAGTGGTCTTTATGCCGCAATGCAGATAATTGGAAAAATATAAGGCGGCTCAGAAAGAGACAAAAGTGCCTGTAAGTGAAGCAAGAACGAGAGCATATGAGGGTCTCTACTAGTCTTTGGGCACGAAAGAAGGAGAAAAGGATATAGAATCGCAAAGAGCCATGAAAGAAGAACGAGAGATTTGGATCAGGTTAAGTGCATAAAGGATAAGGATGGAGATGTGCTGGCTCAGGAGGAGAAGATTACTGAAAGGTGGAATAGCTACTTCTTCGAGTTATTTAATGAAAAAGATAAGACTCTTCTGAGCCTTGGTCGATTATGCACATGGGAAGAAAATAAAAATTTTGACTACTATCAAAGGATTCGAGACTTCGAAATAAAAGAGGCTTTAAATCAGATGAAAAATGGCAGGACAGTAGGACCTGATAATATCTCGATTGAGGTTTGGAAGGGCCTTGGAGGAAATCGCATCAATTGGTTAACCGAACTTTTTAATGAGATTTCAAGGTCAACAAAGATGTTTGATGAGTGGAGAAAGAGCACCTTGGTACCTATTTACAAGAATAAGGGGATATACAAAGTTGTGGAAACTATAGAAGGATCAAACTCATGAGCCGTACCATAAAGTTATGGGAAAGAGTGATATAATGGAGGTTGAGAAAAGAGACACAAGTAACAAAGAACCAATTTGGATTTATGCCAAACAGATCCACCACCAAAGCGATATACCTATTAAGAAGGATGATGGAGAGGTATCGTAGTAATAAAAGGGATCTACATATGGTGTTTATTGATTTAGAAAAAGCGTACGATAGGGTGCCAAGGGAAGTCTTATGGAAGGTTTTAGAAAAGAAGAGAGTAAAAATCACATATATTCGTGCAATTAAAGATATGTATGATGGGGCCACAACTAGTGTAAAGACTCAAGGTAGTGTGACAGAGAAATTTTCCATTGGTATAGTATTACACCAGGGATCATCCTTAAGTCCATACTTTTTCACATTAGTCTTGAAAGTACTCACAGAGCACATCCAAGAGCCTGTGCCATGGTGCATGCTTTTTGTCGATGATTTCGTCCTTATGGGAGAGTCAAAGAAAGATCTAAATAAGTTGGACTTATGGAGAGAAGCTCTAGAAGTGTATGGTCTGCGCATAAGCCGTAGTAAGACGGAATATATAGAATGTAAGCTCAGTCTAAGAAGGAAAAACCCTAATATAGAGGTGAAGATTGGAAAAAACACCCTACGAAAAAGTTTTAAGTATCTTTGGTGCATCATACAGGATAATGGAGAGATTGAACATGATGTAAATCATAGGATCCAAGCAGCTTGTTCAAAATGGTGGAGTGCATTTGGTTTTATATGTGACAAAAAGTGCCTTTAAAACTTAAAAGTAAATTCTATCGCACTGTTATAAGACCGGCTATGCTTTATAGTACGGAATGTTGGGCGGCCAAAGGGGAGCACGAACATAAGCTAAGTGTGGCAAAGATGAAGATGATGAGATGGATGAGTGGTCATATGCGATTGGATAAAATGAGGAACAAAAATATAAGGGAGAGAGTTAGAGTAGCACTAATTGTGGAAAAGATGATAGAATTGCGTCTCAGGTAGTTTAGACATGTGAGAAGAAGACCGATAGAACACACAGTCAGGAGAGTGGATGAGATGAAAGATGGACAAGGGATGAAAGGTAGAGGAAGACCTAAGAAGACCATCCATGAGGTGGTCAAACGAGATCTACATGTAAACGGTCTCTCTGTAGACATGATATATAAACAGAGCTCAATAATGTCGTTTGATTCATGTAGCCGATCCCACCTAGTGGTACAAGGCTTTGTTGTTGTTGTTTGTTGTAGCGTTTTCTCTCGCTATTGAGGATGTATTATCTTCCACTTTCCTTATTATATTCTTTTATTGTTTTGATGACTTTATTACCCAAAAATGAATAACACTTGTTGTCTGGGTCTACGACAATTAGTCATCTTCTCCCATATTCTGTACAAATGCTTGCGAATAGAGGTTTTAGCACAATTATTTGGTATTAAAGTTCAATTCCATGTCAAATTTAACTCTCGTGAATTGTTAATTGATATAAATTCTAATTTCTTGGGACTATGAGATGGATATGGAGAATTTAGGAGTTTAGGTAATTATTTTTTTATTATGTCAAATTTTTATTTAATATATGATATTCTTGTTTATGATGTATGTTAACATATTCATGTTTGTGCTATTTTAACAGAGAAGTTGTATTCTGACAATGGAAAAATATTTGATATTGAAGACTTTATTTTTTGGTTTTTTTAGAATGGAAGTTGTATTTTAAAATTTTGTTTTATGGACTATGATTTGTTATTTTGTATTTCTGGACTTGTAAGTTATAATCTTAGATAAGATATATTTGTGTGTTGTAATAATGTTTTGTAATTTTTTTATTTTTTAAAATTTTTACTATAATTTTCATATAAATATTCAATATAAGAATCGGGGAACGCGGGAAACGGGGATGGGGAAATTATCCCCCATGGTGGGGATTGGGGTGCGGATAGGGACAAAATACGGGGGGCGAGGACGGGAGCAGGGAGGCATCCCCCGCCCCTGCCCCGCCCATTGACATCCCTAATTCAAATCATTCTAAAAACATAATTCTCATAATTAAGCCTTTTTTCATCATATGGTAGATTCCGATTTGTTTAAATCCTACATCAATAAGAAGAAAACAATTAAAAGTTAAAATCATATAATAAATCAATAATAATCTGAGAAAACAATGTATTATATATTAGTTTAGTAGTTTACTGAGTAATATCTCCTTCAATGCTATGAATTGTGTAACCTTAAATCTTATGTTAGTTGTGGTGCCAAGTTCATTCCAAAGCCAATCTTGATTACACATTTCATAGGAATCATAGAAATAGAATCGAAGAAATTACATAAATCAGGGAAATAAAATCTTAGAAATTACAGAAAATTTCAGGAGTCACAGAAAAAAATCACAGAAATAAAAAATCACATAAAGAGAAACAATGCTATAATAATTAACAGATGCTTCAAGGTAACAAAAATCACAAAAATCATAGGCTAACTTATCGGCGGGGTGACGCGGCACTGCGGTGACGACGAATTCTCTTCAGCTGAGTGAGGCATTGACGACAACTTCTCTTCGGCTGAGTAAGGCAGCGACGACCAATTCTCTTCTACTGGATGAGGTGGCGGCAATGACACTTTCCTTGGTTGGGTCAGGCGATGATGACGATGCTCTCTTCAGCAGGATCAGGTGTGCTGAGCGGTGAGGAAGAGCCAGTGACCTCGAGAATGAAAGAGGAGGAGCTTGGTGGTAAGGAGGTAGGAGGTGGCGGACGGGCGATGGTGGTGGTGACTGGTGAGAGCCTAAGAGGAGAGGGTTTGAATTTGCAGAAAAGTGAGAAAAGAGAATGAGTGAGAAGTGAGAACGACAATTTGTAGTAAGGAATTAGGGTCCTGAAATCATGTAAAAGTCATATATATATATATATATATATATATATATATATATATATATATATATATATATATATATATATATATATATATCCCATGGTATTTAAGTCATTTTATATAAATGGGGATTAAACGGGTTTCCACAGCCCCGTCCCAGCGGGTGAAAAACTCTCCCCCCGGCCGCCGGGTAAATTCATGCTGGTACCCAGCCCGCCACGAGGCTTTTGCCATCCCTAACCCCACTATGGTGAAAATAGCCAAGAACTCACCTTAATTGGCTAAGCCAAGGATTCATCTCTTACTCTCAAAGAGTTTAGAGAAAAATAAGCACACAACTTATTTAATATATATAACTCAATCAATTCAACTTGATAAGTAAAAGGGGTACATATGCATATACATATTTATACTAGTAGGGGAGGAAAAAACCTTTATGACTTGGACAATGTGGGACTAACTCATAACACAATATAACAACATATGCTAAACTAGACTACTTTAATTAACAACACAAGCATAAAAATATATGGTCCTGCATCATTCTCCCAAAGTTGGAAAGAGCTCCTGCATTATTCTCCTTGGGTTGGAAAGAGCTCCTGCATTATTCTCCTTGGATTGAAAAAGACTCAGCTTGTAGTAGCGAAAGATCCCATTGATGAGTGCATTTGGTCTTGAAAGATGTGAAAAGGCATAATTCAGCTTGATTCTTTTGACCATCTACATATTGTAACGGAGTTAATACGATATTCTTGCCATCTTTGATAAATGAGTATGTATTTTTGAAACCATCATGAATAGCTTGACAATCATATTTCCAAGGACTTCTTAACAGGAGGTGACACGCATCCATTGGGATGACATCATCACACCACCCTTTATATTTGTAGTTACTTCCCATAGAAAATTGGACACAAAATCGCTTTGTTACCTTAATTTGGGTTCTTGGCTATTTTCACCGTAGTAGAATTGTTAACTTGCCAAGATTGGTGACCCAAATGACATCCCAGCGTCAGTTTAGAATCTGAGCAAGGTCAGTCTTCGCCTTGCTCCAGTAAAATTTTATTTCATTCGTGGGTATGGGTCTTCAGTGCGGTGCTCTAGTTGTTGGCATGAGTCGTCGTCAGTGCGGGTGCCTATTACAGAGTTCCAAGTAATATCGTCTTTTTCTCTTCTTTTTGTGCCTTTTCTGTTGGTGATTATCTTTAATGCCTTTCCATCATGATCATCATTGGTGCATTTCTATCATTGTTGTGCATCATCATCATCATCATCATAACATCGGTGCCAAAGCATTAACATCATTGCATAGTAATAAAAGATGGCTTCAAAATGTAGAACTACGCAAGAGATTGAAATAAAAGAATTACGCCATCAAGTTAAGGAGTTGCAGGAGCAACTTGCAAAATATAAAGCTGCTCAAAATAATCATGGCAAGTAGAGTGAAGACAGTTCTTCTAGTGAAGAGGATAATGCAAATTCATTTCATTCTTCTTCTTCGTCTGAAGATTTGTCAACACGAAGAGCATGACACAACAACACGAAAGCTAAAGACTTATGAATCAAAATTGATATTCCTGAGTTTGAAGGGAGACTCCAACCTGATGATTTCATTGACTGGCTCTGCACAGTAGAAAGAGTGTTCGAGTTAAAAGACATTTCGGAAAACAAGCTCGTGAAGCTTGTAGGAATCAAGTTGAAAAAGCATGCATCGGTATGATTGGAGAATCTCAAGCGTCAGTCAGAAAGAGAAGGAAGAAGAAAGATCAAGACATAGGATAAAATGCATCATGAGCTCAACCGCAAGTTCCTTTTTGAACATTACAGGCAAGGCACCTTCATTAAATTTCACAACTTGAGGCAAAAGTGATTATCTGTAGAAAAATATACAATGGACTTCGAAGAGTTACTTATGAAGTGCGACATTCGAGAGCCTGAAGAACAAACAATTGCTCGTTATCTTGGAGGACTGAACACAGAAATTTCTGATGTTGTTCAGCTGCAACCATATTGGACCTTGGATGATGTCATTAGGCTGTCATTAAAGATTGAAAAGCAAATAACACAAAGGAGTAACACTCAGTTGCCGAAGGACAAAGAAGTCATCTTTGATGGTCAACAAGAAATGAAGTCAGGATCTTTTGAAAGCAACAAGGAGCATGGATCATTAGGTAAGAAATGCCTCAAATGTCAAAGCAAATATATTTAGGTAAACTACCAAAATGCACCCTGAATTATTTTGTAGGGGACAATAATATTTCCAAATTGTTTACCAACAAAAATATTTTTAAATATTTTAAAATGTGATAAAAATATATACACGCAAACTTAAACATTTTACTGAATACTTTGAGTAACTTAGTTTGGCTTTGTAGTGCAGTGTATGGGAGTTCTCAATTTGAAAAATGAAGTATGCTTTGGGATCATTTGCGTTCCATTAATTTAGGCCATAATGGATCATAGATGGTCGTTGGTGATTTTAATGAGATTGTGGCGCTAGACGAGAGTATGTGTGCTTATTTTTTTTCTCACAGAGATAGTCTATTAGCTACTACTCTAGATGACTGTGAACTCTTCGATCTTAAAGTGACTGGTAGGAGATATACTTGCTATAAAATAGTTCAGGCTAGCAGGGACTTGGCTAAAAAATTAGATGGAGCACTAGTTAATGAAGCGTGGATGACAATATTTCTTGAGGGTTATTGTGAAATTCTTAACAGGTTTCATTTTGATCAATGTCCTATTTTAGTTCGTTGTTATGGCGGCCCCAGAGTGAAAGGTTCTCGTTCTTTTAGGTTCCAAGCTACGTGGGCAACACGCCCTTCTTATAAACATATTATTAGTAAGGCTTGGAATCAAGGGTTTAAAAGCATTACTGAAAGGCTTAAGATGGTTCAATAGGCTTTAGAATTTAACTCAAAGGTTTTTGGAAATATTTTTGTGCAAAAACGTAAGCTGGAATACCAAATTGATCAGATTCAACGGCGTTTGGAGGTTACGAATGTGTTATCTCTGATAATTAAAGAAGCTGAACTGAGAAAAGATTACAATAGACTTTTATTGTAAGAGAAACTTTTTTGGTACCAGAAATCTAGAGAGCAGTGGATCAAGTATGGGGATAGAAACACTAAATTCTTTCATCTTCAGACTTTGGTGCATAGAAACTATAATAGACTACATAAATTATATGTTAGAGATGGGTCTTGGTCTACTGATCCAGATATTCACCAGGAAGAAGCCCTCTCTTTTTACAAGAATCTCTTTGGTACAATGGAAGAGGTTGAGGTTGATTGTTTAGGGGATGTTCCGATGCCCACTCTGAGCACCGAGGCTTGTGCTAAGTTAATTGACCTTGTCTCTTTTGCAGAAGTCTTGCGGAAGTCAAGTCAGCAATATTCAGTATGAGCCCTTTTAAGGCTTCTGGTCCAGATGGCTTTAAAGCTTATTTTTTTAAAGAATACTAGAAGATAGTAGGCACTGAGATTTGGAATATTGTCCGAAGCATTTTTTTAGGAGAGTACTTATATCCTAGCATCATGGAAACTCTGATTGTGCTTATTCCTAAAATTGATAACCCTACTTTATGAAGGATTTCAGGCTTATTAGCTTGTGTAATGTTGTTTATAAAATTATCACCAAAGTATTGACTAATCAACTTCGGCCCTTTCTTCCAAATATTGTTAGTCCTTTACAAGGAGGTTTTATTCCGGGTCGTGGTGCTCTTGATAATATTATTGTGGCCCAAGAAATTCTAAATTTCATAAAGCAAACAAAATCCAAGAAAGGTACTCTTGCTTTTAAAATTGATCTTGAAAAAGCTTATAATAGGATGGATTGGAGGTTTGTGGGGAGTACTCTCATTGCTTTTGGTTTTTTCATCATCACTGTTAATTTGATTGTGAATTGTGTCCATGCATCATCTCTTTCTATTATGTGAAATGGGAATAGTTTGGATAATTTTGCTCCTAAAAGGGGGCTTAGACAGGGTGATCCAATGTCTCCTTACTTATTTGTGCTTTGTATGAAAATACTTGCTTGCTATATATCTCATAAGGTGTTCGAGGGTGTGTGGAAACCAGTTTCTATCACTAGGGGTGGCCCGAAATTTTCTCATTTGATGTTTTGCAGATGATCTCTTACTTTTCTGTTAGACTACAAAGAGTCAGGTCCAAATGGTCATGCATTCTCTTAACACTTTTTGCAAGGCATCTGGCATGAAAGTAAATCTTGAAAAGTCTAAAACTTTTTGTTCTAAAAATGTGACTGCTCGTAGAAGAGATATTTTTAGTAATGTTTCTTCAATATGTTTTACTTTGGACTTAGGAAGATATCTTGGAGTTAACCTTAATCATTCCCATACCAGTAGGGCTTCTATTCATTCAGTGATTGAAAAGGTGAGGAAAAGATTAGCTAATTAGAAAGGAATACTTTTAAATAAAGCAAGGAGACTTTGCCTGATCAATTCTGTTGCAACGTCCATTCCTGCCTATCACATGCAGGTATCTTTTTTTCCAAATTGGGTTTGCGATAAATTGTCTTCTATGATGAGACAGTTCCTTTGGAAGGGTCAAGTTGACGGTAGAGGTCTTTCTCGTGTTAATTGGAGGACCGTGGTCGCTCCAAAGAAATTTGGTGGCCTGGGTGTTAGAGATCTTGCATGTGTTAATATATTTTTACTTAGTAAATTGGTTTGGCAACTTTTTCATTGTCAGAACAGGCCTTGGGTTGCTTTATTGAGGGCGAAGGATCTGAGGAATAAGGGAGTTTTACATGGCCCTATCCCTTGCAACGCTTCTCATGTTGAGTATCTCAAAGGCTTTTGGTGCTCTTAAGGATGCCTTCTCTTGGCGCGTTGGGTCACTTAATCAATCCTTTTGGTTTGACAATTGGACTATTGAGGGTCCAATATCCAACTCTTATTTAACTATTAGAGACGTTGAAAGATGGTCAATGGAAACTCCATGATGTTTTCTCTAACATTCCAGAAGATGTCAAACAACGTTTGAATGCTTATAATCCGGATTTGAAAGCTAGAGAGAGTTTGGGTTGGTCGTGGGGTGTGACATCTTCTAGACTCTACTCAGTTAAGAGTGGATACAGTTGGCTAGCCAAAAGAAAGTTTGATTGGAATGAGCGTGATAATTGGTTGTGGGTATGGCGGATGCTGACTGCATATTCCTGAGAAGTACAAGTTCTTGATTTGGCTCAGTCTTTAACGCAATTCCTACGGTAGAGTTTCGTTTGGGTCGTGGCTTAGCTTTATCTAGCACTTGTCATCGGTGCCAGAATGGTTCTGAATCCATTCTTCATTGTCTTCGGGTGTGCCCTAGTGCCAAGGAGGTCTAAAACCTTTTAGGTCTGTATTCAAATAACTCGGATTTATGTGATTGGCTCTACAGAGGTGCAAGGAGTGGAGATATTTTTTTTTGACTATCTGGTGGATTTGGAGAAGTAAGAATCATGACTTATTCAATACAGATGACTCTTAGAATATTGGTAAACTGGTGAGTTTGATTCGTAGTTCAGTAAGAGAGTTCCACACTACTTTTGCTATGCATCAATCTTTGTCTCCTCCGTCGCTTTGTTTGCATTGGGTTCCACCTCCAGTTCATTTTATTAAATTGAATTGTGATGCTAGTTGTTTTACTCCTTTTGGCTATGCTGGTTTTGGTTGTATCATTCACAATTCTGATGGATGTTGTTTGAAAGGTTGCACTGGAAAAGTCAAAGTGTGCAGTGTTCTTTTTACTGAATTTTATGCGATTTGGAAAGGTTTACTTCTAGTTTTGGGATATTGGATTTCGTGAGATTATTTGTGAAATAGATTGTTTAACGCTCTTTTCTTGGTAAACCAAAGAATGCTTGGTAAGGATATTCCAAAATGGAATTTGGCAAAGCATATACAGGAGGTTGTGAATTGGAATTGGAAAGTCTCTATTGTTTTAATTCAGAGGAATGCAAATAGTGTTGCAGATTATATGGCTAAAGCAGCTGCTTCTAGCGCGGACATTCACTCAAATTGGAGTCAACCATGGAGTGAGTTTCAACATCTAATAGATTTAGATATGAACCTAGCCAACTAATTTGGTTTTATCTGTCTTATTTTTTCTTTCTTTTCTGTTTAGTCACAAAAAAAAATTTTACGTTAACAAAAAAGAGTGATGCGATAAATTAAATTTTTGTGTGACAAGTAAAATTTTGACATTAGCAAATGAGTTACTTATTAATGGACCAAGTTTTTTAACATAAGTGGATATTTTTGGTATAATCTTAAATTATTTGAAGGTATTTTGTCAATAAAAAAACCAAAGACATTTTTATCAACAAAAAAAATTAGACTATCAAATAATTTTTTAACCAAATCTAATCAAGTCAATGTGCACACACATTTTTCTTCTTCTTCATACGTGCTTTTGTCGTACATCCCTGGCATTTCTTTTTTTTCTCTTTTTTCTTCTTTTTTCTTTACTAATGTCACCACTACCACCTCCTCCTCCTCCTCCTCCTTTTGTCATTTGATTTTTCTCTTTTTCCTTTTCTTCCTTCTTCTTCATTATCATAATCATCCTCATCATCGTCATCTTTTTCTTTTTTGTTAAATACCACACAATTAATTTAACAATAATAAAAGCATATCATTTAGTTGTAAATAATACATAAATTTCTTATGAATGACACAATTTTTTTGTGAATAACACCGAAAATTTTAGCAAATGACACAAAAATCGGGAATGGGTCCTCTCAATTGTTAAAAAAATTGAGGGAGTAAACTGTGATCTCTAACCCTTTATTGTTCTCTCTCATATTTTTTCTTGGTCCCACTTATTAAATTAATGGTGAGAGATCACACTTTACTCCCTTAATTGTTAAAAAAATTGAGAGAATCCATTCCCACAAAAATCTTCAAAGGGCCACACACACAAGCCCACAAGTCTAAAACCAACTCTCTCAACCAACAAATACATTTAACTGTATTTTAGATTCAAAAGATACCAAATTATTACAAATGATACACGAATGGCTAAACCTCTTATATATTAATTCAATACTGTACAATCAATTCAATGATAACAAAAACACATCATTTACTTAAAAATAACATAAAAATTTTGGGTAAATGACTTAATAAAATTTTAAAGAATCATAAATTCAAAATCTAAACTCACCCAACTAATAAAATATATTCAAATGTGTTTTAGAACTAAAAAATATATCAATTTATTGCAAATGATACAGAAATGGCTAGACCTCTTATATATAAGTTCAATTCCACTCAATAAGTTCAATGATACAAAAAGTACATCATTTAGTTGAAAATAGCACGGTTAAAAAATTTATGTGTCATAGTTAAGAAATTTCAGTGTCAAAATTAAAAAACCTCTTCTGTCACGGTTAAAAAATTTCGATGATATTTTTTTGATAAATTATGCACAATTCAAAACTCCTCCTCTTCCTCCTTTAACATCTTCATCATTATCATTATCATCATCATCTTCTTCTTTTTCTTCTTTCACACCCTCATAATTCTTGTTTCACCCTCTTAACAAGAATCTATATCACGGTTAAAAAATTTTAACGTCAAGATTAAGAAAACTTCCTGTGTCATAGTTAAAAAATTTCAGAGATATTTTTCTGATAAATTATGCATGGTTCAAAACTCTCTCTCCTCCTCCTTTTCTTCATCATCATTTTCTTCTTTTTCTTTATATTCTCCTTCTTATTTTATCTTCTTATAATTCTCCTTATTTGATTCTTTTAATAAAAATAAAAACAAAAAAATCAAAAAATAATATAATAACTACTTGGAGAAGCAAAAAGAAGAGAAGAAATAAAAAAAGTGCAACAACAAGCAGCAGTAATAAAAGAACAATGATGAGGAGTAGGAAGCATGCAAAGAAAATGAAGGAACGTGAGGAAGAAGAAATGTGTGATTCATGCGTAGGTTCTGTAAGTAATTTTGTTAGGTTTGGGCCAACACGATTGGATTTGATTGACAAAAATACTTTGATGTATAACAAAACCATTTTACCAGTGCTAAAATAATTCATGTACATTTTCGACAGTTTACCTAATATTTTTTTATTTTTTAAACTACTTGTTAACGTTTTTTAATATCTCAAGAACAAACCACTAAAAATGTATCTGAATTATTTTTGCATTGACAAAAAGATTCTTGAATTTTAGTATTAACTAAAATATTCCAAAATTATTTAAAAACATGAAAAAAATTCACACTCGTGAACTAAGGTATACTACACTAATAAAAAAGAGTGATGCGATAAATAGAACTTCCTATGTGGTAAGTGTGTAACACCCTACCATACGGAGTCTTATGCTTAAGTCATAATTCAGAGATGGCAAGGTATTACGACCTCTAAAATAAAAATTTAGTACGTATAGTAGTATGAATGATTGATTATAACTAGGAGCCTGTGTAGAAAAGCGCAACACTCCGATCGATAACGTAACGAACAAGGATAACCAACGCGTGATTATATATATACAAAGGAGTGTCAAAAACAGGAATATCAAGACTCAAGATCCGGCTGCGAAGATAACCGGTCCGAGCATAGCAATATATACATATGATAAAAATAAGAAAAATCCCAAAGGAAACCCAAAGGGACACAAATACATAAAACCTATTCTCCAAAATCTCCCATAAGAGGAGTCATCACAGTTTGTATTATTTAATGGAGATAAAAGTATCTAAGCAAAACATATAAACCAAAACATAGCCCCGAGAACAAAGGATCTTCGCTAATCTAGAAGTCTCCAGCATACCTCAGCGGAAAACCTCACGTCCTGCATCTGAAAACCACAAAATCCACATGGGTGAGAACCAGAGGTCCCCAGCATGGTAACAGCTTCCACATATATAATACATAATAATAGAGGAAAGCCGAAGGCAATCTGATGAGCGGATAATTTATACGCTTTTTGGCATTGTTTTTAGTATGTTTTTAGTATGATCTAGTTAGTTTTTAGTATATTTTTATTAGTTTTTAGTTAAAATTCACTTTTCTGGACTTTACTATGAGTTTGTGTGTTTTTCTGTGATTTCAGGTATTTTCTGGCTGAAATTGAGGGTCCTGAGCAAAAATCTGATTCAGAGACTGAAAAGGACTGCAGATGCTGTTGGATTCTGACCTCCCTGCACTCGAAGTGGATTTTCTGGAGCTACAGAAGCCCAATTGGCGCGCTCTCAACGGCATTGGAAAGTAGACATCCTGGGCTTTCCAGAAATGTATAATAGTCCATACTTTTCCCGAGATTTGATGGCCCAAACCGGCGTTGCAAATCAGCCTCAGAATTCCCAGCGTTTAACGCTGGAACTGGCATAAAAATTGGAGTTAAACGCCCAAACTGGCATGAAAGCTGGCGTTTAACTCCAGAAAAAGTCTCTACACATGAAAGCTTCAATGCTCAGCCCAAGCACACACTAAATGGACCCAGAAGTGGATTTTTACGTCATTTACTCATTTCTGTATACCCTAGGTTACTAGCTTACTATTAATAGGATCTTTTGACATTGTATCTGCACCTCATGACACTTTACACGTTTCTTTGTGTACTTCCCACGGCATGAGTCTCTAAACCCCATGGTTGGGGGTGAGGAGCTCTGCTGTGTCTTGATGGATTAATGCAATTACTACTGTTTCTTATTCAATCATGCTTGCTTCTATTCTAAGATATCACTTGTTCTTAAACCGGATGAATGTGATGATCCGTGACACTCAACATCATTCTCAACTATGAACGTGTGCCTGACAACCACCTCCGTTCTACCTTAGATTAAGTAGATATCTCTTGGATTCTTTAATTAGAATCTTCGTGGTATAAGCTAGAATTGATGGCGGCATTCAAGAGAATCCGGAAGGTCTAAACCTTGTCTGTGGTATTCTGAGTAGGATTCAATGATTGAATGACTGTGACGAGCTTCAAACTCCTGAGGGCGGGGCGTTAGTGACAGACGCAAAAGAATCACTGGATTCTATTCCGGCCTGATTGAGAACCGACAGATGGATAGCCGTGCCGTGACAGGGTGCGTTGAACATTTCCACTGAGAGGATGGGAGGTAGCCACTGAAAACGGTGAAACCCTTGCATACAGCTTGCTATGGAAGGAGCCTTGCGTGCTTGAAGAAGAAGACAGTAGGAAAGCAGAGATTCAGAAGATGGAGCATCTCCAAAACCTCAACCTATTCTCCATTACTGCAAAACAAGTACTTATTTCATGTTTTTTTACTTTTCACAATCAATCCTGATAATTTCTGATATCCTGACTAAGATTTGCAAGATAACCATAGCTTGCTTCAAGCCGACAATCTCCGTCGGATCGACCCTTACTCACGTAAGGTATTACTTGGACGACCCAGTGCACTTGCTGGTTAGTTGTACGGAATTACAAAAGTGTGATTGCAATTTCGTGCACCAAGTTTTTGGCGCCGTTGCCGGGGATTGTTCGAGTTTGGACAACTGACGGTTTATCTTGTTGCTTAGATTAGGACTATTTTATTTTTGTTGGTTTAGAGTCTTTTATTTGAGTTTAGTTTTATATTTTAAGTTTGGTGTCTTCTTTGTGTTTTCCTTTAAGTTTTCGAAAATTTGTGTTTGATTTTCTAAAAATTTTAAGTTTGGTGTCTTTTGTGCTTTTATTCACTTAAAAATTTTTCAAAAATTTGTTCTTGGTGTTCATCTTGATCTTCAAAGTGTTCTTGGTGTTCATCTTGACATTCAAAGTTTTCTTGTTTGTTCTCTTTGTTTTGATCTAAAATTTCTAAGTTTAGTGTCGTTCTGTTGTTTTTCTCTTTCCTCATTAAAATTTAAAAATAAAAAAATATCCTTTCCTTGTTTTACTCATAATTTTTGAAATTTTGCATTAAATTAGTCAAAGATTTTCAAAATCATATCTTTTCAATCATTTTTATTTGCAATCATATCTTCTCAATATCTTTTTCAAAATAATTCTCAATCGTATCTTTTTACTTGCTAATTTCAAAATCTTTTTAATTAATTAATTAATTAATTTAGTTTTCAATTTGCTTTGATTTTATTTTTCAAAATTTTATTTTATTTTCCATTTATTTTATTTTATTTTTTTTCGGTGACTGTTAATTAAAATAAAAAAATAAAAATAAAAATAAAAATAAAAATAAAATAATATCTGCATCATTTCCCTTTCTCCATCATGGACCTAAGTGGAATTGAACAGTCCAGAAGGACTCTGGGGTCATATGCTAACCCCATTACAGCTGCATATGGGAGTAGCATCTGTATACCTCCCATTAAAGCAAGCAGCTTTGAGCTAAATCCTCAACTCATTATCATAGTGCAGCAAAATTGCCAGTATTCCGGTCTTCCACAGGAAGAACCTATTGAGTTTCTGGCACAATTCTTACAAATTGCTGACACAGTACGTGATAAAGAGGTAGATCAGGGTGTCTACAGACTATTACTGTTTCCATTTGTTGTAAAAGATCAAGCTAAGAGGTGGTTGAATAACCAACCTACAGCAAGCATAAAGACATGGAAACAGTTATCAGACAAATTCCTGAATCACTTTTACCCTCCAAAGAGGATGACACAGCTAAGGCTGGACATCCAAGGCTTTAAACAAGAGGATAATGAATCCCTTTATAATGCCTGGGAGAGGTATAGAGGTATGCTAAGAAAATGCCCCTCTGAAATGTTTTCAGAGTGGGTACAGTTAGACATCTTCTACTATGGGCTTACAGAAAAAGCTCAGATGTCTTTAGACCACTCAGCTGGTGGATCTATACACATGAGGAAGACAATTGAAGAGGCTCAAGAGCTTATAGACACTGTTGCTAGAAACCAATATTTGTACTCTAGCAATGAGTTCTCTCCAAAAGAGGAAGTCATGGCAGTGGCCACTGATCCTAATCCTCAAGAACAGATGATTGAGCTTAATCAACAATTGCTCCTGATGACAGAATAGTTAGCAGAATTTAAAGAGATGCTCCATGAAACTAAAGTTGCTAACAAGAACATAGAACTGCAGTTGAATCAAGCAAAACAGCAGATATCTAAACAGATAACAGAAGAATGTCAAGCAGTTCAACTGAGGAGTGGGAAGACATTGAATAACACTGCTCAAAGTAGCAGAAATCCAAATAAGGAACAATTGACAGAGGATAACCAAACCACTATCCAAAATCCCTCTGAGGACAGTAAGAGCCCAGAGAGGAATGCTATTGGCGTTCAAACGCAAGAAAGGGAGGGAAAGCTGGCGTTAAACGCCCATTCCCTGCCCAGTTCTGGCGTTCAAACGCCAGAAAAGGGGGAAAAGTTGGCGTTAAACGCCCATTTTCCACCCAATCCTGGCGTTCAAACGCAAAAGGGGAACCAGACACCTGAGAGTGCTGATAGTAATCCCTCTAAAAAGGCTTCTTCAACCACTTCTGTAAGGAATAAACCTGCAGCAACTAAGGTTGAAGAATATAAAGCCAAGATGCCTTATCCTCAGAAACTCCGCCAAGCGGAACAGGATAAGCAATTTGCCCGCTTTGCAGACTATCTAAGGACTCTTGAAATAAAGATTCCGTTTGCAGAGGCACTTGAGCAAATACCTTCTTATGCTAAGTTCATGAAAGAGATCTTAAGTCATAAGAAAGATTGGAGAGAAACTGAAAAAGTATTTCTCACTGAAGAATGCAGTGCAGTCATTCTAAAAAGCTTACCAGAAAAGCTTCAAGATCCAGGAAGCTTTATGATACCATGCACATTAGAAGGAGCTTGCACCAAGACAGCCCTATGTGATCTTGGAGCAAGTATCAATCTAATACCTGCATCCACTATCAGAAAGCTTGGGTTGATTGAAGAAGTCAAACCAACCCGGATATGCCTCCAACTTGCTGATGGCTCCATTAAACATCCATCAGGCATAATAGAGGACATGATTGTCAAGGTTGGGCCATTCGCCTTTCCAACTGACTTTGTAGTGCTGGAAATGGAGGAGCACAAGAGTGCAACTCTCATTCTAGGAAGACCTTTCCTAGCAACTGGACGGACCCTCATTGATGTCCAAAAAGGGGAATTAACCCTGAGAGTCAATGAGGATGAGTTCAAGTTGAATGTTGTCAAAGCTATGCAGCATCCAGACACATCAAATGACTGCATGAGCACTGATATTATTGACTCTTTGGTGGAGGAGATCAATATGACTGAAAGTCTTGAATCAGAGTTAGATGACATCTTTAAAGATGTTCAGCCTGATCTGGAGGAACTAAAGAAAATAAAAGAAATTCTGAAAATTCCTCAGGAAGAAGATAAGCCTCCTAAACCCGAGCTCAAGCCATTACCACCATCCCTGAAATATGCATTTCTGGGAGAAGGTGACACTTTTCTAGTGATCATAAGCTCTGCTTTAAATCCACAGGAAGAGGAAGCACTAATTCAAGTGCTAAGGACACAAAAGACAGCTCTTGGGTGGTCCATAAGTGATCTTAAGGGCATTAGCCCAGCAAGATGCATGCACAAGATCCTATTGGAGGATGATGCTAAGCCAGTGGTTCAACCACAAAGGCGGCTAAATCCAGCCATGAAGGAGGTGGTGCAGAAAGAGGTCACTAAGTTACTAGAGGCTGGGATTATTTATCCTATTTCTGATAGCCCCTGGGTGAGCCCTGTCCACGTTGTCCCTAAGAAGGGAGGCATGACAGTGGTTCATAATGAAAAGAATGAACTCGTTCCTACAAGAACGGTTACAGGGTGGCGCATGTGTATTGACTACAGAAGGCTCAATACAGTCACCAGAAAGGATCATTTTCCTTTACCATTCATAGACCAGATGCTAGAGAGACTAGCAGGTCATGAATACTACTGCTTTTTGGACGGCTACTCAGGTTACAACCAAATTGCAGTAGATCCTCAGGACCAAGAGAAAACAGCATTTACATGTCCTTCTGGAGTATTTGCCTACAGAAGGATGCCTTTTGGTCTGTGCAATGCACCTGCAACATTTCAGAGGTGCATGCTCTCTATCTTCTCAGATGTGGTAGAGAAATTTCTGGAAGTCTTCATGGATGACTTTTCAGTATTTGGAAACTCATTCAACTCCTGCCTTAACCATCTAGCACTTTGATGAGCGGATAATTTATACGCTTTTTGGCATTGTTTTTATATAGTTTTTAGTAAGTTTGAGCTACTTTTAGGGTTGTTTTCATTAGTTTTTATGTTAAATTCACATTTCTGGACTTTACTATGAGTTTGTGTGTTTTTCTGTGATTTCAGGTAAATTCTGGCTGAAATTGAGGGACTTGAGCAAAACTCTGAAAAAGGCTGACAAAAGGACTGCTGATGCTGTTGGAATCTGACCTCCCTGCACTCGAAATGGATTTTCTGGAGCTACAGAACTCCAAATGGTGCGCTCTCAACGGCGTTGAAAAGTAGACATCCAGGGCTTTCCAGCAATATATAATAGTCTATACTTTATTCGGAAATTGACGACGTAACTTGGCGTTGAACGCCAAGTACATGCTGCTGTCTGGAGTTAAACGCCAGAAAAACGTCATGATCCGGAGTTGAACGCCCAAAACACGTCATAACTCGGAGTTCAACTCCAAGAGAAGCCTCAGCTCGTGGATTAATCAAGCTCAGCCCAAGCATACACCAAGTGGGCCCCGGAAGTGGATTTATGCATCAATTACTTACTCATGTAAACCCTAGGAGCTAGTTTATTATAAATAGAACATTTAACTATTGTATTAGACATCTTGGGACGATTAGTTCTCAGATCATGGGGGCTGGCCATTCGGCCATGCCTGAACCTTTTACTTGTGTATTTTCAACGGTGGAGTTTCTGCACACCATAGATTAAGGGTGTGGAGCTCTACTGTACCTCAAGTATTAATGCAATTCTATTCTCTTTTATTCAAATCTCTCTTATTCTTATTCCAAGATATTCATTCGTACCCAAGAACATGATGAATGTGATGATAAGTAACCCTCATTATCATTCTCACTTATGAACGCACGTGATTGACAACCACTTCCGTTCTACATGCAACAGAGCTTGAATGTATATCTCTCAGATTCCCCAACAGAATCTTCGTGGTATAAGCTAGATAGATGGCGGCATTTATGAGGATCCGGAAAGTCTCACCTTGTCTGTGGTATTCCGAGTAGGATCCTGGGAATCCAGAAAGTCTAACCTTATCTGTGGTATTTCGAGTAGGATTCCGGTAATGAATGACTGTGACGTACTTCAAACTTGCAAGTGCTGGGCGTTAGTGACAGACGCAAAAGAATCAAGGGATTCTATTCCAGTAGGAGCGGGAACCAACCAGTGATTAGCCGTGCTGTGACAGAGCGCGTGAGCGTAGTTTTCACTGTGAGGATGGGATGTAGCCATCAACCATGGGTGATGCCTCCAGACGATTAGCCATGCGAGTGACAGCCGCAGAGGATCATTTTCCCGAGAGGATTGAAAGTAGCCACCGCTGATGGTGAACCCCTATACACAGCTTGCCATGGAAAGGAGTAAGAAGGATTGAGTTGAAGAAGTGGGAAAGCAGGCGTCCTTGAGCCATACAGTATCTCCATTCGCTTATCTGAAATTCCCACCAATGAATCTGCATAAGTATTTTATCCCTTTTATTATTTATTTTCTTATTTCTATTTTCGAAACCATAAATCAATTTAATCTGCCTAACTGAGATTTACAAGGTGACCATAGCTTGCTTCATACCAACAATCTCTGTGGGATCGACCCTTACTCACGTAAGGTTTATTACTTGGACGACCCAGTACACTTGCTGGTTAGTTGAACGGAGTTGTGTCCACTCGTGCCAATTTCAAATTCCATAATTTTACAATGAAAACAACTTAAAGAATAGTGATCACAATTTCGTCCACCAAGTTTTTGGCGCCGTTGTCGGGGATTGTTCGAGTATGGACAACTGACGGTTCATCTTGTTGCTCAGATTAGGTAATTCTCTTTTCAAAAATCTTTTTCAAAATTTTTCTTTTCTTTTTCGTTTTTCCAAAAATGTTTTTCGAAAAAAAAATTTAATAAAAATACAAAAAAATTAGAAAATCATAAAAAAAACCAAAAATATTTTGTGTTTCTTGTTTGAGTCTTGTGTTAATCATTAAGTTTGGTGTCAATTGCATGCTTTTAAAATTTTTCTTGCATTCTTTTCGAAAATCTCATGCATTCATAGTGTTCTTCATGATCTTCAAGTTGTTCTTGATAAGTCTTCTTGTTTGATCTTGATGATTTCTTGTTTTGTGTTGTTTGTTGTTTTTCATGTGCACTTTTGCATTCATATTTTCCATGCATTAAAGATTTCTAAGTTTGGTGTCTTGCATGTTTTCGTTGCATTAAAAATTTTTCAAAATTATGTTCTTGATGTTCATCATGATCTTCAAAGTGTTCTTGGTGTTCATCTTGACATTCATAGCATTCTTGCATGCATTCATTGTTTTGATCTAAAAATTTCATGCATTGAATTTTTTTGTTGTTTTCCTCTTTCATAATTAAAAATTCAAAAAAATCAAAAAAATATCTTTTCCTTATTTTCCTCCAAATTTTCGAAATTTTGGGTTGACTTGGTCAAAAATTTTTAAAATTAGTTGTTTCTTACAAGTCAAGTCAAAATTTCAATTTTAAAAATCTTATCTTTTCAAAATCTTTTTCAAAAATCATATCTTTTTCATTTTTTTTATAAATTTCGAAAATTTCAAAAATCTTTTTCAAAATATTTTCAAAATCTTTTTCTTATCTTTATATCAAATTTTCGAAAATTAGCTAACAATTAATGTGATTGGTTCAAAAATTTGAAGTTTGTTACTTTCTTGTTAAGAAAGGTTCAATCTTTAAGTTCTAGAATCTTATCTTGTAGTTTCTTGTTAGTTGAGTCTTTTAAAAAAAATTAAATCTTTTCAAAATATCTTTTTATTAAAATTTTTATCTTATCTTTTTATCTTTTATCTTATCTTTTTCAAAAATTTTATCTTTTTCAAAATTTGATTTCAAAATATCTTATCTAACTTCTTATCCTCTTATCTTTTTCAAAATTTGATTTCAAATCTTTTTCAATCAACTAACTAACTTTTTGTTTGTTTCTTATCTTTTTCAAAACCACCTAACTACTTTTCCCTCTCTAATTTTCGAAAATTCTCCCTCTCTTTTTCAAAAATTCTTTTTGTTTTAAATTTTAATTTTAATTATAGTTTGTCTTTGATTTTCGAAAATTACTAACCTCTTTTTCAAAAATTATTTTCGAAATCTTCCTTCTCTTTTCTTCTTCTATTTAATTATTTAATTACTAACACTTCTCTTCACCTCTCTTCATCCAAAAATCCGAATCCCCATCTCCATTCTTCTAACCCCTTTCTTCTTCTACTAACATAAGGGAATCTCTATACTGTGACATAGAGGATTCCTCTTTCTTTTCTTGTTTTCTTCTCTTTCATATGAGCAGGAACAGGGAAAAAGGCACTCTTGTTGAAATTGATCCAGAACCTGAAAGGACTCTGAAGAGAAAATTAAGAGAAGCTAAATTACAACAATCCAGAAACAACCTTTCAGAAATTTTCGAACAAGAGAAGGACATGGCAGCCGAAAATAATAATAATAATGCAACGAGAATGCTTGGTGACTTCACAAAGCCAACGTCCAAGTTTGATGGAAGAAGCATCTCCATTCCTGCCATTGGAGCCAACAACTTTGAGCTGAAACCTCAGCTAGTTGCCTTAATGCAACAAAACTGCAAGTTTTATGGACTTCCATCTGAAGATCCTTATCAGTTTTTAACTGAGTTCTTGCAGATCTGTGAGACTGTAAAGACGAATGGAGTTGATCCTGAAGTCTACAGACTCATGCTTTTCCCTTTTGCTGTAAGAGACAGAGCTAGAATATGGTTGGATTCACAACCTAAGGATAGCCTGGACTCCTGGGATAAGCTGGTCACTGCCTTCTTGGATAAATTTTTTCCTCCTCAAAAGCTGAGCAAGCTGAGAGTGGATGTTCAAACCTTCAAACAAAAAGATGGTGAATCCCTCTATGAAGCTTGGGAAAGATACAAGCAGCTGACCAAAAGATGTCCATCTGACATGTTTTCAGAATGGACCCTATTAGATATATTCTATTATGGTCTATCTGAATTTTCGAAAATGTCATTGGACCATTCTGCAGGTGGATCTATTCACCTGAAGAAAACGCCTGAAGAGGCTCAAGAACTCATTGACATGGTTGCAAACAACCAGTTCATGTATACCTCTGAGAGGAATTCTGTGAATAATGGGATACCTCAGAAGAAAGGAGTTCTTGAAATTGATGCTCTGAATGCCATATTAGCTCAGAACAAAATGTTGACTCAACAGGTCAACATAATCTCTCAAAATCTGAATGGATTGCAACATGCATCCAACAGTACTAGAGAGGTAGCTTCTGAAGAAGCTTATGATCCTGAGAACCCTGCCATGGCAGAGGTTAATTACATGGGTGAACCTTATAGAAACACCTATAACCCATCATGGAGAAATCATCCAAATTTCTCCTGGAAGGATCAACAAAAGCCTCAACAAGGCTTTAACAATGGTGGATGCAATAGGCTGAGCAATAGTAAGCCATATCCATCATCTTCTCAGCAACAGACAGAGAATTCTGAACAAAACACTTCTAATTTAGCCAATATTGTCTCTGATCTGTCAAAGGCCACTTTCAGTTTCATGAATGAAACAAGATCCTCCATTAGAAATTTGGAGGCACAAGTGGGCCAGCTGAGTAAGAAAGTCATTGAAACTCCTCCCAGTATTCTCCCAAGCAATACAGAAGAGAATCCAAAAGGAGAGTGCAAGGCCATTGATGTGATCAATGTGGCCGAATGCACTAGGGAGGAGGAGGACGAAAATCCTAGTGAGGAAGACCTCCTAGGACGTCCTTCAAGCAAGAAGGAGTTTCCTATTAAGGATCCAGAGGAATCTGAGGCTCGTATAGAGACCATAGAGATTCCATTAAATCTCCTTCTGCCATTCATGAGCTCTGAAGACTATTCTTCCTCTGAAGAGGATGAAGATGTGACTGAAGAGCAAATTGCTCAATACTTAGGAGCTATCATGAAGCTGAATGCCAAGCTGTTTGGTAATGAGACTTGGGAAAGTGAACCTCCCTTGCTCATTAGTGAACTAGACACTTGGATTCAGAAAACTCTACCTCAAAAGAAACAGGATCCTGGCAAGTTCTTAATACCTTGTACCATAGGCACCATGAGCTTTGAAAAAGCTCTATGTGATCTAGGGTCAGGGATAAATCTTATGCCACTCTCTGTAATGGAGAAGCTAGGGATCATTGAGGTACAGCCTGCCTTGTTCTCATTACAATTGGCAGATAAGTCATTGAGGCAAACTTATGGAATAGTAAAGGACGTGTTAGTAAAGGTTGAAGGCCTTTATATCCCTGCTGATTTCATAATCTTAGACACTAGGAAGGAAGAGGATGATTGCATCGTCCTTGGAAGACCTTTCCTAGCCACAGCAGAAGCTGTGATAGATGTCAACAGAGGTGAATTAGTCCTTCAATTGAATGGGGACTACCTTGTGTTTAAGGCACATGGCCATCCCTCTGTGACAAAAGAGAGTAAGCATGAAGAACTTCTCTCAGTTCAGAGTCAAGAAGAACCCACACAGTCAAACTCTAAGTTTGGTGTTGTGAGGCCACAACCAAACTCTAAGTTTGGTGTTAAGACCCCATATCCAAACTCTAAGTTTGGTGTTGGGACTACACTAACATTGACCTGATCACCTTGTGGCTCCATGAGAGCCACTGTCAAGCTATTGACATTAAAGAAGCGCTTGTTGGGAGGCAACCCAAGTTTATTTATCTAATTTTTATTATATTGTTATTTTGTGTTTTATTAGGTACATGATCATGAGGAGTCACGAAAAAATCAAAAAAATTAAAAACAGAGTCAAAAACAGAAGAAAAAAATTTTTCACCCTGGAGGACGCACGGGCTGGCGTTCAACGCCAGTAAGGTGCATCTGGCCGGCGTTCAATGCCAGAACAGAGCACCATTCTGGCGCTGAACGCCAGAAACAAGCAACATCCTGGCGCTGAACGCCAGGAATGTGCCCAGAGAGGAAAAACTGGCGCTGAACGCCAGTAACAAGCATGAAACTGGCGTTCAACGCCAGAAACATGCTTTACATGGGCGTTGAACGCCCAGAACGTGCACCAATGGGCGTTTAAACGCCAGAATGGTGTGCCAAGGCAATTTACATGCCTATCTGGTGCAGGGATGGAATTCCTTGACACCTCAGGACCTGTGGACCCCACAGGATCATCTCAGGATCTGTGGACCTCACAGGATCCCCACCTACCTCGCCCTCTCTCTTTCCATTCATGGTCATTCCTTCTATTTTTCATTCACCACCTACATCTATCCACTCTTTCCCATACACCCCACCTACCTTTACAATTCAACTTCTCTTTCCCACCCAATCCCACCCATATAGCCGAATCCATCTCCCCTCACTCACCTCCATTTTCTTCTTCTTCTTCTTCCTCTCTTCTTTCTTCTCTTGCTCGAGGGCGAGCAATATTTTAAGTTTGGTGTGGTAAAAGCATAGCTTTTTTGCTTTTCCATTACCATTAATGGAACCTAAGGCCAGAGAAACCTCAAAGGGAAGACAAAAGCTTCCACCTCTGAGTCTTGGGAGATGGAAAGACTATAAGCCGTCATAGCTCAGTGGTAGAACATGTGGCTGCAAATCAAGAGATCCCTGAGATACCTCAGGGAATAAGTTATCCTCCACACAAATATTGGAAGCAACTAAGGGTAGAAACACCAAAATTACTAGGAATCATTCAACAGAAGCAAGGAAGAGACATAGAGGAGCTCAAAAAGCACCATTGGACCTTCAAGAAGGCGCCACCCTCACTCAGGTGGATTCATTCCTTGTTCTTTATTTCTTTCTGTTTTCGGTTTTTAGTATTATGTTTATCTATGTTTTGTGTCTTTATTTCATGATCATTAGTATGTAACCATGCCTTAAAGCTATGAATAAAATCCATTAATCCTTCACCTCTCTTAAATGAAAAATGTTTTAATTCAAAAGAACAAGAAGTACATAAATTTCGAATTTATCCTTGAATTTAATTTAATTATATTGATGTGGTGGCAATACTTTTTGTTTTCTGAATGAATGCTTGAACAGTGCATATTTTTGATCTTGTTGTTTATGAGTGTTAAAATTGTTGGCTCTTGAAAGAATGATGAACAAAGAGAAATGTTATTGATGATCTGAAAAATCATGAAATTGATTCTTGAAGCAAGAAAAAGCAGTGAAAAAGCAAAAGCTTATTCGAAAAAAAAAAGAAGGAGCAGTAGAAAAAGCCAATAGCCCTTAAAACCAAAAGGCAAGGGTAAAAAGGATCCAAGGCTTTGAGCATCAATGGATAGGAGGGCCTAAGGAAATTAAATCCAGGCCTAAGCGGCTAAATCAAGCTGTCCCTAACCATGTGCTTGTGTCACGAAAGTCCAAGTGAAAAGCTTGAGACTGAGTGGTTAAAGTCATGATCCAAAGCAAAAGAGTGTGCTTAAGAGCTCTGGACACCACTAACTGGGGACTCTAGCAAAGCTGAGTCACAATCTGAAAAGGTTCACCCAGTTATGTGTCTGTGGCATTTATGTATCCGGTGGTAATACTGGAAAACAAAGTACTTAGGGCCACGGCCAAGACTCATAAGTAGCTGTGTTCAAGAATCAACATGCTTAACTAGGAGAGTCAATAACACTATCCCAAATTCTAAGTTCCCAGAGACGCCAATCACTCTAAACTTCAAAGGAAAAAGTGAGATGCCAAAACTATTCAGAAGCAAAAAGCTACAAGTCCCGCTAATCTAATTAAATTAATATTCATTGATATTCTGAAATTTATAGTATATTCTCTTCTTTTATCCTATTTGATTTTCAGTTGCTTGGGGACAAGCAACAATTTAAGTTTGGTGTTGTGATGAGCGGATAATTTATACGCTTTTTGGCATTGTTTTTATATAGTTTTTAGTAAGTTTGAGCTACTTTTAGGGATGTTTTCATTAGTTTTTATGTTAAATTCACATTTCTGGACTTTACTATGAGTTTGTGTGTTTTTCTGTGATTTCAGGTAAATTCTGGCTGAAATTGAGGGACTTGAGCAAAACTCTGAAGAAGGCTAACAAAAGGACTGCTGATGTTGTTGGAATCTGACCTCCCTGCACTCGAAATGGATTTTCTGGAGCTACAGAACTCCAAATGGCGCGCTCTCAACGGCGTTGGAAATTAGACATCCAGGGCTTTCCAGAAATATATAATAGTCCATACTTTATTCGGAAATTGACGACGTAACTTGGCGTTGAACGCCAAGTACATGCTGCTGTCTGGAGTTAAACGCCAGAAAAACGTCATGATCCGGAGTTGAACGCCCAAAACACGTCATAACTCGGAGTTCAACTCCAAGAGAAGCCTCAGCTCGTGGATTAATCAAGCTCAGCCCAAGCATACACCAAGTGGGCCCCGGAAGTAGATTTATGCATCAATTACTTACTCATGTAAACCCTAGGAGCTAGTTTATTATAAATAGAACATTTAACTATTGTATTAGACATCTTGGGACGATTAGTTCTCAGATCATGGGGGCTGGCCATTCGGCCATGCCTGAACCTTTTACTTGTGTATTTTTAACGGTGGAGTTTCTGCACACCATAGATTAAGGGTGTGGAGCTCTGCTGTACCTCAAGTATTAATGCAATTCTATTCTCTTTTATTCAAATCTCTCTTATTCTTATTCCAAGATATTCATTCGTACCCAAGAACATGATGAATGTGATGATAAGTAACCCTCATGATCATTTTCACTTATGAACGCACGTGATTGACAACCACTTCCGTTCTACATGCAACAGAGCTTGAATGTATATCTCTCAGATTCCCCAACAGAATCTTCGTGGTATAAGCTAGATAGATGGTGGCATTTATGAGGATCCGGAAAGTCTCACCTTGTCTGTGGTATTCCGAGTAGGATCCTGGGAATCCAGAAAGTCTAACCTTGTCTGTGGTATTCCGAGTAGGATTCCGGTAATGAATGACTGTGACGTACTTCAAACTTGCAAGTGCTGGGCGTTAGTGACAGACGCAAAAGAATCAAGGGATTCTATTCCAGTAGGAGCGGGAACCAACCAGTGATTAGCCGTGCTGTGACAGAGCGCGTGAGCGTAGTTTTCACTGTGAGGATGGGATGTAGCCGTCAACCATGGGTGATGCCTCCAGACGATTAGCCATGCGAGTGACAGCCGTAGAGGATCATTTTCCCGAGAGGATTGAAAGTAGCCACCGCTGATGGTGAACCCCTATACACAGCTTGCCATGGAAAGGAGTAAGAAGGATTGAGTTGAAGAAGTGGGAAAGCAGGCGTCCTTGAGCCATACAGTATCTCCATTCGCTTATCTGAAATTCCCACCAATGAATCTGCATAAGTATTCTATCCCTTTTATTATTTATTTTCTTATTTCTATTTTCAAAACCATAAAGCAATTTAATCTGCCTAACTGAGATTTACAAGGTGACCATAGCTTGCTTCATACCAACAATCTCTGTGGGATCGACCCTTACTCACGTAAGGTTTATTACTTGGACGACCCAGTACACTTGCTGGTTAGTTGAACGGAGTTGTGTCCACTCGTGCCAATTTCAAATTCCATAATTTTACAATGAAAACAACTTAAAGAATAGTGATCACAATTTCGTCCACCACACTTGTTCTGAAAAGATGCCAAGAGACCAACCTAGTTTTAAACTGGGAAAAATGTCACTTTATGGTGACTGAAGGGATTGTCCTTGGGCATAAAATTTCAAACAAGGGAATAGAGGTGGATCAAGCTAAAGTTGAAGTAATTGAAAAATTACCACCACCTACCAATGTTAAGGCAATCAGAAGCTTTCTGGGGCATGCAGGATTCTACAGAAGTTTTATAAAGGATTTTTCAAAAATTGCCAAACCTCTGAGTAATCTGCTAGCTGCTGACACACCATTTGTGTTTGACACACGGTGTCTGTAGGCATTTGAGACCCTGAAAGCCAAGCTAGTCACAGCACCAGTCATCTCTGCACCAGACTGGACATTGCCATTCGAACTAATGTGTGATGCCAGTGACCATGCCATTGGTGCAGTTTTGGGACAGAGGCATAATAAGCTTCTGCACGTCATTTATTATGGCAGCCGTATTCTAAATGATGCACAGAAGAACTACACAACCACAGAAAAGGAGTTACTTGCAGTGGTTTATGCCATTGACAAGTTCAGATCTTATTTAGTAGGATCAAAAGTGATTGTGTACACTGACCATGCTGCTCTTAAATATCTACTCACAAAGCAGGATTCAAAACCCAGGCTCATAAGATAGGTGTTGCTTCTGCAAGAGTTTGATATAGAAATAAGAGACAGAAAAGGGACAGAAAATCAAGTAGCTGATCACCTGTCAAGGATAGAACCAGTAGCAGGAGCATCCCTCCATCCTACTGAGATCTCTGAAACCTTTCCGAATGAGCAATTGTTTGCTATTCAGGAAGCTCCGTGGCTTGCAGACATTGCAAACTATAAGACTCAAGGTTCTCCTTCTGTAACCATGGAGAGGAAGCATGAAGAGCTTCTCTCAAAACAGAGTCAAACAGAGCCCCCACAGTCAAACTATAAGTTTGGTGTTGGGAGGCCACCACCAACTTCTAAGTTTGGTGTTGAACCCCCACATTCAAACTCTAAGTTTGGTGTTGGGAGGTTCCAACATTGCTCTGAACATCCGTGAGGCTCCATGAGGGCCCACTGTCAAGCTACTGACATTAAAGAAGCGCTTGTTGGGAGGCAACCCAATGTTATATTTTATCTATTTTCCTTTGTTACTTTATGTTTTCTATAGGTTGATGATCATGAGAAGTCACAAAATCAATTGAAAAAGCAGAAACAGAATGAAAAACAGAAAGAAAAACAGCACACCTTGGAGGAAAACTTGCTGGCGTTTAAACGCCAGTAAGGGCAGCAAATGGGCGTTTAACGCCCAGTCTGGCACCATTCTGGGCGTTTAACGCCAGAAAAGGGCACCAGACTGGCGTTAAACGCCAGGAATGGGCACCAAGCTAGCGTTAAACGCCAGAAATGGGCACCAGCCCGGCGTTTAACGCTAGGATTGGCAGGAGGAGCATTTTTGCTTGCCACTTGGTGCAGGGATGAATTATCCTTGACACCTCAGGATCTGTGGACCCCACAGGATCCCCACCTACCCCACCACTCTCTCTTCTTTCTTCTTTTGCTCGAGGACGAGCAAACCTTCTAAGTTTGGTGTGGTAAAAGCGTTGCTTTTTGTTTCTCCATAACCATTTATGGCACCTAAGGCCGGAGAAACCTTTAGAAGGAGGAAGGGGAAGGCAAAAGCTTCCACCTCCGAGCCATGGGAGATGGAGAAATTCATCTCAAGGGATGCACTTTCCTCCACAAAACTATTGGGAGCAAATCAACACCTCCCTAGGAGAATTGAGTTCCAACATGGGACAACTAAGGGTAGAGCACCAAGAACATTCCGTCCTCCTCCATGAAATTAAAGAAGATCATAGAATCATGGGAGAGGAGCAACAAAGGCAAGGAAGAGACATTGAGGAGCTCAAGCACTCCATAAGATCTTCAAGAGGAAGAACAAGCCGCCATCACTAAGGTGGACCCGTTCTTTAATCTCCTTGTTCTTTATTTTCTATTTTTCGAATTTTTATGCTTATGTTTATCTATGTTTGTGTCTTATTACATGATCATTAGTATCTTAGTGTCTATGCCTTAAAGCTATGAATGTCCTATGAATCCATCACCTCTCTTAAATGAAAAATGCTTTAATCACAAAAGAACAAGAAGTACAGGATTTTGAATTCATCTTTGAAACTAGTTGAATTAGTTGATGTGGTGACAATACTTTTTGTTTTCTGAATGAATGCTTGAACAGTGCATATGTCTTTTGAATTTGTTGTTTTAAGAATGTTAAAATTGTTGGCTCTTGAAAGAATAATGGAAAAGGAGAACTGTTATTGAGGATCTGAAAAATCATCCAATTGATTCTTGAAGCAAGAAAAAGCAGTGAATCAAAAAAAAAAGAGAAAGAGAAAAAAAAAAGAAATAAAGTTGTGATCCAAGGCAAAAAGAGTGTGCTTAAGAACCCTGGACACCTCTAATTGGGGACTCTAGCAAAGCTGAGTCACAATCTGAAAAGGTTCACCCAATTATGTGTCTGTGGCATGTATGTATCCGGTGGTAATACTGGATGACAGAGTGCTTTGGGCCACAGCCAAGACTCATACACTAGCTATGTTCAAGAATCATTATACTTAACTAGGAGAATCAATAACACTATCTGAGTTCTGAGTTCCTATAGATGCCAATCATTCTGAACTTCAAAGGATGAAGTGAGATGCCAAAACTGTTCGGAAGCAAAAAGCTACTAGTCCCGCTCATCTGATTGGAGCTAAGTTTCCTTGATATTTTGGAATCTATAGTATATTCTCTTCTTTTTATCCTACTTTGATTTTCAGTTGCTTGGGGACAAGCAACAATTTAAGTTTGGTGTTGTGATGAGCGGATAATTTATACGCTTTTTGGCATTGTTTTTAGTATGTTTTTAGTATGATCTAGTTAGTTTTTAGTATATTTTTATTAGTTTTTAGTTAAAATTCACTTTTCTGGACTTTACTATGAGTTTGTGTGTTTTTCTATGATTTCAGGTATTTTCTGGCTGAAATTGAGGGTCCTGAGCAAAAATCTGATTCAGAGACTGAAAAGGACTGCAGATGCTGTTGGATTCTGACCTTCCTACACTCGAAGTGGATTTTCTGGAGCTACAGAAGCCCAATTGGCGCGCTCTCAACGGCATTGGAAAGTAGACATCCTGGGCTTTCCAGAAATGTATAATAGTCCATACTTTTCCCGAGATTTGATGGCCCAAACTGGCGTTACAAATCAGCCTCAGAATTCCCAGCGTTTAACGCTGGAACTGGCATAAAAATTGGAGTTAAACGCCCAAACTGGCATGAAAGCTGGCGTTTAACTCCAGAAAAAGTCTCTACACATGAAAGCTTCAATGCTCAGCCCAAGCACACACTAAGTGGACCCAGAAGTGGATTTTTACGTCATTTACTCATTTCTGTATACCCTAGGTTACTAGCTTACTATTAATAGGATCTTTTGACATTGTATCTGCACCTCATGACACTTTACACGTTTCTTTGTGTACTTCCCACGGCATGAGTCTCTAAACCCCATGGTTGGGGGTGAGGAGCTCTGCTGTGTCTTGATGGATTAATGCAATTACTACTGTTTCTTATTCAATCATGCTTGCTTCTATTCTAAGATATCACTTGTTCTTAAACCGGATGAATGTGATGATCCGTGACACTCAACATCATTCTCAACTATGAACGTGTGCCTGACAACCACCTCTGTTCTACCTTAGATTAAGTAGATATCTCTTGGATTCTTTAATTAGAATCTTCGTGGTATAAGCTAGAACTGATGGCGGCATTCAAGAAAATCCGGAAGGTCTAAACCTTGTCTGTGGTATTCTGAGTAGGATTCAATGATTGAATGACTGTGACGAGCTTCAAACTCCTGAGGGCGGGGCGTTAGTGACAGACGCAAAAGAATCACTGGATTCTATTCCGGCCTGATTGAGAACCGACAGATGGATAGCCGTGCCGTGACAGGGTGCGTTGAACATTTCCACTGAGAGGATGGGAGGTAGCCACTGACAACGGTGAAACCCTTGCATACAGCTTGCCATGGAAGGAGCCTTGCGTGCTTGAAGAAGAAGACAGTAGGAAAGCAGAGATTCAGAAGATGGAGCATCTCCAAAACCTCAACCTATTCTCCATTACTGCAAAACAAGTACTTATTTCATGTTCTTTTACTTTTCACAATCAATCCTGATAATTTCTGATATCCTGACTAAGATTTGCAAGATAACCATAGCTTGCTTCAAGCCGACAATCTCCGTGGGATCGACCCTTACTCACGTAAGGTATTACTTGGACGACCCAGTGCACTTGCTGGTTAGTTGTGCGGAATTGCAAAAGTGTGATTGCAATTTCGTGCACCACAATCCTAGAACTTCCTCCAGATAATATCAAAGCTTATAAACAAGCTAAACCATAAAGGGCATCTGACTAAGGATACTTCAGTCTAACTAATACTTCCCTTTCCAATTCCTTCAAACCTCCCAACCACCAGCAGGAGTAGAATGTAGCAAACACAGTTATATCAGACAAGAAATATTCAAATAGGAACAATTAAGGCAGTTAGACAATTAGCAAGTAATATGCAGTCAAATAGGCAATCTCAAACAATTCGTATAGTATGCATATGATGAATGCCTGTCCCTAGTGGCTGATGATATCATCTGTCAGTTATAGAGCCAACCCGACAAGTCCTGGTAGCTAACCATTGGACTGTCCCTCTGTCACGCATCCCCAACTCGAGTTATACTCATCATAAGCTTAATCATAATCATGATCTATATCCATCACCTTCACTGGTGAATATTTACGGGGGCGAGCTCATCCGGGTCTTTCACAGTGCCCGGCCACACTTATGACATAGGGTCAAAAGAGCTTCGAGTCTCAACCTGGAGCACGTGGTGGCTAGCCACTGCTTCCTCCCAGGGAAACTCTCATCTCCAACAGTGGAAGTGCAACATTCACAATTCATTCAACAGCATATATGCATTTATACATGGCCATAATCATGGCTCCGCCGTAACACGGCAATAATCTAGCCATCCGGCTCACGGTTAAATCCATAACCAGCCCATCAGCATCACAGTTAAATCCATAACCAGCCATCTCATTAACAAATACGGCCTTTCGGCCCATGGCATAACAAGCACTTCCACCACCATCCTCCGCATCTCACA
Source organism: Arachis hypogaea (assembly GCF_003086295.3). Lineage (NCBI taxonomy): Eukaryota > Viridiplantae > Streptophyta > Magnoliopsida > Fabales > Fabaceae > Arachis > Arachis hypogaea. The sequence goes on along the minus strand of NC_092045.1, from coordinate 104,256,404 downwards.
TAATCATGCTTGATCCTCAATGATCATTTATTTTCCCTTGCTTCACTCACAAGTTACCACATTCACTATCCTTTCTTCCCATAGCTAGACATATCATAATGATTTAAGATATAAGTGGTGAGATCGGAGGCTTAGAAGTATGAAATTTGACTTTTAAAACTCAAAAATCAACTTTGGGATGAAAACAGGTCCACACGTACACGCACTCCACGCGCGCACGTGAATGGCCTCGAAAACTCATCGACGCGCAAGCGTCATGCACGCTATCGCGTGGATTAAAAATTTGCCAATCGACGCGCACGCGTCAACCACGCGTACGCGTGGGTGTTCTCGTGCCCCAGGCACAACACTAGCACAGTTCTGGCATAACTCTCTGGAAAATGGCTGGGCATTGGGTGCAGCACCATCGGCGCGCCCGCGCACATCACGCGCACGCGTGGATGGCATTTTCGGGAAGAACGGCACCCACGCGCCAAGTGCGCCCACGCGCAAGGGGTCATTCTGCTAAAAATTTTCTAAGTCAAAAGCTGCAGAATTCACCAATTTAAACCCCAATCGTCCAACGGACATAACTTCCTCATTTTAAATCATTTTTCACTCGTTCTTCGAACGGCATGGACATCCCGGATCCAATTTCATTTCTAAATAGATTTGGCACAAAACAGAGATCCGTAGTCCAAGTTATGTCCCACCAAAGTATGCCCAAAAACCATATTTTTCATAAAAACCACAAAGTGCCATTTTCAAAACAAACCATTTCCAACTCTTTTCAAATCAATCAAAACATGCCATTTTCATCCCTTTTCTTTGAAATCAATCAAAATACATCAAATTCAACATCAAGCCTCTTCAACTCACACATTGACACATTACCACAATTTACAAAATCACTATCTCATCATTTTAATCCACTTCGCCCAAGTGGCTCAAACTCAAACATATTGACATATCATATACTCTTCCTCATGCCAATTCTCAACAACACCAATTCCAATAAATCATCATTGTACACAATCAATGTCATACTCACCATCAACATGGTTCAACCCACAATTCAACCATAACCAATCATCAAGCATATATCACAACATGCATATTTCTCATACATCATACCACCAAGGCATCATTAATCATCATCACATATATGACCACATCATATATATCAATAATTCAACAACATCAACAATTCAATGCCTATCTTAGGGCCTTTAGCCTAAGTATTTCCTACCACATTACATATTAGATACGGGAAACCGAAACCATACCTTAGCCGATTTCCCAAGCTCAACCGGAGCACTTCCAAACCACTTATCCACAAGCTCTCAAGGCCTCAATACCTCCAAGAACAGATTTTTTACCACCAAATCCCTTTTTCAAGCTTTTCAAAATCACCAATCAAGCTCCAATATTCACATATACACAACCTAAGCCACAATCATCATACCCATACACAACATCTCAATACCCAAACATCATAGAACAACAAAATACACTAGGGTTGAGAATCTTACCACACCCAAGGTCCAAGGAGACAAGATTAACCTTCTCCTTCAAGAGAGTTGGGTCCTATAACATCAAAGAACCCAAAATCTCAACATTTCACCCATGAAACTCGAAAATAAGGGCTGGAATTTCGAACAGAAACACGTGACTTACCTCAAGATTGATTGTATGGGTTTTGTAGAGCTCTTCGCGGTGAACGCGTGGCCACAAACGGAGCGGCAATCGGAGCTCTAGATCAAAAGTTATGGTGGTTTGAAGATCAAGTGAGAGAAAGAACTTGAGAGAGTGTTCTTCCCTGCATGGCCTCCATTTTCAGCATGTGAGTGTGTTTAGTGAGGAGAGAGAATACTGAAAACTAGGGTTTTGGTTTAGTTATGTTGGGCCAAGGGCCCACTTTGGGTCCGGTTGGCCCGGTTTGACCCGTTTGGTCCAATCTTGGTCCGAATTCTATAAAATTGGTACCGAAATTCTCGTCTCAATCTCTTCTACCACATTTAGCCATAAAAATCATATTTTAGGCTTTCTAGCATAAATTCTCATTTATGGGTTAATTAGCCGTTAATTAACCGGGTTTTACATTCTACCCACCTAATTGGGAATTTTGCCCACAAAATTCAAATGCAAATACCTGAGAATAAATGCGGATAATCCGTTCGCATCTCCGACTCAAGTTCCCAAGTGTGTTCCTCAACACCGCCTCGACTCCAAGCCACTTTGACTAATGAAACCTCTTTTCCACGCAACCGTTTGATACTAGTATCATCAATTCTGACTGGAGCCACTGGAAGCGTCAAATCTTCCCTTAACTGAACCGACTCATGTTCTAACACATGACTAGCATCAGGTGTGTACTTCCGAAGCTGCGACACGTGAAACCCGTCGTGCAGATTCGAAAGATGAGGTGGTAGAGCCATCCGATACGCCACCGGTCCAATCCTCTCCAGGATCTGAAATGGACCAATGTATCGAGGATTCAACTTCTTTGCCTTAATCGCCCAACCTACTCCTGTAGTCGGAGTAACCTTAAGGAAAACATGATCTCCTTCCTCAAATTCTAAAGGCTTTCGCCTCTGATCGGCGTAACTCTTTTGACGCCTCTGTGCCATAAGCATCCTATCACGGATTTTCTTGACTTGTTCAGTAGTCTCAGCTATCATTTCCGGCCCTAACAAGCTTTTCTCTTCAGCTTCATACCAACATAGCGGAGATTGACATTTCCTCCCATACAAGGCCTCATACGGTGCCATTCCGATGCTCGCATGATAACTATTATTGTATGCAAACTCCACTAATGGCATATACCGATCCCAACTCACCGGTTGGTCCAAAACACAAGCTCTCAACATATCCTCTAGTGTTTGGATCGTCCTCTCAGATTGACCATCTGTCTGAGGATGGTAAGCCGTGCTCAAGCTTAATCGGGTTCCAAAAGCTTTCTGAAATGCACCCCAAAACCTTGAAGTGAAACGAGGGTCTCTATCAGAGATTATAGTAGCAGGTACACCATGAAGTCTCACGATCTCCTTTATGTATAACCATGCTAGCTCCTCAAGGGTGTAAGTCATCCGAATGGGCAAAAAGTGAGCTGACTTCGTTAGTCGGTCCACAATCACCCAAATAGCATCAAAACCAGCCCTAGTCCTTGGCAATCCTGACACAAAGTCCATTGCAATACTTTCCCATTTCCATTGTGGAATCTCTAAAGGTTGCAACATCCCGGAAGGTCTTTGATGTTCAATCTTTACCTTTTGACAAGTTAAGTACTTTGAAACATATTCCGCCACATCATTCTTCATACCCGGCCACCAAAACATCGCCTTTAAATCATGGTACATCTTAGTACTTCCCGGGTGAATGGAGAATCCGCTTTTGTGTGCCTCCTTTAAAATATCTTGCCTCAAAGTGCCAACATCTGGCACAATGATCCTACCCTTGAATCTCCATAACCCATCTTTTTCTTCCGACACTCTCCATTGTTTTCCTTGCTCAATAGCCGGTAACACCTTCCATAACGCTTCATCATTTTGATGAGCCTTTAGGAGTTCGGACTTAAAATCACTTGAGATCTCTAATCGGCTCAAACACAAAGTTCCGGATACTTCTCGAGCACCAATTTTCAGACTCTCGAATCCCTTGAGCAACTTCTCCTCTTGAAGCATCATCCAAGCCGCATATAACGACTTCCGACTTAACGCATCCGCCACTACGTTCGCCTTTCTCGGATGGTAATGCAACTCAAAGTCGTAGTCCTTCAACAATTCCATCCACCTTCTCTGCCTCATATTAAGCTCTTTCTGATCAAATAGGTACTTCAAGCTCTTATGATCAGAGAAAACTTGGAACTTAACCCCATAAAGGTAATGCCTCCACACCTTCAAGGCAAACACAACCGCAGCGAGTTCCAAATCGTGTGTAGGGTAACTAACTTCATGAGGTCTCAACTGTCGTGAGGCATACGCCACCACATTATGATGCTGCATCAGCACGCACCCTAAACCCTTTAATGAGGCATCACAATACACCTCAAATAGCTCATTCGGCTCGGGTAATACTAACACAGGTGTAGTGGTCAACCTTTTCTTCAATGTCTAAAAGCTCTCCTCGCACTCAGGAGTCCAAACAAATGGAGTGTCTTTGCGGGTTAACTTTGTCATTGGCAAAGCTATCTGTGAAAAGCCCTTGATAAACCTTCGGTAATAGCCAGCTAAACCCAGAAAATTCCTTATCTCCGTCACGGTGGTTGGTTGCTTCCAATCCATCACAGCCTCCACCTTAGTTGGATCTACGACTATTCCCTTCTTACTCACCACATGGCCCAAAAACTTCACCTCACTCTTCCAAAACTCACACTTAGACAGTTTTGCATAGAGTTTCTTCTCCTTTAGAATCTGCAACACGGTCCTCAAGTGTTCTGCATGCTCTTCTTCAGTCTTGGAATAAATCAGTATGTCATCAATGAAGACAACAACGAATTTATCCAAAAACGGACGGAAAACTCTATTCATGTAGTCCATAAACACTGCAGGAGCGTTCGTCAACCCGAAAGACATTACAGCGTACTCGTAATGACCATAACGAGTCCTGAAAGCGGTCTTAGGGATATCTTCACCCCTCACCCTTATCTGGTGATAACCGGATCGCAAGTCGATCTTGGAGAAAACTCCAGCTCCTTGTAACTGATCCATGAGATCATCAATTCTCGGCAATGGGTACTTATTCTTTATTGTAACCTTGTTCAGCTGCCTGTAATCCACACAGAGCTGCATACTCCCATCCTTCTTCTTCACCAGTAACACTGGAGCACCCCACGGAGATACACTCGGGCGTATAAAATTCTTTCCCAATAAATCCTCTAACTGAGACTTTAGCTCGTTCATCTCTAACGGTGACATCCTATAAGGAGCACTTGAGATTGGTCCCGCCCCGGGCACCAATTCAATAGCAAACTCAACCTCTCGGTTAGGTGAAAACTCATCAATATGATCGGGAAACACTTCTGGAAACTCACACACAACCGGAATATGTTCCAACCTTTGATCATCACCCGAAATGCCCGCGGTTAACAACATGATACCCTGACATTCGGTTCCGGAATAGTTCACCATCATCGAATTCAAGTAATAGTTATTCACCACGACCGGCCCTTCAGTATCTTCCGGCATAAAGTACACCGACTTTGTAGAACAATCTAGCAGAATATGGTTCTTAGATAACCAGCCCAATCCCAAGATAAGATCAAAACCAATCATCGGTAAGCAGACTAAATTATGAACAAAATCACGCTGCTTGAACCTAAAAGAAACTTTCGGGCATCCTAGCCTAGTTACCATGGCTTCATGGGTAGCATTATACACCTTTAGGTCATAACCTAAAGTTACAATCTTCAGTCCTAACTTATGGGCTTTCTCGGATGCAATGAATGAATGTGATGCTCCCGAATCAAATAAAGCATTTAAAGTTTGACCAGCTATTTCACAGTTACCTCGAATAAGTGTCTCGGATCCCTCGGCACCTATAGCTGAGGTGGTGAACACCCGACCAGTCTGTTGTGCTTTCCCAGCACCTTGTTTCTGTCTCTCCGGACAACTTGCGGCTTTATGCCCTGCCTTTCCACAAGTGTAGCACAAACCCCATCCGGCCTTGCATGGTGCTCCCGGATGGTGACTTCCACACCTAGTACAAGCTTGATCATTCTGAGGCTGCTTCCCAAACTTCTTTCCTTGGAAGTTGTTATTGTTGGGCCTCCTAAAAGAGTTCCCCCTCTTGAAAGACGGACCTCTAGGCGCAAAGCTCTTCCCTCGGTTCTGTGGGAATGATCCTTTGTGACTCCCTTTCTCAGCGGTTGCCCTTTTCACACACTCTCAACCCTACACTTGTTTACCCGACACTCAGATTATAGAGCTTAAAGTATTAAACAGAAGCCATAAAAGGTGGTTTTCTAAGAGTATCTAAGCTTAACTTAACTTAACTTTAAATCTAAGTCCCATACTATCATTCCTCCATACCTCCATCTCCATTAGGTAACAAATATACATTTAGCATGGCAAGTACACTTAGGCACACACAGTTAATGCATAAACAAGTAATTCAAGTAGTATGGATATGATGCATGCCTGTCCTATGGCTGATGAGGCTCATCTGTCAGTTATCCAGCCAACCCGACAAGTACGAAAACCTTAGACTGTCCCTCGATGTGTATCCCCAAGAGTCTATGCATAGTTTTTTCTCAAACAATCAATATTGCTCAATGGGGTTAACATTCCCGGGAATTTATAAGTGCCCAGTTACCCTTACGTCATAGGTCAACAGAGTATCGAGTTTTCAACCTGGTACAAATGGTGGCAAACCACATTACTTTACCCAGGGAATCTCGTATCTCAAATCATTTAATCATTCAAGCCAAGTATCATACATGATCATTCATTTAATTATCAAGCCAAGTATCATACATAATCATCCGTAACATTTCATAGTCAATTCATCACTTTTCAGCTTTACTTCATCTCCAAGTTATCCCCATTTCCTAACTTCATCTGAATATCAAGTTTAACACTATTATTAATGATTAAAGGAATGAAATAGAGGTTTAGAGGTTTGAAATACAGTTTAAAATGTTGAAAACCATGTTTGCTGAAATAGGGGCCACGCGTATGCGTGGCTCACGCGTGCGCGTAAAAATGTGAAACTGCAGCTCGCGTGCGCGTCCCTTTGTCATGCGTACGCGTGGGTGAAAACTACATGTCATGCGTGTGCGTGGGTCACGCGTACGCGTGGACATGCTAGCTAACCTCTTACGCGTGCGCATGGATCCAAACGCGTACGCATCGCCAAAATTCCATGCCACGCGTACATGTTGACGTACGTTCTTTTAAAAAAAGGATCAACCAGAAAGTTGCATACCATGGAGTGTTCAGTTGTAGAATTCACAGATTTAATACCAAAACTTCCAATAGGCATAACTCAATCATTTTAAATCTTTTTTCTTCCATTCTTCGAACGGCATAAACTTCATGAATTCAATTTTCATTTAAAACGAGTTGGAATCAATTTGGGGTTTTGAAAGCCAAGTTATAGCCCACCAAAGTTTGGCCCAAAATCAAAGCTTTGTAAACTTACCAAAACCTCTTTTTCATTCAAACATTTCCCATGATTCTAACTCAACCCTCTACACTTACAAGCAACAAAATACCCTTCTCCCTCAACACAACAACCACCATAAAATCAATCTCTACTCCAACAATAAACATATATATGCAGGCCAAATCCTCCAAAAATAATTATATATATACAAGCCAAATTCCACAATCAAACCATAACTTACAAATCACATCATTATATCCTCAAGTCAATAATTAACAATTACCAATCATTCAACTAATCAACACCATACCAATCCATATATAAAGACAAGATACTAATCCACAATATATACTTACATTCCAACTTATCCTATGGTCATCTAGCCTAAGTTTTCACAGAATATTATATATAAAATGCAAGAAAACTAAATCATACCTTGGCCGATTCTCACGTAGCGACCAAAACAATTCACTCACAACAAATATAGCTCCAAAGCCCAACAAAAAACTAATGCCCAGCCTCCACCAAAAATTCCAACGTCCACAATTTCAAGCTCTAATTATTTATTCCCAACCTAATGCACATTCACAATACATATATATCTAATTTAATACTCAAAGCTCAAATTCAATGAAATTAAAATAGAATTATGGTATCCTAACCTTACCCAAGCCTCACATAAGCAAGAGTGAACATTTTCCTCAAGCTAATTGGGTCCTAAAACATCAAAGAACAAAGAAATTCAATATTTCCGTTTAATTTTCCAAAAATTGGGGAAGAAGTGGTTGAGGACAGAAAAATGAGTTACCTATAAAATTGTTCTAGTAGAAACATAGAGCTCGACACGGTGGTCGTGTGGCCGCAAACGGTGCGGCGATCGGAGCTCAAACGGAGGAGTTACGGGGTTTAGAATTCACCGTAAGGGTTTTGGTGATCTCTTCTCTTTTTTCCTTCCCTGCAAGGCTTCCGCTCTGATAAATCACTATTTTATGGTTTATCTTGTACTCAATTGAGTAGATTTTATCAATCTTTCATACACTTAATCATACTAATTGCATGAGTTTACGTTTTCCTTCCGGATTTTGTGCTATGATTGAAAACATGCTTCTTTGGCCTTATATTCGCTAATATTAATCCTCTCTTATTACCATTAGATGCTGTGATATTTGTGTTAAGTGATTTCAGGGATTACAGGGCATGAATGGCTCAGAGAATGGAAAGGAAGCATGCAAAAGTGGAAGGAATACAAGAAGTTGAAGAAATTGCTAAGCTGTCCAACCTGACCTCTTCGCACTCAAACGGTCATAACTTGAGCTACAGAAGTCCAAATGAGATGGTTCCAGCTGCGTTAAAAAGCTAACATCTAGAGTTTCGCAACGATATATAATTTTTTATAGCTTCCCCAAAGTTGGGTGACGCGACCGCGTGGATAACGCGCCGGCGTCGCATCTGCAAAATCTCAATCCACGCAAACGCGTGGATGACGCCTCCGCATCACTTTTCCGCGACATGTACGAACCAGATTTCACAATTAGCAATTTCTGAGCTATTTCTGACCTAGTTCTCGGCCCAAAAAACACATATTAGAGGCTATAAAGTGGGAGAATCCATTAATTCATCATCATACATTCATTCATATTTCACTTTTCACAATTTAGATGTAGTTTTTAGAGAGAGAGGTTCTCTCCTCTCTCTTAGGTTTTAGGATTAGGATTTCTTTTAGTCATTAGGATTGTTTCTTTGTACCAGGTTCAATAATTTATGTTTCTCTTCTATTTTTGTTTACTCTGAAGCTTTTATTTGTATTTGATTTATGTTGCCCAATTGGCTTATGAACTTTTTCATGTTAGAATTGACATCTCCATTCAATATAATTTGAGGTATTCCAGATAATTATGATTTTAATTTAGCTTTCTATATTCTTGGTTCTGGTTGATTAATTGGTAACTCTTGAGTTGTCAAACTCATCGTGATTGATAATTGTTATCTTTGCTGATTAATTTAGATTCCTATAACTCTAGTCTTTCCTTAAGGAGTTGACTAGGACTTTAGGTGTTAAATGAATTTGTCCACTTAACTGACCTTTATAGTTAGAGGTTGACTTAGTGGGAGTAAAAGTATAATTCTCATCACCATTGATAAGGATAACTAGGATAGAACTTCCAGTTTTCATACCTTGCTAAGAGATTTTCTTAGTTATCAATTTATTAATTCTTGCAATTTATTTCTCTTGTTCAAAACCTTTTCAAAACCCAAAAACATTGTTTTGCATAACCAATAATAATTCATACTTCCCTACAATTTCCTGAGAAGACGACCCAAGGTTTGAATACTTCGGTTTATAAATTTTATTGGGTTTGTTACTTGTGACAACCAAAACGTTTGCAAGAAAGGTTGATTGCTTGGTTTAGAAACTATACTTGCAACGAGAATTTATTATAACTTCTAAACCATCAATCTTCCGTTCTTCAAAATGGCGCCGTTGCTGGAGAATTGCAAACGTGTGCCTTATTATTGGTTATTGTAAATATTTTTCTTTTACTTGTTTATTTGTTTTTGTTTTCCCTTCTTATTTCTGATAGCTACTATGAATTCTCACCCCTCTCGCTTTGAGTTTGGTTCCAATTTTGTTGAAAGGAATGGAAGCTATCACAGGACTATGCATCACGGTCAAAGCAATCAAAGATGGATGGATCCAAGAGGATCTGATCAACCCTTTAGGCAACAACACCCTCCTAGATATCATGGACAAGAACTATTCTACAATGCATACCAAGCTGATAGATATGGTGGACCCCCTTGTAGCTACCAACAAGCCCCACCCTATGCCTATAGACCATTCTCTCAACATAGCTTCGAACCACCACACTCACAAGCTCCTTTTCACCATTCGCCACCGTATGATCCTTATCCACCCCAATGCCAATCCAATTACTCCCAAGAACCACCACTCCCCTATGCACCATGTTCATATCCATCGAGCCAAGAATCACAGGTTCACTTCGAAGAATCAGTAGACCAATTTCATGCAACCCTTCATCAACTGGAGCAAGCAATAAATCAATTATCTTCCAAACATTCGGACACTCAACAAATCCCCATGGCTTCATGTGGAGAATCTAATGAAGAACGTAGCATGAAGGAGACACTAGAAACTCCAGTGGACAGTATAGAGCATAACTTCATACTAGAACAAGTAGAGGAAGCTGTCAATATAGAAAAAGAAGAGTTTGTTGAAGATTTAGAAGATGCCGAACCTCCGCCAGAATCCAGAGTTGTGGAGAATTTCGTCGAAGACGTTACAATTGATGCTAAGAAGGATAGTGCACAACCCCCAAAACAAGCATCTTATGAGGAATTGGACGGAATGACCCAAGATGCTTGTCTCATTGATGATGATAATCCCAAGTCAAGTCCTCTTAGTAATGAACTTGCATCCGCAAGTGAAGTCTTTGAGATAGAAGAATCTTCTCCAAGCGAATACGAGGATGATGCAGAGGTAGACTTTTCTCAACCTCCCAATTATGACTCAAGTGATGAGGAAGATATCGATGACTTTGATCAAGACATGGTTGAAATGGAAGAAATTTGCAAAGAAGTGGAAGAACTCACAGAAGACCACAAGGGAGTAGTGCTTGTAGAACCACTAGAAACACCTATCCCAAGGCCATTACCACCCAACACAAACTTCAAGTGGGTAAAATCCTTGACCTTTATCTTCACTTTTCCACTTGAATATGGTTTGCTTGAAACAGATGGCCAGCTTAGAGCTCTTTGCGGCTTTAAGAGCAAAAGGGAAATGACTCGCACTCAGCGCTGGTATGCAAGATTCAATGAGGTTTCACACTTCAATTTGAGGTGCAAGGATTGGTGTCAAGCTTAATTGAAAGGATCTCGGAAGCTATTTGGTCACTGTAGTGAGAATTCAGACCACTCACCACCCGACTGGAAAAATGTAGATCAAGATAAACATGGGTGTAAAAGTAAAATTTGGGATCCTGGAATCTATTCTGGCATTCAACACCCCGGGAGTCTGGAAACCTGTTTGAAACTGCTCAAGGGCTTTACATGCCTTGTTTGGGACCCCAGAGGCTGTTGGAATTCCAAACACTGGTGGAGATTTCTGGACGAATTCAAGCACAAGCCACCATAGCAGGAAGCTCATCAAATGTCCAACTTAAAGACTTTAACTAAAAGTGCTAGGTGGGAGACAACCCACCATGGTATGATCGTTCTCTTTCTATTTTAGTCTATTTTTGAATTCTAATTTAACCTGGAATTGTGCATAACATTCATTATATTTTGCATTCTGCATACTGCATGAAAAAAAAAGAGAGCACGCGATGTGACAGCGTCAATGACGCGTCCGCGTCATATGTGCGTTGGGAAGAAAAGAAAAGTGAACAGAGAGTCACGTGAGAGCGTGGCTGGAGGCATGCCTTTGGCACAATTTGACCGACGCGACCGCATTGCCCACGCATCCGCGTCATGTGGGAAAAATGCCTCCCACGCGTCCGCGTCACCCACGCGAACGCGTGCCCTAAAAATCGACGTAAAAAGGGTGCATGGCAGCAAGTTGTGATGGAGTGGGGCTGGAATCGTGCTAGAAGCACAAGCCCTACCACGCAACGCGTGCCCCACGCGTTCGCGTCATTTTTCGAAAGATGGCCATTCACGCGATTGCGTCACCCACGCGAACGTGTCACCCTAGATTTTTGGCAAAAATGCATTTAAACAGAGAGTTGTGTGTACGCGAGGCTGCTCTCACGCCACTAGCACAAATTGAGCCACGCGTCCGTGTTCCCCACGCGTCTGCGTCACTTGAATTTATCACACCCCACACGATCGCGTGCACCACGCATCCGCATCACATGTGACGCACAACTTATCCAAACCAGCGCCAATTATCTTATCTTTTCTTTTCTAATCCTAATTTCTTCTATCTCTTCTTTTTTCTTCCTCCTTTCTTCCTTTCTTCTTCTTTTTTCATTGGTGTTAAATTTTCTTTTTCAACTGTTGCATCTTTTCTTGAATTATTCTAGTATTTCATGACTTGTTTTATTCTAATTGGGTATTATTATTCATAAGTAAATGCTAATTTTTATAATACTGATATTCCTTTTGCATTGATATGCACTTACGCTATCTTGTATTACCCACACTCTCTTCCCCATTGTTGCATCTTTTGCACTATTGATATGCCATTTGCTTCCACTATTTTCTCACTTGCATGTTGTAGCTACCATGTAATTGAGACCTTTATTATTTGGCATTAACACCCATATGTTATTTATGTTCTTATCTTTATTTTTGGGTTACTTTTCTTCTTTTCCCCCTTCTTTCAGAATGGCCATGGTGCACGAAATTGCAATCACACTTTTGCAATCCCGCACAACTAACCAGCAAGTGTACTGGGTCGTCCAAGTAATACCTTGCGTGAGCAAGGGTCGATCCCACAGAGATTGTCGGCTTGAAGCAAGCTATGGTTATCTTGTAAATCTTAGTCAGGATATCAGAAATTATCAGGATTGATTGTGAAAAGCAAAAGAACATGAAATGATTACTTATTTTGCAGTAATGGAGAATAGGTTGAGGTTTGGAGATGCTCCATCTTCTGAATCTCTGCTTTCCTACTGTCTTCTTCTTCAGTCACGCAAGTCTCCTTCCATGGCAAGCTGTATGTAGGGTTTCACCGTTGTCAATGGCTACCTCCCATCCTCTCATTGGAACGATTCCTAATGCCCTGTCACGGCACGGCATTCCATCTGTTGGTTCTCAATCAGGCCGGAATAGAATCCAGTGATTCTTTTGCGTCTGTCACTAACGCCCCGCCTTCAGGAGATTGAAGCACGTCACAGTCATTCAATCATTGAATCCTACTCAGAATACCACAGACAAGGTTTAGACCTTCCGGATTCTCTTGAATGCCGCCATCAGTCTAGCTTATACCACGAAGATTCCGATTAAAGAACCCAAGAGATAACTACTTAATCTAAGGTAGAACGGAGGTGGTTGTCAGTCACACGTTCATGGTTGAGAATGATGATGATTGTCACGGATCATCACATTCATCCGGATTAAGAACAAGTATTATCTTGGAATGGAAGCAAGCATGATTGAATGAGAAACAGTAGTAATTGCATTAATCCATCAAGACACAGCAGAGCTCCTCACCCCCAACCATGGGGTTTAGAGACTCATGCTATGGAAGAAAACGTGTAAAATGTCATAAGGTCATCAAAAGGTTGCATAGGGTACTGATACAATGTCAAAAGATCCTATAAATAGTAAACTAGTGTCCTAAGGTTTACAGAAATGAGTAAATGACAGAAAAATCCACTTCCGGGCCCACTTGGTGTGTGCTTGGGCTGAGCAATGAAGGAATTTTGTGTAGAGACCTTTTCTGGAGTTAAACGCCAGTTCTCATGCCAGTTTGGGCGTTTAACTCCAAATTTTATGCCAGTTCCGGCGTTTAACGCCGGAATTTCTGTAGGTGACTTTGAGCGCCGGTTTGGGCCATCAAATCTTGGGCAAAGTATGGACTATTATATATTGCTGGAAAGCCCAGGATGTCTACTTTCCAACGCCGTTGAGAGCGCGCCAATTGGGCTTCTGTAGCTCCAGAAAATCCGCTTCGAGTGCAGGGAGGTCAGAATCCAACAGCATCTGCAGTCCTTTTTGGTCTCGGAATCAGATTTTTGCTCAGGACCCTCAATTTCAGCCAGAAAATACCTGAAATCACAGAAAAATACACAAACTCATAGTAAAGTCCAGAAAAGTGAATTTTAACTAAAAACTAATAAAAATATACTAAAAACTAACTAAATCATACTAAAAACATACTTAAAACAATGCCAAAAAGCATACAAATTATCCGCTCATCACAACACCAAACTTAAATTGTTGCTTGTCCCCAAGCAACTGAAAATCAAAATAGGATAAAAAGAATAGAATATACTATAGACTCCAAAATATCAAGGAAACATAGCTCCAACTAGATGAGCGGGACTAGTAGCTTTTTGCCTCCGAACAGTTTTGGCATCTCACTCTATCCCTTGGAGTTCAGAATGATTGGCATCTATAAGAACTCAGAACTCAGATAGTGTTATTGATTCTCTTAATTGAGCATAATGATTCTTGAACATAGCCAGTGTATGAGTCTTGGCTGTGGCCCAAAGCACTCTGTCTTCCAGTATTACCACCGGATACATACATGCCACAGACACATAATTGGGTGAACCTTTTCAGATTGTGACTTAGCTTTGCTAAAGTCCCCAATTAGAGGTGTCCAGGGTTCTTAAGCACACTCTTGTTGCCTTGGATCACAACTTTATTTCTTTCTTTTTCTTTTTCTTTTCTTCTTCTCTTTTTTTTTTTTCGAAATCTCTCTTTTTTTTTTTTTTGATTGCTTTTTCTTGCTTCAAGAATCACTCTAATGATTTTTAGATCCTCAATAACATTTCTCTTTCTCCTCATTCTTTCAAGAGCCAACAATTTGTTTTAACATTCTCAAAACAACAAATTCAAGAGACATATGCACTGTTCAAGCATTCATTCAGAAAACAAAAAGTATTGTCACCACATCAAACTAATTCAACTAGTTTCAATGATAAATTTTGAAATCCTGTACTTTTTGTTCTTTTGTGATTAAAGCATTTTTCATTTAAGAGAGGTGATGGATTCATAGGACATTCATATCTTTAAGGCATAAAAGTTCAATTTTATTAATTATGAATAAAAACAAAACTCAATAAAAAAAATGAAAAACAGAGGCTCCTAATGATAGAAGTTTTCACAGAGTTAGGACTCAACAACCTTGATTTTGAGAAGTGGATGCTCCCTCAACTTGAGATGAGAGCTTTTGGCGTTTCTTGGAGTTCACGCCCCTTGTCCTTCCATTGACTTCTTGGTGATTAGATGTTCAATAGGTATGAATTCATCTGCTTCCATCTTCACTCCAGCCTCTTTACAGAGCAAGGAGATCAGGCTTGGATAAGCCAATTTGGTTACAGTGGAATTCTTATTTGCAATTGTGTAAATCTCACAAGCAATCACATGATGAACCTCCACTTCTTTTCCAAGCATAATGCAATGAATCATCACTGCTCTTTTGATGGTGACCTCAGAACGGTTGCTAGTGGGCAATATGGAACGCCCAATAAAGTCTAGCCAACCTCTTGCAATTGGCTTGAGGTCTCCCCTCTTGAGTTGGTTTGGGACACCCTTTGAATTGGTTATCCACTTAGTCTCAGGGAGGCAAATGTCCTCTAGAACTTGATCCAACCCTTTATCTACTCTCACCATCCTCCTATTGAAGGAGTCAGGATCATCTTGTAGTTGAGGTAGTTTGAAGATTTCTCTTATTTTGTCCAGATGAAAGTACATAACTTTCCCTCTGACCATGGTTCTGTAGGTATGGTAAGCAGTTCCAGTCATTCTCTGCTTATCTGTCAACCACAGATTAGAGTAGAATTCCTGAACCATGTTCCTTCCAACCTTTATTTCAGGATTGGTCAGAACTTCCCATCCTCTGTTTCGAATTTGCTCTTGGATCTCCGGATATTCATCTTCTTTCAGATCAAATTTGACTTCCGGGATCACTGACCTCAGACCCATTATTTTGTGATAATGGTCTTCATGTTCTTTGGTTAAGAACTTCTCTTGATTCCAAAGATTCTTTGGATTAGTCTCTTTCTTTCCTCTTGAGTTAGTTTGTTTTCCCTTGGGAGCCATGATCTTGATAGATCTTGGCCTAGTGATCACAGAAAAGCACACCAAACTTAGAGGTTTTGCTTGTCCTCAAGCAAAAAGAAAAGAAAGAAGAGAAGAGAGAGAGAGAGGAAGAGGAAATTCGAATGGTGTGAGGAATGAGGGGTGAGAAACGTTCATTTATAGAGTGGGGGGAGGAGAATTTCGAAAACAAAAGAGAGATTTGAAAGGAGATTTGAGAAGACATGGAAAGAAATTGAGAAAAGGGTGAGTTTTTGAAGAAGATTTGGGATTAATTTGAAATAGATTTGAAGAATGGTTTTGATTTGTGAAGATTTGAAAGTGAATGATGAAAGGTTGAAGTGCATTTATGTAGAAGAGTATGGGTAAAAAGAGGAAAGTTTGAAAAAAATTGAGTTGAAAACAAAAGTGTGGTCCCCCCACCTTTCTGGCGTTAAACGCCCAGAATGGCACCCATTCTGGCGTTTAACGCCCATATGGCACCCCTTTTGGGCGTTTAACGCCCAGCCAGGTGCCCTGGCTGGCGTTAAACGCCAGAAAACCTTCCTCACTGGGCGTTTTTCTGAACGCCCAGTGATGCTGCACACCTGGCGTTAAATGCCCAGAATGGTGCCCATTCTGGCGTTTAACGCCCAAAATGGCACCATTCCTGGCGTTAAACGCCCAGAATGGTACCCATTCTGGCGTTTAACGCCCAAAATGCCCCTTACTGGCGTTTTTTCGCCAGTAAGCTCATTTTCTCTGCTTTTTGAGCTGAATCCTTCTGTAACTCTGTGAATTCCTTCATTTTTGATATTTGCCTCTGTAGGAACTAATCATATAACCTCCTAATGACTGGGTTGCCTCCCAGCAAGCGCTTCTTTACTGTCTTTAGCTGGACTTTCACTGAGAATCACTCAAGTCTCAGTTTTGAGCATTCCTGCTCAAAATTTCCTTCAAGATAGTGCTTGATTCTCTGTCCATTAACAATGAACTTCTTGTCAGAATCAATATCCTGAAGCTCAACATATCCATATGGTGACACTCCTGTAATCACATACGGACCCCTCCAACGGGATTTGAGTTTTCCTGGAAACAGTTTGAGCCTAGAGTTGAAGAGCAGAACTTTTTGTCCTGGCTCAAAGACTCTGGTTGACAACTTCTTGTCATGCCATTTCTTTGCCTTTTCCTTATAAATTTTTGCATTTTCAAAGGCATTGAGTCTGAACTCCTCTAGCTCATTTAGCTGGAGCAGTCTTTTTTCACCAGCTAACTGTGCATCCATGTTTAGGAATCTGGTTGCCCAGTAGGCTTTATGTTCCAGTTCCACAGGCAAATGGCAGGCCTTCCCATACACCAGTTGGTATGGAGAGGTTCCTATAGGGGTCTTGAATGCTGTTCTGTATGCCCACAGAGCATCATCCAAGCTCTTTGCCCAATCCTTTCTTCGGGCCATCACAGTCCGTTCCAGGATTCTCTTTAGCTCTCTGTTAGAGACCTCAGCTTGCCCATTTGTCTGTGGATGATACGGAGTTGCCACTTTGTGGCTAATTCCATATCTAACCATAGGAAGGTGTAGCTGTTTATTGCAGAAATGAGTGCCCCCATCACTGATTAGCACTCTGGGAACGCCAAATCTGCTGAAAATATTTTTCTGGAGGAATTTCAGTACGGTCTTAGTATCATTGGTGGTTGTAGCAATCGCTTCTACCCACTTAGATACATAGTCCACTGCCACCAGAATGTAAGTGTTTGAGTATGATGGTGGGAATGGCCCCATGAAGTCAATTCCCCATACATCAAACAACTCTATCTCTAATATCCCTTGTTGAGGCATGGCATATCCATGAGGCAGGTTACCAGCTCTTTGGCAACTGTCACAGTTACGCACAAACTCTCGGGAATCTTTATAGAGAGTAGGCCAGTAGAAGCCACATTGGAGGACTTTAGTGGCTGTTCGCTCACTTCCAAAATGTCCTCCATACTGTGATCCATGGCAGTGCCATAGGATCCTTTGTGCTTCTTCTCTGGGTACACACCTGCGGATCACTCCGTCAGCACATCTCTTAAAGAGATATGGTTCATCCCAGAGGTAGTACTTGGCATCTGAAATTAATTTCTTTCTCTGCATGTAACTGTACTCTTTGGGTATGAACCTCACGGCTTTAAAATTTGCAATATCTGCAAACCATGGAGCTTCCTGAATGGCAAATAGTTGCTCATCTGGGAAAGTCTCTGAGATCTCAGTAGAAGGGAGGGACGCCCCAGCTACTGGTTCTATTCGGGACAGATGATCTGCTACTTGGTTCTCTGTCCCTTTTCTGTCTCTTATTTCTATATCAAACTCTTGCAGAAGCAACACCCATCTAATGAGCCTGGGTTTTGAATCCTGCTTTGTGAGTAGATATTTAAGAGCAGCATGGTCAGTGTACACAACCACTTTGGATCCCACTAAATAGGATCTGAACTTGTCAATGGCATAAACCACTGCAAGTAACTCTTTTTCTGTTGTTGTGTAGTTCTTCTGTGCGTCATTTAGAACACGGCTGGCATAGTAAATGACGTGCAGAAGCTTGTTATGCCTCTGTCCCAACACTGCACCAATGGCATGGTCACTGGCATCACACATTAGTTCAAATGGCAATGTCCAATCTGGTGCAGAGATAATTGGTGCTGTGACCAACTTAGCTTTTAGGGTCTCAAATGCCTGCAGACACTGTGTGTCAAACACAAATGGTGTGTCAGCAGCTAGCAGGTTACTCAGAGGTTTTGCAATTTTCGAAAAATCCTTTATAAACCTTCTGTAGAATCCTGCATGCCCAAGAAAGCTTCTGATTGCCCTAACATTGGCAGGTGGTGGTAATTTTTCAATTACCTCTACCTTTGCCTTATCCACCTCTATTCCCTTGCTTGAAATTTTGTGCCCAAGGACAATTCCTTCAGTCACCATAAAGTGACATTTCTCCCAGTTTAAAACCAGGTTAGTCTCTTGGCACCTTTTCAAGACAAGTGCTAGGTGATTAAGACAGGAGCTAAATGAGTCTCCATATACTGAAAAGTCATCCATGAAGACTTCCAGAAATTTCTCTACCATATCTGAGAAGATAGAGAGCATGCACCTCTGAAAGGTTGCAGGTGCATTGCACAGACCAAAAGGCATTCTCCTATAGGCAAACACGCCTGAAGGGCAGGTGAATGCTGTTTTCTCTTGGTCCTGGGGGTCTACTGCAATTTGGTTGTAGCCTGAATAGCCATCCAAAAAGCAGTAATAATCATGGCCAGCTAGTCTTTCTAGCATTTGGTCTATGAATGGTAAAGGAAAATGATCCTTTCTGGTGGCTGTATTGAGCCTTCTGTAGTCAATACACATGCGCCACCCTGTGACTGTCCTTGTAGGAACCAGTTCATTTTTTTCATTATGAACCACTGTCATGCCTCCCTTTTTGGGAACAACTTGGACAGGGCTCACCCAGGGGCTATCAGAAATAGGATAAATAATCCCAGCCTCTAGTAATTTAGTGACCTCTTTCTGCACCACCTCCTTCATGGCAGGATTTAGCCTCCTCTGTGGTTGGACCACTGGTTTGGCATTATCCTCCAACAGGATCTTGTGCATGCATCTAGCTGCGCTAATGCCCTTAAGATCACTTATGGACCACCCAAGAGCTGTCTTGTGTGTCCTTAGCACTTGGATCAGTGCTTCCTCTTCCTGTGGATTTAAAGCAGAGCTTATAATCACTGGAAAAGTGTCACCCTCTCCCAGAAATGCATATTTCAGGGATGATGGTAGTGGTTTGAGTTCAGGCTTGGGAGGCTTATCCTCCTCCTGAGGAATTTTCGAAAATTCCTTTGCCTCCTCTAGTTCTTCTTGATCAGGTTGAGCATCTCTGAAGATGTCCTCAAGCTCTGATTCTAGGCTCTCAGCCATATTGATCTCTTCTACCAGAGAGTCAATGATGTCAGCGCCCATGCAATCATTTGGTGTGTCTGGATGCTGCATAGCTTTTACAGCATTCAACTTGAACTCATCCTCATTGACCCTCAAGGTTACTTCCCCTTTTTGTACATCAATGAGAGTTCGTCCAGTTGCTAGAAAGGGTCTTCCTAGAATAAGAGTTGCACTCTTGTGCTCCTCCATTTCCAGCACCACAAAGTCAGTTGGAAAGGCAAATGGCCCAACCTTGACAATCATGTCCTCAATTATGCCTGATGGGTATTTAATAGAGCCATCAGCAAGTTGGAGGCATATCCGGGTTGGTTTGACTTCTCCAGTCAACCCAAGCTTTCTGATAGTGGATGCAGGTATTAGATTGATGCTTGCTCCGAGATCACATAGGGCTGTCTTAGTGCAAGCACCTTCTAATGTGCATGGTATCATAAAGCTTCCTGGATCTTGAAGCTTTTCTGGTAAGCTCTTTAATATGACTGCACTGCATTCTTCAGTGAGAAACACTTTTTCAGTTTCTCTCCAATCCTTCTTATGACTTAAGATCTCTTTCATGAACTTAGCATAAGAAGGTATTTGCTCAAGTGCCTCTGCAAACGGAATCTTTATTTCAAGAGTCCTTAGATAGTCTGCAAAGCGGGCAAATTGCTTATCCTGTTCCGCTTGGCGGAGTTTTTGAGGATAAGGCATCTTGGCTTTATATTCTTCAACCTTAGATGCTGCAGGTTTATTCCTTACAGAAGTGGTTGAAGAAGCCTTGTTAGAGGGATTACTGTCAGCACTCTCAGGTGTCTGATCTTCCCTTGGCGTTTGAACGCCAGGAATGGGTGAAGTTTGGGCGTTAAACGCCAACTTCTCTCCCTTTTCTGGCGTTTGAACGCCAGAACTGGGTAAGGAATGGGCGTTTAACGCCAGCTTTCCTTCCCTTTCTGGCGTTTGAACGCCAATAGCATTCCTCTCTGGGCTCTTACTGTCCTCAGAGGGATTTTGAACAGTGGTGTGGTTGTCCTCTGTCAATTGTTCCTTGTTTGGCTTTTTACTCTTTTGAGCAGTGTTACTCAGGGTCTTCCCACTCCTCAATTGAACTGCTTGACATTCCTCTGTTATCTGTTTAGATATTTGCTGTTTTGCTTGATTTAACTGCAGTTCTATGCTCTTGTTAGCAACTTTAGTTTCATTGAGCATCTCTTTAAAATCTGCTAACTGTTCTGTCATCAGGAGCAATTGTTGATTAAGCTCAATTATCTGTTCTTGAGGACTAGGGTCAGTGGCTACTGTCATGACTTCCTCTTTTGGAGAGAACTCATTGCTAGAGTACAAATATTGGTTTCTAGCAACAGTGTCTATAAGCTCTTGAGCTTCTTCAATTGTCTTCCTCATGTGTATAGATCCACCAGCTGAGTGGTCTAAAGACATCTGAGCTTTTTCTGTAAGCCCATAGTAGAAAATGTCTAACTGTACCCACTCTGAAAACATTTCAGAGGGACATTTTCTTAACATACCTCTATACCTCTCCCAGGCATTATAAAGGGATTCATTATCCTCTTGTTTAAAGCCTTGGATGTCCAGCCTTAGCTGTGTCATCCTCTTTGGAGGGTAAAAATGATTCAGGAATTTGTCTGACAACTGTTTCCATGTCTTTATGCTTGCTGTAGGTTGGTTATTCAACCACCTCTTAGCTTGATCTTTCACAGCAAATGGAAACAGTAATAGTCTGTAGACATCCTGATCCACCTCTTTATCATGTATTGTGTCAGCAATTTGTAAAAATTGTGCCAGAAACTCAGTAGGTTCTTCCTGTGGAAGACCGGAATACTGGCAATTTTGCTGCACTATGATAATGAGTTGAGGATTTAGTTCAAAGCTGCTTGCTTTGATGGGAGGTGTACAGATGCTACTCCCATATGCAGCTGTAATGGGGTTAGCATATGACCCCAGAGTCCTTTTGGACTGATTGATCCCACTTAAGTCCATGATGGACAAAAGGGAAATGATAATGATTGCAAAGAGATAAATTTTGTTTTTTTTTTTTTTTTGAATTTACGAAAAAAAAAGAATAAAACAAAATAAAATTAAAATAAAAATTCGAAAATCAAAAAGAAAATAAGATCAAAGCAAATTGAGAACTGAATCAATTAGTTAATTAAAAAGATTTTGAAAATAGCAATTAGAAAGATATGATTGAAAAATTTTTATGAAAAAGATTTGATTTTTGAAAAGAGGAAAGAGAAAAACACAAAAAGACACCACACTTAAAATTTTAGAAAATCAAACTCAAATTTTTCGAAAAATTTTTAAGGGAAGAACACAAAGAGGACACCAAACTTAGAATTTTTATGAATCAAAAAGGACTAAGAACATGCAAAAATCGAAAATTAAAAGAAAGGCAAAAGCATGCAATTGACACCAAACTTAGAATATGAAACTAGACTCAACTAAAAGACTCTAAACCAACAAAAGTAAAACAGTCCTAATCTAAGCAACAAGATAAGCCGTCAGTTGTCCAAACTCAACAATCCCCGGCAACGGCGCCAAAAACTTGGTGCACGAAATTGCAATCACACTTTTGCAATCCCGCACAACTAACCAGCAAGTGTACTGGGTCGTCCAAGTAATACCTTGCGTGAGCAAGGGTCGATCCCACAGAGATTGTCGGCTTGAAGCAAGCTATGGTTATCTTGTAAATCTTAGTCAGGATATCAGAAATTATCAGGATTGATTGTGAAAAGCAAAAGAACATGAAATGATTACTTGTTTTGCAGTAATGGAGAATAGGTTGAGGTTTGGAGATGCTCCATCTTCTGAATCTCTGCTTTCCTACTGTCTTCTTCTTCAGTCACGCAAGTCTCCTTCCATGGCAAGCTGTATGTAGGGTTTCACCGTTGTCAATGGCTACCTCCCATCCTCTCATTGGAACGATTCCTAATGCCCTGTCACGGCACGGCATTCCATCTGTTGGTTCTCAATCAGGCCGGAATAGAATCCAGTGATTCTTTTGCGTCTGTCACTAACGCCCCGCCTTCAGGAGATTGAAGCACGTCACAGTCATTCAATCATTGAATCCTACTCAGAATACCACAGACAAGGTTTAGACCTTCCGGATTCTCTTGAATGCCGCCATCAGTCTAGCTTATACCACGAAGATTCCGATTAAAGAACCCAAGAGATAACTACTTAATCTAAGGTAGAACGGAGGTGGTTGTCAGTCACACGTTCATGGTTGAGAATGATGATGATTGTCACGGATCATCACATTCATCCGGATTAAGAACAAGTATTATCTTGGAATGGAAGCAAGCATGATTGAATGAGAAACAGTAGTAATTGCATTAATCCATCAAGACACAGCAGAGCTCCTCACCCCCAACCATGGGGTTTAGAGACTCATGCTATGGAAGAAAACGTGTAAAATGTCATAAGGTCATCAAAAGGTTGCATAGGGTACTGATACAATGTCAAAAGATCCTATAAATAGTAAACTAGTGTCCTAAGGTTTACAGAAATGAGTAAATGACAGAAAAATCCACTTCCGGGCCCACTTGGTGTGTGCTTGGGCTGAGCAATGAAGGAATTTCGTGTAGAGAATTTTTCTGGAGTTAAACGCCAGTTCTCATGCCAGTTTGGGCGTTTAACTCCAAATTTTATGCCAGTTCCGGCGTTTAACGCCGGAATTTCTGTAGGTGACTTTGAGCGCCGGTTTGGGCCATCAAATCTTGGGCAAAGTATGGACTATTATATATTGCTGGAAAGCCCAGGATGTCTACTTTCCAACGCCGTTGAGAGCGCGCCAATTGGGCTTCTGTAGCTCCAGAAAATCCGCTTCGAGTGCAGGGAGGTCAGAATCCAACAGCATCTGCAGTCCTTTTTGGTCTCGGAATCAGATTTTTGCTCAGGACCCTCAATTTCAGCCAGAAAATACCTGAAATCACAGAAAAACACACAAACTCATAGTAAAGTCCAGAAAAGTGAATTTTAACTAAAAACTAATAAAAATATACTAAAAACTAACTAAATCATACTAAAAACATACTTAAAACAATGCCAAAAAGCATACAAATTATCCGCTCATCAGGCCACCACAAAGGGAGAGAAAAAGCTTCTTAATGGGGAGACAAACAAGTTCATCTGCTCAGTCTTTGGAGAAAAGCATCAGTTGAAGCAACCCGTCCACCTGCACATCTTAGCATGCACCGAGGACGGTGCAATCTTTAAGTGTGGGGAGGTCGATACCGATCTCCATGGGTCAGTTATTCTCATTTCAACACCAATGTCTTACTTTCTTTATTTGTTCATTGTTGCATTCGCATGTTTGTTTGATTTTGTGTATATTTTACCACTTGGTTGAAGTAATATTTTCTTTTTCAAGAAACCTTTTATAGTATTTTACTAATTTGAATAAAACTTTTTGAAAAACTTGTATGAAGAAATATTATTTTGGAACATGGTTTAGAGCTCGAACACACAAAACCAGTGAGATTTTGAGCTTATTTGATTGGTTGCATTTTATCAACCAATATTTTATTTTTGGTGTGTGTTATTCTCTCTAAAATTGTGATCTTTGTCTTGCTTGATTCTATATTTCCATTGTTTGATGTATGCATACACTCATATGATTGAGGCCTTAGTTCACTGAGCTTACATACCCATATGGCCTTACCCTTTCATTATCATTTGCAAACCAATGTTGAGCCTATTTTACCCCTTTGTTCCTTACTTTAGCTCATCACTAACTCTAAGCGGAAAATAATAATGTTCTTAATTTGAATCCTTGATTAGCTTAGACTAGTGAAAGTGCTCATGAATTAAGTGTGGGGAAAGTGGGTTTGGAAACGTTTGGTTTGGGAATTGAATGTGTTAGACTTTCTGTGAAAATGCGAAAAATGTTAAGAACATGTTTATGCATTCAATACCTTAATCATATGCATTGAAAAAAAATTATTAAGAAAAGAAAAAAAGAGCAGAAAAATAAAAAGGGGACAAAATGCCCCAAAGTAAATGGTGATAGCAATGCACATGTATTGTACTCAAAACTTGGAATGCATAAATATGTAGTAAACGCAGTTAATGGGTAGTTATTGATTTTATATTATGATTACATGGATTGTCCTAAGTTAGGTGAAAAGTTTAAGTTAATTAAGGATTCAGATTTTAGTCCACTTGACCAAATACAATCCTACCTTGACCTTAACCCCATTACAACCCTTAAAAGACCTCTTGATATGTGTATCTGTGCATTAATTTTTGTTGATTGTTAGATGAAGAGCAAGCTATAGAAAGCAAGATTAGTAGAGAATTGAGAGAATTGACCCTAGACACTTGAGAGTTAGAATGATATACACTACCAGTAAGGGTTCAGTGCTTAATTCTATGTTCCCTGCTTTCATGAGCTATCTTCTTTTTGCAAGTTATTTGTATTGTATTTTGTGAATTGAATTAGTAAAATCTAGTTCATATTTGTTCTTGAA
This sequence comes from Arachis hypogaea, assembly GCF_003086295.3. Classification (NCBI taxonomy): domain Eukaryota; kingdom Viridiplantae; phylum Streptophyta; class Magnoliopsida; order Fabales; family Fabaceae; genus Arachis; species Arachis hypogaea. The sequence goes on along the minus strand of NC_092045.1, from coordinate 104,231,201 downwards.
AGATTTATTTACTTTTTCACCAAGTAGGTAGAATCATTTTAGCATGTAGTTGCATTCACATAGATAGGTTGCATTTCATACATTCTATCATTCCTCTTCACTCCCTTATAGCTTCTCTTGAGCTTAGCATGAGGACATGCTAATGTTTAAGTGTGGGGAGATTGATAAACCACTATTTTATGGTTTATCTTGTGCTCAATTGAGTAGATTTTATCAACCTTTCATACACTTATTCATACTAATTGCATGAGTTTACGTTTTCCTTCCGGATTTTGTGTTATAATTGAATACATGCTTCTTTAGCCTTATATTCGCTAATATTAATCCTCTCTTATTACCATTAGATGACGTGATATGTGTGTTAAGTGATTTCAGGGAATACAGGGCATGAATGGCTTAGAGGATGGAAAGGAAGCATGCAAAAGTGGAAGGAATACAAGAAGTTGACGAAATTGCTAAGTTGTCCAGCCTGACCTCTTCGCACTCAAACGGTCATAACTTGAGCTACAGAAGTCCAAATGAGATGGTTCTAGTTGCGTTGGAAAGCTAACATCCGGAGCTTCGCAACGATATATAATTTGACATAGCTGCCCCGAAGTTGGGTGACGCGAACGCGTGAATGACGCGCCTGCGTCGCATCTGCAAAATCTCAATCCACGCAAACGCGTGGATGACGCCTCCGCGTCACTTTGCCGCGACCTGTACGAACCAGATTTCCCAATTAGCAATTTCTGGGCTGTTTTTTACCTAGTTTTCGGCCCAGAAAACACAGATTATAGGCTATAAAGTGGGGGAATCCATTAATTCATCATCATACATTCATTCATATTTCACTTTTCACAATTTAGATGTAGTTTTTAGAGAGAGAGGTTCTCTCCTCTCTCTTAGGTTTTAGGATTAGGATTTCTTTTAGTCATTATGATTGTTTCTTCGTACCAGGTTCAATAATTTATGTTTCTTTTCTATTTTTGTTTACTCTGAAGCTTTTATTTGTATTTGATTTATGTTGCCCAATTGGCTTATGAACTTTTTCATGTTAGAATTGACATCTCCATTCAATATAATTTGAGGTATTCCAGATAATTATAATTTTAATTTAGCTTTCTATATTCTTGGTTCTGGTTGATTAATTGGTAACTCTTGAGTTGTCAAACTCATCGTGATTGATAATTGTTATCTTTGCTGATTAATTTAGATTCCTATAACTCTAGTCTTTCCTTAAGGAGTTGACTAGGACTTTAGGTGTTAAATTAATTTGCCCACTTAACTGACCTTCATAGTTAGAGGTTGACTTAGTGAGAGCAAAAGTATAATTCTCATCACCATTGATAAGGATAACTAGGATAGAACTTCCAGTTTTCATACCTTGCCAAGATATTTTCTTAGTTATCAATTTATTAATTCCTGCAATTTATTTCTCTTGTTCAAAACCTTTTCAAAACCCAAAAACACTGTTTTGCTTAACCAATAATAATTCATACTTTCCTGCAATTCCTTGAGAAGACGACCCGAGGTTTAAATACTTCGGTTTATAAATTTTATTGGGTTTGTTACTTGTGACAACCAAAACGTTTGCAAGAAAGGTTGATTGCTTGGTTTAGAAAATATACTTGCAACGAGAATTTATTATAACTTCTAAACCATCAATCTTCAGTTTTTCACGCTCGTTTCTGCCAAAATAAAGAAGAGAAAGGTTTGGGTTCATTTTAATTGCTGGGCCGGTTGGGCTTACAGGTTCGGTTTGGAACCAGTTCAACCGGTTCGATCCATTCGGTCCAATCTTGGACCGGTTTTTCGAAATTAGTGTCAAAGTTCTCATTTTGATGACATCTATTCTAATTTAATATAATATTTGCATTTCCAATCTTTCTTATTAAAGACTAATCTATTGACTAATTATTTACTAATTTAACGGGGTTACACAAAACAAATAAAAAATAATAATATAATAACTACTTGGAGAAGGAGGAAGAAGAGAAGAAATACAAAAAAAAAAACGCAACAACAAGCAACAATAATAAAAGAACAACGATGAGAAGAAAACACACGAAGAAAAGGAAGGAACGTGAAGAAGAAGAAATGTGTAATTCACGCGCAGATTCTGTAAGTAATTTTGTTAGATTTGGGCCAAGATGATTGGATTTAGTTGACAAAAATATTTGGATGTATAGCAAAATTGTTTTATCAATGCTAAAATAATTCAGGTGCATTTTTAATAGTTTACTTAATATTTTTGTCTAAATTACTTGTTAGCAGACAAAGTTTTTTATTATCTCAAAAACAAATTACTAAAAATATATCCAAATTATTTTGGCACCGACAAAAATGTTCCTAAATTTTATTATTAACTAAAATATTTTCAAATCATTTAAAAAACGTGATAAAAATTTACAATCGTGAACTAAGGTATTTTACACTAACAGAAAAGAGTGATGCGATAAGAACTTCGTATGTAGTAAATGAAATTTTGACATTAGCAAGTGAGCCACGTTTCTTTTTCCTTAACAGAATAGATCTTTAATCACGAATAAATATTTTTATCCAAAAATATTATTTGACACTAAAATTAGTCACTACAAATAGCCATCAATATATTTTTATATAAATATATGTGTGATTTAATTTATTTTCAATATGTATTTATATTCTAACATGTATTTTATATTGGAAATTAATTTTAGTATACATATAACATTGTCTAATTTTGTTATAGACATTTTTATCAACATCAAGATAATTCAAATGTATTTTTAATAATTTACCGTAATCTTAATTAATCTTATCTTTATAATTTTATTATATATAAAATAATAATAATAAATAGAAATCATATTCTATTAATAAATTATCTTAAGTTTAATAAAGCAATAACTTTTTTCCTTAAATGCCCAATTAACAATCTAAATTAAAATTTTGAATAATACGAAAATTTCTATCATTACAAATATTTTGAGGCCCAAGAATTCTAGTCACTGGTCAATAGTGAGTAGTAGCTACCGGAACTCACTCTCACTCTCACTCCCTGGTGCTTAGATGCCCGAAAAGACGGATTTGTCCTCACCTGTTTCTTTACAAGTTACACTTTGTTTGGTTAAGAATTTGAAAGGAAAGAAAATGAAAAAGAAGAAAATTGATGGAAAAATTAGTTTTTCATTATTTGGATGAAGAAAGAAAATAAATGAAAAATGTAAAAGTACCTGTGGAGTCCATGTTAAAATTTTCTCTCCAAAATTGAGAAGAAAACTTAGATTGAAGCAGAAAAATGGATAAAATTACAAATTTGTCATTATAACATTATTATATTATAATTTATAAAGGATATTAATGTAATTTTATTTAGGTATGATTTTTTCTCTTTTTATTTTTCTTTCTATCCAAACAAAAGAAAATTTTCTTTCTTTTCATTTTCTCTTCATCCAAACAACATGAAAAAAAATTTAATTTTTCTTTTTATTTTTTTTCCTCTCATTTTCTTTCCACCCATTTTCTTTCCATTGATTTTCAATTTTGCATCCAAACAAAGCGTTAGTGTTGCTAACTGAAATTGCAGCACGCTAACTTGTCTTCTCTTCACCATCTTGGCATCTTTTTCCAAAAAAATAAATCGAATAAAAAAGGGGATTTGGTAACTTTTGATGGACATGGTGGTGATGCATGGTCGGGTAGTAAAGGTTGAAGCTGTGGAGGGAGACTTGCAGTGGTTCTGATTTCTGTTCGTAATACTCTGATGTCTGGAGAGAGTGAAACTGTGTCATTTCAAGCTTCTCAAACTTAGAATACCATTCAAAGGATTCTACAATCATGCTCTAAAGTAAGATCAATCCCTTCTAAACCTCTAACCTTTTTTCCTTTCATCTTTTTCCCTTTTCTTTGTTATTTAGTTAATTTGATTTGGTTTCAATTTAATGCTTGCATCATTTCTAATCTCGAATGAAATTAACAACTTTGATCAAGCTTAACACTTTGTTTTTGTTCATTTTTGTTTAATCAAGCTAGAGCATAGATGAAGTAAGCAATTAAATTTATGAATCAAGAAAAAGAAAAGCTTTATAATGCGTTATTAGTTCATTAGATTTTAATGATTTTAGCATAGACCTAGTTTACTACTACAGCATAGGATTATGAGATACATTAGCTGAACTCACATAGTGGAAGAAGAATTTGTTATTCTTATAGTTGTTATGGTTGGTAGAGCAATAAATGAAAAGCATGTTTGATATGCTTTGATTTTTACACTTTGTAGATATCCATGAGTCTGACAGCACAATCTCAGAGCTTGTCAAATTCTTGATTCTTTATCGGATGTCGCTCTTTCAGAATGATGCATTTGATGCTCTCACCGAGATCCATCAATTCTCTTGCCCAGGTGAGGTTAAACTTCGGCCTTTCATTCATGTTTTGCAGCTTACACGATTGCTCTGCTTCTTGTAAGCCAAAGGAGATTTAGCAGTCAGAAGCAAGGTACAGGTCAGCAAGTGAAACTGTGAAACCTGTCATAGATAACCACTCACAAAGAACTTTCTGTGCAGCATACAAAAAGTCTAGAGTTTCCCCTTGACATTGTTCAACCAGAAGCCTCTGAAGAAAAATAGTCAAGATTAGAAGGCAACAGCATGCTGAATAATGGAAGGAGCTTTAACAATAGCAGGTGATGTTAAATTATGAGCACAAAACATCTGAAGCTGCTGCATTTGGTAAACATTTAAAAGGACCCCATCTTCCATCAGCAAATGGGCAGCAGTCAAGCTATCCTGAGAGAGTGAAAGCAGATTTCTACCACTTTGCCCATTTATCAATTGCTTCTCCAAAGAAACCAGCTCATTTAGCTCAACTCTTGCAGCAACTGAATGTGGAATATACCCATGAAGACAATCACCATCAAAATCCCCAGGCAGTGGCTTGATAGACACTGCAAAAGATATTGGTAGGACTTTAACCGAGAGAGCAATCATTGAGCATTGATGTATGGAATCACCATCACCAAGAGGCCGATAAAACAAGTCTCCTATTTGAAGCTCTTCTTTTTTGTACAGAACAACACGACTACCTTTTCTGCAGACCTTTATGACTTTCTTCCCTTTAATGACTAACTCACCAATAAAGCAATTTTTCCAAATTATGCTTGTTCACGTACTCGGAAACCTGCAGAACTTCAGCTATTTGACAAGGTATACCAATTTCACCAGGCTCAAGGTCTGGATCCCCAACTACTACTACACGGAATAAACTATCACTATGTTTTTCAAGAACCACATCTTTCATCCAGTTTAAACCAGATGAATTGCACATATTTTCAGCATTTTTCTTTTGCTGGTGTTTTATCCGGACGTAGCTGCATTTTAAAGTACAATCATAAGAAAGAAAAAAGATCACAATCTGACAAAATGCAACAAAAATAAAGGTTGAAAATCTTGCCTTACAGATCTTCAGGCAATCCAAAACACGAGAAATAAACGCGGTACCCCGGAAATTAACCAATTTCCTGAAAACATTTAACCAGGCAAAATGCTATATTAAAGACTAGAGCTCGAGTGATTATATCTGAAAGCTCATAAACATATTAAAGAACACAATGAAGAAGAAAAAGAAATATACTTACAAAAGTCAACACGTTTCTATTAGCAAATGCATGCATGACTTCTGTTACGCGATGGCAATTTGGCGTCACCGGAAGCAATTAAGACCAAGTAACTCCATTTGTGGAACAAATTTTTGAACAAAATCTCGATCAACATCTTCCAGCAAACAAAGAACCTGAAATCAAAAGGAAAATGCCAAATATCATCATCATCATCAAGTAAATAAAATCCGAATCCCAATATTGGAGTTGCATGTATCATACCCAATTGTTGTATCAATGTCCTTCGAACCTATCTTATTCACGTCGGAAAAAAAAAAAAAAAAAAAAAACCTATCTTATTTGTATATGCCAAATAATATGCTAAAATTTATAAGACACAAGTTTAAGCTTCGAAGAAGCATTTTCATTAGAGACAATAATAAATAGTTTACCTTTTAAAAATAAAAAACATCTCCTGGAAACTGAATAACATATGTGAAAGTGGGAAATGCTACCTGATAAGGAGATAAAGCCTTTCTGTTTGGTTTTATGCGACTTTCTTTTTGTTAAGAATCAAAAGGGATGAAATTCCAAAAATCTCCAGGTACTCTATGTTTCTTTGCGTTTATTTCAACAATAATCACATTTTTTCGGAAGAGATTGTTGGACGAAACTCTGAATTTCATTTTTGGATAACTATTTCCCTGCTTGATGCACAAATATCTATAAATAATACAAAATAAAAGAACAATATAAAAGAAAACCAAAACCAAAATTGATTTTTTGTGAGGATGAAGCCACGTTAACTTACAGAACAATATTTACAACTATTAGACCATTTGGTTCCAAAGAGTAATTGAGCATCCTGTAAAAAGACACTTGAACTATCAATAGAAACAGATAACAATGAAAAAAAATACAAATTAAACCCATTCAGACCAACCCAAACAAACATTAAAAAAACATATACATATAGCTTATGGTATAATTTTTTGGAATATCTATAAAATCAACTATAGTAATATTTGGTAGAAGTAAAACATAGCTGACCTTGCTCGATAATTCTTCTCGAATAGATTTATAAGCAAGACACATTTTGTTCAAAATTTGTGCCATTTCCAATAAGAAATAAGAATGGAGTTTGGTAATGTTAAATTTAATTATTCCATAATGATCTAAAATTAAATATTAATTCTTCACTGTTTTTTCAAGTACATTTACAAATGATAATCTCTAAATAAATTGTCCAGAAATATATCCTTACCTTCACATAAATAAATGACTTTATATTAGATGTTTAGAGTATAAAATGTACGAATATACGTCTTCAACTGAATGAATGGCTTTAGAACCACAAGTGGTGCACTCATGAGTTAGGTTTGGAAGTCCCAAATCAGAACAATTAATCTGTGGACACTCTTGTATTTCTAAAATAGAGGCATTCTCCTATAAAAGTGAAATTGATTAATATTCAATAGACGATTAATAAGTGTAGATTACGCATGTCTCATTTATAAGGCAAACAATTGAAAGCTAATGCACATAAGATCAAGAATATACTTAACTATATCTTGGTCAGTTAGAAGACCAAACTTTATTCCTATTACGAATGGGAAAAGATTATCATCCATGGTGGTGCCCTCTTGTTCTGGGAGAACTAACTACTACTTCTTTTTTAAGAAAAGACTCTCTCTACAATGATGATAACTCCTATGTTTTTTTTGTCTATCGTTCACTTCGATGCAGAAACCAAAGTGCAGGAAATATAGATGAACAAAATATTAGAATTTAATTGCCAATGCACCAATGCACCATATGGGTTGGTTGGCATGAATGCAATCAGTGCAACTAAAGTAGTCTTTACTACCAAAATTAAAAAAATTCACATGCATTAGCAACATACAAACCTTCCTATTAAAGGGCAAAGTGTGAAGCATTAATAGTTATGGTTATAGTCATTAAGACAATAAAAAATGCAAATGAAAAAACAATCAAGTAATAAAAATGATGTGTACAATTATTCTATTAAATATTCCTTCAGTATAATCACTTAGTTTGTTAAGTATTTTTTCAATGGAGTCTCATCTCCTCACCTTCCTCGCTTAAAGTTTTCATCAACTTTTTCCATTCAGTCCTCATGCCAACTGTTGTAATTATCATCTTTTTCTAACTGCACTTTGGTTCCCGCAAGAAGAAAAGGTTTTTGTTCATCTATATTTACTGGTGTGTGATCATGAAACCATGTAGTACTATGATACTATATGTTAATATCAATACCTACAAAAATAACTAGAGTATATTTAAATCACTACCTTTTCTTATGAAAATGATATGCTACAAGTAACTCTTACTTATTGCATTGATACTATCTATTATAGCAAAAGAGGTAGCACATGGTTGAGTCTATTTACCAAAGCCATTGAAATGAAAAATACATGACAAAAGTTAGTGGAATTTTGTATATGTTAGGGTTAGTTTAAATCTCACTATTCACTAATTGACGTGTCAATGCGAGACAAGGAATATGAAAAAAAATAAGGTAGCTTTGTGATTTTGATTTCATCTGATATCAAAGACGATTTTTTTAGAATTTTGTAAATATTTAGTTAGTTTATAACGTAGATAAATTAATGAACACAATTCTTTTCTGATGGAATGTTCTGTCTTGAGGTTTAATTATATTTTCATTATAAAAAAGAAAGTAGAATTTTTTTGAGGAAAAAAATAAACAAATTTATCTATATGATCTCATATGTACTAATTTATTAATGAGTTGAAAGAGTTGGGCAGCGAAATAATTGAATAAAATTTTCTAATATAACACTATAGGGCACCTGCAGTCATCCGAATTCAACATATAGCATCATCATCATTTATGAATTAATAGTCTACTTTGCAATGAAAAAATTAAGGTGAATTCTATCACGTAGAAGAGAGATTCTTTCTATATGTGTAGAAATTTGTTGTCATTTTTCTAGTAAAACAAGTGTCTAGAGAGAGAGTATAACTAAAGCTATAGTGGAAGACAAAGGCTGAGGTTGGTGCAGAATGTGGACCCCACTGCAATGGATTAATTTCACATTTATTGAATGATGTAAAGTAGATTAGTTATTAATTATGAATGTTAATGATGGGCTGATTTTTATTTTTTTAATGGATTTAAGTTTCTAGGCTAGGCTAAAATTTTTTTTCTGAAATTGGGTCTTAATTGATTTTGTTTATGAAAAATATTAATATGTTAGACTTTATTTAAATATTATGAATACAAAATACATAATTATTTTTTAAAAATTTTTTATAAGGCACATTTTTAAAAGGATTCATTTTTATAACAATACTTATTATTTCATAATTTTAGAACGAATTAAATATAAAAAGAAAAAATAAAAAATAGTAATAAAATTCACCTAAATGAATCATGAAAGAATCGTATTATATCATATCCAATAATAGATAATACTCTACTTAATCTCTATATTAACTAATTCAATGTATAAAAGTGACAACATTCATTTTAAGGATAAATCACATAAATAAACTAAATGAGTTTCAAATTTACATGAATGTTTCAGTTACGTATGATTCAAATTAGTAGGTATATTAGTAAATCAAATTTATTGGAATCAATTTACTATGAAAAAACATTTTAGTGTAGACTATCTCATGTAAATCGAATCTATTGGATTTAATTTACGTAAAACGAAGTCAATAGCTTCGATTTAACAGGAGCAGGGATAAATTGAAACTATAATAATCGAACCACACTCAAGATAAATCAAATTCATGGGTTTAGATCGAATAGTTTTGACAAAAATTTGCAATAACCGCTTTGCATTTGGACATTCATATAAATTTAGAATGCATTCAGTTTGTTTATGTAATTTACCCTCATTTACACACACACATGGATCATTCTGAATTAGCATCCATTTAACATATTCTTTTTGTGATTATTTTTACATCAAAAAATTATTTATTGTCAAGCATGAATATAACTTGTTAAATAACATGATGTCATTTAGTAAAATACTCATGAAAAAAACATACATATTTTATTTTTTAGTAAAAATTATAAATTATATTCAGAAATTTCAACAACTATATTAACTAAATATATTCAAAATTTTTACCAAGGTTTTACGAAAACAACTCTAATTAAACACTAAATTCTATCATCGATTTACAATCGTTACAATACAAAAATTTTATCACATACCAAAAATATTATCAAAATAAACCTTAAACAAACCAAAATTAAATTCTAAATGCTAAAGTATTTTATTCTTGTGCACTATTATAATTTTTTTATAACGTAAATTATTTATCCTACTACAAAAATTAACCATATAACTAATAATAAAATCATAACTAATGAATGATTATACTCTAAAATATTATTAAGAATAAGATTATTGACAGTATTAGAATAAAAATAATATATGAAAAGACTAAACTAATATTTTCAAGAACACAAAAATACATCTTTCATGACAAAAAAAAGTGTCCATTTTTCATAAAAAAAATCAATCAACACTTACATCTACACAGAAAAAATTAATTAAGACCCAAACAAAAAAAATTCAAATAACCTCCAAATCTATAAGATATTATGTTTATTATTTTTGTTTTTCATAAAAAAATTCAATTTAGACCCAATTTCAGGAAAAAAAATTTGGCTTGGCCCAGAAACTTAAATCCATTAAAAAAAACAAAAACCAGCCCATCATTAACATTCATAATTAATAACTAATCTATTTTACATTATTCAATAAAGATGAAATTAATTCACTGCAGTGGGGTCCACATTCTGCACTAACCTCAGCTTTTGTCGTTTACTATAGCTTTAGTTATACTCTTTCTCTAGAAACTTATTTTACTAAAAAAATGACAACAAATTTTTACACATATAGAAGGAATTTCTCTTCTACGTGATAGAATTCACCAAAAATTAATGAATGACAAAGACGAGGAGAAACTTTTCAAAGATTCTTTTCTTCTTACAAAGAGAGTTTGCAAGTCATGGATCACCACCCATTTTATAATAAAGTCAAGGTAAAAAAATGTGTAGTTGCTATTTATCATGTATTTATAGTATCAAATTTGAATCATGATATTTAAAAGAGAGGAAGAAAAAGAGAGAGAAATTTGGATAGATATATTGGTATAGATATAGGATGAAAATATATGAAAGATTAATTAACAAAAATATATCTGTACACAAAGAAAATTTTGTTAGAAAATGTTAGCAAATTTTTAATTGATCCTATTTTGTTAGAAAATGTTAAATACACCAATTTTTTATATAATGATTCTTTTCACACAAGTGTAATAACACGTGTAATAACCCGTGTAATAACCCGTGCTATGCACACGATAAAATTGAAATTATAATTTTAAGTTGTTTTGTTAAAATTAATTTTAATTATAATCATTTGATTAATAAAAAAGTAACATGTCATGCGTTGTTTGTTTTTTCTTAATCTGGTGTTAAGTATATCAACTCTAATGTAGTTATTAATCATTTTTATTAATCTACTCTAACAGTGAGCACATGACAGCGCGATGGGTTTGTTCTTTATGTCATTGAGTGGCCACTAAGTTTGTTCACTTATTTGGGTTTACGGTTGTTTGTGAGTTTAGTTGTAACAGGTAGCAGTTAGACCTCAATTATGATGAGTTTCATGATCTGGTCAGGAGAAGAGAGAAATTGCTAGGTAGATTTATGAAAGTAGGTGAGGTAGTTAAATGGATGGGTTAGAGAGTTCTTTGCTGTGATTGTGTTTGAAATGATTGTCAGAAATTTTACGATCCTCGACCGTATTTACTATAAGTGACTCCTTCTTAAAAGTTATTCTACACACATGTGCAGTTGGAAGATAAATTCTGCTTGATTCCTCAATTACAAAATCTGAGAAGACATAAACTCTCCCTTCAGTCAATTCATTCTCAAACATCTTTGCCAAATAACTCTTGATTGAACAATGAATTTTATCGCACTGTAAAATAAATTAAATATAAAAGATATTAGCACTTATAAAGTTATTAAAGATATTTATAAACTGGACCTATCATCACTTGAAAGAATCATGAAAAATAATCAACTAACCTTATCATCCATTAGAACCATTTCTATGTAAGTCGTCCTGCTCTTGTAGAATATGGATGGGACTTTCCATAACCTTATAATTCTTTCCTTTATTTTTCAAACCTTTTGCATCACATAATCTATCGTAAGCAATATTATTGATAGAATCGTAACTAGTAGCCATTAGGCATGAAAAATATTATTGATAAAATTGATCAAATTGAAATACTAATAAAAATACTATTGATAAAAATGTACGTGCTTCATAACTTTAGAGTATAAAATGTACAGATATACATTCTCAACTGAACGAATAGCTTTAGAGCCATAAGTGGTGCACTCATGAGTTAGGTTTGAAAATTCCAAATCAGAATAATTAATCTCTGGACACACTTGTATTTCCAAAATAGAGGCATTCTCCTGTAAAGATGAATTTGATTAATATCCAATAGACGTTTAATAAGTGTAGATTACGCATGTCTCATTTATAAGGCAAACAATTGAAAGCTAATGTAGATAAGATCAAGAATATACTTAACTTTATCTTGGTCAGTTAGAAGGCCAAATTTTATTCATGTTATGCATGAAAATAGATTATCATCCATGGTGGTGCCCTCTTGCACCAGGAGAACTGACTGCTGCTTCTTTTTAAAGAATAGACCCTCTCTACAATGATGATAACTCTTGTGTCTTCTCTTGTCTTTCGTTCACTTTGGTGTAGGAACCAAAGTGCATGAAATATAGATGAACAAAATATTGGGATTTAATTGCAAATGCACTAATGCACTATATGGGTTGGTTGGCATGAATGCAATCAGTGCAACTAAAGCAATCCTTACTATCAAAATTAAAGAAATTCACATGCATCAGCAACATACAAACCTTTCTATTAAAGGGCAAAGTGTGAAGCATTAGCGGTTATGGTTATGGTCATTAAGGCAAGAAAAATTTCAAATGAAGAAACAATCAAGTAATGAAAATGATGAATAACAATTATTCACTTAAATATTCCTTCAATGCAATCACTTAGTTTGTTCAGTATTTTTCTAATGGAGTCTCCTCTCCTCACCTCACCTCTCTCGCTTAAAGTTTCCATTAACTTCTTCCATTAACTTCTTCCATTTAGTCCTCATGCCAACTGTTGTAGTTATCATCTTTTCGTGACCATCCTGCACTTTGGTTCTTGGAAGAAAAAAAAGGTTTTTGTTCATCTATATTTACTGGTGTGTGAACATGAAATCATGTAGTACTATGATACTATATGTTAATATCAATACCCTCAAAAATAACTAGAGTGCATTTAAATTACTACCTTTTCTTATAAAAATGACACGTTACAAGTAATTGTTACTTATTGCATTGATACTATCTACTGTAGCAAAAGAGGTAGTAAATGATTGAGTCTATTTACCAAAGCCATTGGAACAAAAAATACTTGACAAAAGTTGGTGGAGTTTTGTATAAGTTGGGATTAGTTTAACTCTCACTGTTCACTAATGGACGTGTCAATACAAGAAGAGGAGTATGAAAAAAATAAGATAGCTTTGTGATTTTGATTTCATCTGATATCAAAAATGATTTTTTTTAGAATTTTATAAATATCTAGTTAATTTATAATGTAGATAAATTAAAGAACACATTCATTTCTGATAGAATGTTTTGTCTTGCGCTTTAATTATAATTTCATTATCAAATAGAAAGTAGACATTTTTTAGGGAAAAAAAAGAAACAAATTTATCTATATGATATCATATATAGTTATTTATCAATGAGTTGAAAGAGTTGGACAGCGAATGAAATTGAATAAAATTCTCAAATATAACACTATAGGGTACCTGCAGTCATTAGAGTTCAACATATAGCATCATCATTATTTATGAATTAAGAGTCTACTTTACAATGAAAAAATTAATGAATAACAAGGATGAGGAGAAACTTTTCAAAGATCCTTTTCTTCTTAGAAAGAGAGTTCACAAGTCATGTACCACTACCCATTTTATAATAAAGGCAAGGTAAAAAAATGTGTAGTTGCTATCTATCATGTATTTATAGTATCAAATATGAATCATGATATTTAAAAGATAGGAAAAAAAGAGAGAGAAGTTTGGATAGATATATAGGTATAGATATAGGATGAAAATATATAAAAGATTAATTAACAATTTTGTTAGAAAATGTTAGAAAATTTTTAATTGATCCTATTTTGTTAGAAAATGTTAGATATACCAATTTTCATATAATGGTTCTTTTCACACAAGTGTAATAACCCGTGCTATGCACATGATAAAATTTAAATTATAATCTTAAGCTGTTTTATTAAAATTAATTTGATTTATAATCATTTGATTAATAGAAAAGTAACATGTTATACGTTGTTTATTTTTTCTTAATCTGGTGTTAAGTGTATCAACTCTAATGTAGTTATTAATCATTTTTATTAATCTACTCTAATGGTGAGCACGTGCGGTGTGACGGATTTGTTCTTTATGTTGTTGAGTGGTTGCTAAGTTTATTCACTTATTTGGATTTACGGTTGTTTGTGGGCGTGGTTGTAACAGGTTGCAGTTAGACCTCAATTTTGATGAGTTTCATTATCTGGTTAGGAGAAGAGGGAGATTGCTAGGTAGATTTATGAAAGTAGGTGAGGTAGTTAAATGGGTGGGTTAGGGAGTTCTTTGCTGTGATTGTGTTTGAAATGATTTTCAGAAATTTTACGATCATCGACCGTATTTACTATACGTGATTCCTTCTTAAAAGTTATTTTATACACATGTACAGTTGGAAGATAAACCCCGCTTGATTCCTCAATCACAAAAATCTAAGAAGACATAGACCCTCCGTCGATCAATTTTTTTTCAAATATCTTTGCCAAATAATTCTTGATTGAACAATGAATTTTATCACACTGTAAAACAAATTAAATATAAAAGATATTAGCACTTATAAATCTATTAAAATTATTTATAAATTGAACCTAACATCACCTGAAAGAATCAAGAAAAATAATCAACTAACCTTATCATCTGTTAGGACCATTTCTATGTAAGCCATCTTGTTCTTCTCAAATATGGATGAGACTTTTCATAACCTTATAATTCTTGCCTTTTTTTTCCAAACTTTTTCATCACATAATCTATCGTAAGCAATATTATTGATAGAATCGTAACTAGTAGCCACTAGGCATGAAAAATGCTATTGATAAAATTGATAAAATTGAAATACTAATAAAAATACTATTGATAAAAATGTACGGTTCTTCTTAGTTTTAGAGTATAAAATGTACGGATATACATCCTCAACTGAAAAAATGGCTTTAGAGCCATAAATGGTGCACTTATGAGTTAGGTTTGGAAGTCTCAAATCAGAATAATTAATCTCTGGACGCACTTCTATTTCCAAAATAGAGGAACTTTTCTGTAAAGATAAAATTGATTAATATCCAATAGACAATTAATAAGTGTAGATTACGCATGTCTCATTTATAAGGCAAACAATTGAAAGTTAATATAGATAAGATCAATAATATACTTAACTTTATTTCTGTTATTTATGGGAATAGATTATCATCCATGGTGGTGCCCTCTTGCTTCAGGAGAACTGACTGCTGCTTCCTTTTTAAGAACATGTCATCTCTACAATGATGATAACTCCTGTGTCTTCTCTTGTCTATCGTTTATTTTGGTGCAGGAACCAAAGTGTAGAAAATATAGATGAACAAAATATTGGGATTTAATTGCCAATGCACCAATGCACCATATGGGTTGGTTGGTATGAATACAATCAGTGCAACTAAAGCAGTCCTTACTGCCAAAATTAAAGAAATTCACATGCATCAACAACATACAAACCTTCCTATTAAAAGGCAAAGTGTGAAGCATTAATGGTTATGGTTATGGTTATGGTCATTAAGGCAATGAAAATTTACAAATGAACAATCAAGTAATAAAAGTGATGGGTACAATTATTCTCTTAAATATTCTTTCAGTGCAATCACTTAGTTTGTTCAGTATTTTTCCAATGGAGTCTCCTCTCCTCACCTCCCTCGCTTAAAGTTTTCATCAACTTTTTTCATTTAGTCCTCATGCCAATTGTTGCATTTATCATCTTTCTCTAATCATCCTACACTTTAGTTCCCGCAAGATGAAAAAATTTTTGTTCATCTATATTTATTGGTATCTGATCATGAAACTATGTAGTACTATGATACTATATGTTAATATTAATACCCACAAAAATAACTAGAGTGTATTTAAATCACTACCTTTTCTTATGAAAATGACACGCTATAAGTAATTTTAATTTATTGCATTGATAATATCTAGTGTAGCAAAAGAGGTAGCACATAGTTGAGTCTATTTACCAAAGTTATTGAAATGAAAAATACATGACAAAAGTTGGTAGAATTTTGTACACGTTTGGGTTAGTTTAACTCTCACTATTCACTAATGGACGTGTCAATGCGAGACAAGGAGTATGAAAAAAAAAGGTAGCTTTGTGATTTTGATATAATCTGATATTAAAGACGATTTTTTTAGAATTTTGTAAATATTTAGTTAGTTTATAATATAAATAAATTAAAGAACACATTCATTTCTGATGGGATGTTCTGTCTTGAGCTTTAATTATAATTTCATTATCAAGTAGAAAGTAGAATTTTTTTGAGAAAAAAAAGAAAAAAAATTATGTATATGATATCATATGTACTTATTTATTTATGAGATGAAAGAGTTGGGCAGCTAAAGAATAGAATAAAATTCTCCAATATAACACTATAGAGCACCTACAGTCATCAAAGTTCAACATATAGCATCATCATCATCTATGAATTAATATTCTACTTTTCAATGAAAAAATTAATGAATGACAAGGACGAGGAGAAACTTTATTTTCAAAGAACATTTTCTTCTTACTAAGAGAGTTAGAAATTCATGGACCACCACTTATTTTATAATAAAGCCAAGGTAAAAAAGTGTATAGTTGCTAGCTATCATGTATTTATAGTATCAAATATGAATCATGACATTTAAAAGAGGAGAAGAAAAAGAGAGAGAAGTTTGGATAGACATATAGGTATAGATATAGGATGAAAATATACGAAAGATTAATTAACAAAAAATATATTTGTGCATAAAGAAAATTTTGTTAGAAAATTTGTAATTGATACTATTTTGTTAGAAAATTTTAGATATACCAATTTTCATATAATGGTTCTTTTCATACTAGTGTAATAATCCGCGCTAAGCACGTGATAAAATTGAAATTATAATTTTAAACTTTTTTGTTAAAATTAATTTGAATTATAATAATTTGATTAATAAAAAAGCAACATGTCATGCGTTGTTTATTTTTTCTTAATCTAGTGCTAAGTGTATCAACTCTAATGTAGTTATTAATCATTTTTATTAATCTACTCTAATGGTAAGCACGTGACGGTGCGACGGGTTTATTCTTTATGTCGTTGAGTGGCCGCTAAATTTGTTCACTTATTTCGGTTTACGGTTGTTTGTGGGCTTGGTTGTAACAGATAGCAGTTAGACCCCAATTATGATGAGTTTCATGATCTGGTCAGTAGAAGAGATAAATTGTTAGGTAGATTTATGAATGTAGGTGAGGTAGTTAAATGGGTGGGTTAGAAAGTTCTTTGATGTGATTGTGTTTGAAAAGATTGTCAGAAATTTTACGATAATCGACCGTATTTACTATACGTGACTCCTTCTTAAAAGTTATTCTACACACATGTGCAGTTGGAACATAAATCCTGCTTGATTCCTCAATCATAAAATTTGAGAAGACATAGACCTTCCCCTCGATCAATTCATTCTCAAACATCTTTGCCAAATAACTCTGATTGATTGAGTAATGAATTTTATCACACTGTAAAACAAATTAAATATAAAAGATATTAGCATTTATAAAACTTTTAAAAATATTTATAAACTGAACCTAGCATTACTTGAAAGAATCATGAAAAATAATCAACTAACTCTCACTTTTCACTAATGGACATGTCAATGCAAGGAAAGGAGTATGAAAAAAAATAAGGTTGCTTGGTGATTTTGATTTCAGCTGGTATCAAAGACAATTTTTTTTAGAATTTTGTATATATTTAGTTAATTTATAAAGTAGATAAATTAAAGAACACATTCATTTTTGATGGCATGTTCTATCTTGAGCTTTAATTATAATTTCATTATCAAATAGAAAGTAGAAAATTTTTTTGAGAAAAAAAAATTATGTATATGATATTATATGTACTTATTTATTAATGAGATGAAAGAGTTGGGCAGTCAAAGAATTGAATAAAATTCTCCAATATAACACTATAGGGCACCTGTAGTCATCAGAGTTTAACATATAGCATCATCATCATCTATGAATTAATAGTCTACTTCGCAATGAAAAAATTAATAAATGACAAAGGCGAGGAGAAACTTTTGAAAGATCATTTTCTTCTTACTAAAAGAGTTAGCAAGTCATGGACCACCACCTATTTTATAATAAAGTCAAGGTAAAAACGTGTGTAGTTGCTATCTATCATGTATTTTAGTATTTATAGTATCAAATATGAATCATGATATTTAAAAGAGAGGAAGAAAAAGAGAGAGAAGTTTGGATAGATATATAGGTATAGATATAGGATAAAAATATATGAAATATTAATTAACAAAAAATACACCTGTATAAAAAGAAAATTTTGTTAGAAAATATTTGATATATCAATTTTCATATAATGTTTCTTTTCACACAAGTATAATAACCCGTGTAATAACCCGTGCTATGCACGTGATAAAATTAAAATTATAATTTTAAGTTGTTTTGTTAAAATTAATTTTAATTATATAATCATTTGATTAATAAAAAGTAACATGTCATGCATTGTTTTTTTTCTTAATCTGGTGTTAAGAGTATCAACGCTAATGTATTTATTAATTGTTTTTATTAATCCACTCTAATGGTGAGCACGTGACGGCGCAACAGGTGGGCGGCGATGGCGAGAAGGTGACGGCGAGATGGGTTTGTTCTTTATGTCGTTGAGTGGCCGCTAGGTTTGTTCACTTATTTGGGTTTAGGGTTGTTTGTGGGCTTCGTTGTAACAGGTAGCAGTTAGACCCCAATTATGATGAGTGTCATGATCTGGTCAGGAGAAGAGGAAAATTGCTAGGTAGATTTATGAAAATAGGTGAGGTAGTTAAATGGGTGGGTTAGGAAATTCTTTGTTGTGATTGTGTTTTAAATGATTGTCAGAAATTTTACAATTATCGACCGTATTTACTATACGTGACTCCTTAAAAGTTATTCTACATACATGTGCATTGAAACTTGGAAGATAAATCCCGCTTGATTCCTCAATCACAAAATCTGGGAAGACATAGATCCTCCCTTCGATCAATTCATTCTCAAACATTTTTGCCAAATAACTCTTGATTGAACAATGAATTTTATCACACTGTAAAACAAATTAAATATAAAACATATTAACACTTATAAAGTTATTAAAAATATTTATAAACTGGACATAGCATCACTTGAAAGAATCATGAAAAATAATTAACTAACCTTATCATCCATTAGAACTATTTCTTTGTAAGCCGTCTTGCTCTTGTCAAATATGGATGAGATTGTTCATAACCTTATAATTCTTGCCTTTATTTTTCAAACTTGTTTCATCACATAATCTATTATAAGCAATACTATTGATAGAATCGTAACTAGTAGCCATTAGGTATGAAAAATATTATTGATAAAATTTAAATACTAATAAAAATACTATTGATTAAAATGCACGTGCTTCATAGCTTTAGAGTATAAAATGTACGGATATGCATCCTCAACTGAACGAATGGCTTTAGAGCCACAAGTGGTGCACTCATGAGTTCGGTTTGGAAGTCCCAAATCAGAATAATTAATCTGTGGACGCTCTTATATTTCCAAAATAGAGGCATTCTCTTGTAAATGTGAAATTGATTAATATCTAATAGACGATTAGTAAGTGTAGATTACACATATTTCATTTATAAGGCAAACAATTGAAAGCGAATGCACATAAAATCAAGAATATATTTAACTATATCTTGGTCAGTTATAAGGCCAAACTTTATTCCTATTATGCATGGGAAGAGATTATCATTCATGGTAGTGTCCTCTTGTTCCGAAAGAACTGATTGCTACTTCCTTTTCAAGAACAATCCTCTCTACAATGATGATAACTCCAATGTTTTCTCTTGTCTTATTCACTTCGGTGTAAGAACCAAATTACAGAAAATATAGACGGCATTATTATTTTTTTCGTAATATTAAATTTTTAATATTTTTAATTCTACAAATTTTAATCTCATTTATTACACCTTATCAAATAAAATTATCTTCACATAAAATAATACAAAGTTATTTTCTCATTATATTCTAGATTTGACATTTTTTAAATTTTAATTTTTTGTAGTGATTTTTTTTATTTAAATGATTGTATTAAATAATTGTTAAAATTTTCATCTTTTGAGAATTTCTCTTTGAATTATAAAACAACAAATGTGCACTTTTATATATTATGGAATTTTCTAATTTCTTTAAATTTAAACTAAGAATATTTGTATAATTAAAAAAATTAAAAATAATTACTATATTTATTTTGTGAAATTAAAAAAATACAAATAAATATAACAAGGCAAAAAATTATTCATTATTACTCACAAATAAATATAACAACGCAATATAAATATTCATAGAGTTATACTTCAAAAAAATATTAAAGAAAAAAATATTAATTCATAAAACTTTTTTTTTAGGACTTTGAATGCCAATGTATAAACTACAAATAAAGAATGTAGGGCTACAAATCATGCTTGTTTGCCTTAATTATAAGAGACCCATTTGTTATTAGAAAATATTTTCATTATTTTGGGTCATAATATAAACAGTAAACACACATAAATACTGTTTGGCTATAATACTAACCACAAGTTAAGAAAATCTTATCAATGAATTTTAGAAGAACCACAAAATTCTTTCTCCACCATAGACAAATTCATGAATACGTTCTTGCTTCAATGAAAGTTTGAATCAGCGGTGTTGAGAGGCTGAGGAATGAGGATGCAAGGCGTAGAATTCTGGTTTGCCTGTAGCCGAAGCATTATTTTCAACAAAGTTAGTATCCACTGTAAAATTAGTAATTTTTAAGGGTTAATGTGAAACATGTGAATAATTCTAGGGCTAATATGCAAAAACAAGAAATTAAAGTTAGTCCCGCTGTAAAATTATTTTGGATTTTGCATCCGTCCCGCCAATTCTTGAAAACACAAACCCCATATTGGCGCCAAGAAAAGAAAGCCCTTCCCCCATTTCAGATTTATTCATTATTACTCTCTTCATTCCCATTCTACAAAACCCAGAACTTAAAAAGTCATAACATAACCCGAAGTCGCCATGAAGATCCGGTCGGTGAAGCTAAGGGAGGCTCACGCCAACAAGGGCGGCCGCCCTTCCTTCTGCTCCGTCCTGTGGGACCAGCAGGCTCGCCACCTCGTCACCGCTGCCTCCTCCGACATCTGCGTCGCCCTCCACGACCCCCTCCTTCCCTCCTCCACTCCCCTCAGGACCCTCCGCCACCACCGTGACGGTGTCACCGCCCTCGCTCTTAGCCCCAATTCCACTTGCCTCGCTTCCGGATCCATCGATCATTCCGTCAAGCTCTACAAATTTCCCGGTATTTTCTATCAATCTTCACTTCTTGAAGTTGGATCTGATGCAATAATTTACTTTATTGGGAAGTTCAAGTGATAAATTGCTGTTTTTCTTTAGTTTTTATCTTTATATGTATAGTTTCCTCAATTCCTGAGTATGTTGTTTACTTTTCCAATTCATTGGGAAAATTTTGTCACAATTTCTAGGCTTCAATTAGATTTGATTGGGATTGACCTATTGATACATTTTCAGCTGGAGAGTTCGAGACTAATATCACCAGGTTTACTCTTCCAATTCGTTCCTTAGCATTCAACAAATCTGGGAGCATGTTGGCAGCTGCTGGTGACGACGAAGGAATCAAGCTCATAAACACAATTGATGGCACCATAGCTAGAGTCCTCAAAGGCCACAAAGGTTCTGTTACTGGCTTAGCTTTTGACCCCAATGGCGAGTACTTAGCATCCTTGGACTCGTCTGGAACCGTTATTTTCTGGGAGCTTCACTCTGGGAGAATCCTTCATAACCTCAAAAGCATTGCTCCTGATAACGGTTTAGATGTTTCGACTATGAATGTTCTCAGCTGGAGCCCTGATGGTGAGATGTTGGCTGTTCCAGGGTTGCGAAATGATGTGGTGATATATGATAGGGACACTGCTGAAAAGTTGTTTTCTTTGAGAGGGGATCACGCACAACCTATTTGTTACTTGGGTTGGTCGCCCAATGGAAAATACATGGCTACAGCTAGTTTAGACAAGCAGGTTCTTATATGGGATGTTGATAGGAAGCAAGATATTGATAGACAAAAATTTGATGAGAGGATATGTTGCATGGCTTGGAAGCCAATTGGGAATGCCTTGGCTGTTATTGATGTTATGGGGAAGTATGGTATCTGGGAATCTGTTATCCCTTCATCTATGAAGTCTCCCACTGAAGATATACCTGAGAACAAGAAAAGTAACGGGCTTCTTTTCTTTGAAGAGGATGATGAAGAAGTAAATAGTGCAGGCGGAAGCTTGAGTGATCTTGGTGAAAATAGTAATGACGAGTCTGAGCCACCTAGCAGGAAAAGATTGCGAAAACAGTCACTGAGTGAGGAGAATTTGGATATTGATGGTATTGGTGGTGATGAGATTGATTTGTTTCCCAAGGTTGAATCTCATAAGAAACGAAACCGCTCTCAAAAGGAAAAATTGGATGATGTGAATGTGGGTTATAGAAGCACAGTTGCTACATCTAAATCAAAGATGCAGGAGGCATTTCAACCGGGATCCACTCCTGTGCAGCCGGGAAAGAGGCGCTTCTTGTGCTACAACATGCTTGGAAGCGTAACCACTGTTGAACATGATGGATACTCCCATATTGAGGTAATGCACTTGAACTACAGACTTATAATTTAAGCTCAAAGTTTCAGCCTAAATTCCCACAATCTCCATGTGCATTCTTTGTGTTGATCATTTCTTCAAGCATATTTTAATAAGTTGTAATCTTGTTACAGATTGATTTTCATGATACTGGAAGTGCTCCACGAATTCCATCAATGACTGATCATTTTGGATTTACCATGGCTGCTTTGAATGAGAGTGGAAGCGTCTTTGCAAATCCTTGCAAGGGGGAGAACAACATGAGTACTCTCATGTATCGCCCATTTAGTAGCTGGGCAAATAATAGTGAGGTTAGATTATAGGCATAATTAGTTAAAATCAGCAAGTTTACAGAAGATATTTGATTTACAAGATGTGTGATAAAACATCTCTCAACTCTAATAGTGTGTTTGTGTTAAAATTCTGTATGATATGAAAGTCTACTATATGCTCACTTTGTTTTAAATAATATAAATTGCACAGTGGTCCATGCGCTTTGAAGGGGAAGAAGTGAAGGTGGTTGCACTTGGTGATGCTTGGGTGGCTGCAGTAACTAGTTTTAACTATCTTCGCATCTTTACTGAGGGTGGTTTGCAGGTTTGTCACACATTCCTAGATAATTTAAATTCTTTTTCATGTTCAGTAACTGAAGACTGGAGGCATGATACGCACTCAATGTAAAAGGAATTATGGATTTAAAAGGGTAGACAAATAACAAAGAAATCATAGTTGTTGGTAGTTACGCTCCAGCATTTGCTTAGTTTTGAAACGTTTTCACTGCAGAGGCATGTTATTTCAATAGATGGGCCAGTGGTTACTGCATCAGGTTTCAGGGATAAGCTTGCAGTTGTTACCCATGCCTCTGCTTGCCTTCCCTCCAATGATCAGGTTGGTTTATTCTTCATGGTTGTTCTGTAAAGTGTTGCTTAAATTTATTATAGTATACTGTTACCAAGGTTATCAAACTGTCAATTAGCTTGTAAAATCCAATGCGCTTACCAGTTCAGGTCCCCGAATTGAGTTTACAAGTTTGCCTGAGCTCCACAAGTTTAGGTGAATTCTCAAGTTTGATATCGTTGCCCATAGCTCTTCATTATGCTTTATCTATTCAGTATTTTAAGAGACTGTCTTGGTGGCAGAGCATAGAACATAAAAACTTAACTAACTCTTTACAACAAAATAATATATATTTTGAAACATGCAGGTGCTAGAATTAAGAGTATTTAATCTACTTCAGGGGACCCAGCTTCTTCGGGGTCGATTGCCAATAACTCCTGGTTCTTCTCTAAGTTGGTTTGGGTTTAGTGAAGAAGGTCAATTGAGTTCCTATGATTCCAAGGTACTGGTTTTCGTTAGAAACAAATGGTAATATTTGAGACTGTTTCTCTTTGCTTATGAAAGCATCTTGTTATAATAGCTCTGATTTGTTAAGTTTCTGATGTAGGGTGTGCTAAGATTATACACAAGCCAATTTGGTGGTAGCTGGCTCCCGCTCTTCAGGTTCAATATTTGTTTTATTAATTACATATACATGTTTAATATGTTTTTATGCATGACATTTGGTGATTAATCTTGTAAATATTTCAATGCAGTGCTGCTAAGGAGAAGATTGATGAAAACTATTGGGTTGTGGGGTTGAATACAAGCAAGTTATATTGCGTAACATGCAAAAAGCCTGAAACCTTCCCACAGGTATGAGTATGGTAGCTTGATGTATTCTGTGTCTGAGTAAATCTTGTATGAGCGCAATCCTAAGAATTTATTCGTAGATACTCTACAAAAATGTTTGTGTCTACACAAGAATATCTCCACTTTTTTTTTGTGTAAATGACTAAATGGCCATTGGATTTTGACCTGCTTTTCAGGTGTTGCCAAAGCCAATCTTCAATGTACTAAATCTTTCATTTCCTCTTGCTTCCTCTGATTTGGGATCTGAAGCCCTTGAAAATGAGTTCATATTGAACAACATGCATCTGTTTGAGGTTTGTACTTATACCCTTTTCAATTTTAATGGTCATTATTCTTAGCCTTTTGTATTTGTTTCTTTATCAGTGCTTTTCAGTAGCTGAAATAGTAAATATGTAACCTGCAGATTCAGAAAAGAATAGAAGAAATGGCTAGTGCTGGCTTGGATACTAATTCACTTGATGATGAAGCCTTCAATTATGAAGCAGCACAAGATAGATGTATCCTTAGGCTTATAGCATCCTGCTGTTACGGTGAGTTCTTGTAACATCATGCTTGTGTTGCCATATCCGTGGCTGTCTCTCTCAAACCTGAACAGTAAAATTGAAAAAGTAGTCATCTCATGTATTTGGATGTTTCAGGTGATAAACTTGTGCGTGCGACTGAACTTGTAAAGCTTTTGACACTGGAAAAATCAATGAATGGCGCAATAAAACTTGTCACTGCTCTCAAGCTTCCAAACTTGGCTGAGAGGTTCAGCAGCATATTGGAGGTAAGCCTTCCTGTACTCTAACAACATACAGTGGAAAAGGACAATCAATATACTATGTCATCTTTACGCTGTGGTTCCTGCATTTTTTAAACAGGAAAGGCTACTCAATGAGATGAAGAACACTACAGAAACAAAACCCTTTGAAAACCATGTTGCGCCCGTCACAGCTGATGCTTCCTTTAGCAGAAGCAAGATGCCAATTCAAACTGAAGCCTCCAAAACAGTAACTATGTCATTATCACCACCAGGATTATCCGCTCCATCATTCACCAAGACAGACAAAACACAAGTAGCAAATACACGTGAAAACGCAATGTTAAAGGAAACTGTGAAGGCGAAGCATGTAGAAGATGAAACAAGTAACAAAGCAGTGAAAGTGGATGCTCCTTCTCGTTCTCATTCACATGACCAATCTATAAGGCAGTCAAATAACAAGTCAGAGGCCAGTTTGGTGAAACCAACTCGGCCTTCTAATCCATTTTTGAAGTCTTCTGTTAAGTAGAGAAATTCATCTTTTACTTTAATGAATGATAAACAATGAAGAGGGTTCAGGTAGTTTATGGTTGACAAAGTTATTACAAAAGCATAAAGTGGCAGAGAAGATTCAAAATCCTGTGTACATTACGCAGAAATCTTAGTGTAATTATTGTTTGAATTCATAATTCTTTAGGACTCTTAGATTGCATGCATAGCCTCGTTCAGCACCTGGAATATAGTTACATTTTCAAGTTGAAAGCATTTATATCCTCTTTTTCTTTTTTTGAAACTAGGGTGTTCAGTATTCACCGTCAAAACTAATAATCATCGAAGGATAAAGCTCCATTTTAGGTCAGTGCTGGCCACAAGGTTTTTCTTTCCATGCTCAATGTTGTGATTTGAAAGATTACCATTTTGTTTAGGAACTACTAGACAGATGTAACTCCTTCCAAATTCCAATTCTTGATAAGAGAGATCTCTTTTATTGAGATAGCCTCTTGTCAAGTTGATGTTTTTATGAGATCTGAAAGTTTCAGACATTGACAAACCAATATCACACTACATATACACTATATATAGACATTTAATTGCTAATTTAAGATGAAACTGGCTAAACTAGTTATAGGTAAAGATGCTAATTAAATTAAAAACTAGTTAAGCACAAACTAATCCTAAATCCTAATTCTTTATCTCTATTAGGACAAAATATTGTGTCTTGCCAATTTCCTAAACTTATTGAATTAAACTGAGACAATTATCTAACCGAACTATTTGAGTAATTAATCAGTATACTTCTTTCATAAAACAAAATACACCTTCAAACTTTAGCTTCAAACTCATACCCATAATAAGTGGCCAGAAAGTCAGAATAGCACATTTTAGAAAGTCAACTGAGTCTTCAGACAATAAGGCTCCTTATGTTAGGAACTGACTTATCTTTTTCTTTTAACTGAGATAGGAACATCATATAATAATAAACATAACAAAGACAAATTAATATTGAATAAAAAATGCAACATTGAAAAAAGAAAAAGAAAAAAGGGCTTATTTACTTTGATTAGTATATTGAATCATATGAATGGTAGTAGCCCTTTACACATAATTATAACCACAAAAACCATGGCCCAGAAACCTTGTTATGGGCATGGAAATTGATGGTTTTGAGGCCATAACCATCTTTTCAGGGTCACAAGATCCATAATTTTCCTTTTCACGATGCCTTGATTTGCATGGTGTTCACTGTGACAGCATATTCCTTGTCATGCTTCTGCATCGAAATTCAATTCTTCTTCGGCAAGTGCTTCCCATTTGGGATGGTAGTAGATCCGTTGCTGCTTTGCTCTTCAACACCTACAACAGGATCCGTATATGACCGGAAACAAGGCAACCTAAACAAGCATTTCATTAGCAAAGATCAATTTCTTGAACATTGAACATGTTCTGGTGCATAGCACATGCTTTTACCTGCTTGACTTTATAACTTCATCCCCTATTGTTATTTGCTCATCAAATATGTTGTTCCCTGCAAACAAATATATTTACTATCACCTGAAACTGGATTATTGCGCAAGTTATGGCTTATATTTCAGCATATAAAATAATAAAAGCCTTATGAAGCAAATTTGACTAGAAATGAAGCACGAAGTCTTGTCCTGTTTTTGCTTTTACCCTACCTTCAGATGAAAATGATCATACGATAACATAAACTTGGTTGGACCTTGTATAGATGATCAGTTCAAATATGAATTAAGGAACGATAAGATATTTTGATTCCTGTACAACATTACAACATGCTGCTGTTTTCATACAATACTACAGTGTTTCATCTAGTTAGTATAATAAGACATCAATAATACTTGTAATTTCTTTTTTTACTTCACTACTTTATATTCATCACAACATTATAGACAAAAACAAAAACTCTCTTAAGTTTCTTTCTTTCGTTTTTTTTTTCAAGACAAATTCTCTACTTAACTACAGGTAATTATGAATAAGCATATATACAGACGAAGTTGAGATTATGCACTGCTGGATCATATTCAAGTACAGGTTACTTATGAAGTGATCGTAAAATAAAACCACAACTTCAAACAATAGAAATTATATGAACTGCTTCAAAATAGTCAGCAGCACAAATGCACAATGGATTCTGAATGGTTAAATATTATGAATCTGTCATGGTAGTCAGTAATCTAGAAGGGAAAGCAAGTATCTCATGTTGCATGTAAAGAGAGTGATACCTCCAAATACTGTTTTCCCAGAGAAATACTTTGCCATCAAACGACGAGTGTATTCGGCATCATATTTTCTGAACCTTTCAATGCACTCTGTGCTGTCCAAATGACTGAAAATGAGGAATAGAGCACATTATCTTCATCTGAACAAAGATCTTGCAATAAACAAAAGAGGGCCTTTCAAAGCTCTATGACTTCTAAAATTTAAGGCACATATTTTCAGGGCGTTCTATGCCCCAAACAAATAAAGGGTGATGCAGAATCATCTCTGACAATATAAGTAGCACAGTGGCAAAATTGATCTCTTTTAGATAACTTCATACGGAAGGAGTTTTTGTAATCTTAGAGATCGGGCAAAGTACTAGCTCTGTAACTGGATAGATGTATGCAATCTTATCCCTACAACTATGAGAGATTGTCTCTAGGATATAAAGCTATAACCCACAACCCAAGGCAACAACCTAACCTGTCGCACTAAGGCTCACCCTCTATCTTCCAAGATAAACCATGTGAAATTTAGCCCAGCAATGTTTTCTAGTGTTGTGCATAGCTAGCTAGGTATTTCCAAAAAGTCGACGTCACCGCATAAAATAACTAAAAGTCAACATACTCATGCTCTATATTTCATCCTTGAGGTGAACTTAATTATTTAGCACAATAGCTCCTTGGACCAGAACAACTTCAAACACAGGCCATGGCAACCTCAAGCTCGGTCGGTCCCATTGTGCTAGGAAAGATCTTCCTCAAGCATATTGGAGAATCCACTTTCCCACCAACCTATCAGCCCTAAGCTTAAGGCAAGAAGCCGGGAACATAGTTCTCATCATTATAAGTCCTGTTTCCCTTGTGTTAAAGAGACACAGATCCATCCATCCATCCATTAATTCTCTTATTTATTAGGTTGGGGAGCATACTATCTTTGATTTGAGGCGAGGCATGCACATCATCTACCTCAAAGAATTACATGCAAACAAATGCAAAGAATAACAGCAAACTTCAATATTTAATATTGTCAATGATGATAAACACACACAGTCACTATACTACAAGAAGCTCGTTGGACATTCCAACAGCTTTATAACATTTTTTTTATTTTTCTTTTAAAAGAAAATTCACACTCCAAGAGATACAAAATTCAAGAATCCCCCCCGCCCCCCCAAAAAATGAATAAACTATTTACAAAGCAATTCAAGAGTAGTGGGTTAAAAAAAGAACATACTCAAGTTCATCAGGCAAGTCAAGTTTTTTCTCTTCAGTATGAGAAACCCCATTGTTTGTGGCAGATTCCACCTTCAATTCACCAACCCAAAACCCTCAGATACTTGTGGAAAAAATAATATGGAAGAGGCACGTGCATGGCACATGCGTAAAAAAGAAGCGGAGACTGACCTGGTTGCTCTTCGGAGAGTGAGGGTTGGAGTTACCGGAATCGGCGGCGGAAGGAGGCGTGCGTCTACCTGGGGAAGCTGAAGCTACGCTTGCCATTCCTCCTCCTCCTTCTGCTGCTTCTATTCTTTTTTTTGGGGGGTTAATTAATTTTGTTCCTTATTTTCGCTTTGGATAATTTGCAAGCTTCTCCCCCTTTGTGTTGAGTGTTTGACCCAATAAAATAAGACCTGATCTTTCAATTATTGAGTTCCCACTTTATTCAAAATAATGTTGAAATTCCATACAAATTATTAGTAGCAGTATATATATGTCTGCTCTCTATGGTCGAATAAAGTCTATTAGTCTAACATAGGATTCACTTGCTATTTTTCTCATATAAGAGTGTTATCATTTTTAGTACTATAAAGTGAACTTGTTGCCATAAATATTAATATTTGTTTTAAAAATTAACATGATTTATTTTTATTGTTTTTCAATTTTAATAAAATATAAAATAGTAAAAAAACTAATATATCATTAATTCAATATATATATATATATGAATTTAATTTCAATACATCATCATTAGTATAAAATAATTTTGGGTAAAATTCCAAAAATGTACTCGAATAATTTTTTTGTTAACAAAAATGTATCCGAATTTTGCTATCGATAAAAATGCCCTCAAATATTTTATAAACGCGACAAAAAATATCTAATATTAAACATATATTTTTAAAAAAATGCCTTAAAGATTGAATTTTGATGCGATTTTTTGCAAGCATGATTAGAAAAATGAGATTTTATTATTCTCAAAATTTGATGATTTTTTGCTAAGTATATATATTTTTGTGATTTTTTTAAAGTATTATTGGTTGTTGACAAAAAAAATATATACTTAGCAAAAAATACCAAATTTTAAACATAAAAATATCTCATTTTTTAACCATGCTTGCAAAAACTATATGAAAATTCAATATCTAAAGTATTTTGTGAGAATACATATTTAATGTTAGGCATTTTTGTCGCGTTTTTAAATTATTTGAGGGCATTTTTGTCGATAAAAAAATTTGAGTGTATTTTTGTTATTGACAAAATTATTCAGCTGCATTTTTTGTGGTTTACCCAATAATTTTACATGTGCTATCAATTACGTTTTACCATGTAAGAAAATATATGTAGTTAAAAGGAATTAAATTTAAATTTTTTAAATAATTATTTTAAATATTTTATTTACGAATATAGGTAATTTAGCCATAATTTATTTTTTTATGTTTTGTTATTTATCTCATTTATTGTGTAAACAACTTGATAGTGAATATATCTTGTTTACATTATAAACGATTATACTGTAAACGAGATAAGACACAAAATTCAAACATGTAAGATGGGTGCACCCGTGATACGTTACATGTTAAACGTATCTCGTTCACAGTGTAAAAAAATCGAGCACAGTGTAAACATGATACGACCACAACTAAATTATTTACATTGTAAAAGAGATAGATGACGAAAAATTCAAATAAGCTATATAAGGAGTTGCAGGTGTTGGCATTTCTCACACAACATATCAATTCTTCTTCTCCATTCTTTTAATAAATTTAGTAAAAATATCTACTGGTGAATATATCTTTATGAATGTATATCCTAATTATCACATAAGAAAAAGTAATGATGAGGTTGTATTTGAGTGTGATAATCCTATCTTTTTGCATAGTCCTCGTTGAGATTCTCTGTCTAAGTTAAAGAGCCTAATCTTGACAAGCATGGATGATAATAGGACAAAGGAGGTTGGAAGAGTTGGGTATAGATTGTTAGCACTGATCAAAAATAGAGTATTTTGATTTTGTATTTTTTGCCTCGATGGTAATGAATATGTGCGGCTAGTATTTGATGTCCATGAGAGAATCATGTCCCAATAAGTGATAGAGTTTTCTGCAGAGGTTAGTGATGTAGGAGATAGTGGTTATGGACATTTGAATTTTGTCCAAGATAACCCACCTCTTGCACCATGCCCTCTGCATTGCGCTAGTCTAATGGATAACATAAACGTGAGAATACATTGCGGACAATAATGAAATTAGTTCTACTGAGGATGAGGAGGAATTTGTACCTGAGACCCCAATAGGTGGATCAGTTCGATACCTTCTACCTGTCCCACAATCAGTTCTGGAGTTATCAATTATAGCTAGCCATTATCGCACGCTGAATCTTTGATGTGATGCATGGGAAAACTTTGTTTTTCAATATGGGAGAGATGATTACAACACAGATGACGGTGTGGAGTTTCGCATTGGTCATAGATTCAAGAGCAGAGAGGCCGTTATGTTAAATGTGAAGAATTATAACATTTGGAGGAGTGCCGAGTATAGGTTTATGGAGTCTGATTGAGTAAGGTATCATGTGCATTGTAAACAATCTGCAAATGGATATTCTTGGAGTCTACGGGTTGCATTACGATATAATCTTAGATATTTGTAAGCCACGTCTTGATGTCTCAAATAAATTTATTGTTGTTTATCATGATGATTGTCGAATAACATATAAAAATCTCATTTTAATCCCATAGGGAGGTGCGTAAGTTTCGATGATGATAAATTCATATTTTACGATTATTTTTGGCTTGAAAAGAGTGAATTTTATCAACTTTTGTGAATTTCTCTATAATTATGTTTAATTGTTAAAAATGTGATTTTTATGCTTTAAATTGTCAAATTTAATTCACTTTTATCCCATTCGATACTTTGATATGTTTGTTTGAATGATTCAAGGGTTACAAGACAATGATGGCTTGAAAGGATGAAGGAAAAACATGCAAAAGTAAAGAATTCATGAAGAAATAAAGATTGAACATTTTTTAAGTTGTGCATATGCATGGCTTGTGCATACGCATCTCTTCCAATTCGTGCGTACGTATGGCTTGTGCGTACACATGACTCGCAGTACGTGACTCACTTAAGTTAATACGTGGATCGTGATTTCAGGTCCAATTTCGCCCCAATGCAAAAGCATGAACTAAGGGGGACCGACCAAGTAGTGTAGCAAATAGTCTTAGTTTAGGTTTTTATTATGATTTAGGTGATTCTAGAGAGAGGAGCTCCAAGTTCTCTCTAGAATTCTGGGATTTTTAGAGTTATTAGTTTAATTTCTCTCTAGTTTTAGATCTTGATATTGTTTTAGTTTATTTTTCTTTATGTTTTCTTGCTCTATTATCTTAGTTCACTTAGTTTTTCTTGTTAGTTATTTTTGCTATTTTTATTTTATGAACAATTGTTAAATTCTCATTTTCATTTAATGCAATTTGATGTTTTATGTTTGATTGTTGTTTAATTGAGTTGTTATTATTGCTTTCTTGCATTTTGTAGTTATAGACTTTACTAATTCTTACAATTTAGAGTAAATAACCATTTCTGACCATGAAAGATTTGGACACTGACAAAATTGACCATGAAAAGTTGAAACTAAAGTTATACCCATATAAGATAAGTTTTGTTCGACACAAATAACCAATTATTAAATTTTTGTTCATAATTCCGTAAATACCCCTAACTTTTTATCTTCTTTTATCTCTACACCCAATCTTTAACCCTAACAATTTAATTCCATTCTCTTCTCCTCTATTTCTACCCTCCAACCTTCTCTGCCGTCACAATCTCTTTCCACCACCACTATCGCCTCCAGCCCCCTTTCTCTCACCATCGTGTTCTTTCTCTCTCTGTCTCGGATAACACTCTTTCTATCTTGAAGGGGATCAACAACTATAATACAGAAACACAGAACCCTCTTCCCTCTCTGTCTCTCCATACAAAAATCTCACATACAAATCACATACATGGTATGCAAAGTCACTTCTTTTTTCTCTCTAGTAATATTTTCTCCAATAAAATATGCCACCTTTTCTTCTTCTTCAGGGTTCTAGGTTGTGGAGCTCTAAAAAATTAATGCTCCACTTCACATACCCTTCTCTTCTCACCATTTTCATATATCTCATAATTCAAACCCCCAATTTACCATTAAAGGATCAATCTTTTCTGTTTTTTGGTATGTTTACTTCCCCCCTTTTTTATACCTATATGTTATTCGCTTATTCCTCTTTGAATTTTGAGTATATATGTTTTCGTCTCTTTTTAGATTTTTACAAAAAAGGAATTTTTTTTCAATTTAGCTTGTGTTTGGATTTTGAAACTTTTTCAATTTAGTTTGTGAGGGCTGAGGAAGGTCTTCAATAGTGTAGAAGAGGTGGTTGAAGAAGAGGGGTGAGGAAGGAAATAAAGTGGTGGTGGTGTTGGAGTTGGTGATGGTTAAAGGAAAAATGAGGTGAGGAGGATGGAGAGAATGGTGGTAGTGGAATGGGGTTGTGAGGACGGAGAAAGTTGGAGGGTAGAGGCAGAGGAGGGAGGAGGAGGGAGCTGGATTAAATTGTTAGGGTTAGAGATTGGGTGCAGAGATAAAAGAAGATAAAAAGTTAGGGTATTTATGGAATTATGAACACAAATTTAATAATTGGGTATTTTTGTCGAACAAATCTTATATGGGTATAACTTTAGTTTTAATTTTTCATGGTCAGTTTTGTCAGAGTCCAAATCTTTCATGGTCAGAAATGGTTATTTACTCTACAATTTAAGATTTTTTCTTTTATACTTTCTAAGTGTTTGATGAAATGTCTCACCTAGTTATAGAGTAGAATTTTACATTCTTGACTTGGGATTGAGGACTTGGGTGACATTGAGTCATTGATGTCTAATATTGATTGGTGATATAGGGTTGTTAATTAATTTTGTTTCCACTAATGCTAGTCTTTCACTAAGCCTAATTAGTGAGTTAGTTAGGATTTGTGGATTAAGATCAATTATGCCTATTTGACTTTCTTTCGATGGTTAGAGGTTGATTAAGTGGGATTAACTCTTCATAATCGTCATGTTTGTGGTCAATGATAAGGATAGTGATCCTTGACTTTTAACCCTTGCCAAAATCCTTTTCGCTTGAATTCTTTTCCTTTGTTTTAATTGCTCTTAGTTTAATTTCTCTTACCGTTTAGATATTGCTTGCATTTAAATTTCTTACTATTTATATTTCTTGCTATTTACATTTCTTACTACTTGTGATCAATTCCCTCTCTCGTAGCCAATGATATGCACACTCGACTGCAATTCCGTGGAAGAACGACTCGAGAATAAACTTACGGTTATTGATTTAAATTTGTGATATTTTTATTAAATTTTGATAGGGTTATTTTCTGATTTAGAACTATATCTACAACGAATCTTGAGTTTTATAAACTTGAGAATTTTTAAACCGACATCTAGCCCGCATAAGAGGACCATACATTTGTCTAGCTCCACTATGTCTCAAAACCACCGACAGTTAGACAACAACCTCATTTACAGTGTCATCAAGCCCCTCATACAGTCCAACCCATCTGTATCTATTCTTATCCTACAAAGTGCAGTTAAATAGAATTATCATTTTAAATAACATTATATAAATAACTTTATTCATTTACTATGAAATAAAAGAAAACTTTTTAACCTCTTCGAGCTCAATTGATCTAACCAAAAACACTAGCGAAAAAATCTCCCCTCAAAGTGGTCTTTATTCTTATGGGTCATACTTATCAACCTACCACCATGCGCAACAATAACAAGTTATATATAACTTTATGCAAAAATAGTATTAACTACTAAGAAAGACAACGTGAGAAGCTAATAAATGTATATCTTACGGCCAATGAAAAGGTCGGTATTTGCTTGTCAGATGGGCACTATGCTGAAAAATGATAGTATATCATGACATCAGTAGTGACATGCATCCTGCAATGTCTGTGGTGAATCGATGTGTTGCAAAGCACAATGAGTAATATATCTATGCAAGCATAGCGGATCCCCAAGACAAACTGTGATACTGATCAAAGTCGGCCAACAAAAAAAGCCAAAGGAGGCCTAGCACTATAGAAGCTCCTCTACTCAGTTCTACGTCAGGTGCTAGTACCATATCTAAAAGTCTTTCAAAGATCCACCCACTAGCTCTCAATTGGTACGTAATCCAAGGCGGTACGCCACATCCTGTAGGGTGATAGTCCACTCACCCCAAGATAGATAGAAGGGATGGGTTTCCGGACGCCAGTGCTCTATGAATGCAGAAATCAGAGTATTGTCAAAACCAACCTCCCTCTTAAGGAAAAATGGCATCCGGTAGTACAAGCCTACAAGAGTGTGACTAACTCGCCTAAAAAGTAGGAGACAAGACCTCAATTAAAATAAAAACATAAATTAATCAATGACATTTAAAAATTGATTTTTTTATATAGTAACATTTACCATTAAAATGACATTCATAAAATTTAATAACAAATTTAATTTTTAAAATTTTAAAATAGTAAATTTAATTTCTAAAAATAGGTAAAAAGAAGTACAAAACTAAACTATGAAATAAAATTTCACCCTAAATTTAATTCCTAAAGTTCACCCTAACATACATATTAAAATAAAATTTATTAAAAATTATTTTAAATTTATTAAATTCATTATCATACATTTATTTTCTAAATAAAACTTTTTTTTCTTTACAAAATTCTAATATTCAATAAAACACGTTCCTAAAAATAGGTACCAACAACTAGCAAAAACTAAACCAGCATCTAACCAAAATTATATTCTTAACACAATAGCTATTCTAATCATACATTTTATAATAAAACCAATCTCACTATTCTAAATATATGCTTCTTCATTAAAGGAACAAAAGAACAACACTAACCTCGAAGTCGATCGCTCCAGTGATATGTCATATCACGTTCAGTCTATGATATCATTCGAACGTGCATCTGCACGTGCCATAGTATTCAACTAACTCAAATATCTCAAGAAAAGGTGAAAAAGTAGGAAAAATGACAAAAGGTGAAAAAGTAGGGAAAATGACAAATGATCCTCACTTTGAACGAGTTATATATATATATAGGTCCCATTGGAACATATTTCGTTTACTGATTTAATTATTAACATATTTTATTTACAATGTACACGAGATATGTTCCGTGCCTTAACACACGTGCACACGTAATACGTTCATAGATGTATGTGTCTTATCTCGTTTATAGTGTAAAACGATATAAAAGAGATACATTATAAACGAGATAAGTAAGGTGAATTGTGTCCAAATTATCTATACCTGCAAATTAAACATTTAAAATGTTATTTTTAAAAAATCATGTAATTTTACCAATAACACTTTTTTTATAAATTATGTATGATACAAAATATTTTAAAAAAATTATACATTATTAAACCTTTCTCATATCTGTATCTCCATTATGTACAGACTACAGAGTACATATATAAATCTGGTAACTGGTAACCCTTTTTGGTGTTTACAATATCAAAATGCATAAGAGCCCCATTTTCTTGGTTAAACAGTTATATAGCTTGTGACGGTGATTCTTCTGTTTTACTTTGTTATTTTGTTGTGACCAAAACTTTATACCCTTGATGCATTCATCTCATCTGAAATTCTTCCCCTTCCTTTCTTTTTGAAAATTTATAGGTAGTAAGAGAAAAATAATGAATCATTAATGAAGTAATGGGTCATCTTTTTTTATATTATAGGGACATAACTTAAACGTCACTTTCTCAACAGAGACTTCGCATAAATAAGTTTATGGCTACATCTGTGGCTAAGAAGCTGATATTAATAGAAATCTAAACTTGACATGGTTGAGTGGGATTTTCAATTGAGATGATCAATTCCTAACGTAGAAGAGTACCTCAACAAGAGAAAATGGAGGCCAAAGCTCGATCAACACTCTTCTCCAAAGATTCCCCTTAAATGCCAAAGATTTGGAGAGGATAGGGGCTAACTTAAAAATAAGAACTTCAGTAGTTGTACAGTGTATAGATGTGGAATATATACAGAATCAGCACCAAGAAATCCAGTCATATTTTTTGCAGTTCTTCACTCAACCAAATTAATGACTTAAAAACCCAATTTAGGCCTTCAACTACCAATAATCTCCACAGGAACAAAGTCCACTTTTAAAATGATGAAAGCGCTTATTGTCCCTAACAATAATCTCCCTTTCAACAACCCTGGATACTAATTTTATTGCATTGTGACAATCTACGCAAATGCGAAGATTTTTACAAACCCTCAGCGTTGTACCTTCAGCTGTATGTAACAAACCAAATGAAATTGCTAGCTTCTCACTATGGCTCTTAAGAATTTTAATCTTTTCCTTTTCTTCCAGTTCATGAAGCACACAACTTGTGTCGGGTTTATATCCAATTTTGCTTATTTTTTTCTCCAATTTAACCCAAGTCTTTTGAACTTGTTTTGATTCTAAAAAGCCTCCATCACCAACAAGAAATCTATAAACCTTTCCTCCGATTTCAATCCAACTGCAGCCTGCATCTTTCTGAAGGCCAATCTCCTTCATCTTCCGCCGCACCTGTCTCATGTCGTCCCATTTTCCTAGCCCAGCATATAAGTTCGATAGCAGTACATAATTCTCAGCTTTTTCTGGCCCCAACTCTAATAACTTTTTGGAAGCTTTCTCCCCTATATCCAAATCACGATAATTCCTACAGGAACTAAGTAATGAACTCCATATCCCCGAATCTGGTTCATATGGCAGCTCGTTTACAAGTTTTAGAGCTTCGCTGAGTTGTCCTGCCCGACCAAGCATGTCCACCACACATGAATAATGCTCTAATTTTGGCTTTATGCCATGCAAACTCTGCATCTGATCAAGATATTTTAACCCTTCTGTCACCATGCCAGTATGGTTACAGGCCATCAGAACTCCCATAAATGTATAAGAATCTGGTCTGCAGCCCGAGCTTTGCATTAGTTCAAAAAGTTCTAATGCCTTCAGTCCATTCCCATTAACTCCATGTCCTGCAATTATAACATTCCAACATGCTTCATCTTTCTCAATTACCCTCTCAAAAATGTTTTGAGATTGTTCCATGCATCCACATTTTGCATACATGTCTATCAGTGAACAAGTTACAAAGGTATCCTCTGTAAGATGAGCTTTCAGTGCAAAGGAATGGACTTCTTTTCCCAGCCGCAAGGCTGAAACTTGTGAACAAGCATCCATAACACCCATTAAGGCAATCTCTTGAGTGTGAGTTCCACTTGAAAGCATTTGCCGGAATGTATCAAGGGCCTCACAAGGAAGTCCATTCTGTGAAAAGCCAGTAATCATTGTATTCCAGCACACTGAACTTTTGTTTTCCATCTTATCGAAAAGGAGTTTTGCTGGCAACATTTCTCCACAGTTAATATAAAGCGACAGCAACGATATCCCAATAAACTCATCCGATTCTAAACCATTTCGCAACATGAAATTATGAATCTCCTTGCCAGAGCGTAGGAGTTTGAGTTGGGCACAAGCGAGTAGAATGGCCCCAATTGTAAACCAATCAGGATCCAACCCAGAATCCGTCATCACAAGGTACAAGTCTAAAGCCTTTTCAGGAAATCCATTTTGCGCAAGGGCGCCAATCAATGCATTCCAAGAGCTCACAGTTTTCCCCACCATTCCATTAAACACACGCTCAGCACAATCCATTGAACCACACTTTGGGTACGCAGCAACAAAAGCATTGGCTACTAATTCATCATTCTGAAGCCCACGCCTAAGGGCATAACCGTGAATCTCTTTCAAGCTTAACAAGTGAATCTTCTCTAAACAAGCTGGCAGAACATTCAACACTGTCACCTCGTTTACCAATATTTTCTCTTCCATGGTCATCTTCCGTAGCAGCTCAAATGTTCCGTGAGAATCACCAGCCTTGGAGTACCCTCTAATCATAGAATTCCACGACACAACATTCTTGTCACTGATCAAATCAAACACAACTCGCGCCTCACACAAGTAACCACATTTCGAATACATATCCATAAGTGAATTACTAACCTTCAAGTCACCACAAAGCCCCAGTTTCAAAGCCAAACCATGAAGCAGCATCCCCAATTTCACTTCACCCATTGCAGCAACCACAGGAACCATTGTGACCACAGTAACAACATCAGGTACCGAACCTTCATCACCACCACCATTCAACAAAAGCCCCTTAAACAGACCACAAATCTCATCAAAAAGCCCGTTCTCCGAGCACACGAGCATAATTGAGTTCCAGGAAACCAAGTTTCTCCAAGCCATTTTCTCAAACACCTTGAACGCACTCTCAACAAACCCACACTTCCCATACATAGCAATAAGCGCATTCCCCACAAACGAATCAGAGCACAGTCCCAGCTTCAACGCAAGCGCGTGAAGCGCTTCCCCGAGTTCCACCTCCGTGAGCCCGGCGCAGGCCTTGACAGCACACGGCAGCGTGAAATTGTCCGGCAGAAGCCCTGCGACGGAGACCAATTCAACGAAGAGCAAAATGGCGTCGCGGTAGAGCGCGTTGCGCGCGTAGCCGCTGAGAAGCGCGTTGTAGAGGAATAGGTCCTTCTTGTTGGGAAAATTCTGGAACACTGAACGTGATTCGGAGGGTGAGGCGCATGCGGCGTACATGGTGATTAAGCGGGTAGTGAGAACAACGTCGTTGCGGAGGTGAGGGGAAGCGGAGATGAGTGAATGAAGGGTCCGGCCAAGTTGGATGTTTTTGTGGAGGATGCATTGCTGGAGCAGCGCTGTAATGGATTGTGACGTTGAAACGGCGTCGTTGTAGTTGGAGTTGGAGTTGGAGTGGAGAGAGGTCACGGCGTCGTTAAAATTGCCGGCGAGGCGGAGATTGTGGTTTTGGTGGATTGAGGGAGTGAGGGATGATTTTGGGATTTGAGTGGATGCGTCAAGAGTGCGGCGGTTATGGAGGTGATGGGATGAGAGTGGTAGTTGTGGCGCCAAACAACCCATTGTTAACAACGCTCAACACTCAACAGGAAAGGATAGGCTTGGGTTTCAGTCGTTACTCGTTAGTCGTTACTGCGCTTGCATTCTGACAACAAAATCGTAAAGAAAACAAAAATGCGAAAATTCGCGATTACATTAAATTCACCCACTAGAATCAAAATTCATATTAAAATATGAAATATACACTAAAAAAAATTAAAGTATATATATATATATTTATATTTATATAAAATATATAATTAATTAATGTTAACGATCAATTTTAATATAAAGGGTAAAATATATTTTTTTGTCAACAAAATTTAACAAAAATTTTAAAAATATTTTTAAGTTCTATTTTATTTTAATTTTGTCCAAAATTTTTTTGATTTACATCAAATATATTTTCGGATACTAAATTTTCAAAAAATTTAAGACCAATATAGCAATAATGCATAAAAAATATACTTGATTTGCTTGTATTAAGGGGTTATTTTTATGAAATTGTTGTTAAATTGATCTTAATTTTTTTTCAAAAATTAACCATCAAATGTATATTTGATGCAAATAAAAAAATTTTAAAACAAAATTGAAAC
This sequence comes from Arachis hypogaea, assembly GCF_003086295.3. Classification (NCBI taxonomy): domain Eukaryota; kingdom Viridiplantae; phylum Streptophyta; class Magnoliopsida; order Fabales; family Fabaceae; genus Arachis; species Arachis hypogaea. The sequence continues at coordinate 104,190,544 of NC_092045.1, read as the reverse complement.
AAAATAAAATTTAAAGATATTTTTAAAACTTTTATTAAACTTCAAAAACAAAAAATATATTTTATCCTAATATAAAAGAGTACTTTTGAACTACCTATTATCTATTGCCGTATATAAAGAATGAAAAAGTGAAGGGTGCATTTAATTTTTGTTTTTATTTTTTATTTTTATTTTTAGTATTTTCTGTTTTTCAAATTTTATAAAAAAAATAAGAAATAAAAATAAAAAATAAAATTTTATTATTTTTATTTTTTTATAAAATTTTAAAAATAAAAAATATTAAAAATAAAAATACAAACTAAAGTCACCTTAAGATTCTAAGATTGATATCTCATTGACTAATATTTTGTGGTCTTTTCTCATTTTTCGGTCTTTTTGATAAAATAAGTTTCACTCCTAACATTTTACGAAATTTAAAAAAGTTGTTATTTTGACTAATTTAAATTAATTAGTATTTCATATATTAATAATAATGTAAATAACAAAATTAATAGAAATGTTGGTATTTTTTGAAATTTTTTTAAATAAATAATTTTATTTATTTATCAAAATAAATAATTTATAATATTTTTACGAAAATCCATCACATACATTTATTTCATTTACCGTGTAAATGAAATAATAATGCACGTATTTTGTTTACACGGTAAATAAAATAAGGCTAAAAAATAAGCGACGTGTATATTTCATTTACAGTGGAAGTGAAAAACGTACATTATTATTTTATTTACATTGTGTAAACAAAATAAGTATATTATTATAAAAAAAATTTACGATTAAAATAATATTAATTTAATTTTTATTTTTAAATTAATCTAATTTTTAAAAGTTATATCTTAAAACTATTTTAAATACGTAGGATAAGATATAACTTTTAAAAATTAGATTAATATAAAAATAAAAATTAAATTGATATTATTTTAGTTGTAATTTCTTTTATAATAATACACTTATTTCGTTTGCAGTGTAAACGAAATAATAATGCATGTATTTCGTTCACACTATAAACGAAATATACACGTCACCTATTTGCTGCCTTATTTCATTTACACTTTACAGTATAACAAAATACGTACATTATTATTTCGTTTACATTATAAACGAAATAAAAGATGTGATGGACTTTTATAAAAATGCTATAAATTATTTATTTGTTAAATAAAATATTTATTTTATTTATTGAAAAAAATCCTATTTTTCGATCCATTTGTTTCTTATAAGAATTTTGTAAGTTAAGAATTTAAAAATAAAATTTTTTTATGAAAGATAATTTTTAAAAAAATTTTAATTACAACAAAGATATACATTTTATTGAATAGTATCATTTTTTTTATAACCAACAAAAAACACTAACAAGTCTTCTAATCCTTTTTTTAAACTAATTTACATTAATTAGTATTTTATATATTAACAACAATGTAAATAAAAGAAATATTAATAGATATATTGTGTTATAAAATAAATAAATAAAGAAGAGAAAACAAATATAATTAAAGAAGTGTAAATAGAAGACCATAGTATTAATATTCACCAATACTATTATCTCAGTATAATAGAAATGATTCATATATTTACTAATATTATATATATTGCAACTTAAATCCACTGATAAGTAGAGAAAAGAGAGAGAGTTTACATATATTATTATAGTGTAGATATAAGAGATATAGAGAAGTATTATTATTGATTGTGTGTACGTATGTAAAATTATACTTCACTATTTATAGAGGTAAAATGTTTACTTTTTTAAACCTCTTTAATATAATTCAGTTTTGAGAATGTGAGTCGCCTATAATAAATGAGCATCCACATCATCATCTTTATCACAACACTCTCCTTTGGATGACCATTTAGGATTATGCCTCGTTAAAACCAATGTTTTGAAAATCGAATCTGACTGACTAGTTCGACCGGATTAACCAGAAACCAGTTCTCTGGCCGGTTCAACTGATGTAAAAAATTGTTTGGCAAAAAAATCGGTGAAAAACCGGTCGAATCGACTGTTAACCGATAAATCGGTCGATTTTTTAAGGGATTTCCAGAAATTAAATAAAAAAAACCCCATATAAAACCTACCCAGCTACCCCCTCTCTCTCAGAAAAAAACCCTAATACCCCCCCTCTCTCTCTCCCATTGAGTTCCAGCGCCGCCACCACCAATAGTAGCGTCACCTTCTCAGCTTCTTTGTCCTCGTGGTGTAGTCAAGCTCGCCTCTGTCCTCGTCGTCATTGACCGCCCCTCTTCTCCTCCTGGATCCCTTCTCCTCGCATCACCAAGTATGCTCGGAGCTATTGTTGGTGTTGCTGTCTCTGTCCTCGTCATGTCATTAAGCCACTTCTGTCCTTGTCGTCGTCGGCCTCCCTGAACTCGTCTCTGTCCTCGTCGTCTTTGCCCGTTTTTTTCTTCAATCCCTTTCTCTATCAAGCTCACGACGAAGTTTGAACGTTATTTTTTGCTGTCGTGGACTCTTCGCCATCTCATTCTACCACCGTAGAAAATTACACAGTTTGATTATGTTGTTCTTTCTCTTTTTCGAGTTCTTCGATAGTTCAATTTATTTTTTTTATTTTGTTAATTATAACGATTATAATTTGCTATTTTTATATTTTGGATTCTAATGGTTGGATAGATTAAATTCTGATTGTTGTAATTGTCAAAAAAAAATCAATTAGATTAACTATTTAATTCTGTTGATTAACTGAAGAAAATCTAGTTGCTGCTTCTTTTGTTATTCTTTTGTTTTATTACTTCTGGAGTATTTTTGTTAATGGTTGCTGGTACTTTGTTAAATTTTTTAGAATAATTTTGTTAATTTTAAAAAACTAAATTATACATTGATGCCAATAACTATAACGAGCTTTTTTTTTTGAGATAATGTACTTCATAAGAATTTCTAAAAAATTTGAAGGTATATTTTTTATGGATGAAGTTTTATTTTGTTATATGTAATTTATATTGCATATGATTCCTATGTTTATTTAGTTGAAAATTTATTGAATTTAAATATTAATAATTATATATTAATTTTTTATAATTTTATTTTATATTTAACTAAACTAGTTGAACTCCAATTGAACCACAGTTAGACCACTGAACTATTGAATAAGAATGTCAGTTCATTGACCGGTTCGGTTCTCGCAACCTTGGTTAAAATCTTACTAAAGAAAAACCTAATGAAAAAAACTTTAGTGAAAGGAAAAGAGTACAATATCTTTTGTGATGGGACTGTCTCATTGTCAGAAAAAACTAAATGGAAAAAAAATCTGATCAAGGGAAAAAAAGTACAGTCTCCCCCTTTTATCGACATTATTTAATATCTCAAAATCGGCGCATCCCAATTTGATATACTAATCTTTCAAAGGACCATTTTGGAAGTGACTTTGTAAATAAATTTGTTAGATTATCGCTTGAGCGGATCTGTTGGACATCAATTATTCCTTGATTTTGAAGATCTTGAGTGAAGAAGAATTTGGGAGAAATATGCTTCTTTCTATCACCTTTGATGTATCCACCCTTAAGTTGAGCAATGCATGCTGTATTATCTTCAAATAGAATAGTTGGAGCTATCTTATGATCAATCAGTCCACATGATGACAGAATATATTGGATCAAACTCTTAAGCTAAAAATACTCGCGACTAGTTTCATGTATCGCTATTATTCCAGCTTGATTAGAGGATGTTGCTGCAATCATCTGTTTCGTGGACCTCCATGATATAGCTGTACCACCATTTGTGAATAGGTATCCTATTAGAGATCTTCCTTTGTGTGGATCAGACAAGTATTCAGCATCTGAATAGCCAACTAGTTGTGAGTTGGATCCATATGGATAAAACAATCCCATATCAACCGTTCCATGAAGATATTGAAAGATTTATTTGATTCCATTCCAATATCTTCTGGTTGGAGAGAAACTATACCTTGCTAGTAAATTCATAGCAAATGATATATCGGGTCGTGTATTATTAGCAAGATACATTAGTGCCCCAGTGGCACTGAGATATGGTACTTCAAGATCAAATATATCTTCATTTTCTTCTTTAGGACGGAATTGATCTTTTTTCACATCCAAAGACCTTACGATCATTGGGGTACTGGATGTGACTTATCCATATAAAATCTCTTCAAGATATTTTTTGTGTATGTTGTTTGATGAATAAAGATACCATTTTTTGTATGCTTGATCTGCAGGCCGAGACAAAATTTAGTCTTTCCAAGATTTTTTTTATCTCAAACTCTTCTTTTATAACTTTTATAATTGTTTGAATCTCTTCAAGAGTTCCAATGATATTTAAATTATTAACGTACATAACAATTATAATGAATTTAGATGCAGATTTCTTTATGAAAACACATGGGTAGATATCATCATTCTTAAATCCGTTTTGGTTAGATACTCAGTAAGACTATTATACCACATTTGTCCAGATTGCTTTAGACCATATAAAGATCTTTGCAATTTTATTGAGTATAAACCCTGCGAATATTCATTGGATGGTTTATATATCTTTAGTCCTCTAAGGACTTTCATATATATATATATATATATATATATATATATATATATATATATATATATATATATATATATATATATATATATATATATATATGATGATCTAATGATCTGTATAAATAGGTTGTTACCATGTCCATTAGACGCATATGTAGTTTATGATATGCGGATAAACTGACCAAATAATGCAATGTTATTGCATCTATTACAAGAGAATATGTTTCTTCATAACCTATACCAGGCCTTTGTGAAAAACTTTGTGCCACAAGTCGAGCTTTGTAATGTACAACTTCATTTTTTCATTTTCTCACAAATATCAATCTGTATCCAACAGGTTTTACATCTTCTAATGCACGGACTACAGGTCCAAAGACTTCACATTTTGTAAGTTAGTCTAACTCAGCCTTCACAGCTTCTTCCCATTTCAGCCAATCATTCCTTTGTCGACATTCTTCGACTATTCTTGACTCAAGATCCTTACTTTCATGCATGATGTGTAATGCCACATTATATGCAAATATTTTATTGACAATTATTTTATTTCAGTTCTATTTTTCTCCTTTAAAGATATAATTTATCAAAATCTCATTATTTTCACAATTTTCAGTATTTTTAGGTACCTGAACGTCTTCTGGCGTCAAAACTATATCAGAATTTTGGACAATTGCAGGTGCCTTTGCTATGTTTTTATCCTTTTCAACAGAAATAGTATTTACCTCTTTTCTTTTTCGAGAATTTTTTTCTTTAGAATAGACAAGTCTACCACGCTTTTGACGTGAATTTGTTTTGGTTGCCATTTGTCTGACTGGGATATCAATTCGGATTGGAGCATTTTCAACTAGTGTATATGATTTAGTAATCCTTTTCATATGAGAAAATGCATCAAGTAATTCATTTGCAATTCTTGCAAATGTATAATCTTTTGAACTTCTAGTTCACATTGCTCTGATCGAGGATCTAAATGCATCAAGGATGATGCATTCCAATAAGTTCCTTTTCAAGACGCTTATTCTCTCCCCCTAATGTTAGAAATTTTGATTCATCAAAATGACAATCTGTAAATTGAGTTTTAAACACATCTCCTGTTTGTATCTTAAGATACCTCACTATAGAGGGAGAATTATATCCTACATAAATTTCTAATTTTCTTTGGAATCCCATTTTGGTGCAAGAAGGTGGGGCATTTGGAACATATATGGCACACCCGAATATCCTCAAATAAAAAATATTTGGCTGCTGACAAAAGCTAATTACAGAGGAGAGAATTGATGGTAACTTGTTGACCTCAATCGAATAAGTGCTGCAGTATGTAACATGGCATGCCCCCAAGCAGAGGTTGAAAGATTTGTTCTCATAAGTAAGGGTCTAGCAATCAATTGGAGGTGTTTAATAAGTGATTCTGCTAACCCATTTCGTGTATGAACATGAACTACTAGATGCTCAACGCTTATTCCATTAGCCATACAATAAGCATCAAAGGCATGGGAATTGAATTCACTAGCATTATCAAGATGAATTGCTTTGATTGGATTTTCTGAAAACTGTGCTTTTAGTCGAATAATTTGAGCAAGTAATCTCGCAAATGCCAGGTTGCGAGAAGACAATAAGCACACATGTGACCATCTCGAAGATGCGTCTATTAGGACCATAAAATTTCTAAAAGATCCACATAGTGGATGAATAGGTCCACATATATAGCCTTGAATCCTTTCTAGAATTTCATGGGATTCAAATCCAATCTTTACTGGTGATGGCCTTAAAATTAGTTTTCCTTGAGAACATGTAGCATAACAAAATTCACTAGATTTAAGAATATTCTGGTTCTTTAGTGAATGTCCATGGGAGTTTTTAATAATTCTCCGTATCATTGTTGTTTTAGGATGACCCAATCGATCATGCCAAATTATAAGTTTATTTGGGCTAGTAAACTTCTGATTTATAATGGCATGTGATTCAATTACACTAATTTTAGTATAATATAACTCAGATGAAAGTGAGGGTAACTTTTCTAATATAACTTTTTTATTTGAAACATGAGTTGTGATATATAAGTACTCATGATTTTTCTCATTCATTGCTTCAATATGATATCCATTTCGGTGAATATCTCTAAAACTCAACAAGTTCCTTAGAGACTTGGTAGACAATAGTGTTTTATTTATTACGAATTTTGTTCCTCCAAAAAATAAAAATATAGCTCTTCCAGAGCCTTCTATCACATTGCCCGAGTCAATAATAGTATTAACATATTTTTTTTGGTACAGAATGAGTAAAATATATATTACTTTTGAGAATGGTATGTGAACTTGCACTATTCACAAGGCAAACATCTTTATTATATATCCTTGCTATTTTTTTCAGAGACAAATAATAATAATAACATGAGTAACAGTATATGTGCAGTAAAATTGTATTCCTAATTGGAATTATTTTTTTTAAGATGTACTGTACATAAAACAATGTCATATACTAAAATTTCATTATTATTATTATTATTATTATTATTATTATTATTATTATTATTATTATTATTATTATTATTATTATTATTATTATTATTTTAGAGCTTGACATATTTAGTGATTTTGAAATTTATAAACATAAATATTTTATTAAACATTATTTATATACATCATTTAAATACATAGGGAATAAAACTTAACAAGAAATTTTTTTATATTATTTATTTACTTAAATACTTAACGAACCTAAATATTATATTTTTCCGTCATTGATCAAATGGCTAATATTTCCTTCAAGATCCTCAAAGAAATCAGATATTTCATAATGAGTGGTATAATTTTCATCATCATTTGAAATAAAATTTGTCTCCTTTTCTTCGTCATCCTTTTTCAAAAATGCTTGATAAAGATCAACTAAGTGTCTTGGGGTCTGACAGGTATGCGACTAATGGCACTTTCCACTACAACGAAAATATTTATCCTCTATTGATTTATTTTGCCCATTATTTCTTTCTTTATCCCACTTCTGGTGAGATCTTTTCTTGTGAATATAATTTTTTTCCTTCCATAATTTTTTTTGTTACCAAAACCTTGCGATTTTCCTCTTCTGGGGTTATGATTTGTCGCACTCGCTTGAGAAAATGCGGCAGCGCCAGTTGGGCGCACTTCATGATTTCTTAAAAGCAATTTATTGTTACGTTCAACAGCAAGAAGGCAAAAAATTAACTCATAATATTTTTTAAATTTTTTTTCTCGATACTGCTGCTGTAAGAGCACATTCAAGGCATGGAAGGTTGAAAATTTTTTCTATAACATGTCATTTTCAGTTATCTTTTCCCCACATAATTTTATTCATGAGGTAATTCAGAACATTGCTAAATTATATTCAGGGTAATTCATGTCTATAAACCAAAACAAGATCAAAGTTACCTGAATCTACCAAACCCAAAAACGTTACCTAATTGTCCCCATTTACATTTGTATATAAATCAAATTCAATGAATTCGAATTAGGAGTTTTAGTAGTAAATCGAATCTATGAAATTTGAATTACTCGCTGACTCAAAGGTAAATCGAACTGAAGGAATTCAAATTAGGGTGTCCAATAGTAAATCAAAGCTATAAGATTCGATTTATACTAAATCGAATCAACGAGATTCGATTTATCTCCCTAAGTAAATTGAAGCCAATAAAGTCGATTTACTAGCATTAGTGGCTATGGGTAATTCAAAGTCATTAGAGTCGATTTACTATGAAATATGCCACATGCATAATTCGAAAGTGATTAATTCAATTTAGTAGGTCCTAACGTATATAAACATGAGCTGAAGGTGAGTTTTTCACCATAGTGGGACTCACAATAGCTAGTGATGGGAGTTTTTTAGTTCTGGTGCACTATGTGAGGTCGATTAAGAAGAAAATGCAATTAGGAATTAAATTTATTGATAAGGACCCGCTGAGTGTTTTTCTCAAATCTTCGACAAGTTTCGCTAAGTTTCAGAATACTATACTCCAAAAACTAGGACTGCACTCTGTGAAACGGGTGGAGAAGTTATTCTATAGACCCGATTTTTGTGTTGGGCGATAATGTGAAGTACGATTCATTCGTCATAAGTAGTAACGAAGATTTTCAAGTTTTGTTCCATTGTCATGGTAGTTTTTTGAGGTCTGTTGGCGAAGCTTGTGGATGTGGTATTAGTTCTGGAGGTTCAAACCGGAATCATCAATTCTCACTTCCTCAGGACATCCAGCCTGCTCTAGTTTCATGTTTGTTAGTGCCTCGTCAGCTGTGCTAGTGATTATACTTGAGACAGTTTTAGTTGCATCTCCATCCTTTGCAGTTAATCTGACCCACATTGGTGACGCAGGAGCTTGTAAGACTGGACCCTTGGGTGAGGTTGCGTTTGTGATGCCCGGTACTCCTATTATGGTCCCAGTTTTCAGATAGGATGGAGTACCGAATGGGGTTGAGGATACACTGCATGATGATAATGATGTGGAGTCCGCCATGATAGCTGATGATAGTGACGATGACATAGCAATGAGCACTCCAATTGTGGGAGAGGATGGTGGAACATCTAGTTTAGGAACTCATCAGTACCTCCCGCACTTTTCAACTTTGGACTTGGATGCCATGGCATAACAGGAGGATCCGGGAGTACCAGTTGGTTTCGGGGTCAAAGATACACAGAATACAGGAGCTGTATCTAAATTTCAAGTTGGTCAGTAGTTCTAGGATAAAGAGGAAGTCGTGTTAAGTGTGAAGACTTAAATCATCCACCGTGGGGTTGAGTACAAGGTCTTGGAGTCTGATCATCGCAAGTATTATGGCAAGTGCAAGGAGTTTGACAACAGGTGCACATGGCTCATTCGGGTAAGCCTCCACCAGCGCAGAGGTATTTAGAAGGTAAAATGGTACAATGGTCCTCATACTTGCCTAGCCACGTCGATATCTAGTGATCACATGATGTTTGATTATCATGTCATATCGGCCTTCATACTGCCCATGATTCGAGCTATGCGGCCGCTTCGATCAAGGTACTGCAGATTTACGGAGATTTGGAAGATTCATACATTGACTTGCCACGATAGGTACTGGGTGTACAGATCACGATGCCAAGTAGTATCGCGGTGTTGAGGACGAGTCTTGTGTGGGTTGTTGGGCAAGTGGATGAATCTTTAGCTTATTTTCATCGACTTTTCTAGACATTTCCACCATGTATTGAGGCCTTTCGTCATTGCAAGCCGTTACTGCTTGTCACGATTGCTCCGGACGGCAACTTTAACATCATTTCTATTGCATTCACACTTGTGGAGGGTGAGAATACTGAGTTGTGGTCATCATAAATAGTGAAAAGTGCAAAGACAACATTAGAGATGAACAAATTGAAACCATAAATACTCACATCCCCGGGCTTGAGTAAATCTATCCTAAGCCTCCAATGCGCGACTCGAGGCCCCTTGTCGCTCAACATCGGCTGATAACCTGACTATCTAAAAATAAAAACATCTAATTAGTATGGAAGTAAACTGATAAATCATTAAAAGCATAATGCATAACCCAAAAGCAAGTACCTCGATGCTAATGGCTAATGAAAGATATCAAATCCATCCAGCTAGAAACCAGGGGAGCTCCAGAAGATCTATGACTATAGGAGCTGCAAAGGACCGGCTAACTTGACGACATTCTTGTTCGCCACACTACACATGCACTAATATAACCATGACAGGACAACAGACCCCCAACTATACCGACCCATGTCCCCTAGCCTGGCGACGTAGGGTATCCAACGGATGTGGAGCCGTGTACCAGACTTATCCCTGAATAGCTGCATCAATAAGAGCATCATGATATACGTCTGGACATACCTCCTAACCATCTCATTGTCTGCCCCATGCAAAATCTCACTAAATGTCTCCTGCATCCAACTGCACTTCATCGTGAACTTGTCGATTCAGTTCGCAGGAGGCAAAACACCCATCAGCTCCTCAAACCATGTCCACGCTGGGTGGCTACCCTCGATATGTCACTCAAAGTCTGTGAGGCATCCACTAACATACTGACTGTCGATCGGGAGCCCTAACTGGTATGCCACATCCTGCAGCGTGATCGTGCACTTTCCGGATGACATGTGGAAAGTATGCGTCTCCGAACTCCATCTCTCCACGAATGTGTTTATCAATGGCTCGTCTAATCTAAACTAAGTCTCGTTCAGTCTTGCAAGATGGTATGAACTGACCATCTGCAAGTACGAAATAATTCTGTCATCCAACGGCATACCGTATTGCCTTCTCATGTTAGTGATACATCGATGGGGCTGGACAATGATAGAAAATTGTTTATCACAACTAAAACAAAATAATGTTCGATTCATAAAATTCTAAAAACACTAAACATTGCACGACCTAATTTTTAAAAAATCGTTCACAATAACGGCCAACAAATTATTTGTAGGACCCAATACAAAACACTAAATAATTCATGAACCAATTCCAAAAATATCTTCAACGTATCAAAAATATCACAATACTTAATCAGTAGCATGCCTGCAACAGTTTTGTTATATTGAACCCTAATCCTAAACTAAATTTCATTGAATATAAAATTAATAACTTAAAAAATCTAACATAGCCTACAATCCTAACAAACTAATAGATTACTACTTCTACCCAGCAATTATATTGTAAAAATTAATTTTCTAATTCCTAACTAACGACTTTAAACAACTACTACAAGAAGCATGTTAACATTACTAGCATCACTAAATTATATTCAAAATAAAAATTTTTATTCACTATGCTAACTCTATCTAACCCATACAGACGATTCGGATCGTCCTCTATGTATACAATTTGAATTTTCTGTGAATTTTTCTAAAAGATTTGGAAAGGGGATGGTGGGGTTCGGTGGGGTTGAATGTTGGTTTCTAACTCGAACGAACTGAATTCGAATTATATATATAGACAAGCATAGGTAAATTGAATCTATTTGATTCGATTTAGTAAAGGGAACGTTACCTAGTAAATCGAAGCTATTGCATTCGATTTATCATTGGCTCTAATCGAAACCATTTGAGTCGATTTACTATGGGCAAAATTCAAATATATACCAGCCCATTGTAAATCGAATTCAACCAATTCGATTTACTATGTAGGAGAAAAAATTGAGTCTCTTTAATTCGATTTAGTAGTAGATATGCATTTCATGTAATTTGAGTCTGATAGATTCGATTTACTACTGAAATTCTTAATTCGAATTCATTGAATTCGATTTATATAGAAATATAAATGGAGACAACTAGGTAACATTTTTGGGTCTGGAGAATTCAGGTAATTTTGATCTTGTTTTGGTTTATAGAGGTGAATTATCGTTATATTCATTTATGAATTTAAAATCCTATAGACGCAAGTGTGTCCACTCATATTGAATTTGAAGAAGTATCAATGTCTTTTGATGATTATACCTCTTTTCAAGATTCTTCCACAGATCTGCAGAATCTTTTAGTGTGAGATATTTATTTTTTAATCCTTGTCAAGATGACGACGAAGGAAGATCATGACTTTGGCTTTATCCTTCTGAGATGGATTATTTTCAGCTTTAATGGTATATCCAAGATCCATTGAAACAAGATGAATTTCGGCATCTAGTATCCATGATAAATCGTTATTTTCAGATATATCAAGAGCATTAAATTCAAGATGAAAGAGTTTTGACATAATAAAAATTTATTACCTAAGTCTTCCTAAATTTTTATCAGAGTGACATGCTGATAACATGTTGTAAAATAAAGAAATAAAAAAAAAACAAATATAAAATAAAAGGTATAAATAGGACTCTAGTATTAATATTCACTAATACTATTATCTTACTATAATAGAAATAATTCATATATTTACTAATATTATATATATTACAACTTAAATTCACCGAGAGATAGAGAAAAGAGAGAGAATTTATGTATATTATTGTAGTGTAGATATAAGAGATTGAAAAATATTATTATTGATTGTGTATAAGTATATAAAACTATTAAACTATACTTCACTATTTATAGAGGTAAAATATTTATTTTTTTAAACTTCTTTAATACAATTTAATTTTGAGAATATGAGCCACCCATAATAAATGAATATCCACATTATAATCTTTATCACAACATGTAGGTATTTATTGATCTATTTGTTTCCTATCAGAATTTTGTAAGTTAAAAATATGAAAATGATAAGTTTTTATGAAAGATAATTTTAAAAACTTTTAATTACAATAATAAAGATATAAATTTTATTGAACAGTATTATTTTCTATTAACCCGAAAAAAAAAACTTTAACAAGTTTTCTAACCCCTTTTTTTAAGTCCTAACAACTTGACAACTACTTAAACTTCTTTTTTTTGTCTTCAGATATCAATATAAACTTTTTTTATATATCATCATTTTTAATGGATATGTTTAAAATGAACTCAACAAGTATGTGTTTATTAAATGAGCCACATTTATATAAGCTATTAGATTTTATTAAATAAAAATCTAAGACTAATATAAATTAAAAAAAAAAGCATTGATGGACTGTAATAAATATAGAATATCCTAATATATAAATAAATACTTTAAATAGCATTACTTTAATAGATAATACTTTAAACAGCAACATAATCTTTTATTCTTAAATAATTAAATATAAAATATATGAGTATTTTTTATTTATTAAAATTAATTATTATACAATTTTTATAATATTAAAATAATATTTTAAACTATAACTAACATAAAAATATAAAATAATTAAAATTTTATTTTATATTACTTGACAAATAATTAGATTATTATATTTAAAATTTATTAACTAACTACATTTAATAAAGATATTATTATATAATATAATTTTTTATAAAAATATTTTAAAAATATAATTTATTTAAAATATTATATATAATACATGAAAATATTAATTTTTTTATTTTTTTATTTTTTTAGAAAATCAGAATAAAAAATATAATTTTAAATACATACCTAAATAAAAAAGTTAATATTTTCATGTATTATATATAACTTTTTAAATAAATTTTACTTTTACAAATATTTTGATAAAAAATTATATGATATAATAATATATTTAACAAAATAGTTAGTTAATAAATTTTAAATATAATAATCTATTTATTTGTCAAATAATATAAAATAAATTTTAATTATTTTATATTTTTATATTGTAGTTTAAAATATCATTTTAATATTATAAAAAAATTGCATAATAATTAATCTTAATAAATAAAAAAACTTATATTTTTTGTATTTATTTAATTTATATATTTTAGAACAAAAAGTTTCTACCTTTATATAGAAAAATATGTGATAATCTTTTTAATATATTAGGGGTGGCAAAACGGATCGAGTCCGTCAAGTCGACCCACCAAACTTGCTAAAAAAGGTGAGTCGGACTAAGATTTGAAACCTCTCAAATTAAAAATATTCGTCAAACTCACAAAAATTTTTATGCAAAATTTTTTTATAATATTAAAAATTATATTAAAATGATATTTTAAATAGTTATACCGTAACAGATTTAATATGTTTTCTGATTTCAATGTTATTATATGATTATAATTATTTAATATATAAAAAATTACTAAATAGTATATATATTAGGGGTGGCAATCCGGACCGGCCCGCCCCAACCAGCCCCGCCTCGCCTAGGCCCGCACTATAAGCGAGACGGACCGACCCGCCCCGCCAACTAAAGGGGATACAAAATGCTAGCCGTTTGACTTTGTTTTTTTTTTAAAGTAAAATTAATTAAAATTAACTAAAAAATAATAATTAAACAATTAAATACAAATAAAAAATAGTCAAATTATAATATAATTTTTTTATTATCTTTTTTTATTTTTAACTTCAATAAAATTGTTCAAAATAATATTTGTAAATAGAACTATCTCTATTTTAAAAAATAAGTTACATAATTTAAACATATATATAAAATTGTAAAATAAAATAAATAAAGTCACATAATTAAAACATATATACATAATTTGGCGAATTTTTTTAATTTGACAGGTTTCAAATTCTAACTCGACCTACCTTTTTTAGTGGGTTCGGCGGGTCGACCCGAATTCGTTCTGTTTTACCACATAGTTTCTTATATAAATATAAAAAATTTTTGTTCTAAAAAATATAAAATAAATAAATACAAAAAATATAAGTTTTTTTATTCATTAAGATTAATTATTATACAAAATTTTTTTATAATATTAAAATGATATTTTAAATTACAACATAAAAATATAAAATAAATAAAATTTATTTTATATTACTCGACAAATAATTAGTTTATTATATTTAAAATTTATTAACTGAATACTTCGTTAAATATATTGTTATATAATATAATTTTTTATTAAAATATTTGTAAAAGTCATATTTATTTAAAACGTTATATATAATACATAAAAATATTAATTTTTTTTAATTAGGTATGTATTTAAAATTATATTATTTATTCTATTTTTTTAAAAAAATTATAAAAAAATTAATATTTTCATGTATTATTTATCAAGTAATATAAAATAAAATTTTAATGATTTTATATTTTTATGTTACAATTTAAAATATTATTTTAATATTATAAAAAAGTTTTGCATAATAATTAATTTTATTAAATAAAAAATATTCATATATTTTATATTTATATATTTTATATTTAATTATTTAAGAATAAAAGATTCTGTTGTCGTTTAAAATATTATGTATTAAAGTATTGCCATTTAAATCATTTATTTATGTACTAGAATATTATACATTTATTAAAATCCATCGATACTCTTCTTTTATATTAACCTTTGATTTTCATCTAATAAAATCTAATGATCTATATAAATGTAGCTCATTCAATAAACAAATAATTGTTGAGCTCGTTTTAGATATACCCACTTATAATTATATCTGCTGATTCATGTTCTTATTTTTACTTTTGTCATCTTTTGTTGTAAATATCAGGGTAAAAATGTTTTTCTTTTTCACAAATTTATATAATCATCAGTTCAAAAAGTTGACATACTTCCACAGTTCCACTCAATTCTCTCGGGATGTTATCAGGTATGATTTTTTTAGCCATACTACCTATACATTAAAATTAACCATTAAAATTAATTATTAGTATAAAATACATGTTAAAATATAAATATACATTAAAAATAAATTAAACTACATATATTTATATAAATAATTTAATATATTAATTGCTAATTTTAGTAGCTGATTTTAATGTACAAATAACATTTTTGTTTTGCAATACATTTTCTTCGGCATAAGTTTTTCTTGATTCTACTAAAAAATATATAATAAAAGGCCACTCTTTACACCATCAATTTGAAAAAAATAATTGAAAGAATTTACTCCCTTTATATACGTTGCAAACAAATAAAATAGATGCCGATGTTAAAAGCAAGATGTAAATAAAAGAAAACGGAATTGCAGCATTTATTCTATCTGGCATCAGCAATATATAAATCATGAAAGGAAAATGAATTGCGGTATTGGTATAAAATTTCTGTATAGCAACAGAGAAACAATGCTTTCTAATTTTCCAAGTTTATGCTTTATACATGTTATGTACAAACAATAGTGGACGAGACAGTGAAGGGACAATTACAAATAACAGAAGTTTATGAAGAGAATTAGAGAAAGACCCCAGTCATCTATCATCATCCCTTTTCGAATAAAGAAAAAATATATATATCGGGAGAACAAGAGGAATGAAATGATACAAATGATTGCGGAGAACTTTGAATTACAGGGAACTGAGGTAATCTTTTATTATTGACAAAATGGGGTTAGTATAAGGAGATCCCTCCAATGTCTGAAACATGATTCCATCCATCCGAGCTTGAACTCCTTCAGAGAATGTCAAGCCTTGTAACAATTCTTTCAATGTTTGTTCTGCTCCAATTAGAGAACTTCCTACGCCTAATAAAATCTGGGGAAGAGAAGGGCTAGGTCTAGAGATCTCCACAAGAGTAACCTAGCATATTGTTCAAGCACAATAAGCGCAATTTGGATTTGTACTCACTCAATTTTGAACCCTAAATACAACATTCTTATATGGCGAAAATAAAGGTGATCACACATAAACCAACCTCTCTGTCTTGAGGTATGTTTGCCTTCGATTTTGCGATGGCAATAGCTCGTGATAGCCCGCCAATAGCATCGACCAAACCGCGTGAAGCTGCATCATTGCCAGTCCAAACCCTACCCTGCGCAACCTCCTCCATCTTATCTACCTAGTAATAGAATAGTTGCTTTAAGTCTTTACCTAAAATTTTCAAGGAGAAAGAACAGAAAAGCATTAAAATGAACACATTGAATTCAGAACATACAGTCATTGATCTGGATAAAGCTGCCTTGTCTCGAAATTGTTTATAAGCATGCTGTGCAGATTTGGCAAATAACTCTGCTTCATCTGGTCTATAGCAAAATAATAATAATAAAAATTAAAAAATCAAATGGCATATTACAGTGACCAATATTCTATCCAAATTCCTCATCTACTAGGATCTTCATACCTGAAAAATGAAGAAATAATATTTTACCTGAATGGACGTTGTTCGGCTGCAAGGACTTCAGCATATCTTCCTCTGGATATGACCTCCTTGTTAAAGCCAATCTTCTCATACAACTTTCCCAGGTTAAATTTCCCTACAAAGGAGATATGTTGTATCAGAAACAAACAGAAGAAATTCGTGTAGCACTGACAATTCATGATAGTATAATGTCTTTTCTCATCCTTCAAACCTCCATCAAATAATTTAATTACAGCAACAATTTCCTATTATTGCATTACCCCATAATGATACCTCAAAGTTCTATACATTCTTCATTTGAACTTGCTCGTGATGCTACATTACTATGTTGAGAATTGAAAATGGAAACTATGTATTGAAGTGAATTTATTTCATGTTTTTAAAACAGTCAGTCAGACAAGCTATTTTATATATTTAGAAGCATACATATTTTTTATATCTTAGTGTCGACATTCTAATGTGTCTAAAACAGCTTCACCCTATATAGGTGTGAAAAAATTATAGGGCACTGGCTTTCCCTTTGTGTGTAAGTAAACAGATAGTAGCAGTCTATACATTATTGCATATCTCAATAGATAACAAGAGACGGAGAAATTTCAGTAGAAGGAAAAGCAGTTATAGGGCCACAACAATTGCTGAGCAACATCAACTGATATGAATTATGCATCTGTCTTGAGCAATGGGAAAATGAATGGAGAGATTGATTTTTGCTTATTGATGGCAATATGGCATGAAAGAGTCTCCTTTCTCCTAAGCAATACTGGATTTTAACATGAATACAAAAGAGGAAGCTACTTATATATTCCATCATGTGTATGTATGTAGATTATTAGTAAACCCAAGCCTTTAGTTTTAGTTAAATTAACATAAACTACAAGCTTTTCTACTTTCAGCAACTGAAATTATAATACATCATGGTTCACCTGTGACCACTCCAATTGAACCAGTTAAGGTAAGACTTTCTGCAACAATGGCTTGTGTTCCCATTGCCATGTAGTACCCTCCACTTGCTGCCACATCAGCCATTGAAGCAATGACTGGTTTTGAAGCAGCCAAAAGCCGGATTTCTCTCCACATCCTGCAGGTTAAGGCATTAGATAGGAGAATGTCAATCATGTCACCAGTGTATAATAACCAAAACAAGCTTAACATTATACAACAATCCACAACGACAAAATTTACTCCTCTCAAGTCCAAAAGTATCAACACAGAAATGTGTCAACTAAGGATAAATAGTCATAAAGTATAGACGCAACCAACCAATAATTTCATCACAAAAAGAAATAAAAAATTGTTATGTTTCATTTATTAAAGTTGCATTTTCAAACATAAAATTAACATAGATGGAAATTTACCAGAACTTACAAATCAGAAGCAAGAGCATCTCCTCCAGGACTATCAATTCGGATGATAGCAGCCTTAAATTTTTTTGACTCTGTTGAGGAAACAAATACCCAATTTGAACGGGAACAAACATAAAAGGTAAATGATAAAAAAAATTATTAAGGTTATATTCAGAAGCAACTTAAAATAAATGTATTCATTTAGCTTCCCATTTATTATTATGTGATGTCTGGAAGTAGTTAATAATATAACTCTGCTTAAACTTTGATGTCTATTATGCATCACAGAAAGCTACCATATCCAATGTAAATAGCCTGATAACATTCCACCGAATACTGATTTGTCTGATTATACGCTAAGTTCACTCAGTCTCCTACTATGAAATTTAACATAAAACTTATATCATCAAGTTTACCTCTGACACTGCGAATCTTCTCAATGAACTTCTCCGCAACGATACCTGAGCTAGACACACTTACTTGACTCTCAACACGGCTAATGCTCCCGGAGGCTCGAATGATGGCTATCAAATCTTTACCACTTGGTATTCCAACAGTCCATTTCTTAACTCGAGAGTATTTCCTGATTTTGATCAATGAAAAAAAAATGGTGTTAACATGAATTACCTGGTAATTATTAATTTTATTCATTTTCTGGTCAATAAGAGAGCTTGTAAGAAATAAGTTAGAGTAGAAAAGGAAATCAATAGTGAGTTGCATGAAAACTGCAAATTAGATAAATGGTGTTTTCTCTAATTTGCTATACACAATATTTGTAGATTAGTGTTTTCAAAATTTAATATACAAATTAATCAATATAATTAGCATATAATATATGCCTACCTACACCAATTCAAAAGTTTAGCATTCTTTTAATTATACATGTCTTGGAAGGATGCAACAAAAATGGAAACTGAGTTAGGATAGATATCCTATATGTTGTTACAGTAACATGTAAATTTAATATTAAAAATAATTACAAAACTGAAGTAGGAGCATTGCCTTTATATTGCAGTTTAAAATTGATAGAACCACTCACACAGTTTTAACAGAGGATGCAATCAAGATAATTAGTACAGTGCAAAGATGCAATTACTTGAACGAAGAAATGGGGACCAACTTATCATCAATGGTATTGTGACATCAAATTCTAATAGCATCCCCTTGGAGCATAAACAATGAGAGAAATTAAATCAAAATCCAGAATGATCCCAATCAGATGGGGAAAAAATACAGCCACTGATGTATATAATTCCTTTTAAAGCAAAAAATCTAAAATGAATTAATTTTGTTGGGGACAACATATGAGCTATTGAACAATAACTGTAATTTATAATTACAGGAGTAAAATCAAGACTGGGAACAAAACTTTTAACAGGCAGAAGCTGAATTTTATAAGACTAAGGATTTGGTGGGATTTTTCCTAGTTAGACATTTCTAAAGATAACTTTTAAGCAGCATAAACCAAAGTACATCTCTACAAGTCCAAAGGAAGAAATTTCTACCTATAATCCACCATAGGCAGATTTTTCTCTGTTTTCACTCCAGTTCTCTCCTTCAACATGGCAATAACCTGCAAAACATTTTAATATTTCTTATCCGTTTAGACCCATAAGATAGAGCTCTACTGACATCCTTCAACCAAATTTATTAACCAGTATTCATTAACCATTTCTATGAATACACGAACTAATAAGAGATTAAAGTCCATAAGCAATGAAACCAACAAACTCTTAAGTAGAAGGATAAAACCTCAATATTTGGAATTCTCCATTCAAACACATCCACCATTGTTCCAACTTACACTCTGAGTATGATTATATTAATAAAACAGACAAACTACACATAAAAGTAGTCTTTTGCATTACTAGAAAATAATTATGTACCTCATCATCATAGATTATGTTCGATATGAGGCCCTCTTCTTTAAGCTTATCTACTTGATAGACACCTTCATTTATGAAGTTCTCGATGTCTTCTCTTTTCTTTCCTATATGAAGTATGCAGAAGCTCAAAAGTTAGTTTATTTTGTTATTACAGATTCAAGTAAAACTTCCAGTGCATATGCACCTTTGGCAGAAGAGACTTTATCTAGCCAATTTGAATAGATGTTATCAAGCAATGCAGTCAGCATTTCACAATTTTCTTCGGAAATGGTTCTTCGTGCTAGTTGATCTCCTGCACTTTTATATTTCCCAATCCTTTCAACTTGTGGTTCAATTCCTATATTATCTAAAACCCCTGAAAAGAATCAATAAATGATGTCAAAAAAAAAAAAAAAAAAAGGGTTACCCATAGCCATCAGAGGACCTAAATTATAAAAGGGTTCATCAAGAACATAAGAATACAGAAAATATTTAGAGAATAAACAAAGAATGATCAGATGCAGTAAGCATTAGTCTAATGCTCGAAGAATTTACTAAGCATGTATTTTCTACTTCTGTTTATTATGGTAAAAGAAAGGGGGCAGACTGGCAGTACCATATTTTGACATGGGGCAGTACCAAAATGATGTAAATAAGAACATTATAAAGAGAATTTTCCAAGTAAGCCCGTTACAACTTACAAGGATATATTTGGCACTACTAATGCAAAAGATTATTTTTAAAGGAACCAATGATAGAAAACCACTTTTGGTAGGCCAAATAAAACGGTGAAGCAAAGAGAATAAATATCCATCTAATTTGGCACTCCAAAAGTCAAAAGATGTAGTGAACATAATATTAGTTTCCATTTCCATTTATCAGTGAGCACAATAATTAATGTCATCAATATCATTGTTTTAAGGCCCAAATTGATGCCAAAAAAAAAGGACAAGCACCCCGACATGCAGCATATATATCTTTAGAGGACCATATTGGTGATTTAATGTTTATTTAAAAAATTAAAGAAATCCTGTCAGAAAACAAACTATTGTAAAATACTATTTATCAATAAAATTTTAAAAAAAGGAGAGGAAAACAAAATCAGTTTACCTCTAAGGAATGAGGCTTGAACAGTCAATCCAAACAATGAAAAGTAAGCACTTGGGGGCGCATATATCTCTTCACA
Source organism: Arachis hypogaea (assembly GCF_003086295.3). NCBI lineage: Eukaryota > Viridiplantae > Streptophyta > Magnoliopsida > Fabales > Fabaceae > Arachis > Arachis hypogaea. The sequence continues at coordinate 104,169,098 of NC_092045.1, read as the reverse complement.
CGCACATGCAAGGTAATATTCTTTTTCTTGGCATGTAGGGACGAAAGCCACAACGAACTTTCCTACAAGCATAATCAACTATCAAAGCATATTATAAGTACTAAAAATCACTAACAACACTCAACATATCAATGAAGAAGAGGTCACCATATTTACTAAGACCTCGGCTCATTTACACTACTGCATAAGAAGATGACATCGATGCTCCTATACTTAAAAGATAATATACTTCAAGAAAAGATACCTACTGCTTACAAAACCATATCGATATATTTAAAAAACGGTTGTTGTTCAGGATAGCCTAGGCGGGACCTAACAGTGACAATGCAAAGTGTCCAAGTTCATGTAATGTAACTCTGCATGTAGGTGAATTGAAGTTCTTTGTGAAAGTAAATACTAAACCAGCTCATTTGACCTCAATATTAAAGTTTCTATAATTAGCATTAGATATGAACAAATTGTTAACTCTTGGTTTTTCACATTCAACAATCCACTATCGAATGCCTAATGCAGAAGTTCGAAATAGTACCCGATTGTTTGAAATTCAATATGTGTCTTCGGATTTCCTCGACTTTGCCCCACCCACAATTCAAACCTTCAATATGCAGATAGATCCCAGAAATACGAGGATCATAAGCAGCTTTCACGAAATTCTCACAAATCTGAGGCAGAGAGAGTCCAGGAGAAAACCTAGTCTTCACCTGATCGGATATCTAAGTGCACAAAACAATGTTTCAATTCAGAAGCAAACATAACATAATACACAGAGTAAGTTCATATCAGTCTTCAGCCACAGGAATGTATTAATCTCTACAAAAATCTAGCATTGACCTGAGCTGTATCACTTCTCACAAATCGCAAATTTGCAAGAAGCTTTGGCATTTGCAATGAAATTCTCAGACCTAAGGTGTATCACTTCTCACACAACCTTCCTTAGCAATGAAATTCAATTTTTTCCCCTCTATGATACAATCTAACATAAAGAGACTTTCATTATATATGGCGCTCCATGAAAAACAAGTTGGCCAATTCAATCTCATAGCATAAAATGTATGAAACAGTATATAAAAATGAACCTGGCCACGAAGCTTCATGGTGAGGACGCTACCCTTGCGAACGCGCTCCCAGGGTAAGGCAAAGAGCATGTTAAGCTTGACGAGCAAGCTCCGGAATCCAGTAACTGGTTCAAATTTGAATTCGCCAGTGGGATACTCCTCATCAGGAATCGTAACAGTTTGATTGTTGTCAACGGCAGCTTCAGAATTGGAATCGGAATCGGAATCGAAAGCGCGAGGGAAGGGAAGGCGAGTCCTACTACGAGAGTTGCGAGTGCTGAAGGAGGGTAGTTTGGGAATAATGGAGAGAAGAGGAAGGCGAGAAGGAGAAGTGTAAGAGGATAAGGTGCGAATGGAAGTGAAGTTGTGAAGAGTGGGCAGTGGTGGAGCAAGAAGCTTCGACATTTGCGCGCGTGGAATGCACAGCGGAAAAGGAAGGTGAGAATGGCGAAATTGGTGAGAATGCCAGAATGGTGAAGAAGAAGAAGAATGAGTGACTAGGTTCGCTTTAGTCCACGTCTTCGTTTACTATCAGCCTGAAATTCTTTACTTCATTCCCTATCTCATCCCAACACACAAGCTTTCAACAAACTGTTGCCATGCCCATAACATTATAGGATAGGAGATGTGTTTTAATTACAGATTAATTTGATTGCTCTATTTATCTGATTAACATGAACAAAAGTCATTCTTTTTTAACTAAATAACAATAACCCATCCAACAAAATTTAGATCAGTGTTTACTGTTTTGACTAAAATTTATAGGTGAATTCTATCATCTAGAAAAGAAATTCTTTTTATATGTATAAAAATTTATTGTTATTTTTTTTTAGTAGAATAAGTGTTTAAAGAGAGTGTGTAATTAAATCTATAGTAAAAAATAAATGTTAATCTTGATACAGGGTATAGACCCTACTACAATAGATGAATTAAAATATTTAATAATATAAAATTAATTAATTATTAATTATAAATAATAATGATAGACTAGTTTTTTTTTAATAGAGATAAATTTTTAAGCCAAGCCAAGTTTATCTTTTTTAAATTTGAGTCTTAATTGAATTATTTTATAAAAAACGAAAATAATAAACATAATATTTTATGAATTTAAAAGTTATTTAAATTCTAAATTCAAATAACCATTTTAAGCAATAAAAGTATAAAACAATAATTTTTTACAAATTCAATTATTCACCGTATTTTTATTTTAAAAATAATTTATTAGCAAGTAAAAATTTATATAACAATTATTTAAATATTTTTGTTTATATTAACCATTAATCTACATATAATTTATGTTATCATTAAATTAACTTACACATAAATAAATTAACAACTAAATTAACATTGTTAAGTATAAAAAATTTGATCATTAACACTGTATTTATTTTTTAAATTTTATCCAAAATATCAATTCTAAACACTTAACCTCTTATCATTAAATTTTAAAATTCTTAGCAATCCAATTTTAAAATGAAAAACTTAAACCATCTAATTTTAATCTCTAAACAATAAACCACAAATCTTGATTTCTTAATCACGAAACTTAAATTATCCAATCCTGAGTTCCAAACTATCCAACCCTAAATTTTAAACAATATATTTCTAAACTCTAAATTCTAAAATTTTTTACACTAAAACCTAAATCCTAAAGCATCTTACACTAAACCCTAAATCAAGTAACAATAAATTTGAATAACCAAAACATTTTATTCACAAGTTTAAAATAATGAAACAACAAAAAGAACTTAAATGGGTTTTAATTCAATTTTAATATGTTAGACTTTATTTAAATATTATGAATACAAAGTAAATAATTATTTTTTAAAAAAAATTATAAGGCTCATTTTTTAAAATATTCACTTTTATAACAATACTATCCTTTCATAATTTTATAATGAATTAAATATAAAAAGAAAGAGTAAAAAAATAACAATAAAATTTACCTAAATAAATCATGAAGGAATGATATCATATCATATCCGATAATAGATAATACTCTACTTAAACTCTATATTAACTAATTGAATGTATAAAAGTGGCAACATTTATTTTAAGGATAAATTACATAAAAAAAACTGAATGAATTTCAAATTTACATGAATATCCTAAATGCAAACCGATTATATGAATGTTTCAATTACATATGATTCGAATTAGTAGGTGTACTAGTAAATCGAATTTACTGGAATCAATTTACTATAAAAAAATATTTTAGTAAAGACTATTTCATGTAAATAGAAGCCAATAGCTTCGATTTAATAGGAGCAGCTTCTATGGAGATAAATCAAAACTATAAGTGTAACACCCTAACTTTTAGCACGTCATGATCATACCAAAAGTAAGGAGTTACTAACCTATTTTTCCGTATTTACTATTTAATACTGAGCCTTTATGTCGATATCGCGTTTTCGTTTTTAAGAAAATCCCAGCAAATTGTGTTTTTAATTAATTAAAACCACATATCAAAGATCTTCAAGCAATACTAGTCACATAGCTAGTAAGAATAATGAATATCATACAAATGAATTCAAATGAAACTCAGATGCAACTCCTATCCCCCTGTATAAAATAAAATCTTAACTAACAAAGGCGAAGGAATTATAGGAATACGACTCAACACATAAACTTAATCAACTAAGACTAATAATCGCCCGTAGCTTCAAACTGAGTCTTCGAACCTGTGTCACTGAAAGGGTGGAAAATTTTGGGGTGAGAACAAACTACGCGTTCTCAGTAGGTAAGAGTAATGAAATAAAATGCAAATAATTAACTTTACTTAATAAAACTATATTTTTATCAAACCTTTTGAAAATACTTTTTACTATTACTTTATATAATTAATTACCTTCTTTAACTTTTTGAACTTAAGACAAATCTCAATCACAACCTCAGATCTCAGTCACCCAAACACAAACTAATAACATAGGAAACAGATCAACACACAAGCAAATAGAAATAAGACAAACAGTACAAACGCAGAGAGACAAGATAAGCAAACACAATCAAATGCAAATATGCAAACAATGATGATGCATGTCTATTCCTAACGCAGGCCATGAGCTCATGTGTCGGTTGCCTACCTGCTCCCGACATTACCCGGGCACAAGTCCCAAATATGGCTTTCTAGATGCATACAGTGTGCTTATAAGTCGTACGGCTAGGCCGCATACAGTGTGACTTTAAGTCGTACGGCTAGGCCGCATACAGTGTGACTTTCCAAATCAATAAGCGTACATCTGGAAAACAGTTCTCAGTGTGTGGGCGTCCCCACTTTACATTTGGCACTAAGGCCCAAACAATGTCACATCTGCTCTCTTGTGGCAGAGATCCTTTTAGTTAATATATTCTTTAATCTTTATTCTCTACTCTCCTGTGGCAGAGATTCCTTTAATTATCTCTCCTTTCTTTACTTTTTCGTTCTTCTTTTTTTCTTTCTAATCGGTAGGTCGGGTACCGGACGGTTCGGGTTGGAATCCTGGTTGGTGAAGTGGGGGTCCTGCCTAGTCGTGAGCTCCCGGGCTGGCGAAGACAATGTTCCGAGTACTTCGTGCGAGGAGTGGGGGGTGTCACCTGCAAAGACACTCCGACGCTCTAGTCAATAGAGTGAGCAGGCGAATAAGAGCGAGTGATAGGTGACGTACCTTGGGGGAAGGGTATGTCCCTCCCCATTTATACCGTGTTAGAGGTGGGCCCTGTAAGGACAGGCCCACCTCCTTTAAGGCCTCCCTTGCACAGTTGTAGAGTAGCTGTCAGGGACGCGTGTCTGGGTCGGTGATCGAGGCGTCCCATTCCCAACCGTTCGGGTCGTGTGGTGCTCGAATCGGGCCGACCCATATTTAGTTTGGGCCAGGTCGTAACAGTGCCCCCGACGCGCCAGCAACGACCGTAGGTATCGTTGGTGGCGTGTCATCTCTTCTTTTGTGTGTTGTCGCCAGGTCGGTCATCCGTAGGGTAGACGTGCCTCTTGCGCGCGTCTGTTTGTTGCTGGAATAGCCGTTCGTCGCCTTGTTTCCCGCGCGAATCATTAAATGTTCATTATGGGCTGAAAAAATTCTGTATGTAAAGACTATTTTGCTCCCAGGCCTTTCGCGCTTCTTGGGTGGCAGTTTTAAACAGTCTTTGCCTTGGTAACTCCTTTTTTCTTTCTTTACACTCTTACGCCTACTTTCTCCCTACTATTTCCTTCCTTTTCACCCAGAAATCTCCAGGGCTTTGCTCTAGTTTCCTCGTGCATTTTTCCTTCTCCTTTCTCAGTTTTTGCAACTAATTCAGGTAATCTCTGATCCTTTTTCTCTTCTGCCTTGATTCTCTCTTGCATATCTGCTGCGTGTTTTTGCTGCATGTTGTTTGATTTTTGTAGGATAGACATCTTTGTAATGTCAAGTAGAGTGTGTTTATGGGGTGTACCATTCTGGGATAGGTCTCATTTGTTATTGACTTTCTCCGTGTTTAGTTCGGGTTGTAAGGTAGACTGGTAAACGTAGTTTCTGGATTTCTTTCGGGTTCCCGACCTCATAGACTAACCGAGTGGTGCCCCCACTGTAGGTATGCCTCGTGTGGTCGCTCGGGCTTCCACCTCCGATGCGGGTTATGACCCGTACGCTTGGGTGGTCTCCGACCTCAACGATTCCCCAAACCAAATGGGTGAGGAGGAGCTCACCGAGTTCTGTCAGGCCAATTACTTGTGTGGGGGTACCGATGAGGAGGCTAACTACGATGTGTACGTCCCTGCTCCTCATGAGCGGTTGTATGAGCTCAACTTCCATGCTCCCTGGTCCCCGATTGGATTTGGTTCTATAAGGCCATGTTCACTCAAGTGGGGGTTCGCATTCCCCTCTCCGCCTTCCAAATGGCACTCTTAAGCCGGATTTTCGTGGTCCCGTCGCAGCTGCATTCGAATAGTTGGGCGTCGATTCGCTGCTTTGAGATAGTATGCGAGTACCTAAAGCTGCCGGTGTCTGTTGACGTCTTTCTTTTCTTCTTCAACCTGACGAACCCTTCCAAGGAGGGAAGAGCGAGGAAGGGGTTTATGTCCTTCTGATATGCCCAGGGGCGGAGGATTTTCGGTGTGTTCGAGGACTCCTATCATGGGTTCAAGGACAAATACTTCAAGGTTCGCCCGGTCAAGGGTCGTCACCCCTTCTGGTTATCGTTGGAGAAAGAACGCCTCATTCCGACCTATTGGAGTTTCAGGGCGGGCTCTAATACTTTTATTAAAGTTACCTATAAGGGGATGTCGGCTGTGGATCAGAAGATAGCCGACGTGCTATGGGCCATTTTCGGGAGGAACCGTGTAAATCCTCACCTTCTCATGGGTAGTCGGGAGGTCGCCCGGGATTATATTTATGAGTCGTCCGTGTCGTGCTTGCGTTTTGAATGGTTACTTGCTTTGTCTTAGTATGCTGGTTACTAATTTGTTTATTTTTTATTTGTAGTGGGGATGTCTGCTGAAGTGACCGGCCTCGAGAATCTGTACAAGACTTTCTTGGTGGAGGATGATGGTGAAGAGGCCGGAGATCAATCAGCGGCGCCTCCTGAGGATGAGGGGATGCAGACGGCCCCCACGCCTCCCGAGGTGGCCATGGCGGAAAAGGTTGCCGCTCCACCTGTGTCCTCCATTCTCCAAGAGGTGGCTGTCCCTGGGCACTCGTCTTCCGTTCGTCGGGAGGAGGATGGGGAGTTGAGTGTCATCCCCACTCCCAAGAGACAAAGGTCGCAGTCAAGCCCTGAGGGGGTCCTTACCGTTATGGAAAGAAACTTTGATGCCGGGTCGTTCGTAGATACCCAACTGCTTCCCGGCACGGAGGAACATTTCCATGGTACCGACCTCTCGGGGCAGGCACGATGGATGTACCGCACCCTCTTTCGCGGCGCGGCCATAGCTCGGAAGGCTGAGTTCGAGCTTTCGGGTATGGCCTCGCTTCGTCGGAAGCTCGAGACCGCCGCCACAGCCAACAATAAGCTCAAGGCTCATGTTGAAACACTTCAGGGGTAGCTGACCGAGGCGAGGAATAAGCTTGATGCTGCCGAGAAGAAGACTGCGTCAGCCGAAGAGAAGCTGAAGACTGCCGATGCTTCTGTGTCCCGTTTGACCGACCAAGAAATGACTTTGAAGAGCCAGTTAAGTGCTGCACAAGGTCGAGTGGCCGTATTGGAGAAAGAGCGGGACACAGCCGTGGCAGCCGTCAAGACTGCTCAAGATGAGGCCGATGCATTCAAGAGAAAGCTTAAAGAGGTTAGAGAGTAGGGCAAGAATGCGATTTTCATGACCGAAGAGGCTCTCAAGGCTCAAGTAAAGGTTATTGCTCCCGACTTCGACATATCGGCAATTGGTGTCTTCAATACCATTAAGGACGGGAAGGTTGTTGATATGCCGAAGAAGTGATCTCTTGTAACTTTTTTATAGAACTTTCGTACCGAAACTTTCGCGCCCGTTAGTGGGTCGGTTGGTTTGTATATACGTTGTTTGTTTATTGTTGGTTGTTTTGTTTGCCAATTTACTCGCTTTACCGTTATGTTGGTAATTTACTCGCTTTACCATTATGTTGGTACTTCAAAGTCGAGCTCTGATGAGTGGATAATTTATACGCTTTTTGGCATTGTTTTTAGTATGTTTTTAGTATGTTTTAGTTAGTTTTTAGTATATTTTTATTAGTTTTTAGTTAAAATTCACTTTTCTGGACTTTACTACGAGTTTGTGTGTTTTTCTGTGATTTCAGGTATTTTCTGGCTGAAATTGAGGGACCTGAGCAAAAATCTGATTTAGAGGCTGAAAAGGACTGCAGATGCTGTTGGATTCTGACCTCCCTGCACTCGAAGTGGATTTTCTGGAGCTACAGAAGCCCAATTGGCGCGCTCTCAACGGCGTTGGAAAGTAGACATCCTGGGATTTCTAGCAATATATAATAGTCCATACTTTGTCCGAGATTTGATGGCCCAAACCGGCGTTCCAAATCAGCTCAAAACTGCCCGGCGTTAAACGCCGGAACTGGCACAAGAATGGGAGTTAAACGTCCAAACTGGCACAAAAGCTGGCGTTTAACTCCAAGAAGAGTCTCTACACGAAAATGCTTCAATGCTCAGCCCAAGCACACACCAAGTGGGCCTGGAAGTGGATTTTTATGTAATTTACTCATCTTTGTAAACCCTAGGCTACTAGTTCTCTACAAATAGGACCTTTTGCTATTGTATTTTCATCTTTAGATCTTTGAATCTTTTGATCACGTTCATGGGGCTGGCCTCACGGTCATGCCTAGACCTTGTTCTTATGTATTTTCAACGGTGGAGTTTCTACACACCATAGATTAAGGTGTGGAGCTCTGCTGTACCTCGAGTATTAATGCAATTACTATTGTTCTTCTATTCAATTCGGCTTATTCTTGTTCTAAGATATTCATTTGCACCCAAGAACATGATGAATGTGATGATTATGTGACACTCATCATCATTCTCACTTATGAACGAGTGCCTGACAACCACTTCTGTTCTACAAGCAAACAAGGCTTGAATGTTTATCTCTTGGATCCCTTAATCGGAATCTTCGTGGTATAAGCTAGAACTGATGGCGGCATTCAAGAGAATCCGGAAGGTCTAAACCTTGTCTGTGGTATTCTGAGTAGGATTCAATGATTGAATGACTGTGACGAGCTTCAAACTCCTGAAGGATGGGCGTTAGTGACAGACGCAAAAGAATCAATGGATTCTACTCCAACCTGATTGAGAACCGACAGATGATTAGCCGTGCCATGACAGGGTGCATTGATCATTTTCACTGAGAGGATGGAAGGTAGCCACTGACAACGGTGAAACCCTACATACAGCTTGCCATGGAAAGGAGTAAGAAGGATTGGATGAAGACAGTAGGAAAGCAGTGAGACGGAAGGGACAAAGCATCTCCATACGCTTATCTGAAGTTCTCACCAATGAATTACATAAGTATCTCTATCTTTATCTTTATGTTTTATTCATACATTATCCATAACCATTTGAGTTTGCCTGACTAAGATTTACAAGGTGACCATAGCTTGCTTCATACCAACAATCTCTGTTGGATCGACCCTTACTCGCGTAAGGTTTATTACTTGGACGACCCAGTACACTTGCTGGTTAGTTGTGCGAAGTTGTGATAAAGAGTTGAGATTACAATTGTGCGTACCATGTTGATGGCGCCATTGATGATCACAATTTTGTGCACCAAGCTCTCTCTTTGCTATGGCCATTTGTTATGTTCTTGGCTCCCGGGGTGATCAGTCCCGGGACCGTGTATCATCGTGCTTTCTGGTTCGTATGGCGCAGGACTCGTTTGCGCGATAGTCGTCCCAGGAAGGTAAACAAAAGAGAGCAAAAATATGAGCAAGTATAACTTAACCGATAATCAAGCAATTCTATAACCATGGCAAAGGTATTGTTACAAAATAAACGACTTAGGAATAAAACCTTCTCAAGTTGTCCGCATTCCATGTTCTCGGGATCTCCTTGCCATTAAGCTTTTCCAACTTGTAGGCGTCCTTGCCGATCACCTCTTTAACTCTGTAGGGGCCTTCCTATTTTGCCGCCAGTTTGCCTTCTCCTGGGGCCGGTAAACCGATGTCGTTGCGTCTTAGGACAAGGTCGTTCTGTTCAAATTCTCTTTTGAGTATTTTGGCATTGTATCGCATGGCCATCCTTTGCTTGAGTGTTGTTTCTGACAAGTGGGCCATCTCCCTTGTTTCGTCCATAAGATCCTTTTCCACCGCTTCCTCTACTCCCTTCAAGAGCAGTCTCGGGCTCCACTCACCGACTTCCACGGGTATTACCGCATCTAATCCATATGTTAGTCGAAAAGGTGTTTCTCCGGTGGATGACTGCTCGGTTGTTCGGTAGGACCAGAGGACCGAGGCAAGTTCATCGGCCTAAGCACCTTTTTTATTATCAAGCCGCTTCTTCAGCCCCAGCAGGATGATCTTGTTTGCAGATTCGACCTGGCCGTTTGTCCGAGGGTGCTCTACCGAGGAGAATTTTTGTTTTACGCCAAGGCCGGTGAGAAAATCTGTGAATTTCTTGTCGGTGAACTGGGTGTCGTTGTCCGAGATGACGGTTTCCAAGATACCGAATCGGGTTATTGCTTGCCTCCATATGAACTTTCTGCAGTTAGAAGAGGATATGCTGGCTAATGGCTCGGCCTCTATCCACTTGGTGAAGTAATCAATGGCAACTACGATGTACTTGACCTGCCCCGGACCGAGTGGGAAAGGTCCCAAAAGGTCGATTCCCCATTGTGAGAAAGGTCGGGAGGTCGTTAACAGACTCAGCTCCGAAGCTGGTGCTTTGTGGAAGTTGGCGTTCTCTTGACACTTAACGCACTTTCTCACGAATTCTTTAGAATCTGCCATCATCGAAGGCCAGTAGTATCCTGCTCGAATTAGCTTCCTGGCTAGGGCTTTTCCCCCTATGTGGTGGCCGCAGCATTCCTCGTGGACTTCTCTGAGCACGTAGTCCGTCTGATCGGGGTGTAGGCACTTCAACAGGGGTTGACTGAGTCCTTTTTTGAATAGCTATCCCTGAATGATAACGTACTTGGCCGCCTCCCTCCTCAACGCTTTGGCACCCTTTTCGTCGTCGGGAAGCTTGCCGTTTTCCAAGAAACTAGTGATGGGGTCTAGCCAGGAGGGACTCAACCTTGACAAGTGCAGGGTGACCGCTGGCTCCTTTATCATGCCTTGTCTGAGAGATCGGTTGCCTTCTCCCAGTTTCGTGCTAGCCAACTTAGATAGTAGGTCTGCCCTCGTGTTCCTTTCTCTCGGAATGTGTCGGATCGTGAATTCCTCAAATGTTTTACTCAGTTCCTTGACTTTTTCCAAGTATTTTTGTAATACTGAGTCTCTAGCTTGATAGCTTCCATTTGCTTGCGAGGTAACGACTTGTGAATCGCTGCATATCTCTAGCCTCGTCGCTCCAACTTCCTTTGCCAGGGCTAATCCTCCTAGAAGAGCTTCGTATTCTGCTTGATTGTTCAAAATGAAGAACTCGAATCTGATTGATTGCTCGTATACGACCTCAGCCGGACTCTCGAGGATGATCCCGGCACCGCCGGACGTCTGGTTGGAGGCCCCGTCAACATGGAGCCTCCACCGTGTGTCCGTCTCTTTGGTTGGGTCCCCCGTTACTTCTACCAGAAAGTCTGCCATTGCTTGCGCCTTGATCGCATGCCGAGGTTTGTACCGTATGTCATATTGGGACAACTCAATGGACCAGGTCATCATCCTTCCCGCTAGGTCGGGTTTTGGAAGCACTTGTCGGATTCCTTGATCCATCCTGACGACGATCTGATGACCTTGAAAATATTGTTTTAATCTTCAAGAAGAGGTCAAGAGCGCCAGAGCTAACTTCTCCAATTTGCTGTACCGCAGTTCTGCCCCTTGTAAGGCCCTGCTCACGAAATAGACTGGTTGTTGAGCTTTCTCCTCCTCCCGTACCAAAACCGTTGCCAGGGCTTCCCCCGTTATGGCTAGGTACAGGTATAGTGGTTCTCCAACTTTGGGCTTTCCGAGTACCGGGGGTGTCGCCAAGATTTCTTTGAAGTGTCTGAAGGCTTCCTCGCACGCAGGAGTCCATTCAAATGCGATTCCTTCCTCATTAGATTGAAGAAGGGTAGGGCTTTTGCTGCCGACGCTCCGAGAAAGCGGGATAACGAGGTGAGGTGACCTGCTAGTCTCTGAACGTCTTTGACACATCCCGGGCTCTTCATTTGGAGTATTGCCTGGCATTTCTCGGAATTGGATTCTACTCCTCTTTGAGTTATCATGAATCCCAGGAATTTTCCGGCCTCCATGGCAAAAGCGCATTTGAGGGGGTTAAGTCTCATGCCCTGCTGTCGGAGAGATGCGAACACACTTCCTAGGTCGGTCAGGAGGTCGTTAGGCCGCGTAGTCTTTGCAAGGATGTCGTCCACGTAGACTTCCACTGTCTTGCCTATGAGGCTTCCGAATATTTTGTTCATCAGCCTTTGGTATGTTGCCCCTATGTTTTTCAATCTGAACGGCATTACCTTGTAGCAATAGGTCCCTCCGGGTGTTATGAATGCTGTTTTGTCCTCGTCGGGTCGGTGCATCGGTATTTGGTTGTAGCCAGAATAGGCATCCATGAAGCTCAAGTACCGGTACCCCGCCGCCGCGTCGATGAGAGCATCTATGTTGGGAAGCGAAAAGCAGTCCTTGGGGCATGCTTTGTTGAGGTCGAAATAGTCCACACACATTCTCCATTTGCCATTGTGCTTCTTTACCAGAATTACATTTGACAGACAGGTCGAGTAGTCTAGTTCTCGTATGAAGCCCGCTTCTAGGAGGCTGGCCGTCTGCTTGGCCACCTCCTCTGCTTGCTCCTGGGACATCTTCCTCCTCCTTTGGGCCACTGGGTGGGTGTCCGGCTTGACGGCCAGGTAGTGTGACATGACTTTAGGGTCTATGCCCGGCATATCGGCTGGCGTCCAAGCGAATAGATCTTCGTTGGCTCTAATCATCTCCAATAGGGGTTCTTTCAATTCGTGTGGGAGGTTTCTATTAACGAACGTGAACTTTTCCTCCGTGTCACCGACCCTGAACTTTTCCAAGTCCCCCTCTGATTCTGACTTTGGCTTGTCGTCGACTCTGGCGTCTAAGTCCGCAAGGAACATTCCGGATGCTTCTTTAGACTTCTTCCTCAAGGAGAGGCTGGCGTTGTCGCAAGCGACTGCCATTTCCAGATCTCCTCTTATGGATCCTACAGATCCGTCATCAGCCACGAACCTCATAACCAACAGCTTCGTGTTGATTACCGCCTCAACATCATTGATCGTTTTCCTTTCCAGGATGATGTTGTAGGCAGTGGAGTCCCGTAGAACCATGAACTCGGCCATAATTGACCTCCGCCCTTGTCCTTGTCCCACAGAGGTCGGGAGGGATATTATCCCGTCCGGTTTAATGAAGTGGTCACCCAACCCTATGACACCGTGTTGGTGAGTCATGAGGTCGGCGTCCCGTAAACCTAGCGCATCGAACACGTTGCGGAACATAATGTTCGAGTCTGTCCCCGTGTCCACAAGGATTCGTTTGACGATGTCGGTTCCCACCCTAGTCGTAATGACCATGGGTGGGTTCTCAGGGACCTCGTTGAACCAATGATCCTCTGGCCCAAAGGAAATAGTTAGGGACCTCTTGGAGCTTCGTGCCTGCGAGGAGGAAATTGCCATGACTTTGGCGTCTTTCTTGTGCGCAGACCTCGACTTTGGCGCTGTGTTCTTGGCGATCACCACGTTTATTATGGTGAGGCCGTGTTCGTTGTCTTCTGGTTCTTGCCGCCGTTTCGTCGATCGGGTCTTGCCGTCTTCATCGTGGTCACGATGTTGTCTCCTCGGCTCCCTGATAAGGTGGGAGAATTCGGCCAGTTTACCGTCCCTTATTGCTTGTTCTAGTGCATCTTTCAGGTCGAAACAGTCCTGTGTTTGGTGCCCGTAGCCTTTGTGGTAATCACAGTAGAGGCTCTTGTTCCCCCTGTACGGTCTTTCAGAGGTCGGGATTTCGTCAATATTCCCTTTTCGGCGATTTGCTGGTAAACTTCTATGATGGAGAGAGTGAGTGGGGTGTAGTTGGTGAATTTTCCTATCCAGGGAGACGGTCTGGGTGCCTTGCTCGGCCCCCCGTCTCTGACTTGTTCCTTCTGCCTTTCTCCGTTACCATGGTGCCTGGGTTGATTGTAGGAGGGCTGCCGTTTGTTGGCAGGCACGACTCGGCTGACTTCCTCGTCATTTATGTATTCCTTGGCTACGGTCTGGATCTCATGCATCGTCCAGACTGGCTTAGTGGTGAGGTGCTTTCGGAAATCCTCATTAAGAAGGCCATTCGTCAGACAAAGGCTGGCCACCGAGTCGGTTAGTCCTTCGATTTTCAGGCATTCATCGTTGAACCGATCTAGAAACTTCCTGGTCGTCTCCCCGACACGTTGGGTCATGCCGAGAAGATTGATTGGATGCTTTGCCTTCGCGATTCTAGTAGTGAATTGCGCCAAGAAGGCGCGGCTGACGTCTGAAAATGCGGCTACAGAATCCTGCGGGAGGCTATTGAACCACGGTATCGCCGGGCCTGCCAGGGTGACCGGGAAAGCGCGGCACCTCACCTCATCTCCCACTCCTTCAAGGTTTATTCGGGTCTCGAAGGCCGTTAGGTGCTCCTGCGAGTCCTGTGTTCCGTCATACCTCATGTCAGTTGGTTTGTCGAAGTGGCGCCCATGATGACGGGTTGCCGCTTTCTTTCGGACCTTCCTTCTCCGTCTTCGCGGTCCCCATGCATGACGCATGCCCGTTTACCTTGAGCGTAGATGATTGTATCGTTTCACCTCCTAGGGCGCCGCCAATCCTCCCAGCTACTCTCCGACTCTAATGATGCTCCTGATCCGCTAGTTGGCGCTCCAGATTCTGCACCCTGTGGCGCAGCTCCTGCATTATCCTGGTGCTGTCACTGCCTATTCCCCCGAAGGGGCGCCTCTCCTGAGCTCTCGACTGAAACCCGGTTTGTCGGGGAGGGGATCTTAACCGCTCACGGGGCGAGGCAACGGAGGCCGCCCCCTCGGTGGCTGCTGCGCGCCCGTGGTCCCTTGGACCCGGCACGATCTCCATTTAGCTTCGTTCTTCCCACAGACGGCGCCAATGTTTGGTAGGTCAGGTACCGGACGGTTCGGGTTAGAATCCTGGTTGGTGAAGTGGGGGTCCTGCCTAGTCGTGAGCTCCCGGGCTGGCGAAGACAATGTTCCGAGTACTTCGTGCGAGGAGTGGGGGGTATCACCTGCAAAGACACTCCGACGCTCTAGTCAATAGAGTGAGCAGGCGAATAAGGGCGAGTGATAGGTGACGTACCTTGGGGGAAGGGTATGTCCCTCCCCATTTATACCGTGTCAGAGGTGGGCCCTCTAAGGACAGGCCCACCTCCTTTGAGGCCTCCCTTGCACAGCTGTAGAGTAGCTGTCAGGGACGCGTCTCCGGGTCGGCGATCGAGGCGCCCCGTTCCCAACCGTTCGGGTCGGGTGGTGCTCGAATCGGGCCGGCCCATATTTAGTTTGGGCCAGGTCGTAACAATTTCTTATCAAACCGAACCCAAAACATAACTTAAAGTAAAATTCCCTTTTAAAAGATTGAGCTTAAAATATTATACTTTTCTTAATAAATCGATTTGAAAACAAGACTCTTTTTATAATAAATTGAAATTAAATAATTTTTTTAAATCAGATTTGCTTTTAAATACCACTTTAAATAAAGTCTTAGAGTTTTATAAAAAATTTGACCGCATTTCCTCTAAAAATTCGGGTTAACCACCCTTACGGTTCCCTCTTTCTCAATAATTCATTAGACCTTTACCAGTAATTATCACAACAACAGATTCTCAATAATCATCTCATCATAAATTAGTTTAACGACTAACATCCTTTCATCAGATAAAATTCAGAATTTTCATCAACCATTATTTAAAAGTAGCCCAATCCAACATCAAAAGTTATAATTAATTCCCCAAAAATCAGCCGTTAACCTTATACAATTTCGTTTACTATCAAATTACTAGTTCGTTTTCAAAACTACTATTTTTATCTTAAAATTTGGGTTTCAAGAAAATTGATTTAGTAATCAGACTTTAAGTCCTTTAACTCTTCTCAAACCCAAACCTAGTTAGTTAAAAACCAATATTAACAACCACAGTCTCAAACACAGCCACAAATCAATCTCAACACAATTTTATCACATTCAATCACATTCGAAGTCACCAACAATCTCAATTTCGTCAATTAATCAAAACAAGACATTTATAAATTATTTGCGGTTACTCACTAAACTTCAATGACATTCATAAATTAAAACAGTTAATTTTAAAATAAATTTTTTATCTCTGTACGAAATCAAAATTAATAAAGATTTCGAAAAAGCTTTTTGACCGAACTGCTGAAGAAGAAAATGTCTAAAATTACCTGTGCCTCCTAAAACTCCAATTGATCGAACTCAAAAGAAAGAGGAACTACGTCATCGTCAGCTTTCACCGAACAAAATATATGCCAACGTATAGAAGAAGAAAATATAAATACTTTTATCAGATTAAATCTTTTATTAGAGATACAAATCTCAAGAAATCAAAACTGAAAGCTCAGAGGTTCTACGGTTTTTCTCACCCACACTCTCGGACTCTCTTTGTTTCTTTTCCAAGTGAAGTTCGGTGATGAAGGAATGAAAATAAAGATGAGTAAAGGGTAATGGTGAAACTTGAAGATTTGTGGCATTAAGGTGTTATTAGGTGTCAAAAGAATAATAAAGCAATCAAAGCATGTGTCATTATTATTATATATGTATGCATGCATTACATGTATTATTTCAACCTCTTTTACTTTATTCCCTTAATGGTTTCCGTTTGTTGCAAATAATAATAATAATAATAATAATAATAATAATAATAATAATAATAATAATCAATTTAATTTTTATTTTATCATATTTTTTTAATAATTTAAATTTAATAGAGTAAGTAATAATTAAATTAAATTTTAATATTACAAAATTTTATTTAATTATTTTTTTAAAAAATAATTTTCTCAAAAATAACAACTTAATATAATATTTTAGTTCATAAATAGATAATTATTTAATTTTCAAAAATTCGGAGTGTTATATCTTATTCACCTTACAAAAATTTTTGTCTTCGAAAATTGATACAAGATGGAAGAAGTTCAAATTAGCTTTAGTTTTAAACACATTAGAAAAAATAGCAAAATATTTTGGCATATATAAAACGTAACATATAAGAAAGAAGTTTTAAGATCTCAATATATATATATATATATATATATATATATATATATATATATATATATATATATATATATATATATATATATTTTCAAATCAAGGATATTCTTATGGCTTAAAAATATAGGAAGAAAGTCTGGCGCAAAGCGGAAGATGCAAGATAGACTCGATGTCGAAAGATTACAAGAAAGGCTGGTATTAGAACGACAAGTATATCATTTGCACACTGAACTCATACCAACTCTAGAGCTTCAGCTGCCTAAATTTTAACATGATGTAACTTCACCATTCCCAACCATACCATATTAAACAGATTCTCTGCGAATTCTCAACCTTATCAAACACTCTGCAACCCACTAACAGGCACAAGTCTAACATCAACCAAACTCCTTCGCAAGAATCAAGCTCCTTAACATCCTGTGACGTCGCACACTTACGAATTCCACCTTTCGCATTTGCACAGCGTATCCTAAAGAATTAACATATCGCTTGCTATATCTAACGATTGCACGTGTCACCAAAACAAGTCTCAAGTCACTCAAAAGGATACAAGACCTCAGAGAAACGACAAGCAACAAGGACAATGTTCACAAAGATTTCTACGTTTCTCTTTGATGCATCAATAAGTCCAAAGTTATATCAGAGAATACATGAGCCAAAAAAAGGAGTTTAAACAACACAAGACAGATATCCAAGGAATCGCATGTTACTCTAAAACAAGCTTGAGTTACCTAAGAAGATATCAAACTTAGGAAGAGAAGAACAAAATTTATGGACGGAGTTCACAGTAATTCAATAGAATATTTAAAAACATTTTTAGCCAGGGAATAATTCAGAATATAAGGTTCAAAACAAGAACTTCAAAAGAACTAAATTCAATTGGAACGAGATATACATAAGATACAAGACATGAAGCAAAAGAACCAAACCACATCTTAAGAAAAGCAGATATCTCACGGAATTCAAGTAAACGTATGCAGTTAAGATCAAATAAAAATAACATATGAACAAAGAACAAGATTGGGGAATAATTAGTTCACTTTCCTAGAAAGAAACCCCAAATAAAATTTCAAACAAAACTTCAAGATAAACCATGGAAGAACAAGATACATAACCGAGCAACCCCAAGATGCAACTTCTAACGTTCTCGAAACCCATAATTCGCATCACCTATTAATTCTATTTCGTCTATGACAATTTATTAGTGTTTCCGTATGCACAAATCATTAGTAATAAGTTGGCCAGACTTAATATCATGAGAGATGCAACGGTCAACTAACAGCATTAATCAATAGACAATCATGCATTTGAAACTCAAATCCTTGTCGTTAGGACAAGTCATACTGCATGACAGATACTCAGAGTATGCAGTAAAGCATAGTCAGTCTATTCCCAAGGCTCTAACGGGAACGAACTGCTCTGATACCATAATGTAGCACCCTAACTTTTAGCACGTCATGATCGTACCAAAAGTAAGGAGTTACTAACCTATTTTTACGTATTTACTATTTAATATTGAGTCTTTACGTCGATATTGCGTTTTCATTTTTAAGAAAATCCCAGCAAATTGTGTTTTTAATTAATTAAAACCACATATCGAAGATCTTCGAGCAATACTAGTCACATAGCTAGTAAGAATAATAAATATCATACAAATGAATTCAAATGAAACTCAGATGCAACTCCTATCCCCCTGTATAAAATAAAATCTTAACTAACAAAGGCGAGGAAATTATAGGAATACGACTCAACACATAAACTTAACTCAACTAAGACTAATAATCGCTCGTAACTTCAAACTGAGTCTTCGAACCTGTGTCACTGAAAGGGTGAAAAATTTTGGGGTGAGAACAAACCACGCTTTCTCAGTAGAAAAGAGTAATGAAATCAAATGCAAATAATTAACTTTACTTAATAAAACTATATTTTTATCAAACCTTTTGAAAATACTTTTTACTATTACTTTATATAATTAATTACCTTCTTTAACTTTTTGAACTTAAGACAAATCTCAATCACAACCTCAGATCTCAGTCACCCAAACACAAACTAATAACATAGGAAACAGATCAACACACAAGAAAAATAGCAATAAGACAAATAATACAATCACAGAGAGACAAGATAAGCAAACACAATCAAACGCAAATATGCAAACAATGATGATGCATGTCTATTCCTAACGCAGGCCATGAGCTCATGTGTCGGTTGCCTACCCGCTCCCCACATTACCCGGGCACAAGTCCAAGATATGGCTTTCCAGATACATACAGTGTGCTTATAAGTCGTACGACTAGGCCGCATACAGTGTGACTTTAAGTCGTACGGCTAGGCCGCATACAGTGTGACTTTCCAAATCAATAAGCATACATCTGAAAAACAGTTCTCAGTGTGTGGGCGTCCCCACTTTACATTTGGCACTAAGGCCCAAACAATATCACATCTGCTCTTCTGTGACAGAGATCCTTTTAGTTAATATATTCTTTAATCTTTATTCTCTGCTCTCCTGTGGCAGAGATTCCTTTAATTATCTCTCCTTTCTTTACTTTTCGTTCTTCTTCTTTTCTTTCTTATCAAACCAAACCCAAAACATAACTTAAAGTAAAATTCCTTTTTAAAAGATTGAGCTTAAAATATTATACTTTTCTTAATAAATCGATTTGAAAACAAGACTCTTTTTATAATAAATCGAAATCAAATAATTTTTTTTAAATCAGATTTGCTTTTAAATACCACTTTAAATAAAGTCTTAGAGTTTTATAAAAAATTTGACAGCATTTTCTCTAAAATTCGGGTTAACTACCCTTACGGTTCCCTCTTTCTCAATAATTCATTAGCCCTTTACCAGTAATTATCACAACAACAGATTCTCAATAATCATCTCATCATAAATTAGTTTAACGACTAATATCCTTTCATCAGATAAAATTCAAAATTTTTATCAACCATTATTTAAAAGTAGCTCAATCCAACATCAAAAGTTATAATTAATTCCCCAAAAATCAGCCGTTAACCTTATACAATTTTGTTTACTATCAAATTACTAGTTCGTTTTCAAAACTACTATTTTTATCTTAAAATTTGGGTTTCAAGAAAATTGATTTAGTAATCAGACTTTAAGTCCTTTAACTCTTCTCAGACCCAAACCTAGTTAGTTAAAAACCAATATCAACAACCACAGTCTCACACACAGCCACAAATCAATCTCAACACAATTTAATCACATAAAATCACATTCACAGTCATCAACAATCTCAATTTCGTCAATTAATCAAAACAAGACATTTATAAATTATTTGCGATTACTTACTAAACTTCAATTGCATTCATAAATTAAAACAGTTAATTTTAAAATAAATCCTCTACCTCCGAACGAAATCAAAGTCAATAAAGATTTCGGAAAAGCTTTTTGACCGAGCTGCTGAAGAAGAAAACGTTTGAAATCGTTTGTGCTTTCTAGAACTCCAATTGACCGAACTCAAGAGAAAGAGGAGCTACATCATTATCAACTTTCACCGAACAAAAGATATGCCAACATATAAAAGAGGAAAATACAAATACTTTTACCGGATTAGATTTTTTATTAGAGATACAGATCTCAAGAAATCAAAACTGAAAGCTCAGAGATTCTACGGTTTTTCTCACCCACACTCTCGGACTCTCTTTGCTTCTTTTCCAAGTGAAGTTCGGTGACGAAGGAATGAAAATAAAGATGAGTAAAGGGTAATGGTGAAACTTGAAGATTTGTGGCATTAAGGTGTTATTAGGTGTCAAAAGAATAATAAAGCAATCAAAGCATGTGTCATTATTTCAAAAGAAATAATATATGTATGCATGCATTACATGTATTATTTCAACCTCTTTTACTTTATTCCCTTAATGGTTTCCGTTTGTTGCATATAATAATAATAATAATAATAATAATAATAATAATAATAATAATAATAATAATAATAATAATAATAATAATAATAATAATCAATTTAATTTTTATCTTATCATATTTTTTTTAATAATTCAAATTTAATAGAATAAGTAATAATTGAATTAAATTTTAATATTACGAAATTTTATTTAATTATTTTTTTAAAAAATAATTTTTTTTAAAAATGACATCTTAATATAATATTTTAGTTCATAAATAGATAATTATTTAATTTTCAAAAATTCAGAGTGTTATAATAAGAATCAAATCACATTCAAGATACATTAAATTTATGGGTTTCAATTTAATGATTTTGACAAAAATTTGCAATAAATTTATATAACCTCTTTATATTTTGGACATTTATATAAATTTAGAACTCATTCAATTTATTTATGTGATTTACCCTCATTTTAATCTTTTCGATCATACACACATATTCTTTTTTTGATCATTTTTTTATCAATAAATTATTTATTGCCAAGCATGAATATAACTTGTTAAATAACATGATGCTATTTGGTAAAATACTAATGAAAGAAACATATATATTTTGTTTTCTTGTAAAAATTATAAATTATATTTTAAAATTTCAACAACTATATTAACTAAATATATTCAAAATTTTAACCAACATTTTACGAAAATAATTCTAATTAAACACTAAATCCTATCATTGATTTACAATTGTTATAATATAAAAAATTTATCACGTACCAAAAATATTATAATAAAAATAAACCCTATACAAACCAAAATGAAATTTTAAATGCTAAAAACATTTTATTCTTGTGCACTATTATAATTTTTTTATAACGTAAATTATTTATCCTACTACAAAAATTAACCATATAACTAATAATAAAATCATAACTAATGAATGATTATAATCTAAAATATTATTAAAAATAAAATTATTGAAAATATTAGAATAAAAATAACATATGAAAATAAGACTAAACTAATATTTTTAAGAACACAAAAACACATCTTTTATGACAAAAAAAAATTGTCCACTTTTCATAAAAAAAAATCAATCAACATCTGTATCTACACTAAAAAAATTAATTAAGACCCAAACCAACAAAAAAATCAAATAACCCTGAAATTCATAAGATATTATGTTTATTATTTTCGTTTTTTATAAAAAAACATTCAATTAAGACCCAAATCCAGAAAAAAAAAATTTGGTTTGGCCCAAAAATTTATCTCCTTTAAAGAAAAAAAAAACAAAAACCAGCCTATCATTGTCATTTATAATTAATAACCAATTAACTTTATATCATTAAATATTTTAGTTCATCTATTGCAGTAGGATCCACATCTTGCACCAAGATCAGCTTTTGTCTTTTACTATAAATTTAATTACACTCTCTCTCTAGACACTTGTTCTACTAGGAGAGTGACAATAAATTTCTGCACACATAGAAGGAATATCTCTTCTACCTGCATGATAGAATTCACCAAATCTATAAACCTCTAGATTGGATAAAGATGTTAATTAAACTTCTTTTGAAAAAATAACTTAAATAATAAATAACTATATTAAAAATAATTTATAAATAAGTTATTTTGTATTTGGATTTTTAGCTTTAAAAATACTTATTTTATAGAAATGTGATAAAAAAGTAGTAGTATTATGAGAGAAATCATTTTTTTTAATTTCTCTATGAGCTTCTAAATAGCTTTTTAGAAAGTTACAATTTGGTTTTGAAAATTGCACCAGACATTAATATTACTACTTTTCATAAGACAAAAGCTCAAAAAAGTTACTTTTGAAGCTTTCCAAACGGACCCAA
The DNA here is from genome assembly GCF_003086295.3 of Arachis hypogaea. Classification (NCBI taxonomy): domain Eukaryota; kingdom Viridiplantae; phylum Streptophyta; class Magnoliopsida; order Fabales; family Fabaceae; genus Arachis; species Arachis hypogaea. Next base: position 104,146,523 of record NC_092045.1, on the reverse strand, counting down.
AGTATAGAGATACTTTGCTAAATTGTGTGTGTCGGACACATTTCAAACACAATACTCATGGATATTCGTTTGATATGCATGTCTGTTGTGTTCAACAGTGTCTTAACAAAAACTAAAAAATTCTTTTATGGACATGCTTAAACATACCTAAATAGCATCATGTGTCAGCGTGTTCAGCCTTATTCTTAACTTATATTTTTAAATAAATTTAGAAATAGTATATATTATTATTTATTAACACAAAAAAATATTTTAAATATTTTATATAATTAAAATAAAAATAATTAAAAATTAATTTATATTTTAATATTAATAAAATATCAAAATATCATTACAATTTATTTAAAAAATACTTTATATATATATATATACATGTTTTCGTGTCTTATAAAATTTTAAAATTTATATATCAATGTGTCCCGTGCCAGTGTCGCACATCATGGATCAAAACTATCTATTTTATCTATACAAAAATTAATACATTTATTCTTTTATAACTAAAAAATGGTATCTCATTTAAAATTCTTTTGTTACACCGGCTTTTTCTTCAAATTATAATTTTTATAATTTTTATAATTTTTTATTATTTCTCTTCATCTAATAACTTTCACTAATATCATCTTCTAATTAATAACAAATTTAATAATATTATTTAGCTATTTTTAAAAATAAAATATTTTTCTATTATTTATTTGTCATTAACTCTTTTTATTATCATTAATTCTATTTATTAAAATATTATTCTATTTTTATATATTTTATATTATAAATCAAACAACCTAATATATATATATATATATATATATATATATATATATATATATATATATATATAATATTTTGATAGAGTTTGAATTTTTGAGATAGAATTATATGTTGTGAAGTTAATTGATATTCAAAGATATTAAAAAAATTATTATGAAAATATTTAAATTTATATTAATTCTTTACAATTTTTTTCTTCAATTTATTTTTAAATGATTGTAGTATTTTATTCGACAATAAAAAATATTTTTAGTGAAGTAAAAATGATGAGTCTAGATTTATTTGAATATTAATCAATATATCACTTTTTCATTTATTTATCAATTATTAGTTTAAATATAACTCATTTATCAAAACCAAATAAGGAAAAAATTCACTCTTTCTATAAAAAAATTGGCTTAGGCAAATACTTCAATATACATAAAAATAAATAACATAATTAGTTTTATTATACTATTATTGTTATATTGTATTCTAGAATTTATTATGATACAATTCATTGTTTTTAGAGTTGTATAGATGTTTTATAACTAATTATAAAACCAAAAATTTCTATTGTTATTAGTTATCTAAAAAACTCTATAAAAAAATTTTCATGTATTACGCAAGTCTAAATCTAATTAAAATAAAAAAAATCCTTGGTCTCTAGTTTATTTTGACAAATTTTTAGCTCAATTATATGCCTGCAGAATTTATATTAAATTTTTTTAAGTAAGATGGCTGTAATTGATTTTTTTTTAGAAATATTATAAACATGTCGCTAACTTGTAAATTTAGAATTAATTTTACAGTGCTCAAATAACATATGACAAAAACTAAAATAAAGTTAAGTATCTCTAGAATGTCCCTTCAAAAGAAATAAGTTAGTGTAGTCGTTATACGTTTAGATATTTTGCAAAAAAAAAAACATAAAGTATGGTGGTGTTGCAAGAATAGTAATTTTCAATTTTTCTTTATTTTTTAGTGTAAATATACTCAAAAAATTGTGATTTATAAATTATAAAAAATTTCATTTTGAGATAGTCATGTGGACACAAAATTTTTACGAATTTAAGGTTATTGAGAGATAAGATTCAGACTGCCTAAATTGTTTAGTGGCAGATTTAGGAAGTTAGGTTGAAATGTGAGTTACAAATACTCCTACGAATAAAAGGTAGTATCTAAGAGAGAAATTTAGATAATGTTCAGTCGGTATTAGAGTTTGAGATTTGTAAACCCATGTTTAATGGTCAAGTTCAGAGAGCTAGACGAAATGCACCATATAGATTAGTTAAGAAGTTAGAATGAAGTGAGACATGATGTTTGATTTTTTTTATATGACTATTCAAAATGAGTAAAGTTTATATTTTTTTATAGTTTAGTACGTCTATCTTCTGTGTTAGTATAATTAGAACCACTTATATTTTTTAATTAGTAATGATTCTAATAATTAAGAATCCCACTATTTTTAAATGACTTTCAAAAATAAAAACTAGTTATCCACTATTTTTTTACAAATTATTTTATATAAGGATTTTGTTTATTTATAAAACGTTGAGTATTAGTAACCAATATAATTCAAATAAGGCTTAAGCCTAGTTTAAAAATATTAGAGTGTTAAAAAAAATCTTTTCACGACTTCAAAAATTACTATTTCAAAATCAAACCTCGAGAGGGTTTCCAACCTTTCTATTTTAGTGAGCAACTCTAGTATATATTCAGTTTGTATTGAAAAGAAGAGTTAATGGTTGTTTGCTACGAACTCAAGGAACTTGATGGAGAAGAGTAGATGACCATGAATCTCTTTCAAGAATATTAGACCAAGCTCCAAATCTTAATACCAAAAAATTTTTAATAGCCAAGTCGAATTATGTTCGAATCGAATTAGGTAGATAGCTTTATTATTTATAGTTGATGACATATTCAAAGTTTGTGCTAATCGTTTTTTGATTTGTAGAAGAGATGGTTAAAAGTTTTGACACTTATAAGAAGCTCAAGGTATCAAAGAAAAGCATAGCTGGTCGTCAGGCCAAATAGCTTAAGATAGAGAAGTCGGCTGTTAGTTCGACCTTTCCTTCTAACTCGGGTCTGATCTCCACCTTCTCCACTCAAATTGAAGTGCCTTTACAAACTCAAATTCAAACTTTCAGTCAACGAGTTTTTCTTGTTTTCAAATTCTTTGAGTCCTCAAAAAACTCAGAATTTAGTGCTTCTCATAAGCATAAGACACTTGCCAATAAATACGGGAGTGTTTTTAACACCGACTTTGATGCCATGAACTTTAGTGAGGAATTCATCATGCCAAGAAGTCAAATCTTCTTGGATGTTGTTCATCTAGAGAAGAATTTGGAGATTTTGGTTAAGGAAGGAATTTGGATGGATGGAGTGTGCACTGCCATTATTAAGAAATAGAGAAAGTCTTCCTTTCATGCTCTTTAAGCTAAGGCTGAGGAGCTTCGTGCTAAAGTTGCTTCTTTTGAAAAAGAGAAGTCTAGATGGGAGGCTGAGAAAAATACTACGAGTTCAGATGCTACGCAATTGAGAGATATAGTAAAGTAAGTTGATTTTGACAGGGATTCACTACTAGAGGTCCAAAAGAGACTCGGAGAAAGTCATGCTTGAGTTTTTAGTGAGAAGATCGAGCTTAAGGAATAGCTCGAAAAGCTCAAAAGATCCTACAAGGATTTGAAATATGCCTCAATGAAGGGCTTAGATGAGATAGTAGATAATCTGAATGCTTAATTCCAAGTCCTGGCTCCTGAGGTTGACATCTCAGACATCGACCCTACCAAAATTGTAGTCAACAGGAAGATTGTAGAGATTACAGAAGAGCTTGAGTTGATTGACCCTAAGCCTTCAACTTCTACTGTCCCTCCAACTACTGAAGCCACCCCAGATACTACTGCCAATGTTGTTTAATGAACAAATGATTTATAATTTTTCTAATATTTTTAGCCCCTTTAGACATTCCAAATCTATGAACCCAATTGCTCACTTTTCCCAAGTCAAGAGATAGAAAACTAGCCCAAAATCATAATTGACATTTTGTCAAACACTTAGTGGACAAAAATATTAAACATTGAAAAAATGAGAAAATACTTGAAACTAAAAGTAACAAATGATCTCAATCAACAATAGCAACTTAAGAAAGCATGTAAGAAACATCAATCATCAAATGCATCAACAAGAAATTGAAATTGCAAAAGAGAAGTAAAATTGAACTATAACTTGAATTATAAGAAAGAGTAAGAACAATGTAGCTATAAAGAGTAGTAACAAAGAGATACTTACAATGGAAGCTAGCAAAATCCAAGATCAAAATTGGAAATGGAACTTGAATGTAAAACCCTAGTATAAACCCTAATGGAGATGATGAAAAACTTAGAGAAAAACTATACTAAAACTTCCTAATACTATTCCTAAGCTACCCTAATGTTATGTTATGTTATGGTCTTCATTTTCCCTTCAATATGAGCTAAATGGCTTTAGAAATGGGCCTCCAATTCACCAAAATCGCGAGTCACATGTAATTTTAATGAAGGCGTAAACGGGCACCTGTGCGTACGCACAGACGTGTGCGCACGCATACTCTGCCAAAATCTCTTCTTATGCGTACGCACAAGTAGCTGTGCGCACGCACACTAGGCAATGTTCTGAATGTTCGCGCGACGCGTACAATGCAGCTCACGCACGTGCCGCTCTACTTAGATGCTTGTGCGTATGCACGCAGGTCTGTGCGTACGCACACATCGCTGTGCACTTCTCCTTTGATTCTTCATGCTTCCTCCTCTTTGCATGCTCTTCTTCCATTCTTTCCAAGCCATTCCTACCTTATACATCTGAAATCACTCACAAATAACATCAAGGCGTCGAATAGAAGGCAAATGGAATAAAATTGATCAAATTAGGGACAAAAGAGCATGTTTTCTTAATCAAGCATAAATTAGGAGGAAAGTTCAAAAGCATGCTATTTAAGAGAATAAGTGCAAGTTTATATGATGAAATCCATTCAATTTCAACAAAAAATTATCATCAAATATGGATTCATCAATCGCAAAGGCACATTTGGTGGGATTAAGTCTTATCCCATGATATCTTATTGTGTTGAATACTTTAGACAGATCTGTCAATAGTGTAGCTTCATCCTTTGTCTTGACTAGCATGTCGCCTACATAGACTTCCATCAACTTTTCTAGATGAGGTCGAAACACTTTGGTCATCAATCGTTGGTATGTAGCTTTTTCATTTTTTAACCCGAAAGCCAACACCACATAGCAATAATTGGCCTTTGAGGTAACAAACGATGTCTTTTTCTGGTCATACTCATATATTGGGAAATGGGATATGGATCCTTAGGGTATGATTTCTTGAGGTCGGTATAATTTACATACATTTGCCACTTGTCTTTCTACTTCTTCACTAAAACTACATTTGCTAACCACAAATAGGTATTTGACTTCCGTCATGAATCCTGCTTTCAAAAGTGCTTGAACTTGTTTCTCCATGACTTGTGCTCTTTTAGGACTAAGCTTCCGTCATCTTTGTGACTCATGAGATCGAGGTGTATACCTGGCATGTCGGATGCCTTCCAAGCAAAGAGGTTGACATTCTTTTTTAGCAAACTAATGAGATCTTCCTTTAGCTATCCCTCCATGTTGGAACCTACATTGATTGTTTTGTCGACTTCATTGCCTATCTGAACCTCCTCTAACTTTTCTTCTGGTTGAGGCCTCATGTCCTCCCTTACTCAGACCCTCCAAGTTCTATTGAATGGATTTCTTTACCTATGGACCTACCTCGCAAGTTTAAACTTTCATTGTAGCACCTTCGCCCCAATTCTTAATCTTCTCTTACAGTAGCTACCTCTTCCTAGGTTGGAAATTTCATGCAGAGGTGAGAGATAAACACCAATACAGCAACTCAGTTCAGGTTACTCGACCTATCAACGCATTGTAGGGAGACAGAGTGTCTACTACAATGCGAGTTTGGATAGGCGCTTCTCCTAATCTAAAGAGAGTGTTTCAATATGGCATCAAGTCTTTTTCTCAAATCCGAGTTTGTCTGATTGGAGACGATGTCTATTGAACATCCCTAATCCACTAATATCTTGTGAAGATTATCATTAGCAAAAATCATTGGAATCACCATAGGGTCATCGTGGACAGGGATCACACCTTTAGCATCTTCCTTCATAAAAGTGATGGTCGGGAGGTTGGGTACTATTTCAGATTCACTGACCTGGTAAACTTCCTTCAAGTGCCTCTTTCGAGATGACTTGGTCACTCCTCCTCCTGTAAATCCCCCAACAATGATATGGACATGTCTTTCTTGGGTATTTGTTGAGCACTTTGATCTCTCTATCATCCTCTTCTCTTTTTTCATTTGCTGGTGTCTCCTAGCGTTGTAGCAAAATACTTGTCTAATTGACCTTTTCTATCCAATTTTTCTATTACGTTTTTCAAATTGTAACAATTATTGGTAAAGTGGCCATAAATTTTATGATAATCACAATATTTTGACCAATTTTTCCTTTCTTGCTTGGAATCGGCCTTGGGGTGGTATTTTCTTAGTGTAACATATTTTATTTTAAACATCTACCAATGATACTCACAGTGGAGTGTAAGAATAGTACCTCTTAGGTCAGCCAGAGTTGTCTCCTTTTTTCTTTTTTGCTTTTTATCTTTATCTCGAAACTGGGAGAGTTATCCCGAATTGTAGAAGGCATTTTCATTTGAGAAATTTTCTTCATATTAATGTACTTTTCTACTTGCTCTTGAAATTCATTTGAAGAGGCCGATGCTTTTTTGAGATTGACTGTGAAAAGGATCGATCTCTAAAGTTGTTGACAACCCTATGATGGATGTTGCAGTTGGAAAGTTCTAGAATCCAAACATGCCTTGCTGAATCTTTTCATCTAGACCCTTAGGGATTCTCCGACTTCCTTCTTTACTCCTAGCAGTCTTGGGGCATGCTTTATTTTATTCTTTTGGATCGAATAGTAAGTCAGAAAACTTTTCGCTAGTTCATCAAAGCAAGTCACTGACTTGGGTGAGAGGCTATCAAATTACTTCATTGTAGCATTAATTAATGTAGTATGGGAATGCTTTGCAATGAGTCACATCAGATGTGTCAGTTTTTCCGCTCTCAGGTTGGGTAGTAAGGGTCGGAGAAGGGCAATCACTCATTCTTAAAACCAGCATTCTTAAGACCAAAGAGTCGGGCGAAAAGGTATATACGACGTTAAAGTTATTCAAGTGATGTCGTGGGTCTATTGCACCATCATAAAAATTCATGTTTGGACTTTTGAAGTTCAACCTTAGCCTGTATGATTTTCTCTTGATGGGATCATTGCTTCTCACTACAAAAAATGCTGAATACTGTCAAATTTACTGTCAGATTTAGCGTCAGATGTTAGCGGTGGATTTACCGGAGAATTTGACAATAAATTTGTTGGATAAAAAGGTTACCGTCAAATTTAATTTTTCAATGATAAATTCACCGGTAATAATTGGAGGAAAAACAAGAATAATTGGAACCGAGATTACCGTACGATTTACTGTCGAATTTATTCACCGCTAATCTCTGATTAGTGCAACGCTGCATTTGGTCACTTTCAAGGCGTTACCATTGGATTTTTCTACCCGTAAATCCAACGGTAATATTGCCCTAAATTCGAACCGCGAATCCTCCCCCCTCATTTTTGAACTACTCTCTCTCCCCCCCTAAAACCACCTCTGACAACCCTTCCATCAGCGTCATCCACCACCAACTGCGTCCAAAACCTGCATGAACTCGGTTAGGTGCTCCTTGTGATGCGTTGGTTGCTCTGTCGATGCCGTTTTCGTCCTCCGCCATTGTTGCTCCCTTAATCGCCGACCTGTGTCTCTCCTTCCTCCTCCAGGTAGGTTGTCCTCATCCCTCTTCCTATTTCATCCTTATTTTTACTTCATTTTAAATAAAAAAAATTCCTAACCCCTTTTTGAACCCTAACCTTAAACCCTAATTTATGGTGTATGCTTATGTTCTTATCTTATTTTTATTTTGTTCTATTTTATTAGATTTTGGGGTCTGTTCTAATTTTGTTCTTTTTTTTTATTCTGATTGTGATTTTGGGATTTGTTTTGGGTTTATTATTTATTTTAATTTTAAAATTTATAATTTTTAAATTCATTATTTTCTTTCTGATTTTTGCAATTGGTGGGCGTGCTTGGTTTTGCAGCATTATTCTTTTTTTGTTGGGTTTTTTCCCTTCTCCTTAGTTGTTGGTGTGATATTTCATATTTGTAAAAATAAAATTATATTAAAGAAAGATGTAGCTGAAATAAGAAAGAAAGGGCAACTTCTTGATGTTAAAGCTGGTTTCTACAAAAACTATCTTCTTCTTACTAGAGAGGCACATATTGTTACTCCTCTTCTGCTCAAGTAATGTGTAATTCAAATTGATCCATTTGTTTGATAATTATTTACAACTTTTATTGTTGAGAATAAGACTGTTGTAACACCCTAAATACCAAAGCTCACACTTCCGGCTGCGCAACTCTGATAGCTCGGACATTACGACGACACTTATACTATTTAATACTAAAATATGAGCATGTTTAAAACTTTAAACCGCAATATCGCTCCCAAAAATACTTTTGCTATACAACGAACATCCGTACATACCATACAACTTACAGAAACTCATAAGGAGTACATCCATATATATACATACATATATATAAATAAATTACAAGCATTAACCAATACAATTCCTATCCCTCTTACAAAATATATCAAGATAAAGGCGAGGGTACAATAAACCATAACTGAAACAATACAGAGCATCACAACAACAATTAAATACACCCTTCATGACTTCAGCGCCCATATCCTGAAAGGGGGAAAATATAGGGGGTGAGAACATCATCCTCGAAAGGGTTCTCAGTAGAGGGTTTTTGGGAATTACTGTAATAGGATACATGAAGATAAACCGTACCAGTGATTAATAACCAACTTATGCCTTTTTTCAAAAACAACGGTTTACAATAAAAAAGAAATTTGAAACCCTTTTCTGAAAGAGGAAACTGTTCATTTAAAACAACATTCAAAAGCCTTTCAAAAGGTTTATCTATGCTGAACCAAAATAGCCTTTCATACTTTTCCAAACCAGAAACACAAAACCGAAATCAACCATCGGTTCATCTCATTTCAACCACGGCCCTAGGCCCAAACAATCCAACCATCAATCAATCACCACAATCCAACAGAGTCCCAGTTGCAAACACAGATAGAAAGTTCAAGTACAAACAAACAATTACAGCAAGTAGAACAATTAGCAGTTAATCACAAGGGCAAACCAAGAACAATATGCACACCCAAACAATGTCACATAGATGCATATGATGCATGCCTGTCCTAGTGGCTGATGATATCATCTGTCGGTTACCAAGCCAACCCGACGTGTCCGGTAGCTAACCTGGGCACAGTCTCTCTGTTGCGCATTAATATCATTAGAGGGTATCTGCGCCCTGTCGCCATTAGAGGGTATCTGCGCCCTGTCGCCATTAGAGGGTATCGGTGCCCTGTCACCCTTACAACTAGAGAGAAAACACAAGCATACTCGCTTACGACATTCATCTCAGCCATTCGGCTTAAATTCATAATTCATTCAATTGCATACATGCATTTATATTCAACCATGGATCACCATCCATCTCAGCCATCCGGCTCACGGTCCAATCCAGAACCAACCAACTTATCAATAAATACAGCCCTTCGGCTTAAATTCATAATTCATAGCCAGCCATACGGCTTATAACTCATTCGGCAATCAGCCATAATTCAATACCATACACAGCCATTCCGGCTCATAACAAATAGCACTTCCACCATTCAACATCATCAAAGTTCATAAAATTGGCACTTAAGCCACAATTCACTTTTTCTCAATTCATTTCACTTTGAAATCAAATTTCAACTCTTTTCAGCCTTGGCTTTAAAGATCTCACTTCTCAAATCATCTCAGGCTCATAAGCCAAATTTACTCAAAGTGAGTTCCCTTTTTAAAACAAAGTCACTCTCGGCATTCTCTTTCCAAAACTTCCAAAACCATGGCAAGTTAAGGATTTATTTCAAAGTATTCAAAATCATCCATCCAACAATGGAATTTATAACAAAAGTTTCTCGGCAGAGCCCCAAGTCTTTAGGGAAGGTCAACCTATATCAATTCCTTAAAATTCATTGAAACTCTTAAATCATAGATTCTCGGTTCAAGTAAATAAAACTAAATTTACTATAAAACCGGCCATACAAAATCACAAGTTCCAACCCGGTCCAAAAATCAACTCATTTGAAACGGAACCGGTTCATTTGAATCAAACCACTTTCAGGTTTCTTTTTGGAACCCATTTTTCTAACTCTTCCAAAATGCCTCAAACTTAATTACTCAATCAAAAGTCTAGATTCCTTTGAAATCACTAAAAGCTCCTTTTTATATTGAAATCAATACTAGAGCATCATTCTTTCCTTCAGTGATTCAAACGGTAAAAATAGTTCATTTCTAAATAAGTCGAACTCAAGGCATAAAGTTCACTAAATAAATTAAGCTTGAAAACATCAATATTCTCTTAATAAATCAAATAATACAACTTCTCAAATCCAACCCTTTTTAAATAACTTTTCAAACAAGACTAGGATTTTGTAGAAATTTCGGCAGCACCTCCCCTAAAACTTGGACTTTTACCACCCGGTTCGGGTCCCAACTAAACCGTTTCTCATTCCTTTTCAACAGCTCAAAACCAGAAATCAATTCAAAAGCAAGATAAATCCAACAGTTGCCTCAGTGGCATATCTCAGGGAAACCATTTCAAAAATCAACTCAATATCAACCGATTTAACTCATTTCCAAAACTTTAAAGAAACGGCTCAATAACAAATCATTTATCCAAAACCAAGTCATTTAAAGTAAACCAGGCTGAATTCAAAAGTGTGTTCGACTTCTTAAATCACCAAAATAATTAACTCAAATCAAATCAATCCTCAACGGATTAAACTCAGATTTCAAATCTTTAAAGAATCAACTTCAAACATTACAGTTCACAAATCCGCACAACAATTCAGCCAAACCAACATCCATAATCATTCGAGTCAATCGAATAATTTATAAGGTAGGTATGATGAGCGGATAATTTGTACGCTTTTTGGCATTGTTTTTAGTATGTTTTTAGTATGATCTAGTTAGTTTTTAGTATATTTTCATTAGTTTTTAGTTAAAATTCACTTTTCTGGATTTTACTATGAGTTTGTGTGTTTTTCTGTGATTTCAGGTATTTTCTGGCTGAAATTGAGGGACCTGAGCAAAAATCTGATTCAGAGACTAAAAAGGACTGCAGATGCTGTTGGATTCTGACCTCCCTGCACTCGAAGTGGATTTTCTGGAGCTACAGAAGTCCAATTGGCGCGCTCTCAACGGCGTTGTAAAGTAGACATCCTGGGCTTTCCAGCAATATATGATAGTCCATACTTTGCCCAAGATTTGATGGCCCAAACCGGCGTACAAAGTCACCCTCAGAAATCCCAGCGTTAAACGCCGGAACTGGCACCCAAATGGGAGTTAAACGCCCAAACTGGCACTAAAGCTGGCGTTTAACTCCAAGAGGAGTCTCTGCATGAAAATGCTTCATTGCTCAGCCCAAGCACACACCAAGTGGGCCCGGAAGTGGATTTTTATGTCATTTACTCATTTCTGTAAACCTTAGGCTACTAGTTCTCTATAAGTAGGACCTTTTACTATTGTATTTGCAGACTTTGGTAGCTATCTTCATTTTATGCTATCTTAGATCATTGGGAGGCTGGCCATTCGGCCATGCCTAGACCTTGTTCTTATGTATTTTCAACGGTGGAGTTTCTACACACCATAGATTAAGGTGTGGAGCTCTGCTGTACCTCGAGTATTAATGCAATTACTATTGTTCTTCCATTCAATTCCACTTGTTCTTGTTCTAAGATATCACTTGTTCTTCAACTTGATGAATGTGATGATCCGTGACACTCATCATCATTCTCACCTATGAACGTGTGACTGACAACCACCTCCGTTCTACCTTCGACTGGGTGAATATCTCTTGGATTCCTGATTGCACGATGCATGGTTGATCGCCTGACAACCGAGTGCTCGCCTGACAACCGAGCCAACCATTCCGTGAGATCAGAGTCTTCGTGGTATAGGCTAGAACTGATGGCGGCATTCAAGAGAATCCGGAAGGTCTAACCTTGTCTGTGGTATTCTGAGTAGGATTCAATGATTGAATGACTGTGACGTGCTTCAAACTCCTAGCAGGCGGGGCGTTAGTGACAGACGCAAAAGAATCGATGGATTCTATTCCGGCCTGACCGAGAACCGACAGCTGATTACCCATGCTGTGACAGAGCATAGGCAACGTTTTCACTGAGAGGATGGGAGGTAGCCACTGACAACGGTGAAACCCTACATGAGCTTGCCATGGAAAGGAGGAAGAAGGATTGGATGAAGACAGTAGGAAAGCAGAGAGACGGAAGGGAAGGCATCTTCATGCGCTTATCTGAAGTTCCTACCAATGAATTACATAAGTACCTCTATCTTTATCTTTATGTTTATTTCGTTCATCACCATACCCATTTGAGTCTGCCTGACTAAGATTTACAAGATGACCATAGCTTGCTTCATACTAACAATCTCCGTGGGATCGACCCTTACTCGTGTAAGGTTTATTACTTGGACGACCCAGTGCACTTGCTGGTTAGTTGTGCGAAGTTGTGTAATGCCATGGTATTGAACACCAAGTTTTTGGGGTTCATGACCGGGGATTATGAGAGTTGTGAAAAGTATTGTTCACAATTTCGCGCACCAAGTTTTTGGCGCCGTTGCCGGGGATTGTTCAAGTTTTGAGCAAGCTTTTGGTCCGGTAACATCAGTGCCAAATTTCTGATCCGGCAACAGCACCAAGTTTTTGGCGCCGTTGCCGGGGATTGTTGAGTTTGGACAACTGACGGTTCATCTTGTTGCTTAGATTAGGTATTTTTTCTTCAGAGTTCTTAGGAATGAATTCTAGTGTTTCAAGGTGATGTTCTTATCATCACCAAAGCTGATTGATCTTCATCAATTTAGCTCTTGAATGCAATGTTCTGCTGAAGCTTGGCTGACCATGTCTAATTCCTTTAGACTGAAGCTTTAGACTAACATTGCATGATTCCTGGGATTCTCATTAAGAATTTTGATATCTTTTTCCACTTAATTTTCGAAAAACACAAAAAAATAAAAAAAATCATAAAATCCAAAAATTTCTTGTTTGAGTCTAGTGTCTCATCTTAAGTTTGGTGTCAATTGCATGCATTCATTCATATGTCTTAAGGATCTTCAAGTAATTCTTGATGATTTTCGTGTTCTGATCTTTAAATTCAATTGACTTGAGTGTTTTGTGTGTCTCATATGCATTCTCATTAGTGTCAGTAGTATACAAACTGCTAAGTTTGGTGTCTTGCATGCATTGTTATTTGATTCTTGTTGCATTTTGATTTATCCTTATTATCAAAAATCCAAAAATATTTGTAATTTGTGTCTTTTCAAGTCAATAATACAGAGAATTGAAGATTCAGAACATTCAGCAGAGGAATTGCACAGAAAAAGCTGGGCGTTCAAAACGCCCAGTGAAGAAGGACAGACTGGCGTTTAAACGCCAACCAGGGTACCTGGTTGGGCGTTTAACGCCCAAAAAGGTATAGTTTTGGGCGTTAAACGCCAGAATGTGCACCATTCTGGGCGTTTAACGCCAGGATGGCTAGAAGGGAAGATTTTGTTTTCAAATCAATTTTTTTCAGTTTTCAAAATCTTTTCAAAATCAAATCTTTTTCAAATCAATTTTTCAATCAAATCTTTTTCAAAATCAATTTCTTTCCATTTTCAAAGATACTTACTATCAATTAATGATTTGATTCAACATTTTAAGTATGTTGCCTTTTCTGTTGAGAAAGGTTTAATGTTTGAATCATATCTTTTCTTGCTAGTCAAGTTTTTAATTTTCAAAATCAAATTTTTTTAAAATGTTTTTCAAATCATATCTTCTCAATCACATCTTTTTAAAACCAATCATATTTTCTTAACCACATCTTTTTCAAAATAGTTTTCAATCAAATCTTTTTGATTTCTAATTTCAAAATCTTTTTCAAAAAATCACTTGATCTCTTTCTCACTCTTGGTTTTCGAAAATTTATTAGTATTTTTCAAAACATTTTCAAAATTTCTTACTTAATTTTCGAAAATTACTTCCCTCCTTCTCACATCCTTCTATTTATGGACTAACACTATCCCTTAATGCAAAATTCGAACTCCATCTTCTTTGATAAGTTCGAATTTTCTACTTTTGTCTTCTACTCTTCTTTTCCTCTAACACTCCAAGGAATCTCTATACTGTGACATAGAGGATTCCACATTTCTTGTTCTCTTTTCTTTCTTATGAGCAGGAGCAGAGACAAAAACATTCTTGTTGAGGCTGATCCTGAACCTGAAAGGACCTTGAAGAGAAAGCTAAGAGAAGCCAAAGCACAACTCTCTTTCGAGGACCTGACCGAATTCTTCAAAGAAGAAGAACACATGGCAGCCGAAAACAACAATGCCAACAATGCAAGGAAGGTGCTGGGTGACTTTACTGCACCTACTCCCGATTTCTATGGGAGAAGCATCTCTATCCCTGCCATTGGAGCAAACAACTTTGAGCTTAAGCCTCAATTAGTTTCTCTAATGCAACAGAATTGCAAGTTCCATGGACTTCCATTGGAAGATCCTCATCAGTTCTTAGCTGAGTTCTTGCAAATCTGTGACACTGTCAAGACTAATGGGGTTGACCCTGAGGTCTACAGACTTATGCTATTCCCTTTTGCTGTAAGAGACAGAGCTAGAACATGGTTGGACTCTCAACCTAAAGAAAGCCTGGACTCTTGGGAGAAGCTAGTCAATGCCTTCTTGGCAAAGTTCTTTCCACCTCAAAAATTGAGTAAGCTTAGAGTGGAAGTCCAAACCTTCAGACAGAAGGAAGGAGAATCCCTCTATGAAGCTTGGGAAAGATACAAACAATTAATCAGAAAGTGTCCTTCTGATATGCTTTCTGAATGGAGCATCATAGGTATTTTCTATGATGGTCTCTCTGAACTATCCAAGATGTCTTTGGATAGCTCTGCAGGAGGATCTCTTCATCTGAAGAAGACGCCTACTGAAGCTCAAGAACTGATTGAAATGGTTGCAAATAACCAATTCATGTACACTTCTGAAAGAAATCCTGTGAACAGTGGGACTAGTCAGAAGAAAGGAATTCTTGAGATTGACACTCTGAATGCCATATTGGCTCAGAATAAAATATTGACTCAACAAGTCAATATGATTTCTCAAAGTCTGTCTGGAATGCAAAATGCACCAAGCAGTACTAAGGAGGCTTCATCTGAGGAAGAAGCTTATGATCCTGAGAACCCTTCAATGGAAGAGGTGAATTACATGGGAGAACCCTATGGAAACACCTATAATCCTTCATGGAGAAATCATCCAAATTTTTCATGGAAGGATCAACAGAGACCCCAACAAGGTTTCAACAACAATAATGGTGGAAGAAACAGGTTTAGCAATAGCAAGCCTTTTCCATCATCTTTTCAGCAACAGACAGAGAGTTCTAAGCAGAATAACTCTGACTTAGCAACCATGGTCTCTGATCTGATCAAAACCACTCAAAGTTTCATGACTGAAACAAGATCCTCCATTAGAAATTTGGAGGCACAAGTGGGTCAGCTGAGCAAGAAAATTACTGAACTCCCTCCTAGTACTCTCCCAAGCAATACAGAAGAAAATCCAAAAGGAGAGTGCAAGGCCATCAACATGGCCGAATTTTGGGAGGAAGGAGAGGCAGTGAACGCCACTGAGGAAGGCCTCACTGGGCGTCCACTGGCCTCCAATGAGTTCCCCAATGAGGAACCATGAGAATCTGAGGCTCAAACTGAGACCATAGAGATTCCATTGGACTTACTTCTGCCATTCATGAGCTCTGATGAGTATTCTTCCTCTGAAGAGGATGAGTATGTCACTGAAGAGCAAGTTGCTAAATACCTTGGAGCAATCATGAAGCTAAATAACAAGTTATTTGGAAATGAGACTTGGGAGGATGAATCCCCTTTGCTCACCAAGGAACTGGATGACTTGTCTAGGCAGAAAGTGCCTCAAAAGAGACAGGATCCTGGGAAGTTTTCAATACCTTGTACCATAGGCACCATGATTTTCAAGAAGGCCTTGTGTGACTTAGGGTCAAGTGTAAACCTCATGCCTCTCTCTGTAATGGAGAAGTTAGGGATCTCTGAGGTACAAGCTGTAAAAATCTCACTAGAGATGGCAGACAACTCAAGAAAACAAGCCCATGGATCGGACTTGTAGAGGATGTTCTGGTTAAAGTTGAAGACCATTACATCCCTACTGATTTCATAGTCCTAGAGACTGGGAAGTGCATGGATGAATCCATCATCCTTGGCAGACCCTTCCTAGCCACAGCAAGGGCTGTGATTGATGTTGATAGAGGAGAGTTGATCATTCAAGTGAATGAAGAATCCTTGGTGTTTAAGGCCCAAGGATATCCCTCTGTCATCATGGAGAGGAAGCATGAAGAGCTTCTCTCAAAACAGAGCCAAACAGAGCCCCCACAGTCAAACTCTAAGTTTGGTGTTGGGAGGCCACAACCAAACTCTAAGTTTGGTGTTGAACCCCCACATTCAAACTCTAAGTTTGGTGTTGGGAGGTTCCAACATGGCTCTGAGTATCTGTGAGGCTCCATGAGAGTCCTCTGTCAAGCTACTGACATTAAAGAAGCGCTTGTTGGGAGGCAACCCAATGTTATATTTTATCTATTTTATTTTGTTATTTTCTTTTTTTTGTAGGTTGATGATCATGAGGAGTCACAAAATCAATGAAAAAAGCAAAAACAGAATGAAAAACAGGAAGAAAAATAGCACACCCTGGAGGACGCACCTACTGGCGTTTAAACGCCAGTGAGGTTAGCTGTTGGGCGTTTAACGCCCAGTCTGGCACCATTCTGGGCGTTTAACGCCAGAAAGGGGCACCAGACTGGCGTTAAACGCCAGAAAGGGGCAAGAAGCTGGCGTTAAACGCCAGAAATGGGCACCAGCCCGGCGTTTAACACCAGAAATGGCTAAAAACGTGATTTTGTTAGCCATTTGGTGCAGGGATGACTTTTCCTTGACACCCCAGGATTTGTGGACCCCACAGGATCCCCACCTACCCTACCACCCTCTCTCTCTTCTTCACCCATTCACCAATCACTTCAACACCTCTTCCCCAAAAACCCTTCACCTATCAAATCCCATCTTTCTCTTCACCACTCACATCCATCCTCCATAAAACCCCACCTACCTCACCATTCAAATTCAAACCATTTCCCACCCAAACCCACCCTCAAGTGACCGAAACCTACCCTTTGCCTCTCCTATATAAACCCTCCTTCACTCCTTCATTTTCACACAACATACACACCACTTCTCCCTTTCTTGGCCGAAAACAAAAGCCATTCCCTTTTCCCTCATTTCTTCTTCTTCTACTCTCTTCTTTCTTCTTTTGCTCGAGGACGAGCAAACATTTTAAGTTTGGTGTGGTAAAAGCATTGCTTTTTGTTTTTCCATAACCATTTATGGCATCCAAGGCCGGAGAAACCTCTAGAAAGAGAAAAGGGAAGGCAAAAGCTTCCACCTCCGAGTCATGGGAGATGGAAAGATTCATCTCAAGGGTGCATCAAGACCACTTCTATGAAGTTGTGGCCTTGAAGAAGGTAATCCCTGAGGTCCCTTTTTTACTCAAAAAGGGTGAATATCCGGAGATCCGACATGAGATCCGAAGAAGAGGTTGGGAAGTTCTTACCAACCCCATTCAACAAGTCAGAATCTTGATGGTTCAAGAGTTCTATGCCAATGCATGGATCACCAAGAATCATGAGCAAAGTGTGAACCCGAATCCAAAGAATTATCTTACTATGGTTCGGGGGAAATACTTGGACTTTAGTCCGGAAAGTGTAAGGTTGGCGTTCAACTTGCCTATGATGCAAGGAGATGAACATCCTTACACTAGAAGGGTCAACTTTGATCAAAGGTTGGACCAAGTCCTCACAATCATATGTGAAGAGGGCGCCCAATGGAAGAGAGATTCAAGAGGGAAGCCGGTTCAATTGAGAAGGCACGACCTCAAACCTGTGGCTAGAGGATGGTTAGAGTTTATACAACGCTCAATCATTCCCACTAGCAACCGGTCCGAAGTTACCATAGACCGGGCTATCATGATTCATAGCATCATGATTGGAGAAGGAATAGAAGTTCATGAGGTTATAGCCCAAGAACTCTATAAGGTGGCGGACAAGTCCTCTACCTTAGCAAGGTTAGCCTTCCCTCATCTCATTTGTCACCTCTGTTATTCAGTTGGAGTTGACATAGAGGGAGACGTCCCCATTGATGAGGACAAGCCCATCACTAAGAAGAAGATGGAGCACACAAGAGACCCCACTCATCATGAGATCCCTGAGATTCCTCAAGGGATGCACTTTCCTCCACAAAACTATTGGGAGCAACTAAACACCTCCCTAGGAGAATTGAGTTCCAACATGGGACAACTAAGGGTGGAGCATCAAGAACACTCCATCATCCTCCATGAAATTAGAGAAGATCAAAGAATCATGAGAGAGGAGCAACAAAGACAAGGAAGAGACATTGAGGAGCTCAAGCACTCCATAGGATCTTCAAGAGGAAGAAAGAGCCGCTATCACTAAGGTGGACCCGTTCCTTGATTTCCTTGTTCTTTATTCTTCTGTTTTTCGAATTTTATGCTTATATTTATCTATGTTTGTGTCTTGTGATCATTAGTGTCTTAGTGTCTATGCCTTAAAGTTATGAATGTCCTATGAATCCATCACCTTTCTTGAATAAAAATGTGCTTAATTGAAAAAGAAAAAGAATTGCATGAATTTTGAATTTTATAACAGTTTAATTATTTTGATGTGGCGGCAATATTTTTGTTTTCTGAATGTATGCTTAAACAGTGCATATGTATCTTGAATTTGTGGTTCATGAATGTTGGCTCTTGAAAGAATGATGAAAAAGGAGACATGTTACTGAGGATCTGAAAAATCATTACAATGATTCTTGAAGCAAAAAAAAAAAAAATCGGAAAAAAAGAGAAAAAAAGAAAAGAAAAGAAAAAAAAAGAAAGAAAAAGAAATAAAGTTGTGATCCAAGGCAAAAAGAGTGTGCTTAAGAACCCTGGACACCTCTAATTGGGGACTCTAGCAAAGCTGAGTCACAATCTGAAAAGGTTCACCCAATTATGTGTCTGTGGCATGTATGTATCCGGTGGTAATACTGGAAGACAGAGTGCTTTGGGCCACAGCCAAGACTCAATAAGTAGCTTTGTTCAAGAATCATCATACTCTACTAGGAGAATCAATAACACTATCTGGATTCTAAGTTCCTAAAGAAGCCAATCATTCTGAATTTCAAAAGATAGAGTGAGATGCCAAAACTGTTCAGAGGCAAAAAGCTAAAAGCCCCGCTCATCTAATTAATACTGATCTTCATAGATATTTTTGGAATTCATTACATATTCTCTTCTTTTTATCTTATTTGATTTTCAGTTGCTTGAGGACAAGCAACAATTTAAGTTTGGTGTTGTGATGAGCGGATAATTTGTACGCTTTTTGGCATTGTTTTTAGTATGTTTTTAGTATGATCTAGTTAGTTTTTAGTATATTTTCATTAGTTTTTAGTTAAAATTCACTTTTCTGGATTTTACTATGAGTTTGTGTGTTTTTCTGTGATTTCAGGTATTTTCTGGCTGAAATTGAGGGACCTGAGCAAAAATCTGATTCAGAGACTAAAAAGGACTGCAGATGCTGTTGGATTCTGACCTCCCTGCACTCGAAGTGGATTTTCTGGAGCTACAGAAGTCCAATTGGCGCGCTCTCAACGGCGTTGGAAAGTAGACATCCTGGGCTTTCCAGCAATATATGATAGTCCATACTTTGCCCAAGATTTGATGGCCCAAACCGGCGTACAAAGTCACCCTCAAAAATCCCAGCGTTAAACGCCGGAACTGGCACCCAAATGGGAGTTAAACGCCCAAACTGGCACTAAAGCTGGCGTTTAACTCCAAGAGGAGTCTCTGCATGAAAATGCTTCATTGCTCAGCCCAAGCACACACCAAGTGGGCCCGGAAGTGGATTTTTATGTCATTTACTCATTTCTGTAAACCTTAGGCTACTAGTTCTCTATAAGTAGGACCTTTTACTATTGTATTTGCAGACTTTGGTAGCTATCTTCATTTTATGCTATCTTAGATCATTGGGAGGCTGGCCATTCGGCCATGCCTAGACCTTGTTCTTATGTATTTTCAACGGTGGAGTTTCTACACACCATAGATTAAGGTGTGGAGCTCTGCTGTACCTCGAGTATTAATGCAATTACTATTGTTCTTCCATTCAATTCCACTTGTTCTTGTTCTAAGATATCACTTGTTCTTCAACTTGATGAATGTGATGATCCGTGACACTCATCATCATTCTCACCTATGAACGTGTGACTGACAACCACCTCCGTTCTACCTTCGACTGGGTGAATATCTCTTGGATTCCTGATTGCACGATGCATGGTTGATCGCCTGACAACCGAGTGCTCGCCTGACAACCGAGCCAACCATTCCGTGAGATCAGAGTCTTCGTGGTATAGGCTAGAACTGATGGCGGCATTCAAGAGAATCCGGAAGGTCTAACCTTGTCTGTGGTATTCTGAGTAGGATTCAATGATTGAATGACTGTGACGTGCTTCAAACTCCTAGCAGGCGGGGCGTTAGTGACAGACGCAAAAGAATCGATGGATTCTATTCCGGCCTGACCGAAAACCGACAGCTGATTACCCATGCTGTGACAGAGCATAGGCAACGTTTTCACTGAGAGGATGGGAGGTAGCCACTGACAACGGTGAAACCCTACATGAGCTTGCCATGGAAAGGAGGAAGAAGGATTGGATGAAGACAGTAGGAAAGCAGAGAGACGGAAGGGAAGGCATCTTCATGCGCTTATCTGAAGTTCCTACCAATGAATTACATAAGTACCTCTATCTTTATCTTTATGTTTATTTCGTTCATCACCATACCCATTTGAGTCTGCCTGACTAAGATTTACAAGATGACCATAGCTTGCTTCATACTAACAATCTCCGTGGGATCGACCCTTACTCGCGTAAGGTTTATTACTTGGACGACCCAGTGCACTTGCTGGTTAGTTGTGCGAAGTTGTGTAATGCCATGGTATTGAACACCAAGTTTTTGGGGTTCATGACCGGGGATTATGAGAGTTGTGAAAAGTATTGTTCACAATTTCGCGCACCAAGGTACAATCACCAAATACACAATATCTCACATCAGTATCCATATGTAATAATTCCAATACATAAAACATAGTTTTTAGAAAGCGCCCCTACCTCAAACGCAATTCCATAATCCAAGCGCCTCATAAGTTCTTTTCGCCTCAACTCAAAATCAAAGGCAGCTTCAAAGCACAGCCCCACACATATTCGCAGCAGCATAATCAGCTCTAATTTACAACAAGCAACCTCAGTTACTAAACTCTAGGAACATTAATAACGTATAGGCTTTAATACACGTACGGGACACTAACAGAGGGCTTTCGAAACATAATTTCTTACCAGAATTTCAACACGAAGCAGCTGTGATTTCGAACCGGCCCGGCAGCAGCTCCGGCGGTGCCCAGAAGCTCTAGTGGGTCATCTATAAAAACCGCGCAGCATCAAAACCTTCTCGAAACTCAAAATGACCGAAACCACAAATTTAAAACCCTTACCGACAGAGTTCTCCAGCGGCGGCAGCGAGGTTTTCCGGCAGCTAGGCACGGCGGCGCGACTCAACACAGAACCAGGCAGAGCGGCGGCAGCCTCCAGCAACTCCGGTGAGCTTCCTCAACGACGGTGATGGCCGGAGCTTCGGTAGTGCTAACCGAGGCTTGCCGGCGGTAGGAACGGCAGCGTTAGCTTCGCGCAGCACGAATCAGCGGCGGTCCTTGGGCAGCGACGCGCGCGACAGGACGCACGGCCTCCCTCTCCCTGCAGCTCTCTCTCCCGTCTCGTGAACCTGTCCCTCTCGGGATTCAGTTGCTGCAACGCTTCCTCTTTGGCCGCGACTCACGATGGCGGTAGCAGCGCCGTTGGAAGAGATGGAAGCAGTGGCGGCGACAAGGACGGCGCAACGAGCAGCGGCTCCGAGATCTCCAGCGACGGAATAGGGTGATGGGTGGCTGAACCGCGACTGGTTATGGATGAACGGGGCAGCTTCGATGGCGGCACTCCTCACGCGCGGTACTCTGGCGGTCACGGTGGCAGTACCCAGCCAGCGGCGCTAAGCTCTTCCCCCTCTCCTTCTCTCCTTCTGGCCCAGTCTCCATTTCTGTTCATGCTTCTATGTGTGTGGAATTGCTGAGAGGGTGAGAGGGAAATAGGTAGGGGTGTGGCTGCTGGGTTTGGGGAAAGGGGATTTTTTTTTTGCGGCTAGGTCAATAGGTTGGTAGGGTGTGTGTGTAAATTAGGGTTAGGGGCAATATAGTAATTTCACATAAATTTGGGAATAATATGGTAATTGAAACCCAAATTAAATCCAACACTAATTGTATATAGAAAATACTATTTGATCATCCATTTTTGCAAATTACTTTTAATAAAATGCCTAAATCAAATAATTAGAAATAATATACTTAATTTTTTCATTTTCTAAGATAGCAGTATTAATATTTAAAATATTACTTATCTAATCCAAATCATATAAAATCCTTATTATTTCATAACTAGCAACTTTATAATTTAAATATAGAAAATAATCCAATAATTATAAACTTGGATAATAATCATAACTCATCTCAAATCTAATAAATCAAAACTTGCCTTAATTACCTTTAATAAAATAATTTCTGAAATTAAGGCTATAAATAACCATATGATTTGAGACTTGATCATAAAAAGACTTTTCAAAGATTCTGAGTCTTACAACTGTAATATCTCATTGTAGTGTGAAGAAATAAACTTTGTCTCTATGAAAAATAAATTCAAAAATATGCAATGCCATATAAAATGTTAAAACACTAATGTATGTGTTGTTTGCACAATTATAAACTGAATTTCCCTTGAATCGTCCAGGGAAATGAAGTTAGAGGAAGAAAGAATTCAGGCCGAGAAAAGATGGGTAATCTTTTTGTCCCCTCAGATGCTTACTTGGATAGAATGTGTCTCTGTTAATGTGAAATGATTTCTATTTGTGAGTAAGAATAGGTGGTAAGAAACTTCTGCTAGTAAACTTTACATATAAACCTGGTGTTACAAAAATTTTGTTGTCTTTTTAACTTATAGTTTCATAATAGTTTTTATTCTGAAAATCTATTTCATTTTCATATTTCATTGTCTTCAATTCAAAAAAATTTACAACTATTTTGATACTTGTTTATTATCAGTCTAATTCTCCCTCCCCCTATATGGTTATTATATGCCTTCCTTAGTATTTGAGTTTCTACTTTTTAGTTTTTACTTTCTAGTTCTGTAGGCAAATTTTATGTTGTATTTTTTATGGTCATGTACGAGACTTTAAACATTCATCTAAGTTTAGTTTCAATTTTAGGGTGAATTTTTTTTTTACATTACAATCTAATTTGAATGAAAAGTAAGTTGATATAGACGCTTCGACCTCCTATTTTACATTTTTTTTAATTATTTCTTAAAAAAATAATTGCAAGCGAAATTAAATTTTTACTTTGGAAAAAATATTCTATTTTTTCTATACTTGAAATTTTAGTATAGATTTCATTCATTGATATAATTACACTCTATCTTTTCTATACTTAAAATTTTAGTATTTGTATGTTTTTTTTTCATACGAGAATAACTAGTAATCTAGGATTATTATTATTTATCGTGTTATCGTCCTATGTTTCACCTGAAGCTATGCTCTTAGCTAATGAGCATATTTTAATACATGAGGATTAACAATTTTTTAAAAAAAATTTAAGTTTACTATCAGATAAATTCATCAGTAATTATTAATTTAATTATTATTTAATAATATATTACCATCAAATTTGGGAGAAAAATTCGACGGTAAAAATTACCAATGAAAATTTTTTGACGGTAATTAACAACAGACAAAAAAATTCACCAATAAACAATTACCGATGAGGTTTATACCATTGGATTTATTCTGATGGTAATTCCAACGGTAAACATAATACTGCAGAATTTTTCGGTAAATTTGATAGTATTCAACGTTTTTCTTATAATGTCTAGAGAAGATTGGGTCATGATCTTCCCGACTTCTTTTTCCTTTCGGGTTGGCCTCCAGCTTTCTTAGCTTTTCTTCGAGTTCTCTACAGTTACGCAGTTCCCTCCGAAATTGTTGTTCGGATTTTCGCTGCTGCTCCAACTCGACTCTCAGTTGTTTGAGCCAACCTTGATGACCATGGACGAGTTCCATGATCTCAGCTACATTCCTTTCTCCCGATCCTTCCAGGATATGTACCTGAGAACTCACTCTTGGTCCTCCTTTGTTTTCTTTTGTTTCTTTCGTGGTCATGATAGATGGAAAGTGCTCGATCATCGTTATGGTGATTCCTTCTCATAGATTCTAAATCGAATGCAGTGTGTCTATCTTATTGTGGGTCGTCCACCATTGTCAAAGATCAGACTCCAAGTTTCCAGCAACGACATCAATGTTCTAAGGTAAATTTGGGTCTAGACGTAAGATCTATACTCCTTTAGGTGAAGGGTCTAACTGTTTGACATCTTCGCTTGGACGGTGATAGAAGATATCTGTAAAGAATTCTAATATTTAAGTTAGCAAAAATTTAAAGCATGCTTAAGCGAATTTGGATTGAACAAAACTTAAATTTAATGGGATATTTATAGTAATAGATAATGACTTAACTATCACTCCTAAATCTCTTAACTTATAGTAATAGGTAATTTCTTCCTCAATATTTGAGGAATTTTACGTTGAGGTAGTAGATGAGTTGTGAATAACATTTGAATTAGTGGATGACAAAGTCTTACTTGCCATATACAAATCGGATTGGACATAAGTTATAGCATTCATGTCCCGAATAGATTGAGTAGGTTAATCCATATGGTTTTTTGGACTAGTCTAATTAAATCTGTTGAATTTCTATATAACTTTTAAGAAATTGAACTGATTTATTTGGACCATATATAGCTTTAATTTTAAATTATGGATGAAAAAAAAACACACACCCATATATATATATATATATATATATATATATATATATATTAATTTAATAATTAATTTTTAGTTTATACATAATTTTTATGTTGACATTATAACCACCGCTAATAATTAGTAGGTTTATTTTTCGGACACTCAATCTGCCACTTAACAACAAATTATTGATGATGACTAAACTAACTTTCGATTTGGCTGCTAATTTCAAACCGGTGAGTTTCTTGCCCTCTACGTTAATAATTCAAATAAAGGAGGAAAGAATAATTTTTTAAGACCCATCAAGAGTGTCTCTGATATTATTTGCGGATGTAATCTCATCACAATCATGAATAACCAATTTATTATCTAATATTCCCTTTTATATAGCCACCATAATATTCACAGTAGCTTATATACACAGATTGTGAAACAGTTTTTAGACAGTGAGATTAGACAAATGAGTTGAAAAGTTGAGCCAAATCGTCACATCAATTGACGATAATTGACCAATAAAAAATATTAGAAAATCAGGATAATTTATTATTTTTAATCAATAATTAGTTAATTATATTTAAAATATTAGAAAATCAGGATAATTTATTATTTTTAATCAATAATTAGTTAATTATATTTAAAAATATGAATTAAAAATATATTATTAAATATAAAAAAATTAAAATAATAATTAAAAATATTCACTAAAAATAATAAATTTTATTGATGGTTGAGTTTTTATCAAGAAGAATATATATAATGATAAAATGACTTGCCATGTTATAACAGTTATTATACATCTGATCTTTGCATGTAATCATGATGGTTTTCACTTTACATACAAGAGAAATAATAGATAAGACAAAAAATCTTTCTTTCATGCACAAGCAATTGGT
This sequence comes from Arachis hypogaea, assembly GCF_003086295.3. Taxonomy (NCBI): domain Eukaryota; kingdom Viridiplantae; phylum Streptophyta; class Magnoliopsida; order Fabales; family Fabaceae; genus Arachis; species Arachis hypogaea. Next base: position 104,120,579 of record NC_092045.1, on the reverse strand, counting down.
ACCAACCAGAATACTAGCATAATAGTAGTGGAGATTTATATGATGATGAGGTAGTAGAAGAATTTTATTATGCTTATTATTACGAAGAAAAGTATAATTAAAAAAATAAACCTAATAATATCCTAAAGGGATTAATATTTTTTTTCTTAGTAATAAAGAGAAGAACATCCTTAAAATAATAATGATAATAAAATAACACCGCAGAAAATTAAACTTTTTTTGTTACTGTAAAAAATCGTAATTATAAATCTTTTTGAGTTACCGTAAAAAATCGTGATCATAGACCTCTTTTGATCACTTCTCAAAACCTTGATCATAAATCCTTTTAAGCCATCATTTTTTAAAAAATTGTGACCATAATTTTTTTTGTCATCTTAAAAAACTGTAACCATAGAAGGTCTATGATCACGGTTTTTTACCGTGACAAAAAAAACTGTAACTATAGACCCAAAATATTGTACTGAGAAGCAGATATCGAAAATAGATCGTTGTTCTAATTTTATTTTTTAATTGACATGATAACTTGTAACATTTTATAAGTTTAATTTTTTTACTCGCATGTATGTTTTGTCTTAGTACAATGTATACATTTATATTTCTGTATTAGAGACAATATATGTAATGATAATCTAAGAAAGGCAAACATGAAGAATAATAATGGAATGGGCATTATACCCTGTCCAGTAATAGGCCATTAATTATAAGTCATGGGTGGTTTGATGATTTTGAAGTGGGGAACAGCCAAATTGTTGCTTAAAGATAATAGGGCATGGCATTGGCATGCCCCCAAAACCTTTCTACCTTTATTGGTTTGATCCTACACTTTACCAACTAAAAGGGCCCCATCCCTTTCTAAGAGTAGTAAACTCAATTATGTTATACCAACAAAAACCATAGACAATGGCCAAATTCCCTTTTTTGTGCTTACAAAATATCAATGATATATATGTGCCTCCCTTTTAAGTTTTAATCCACCTCTTGTCACTTGGCAAAGGAAGCATGAATGCTAATGTGTTTTTCCTTTTATGTATGTGAAGAGCTTTCTATCTATGGGGTCTATAATCGACTAAAGTATAATAGGTTCCAATAGAAAATTTTAACAATACCAAATAATTTGAATGTAAGTAATCAATGTGCTTGAGTCTTACTCTTCATTTAATGTTAAGTGTTCCTTTCTTACTTTTGTACGAGTATTAAAATAATTGTTAAATTTTATAAAAAAAAATTAGTAAAAAAAATAGTTCAGTACACAAGTATCCTGCTTTAATGCTAGATTAAGAGAATAGTCGTATTCCAAGAGTATAATATTTTAATATATGCAGCATAGCCTAACTTAATAATTACATCTGTTTTTACGACTTGAATTCTAACTTTAAAATTATACAGAAATAACTCAATTGTTACTTCAAAAAATTTTTTAGTGATTAAAAAAAAAAACTAAAATATCTCTAGTACTATTTTCTCTTTTCATTAATTCTTTAGTCTTTTAAATTTCTCTTTTTATTTAATAATAAAAGACATAACAGATAAAAATTAATTAATATTTTAAAAAATAGAAAAACGGCATTTAATTAAAAAAAACGAAAAGAGAGTAGTTTTATTTGAATAATGTGTAGTCTTATCTATTATTAAAGTTCTTTTCATTGAGTCTTGAAAGTAACCAAATTTTTTCAAGGTAGTTTTATCGGAATTTATTTGTTCAATATATATTAGAGATGACAATACTACTCGAATTTGTGGATATTTATTTCACTTCTACTTGTTCAGAGCAGGTAATTATCCGCCCGCACCGCCGTACTGGAGCGAATTTTTTTGCGGGACGGATTTTTAGACGAAACGAGGTGGGGTCAGATTTAGATAATACATGCCCCGATATATATATATATAATATATAATTTTAATATATAATATGTGTAATATATATAAAATAATTAGTAAAATAATTAATAACATTGTATCATATTTAAAATTTTACTTTAATTTATGTTATGTATGTGAAAATGGTTATATACATTTTGAAATTTAATTTTACTTATTGAATTTTAATAATTATAGAGCGGATATAGGCAGGGCAGATACTCGCAGAGACGGGTTATAGTTCAACTTTTTACTATCTGCGGATAGAAACGAGACGAATTTTATACGAATTATTGTAGGGTGAGACGGAGTCGGATAGAGCAAAAACCTGCCCCTACCCACCCCATTGCCACCCGTGATATATATCTTGAATCACCTAAAAATTGATCTATCAAAGTTGTAAAGATGTAGAAATTTGCGCAACTTATCACCTATCTCACGCTGCAGGTCTCCAAATTCGATGATTTTACAATGCAAAAAAAAGGTTTACATTTTAAACAAGGTTGTAAAAATTAGGCTGGTTAACGAACAGGTAAGATAATTGGTATATTAGTTTAATGGTTTAATCGGAGTTCAACAGATTTAATTAAATATTAAGTAAAATTATTAAAAATTTAATATATAAAATATTTGAATTCAATTATTTGTAAACTAATAAAATTTAAATTTTTACAATTTCACATAATAAATTATTCATAACAAATTATTTTGTGATTGTATCTTCCAAATCAGAAAATAAAAAATTAACAAAATTAATCATCAACAAAATTAACTCGAACAAGCAGTAATTTAGAATATTAATCCCAGCAACTCAGAATCATAAAATCATTATTATACTAACTCAACAATTCAAAATAGTAAACTCAACAACTCAAAATCACATAATCAGTATTATTAAAAAAAATTGAAAATAAGAAAAAATAATTGAAGTATCGGCAGCGAGGGAGAAAGAAAACAGCGACGGAGAAGGAAAGTGAGCTTAAACAGAGAGATCCAGAGAGAGAACTTGAATAAGGAAGTGAGCTCAGATAGAAAAATAGTGAGCTCGAATAGAACAATCGACGGACCCAGCAATCCTTCGCGACAGCGACGCTAGGAGCTCGACGCAGCCCTTCGTGTAACGGCCAGGAGAGGAGGAACGTCGAGAAGATGGCCGAGCAGACTTTTTTACCGGCGACAATGGCACCCACTGCGAGAAAAAGGATTTGGCGACGAGTATAAGTGAGATGGGTTTCAGATGGTGACTAGTGGGTGGTGGGCTAGTGGCTGTTGGATGTTGGAACTTCGAAGAGAAGAGAGGTAGTGAGGGGATCAGAGGATAGATTAGGATTTTTTGAGTGAGAGAAGGAAGAAAGGAAAGGGGGTTTGGGTTTCATTCAGCGTCAAAACAACGCCGTTTTTTTGGATTTTGGAAATTGGTACTTTTAAAAATTCGGTCAATTTAGCCGGTTCGACAGTTAAATACCGGTTTTACTGGATTTTCACCAATTTTTTGCAAAACGATGTTAAATTAGACTGGTTCCTAATTAACCTGATTGAACCGCTAATTCAGTCCATTTTTCAAAACCTTGATTTTAAATCGCAAATTAGAATAACCAAAATTAAAATTGTATATTTAGAGAGATATATATTACGAAAAACAAGTATATTTATATAGAATAAAATACTACATACAATAAAAAAAAAATTGATAAACTTAGAAACATTATAAAGATAAACATCCTTGATAAGTCAGAAAATTTTATGAAGAACTCGATGTCATAATTTAGGTTGGGTTTGAAGGAAAAACTGATATGAAAGGCAAAAATTAAATTAAGTATTTGTGTTGTATTTGATATAAAATATATTGAATTGTATTATGTCTCAATGTCGTATATAGGTTAAGATAACTATAAAAATTGATGAATAAATTTAAAATTTAAAAAATTAAATAAAAATATTTAAAAAAAATATTATAAAAATTTTTAACCTTAAAAATTTCAATCTCCTATATATTTATTTTCTAAAAATATTAAAAAAATAAAATTTTAATCCTAATATTTAATCACTAAATACAATACTCAATCTCAATTTTTCCAATCTCAATCCAGATTCCAAAACACAAATTTAGCCTTCAGAATTTGCACATGACTAATAACTTTCTGATAGGGAGGATCCTCTATACGATCTCCGTAATTATATGCATCTGCAGTTAGAAACAAATTGATGAGCAAACTGAAGAGGCTACCTATATAGCAAAAGCTGCACGCGGAAATAGAGCCATTCAGATTTTACAGCAAGCAAATGACTTAAATGCTACATCAACGTTTTCAACTTGCTGACTAGTGGGGTTTAATTCTTTTACCGTATATATAAAATATAATATAATACCCTTTATATATGTAAAAATTATATCAGAATTTTATATGATATAAACTCTTTTCATATTACACCAAGTTTATATCGACATGCATCATTATATTCGTTATATTAGTTTTATTTTGATTGAATCATTGGTACTATTTTAACCAACGATGTGTCTCATGATAAGAGTAGGCAAACATCTTTTTAATAGTAGACAAAATGATACTACTTCTTCAGATATTTAAATGATATTTTTCTTTACTTATCTTTTTATAAAATATACGCATTTGTTATATGATTAAAATAATTTATTTTTTGTTTTTTCTTATCGTCGAAACACCCTTCAATGATTATTATAATTACATATAAATTAATGATATTTTTTGTAAATACATATAATAATAATATAAAATATATAAAAAATTAAATTAAACATTTTTATAATAAGTTAAAATGTTTTATATTATTATTATTTTAATCAATAAGATAACTATTACTAATTTATATATATAATTATAATGATTATTGAAAAATATTTTAGTCAAATAAATTATAATATATTATTTCAATCTTATAAAGAAGTTGAATGAATATTTTATAAATTAAAAGAAGAAAGTGTTATTTAAATTGTGTTTGTTTATTATCTCAAAATAATAAAAACATAAATATTGATACAGACATATATGCACACAGATATAGATACACATAAATACATATAGACTATTTGGTTGTTATTAAGATAATAATAACTAGATATAAATATGTTTATAATAAAAAAATAATTTTGTCTCTAAAAAAAAAATTTGTTGGTAATCAACGTGAAGAAGGTAGAAAGTAGAATTTAAATAAGTTTGAAAGAAAAGATTCTAGTGAAAATCTATGGTGTCTCATGTTTAATATCAATATCTTAACTTTTTGATAAAACACTAAATATATATGTATTTTGTGAATGAATATATGTCATTGTGTCCATGACATTTTGTTGAAAAAAGTTTTTTTTTTGTTCATAATGATACTTTGTTAATTTATAAAATTTAAAGTGAGGATCATTATTAGTTAGAACATTAAAGTCGTTACAACCTCATCAATCATATATTACTGTAGTATATATTGTTTTATTATATCTAAAATAAATTTAATTTTAATACGCTATCAATCTAAGTAATTTTATAACGATAATATTAGAAAAATAAAAATAATAGTCAAAATTTATTTTATTTAGTTAAAAAATTAATGAATATTAAATAAAATAAGTTCTAATTATTTTTTGTTAATATTTTTTAATTACTAAATATTTTTTGTTCTATACATACATTTAATTATGTAATCTTATATTACAAAAATAACTACTATTTTTATTGATCAAATGAATGATCATTTAAAAAAACAAAAATAATAACATGATTATATAAAATATTTTATACTGTTAATTTATTAAAATTAAAATCATCTAAAATTCTAAAACTGAAGTTTGGGATTTGGCAAATGCTAAGAAAGAATGGCCTAGGTGTTGTTTCTTAGTTAAGAAAGGACACAATATTTAATAAAAGGCGTTAGTAAAAGCTACATCAGGTAATGAAGATCAGATCCTAATATATTTAAGATCAGAGTCTTTAATTATATTCTCTCCAGTTTTGTATACTGTAATCTGTGTAATCTGGCTTTGCATTTAAAGCCATGCTATTATTATTAACATGACCGATAGATGGTGAAAATAAATGTATAAAATAATGATGGATTGCACCATGATCCTTTCATTAAATTTCTCTTGCCATGCATATAGGAGATGAACCCTAATTTACCAAATTGAAGTATTGAACCATAACCCATCACCCAATATAATTTCCTTTCAACAAATTCTAGAAAACAATAGTACTAGTGTTTGTGATGCACGTGCATATATAATTTAATTTTGATATATTTTTATAATAAAATAATTTTATACGTATATTTAATTATATATTATTATATTAATAAAAAAATTATATATTTTTTTAGTTATGTAAATAATTATTTAAAAAAATATATGACTAAATAATTGTATAAAATATTTTATATTATCAATATATAAAAATTAAATTAATATATATATGATCACTCCATTCGTTATATAAATAAATATAAAAAATTTAAATTTTATTTTATATATATAATAATTCATTAACTGACGATAAATCTTTAAATGAAATTTAAAATCTATAATAATTAAATTGATTATCCATCTGTCAAGCTGAAAAATACTAACCAAAAATAATTAAAAAAAAAAAAGATTTTTGTTTCACTTTCATTGACAGGTTGGTGTTCGTTGTAGGTGCGTGGTAGTGTGCTAGGTAGCTATATGTATATAAAGTCAAGAGAATTAATTAATGAGTTATGCAATCTAGATTTCCAGGTGGTGTAGTGAGGTGAGCCTCATCCATGCAATTAATTGCACGCAATTTGGCTTCACCCATCTTCATGTTAATTATGTTTGCAAATATACATAGACGGACAGTTAGATCATATCAAATGATAATGATATTAATTTAAACAAATATTATATTAATTTCTAAATATATAGAAGATATAATAAATATTTTTTATTGACGTAAAAGTTTCTGAAAATACTATTGTATATATATAACCTTCTGATTCAATAGTTTATTTTTAACAGATATACAAATAAAATATTATTCCACAGTATGACAATTACTCAAATTAATATATATACAATCATATTTGATATACATCAAAATTAGTTATTATTATAAAATATATATAAAAATATAAAATATATATTAAAAATAAATTAAACAATATATATACATAAATATATAATAATTAATTTTAATATATATATTTATACATAAATTAAATCATACATATATTTATACATAAATACATAATAATTAATTTTAATAGCTAATTTAATATACAAATAATATTTTTTATTAAGATAAATATTATTTGATCCTAATTAACTATTATATATGTAAACTCTAAAATTTAACACAAAAGAGTTACAATGTATGTGTACACAACCATAGTGGGTTCGTCCAACTAAAAAGTATCACAAACAAAATTTTAGGATCAAAACCTTGTAAAATGTAATTATTTACTCTCTTTATTTTAAAATAAGTGTCACTTTTATTTTGTGAGTTTCTTAAAAAGTTTATTATATCTAAATAAAAAATATCTAGATATATTAATTTTTAAATTACTAAAAAGTTAAAAAGATTACATTTATTTTAAAATAAAAAGAGTATATTATATTAAGGGACTGATTCTCATATATAGTTGAGTGTTTGACTTGTTAGGTCAGTTTTAAATTAGATTAGGTAAATTAATTTGTATTGGTTAAGTGATTAATTTAAGTAAGTATTAAAATTTAAATTTTTTCGTATTATGTATATAATAATTTATTAATCAATGATACATATTTAAATAGAAATCTAATACGTGATAGATTAATTTCGAGTTGAGAAATATTGTAACAAACCAAATTAGACTAGGTGAAGCACTTCTCAAAACACTAGTAAAGGAAGAAAAAGTTTCAATACATATACTTGGTGGATACAGAGTTAAAATCAAATGATACCGATATTAATTCAAATAAAATCATATGATGCATATTTTATTAATTAAACCACTGAGTCATAATAACATATGATAAATGTCATTTATACAAAATTTCGCCAAAATTAAACATCAATAAGCTAAGTATGTAATTGAAGGATATCTTGTTTATATATTTTTTGAACAAATAAATTTTGTTGATTTTTAAGTGATTATACTTTAGAAAAATTTTTAAATGTATCGATATAGTGTCAATAATTTTTAACCATTGATTTTAATTAAAAAAATATATATAATATATATAATTAAGATTAACATTTAAATATTATCAAATACCCATATATTGATAATCTGATGTACTTAAAACCTTTTCTATACTATATAATAAACGATTTTGAATTGATATGAAACCTTTTAGAGATACGGTAATATTACATTAGGAGTATTGTTATACATATACATTTTTTTCACATACAAATCATACAAGTTAACTCTAATATAATAAAATCTACTTAAATAATGCATGCGTAAAAATTATGTTATTTTTTTTGTATTCTGCATTTTTCTTCCTCTTCCTTCTTCTTCTCTTTCTTCTTTGTGTTTCTTTTTTTCGTTTGTTTTATTTTCATCGTCGTTTTTTATTACTGTTATTGTTACATTTTTTTCCTCCTACTCTTTTTATTAATTTTACAATATTATATATTTTTTTCCTCTCAAAAAAAATTATGAAAACATGAAATAAGAAAATGGTGAAGAAAAAATAGTAGAAGATGAGGAGGAGGAAGAGGAAGAATTTTAAATTATGTAGAAATTATCAACACACATACACCGAAAATTACTAAACAATAAACTCAAATATCTTCGTATTACGCCCAAATATTTTCGTATTACACCCAAATTTGCTGCAAATATAGAAAAATATTTTTTCTAATATTGTATTTTTTCTTCTTTTTTTCCTTATTTCTTTCTTTCTTTTAGTTGAATGATATGTAAGTTCATCATCTTCTAAGTAATATTGCAGCATTATATGTTTTTTCTTCTTCTTTGTTTGATTTTTTTTATTTTTATTCTTGTTAAGAGAGTAAAACAAGAAGAAACCTGAAAAGGTAAAATATAAAAAAGAAAAGATGAATAAAAAAAAAGAAGAAAAAAATGGTGATGACGATGAAAAAGAGAAGAAGAAACAGCAAAAGATGAAGAGGAGAAAGAGAAAAAGTTTTGAATTATGCAGAACTTATCAGCACACATATACCGAAAATTTTTAACAATATACTCAAATATCTTCGTATTACATTCAAATATTTTCGTGTTACAACCAAATTTGCTGCAAATGCAGAAAACTGTTTCTTCTAATACAGAACTTCTACATGACATTCAATTCAAATTATCAACGATGAACAACAATTTTCACAAACAAAAACATTATTTATCTACAGAATCATAAATTACTAACGAAAATATTAATTAGAATCGAACCACACATCAGTCACTTGATTAGATTCAAAATAATAATCAATTTTATTCTAGTTCAATTAATAATCTGAACTTGAATTATTTATTATTTTCAATAACGAGATAACTGATGATAGAGGAGAAGGAGGAAAAAAGAAAGAGAAAAAATTCTAATGAAAAAAAAAGGAGGAGGAGGAGATAGTATTAATAACAATGATAACGAAAAAAAAAATAACAAAGAAAAAATAACTTGTATAAACTTATATAAATTTATATCAAAAAATGACTTGTATATGAAAAATAATACTTATATTAGTTTTAACTTACGAGTTAAAATCAAATGAAATTAGTTTTAACTTAAGCAAAATTATATTCGCTCATATTTCTCTACAAAAATTAATTTTTATAGATCTAATGATTGAATTATCATCGTCTTTCACATGAAGATTATTTGTGCAAAGTTTTGTAAACATTTAATACCAATAATAAGACTATATTTAATTTCTAAATATATATTAATTTTTGTTATATTACAGTAAACTTTGATTTATAATTAAAATAGTATATCTACTAATTATACGTTGACATAAAATTTTACAAACATCATATATACAACATATAAACTTCTAATTCAATGACAAACATTATAAAACATACATATTATTCTAAAATAAGTTACCAAACATTATAACATTAAGTTTGACTTACATGGAATTTTCTTTATAGTTTATATATATAATATATTTTTTGTCGGTATGAATGGAAGCAAAGAGTGAGAGATGAAGAGATTAGTGGTTTTCAGGTGTCCCAAAACAACTCCTTTTATTTTTGTTTGTATTTTAAATTTTCCTCTATTGAAAATAAAAGGATACATTAATTATTATATATACATACATAGTTTCCTTCTTCATAGTTTCGTAGTTCCTCTCTCATCATCACCCCCCATATATATAGTTTCTTTCTTGATTTGTTATTATCTCATCATCATCATCATCCGGAGATGGATCCACATCAGCATGAGATGAAGGGAGATGCATCAGAAGAAGAATGTTACAGCAGCAGTGAATCTGGATGGACCATGTACATAGGGTCCCCCATGGATGATGACCATGATGATGATGATGATGATGATGATGATTCCATGGCTTCTGATGCTTCATCTGCTCCAACTCATTATTATCCACTTCAAGAAGCTCAAGAGGAACAACAACAACATGATCTCAATGATGATGATGAGAACAACCATTGCTTAGTCAGCAAAGCAAAGAAGAAACCAGTAGAACAAGAAGAAGAAAAGAAGAAGAAAAGGGAGGAAGAGGAGAATTAAGAAGACCAAATCTACTAATGCTACCGTAGTTCAGGTGAGAAAAGGGAAATAGATTATGCCTAATTTCACCTTAATTATCTTGGTTTAATCTCCTAACTAGTTTTTTGTTTAATTGTTAATTAGTATTTTTATTACGACAATATATATACTTAGGTACGGTATATATAAAACTTGCATTGTTAGTATATTTTGCTGTTATTAGTTCCAATGTTATTGTAATGTTCAAATTTGAATCAAGAAAAAGTTATTAGCTGATGTGCTTGCGAGGATAGGAGTGTATTCTTAATCAACTTCTAATTATATTAACTATTGATTTTCATATAGGATGTACAAAAATAACTTTTACATGGACAGCCCCCTCTTCCCAAAAAAAAAAAAAAAAAAAAAAAAAAACAAAGAAAGAGAACTTGTATATGATATTATATGTGAGAAATTAAAAATATTATAAAATTATTAAAATTTATTATTTTTGTTTATTTGTTAGTTATCAATATTTTAAAATATGAGATAAAATATATTGTTAGATTATTAGATTAAAAAAATTATATTAATAATTAAATAATAATAAAAATAATAAATTCTTATCGATCTAATATTTTTTTTGTTGAAGATGGCTACCAAGTTGTCCGGCCGCCGCTGGATATATGAGGCATTAATTAGAACATTTAGTGAAACAAGTATTATGCAATTGGAATTTTCATATTTGGCTTTTGTTTGTCTCAAAACTAGGTATGGCATGAAAACCTTTAGGGAATACCAAAGAATTATTTTTAATCTCAGTTAACAACGTTATTAATGTATGGGTTTATTTATTTTGTGCACATATATTAAGATTATAAATTGTAAATATTTTATTAAAAATACAAAAAATTTAAGGGTAGTGTTTGGTTTATATTTATATTTTTTATTTTTATTATTTTTTAATTTTTGGATTTTGTGAAAAAGAAGTAAAACTAGGAGATAAAAATAGAAAACAAAATTTTATTATTTTAACTGTTTTTATTTTTTCTTTACAAAATTCAAAAAAAAAATAAAAATAAAAATATAAATCAAACACATTCTAAATTTTAATATATTTATTTTATATTTATTAAATAAAAAATTTAAGATATTATACTAATGATAAATTTATTATATACTTTAGAGTACATATTACTAAACCCTAAATTTATAGATAGAATAAATCACTAAAAATACTTTTCAAATGATTAATTAGATGTTAACAAAAATATTTTAAGATATAGAAATGACAAAAATACTTTTAAAATATTAAAAAACACTTGTTCAAAAAAGGATGCCAAGAATATTTTTTTACAAAATATTTATTTAATCATACTTTAAAAATGTAATTTATAAAAAAGTAACAATTTAAAAAAATTAATAATGCTTTCAGATAAAGATAATATTTTTATAATATAATAAAATTAAATTTATAATTTATCATCTAATTATTAAAATAAAACATCTTTATATAAAGACAATAATAGAGTCTTCATTAGAATATTTATTTTAAAAAAAAGATAAAATATATTGTTTGTCTTTAAAATTTATTAAAAATTTTAAAAATATTACTAAGTTTTATTTTATTTTAATTTTATCCAAAAAAAATTTTATTTGCATCAAATATATTTCTGGTGACTAACTTTTAAAAATTTTTGGACTAATTTAATAATAATTTTACAAGATCAATTTTTAACACAAACAAATCAGTCATAATTGTCATCTATTATCGCTAAATTAGTTTTAAAATTTTTGAAAATTTATTTATATTTGATACAAATAAAAAGTTTCAGAGACAAAACTAAAATAAAATAAGACTTAGGAATATTTTTAAAATTTTTGATAAATTTTAAAAATAAAAAATATATTTTATCTTTAAAAAATTTTTAAAAATCAAGTATTTTATATAAGTGCATGCTTTGGGGGAGAGGAGAAATGATGAAAAGAAAAATATTCTCTTTGATGAATGGTTGAGATAATTATTACATATCATATATCATTTTATTTTTATTTATTTTAAAATAAGATCAAGATCTTCTCTCCGTTCTATGCATCCACAAATCTCTTTATCATAGAATTTTTTATTTTATGTATAAAAATTACGATATGAAAAAAAAGTCAATATATATTCGGATATAAAAATATACGTAGTTTAATTTATTTTTAATATATATTTTATATTTTAATATGTATTATATATGACATTATAGTTTGATGCTATTTTGGTATTTTTTATAAGAATAATTAGAAAAAAATATATTTTTTCCTTAAAATTTCATGATTTTAATTTATGCTAAGTGGGTATTTTTTTAGTAAACGGCCAAATTTAAAAAAAAAACTTATATATCAAATTTTGCTCTAGTTTTTTTATGTATTTTATATAAAATATTTTAAAAAATTCAAAACAAATACATAAGTTGTTTACATATAAAAAAGTATTTTTTCATACTTTTAATTCTTTTGAGAATTCTTTCATCATTTTGATTTTTTTAAGATATTTTTGTCAATGTCTATTTTTTTTTTTGTGATAGTTTATTCTTATTTAGACCAGCATTCCATATGAGAGATCACATTTTTGTTGGGTCATTATTTTTATTTTTGTGTATATTAATATAATTTATTAAATCTAATTAAAATAATATGTACCAGATATTCCTATTATAATTTTTTATATCAATTCAATGAAAAATATATGGTCTCGAGATCGTTGGTTTTATCAGTCTGAAATAACCTTCACTTTTTAAGGTGTTTTTGAAGGTGAATTATATATGCTTACTTAATTTTAATATAATATAAGAATTTAACTATGTTTTATAGACATAAAAAGTAGTTACCCATAATACAAGATAGCTTCATAATCTCGTTTATAATAAAATTTTATATATAATATAATCAAAATTAGATTCAGATTAATTATCAAAATTTATAAATAATATATATACAAACTTGATTATATTTACATTTATAATAAAAATACGAATGAAAACAAAAGTACAAAGCTGATTTTCGTATTATGTGAAAAAGTTTATTTACGAACCATTCTAGTATAAAAAAATTTAATTATTTTGCAGTAAAATTTTTTTAAAAAGTTGATTACTCTATAAAAAAGATATTTGTGAACCATATATATCATAGTAATCAGAATTGAACCGATAATTAAACTGATTATGTTACTAATTTATTGATTTATATTAGTTCAACCAATGAGTCACTGGTTAAAAATTTGTTAAGCATATCGCGCATTACTCTGGCGGATTCTCTTTCTCTCTCTTCCGTTGAGGTAAACCCTAAAATTTCCTTTGAGGACCGCTGCCGCCGCCTCAATCTAGGCTGCGGTGGCCCTCCGATACTCCTATCTCCCCCTACCTCTTCTCCTTTGCTCTTGTTTTCTTAACTTTTCTCTCTTTTCGTCTCCTCCGCCTCCCCTTCTTCCTCCTCCTTTCTCCTTCTCCTCTGGTTCTGTTCTCCATTCACCTCCACCCATTCTGCTCCGTCACCTCTTCAACTTCTCCTCTCTTTTTTCTTTGTCTTCCTAGTTCTTGCTTTAATTTCTGTTTTCTGCTTTTCTTTTAGAGATCTAGATTTGAGATCCAGATCTAGATCTAAAATAATTTCCTTCGGACCTGAGCTTAGCTCTGTGTTCCTGTTTGTATAATCCATCTGTGGTTTTTTCCTTTGTTTGTGGTGGCATTTTGGTTCATGTTATGGTTGTTGGTAGTGTTCTGATGATACAAATCTTGAAGAAAAACTCGATGAAGAAATGGTTTCGTTTACAGGAAAACTTTCAGATTAAAAAAATATTTAGATTTATATGGAGAAGAAGAAGATGTATCTTATTGGCTTGCAGCACATATGTGTAGATTTAGAAACAAATGAGATTCTGTTTGATCTCTGTTTCTTCTTTTTAAAATTTTTAGGAATCGAATGTTGGGCTTGTTATCAGATTTTAGTTCAATACATAGGATATCTGTCTTCTTGTTATCTATGTAGAATTGATATTTCTTTGAAATTTGTAAGTGCCGTTTGGCTTTCCTATTATTGAGAAACGTTTCTTTCTGTCAAAATGAGTCACCGGTTGAGTTAGTAGAACCAATCTTATATAAATAAAAAATATAAAATAGATAAAAATCTAAAATTAAAATTTAAAATACATATATTTACTAATATTTAAAAAATAATCAAATTTCAATAACTTATAATCAACAAGTTATAATTCGATTAGGCGATTATTATTAAATAAGTATATAAAATTCTAGTATTTTTTATAATAAAAATTCTTTAATTTTATTTTTATATTATATTTATTATATTATTATATACTATATGTATTTATTAAAAAATAATATTAATAAATAACATATAATCATATCATAAAAAGGTAATTATATTATAATTCATAAAAATATTTGATATTTTTTATTTATATATTTAATAATATTTTTATTAATAATTATGAATAATAAAAATATAATTAATTTAAATATAAATGAGTATAAAATTAAAATAATATCTAAAAAGTTATTATGTAATTTTATTATATAATTAATAATTAACATATAAAATATTAAAAAATAATATAATTTAGTAATAAGAGAAGTATGCAGTATTAAAAAGGACTTAGGTTAGGACTTAAGTTCAAACTGTATCTTCATTAATTTTGGAATTTTTTCTTAAGCAATTTGGTTAGATTAGTTCATACTGATTTTTGATTGGTTTACATCGGTTTTTATTTTTATATGGTGGTCTAAAAATTAAACTGGACTGATTAAGAATTCAGATTATCAATTTTCAATTGAACCGATCGGTCTGATTCAACTTTTTACAACCATGTATATAATAGACTACTAAAAGTTGTGTAACGAGGAATGATGAGATTTTGCAACAGAACAATAATAAAAACATCTATACTTAGCATAGTGTTGGTAAATGGTTTTGTCAGGTTCAAATATTCAATAGAGATATAAAATTTGAAAAAGATCTATGCCATGCCTATTCAGGACATCACATGTGATGTGAGAATGAGAATGAATTCCTAGCTACTAGGTTCCATCATTAATAATAATAATAATAATAATAATAATAATAATAATAATAATAATTCAATATATATATATATATATATATATATATATATATATATATATATATATATATATATATATATATATATATATATATATATATATTTCAACTTATAAGGGGACAAATTATTGACATTCTTTCCAGACAAGGTTGCTTTTTGTTCGTATAAACCAAAAACATCGTTTTAATAACTCATCACAATTAGGGTAAATCACATGCATATACCAAACACATTTTAATAGGGCAAATCATTGATATAAGCCAAGGAGAGAAAAAATTTACGCAAATCAGTCAAATAGAAAAATGATTCACGAATCAGTCAAAACCTATTTCTATATAATTTGAACCTAATAGGTTCGAACTCTATTTGAACGTAAATCGAACCTAATTGGTTCGAACTTCATAGTTATAATTTGAACCTAATAGGTTCGAATTACTCTTCATTTCGTGGCTCAAATAATTCGAACCTAATTGGTTCGAATTACTTTAAATGCAAATTGAACTAAGATGGTTCAAATTAGTAAGGAACAGAGCTGAATACGTTACGTGCATGGGAATAAATTAGTGTACGAGTTACATTAATCAAGACATGATGCGGCAATTAAATAACATCAAAATACTAAGTACAGATATTTTCAGAGTAACACAGACATACATGTAAAGGTGGATACGAAGTAACACTGGTAACAAAATACATAGACCAACATGGGTAACATACAACTCGGCACATAAATCATCTAAAAAGGTGCGACCCTGTGAAGCAACGACGTGGAACCCGTGTCCTCTGACCTCTCCGGATAGGCGGCTCCTCATCCTCGATCTCGTCCTCGTCCTCGTCCTGCGGGCTGGCTGTGCAGGCGTCCTAGGCTGGACATGTACCGGTCGGGATAAGGACGGCCCGGCAACTGAATGTGACTTAGCAGTATGTGTCGACGCTGGGGTACCACCCAAAGCGAAATACTGAGGAGGAGACACGGAGGGCGGCTCATTCAGATCGACATCTAACACTGCCTGTGTCCCTGTCGTCTGACTCCGCCCAGGACAGCCTCATCATCATGCATCATGGCACTGATGTCATCAAAGAAGGGGGATCCAAGATCCCCATCAAACCCAACACTGGCAAGTAAGTCTGAAAACGTGCTGCCTGGACTCACCCATGGCGTACTCTCCTGAGGTGTGTGGTCGTAAGGGGAAACTCCAACAAAGTAATCTCCCAGCGGCACCTCCCCAAGTCCAGCCTCAGCATGGGCAGCAGGATCTCCGGTGGCGTGCCCCTGTCCACCAAGGCCACCAGCCTCACCATGGTCCTGGCCCGCAACGGGTGCCCTCCGTCTGCCTCCACGCCCTCGTCCTCGACGACCACCCCTACCTGCCTCATTAGCCTCGTCGATAGCCTGTTCTACCCACCTCCACTCACGCTGGCTCCGTCGTGTCCCGACACGAGCTCTCTTTTTAACCCGTCGCCATTAGGGACGTCGTCGACTCGATCCATGTCGGGAACTCGCCCAGGACCCCTCTGTGATGCCTCGACAAGAATAGGAACGCCCCTCGGATCCCCCAGATCAAACTCGGGTGATAAGAACCTCTTTCCATGCCGACTCCACCAGTCTAGAAAGGCGTGCGAAGGTCCAGGGTCGGCAACAACATCGAACCGGAGGATGTGGTCCGCACGGGTCTCCCAAAGAGTATGCCAATTCCATAATACAGACAGAAACCAACGATCATCGCCTCTCCCGTCCTTCGACATCAGAAAGTTGATGTTAAGGGCGGGACGTGGAAGGGGCTGCACACCACCGAACTGAGGTAGAACCCTATCTACCTGATGCCACTCTACAACGGAAAAGTATATAAGCGACGTGACAGACCGCCAAAGCGCCGTGTGCGAGGCTCCAACGCCTCCGGATGCACAACCTGAAGTACATCGGGGGAGCTATACGGCATCCAGATAAACTGCACAGAAAAATAGCTATGTTGTCACGCCAACTCTTATAATACAGAAACATCTGATGTCTAGTTATTCAAATAAAAGTATGACAGGAACAACACTCACATCCCTGGGCTGCAACATGTCTATCTTCAGTCGCGTGCTCTATACTCTAGGACCCTTCTCGCTGTAGGAATGGCTGTAACTTGACCACCTGTAGCGCACATGGGTGTGATGGTTAATCAGAAGTATGACATATTTGTAATACACTACAAGCGTGCATGAAGAATATCTATCTTAACTTGAAATATAAAAGTGCGAGTAGCATACCTCGATGCCAAAGGCCAGCTGCACATATCATACCCAGCAGGCCTAAACCTGGGAAAGCGCCAGAAGATCTAGGACTGAAGTAGCTGTAGTGGGCCCGCTAACTTAACCACATGTCTGTTTGCCACTCGGCACATGCACTGGTACAACCAAGCCAATGCAGCAGACCCCCAACTGTAGGAACCCATCTCCTCAAGCCTATCAACGTAGGGAAGCCATCTGATGTGAATGCGGTTGCCGGACTTGTCTCCAAACAACTGAGTGCCTAACAACATCATGATATAGGCACGAGCAATCGGTGCACAGTCTCCTCATCGGCTCCCTCGGGGCACTCTTCGAAAGTCTCCTGGAACCAGGTGCAGTTAACTGCGAACTTCTGAACCTGGCTCGGAGGAGGAATCACTCCAAGCAACTCCTCGAACCACACCCAAGCTGGACGTCCGCCCTCGATATACATATGAAAATCTGTAAGGCAACCGCTGACATAACGCCTGTCCACTGCCAACCCTAATTGGTACGCCACGTCCTGAAGCGTGATGGTGCACTCTCCGAAGGGCATATGGAAGGTGTGCGTCTCAGGACGCCACCGCTCGACAAAGGCGCTGACAAGGGGCTCATCTAACCGATACCATCTATTGTTGAGCCTAGCCAGATGGTATAAGCCGGCCATCTGCAAGTATGGAACATAACGCTCATCGAGTGACATGCCTTGTTGCCGCCGCATGCTCCTGATGCATCGCTATGGCTGCGCATTAAATGGACCGCATTATTAGAACCACATACAATACTGGTAAGCCAAAAAAAATACTAACACAATAAACCACTTATATAAACTACTTACAAAAAACCACTTATCATAAACCACCAACCAAACCGCATGCAAAATCACTAAAATAAACCATTTGCAATACCACTACAATAAACCACTAACAATATCACCTAACATAAACCACTAACAATACCACCTAACATAAACCGCTAACATAAACCACTTACATAAACAATTAACACAACCACATATAAAACCACCTACAAAAAATCACTTAGCATAAACCACCAACTAAACCGCATGCAAAACCTTTAACATAAACCATTTCCAATTAACACCACCACTAAAACCACAGGAAAAACTACTAACTCAAATAAACTATGTGCACAAAGTTTTCTATGTACTAACCTCGTCCTTGATCACCCCGGCTATATGAGTGGTGCACAAAATTGTGATCATCAATGGCGCCATCAACATGGTACGCTCAACTGCAATCTCAACTCTTTATCACAACTTCGCACAACTAACCAGCAAGTGCACTGGGTCGTCCAAGTAATAAACCTTATGCGAGTAAGGGTCGATCCCACGGAGATTGTTGGTATGAAGCAAGCTATGGTCATCTTGTAAATCTCAGTCAGGCAGATTCAAATGGTTATAGATGATTTATGAATAAAGCATAAAATAAAGATAGAGATACTTATGTAATTCATTGGTGAGAATTTCAGATAAGCGTATGGAGATGCTTTGTCCCTTCCGCCTCTCTGCTTTCCTACTGTCTTCATCCAATCCTTCTTACTCCTTTCCATGGCAAGCTGTATGTTGGGCATCACCATTGTCAGTAGCTACAATCCCGTCCTTTCAGTGAAAATGTTCAACGCGCTCTGTCACAGCACGGCTAATCATCTGTCGGTTCTCAATCAGGTTGGAATAGAATCCATTGATTCTTTTGTGTCTGTCACTAATGCCCAGCCTTCAGGAGTTTGAAGCTCGTCACAGTCATTCAATCCTTGAATCCTACTCAGAATACCACAAACAAGATTTAGACCTTCCGGATTCTCTTGAATACCACCATCAATTCTAGCTTATACCACGAAGATTCTGATTAAGGAATCCAAGAGATATCCACTCAATCTAAGGTAGAACGGAGGTGGTTGTCAGGCACACGTTCATAGGTGAGAATGATGATGAGTGTCACGGATCATCACATTCATCAAGTTGAGGAACAAGTGATATCTTAGAACAAGAATAAGATGAATTGAATAGAAGAACAATAGTAATTGCATTAATACTCGAGGTACAGCAGAGCTCCACACCTTAATCTATGGTGTGTAGAAACTCCACCGTTGAAAATACATAAGAACAAGGTCTAGGCATGGCCGTGAGGCCAGCCTCATGATCTAAGATAGCATAAGACTACTCGAAGATAGCTACCAAGATGAAAATACAATAGCAAAATGTCCTATTTATAGAGAACTAGTAGCTTAGGGTTTACAGAAATGAGTAAATGACATAAAAATCCACTTCCGGGTCCACTTGGTGTGTGCTTGGGCTGAGAATTGAAGCATTTTCGTGTAGAGACTTTTCTTGGAGTTAAACACCAGCTTTTGTGCCAGTTTGGGCGTTTAAATCCCACTTCTGTGCCAGTTCCGGCGTTAAACGCCGGGCAGTCTTGAGCTGATTTGGAACGCCGGTTTGGGCCATCAAATCTCGGGCAAAGTATGGACTATTATATATTGCTGAAAAGCCCGGGATGTCTACTTTCCAACGCAATTGAGAGCGCGCCAATTGGGATTCTGTAGCTCCAGAAAATCCACTTCGAGTGCAGGGAGGTTAGAATCCAACAGCATATGCAGTCCTTTTTCAGCCTCTGAATCATATTTTTGCTCAGGTCCCTCAATTTCAGCCAGAAAATATCTGAAATCACAGAAAAACACACAAACTCATAGTAAAGTCCAGAAAAGTTAATTTTAAATAAAAACTAATAAAAATATAATAAAAACTAACTAAAACATACTAAAAACATACTAAAAACAATGCCAAAAAGCGTATAAATTATCCGCTCATCAATGAGTAACCCCGTCCAACCGGTACAGCCTTTCAGGATCGTCCCCCATAAGCTGAGTCCTCGGTTCAACTATTTCTTGGATCAAATCTGGGTCGTTTTCTCTGGGATTTAGTGGGGTATGAGAAATGAGAAGTGGTTCGAATTTGCTTGATTCGAACTCCTTTTATACCACAATTGCATGTAATTCGAACCAATTAGGTTCGAATTATTTGAGCCAAATGTAAAGTAATTCGAACCAATTAGGTTCGAATTATTTGAGCCACGAAATGAAGAGTAATTCAAACCAATTAGGTTCGAATTATAGCTATGAAGTTCGAACCTATTAGGTTCGAATTATATAGAAATAGGCTTTGGCTGATTCGTGAGTCACTTTTCTATTTGGCTTATTCATGTAACAAGTTTCCTTCCATGGTTTATTTGTGTTTTTTACCCCATTTTAATATTACATGAATTTTTTAAAATTAATAAAAAACATTACATTCATTAAATTTGATTTAAACTTTATAGTACTAAATCAAATTAATATAATTCGAATTAGTAGGGTTTAGGGTAAATCAAAATAAGTAGCTTCGATTTAGCAACGAATGAAATGCAAAATACTTATGGTATTAACCCATTCATAGTAATTCAATACAGCTTATTCGATTCAGCTTATGGTATTGTAGCACATAGTAAATCGAATTGAATAAATTCGAATTACACCAACAATAATTCGAATGAAATGGATTCGAATTACAAGTGATCGTGTTCCAATGCAAATCGACACATATAAATTCGATTTAGCATATATATTGCTATATAAGGAATTCAAATTCACTTATTTTGAATTATATTTCACCATACCAAATTTACCCAAAACAAAAATTCTATATTAACAATGGAAATCTATACTAAGAGATTGAAATTGTGAAAATAGAAGATGACCCAAATCAAATTTATCGGGTTGGACGAGTCACCTATATTACTAGTAGCGTCCATGAAGAGGTTAGTGAATGAAATTTAATTTAATTTATTTTCTTTAAGAAATAAAGAATTGTTAGTAATATTAAATTGCTTAGAACTTGATTATTATAATTTGTAAACTTCAAATAGTAGTTAGAATATTGATTTAGGGGTAGTAATTCATGAGAACATTGAAACTACAAATGCATGTTAGATGAGGGATAACTAAGTATGTTGATGAGTTGTGATAACATGTTTGGTTAGAATTTGTAACTTTTCACATCATTATCATCATCATCCCGCGGTATATCTTCGACACCATCTGGTGCTCTACCCTCTCTGAAAATTGGGACAATAATAGGAGTACTGACCATCGCAATTGCAAAGTCACCGAAGGGTCGAGTATCACCTATTTCTCCATCACAAATGCGGTTTAGATCAGCTACGAAGGATGGAGATGCAACCAAAATTGCCTCAGGTGCAATCACCAGCATAGATGACGAGGCACCAAGAGGCATTGAACTAGAGCAGGCTGGCATTACTGAGGATTGAGGATTCCAATTCGAACCTCCTGAACTGCAGACCACATCTACAAGTTTGGCTAATAGCTCAGATGTCATCACCTCGGAAAACTGACGACAACAATGGAATAAAACTTGCAAATCTTCGTCACTACTTATGACGAAAGAATTGTACATATCATCGCGCAACACGGAAATCAAAATTTTATAGAATAACTTCTCCACCGTTTCACGCCATACAACCCTAGTTTTTGGATTATAGTATTTTGAAACTCGATGAAACTCGTTGAAGGTTTGAGAAAAATACTCAGCGAATCCTTATCAGTAAATTTAATTCCAGATCATGTTTTTTTCTTAATTGACCCTTTATAGTGCACCAAAACTAAAAAACTCTCATCATTAGCAATTGTGAGTCCCACTATGATGAGAAATTCATGTTCAACTCGTATTTATACATGTTAATATCATATTAAATTGAATTAATTCAGCTCGATTTATATATATGGATCACTGCATAGTAAATCGAACCTAGTGGACTCGATTTACCACTAGCCACTATTGAGTATAAATCGACTTTGTTAAATTCGATCTACTAAGAGTTTGTAAATCAAATTGACTTAATTCGATTTAGTAGTGCGCCACGTAATTTGAATCATCTTGATTCGACTTAGTACAACTTAGACTAATTTAAATTCAATGAATTCGATTTACATAGGAATATGCATGGACCACGTAATATTTTTTGTTTTGGGGAATTCATGTAAAATTAGCATATATTTGGTTTATAAAGGTCATTTACCCTCACAATTATGTAGTCAAGTCACTTCTTTTAATTATTTTTTTGGGATAGTAGTACTAATCGAATTAAATGTTAAAAAAATTTAATAAAAATGTTAGGCCTAATCTAATGAAGAACTTGTTTGGATGAATTTTTAAGAAATTTTTTTGAGATATATTTTTTTAAAAGATCTTATAGAAAAGTAAAAGTAATTTTATGTTTTGATATTTTATGCAAATTTTTTTTTATCTATTAATTATATTTGGGTATAATAATATAAAAATACTTTTTTGTTTATTTATTATGTGAAAAACATATTTTTTTAACGAAATTAATAGCTCCAAAGAGCTTGTTTATATAAATTCAAACTTAGTCCTAGCACAGCTAGGGTCTTTTTACTACTCTGCTAGAGTTTGTAGAGTTATCCTATTCTAAAAATTCCTATGAATATTTTTCATTGAATTCTAGCCTAGTCTCAATAGCAGGGACTACTGCTAATCAGAGTTGTTCTAGTCAACATCACCATTTATGAGAAGAGGAGGTGGTGAGGTTTGGAGATGAGAATGTTAAGGAGAGTCTAGACAAATACTCATGTAGCCTGATTGGTAGATTACTAGTTGATCGCTAATTCAATGCTGATACATTAGAATTAATACTATATACAATCTAGAGACAACCAGAGGAATTTAAGGTGCTGGATCATGGAGGTAATATTTTTCAATTTTTCTTTGAAAGTGAAACAGATCTGTTATGTATTGAAAGAGGAGTTTCGTGGACATTCAAAACTTACATTTTGAATATGAGAAGGTGGCAGAAGAAAATTCATATCATAGAAAAGGAATTCTCTCTTGTCCCTATTTGGATTCAATTTTGGGGACTACCGAAGCAATACAAAACCCAAGAACTCAGGAGGAAAGTGGGGGTGTGATTGGCAAGGTTATTGCTGACTTGTTTGAAATAAGGGAAAAAGATGCAAGCATTTTGAAGATTCAGGTCATGATGGATGTCACCAAACCTCTTCAGAGGATTATGAAAATTGCAAGCAAAAATTAGAAGGTGATAGAACTACAACTGAAATACGAACATATTGGCAATTTTTGTTATTATTGTAGATTTCTAGGACATGAAGTGAAAGGATGCAACAAACTTTTGGAGGATTCAACTACTATAAGGAAGAAGAGGAGGGATGGGGGCCTTGGCTGTGAGCAGATCAAATATGAATAAGGGTTAGAGAGCTGAAAGAAAACTTTAACTCTAATTATTCATTGTTCAATCAGAATAGTCAACAAAGACTGAAGAAGCCTACTTAGGTTAGCGTCATTAAGAGTTTCACGAGTCTCTCAATGAGTGATAACAATTGTCAAAATAAACCAGAAAAGGAAATTCAAGGCAATAACAAGATATTAGTGCTGAAAGAGAATGAAGATCAGGGCATAGAAGACTGACTGATGCTGGTTTGGATAGTGGTGAGCTGACAAATGAGAATGACAATCCTTTAACACAAAATAGGAAATGTTTATTCTCTGTTGGCTCTTCTGACGAAGAAAAATTCAAGAGGTCATAGAAGACAAAGTTTAAAATATTTGACTCGAGAAGAAAGAGTTTATAGATTAGTAGATGCGATTAGAAGGAGAACTGGAGGTTTAGGGAAGAATGCTCTATTGAAGAAGTATTGCAAGAATAATATTAGGCAAGTCGAAGAAGGAGAGAGTGCCAACCCACAATGGGAACCCAAGTAGTGGTGGCAAATGGGGAATCCCGCTCCCGCCCCACCAAAAGCCCGCCATCTGGCGGGTTGGCCCACCCCGACCCGCTAGTGAGGCGATCCTGAATTCTTCTCCCGTCTCACTTAACGGTGAGCTGGTTGGCCCGCCAAATCTCTTTTTTTATATAAACCATTAAATATTAAACAATATATATAATTTCACAACAATTTCAATAAATTTATAATTTCTAAACATATAAAAAAATTATAATTTCTAAATTCACAAACATTAAAGTCTTTATAATTTTAAATATGTAATAAATATAATCATAAACCATGTTTTTTGAAATAAAATAATAAAACCAATATTGTCCAAAGCAAAACAAACATTGTCCAAAATATATAATTAAACATCTTCAAGTTTATAATCAATCAAACATAAAACATAATTCGAAATATAACTTAAAACATCTTCAATTATCATCTTTATCCTCTTGTAGATCAATAATATCATAGAAATTTGTAAAAAATGGTCCTGACAAAAAAATGCTTGGCCTGCCGAGGAAGCCCGCCCTGCCCCACCAAAGCCCACGGATTAGGCGGCGCGGGTTAGACAGGCTTTTTATGTTTGGCCGTTTCAAATTTCCAACCCAACCTGCCTTTTTTGGTGGGTTACGCGGACTAACCCGACGGATTTCGGTCCGTTTGCCACCCTTGCACCCAAGGATCCATGAAGATGTTAATGTAGAATTGTAAGGTTTGGAGAAACCTTTGACAATTCACAACATGAAAGGGATTATTAGATCTCATTCTCCCGAGATATTATTCTTGTGTGAGACAAAGAATAATGTCTTGACTGTGGAAGGCATAATGATGAGGGTGAGTTTTAATTCAATTTTCACAATGGATCCTATTGGTTTGGCTGGGCTGATGGTTGCATGGAAGGGAACAGCTACGGTAGATATTAAAAACTATGATAATTTCTTTATCGAATTTGAATGAAAGGATCAAAAGGCAGATGGTAGATGAAGGGTAATTATTGGAGTGCACTTGAGTACAGATGACCAAGCTAGAGAGCAACAGTTTTCACATCTGAGGCAGGTGATATGAGAAGGTGATGATCCATTGATTATGATTGAAGATTTTAATGTTATCTAGGTTAACCATGAAAAAGAGGGAGGCCAAACTAAATTTGCCATATCTATATAGCATTTCATTAATGATGGAGGTTTGGTGGATATAGGGTATGAAGAGAAAAAATTCACTTGGAGTAATAGGCAATTTGGAGATAACTTTGTCAAGGAGAAGCTCAATAGAGTTTTGATTAACCAATAATAAAGAGATGAGCATTCATCAAGTTTTGTGGTACACCTGGATGAATCAGGTTCTAACCACTGTCCTTTGTCACTTAGTTCAGAGAGAGAAAAAAAGAGAACAAAGAGACTCTTTTAGTTCCAAGAGAGATGGTGTGATAACGTGGAGATTACTAATATTGTCAAAGATGTTTGGAACCAAAGGGTGATAGGCTTGCCAATGTATCGGTTGGTAGAGAAACTCAATGCATGCCGCCATAAATTGGTAGAGTGGCAGAAAACTAGCTTCACTAATTCACTAATGTAGATACGTGAGTTAGGTCAGACTACAGTAAAGGAGAAAGAGAATGGGGCTAATGGTCATAAAATCTGAACCCTTCAAGCTAAATTAGAGGATGCTATCGAACAAGAAGAGTGATTGAAAAGAAAAATTGAGAGTTTAATAGCTGCATTGGAGGGATAGAAATACTCGATTTTTTCACTCTTAAGTTTCAGAATAGAAGCCGGAGAAATAAGGTTCAGTATTTGGAGGATGAAGATGAAAATACAGCTTTAAACATTGATAAAATAGCTGCAGTTGCTCAATCTTACTTTCATAACTCGTTTACTTCCTCTAACCCAAAAGAGCCTGATGATGTTATTCAGAATATTCCAGTCAAAATTTCTAAAGATACTAACAGGGAACTGACAAAACTGATTACTGAAAAAGAGATCAAGACAGTCTTATTTTCTATTAATCCTTTTTTAGCCCCGAGAAAGGATGGTTTCACAATGAAGTTTTTTCAAAATTACTGGAAAATAATTCAGAGAGTTGTTAATTGTGCGATCAAAAGTTTATTCTCTGGAGGTAAAATGTCTAAAGTCTTTAATCATACAAATATCTGTCTTATTCCTAAGATTCTGAATTCAACTACTATGAAGCATATTCGGCCTATCAGCTTAAGTAGTATGTTTTACAAAATAGTTTTCAAATTTCTTGCTCATTGTATACAACATATCATGAATAGAGTAATTAGTGATAATCAAACTGACTTTTTAAATAGTAGGCTAATCAGTGATGAAATTCTAATTGCTTATGAATTCATGTATTTTCTTAAGAACAAGAATGGTGGATGTTATGAATTAGCTCTGAAGCTGGATATGAGCAAAGCGTATGATAGAACTGAGTGGGACTTTGTTTGGATTATTATGAGAAAGTTGGGTTTTTGCAATCTATGGTTGAATTGGATTCAGGAGTGTGTGATGACTATTTCATATTCTGTTACTGTAGAAGGACAACTACATGGTTATTTTAAACCATGTAGGGAATTGCGACAAGGTGATCCTTTATCGCCATATATTTTTCTTTTTTGTGTAGAGAGATTATCCCATCTGCTCTATAAGGGAGAATAGGAGTAGGTTTTTTCTGGTTTGAAACTTAATCCTAGGTGTCTGAGAATCAATCATCTATTCTTTGCAGACGATTCAATTTTATTCGGTAAAGCTACAGAGCAAGACTATCTCAGTTTAACTAGAATCCTTCAGAACTATGAGAAGGTTAGTGGTCAGATGATTAATCTTGATAAGTCTTCGGTCTTTTTTTTTTTTTATCAAAAATACACCTATCCATGTAAAGGAGCAATTGGCTTTGATTCTACAAGTGGCTAATGTTGGGCATCAAGATAAATATTTGGAATTTCTGACAACATTTCATAGGTCCAAAAATGCTACTTTTAACTATATTAAGAACAAGGTGAATAAAAAATTTCAACATTGGAAGCGCTCATTACTCTCGTCTAGTGTAAGAGAGGTTTTGATCAAGGCAATTAGAACGGCTATACCAATTTATATGCTGAGTTATTTTAAACTTCCATAATCACTTCTCGAAGACATTCAGAAAGCAATGATGCGATTTTGGCGGGGCCAGAGAGACACAGAATGAAGAATGCATTGGGTTGAATGGCAAATTTCATAAAGAATAGAATAACAGAGAGAACTGAATTTTAAGGATTTAAGAGCTTTTAACCTGGCTATGTTAGCTAAGTAAGGTTGGAGACTATTTTCTCAGACTCACTCTCTAGTCCACAAGGTCTTCAAGAGCAGATATTTTAAATATTCCAACTTTCTAAATGTGAAAATGGGATACAATCCGTCATGGGGATAGAGAAGTATTATGGAAGGACAAAAGATGTTAGAAAAGGGCATTTCTGAAAATTTGGGAGGAAATTTAGTGATAATAGAAGACCACTCGCTTATAGAGCTTAGTTCGCACGAATTATCATTCCAGCCTAATCTGAACTATCAATCTACTTGAGTTTTCGAGTTAATTCTACCAAATGCTCAATGAGAACAGATCACAATTACTTAACTATTTAATCTAGCAGGTGCATATGCAATACTAGAAACTTCTATACAGTAATGTGAAGATAAAATTACATGACAAAAGAAGAAATTTGGAGAATATTTGGTGGTTTCAGGATATGAAATAGTGTTCCAGTTTTTTATTCACCTCAAGAATTTCTGCCAAAATAGTGCAGATCAAAATAATTATGGACTGAGTTTTAGAACCTGAAAAACACCCTTTTAAAATGTAAATCCTATCTGTCCAATTTGTGATGCTATAGAGAAATCGGTACACTATTTTCTTTGGAGATGTTAAAACATGGTTGAAGCATGGGATCTTGTAGGACTTCTACTACTGAATAGAAGCTATGGAGTCATGGATATGGTGATTATCTTTATGGAATCTTTGAATAGAAGCCGAGAATCTCAAAAGAAGAAGGAGCTTGCTGCGAACCTTGTTTGGTACATCTGGAGAGCAAGGAATGCTGCTACCTTTGAAAATCGAAGAAAATTATCAGTGGAAATATATGAAAAAGCTTGTCGTATGACTGAGGAGAGACGTCTCTTACATGAAGCGTGAAACTCTCATATGAACCTATTTTACCTTTTCTTCAATTCCTAATTGTTGTTTTACTTTTCTATTGGTATAATCCAAAGTACCCTTTTGCTTGTAGTACATTATGGACCAACCAATTTCATCTAAATAAATTTATTGTCTTTTTGAAATAAAAAATCTTTTAAAAAAATTGTAAATTGTGATTTTTTTAAAAAAATATTTTTTTATTTTTTAGTACTTTTACTTTTACTATTAAAAAATTATTAAATACACTAAAAGATAAATTTTTTAAAAAAAATATTTTTTTATCAATTTAATGACATTCAAACAAACATGAAATTCGAGTCCAACCCAACCTAACCCATTAAAACATAGGGAATGTTTCTATAAAGACGCGTAAAACGTCTTTTTATAAAGACGCTTACATGCCGCATTATTATTCGGCGTATTAATGAACCGGTTATTTTTCAATTTTTTAACAAATTAGAATAAAATCGATTTATTTTATAATAATAACAAAAATCCAATTTTTTATAGGGATCTAATTGTATTTTAAATTTTTAGAAATTTAAATGTCTGCAAAACAAAATATCAGAAATATATTTGTCTTTTTATAAAAAAATTTAAAGATATTCGATTTAGATTGTGTAATTCGATCGGATCAAACTGGATCTAATAATTATAATGCAGATAATTAGGTTTATTAGTGTTATTATAAT
This sequence comes from Arachis hypogaea, assembly GCF_003086295.3. NCBI lineage: Eukaryota > Viridiplantae > Streptophyta > Magnoliopsida > Fabales > Fabaceae > Arachis > Arachis hypogaea. Next base: position 104,091,022 of record NC_092045.1, on the reverse strand, counting down.
AAACCGATTTTGTTCTGGTTTATTAAAAAATAAAATTATTAATTGATTTAATAAAGATGTCCAATAATAACACAACACATAAATATCTTAAAAAAAAGACATTTTTAGTGTTTGTTAAGATGGTTTCTTAAAACATTCCCAATTCCGTACATAGGAATTACAAATTATTATTACTTCCACTTTGTAATGTTTGGTCATTTTTGTTATTTTAGACGGGGAATGCTAATGCATTTAAAAAAAAAATAAAGAACACAATAATCTTTAAAAATTGACTTATTATTAGAAATAATAAACAAATTAACATGATTTTAGCCTTTTTTTTAATAATCTTATAAAAAAATAACTAACTTAATTCGCAGAATACTTTTTAAATATAAATCATTGATATAAATATAATTGATTTGTTTGGATTTTGGTTTTTCGACTTAATAGAAGATGACTTGTATCCATAATCTCAAATCGAAAAATAAATACAACTTCTTTCACAGAATTTTGACCCAAGGACTTATTGATTATAAATTAAACTTCAAATCAAATACTATACAGTTAATTGAAAAGAAACGACTTTATTTTCTTTTGGACACAATCTTACAAATAGAAATCTTAAAAAATGTTTGAGAAATAACAAGATCAAACATTAAATTTGTAATGTACTTAAAAGTTCGAATAACAAATGAAATGTTTGAATACTGGAAAAATAATGAATAAATGAAGAATAAAACTTAAAAAGAATTGAAAACTAGTCTGGGAATGAAATGAAATAATAAAACAAATAGGGATGATAAAACTCTAGGAGGCGTAGGAATCTATGTGGGGATCATCTCAAATGGGAAGTTAATTGTGGAAAATTTTTTACGCAAAAATAAAGACGGAGGCAAAAATTCTCTAAGACATGTGTGGAGACTTAAAATTTATAAATTTATTTAATTGTTTTCAATAATTTATTTCTTATATATATTTTTTAGTCATTTTACATGTTATAAAGATAAATTCTAAATTTCTAATCCTCAATTTAATAACCTTTCTTCAATTCAGAAATTCCTAACACTGTTCGTATTCTATCGAACTTCGTTGTAGCCACTACATCACCATTCTCCTTTCTCACCACACACCATCACCTCTCACGGTGCCGTTCTCTCTGTTCACGGCGTTCTTTCTCCTCTTTAAGGGTGTACCCGTTCTCCTTCCCGCAACTCTCGCTGTCATAGCCATTCTCCTTTTTGCTGCTGCATCCTCCACCTCGTCTACTACTCTATACTCTGTCTTGCTGTTGTGTCTCCCACCGCGTCAGTTCGAAAGAAATTGTCATTTGTCGTTTAGCATTTTATATAAAATTTTGCTATTTTTGTATAGGATGAATACTTGTAACTCTACTTCTATAAAAATTAATGATCAATCAGGATTATCGAAGAGATGCAGAATAAGGCCCCACCGAAAATAGATATGGGAGGCAATATTCTCCCATGGAGGAGATCGAGACAGGACAAAGAACAAATCTAAGGGCAAGAACAGAGAGCAGAGAAACATCTCCCATCCCACCCTACCCCATTATCATCCTAAAAACAAATGACTTAGCTTCCAACACTTAAATGCCCTTATACTCCATCTTCTTTCTTTGCATTAGTGCAAATGAGAATTTCTTCAAAGTCTTTGTGTATTTGTGAGTTGAAGGGAAGTTTCTCTTTTCGAGTGTATGACTTCTCTTATTTATAGGTAAGGCTTCTAGTAGTTCATTTTATATTGCTTAGAGTCTATGTAGATTATCCCACGTTTTGTTTCAGTTTAATCCCTAATATGTTGTTAGTTTCACACTCTATTTATTGTAACACCTGTAACACCCTAATTAGCCTAAGCTTTACCTTGCGTCGTAAAGCAAAGGTTAATCAAAGGTTACGACAGTTCTAAACTCATACATATAATATATATAGAAAGAATAGTATAATCTAGAAGCCCGATGAAGGATATAGCTCAAAGACAGGATTTCAAAGCGCAAAACGTACTAACGAAGGTTCTAGCTTAAAGCACAAGAAACAGACATGATATAACAAAGATAAATATATAGTATCATAGGAATCTAGTCACGACTCGCGGAGTTTAAGCCGGCTAGCCATATACAAGTATACAGAACCATACAGTGAAAACAGCTTAAACAAGTTTTGTTCTCTCAAATACAAGCCTTTAGGCAAGGACAGAATACAAAAGTGAGAGATGTATAAACAACATAAACCAAAAAGACTCCAAAAGAATCCAAGATCCTCCGCTTCTGTCACCATCCAAAGCAACTCACTGAGGTGGGTTGCGACCTACATCTGAAAAACACAACAAAGATATGGTATGAGAACCGGAGGTTCTCAGTATGGTAACAGGGCCCAGTGATGTAGGATATAAGACCCCGAGATGCCAAAGGCAATCCTAAGCTCCATATCCATCACAAAATTCAAGTTTAAAGCATTCTAAAACAGATAAGCATAAAAATACCAACATTAACTTAACTAAACTAGGTCATCTATCTTAGATGATTTCTAATCTAACCAAACACCGCTGTCCCATAACCTTCACCAACCGATCCTTCATTGCGATCCCATCGTCACCGCCTTCCGAACCTCCTCAATCCCAGTAGAAAAACACAAATAAGGTACAATACAAGTAAAGCACAAGTAGAAGCATATAAGGCAAATAATGCAGATAGTAAGTAAGCATGTTATTCAATTAGGCAAACCATTTTAAGTAAGCAAAGCATACAAATAGATAGAAAATGCATATGATGAATGCCTGCCCTAATGGATGTGATATCACATTGTCGGTTCAACTGCCAACCCGACACATCTCCATGGAGACGTCGCTCTTCAGATTTCTCATATGGGAACCCCCGAGATATAGTGCCCGGATAACTGTCCAGGTACTGGCGTCTGCACGCCCTATAGATCCGAAGGGATGCGAGCGGGATCTATTGCCACCGACTTCACATCTAAGCGCAAGCGGGATGAACCACCGCCCTTACGCCGCCGCCGCTACCTCGAACAGGCGGGATCCAACCTCAACCCCTGCCCGGACGCATAACATCTCATAATCTCAGAAAATCATTATTCAGTGGTTTTCAAAAAGCATCTTTTAGTATATAGAGATCCATCATCTCAATCCGAGTCCCCGACCCATCTCAACCACTGTCTATTCACAATTCAATTTCCGAACATCAACAAATCATAATTTCTCATCTTCTATATCCAACACCCTTCATGTGACATCAAACCATCCTCAGTACGCCAGAAACCTAGGCCTCCGTTTTCTAACTTGTCTCAAAATCATGTACTAGAACCCTTAAGTTATATCCCATGTTCTAATACTCAAAATTAGGCCCAAAAGTCTTAAAATGGTGTTAAGGAAGCTTACAACCATGTTGGGAAGGTAGAATAGTTGAAAACAAGAAATTTGAGAACCAAGATGTGTGCGCCCGCACAAGGGTCGGTGCGTGCGCACACTCCTGAGAGTTTTAAAATGCGTGTGTACGCACAGGAGTGTGCGTACGCACATGTGTAAATTTTTACAAGAATCTGTTTACTCGCACAACCCGTGCCAGCGCCCTCGACAGACAAGCCTTCCCAATGTGTGCGTCTGCACAGGTTGAAGTTTTTCCTTAGATATGTGCGCGCATCCGCACAGATCAAAATTTTCGCAGGGTGTGCGCCCGTACAAGGGTGTGCATCCGCACATATCAGAAATCATAAAATTCTGCAACTTTGCAGAATTTCATATTTTTAACACCAACTTTGAATGATCATAACTTCCTCTACAAAATTCCAATTTTCACAAACTTTATACTGATTCAAAGAGTTTTCAAAGATCTTTAATTCTAAATAATTTTCCATCAATTCCAAAAACCGAGGCAAAAGTTATGATCAAACAAAGTTCACTAAAAACTCAATTTTATCAAACTTCTCAATTACCACCCTATCTTACCATACCCATACCAAAATCATACCAATCCATCCAAAACTCCATTTTTTCATCAAAATGGACCTGTTATAGCATAATACATTAACCTTACCACATTTTCCTTCTCATTTCACTATTATCAATTTTCAACATCAACTATATAACACTTATGATCAAAATCACCATCAAATCCACCATTTCATAAATCATAATACCACAATTATCATAAGAAACCAACTTCTAATTCATACAATAATTTAACATCATCATATCATTATAACCCATCACAATCAACTCAACATTCATCAATTCATCAATATTTAACACACCAACCATCATTTTAGTTCAACCTATCTTATTGGTCACTAGCCTATGTGTCCATGAATATTATATACTACATAGAGGAAACCGAAATCATACATTGGCCGATTCGCTTTATGCACCCAAACTCAAAATGAGCACCAACAAGCTTCCAATCACAATCCAAGCTTTCAAGCTTCCAATCACAATCCAAGCTTTCAAATCCACTCCAATAAGCACAAATAAGTTCCAAAAGCTCCCAAAGCCACAATAATCAAACTATATATATATAAATCACCCTAAATCAACCTAGGGTTCCAAATAAACATAAATTAACAAGGGTTTAGTAGCTCTTACCTTCTCCCACAGATTTGGATGTCAAAATCCAATGCTAAGCAAGGATTAAAGTGAACCTAAACATCCAAAATCACAAAAACTCATTTAACCAAAAACCCTATATACTCGAAATTTTGAGGAGAGAAACTGGAAAAATTTCGTGGTTACCTTGAAGGTTTCTTGGGTGGATTTTGTAGAGCTCTTCACATGAAACGCGTAGCCACAAACGGTGCGGCGATCGGAGCTCTCTAGCTCAAGATATAAGCTTTGAAAAATTGAGATGAATAATGCTCAATCTCTTCTCCTCTCCTCCTTTCAATTTCTGATGGTGTGTGTTTTGTTAGAGTGTTGTGATGCTGATTTGTTCACTAATGAACCTTTTATATGTTGGGCTTGGGCCCAACTTGGGTCCGGTCCAATCCGTTAGCGTTTTTAGTCCGTTTGGCCCAACTTCGGGCCAAACCTTTAAAATTAACTTCCGGTTTTTCGTTTCTAATGTTTTTCTAAGGTTTTTTATGGTTTTCACTTTTCTCATGCGATACCAGGCAGACTTGAACCGGTTCAACCAGTTCTACTGCCGGTTTGCAGATTTTTCACAGTTTTTCGTAAAAAGCACATTTTCTGACTCAGAAAGACCCACTGAGTCCAGAAATCACCTTTAAATCCTCAAATTCTCTCTCTAACTTTTCGGAATTTGATTTGGGAAATTAATCACTTAATTAACCGGTTGATTAGTTGCGGTTCTTACAACACCCTACCACACTGAGCTTTACGCTTAAGTCGTAAAACAAATGTGGTCTGGCATTACGACCTCTAAAATAAAATATATACATATGATAGCAAAAGAATTATAATATGCTAGGAGCCTTGAAGAATAGAGGAAACCAAAAATCGCGAAATAGAAGCGCACCGCTCAAGAAACGACTTAACTTGCGTGTTAAGAAAGCTACAACTGTTAAGTGTAAAATAACCCAAAACAGAAACAGAGAGTCAAAGGTACAAAGTAACGAGCTCCTGACTCAGCCTGCGAAGTCAACACACACAGACATACACACACACACACACATATCCAAAGCCCAAATGTACATAAACGAAATCTGCCTCTCCATAAACCTCTAAGAGGATAAAAAAGAATAAGTCATGCGGAGAGAAAGCTAAGTATATATATATATATATATATATATATATATATATATATATATATATATATATATATATATATATATATATATATATATATATATATCACTGCACAACAAAATAACCCAGTCACCACTTCGCTTCAGGTATCTAGACGCCTAATGAGATGCCTCTCGACTTGCATCTAAAAAATAACAACATAGTATGAAATGAGAACCGGAGGTTCTCAGTATGGTAAATGTGTCACACACATAATATATAAGGTCCTGAGAATGCCAGAGGCAATCCTGGAATGCCGACACTCAGATTATAGAGCTTAAAGTATTAAACAGAAGCCATAAAAGATGGTTTTCTAAAAGTATTAAAACCTAACTTAACTTAACCTTAAATCTAAGTCCCATACTACTATTCCTCCATACCTTCAACTCCATCATGCTTTTCACAGACAAATAAATAGATAAAGACAAGCACAAGAAGGTTACAAATACTGCACGTAACAAATATACATTTAACATGGCAAGTACATTTAGGCACACCCAGTTAATACACAAGCAAGTAATTCAAGTAATATGCATATGATGCATGCCTGTCCTATGGCTGATGAGGCTCATCTGTCGGTTATCCAGCCAACCCAACAAGTCCGAAAACCTTAGACTATCCTTCGACGTGCATCCCCAAGAGTCTATGCATATATTTTTCTCAAATAATCAATATTGCTCAATGGGGGTTACATTCCATGGAATTTATAGTGCCCGGTCACATTTACGTCTTAGAGTCAACAGAGTATCGAGCTTTCAACCTAGTACACGTGGTAGCAAACCACGACACTTCATCCAGAGAATCTCGTATCTCAAATCATTAAATTATTCAAGCCAAATTTCATACATAATCTTCCATCAAAATACCCAGTCAAGTATCATATATGACTTGTCTGTAATATCTCATAATCAATTCATCACTTTTCAACTTTACTTCACCTTCAAGTTATCCTCATTTTCTAACTTCATTTGATTATCAGGTTTAACACTGTTATTTATGACCAATAGAATGAAAATAGATGTTTAGTAGTCTGAAATCGGTTTTAAAAACCTTAAGAATCATGTTTGCTGAAACTGGTGCCACGCGTACGCGTGGTATTGTAAAAACGCAGCTCGCGTGCATGTCCCTCGTCATGCGTATGCATAGGTGAAATCTTCATGTCACGCGTACAGATGAACATGCTTGTTTATCCCTTATGCGCACGCATGGACTCGTCGGGTACGCATCGCCAAAAATTCACTCCATGCGTACGCGTGGGCGTACATTCTTAAAAAAAAAGGCAGATGCAGCAACGAGTTGCAGTAGTAGGAATTGAGAAAGCAAAGCTGCAGAATTGGTTTTAAACACAGTTTATAAACTTAATCTTCCAAAGGGCGTAACTCAATCATTTTAAATCATTTTTCTTCCATTCATCGAACGGCATAAACTTCACGAGTCCGATTTTCATTTAAAACAAGTTGAAATCAATTTGAGATTCCGGAAGCCAAGTTATAACCCGCCAAAGTTCAACCCAGAACCAAAATTTTCAAACTCTTTAAACCTCGTTCTATCTTTCATTCCATTCACTTTCAACTTATCAATTCCAACACAATTTCCAGCAATAATACTCCACCAAATATATTCATCAACAACAACATTCAACACATTCAATCATGGTTCTTTCCAAATCAACATAACAACCACCATCCATAATCAATTACTAATTATCCACAAACACCAACCAAGTATATCCAACAACAAATTACTAAACATTAACCATACACCTGCATTCCAACTTATCCTATGTTCATCTAGCCTAAGTTTTCACAGAACATTATATATTAAATGCAAGGAACCTAAACCATACCTTAGCTGATTCCCACGTAACGACCAAAGCAATTTATTCAAAACCAAGACAGCCCCTGAAAATTCAACTAATAAGCTTCCTCCAAGTTTCAGTATTCACAATTTCAAGCTGCAATTATTTATTCACAACCTAATACACATTCATAACACACACACATATATATATCTCCAATTTAATACACATATAAATTACATTTTTATAAATATTTCAATAAAAATTTATATTATATAATAATACTTTTGACAAAATAATTATTTAATAAAATTTTAATATAACAATCTAAATTATTTATTAAATAATATAAAATAAAATTTAATTATTTTATATTTTTATATTGTAGTTAAGAATATTATTTTAATATAATTTTTTAATATTATAAAAAATTTTATTGCATGATAATTGTTGATCTTAATAAATAAAAAAATTATATTTTTTATATTTATATATTTTATATTTATTATTTAATAATAAAAAATTATGTTTTTTATTTAAAATATTATATATTAAAAAATATTTATTTATTTATATACTAGTAATGTCTACTGTGTATTATATTTATTATATTATGGTCTATTAATATTTTTTAATAGTAACTTTTGATTTATATTTAACAAAATCCAATAGTTTACAATAATAAGGTACATTTAATAAACATAAAGTTGTTATACTTATTTTAGACATATCCAATAAAATTACATCAAATTAATTCATCAATCTTTTGTTTATACGGTTACTGTTTCGTGGATTTATCCTTGATGGTGGCTTCACAGGCAAAAACGCAACGCAGAGGTGGAGTTCATGGTGGTCTCCTACCCTTAATTTTAAAATATTTATTTTTTAAATAAAATATTTTATTATCTCAGACATTTTTTTATGGTAGCTAGAGACTTAATTAAAAAAATAAATAATATATGGATTCAATTAAAAAAATATATAAAGACTTAACTAAAAATTCGAAAAAATTATAAAGATCAATAGAATAATAAAATCTTAATAATATTAACATATATAGTAATACTTTAAACTCTAAAATTTAAACATTAAATCCTAAATTATAATAAATTATATTATTATATTGTGATACATAAGAAATTTGTGTTCAATCAGTTTGGTTCTTATTTGAAGAATATATATTATCCTAAATTATAATAAATTCTATTATTATATTGTGATACGTAAGAAATTTGTGTTCAATCAGTTTGGTTCTTATTTGAAGAATATATATTCTATTAAATGTTAATATTACATTAGATAAATCACTATAGAAAATAAAATTTTAATATTTTTGTTAAAATAAATTAGTTATGTGATTCTTGCATTGTGTGTTAAATGTTAATTCACGATTTTAGTTAAATGTTATTTTCTTTTGAATTACAAAACTGGCATAATGATGTATCTATATATCTACTTTAGTGATAAACTCTTTTATATATATTTATAAAATAAAAATCCTAAATAATTGATTTGTAATTTATATAATCACATAATCAACTTAATCAAAAAAGTAATTTGGAAACTTTGAGATGTTATAAATTGCAAATTAATAAGTACTCTTAAAAAAAGGTAATATAAAGCAAAAGCTGAATGCACTTCGGAGTGTGGTTTGAGTGATTTCTTCATAATTAGTGGTGAAATAATGAACTATTATTATTATAGTGCATTGTTAGCAACAAGTGATGACAAATTAATTACTTACAATAGAAAGCAGGCCAAACCATCAGAACATAAAGATGTCATATTTAGATAGTGGTCTTAAATCTTTCCAACTTAGTATATAAATAGAATTATGAAACCATTTGTTCATCATTCTTCAATAAAAGTGAAGGGAAGACATTGTGTTTGTAAAAGTATTCCAAAAAAAAAAAAAAAACAAGACATGAAGCTTCTTGTAAAAATCATTGCAATTGCTTTGTTCTCATTGTTTCTGTCTGACTTTACTAGAGCTCAACCTGGGGCATTTGATATATCAAAATTTGGTGGTGCACCAAATGCAGATATAACACAGGTACCATTCATTTACTATTTTGCACTTCTTTTTATTCGTTAGATAATAAGATGTAAACACAATGAGTGCTAGGAGCCAATAAATTTTGTGAATTGTAGTCATCAATTAGTTATTATTGGTGTTTTTAATGGTTCGAGATTTTATTTAATGGTGTGAAATCACTTATTTTTCTTTTCCTAGTTAAGTGCTGGCTCCTTAGATTTTCTCTTATTTTAAATTATAAACCTTAATTTTGCTGGTTTAATAATCGATATATTAATTATAGTTCAATAATGTAAGAAAGTGAAATTGAAATGGTTTTATTGTGGGTTGATTTTGTTTTGTTTGTGTTATGAATATTTGTGTGAAGGCTTTCTTAAGTGCTTGGAAAGAAGCATGCGCATCAACGGTAGCAGCAAAAATTACGATCCCGAGTGGTTCATACAGAATGAATGCAGTGGACGTGAAGGGTCCTTGCAAGGCTCCCATTGAAATTCAAGTTGATGGAACAATTCAAGCACCTGCAAATCCTTCCGATCTTAAAGGTGCAGATCAATGGATCAAGATTAATTACGTTGACTCTGTAACCGTCTCAGGTCATGGAATATTTGACGGTCAAGGTGCTGCTGCTTGGAAAATCAATGATTGTGGATCCAACAAGAACTGCAAAATGTTGTGCATGGTAATTATTTATTATTCATACCATTCCTAAATTCCAAAATATGTCATCTAAGAGAAAATCTCATGTCTTGAATTATTCAAACTGTGATGTTAATGGTTTGATGAATCAAAGAGAGAAGAAGAGTGAAGGTTGAGAAAGAGGAAGTGAACTCTTCTTATTTTTTTGAAAATTTTTTAGGTAACATCTAACTAAAAGTTGGTTCTATTGATCTTAATTGAGTTTTCTGTGAAATTTTGGCAGAATTTCAGTTTCAACTTTGTTAAAAATTCAGTAGTTCGAGACATAACATCGAAGGACAGCAAAGACTTCCATTTTAACGTGTTGGGGTGCAGCAATTTCACATTTGACGGGGTCAAAATCGATGCACCGGCTACTAGTCTCAACACAGATGGAATCCACATAGGAAGATCAACCGGCATAAAGATCCTTAACACAAAAATTGGCACCGGTGATGATTGCATCTCACTGGGTGATGGTAGCAAACAAATAACGGTTCAAAATGTGAATTGTGGACCTGGCCATGGAATCAGTGTTGGAAGCCTTGGAAGGTACCCAAATGAAGAACCTGTTGAAGGCTTCTATGTCACCAATTGCACCTTGACTAATACTGCCAATGGTGTGAGGATCAAAACGTGGCCTGATTCTACAGGAACATCCCCTATCACTGATATGCATTTTGAGGATATTACTATGGTTAATGTCATGAATCCTGTTATCATTGACCAAGAGTATTGTCCATGGAATCAGTGTAACAAACAGGTATTTAATATAATAATCTCAACTAATCAACACATAAATCTTAGTTTTATACGTATTTAATACATACAAAGATATACACTGTTCAGAAAATTTGTTTATCGTGATCCAATTTTGATGAATATATACTTTTCTGTATGGTGTAGAGTCCATCAAAAATAAAGATAAGTAAGGTTTCGTTCAAGAACATTAAGGGAACTTCAGGAACTGCAGATGGGGTGCTTCTTACATGTAGCAGTAGTGTACCTTGTGAAGAAGTTGAGCTTGCTAACATTGATCTCACATTCAATGGTGCAGCAGCAACCGCTAAATGTGCTAATGTCAAGCCTACTATTACTGGAAAAGTTCCAGCTTGTGCATCAACTTAATTATTACAAGATTGCCATTTTAGTTTGTCACAATTTCCTTATCATTTACTTACTTTACAATTTTTTTTTTTTGGGTAGACAAGCCATCCCCTGTTGATATATAATAATGTGAGGATGTGGATAGGATATTAATTATTAGGAATAGTTAATATTACAGGTTGACCTTCCATGTATGTTCAATTTTCATCTTGAATATAAATTATTTTTTATAATAAAATTTTAAAGGGAGTGCTAGGGGAACAATGGTTATCTTGAACAACATGAACAACCACCAATCAAATACAAGTACATTACATCCTAATTTAATGTTACTCATTAAATTTACTCTTTTAATCCTATTAATTTACATTGTTCACACGTTGTTTAAAAATGTCATTAGTTACCTATACTTTTTCAAATTTTAATTATGCACCAAAAAATAAGTTTAATTATTATGTCAGTATTTATAATTTTTATCAAATTTTTAATTAAATTTCTATATTAAAAAATTAAATTCTTATATTATATCAGATATTAAAATTATTTGTGTTAAGACACAACTTATTATAACACTTAAAAGTTACGGTAACATCAATTCTCTCTTCAATTGTTAGCTTTGATAAGGAGCTAAATATTTTCCATTTTAAAGATTTCTGGATTATAATAAAGGTACCAAATTAAAAACACATATGTTGGATAAGATTTTTCTTTATAAAAAAGTATTTTTAAAATACTAATGGGAGGAATCATGGCTCATTTTGTATATTATCAATGTGATAAAAAAAAATGTTTTCAACAAGAGCAGAAATAGAAAGTTGAAAAATAAAGTAAATGAGAAAGGAGTTATTAAGATAAAAACACTTAAAACGTTTTTTTTAAGATATTTTTTAATAATTTAAATTTAACATATATAATCAATTAAATTGTGTTATTTTTTTTAAAATTAGACCAGACAAATTAATTTGGTCGAAAAATTGGTGAACCAAACTTTAAATCGATCTAAATTAATATTTTTTTTATAGAAAATGACTATAATAGTACTTTTATAAAAAATGACTAAAATATTCCTATTATATATATTATTAATTTTGAAAATCTAAATCTTAATCTTTTGACGACATAAAAAGAAGAGAAAAATTATGATTTAGAGTTCTCAAAATTAATATATATATAGTAATTTTTTATAATAGGGGTATTGTGGTTATTTTTATAAAAAATGTTAATTCAAACTGATTTAAAATTTGGTTCATCAATTTTTTAGCCAAACCGATTTGTCTGGTCTAATTTTGACAAAAATAACACGATTTAATTGATTATATATTTAATTACTACAAAATATCTTAAAAAAAGATGTTTTAGGTGTCTTTATCTGAGTAGCTGATACAGGGAAGCCAATAGATTGAAGAAAGTGTAGTTAATATTAAGTAGGTGTATCAGTAAGCAATTCACAATATAGAAGTATGAGTATAAAGAAATTGAAGAATATGACTAGCAGAAAAAAAGAAGGGTTTAAGAGAGTGCAAAAATCCCTAGCCTTAGGAAGTAGCCAGCAACCAGTAACCTGAGACAAGAATAAAGGGTGTGCTGAGAAATTGAGAAGAATTAGAAAAGGGATAGAATAGGGGAAAAGAGAATAGCTACAGGAGAAGGAGAATTCATACCGCAATTCACTAATGATCATAATCCTCCAATCACTTGCTATTTGTTTTCTCCCTGGTGCTTTTCCTGCTGCCTGAAATATGTGGACCAACTGCCACCTGTCCATGATTTGTTACAACCCTTCCTTCCAACACTGCCTGACTTTTGTTTATGTACTCCTCGCTTTTATTTATGTACTCCTCATTTGCTATATTCGTATCATTACCGTCCCCATCAGCAACAACCTTGTCCTCAAGGTTGAATTCCGGAAACAACTTGTGAAAGTGATGAACATCTTCCCATGTTGTCTCTGTCAAGTTGCCCTGTCCCCATTGCACCTGACGTGTAACCATTCTATCACCCCTCATAATAGAACGTATAGAAAGTATCCTGGAAGGCTCTAACACTGGCCCCACATTAGTAGTGGTCAATGGGAGAGGGAAGTACTGGGAAGTACCCTCTCCCCGAAATCGTTTGAGAGCTGAAACATGGAAGACATTATGGATACGCGCTTCCGGAGGTAACTCCACCCTATAGGCCACGTCACTGAGTTTCTTGTTGATCGGAAAAGGACCAAAATAATGCAACACCAGCTTCTGATGTTTACGCAGTGCCACGGAATGCTGGCGATACGGCTATAACTTCACAAGCACCAAATCACCCTCCTGAAATTCAATTTGTCGGCGATGTTTATCAGTAACATGTTTCATATACTGCTGGGAGCGTTCCAAATTAAACTTCAGCTGATTGAGTAAGTGATCAGGTCCTGAAGCCACTCTTGCAAGGAAGAATTATCAGTACTAGAGAGTTCATAACGAGCCAAAGTAGGAGGGTCCCTACCATAAAGAGCTTTGAAGGGAGTCATCTTGATACTGCTGTGCCACGAGGAGTTATACCGAAACTCAGCCCACGGCAAAAACTCCAGCCAACACTTAGGATTCTCAAAACAAAAACAACGTAAATACATCTCTAGGGTTCGATTACAAACTTCACTCTGTCCATCAGTTTGGAGATGATAAGTTGAGCTCAATGCTAATTTAGTACCTTGGATGCGAAAGAGGTGCTGCCAAAATTTGTTGATAAATACCCGATCCCTATCTGATATAATAGATTTTGGGAAACCATGCAACTTAACGACATTGTTGATAAAAGATTCTGCAACTGTCCTGCTATTAAAATCTTGTTTCAAGGGAAGGAAATAGGCGTACTTAGTCAAACGGTCAACAACCACCATGATAACTGAATAGCCGGATGAAACTAGCAGAGACACAATGAAATCTATTGCAATATCTTCCCATACCTGTGAAGGGATAAGTAATGGCTTGAGCAAACCGGCTGGTGCCTTATTCTCTATCTTTGCTTGTTGACAAATGCAGCAAGATAAGACATACTGCCTGATATCCTTTTGCATATGAGGCCAATAGAAAATGGAACAAATGCGTTCCACAGTCTTAGCAATTCCCGCATGACCACCAATTACACTATTGTGGTATTCATAGAGGATTTTCCTAACTAAAGTGCTTTTGGAAGGTACCACTAATCGGTTCTTCCATAACAAGAGGCCATTTTGACAAGAGTAATTCAAATTCTCAACCGAATTAGAGTTGCACTTTGCCAATAATACTCGGAGATCCTCATCCGTCACCAATTTTGCACGAAGTTGGTCTAGCCACTCTACTTTTGACACAGACCAAGCCCCAAAGAAGCTACGAGAGAGTGCATCCGCTGCAATATTTTCAGTCCCAGCCTTGTAATGGATTTCAAAATCAAACCCGAGCAATTTATGAAGCCATTTATGTTGCTCTGGTGTATGAAGATCTTGTTCTAAGAGCGGTTTCAAGCTTTGGTGATCAGTGCGCAAAATAAATCTTTTGCCTAGCAAGTAAGGGCGAAACTTAGCTAAGGCCTCAGTGATGGCGTAAAAATCTCTGATGTAAGCGGATTGCTTCTATAAAGTAGGAGGTAGTTTCTTGGAAAAATAACCAATGGGATGTTTTTGTTGAATCAAAACAGCCCCAACACCAGTACCTGAAGCGTCTGTCTCCACTTCAAAAAGAATATTAAAATTGGGCAATGCCAAAACTGGTTTGGTGCATATAGCATGTTGCAACTGTCGAAAGGCTTGAGTAGCTTGCTCCGACCAATTAAACGAGTCTTTCTTAAGTAAATCAGTGAGAGGAGCTGCTAATGAGGCATACCCTTTAGTAAATCATCGATAATAACTAGTAAGGCCTAAAAACCCCCGAAGCTATTTTACGCTTGTAGGTTGAGGCCATTTCAGAATTGCCTGAACCTTAGCCATTTCCATGTGAACCACACCGCCCCTGATCCTAAATAATTGACTTTCGGGGAGCCAAAAAGGCATTTGGAAAGTTTAGAAAATAGAGACTCTTACTGCAGCAATTTTAAGACTAGTTCCAAATGCTCTAAATATTAAGTCGAAACCACTACTATAGACTAGTATATCATAAAAAAACTAGCACAAATTTGCGCAAGTAAGGCGTGAATATATCATTCATAAAGCTCTAAAAAGTAGCAGGGTCATTGGTGAGGCCGAAGGGCATCACTAACCATTCATACAGCCCTTGATGCGTGCAAAACGCTGTCTTAAAGCGATCCTCAGGTTTGACTAAGATTTGGTGGTAACCCGAGCGAAGATCCAGTTTCAAAAAAATAGTAGCCCCAAAGAGTTCCTCCAACAATTCATCAACGGTAGGAATGGGAAAGAAATCTTTGACTATGATTGCATTTAGTGCCCAATAATCAGTGCAAAAATGCTAAGTGCCATCCTTTTTCTTGACCAAAAAGAATGGGAGAGAAAAAGGGCTTTTACTGGGTTGAATTATCCGCTCTTGCAGCATCTCAGACACCATTGTTTCAATTTTTGCTTTCAAGTTGTGAGGTTAACGATAAGGACGGGATTTAACTGGTGCAGCTCCTTCAATTAAAGGAATGCCATGATCTTGGGAACGTCGGGGAGGAAGACCCGAATGCTGCTAAAAAAAACAACATATTGCTGCATCAAACTAACCAAGGCAGGGTGAAGAGCTTCTGGTAACTGCAAGGGTGGCTTGACAATTCCATCCAATTGCTGAAGTTCAAGAGTAAGCACTGCAACCACTGCATCAGTGCTTACCAAACTTCGTATATGATGAAATTGAGCTTGAGATGAAGGTGAACTCTTATAACCCTGCATAGTGACAAATTTCCCTTTATGCTAGAAGCGAAGAAATGAAGAATTATATTCTACAATATGAGCCTTCAATATTTGTAACCAAGTTAAACCAATCACCAACTCTCCCCCAGCCACATGGAGCACGTAAACCTCTAGAATGCTAACAAGGCAACCTGATATATTAACATCCAAACTAGTAATACAACCCTCGACTGGCAAGACTTCAAAACTGCCCACTATCACCTTAAATCCCGATGCAGGTTCAATAGGTAGATTCAAAAATTTGGCTATGCAAGGTTGAATAAAACTATCCAAACTGCCACCATCAATCAGGGCCTGGACCTCTAGCCCATTAATGATGGCGTTAACACGGACCAAAGCAGGACCACTTGTACCATGCATAGCATTGTAAGATAAATGATGCTCAACTACCTGAGACTCCAAGGCTTCCAAACTGGGCTCAGATTCTAATGACTCTTGCATCCCTGTGTCCTCTCCATCTGCATCATCTAACACTAGTTGCAGCTGCATATACTGGTGATTCGGACAACGGTGAGCAACTAAAAATTTTTCATCGCACCAGTAACATAATCCATTCTCCCGTTTGCTCTGAATCTCTGCCGGGGATAGTTTTTGCACCGAGCTTTTCATTGGCGGTAAGGCAGGATGCTGGGGTGGAGTCGGAAGCAACGACGGCAGAGTATTCCGCTGAATGGGCCTATCACTCAAAATTGTAGCTGTAGAAGTCGGCTAAGGACGGGGAGAGGCAGGACCATAAGTGCTTCTCGGTACTGAAGAAAACTTGTCCTCGTAAACTCTAGCTAATGTGACCGCACGCATTAGGGAGGGAGGGCACTGTGCCTTCACCTCTCGCCTAATATCGATTTTAACCCACTAATAAAACAATCCTTCAATGCATCAGGTGAATCAATCTGTGTGCGATAAACTAAAGAAACAATTCATTGTAGTAGTCACTCACCGTACCCAATTGTTGCAATTTTAATAATAATTCCCGTAGCAATTCATACAGAAAAGGCCCGAATTCGAGTTCAATGGCACGCTTCAACTGATTCCATGAACGAAATCGAGCAGCGCGTTGTGACATTTAGAACCAAGGAATTGCGACACCGGTCATGTGAATAGCCTCGATATTGATTTGCTCTTCCTCAGGCACAGTAGTCAAAATACTGATTCAGAGAAAAGATCCAACCTAACTCATCAGAACCATCAAATTTAGGCAGATTAAAACCCACTCGACGTGGTTGCATAAAAGGACGCTGGTGGAATTCTGATCCTGAGTTCAAACCATGGGAGAGCTCACGCAACTCAGATCTATGATGAGGCTGGGCATGGAGAAGCTGAGTAATAGATTGTTGCAGCACGTCAATTTTCAGACTCGTCGCTTCTAATGATCGCGCGTGCTCAGCGCAAGTCTCCTCTAAAATGGATTCGAACATCTTAAAGAGTTTCTTGATGTCAGCTTCCATGCCTTTCATGTAGGTATTGTCAGCTACAGCCATGGGATAAAAGCACCAAATGATACAGGAAAGCCAATAGATTGAAGAAAGTGTAATATGGTATTAATATTAAGTAGGTGTATCAGTAAGCAATTCACAATATAGAAGTATTAGTATAAAGGAATTGAAGAATATGACTAGCAGAAAGAAGAAGGGTTCAAGAAGGTGCAAAAATCCCTAACCTTAGGAAGCAGCTAGCAACCAGTAACCTGAGACAAGAATAAAGGGTGTATTGAGAAATTAAGAAGAATTAGAAAAGGGATAGAATAGGGAAAAAGAGAATAGCTACAGATGAAGGAGAATTCATACCACACTTCACTAATGATCATAATCCTCCAACTACTTGCTATTTGTTTTCTCCCTTGTGCTCTTTCTGCTACCGAAAATAGGTGGACCAGCTGCCACCTGTCCATGGTTTGTTACAACCCTTCCTTCCAACCCTGCCTGACTTTTGTTTATGTACTCCTCACTTTTATTTTTGTACTCCTCATTTGCTATATTCGTATCAGTAGCTCCCAAATAAAAATGCATCATTGTCACTTTAGATCTTCAATTATGACATTGTGAAATAGAAGTTCACAAAAATTTATAAGTGCATTTTATACCCAAATAAAAAATGTGCAAATTTAAATGATTTATCAATTCCAAAAAATAAAATTATTCAAAAAAATAGGCAAATAATATTATAAGAGGCAAATACTCTTCTGGTTGAAGAAGACATAGATATAATAAAGATACTTAAAGTTGTCTAAAGCTCTATCATAGTTTTAAACGCTAGAAGTCATTTAAGTATTTGAAAATTATGAAATCTCAATAAACTATGTCGTTATAAATGGAATAAAAAAGTAATAATTATTAATGATATATTTGCAAACCATTTTGTATTACACATCATCCATAAAAGTAAAGATCTTGAGCTAAAATCAAATATCGACAAAGAGATGATTGGTTGATATAAAAAAAAGTCTGTAGGCTGAAATAGACTCACTTGTAAAATGTGATATCTGTAGACCTATAATTTATACACTAGAAATTGTAAAATTTTTTAATACAAATAAATATTCATAAAAAAATAAAATGAGAAAAATGAGATTGTAGCTATATTAAGCTTAGCATATGGTACAAGATTTTTTTTTCATAAAATATTATAAAAATTATGTAGAAATAGAATTTCTTAAAGTGAATACAATTACATTTGTTATTTGAGTACACTACAACATTTTCAAGTTGAGGCAACATTTAAAAGGTGTTGACTACAAAAGATTGCTTTTGATCTATGGCAACACTTTTGGACCTAAGGCAACGTTTTTGGGCGGCTTTGCAGATGCAGCCGTTGCCTTAGATCAAGGCAACGCTTTTTTGTTTCAAAAGCAACGCTTTTGAGAGCAACACTTGGTAAGTGTTACCTTTGGTTGAAAAACAACAACACTTCAAAGGTGTGTTTGAGATAACACTTTCGCAATGTTGTCTTTTCTCATATTTTGATCACTACTAAAAAATGTTGCCTATTTGCAATAAAATTCAACCCCTTTATGTGTTGCTTATAAGTTTGAATTTGCAATACTTTAAAGTGTTGCCTATTCATTTTGAATATGCAACCATTTAAAGTATTGCCTTTTCTTTTGAATATGCAACCTATACAAGTGTTGCCTTTTCTTTTGGATATGCAACCTATACAAGTGTTTCCTTTTCTTTTGGATATGCAACCTATACAAGTGTTGCTTTTTCTTTTGGATATGTAACCATACAAGTGTTGTCTAATATTCAAAATATACAACTAATAAAAGGGTTGCCTTTTTGATAAAAATAAATATTAGTTTTGTAATAAAAATACAAAAAAATAAAATTTACAATAATTTTTTTTGTTCATACATGTGTAATTATTTTAATTAATAAATAAATTTTGCACAATAGAAGAAAAGTATAAAAGAGACAAAATAACTAATAATAAAATTCTAATTAAAATAGATATTAAAAAGTTCAATTAGTATTTCAAATACATGTTCATCAATAATTCTCAACAAAATAATAAAATTCTTGTTTAACAATAATTGTCATAACAAAATAGTAATTAATATTTATCAAAAAGATGTCAATCTACTTGCATATTTTATATCCATGCTTGACTTTGTTGGAACAATCTGATAGTGTGTGGATCCAAAATCAGTGCCAAATGAAAGCTTTTCGGTAACATCAGAGTAATGGTATGATGAACTCAAAATCCTCTTGCCTCCACTGAGTCCAATAACTGCTGCAGTAGCCATTCTTATACTCCCCTAATAACTATGTGCGAATAACATCAAACGTTTCTATTAAATCAATAATTCTTAACCTGTGTCAGCTGAAAATACAGGTGTCAGAAAACTCCAAAATTGTTCTAAGTTCTAACAATATGATTATCCATAAAATAGCAAAACAACACTAATAGAATAAAATCAAAGGAACAAAATAATTCAGGATCCATATACTTCAATTTTTTAGTGTAGAATCCATTGAAACAACTTATAAAGTTACAACATATAAAAGCGGAAGTTCCCAAATGAAAAACAAACACATAAATGAATTGGGGTTTAGTTAAAGTTGCATTTAAAAAAAATTGAAACATAAAAGGTGCAATAACGGAAAATGATGCATGGTATGTGTTTGATGAAGTACCTGAGTAAACTGAGAAAAAGAAATGCAATTTAGAGAATGATGATTGCTCCAAAAAGGTATTAGCTTAGTAGTTCTTATTTAGAATCATAGAATCAGAAGGAACAAGATCACAGAAAGAGACTTCACTCACATAACTGTTGGTGTGGAAGGAAATAACGTTGCTGCTATATTAGATTTTTCTCTTTTTTTTTAATGATTATTCTTTTATTATCACTATGATATAAAATTAATTAATTTATGTTTGAGAGAAAGAAACAGAGAAATAAATGACCGAAACATAAATTTGAAGGGAAAAAATGAAAAGATAAAGATATGAAACAACACCCTTGATAATTTCTGCCATTCCTGCGAGTGATACAACAGTTACTAGAGTTTGTTGCAGTGACAACACGCATCACTCCCCAACATATTCACATTATTTCAGCAATGAGAAAAAAGTTTTCTTCCTCACAGCAGCACAACGCTACAAAAATAAGTAATTAAAAAGGAAAAAAAAGATGATTGATTAAAAATAGCAAGAGTGTATTGCAGAAGCCACCATGAAGTAAGATGGCAGAAGACAGAGAAAGCAAAGGCAAAAAATATTGATAGTCCATTCCCAATAAATGATAAATCACAAAAATTACTGCAAATTTTTTGGTTATACCTGGTCATCATTTTGGATCACGAGTTGATGAGGAAGGACGATCATTGCCATTCGGACATTGCTTACTATTTATATCATGTGTTGATTCCTTGGCTCGTAATAAAGACAGTGCTTCGTCAATATTTGTGCCAAGAGAAATCTGTTGCAAGAGAAGTTTCACAAGATCCTCCAAACTTTGGACTCTGTCTTTTGTCTCATGAAGTTCAGCTTTCATTGAACTTATAGTCTCTGCATGTTGTTGCTTAATCTTAGCAATCTCCCGTTTTTTCTGCAGAGATATTTTTGTGATTGTCCTCCCATAACATCGAACTCTTCTTGGTTATTCTTTGCCAAATACTGCAGTAAATGCTTTCTCGGGAGTGTCTCCAGCTTCTTGGTGGCTCTTAAGTTTATCCTATTAAAAAAACATAACGATTTTAGCTGGTGGTAGATAAGTTTATCCTATTATCATGTTTTGTGGCAGATAAGGATAATTGCTTTCGTTATTATGACTTTGAACATTGTTAGTTTTATACAGGTGAATCTGACTTAAAATGATACTGTAAATTAAGGCAGTTCTACTTTAGATCAATTTGTAAATTAAGGTAGTTCTACTTCAACTTATTATGACTTACAATAACAGCTTGTGTTCCTGAATCAAGCTTTTTTCCTTTTCGTCTAGTTCGAGTTGCAACAAACACATCAACTTGTGATGGGTCTTTTTTGTTCTCATTCATTTCACGCTACAAGTAAGGGGAAAGAGTATTAAAAATGGCCAAAAATAATATTTATTCTACAACAAAATTAAAGGGAGTTATATGTAATAAACCAAAAGCATAAAAAAGACAAAGAAACAGAATTATTTATTCTACAACTCACCTTAACAAAAGGAATACTCCAATATGCAATTAACTTTCGAAATTGAACTTCTGGAATATCTAAAGGGCGGTTTTTCAGCATATCTTCAATGTTATTATATATCTCAAAATGCTTTCCCTTGATTCTTGTTTTGTAACCTTTACAAGATTCTCGAACACCAGTCATCACTCACTCTTTCCTCTCTTTTGGAAGAATGAACTTTGACTACAAAAATGTACAAAACAAAAATTGTAAATGACAATTCAAGAACACTAAAAACAAAGACAAAACTGCAGCATAAAACAGCAGCTATATATTTTTCACAAAACTACAGCTAAGCCATATGAAATTGAAAATTTTTAGATCATAAAAAATAGATGAGAAATAAAACACTTACCTTAATATATTTCCATATGCGTTTTTTGACTTTGAGGGGCACAACTTTCCAATTAGTGTACATCAATGTTATGAAATCACTATTCCTTCCCATTGTTCCAATAAAGTAAGTTAAGTCCTTCACTCTTCTTGGAGTTGGTCCCACTGCTTGTCCTTTATAAAAAGTCACCTCTTCTCTTTCTTCCTAACTTCTTGCATGGATTTTAGCACACCTTGTTTTTCCTCGTGTCCTTCTAGTCTTTGGAGTATCTATAAATATGTGCAATTTAACCATTTAAATGAATTATATAGCTAAACATGCTAATGAATAAGTAAAATGATAATTATGTATAAAGTACAACACCTTCAACATTGTTAGTTTCCATAAGGTGATTGTCATCACCATGAAGAACTGCATCTTCATATTCACCAACATAGTCCTCATAATCCGAGAAATCATCATCATCATCATCATCATCATCATCATCATCTCCAACTTCATTAGCATTTGCTCCACTATGTTCCTCCTCTCCTTCCACATGAATCCTATTTGTCTCCAAAAATGTATCAAGTGTCATGGCTTGACAACTTGATTTTGTATTTATCTTCCTAAGATTTTGTTGCTTTTCCTGAATAGATCTTTCATTTTCAGCACTTGGTTTAAAATCGTCATCTTCTCTTTCCAAATGAATCCCATGTGTCTCCAAAAATTTATCCGTACCCATGGTTGGACGCTTTTTAAGATTTTCTAGTTCTTCTTCATTAGCTCCAACTTTTTGGTTCGGCGTACTTTTCATTCTTTTGGAAATTGGGACTTCTTTTTGAGTGCTTTGCTTAGAAGGCATAGGAGTCACTCTCCTTTGTCCATGACCACCAGCCATCATGGGAGAGCTAAAATGCTGCTTCTTATGAATTTCTACTGTATTTTTCTGCATGAATTGCTTGTTGCTTTGATACTGTTTTACCAATCTTCTCCGCTTTGGAGTAGTTCTTGTTTCCATTGTATTTCTGAAATAAAACAAAATAAACCTATTCTATTAGAACCTTAAAAATAAAAAGAAAATAAAATTAATCAGTTATGCTATAGCTGCTGTTTTTGCAGTATGTCAATAAAAAAACAAGACTACTATTTAATAGAAATAAATAAGAAGGCATGCCATAAGACACATATATAAAAAAGTAATACATCTTTCATTCCACTTTCCTACTGTTTAATGCAATTAAAAAGTTAAAGTATATACATCTTTCGTTCCACTTCCCTACTATTTAGTGTAATGAAGGAAAAAAAAAGTATAAATCATTCAATGTCGTCTTCGGAATTATCTTCTGATTCTATGTTATATTCTTGTGAAAGAAGAACTCCTTTTGAAGCATCTATAACAACTTCGTGCAAGTCACCCCTAATAAAATCAATTTCACCATTATCATTGGGTATAGAAGGACCCATTGACTGGTCAGATGGCTCTTTTTCATAAATAGCTTGGGGATTAACATCAACTTCGTCACCTATATTAAATAAATCCCTTGGAATTTATTTCATAACATAATGTTTATTTTGATAAAATGGATTTTGCACATAGAAGCATTGGTGTACTTGACATGCCAACACAAAAGGCTCTTCTTGATAGCATTTTTTGTTGAATTGAACATATGAAGAGCCATAGCCATCCTCTTGAGTCTCATACCAGTCACATCTAAACAATACAACCTTAAAATTGCCAAAGTAATCTAACTCAATTATATCATTTATTCTGCCATAGTAGGAAACTTTTGCACGAATTGGATTTGGATCCTTTGCACTTGCAAAGCTCGTAGTCAACGCAACTAAAGTTACACCACTATTTTGTGTCTTCCGTCTTGCCTCACGTTGCCTAGTATGAAATCTATACCCATTGATAAAATACCCTGGATATCTTTTTTCAATCTTGTTGGGCCCTCTAGAAAGCTCCTTAATCCAATCTGGAACATTCTGACGCATGGCACGTGCTTTAAACCATGAGGAAAAGGTTTGACTATAGTTCTTAGCTTTCACCCAACTTGTTCCTTGTTGATCAGCCTCATGCTCTCTAAATCCAAAATTAGAATTTTCGTAAGTAAAACCTAGAGATAATACCATGATTCATAATTAAAAAAATTAAAAGAAATGGACAGTTCAATAATATATGTTAGGTAAGTAGGATTTATCTAACATAGTCATCAATTTTTCCACAGTTCAATAATATATAGCTATAGGCTTGGTTTCGAGACTTGTCGTCAAGAAAAAAAAGCTCACACTTCTGCTCCCAATGGATAGCCTTTCTTAGGAAACAAAATTGGAAATGAATGTGGAATTTTCGCTTTAAAGTAATTAGCATCATTATTCCGGGATATTCTATTCAATTTTGTTTGAACACCATCATGTAAATAACGTGAGAAAAAAGTCAAACACTCATCAACCAAGTAGGCCTCCGCAAGAGATCCTTCAGGATGACTTCTATTTCAAACATATGACTTCAAAGTACACATGTATCTTTTGGGAGGATACATCCACCGAAATTGAACTAGGTCGCCTAGTCTCAGTTCATTAGCCAAATGAATAGGCAAATGCATCATTATGTCAAAAAATGAAGGTAGAAAAATCCTCTCCAATTGGCATAGTGTTATCACAATCTCTGCTTCCAATTGATTTATCTCTTCTAATGTGATAACCTTTTGATATAACTGACGAAAAAAAGAGCCAAGCCGAATTAAAGGGACTGCGACCGAATCTGGAAGTATACTTTTGATGGGAATTTGTAGCAAATAATGCAGCATAAAATGGGCATCATGAGTCTTGTAACCAGATACTTTTCTTTCTGCAAGGTTCACGCATCGAAAAATATTTGAGGCAGCACCATCAGGTAGCTTTGCTTTCTTCAAGACATCACAAAAAATTGATTTCTCAACTTTAGTCATGGAGAAACATGCTTTTGCAAACTTCACTTTTCTATGACCTCTTATTTCTTTTGGATGAGGATTCTTACGAATGCCTATTTCTTGCACGTCATATCGAGCATTTAGGTGGTCTTTTGTCTTGCCAGATATATCCAAGAGAGTTCCAAGAATACTGTCAACTATATTCTTTTTTATATGCATTACATCAAGATTGTGTCTTGATGTGTTATACTTCCAGTAAGGTAAATAAAAAAAGATTGACATTTTCCTCTACGGGCCTTTATTCACCTTTTTTTTTGTCTTCCCAAAGAAATTCTCCATAGAATCTAAGTGACTTAAAAATTTCATGCCCTCTAGTAACGGTGGAGCTTTTCGATGTTCTTCTTTTCCATTAAATGACCTCTTATTAGTTCTCCATGGATGTTCCTCGGGCAAAAAAACACGATGACCCATATAACACATCTTCTGACTATGTGTAAGATAACTAGAACAAGTCCCATAGTTACAAGAAGGGCAAGCTAGTTTCCCCTTTGTACTCCACCCGGATAACATTGCATATGGAGGGAAATCACTAATTATCCATAAGAGAGCTGCATGCATTTGAAAAGTTTTATTTCTTGCGGCATCGTAGGTTTCTACCCCAAGTTCCCATAACTCCTTCAATTCCTCAATCAATGGTTGCAGATACACGTCAATATCATTTCCTGGCGATGTTTGTCCTGGGATTAATAGAGAAAGCATGAAGTATTCTTGTTTCATGCACATCCATGGTGGCAAGTTATAAGTCATTAAAATAACCGGCCATGTGTTATGAGATCTACTCATGGTTCGAAACAGATTGAATCCATCGCTCGCCAAAACAAGTCTCAAGTTACGAGGTTCTTAGGCGAATTCTGAATGTCGATTATCAAAATCTTTTCATGATTGACCATTGGCAGGATGCTTTAGCTTTCCATCCTTTTTACGCTTTTCCTGATGCCAACTCATATTCTTAACGGTCTTTGAGCATATGAATAGCCTTTGAAGCCTGGGAATTTGGCGAAAGTACCATAATGTCTTTGCAAGAATGTTGTGAGCTTTCTTTGAAGATATGTCACCTTCAACTACCGCAGGCTCAATCCAACGAGAAGTTCCACATTCATGGGAATATTTTTCATTCTCATGCTCTTTCCAATATAGCATGCAGTCATTTGGGCATGCATAAGTCTTTTTATAATCAAGACCTAAATCTCTCACCATAGCCTTGGCTTTGTTGAAAGAAGAAGGGAGATTCAAGTTAGGAATAGCCTCTTTCAACAACTCCAGGAGGGAAGTGAATGAGGCATTACTTCATCCATGTAGACACTTCAACATGTATAGTCGGATGGTGAAAGATAACGTAAAAAATTACTTGCAACCAGGATATAGTTCCTTGCTAGCCTCGTCAACCAAATTATAGAACTTCTTTGCATCTTCGTTCATACCTTCTTTTTCTTCTTCAACATCTGCCACATTCCTAAACCTTTTGTCTAGCAAGCCTTCAATGTCATCGCATGAATAAATCTCATCGGTATCACCAGTATCGACATCCATACCAATTACACTTTTCCCATGATTAACCCATCGTGTATAACCCTAGAAAAATCCAAAGCATATTAAATCGCTATAAACAGACTCTCTTTGACCCCAAAGGAAGTTGCAACATTTTGCACAAGGACATAGAATTTCCTCTCCTTGAGGATTCACAACGGAGTAAGCATAGTCCAAAAATCTATTGACGCCGTCCCTAAACTCTTGGCTATGTCTTGGTAAACTCATCCAGTTCTTAGATAAGTCCTAGGAAAACGTAATTGTTCATAGTGATATTACTATTAAACTAAAAATGATTATCGTCTTAAACATCAGCTAAAAACGATTTTCATTTATCAAAATGGAATCTGAAACTTGCTATATATGCACGGTTGCTTAATTAAAATATATAAAAAAGTGCAAATGAATAACATAAACATATATCAATTAGTATAATAAAGAGTAAAGATATACAACATACTTTAAGTGTCGATTAAGCTCTTTATTTATAATATTTGAAAGATAAATTTGAGGAATTCGAATACATATAGAATTCTCCTTAGTTTGAATATAATTTATAATCCACATTGAACCATAATAATTTTAAAATGGGATCTCTTCATTCTTATTAAAATATAAGAATGAGACCAAAATTAAAAAAAGCTAACTAAATACAAACTAATCATAATTCTTTTATTATTCTAAAAGAAATATTAATAATTACTTTTGAAAAGATATATTTTAAAATAAAAATGCTTTTATATTTTAATTTTTTAATTAAACAATCAGTATTTTGTTACATAAAAAAGTGCAAAAGAATAACATAAACATATAAAAATAAATAAGTATAAAATAGAAATATCTTACAAGGTCATGCCGCAACAATTTGCTATATATGCACAATTTGCACTTAGTGTTCAACTGCGTGCAGTAGCTTCATACTTAGCCTTGTCAGTCTTGTATATGTGCGCAATTTCAATGACAAGAGGGTCATCAGGGTTGGAATCCGTCAACAATGAGCAAATTGACAAAAGAACCTAAAATAGAACGAGAGTAAAAACTTATGTTTTCCAACATTCAAAACAAGATCAGCATAAATGAGGTGTTTTCATTCACATAGGATTCCATTTAGAAAATTTAAAAAAGAATAGATCCACTTCTTATTAAGTATTTGCAAACCACGTAGTAAATTATCAAGTTGGAACTAAAACTATAGAGCTTGCCCAAGAGGAACCTTTGTATATGTGAGCTTGATAAGGCCATCACCTACCACAGTGCACAAGGGTTCAGAGAATCTTCAAACTGAAACTGAAACCAAGGGTGGATAAGTGAGTTAATAGGAGACTTTAACTGCTTTAACGGATTGGATTCTCTTCTTCTATGAGATGATATTCTCCACAAGGATTTTGGACCATTAATTAACCTACAAACTGATGTCATGTGCTAAGTTTGATTGGTCAAACTTGATACTTAACACTATTTGTCTACACAATGCATGGTTGTGCCTCACTTCATATTAGATAAGGTTTCTTTTCTACTAATTACTCAAGCTATCAACATGCTGCTGCTTTTTCCATCTTTCACAAAATAGTATATTTGAATAATATATATGGATTTGTATATTTTGTATAAATACAAACTATAATTGCTAATAATCTATTGATGAGTTCTAAAATACCTTCTCAAGATTGACTAACATCAACTCTGTCAACAGTCAAGTTAATTAGAGATTTAATTTATCACCCTCCCGTTTTATGATATAAGCAAAATCAACATTTGATCTAAAGCAAAACTACTGCCCAATCTGCAACACTTAATGAAAACTGTCTCAAAGTATGAATGGTACTAACATCTAGATGCATTAAAGAGATCAAATCAAAGATAAGATAAAATGACAAAACATGTCTAAAGACCACACACAGGAACTATAATGTGTATTATTAAAGCCTACGCATATTTATAGAAAACACTTTATATAACATACTTAAAAAAATAAAAGAAATATATAAAAGGTTGTTAAAATCACATTTTTAACGGTGCTTTTCACTAATTTAAAATGGTGTTTAACACTTTACGTAATATAATATAAGATAACATGATGGCAAATATTAATATGCTTTGCGTAAAGTAACAAATACAATTTTTTTTAAATAATATATTATTAGAGATAATAAATAGAGTGGTATGTTAAATGAATCCCAAAATAAGAGATGCGAAATAAACCGAAAAGGATAGAACACCTATCAAAATGGCACACACAGTACTGCTGCTCCAAACCCTCCAAAAACACCATCACAACTTTCTCACCCTCTCTATAGTGCTGCTACTCCAAGACCAACATCATCACAACTACCATACAATACTTCCCTTGTTTTGCAACCTCCCACCGGCACCGGAACTGCACCCATAGGCTCCCCACAGTACTCTCCAACAGCGTCATCACCTTCAGTTTCAACTCCATCACCGGCGTCTGCTACGCCATCACCACCCTCATGGTCACTTTTAAAGTGATATAACACAGCACCCAAATGATGCATGTTACCTCTAAAATGCAGCTTGTAACACACTCTAAAGGAACTTAATCACAACGAAACTAATTATTTGTACTTGGAGAAAAACAAAAGATAGAAGAAAGAGTAACCAATGACTGATGAGATAATATAACAAACAAAAAGAGTGCAAAGCAGAATAACAAGCTTAGTTAGTTACTCAGTTACCTTTGAGAGTGAAGAATATCTTTGGTTAGTGTAACCACAGGCTCAATGTCCCTCAAAATCTCCTCTTCCTTCTCCTTCCGCAGGTGGTACGGGTTTGTAGTCGGTGTGGCAGTAGTGCACCACGCTTCATGCTGAGGCGGCGTAAGAGTGAAGCAAAGGTGCCGATGAAGCAAAAACTGGTGAAGAAGATTAAAAGGAGAAGAACTTGTCATAACTAAAATTTTTCAGAATAATTGCTAATCTCAAAATCAGCACTACAACATATACTTTATATATTTATTTCTACAGAGTACATAGAATGAAAATAAGCTAAAATTCAAAATCATAATAAAACCCTATAATAGCAAAACCTAGCAAAACCATCGGTGATGAACCTTAGCAGAAGAACGCTGGCAAATTGGAAGAGATCAGAGATGACAGCAAGCAAAACCTAGAGAAGCTCGAAACAGCAACATTATTACCAAAAACCCTATAATAGCAACATCAACATTATTAAAATTAGGATTCAAAATGAAAAAGGAAAAGGAATAGGCAGAATCATATGTACCTGCGATAATGAACAAGCGAGCAGAAATGATCGAAGCTAGAACTGCTAGCAGAGACAATCGAAGGTCAAATGTGAACAAAATGGATCGAATCTCGAATGCGAGTAGAGAAGATTGAATCTCAAACTACGAGCAGAGAGAATCAAAGCTCAAACGCATTTTAAGATCTCCATTGCCATCCTCGAAGAAAAGAAGACGAAGATGAAGATGATTTAGGAAACTATCATTTGCGTGCACAGATCTACAACAACTTAATCCAAAGGAAAATGAGAGCTCACCTTACAAAGCGGGCTATCCTTAGGGAGAAAGCTCCCAATGGTTTTCCCATACACTTCACAAGTTGAGAAATGAAAGGGACGCTTAGTGTGTTTGTAATTTCAAAAATTAGGGTTGGGGTTTTGTTTCAGTAGAAGGTGAAGATGATGAATTGAATTGGATTTTGTTTTTCTTTTTTTAGTTAAAGTGAGAAAAAATAATTTTTGTTAAAATGTTTGGAGGGAAGATTATAATTTTAAGAAAAAATATTTTTATTTTAGGTAACATTTATAAGTTGATGTTTATTAAAAATTTTAAAGCAACTTTTATAAAATGTAATATATGAATACAATAAATGTTGTCTATTTAATTTATTAAAGTAACATTTTTATTATGTTGTTTAATTAACTAAAAAGGAACATTTATAATATTTTAATTTAAAAAAATTGCAATAGTTTTTTTTTTGCAACAAATATTAAGAGTTACTTTTTATTATTTTAGACAACACTTTTTAAGTATTGTTTATAATATATGTTGTAAAACCCGGTCTAATCGTAATTAATCAAATAATAAATTAAATAGAAGCGAATATGGTTAGAAGATTTGGCAATTGGAATTTGATAATTTAAATATAATATTTAGATTCAGTGAATTTTTCTGAGTCGGAAAACATAGTTTTCTGCGTAAAAACGCTCACTGGAATTTTGACCACCAGTACCGGTTGAGATCTATCTAGTACTCCAGTTGAGAAAATTGATTATAAGTAAATAAGGTTAAGAAATGAGGAATTATAATTAGGGAAGATAGAAATATTTAAAGTGCGATTTAGAGCGCTAATCTTAAGGGTTTTTGCCCAAAATTGGGCCAACGGACAAAAATAAGTGAACCGGGCTTAAGTGGGTCCAAGACCCAACATATATAAATATTAGTTATGAGCCAGCTCATTTTACCCTAAAAAAGGGGTTGGGGCGCTGAAATGAAGAGTGAGGAAGAAGAGAGAAAACCTAACTCTCTTTGATCTTAAAATTACCATAACTTTATCTCCGGAGCTCCGATTGACGAGCCGTTTGTAGTCACGTGTTGCTCTTCTCATCCTCTACAATTCTATCTAAGTTTTGCAGTGAGTAATTCATTGTCCTCTTCCCTGTTTTTGTTTTTCTCTTTAAATTCGAATTTGGTTTGGATTTTGAGAAAATCTTGTGATTTTGGTTGTTTAGGAGTGCTCTAGTATGAGCCATGGGTGGTATTTATCACAAATTTCAGTGGGTTAAGATAAGAAGTACTCAAACCCTTGTGATTTATCATTTTCATGAACCCTAAGTTAATGTATATATGTGAAATTAGTTATATTAGTGTATTTAGTGATTTTGATGCACAATTGGGAGTTTTGTGTTGCTTGAGGAGCTTTGGTGAGGCTTGGAGTTAAGGTTGATGGAGACTTCCAAAGAAGAAGCTCAATTGGTTTGGCTACAAGAGGTACGGTTTAAGTTTCATTTAAGTACCGTGTGGTGTGATGAGAATTCCTAGGCTAGATGCTCCTATGATTAAGTTTGAATTGTATAAATGGTTAGTGCTAATATGCATAGTTGATATGTAATGTGAATTAATGATTGAGTTGAGGATTGTGTGGCCTTGTATGTTTGGTGTGTTGAGAATTTGGTAAATTGGATAATGAGTATTGATTTGTGGAATATGCATTTAAATTGTAAATTTGGGTCAGATGCCGGAAAGAGGTAAGAAAGGTAAGTTGATGTGTGTATTGTGTGATGATATTAGTGATTGGATGGATTTTGGATATTGAATGTGTGAACAATTGGTTTGGTTATTGAATAATAAGGTTTGAGAAATTGAAACGTGTAATTTGATGGTTGTGGGTGAAATTGTGTAGATGAGGTATATTGGTTTTGGTTGAGGTTATGTGTTCATATGTGTGATTATGAATATTGATGTTTTGATGGTATGAAGCATGAGAGATATGCATGCTTGATATATGTTTGATGATTGGTTGAGGGTAAGTAGTGGATGAAACCATGTTGATGGTGAGAATGATACTGATTGTATATGTTGATGCTTGATTGGAAATGATATTGTTGGAAATTGAGATGAGGAGATATATATAATATGTGATATTGTGTTTGAAATTGAGGTAATTGATTGAGATTGGTTAAAATGGTTGGTTGGTGGTTTTGTGATTTTGGGAAAAAATGTTAAGGTATGAGTTGAGGAGGCTTGAGGTTGATTTTTGGTATGTTTTGGTTAATTTTGAAAATGGTTGAAATTGGTTCGTTTTGAAATTGGCACTTTGTGGTTTTGTATAAAAATGTGGTTTTTGGGCATACTTTGACAGAGCATAACTTGGGCTCCAGATTCCCGTTTTGTGCCAAATTTGTTTAGAACTGAAATTGGATCTGGGATATCCATGCCGTTCGAAGAACGGGCGAAAAATGATTTGAAACGAAAAGTTATGTCCGTCGGTAGATTGGGGTTTGAAATTGGGAATTCTGCAGCTTTTAACTTAAAAAAATTTTTGGCTAAACGCGTACCCACGCGTAGGCGTGGCCAACGCGCACGCGTCGTTTTCAGATTTTTACCACCCACGCGTACGCGTGAGCGACGTGTACGTGTCGATTCACTGCACCAATTGTCCAGTATTCTTCCCGATAGTTGTGCAAGAAATGTGCTAGTTTTATGCGTGGGACACAAACCACACCCACGCGTACGCATGACTGACGCGTAGGCGTCACCTGGCTGTTTTCCCATCCACACGTGCACGTGGGCGACGCATACGCGTTGATGTACTTTATGGCTTTCCACGCGTGCATCTGGGCGACGCGCACGCGTGACCCGGTTTTCATCCCAAAGTTGATTTTTGAGTTTTAAAAGCCAAATTTCATACTTCTAAGCCTCCGATCTCACCCTTTGTGTCTTAAGTCATTATGATATGCCTAGCAATGAGGAAGGAGCTAGGGGATGCGGTAACTTGTGAATGAAGAAAGGAGAAAATTTATGATCAATGATGATCAAAGATGATTATATGAGATACGGAGGATGGCGGTGGAAGTGTTTTATGTGCCATGAGCCGAAAGGCTGTAATTGTTAATAAATTGGCTGGTTTTGGATTGAATTATGAGCCAGATGGCTGAGTTATTGCCGAGTTACGGCAGAGCCATTATTGATTTATGGTTGAGTATGATTGCATATATATACATATTGAATGAAATGTGAATGTTGCACTTCCACTATTTGAGATACGAGTTTCCCTGGATGAAAGCAGTGGCTAACCACCACATGCTCCAGGTGGAGACTCGATACTCTGCTGACCCTATATCGTAAGTGTGGCCGAACACTGAAAGTTCCGGATGAGCTCGCCCTTGTGGAAAACACCAGTGTGGGTGTTGTTTAATAATGATTATGATAATGATGATGATCGAGAATAACTCGAGTTAGGGATGCACGACAGAGGGACAGTCCAATGGTTAGCTACCAAGACTTGTTGGGTTGGCTATATAACCGACAGATGATATCATCAGCTATAGGGTAGGCATGCATCATTTGCATATGTTTGCATTGTTTGGGTTTGCCTATTTGTTTTGGATTGCTACTTGTTCTACTTGTATCTTAATTATGTATTATTTGCCTGTATTGCTTGTGTTTGTACAACTGAGAGGCCCCTCATGCTGGTGTCGGTGGACGCTGAGGGCTGTTCTTGATGAGATGAAGTGATGATGTAATTGAATAATGATGATGATTATTGAATGAGATAATTTGAGCTCCCCGAGTAGACGCTGTGAAGTGGATTCACTTGCTCTAGGTGAGGATATGATATATTGGTATAGAATTACTGAGACAGAATAACTAGTTATGGCTTTGTTTATGATTCTGATTTTGATTTGTTGGAGAGTTAGAAAGTTGGAGAGCATGAAAAATATGAATTAGATTTAGCATTCCCTTATGACAGTTGCCTATTCATGGATTAGCAAGAACCTAGGATGAATAATTGGTGAAGAGAAGATTAGGATGCTTAGTGAGTTTTTGTTGCAGTGCATTGTATTTATTTGGCACTTTTACCGTACTGGAACCCATGGGTCGGGGGTTCTCATTCCGTATATATCTCTTATTTTTTAGATACAGGTCCAGGTACTCAGAAGTGAGTTGTGGTTCGTCTGAGAGACGGCAAAGATCTTTATATTCTCTACTTTATATTTTGCTTAGAATCTCCCCACCTTTGTCTTGAAAAGATTATATTATGTATTGAACTCTTTTGAATTTGCCTATAGAGGCTCTTATGTTTCTTTTGGGAGAGATTAGGAGATACTGTTGTCCTCTATTTTCATACTATACCCTAGCCGGCCTAAACTTCGCGGTTGCGACTAGTGGCTATTTACTTATGCTCTCTCTCTCTCTCTCTCTCTCTCTCTCTCTCTCTCTCTCTCTATATATATATATATATATATATATATATATATATATATATATAAAGCCTCCCGTAATTTGATTGACATATTTATTCCTTTTTTACACGCGGGAGCAGAAAACTTGAAATTAGAAAAAAATCAACACAAAGTTACTTTACCCGGTTTCACTTTTCATGATACATTGGCTAAACTAAGAAAAAACAAAAAAGAGATAGAATTAAAATCTTTTTTTATTGACCAATTAGAATTGCCTCCCAAGATCTATAATTGTCTCAAAAGGTCCAATATACATACATTATTGGACCTTTTTAATACCAGTCACGAAAACCTTATGAAAATAGAAGATTTTCGGATAGAAGATGTAAAACATATCTTGGACATTTTAGAAATTCGAAATTGAAAGAAAAGCATTTTGCATAAATTGGAAATCCATTAGGTTTTTTTCATTTTTTTTTCTTTCTTTTTTATAAAAAAGAAAGAAAAAAAAGATGAAATATATATATATATATATATATATATATATATATATATATATCTGTTATCTATCTCTTAATTTCCTTTATGCCTTTATCCGTATATCACTTTCGACTTCACGCCTTATCTTTTTGTTGTCGAAACGTGAGTGATACGTCTTCGCAATTTTATTTTTACTCTTTTCAGGCTTCTCGATTAATAATCATTTTAACTATACTTATATTTATGTATTAAAAATCCACCTGAGAGTCGTACCACCGTAATATCATTGACTTATGACTCGAGCATAAGGATTTGAATATTAGGGTATTACATATGTTGCCATAGATAAAAAATTGTTGTAGTGCTAGTTTATTCACACATCGTAAGTTAGATATGCATCTAATGGATGTGATAATAACTTATTTATATGAATTATTAGATCATGATATTTATATAAAAAATTCTGAAAGACTAAAGATATCTAAATCATCTACTGAGTATTCTCATGGTTATAATCAATTAAATTGCAAAGATCTTTATACGGTTTAAAACAATTTGGACGAATGTGGTATAATTATCTTACTGAGTATTTGACGAGAAAGAGATTCAATAATAATAATATTTGTCTTACATAAAAAATTGCATATGGTTCTATTATAATTTTTGTGTATGTTAATAATTTAAATATCATCAAATTTCCTAAAAAGATTGCAACAAGTATAGAAGTTCTAAAAGAAGAGTTTAAGATGAAAGATTTTGAAAAAATTAAACTTTATGTCGTCCTGGAGATTAAGAATGATTGTCAAATCTTTGTATGAGAAGATGGATAATTTTGTTTGAGAGAGAAAATGAAATTGTCATTGGTTATGAAGTACCATATCTTAATGTTATAGGAGCATTAATGTATTTTGCTAATAATAGATGACTTGATAAAGTAAAATGCAAGATACTTTTTGATCTCCAAAAAAGTAGATCGCAAATTGTATATGTATTTGCATATGGTAATACAACTATATCGTACTGATCCAGATAACAGATTATAGCAACTACATCTTCTAATTAAGTTGAAATACTTGTAATATAGGAAGTAATTTACGACTACTTTTGGCTTAGATGTTGATTTAGTATGTTTAATCATCATGTGGAGTGTCTAATAAGAAAACAGCTCCAATTACTTTGTATGAAGACACGCAACATGCAATGCTCAACATAAAAGTGAATACATCAAACATGATAGGACAAAACATATTTTTTCCATGTTATTCTTTCCTAAAGAACAATTGATGATCAACAATTCCGTTCAAGTAAAAATTCAACAAATTTATTCACAAAGTTACTTCTGACATTCTCATTTGAAAGAGTGTTACACTAGATTAGAATGCGTCGATTTTGAAATTTTAAATGATGTTACTAAGAGGGGGGAGACTGTACTCTTTTTTTCTTAGTTAGGTTTTTGTCTTTATTGGATTTTTCTTGAAAAAATTTTTAACGAGACAGTTCTCATCATAAAAGAATGTTGTATCTTTTTTCCTTTTACTAAAGATTTTTCTTATTGAGTTTTTCTTTTAAAAAATTTCTAACGAGACATATTCTCAACAAACAAGACATTCAAAGAGGAATATTGTAAAAATTATGAATGTGCTTACCATCAAATCATTCTAGTCAATATTGGCCAACCATGAATGGCTATAAGATCAAAAGATATAAAATACATAGTATGTAACAAAAGCTATGAACGAACATATACCTTCAAGCAAATTATAATTAAATTATGAGTGATGTTACATGTACAAATATTTTTGTAACCAAATTCAACTAAGTTGGTATAAGCTTATCAAGTGAAAAAAAAAGTGGGCCTACATCAAATATAAGTATCGTTTCTCCTTTTCCGTATTTTTTACAGCACATAAATTTTTGAAGTATAGCGCACAAAAGTTTGTACATAACACAAACTTATCGATATAGTATACAAATGTTTGCACATAGCACACATTTTTGCACATAGCACACAAACTTTTACTATGAATGTATTTTGTTAGTTGGTTGAGTCAATATTTTTGGTATATAATCCTCCAAAAATTCCTGTGCTGTACATCAAAATTTATGTGTTGTGCGTATTGGTATAGTATACAAATTTTTGCATATGGCACATAAATATTTGTATATAGCACACAAATTTTTACACATAATACAAAAATATTTACACTTAGCACATAATTTGCTAGGAATATATTTTTTTTGTTAGTAGATCATTTCTCAATATTATGGTAGATCAAAACAATTCATAAAGATTGCAGACTAGACTCATTAGTTAGCTTTAAATGCATAACCCTTTTAAGTTCTTTCCACCACTCAACTAGTATGTATGGCCTATGCGTGTCTCCATAAAAGTCTTCTTGTAGTTCACAGGAAGCTTGGTTGCAAGAGAAGCATGGTCCCAACTGGCTTGGTGACGCGTGGCAAAGCCCCATCTTCTCGTCATCTACGTGATGTCATCACCAGATGCTCCTCACTGGCCCCTGTGACGCGTGTCGCTGCCTCTAAGATACCAGCGTTAGTTTCCTGTTGCTTGCAAGAAGTCTTGCCCCGCCACCCACGCGTTCATCATCTGTTACGGTGATGAGAGAACTTTTGCGTGGTTTAGAAATTTGCGGATAAATCCTCGTTGCAAGTATAGTTTCTAAACCTTCAAAAATCCTTTCATACAAACGTTTTGGGTGTCACAAGTAACAAACCCCTTTAAAAATTGTTAACCGAGTATTCAAACCTCGGGTCGTCTTCTCAAGGAACTGCAAAGAAGTATGTTCTTATTATTGGCTATAAAGGTTGTGAATTCGGGGTTTAGAAGGTGAGAAGCAAGTGATTTAAATGACAAGTAAAGTAAATGACAATTAAAAATAAATAAATAACTGTAAAACAACTTTTGGCAAGATAAGGGAATTTAGAGGTCTAACTTAGTTATCTCTCTCAACTATAATAAAAGTTGAATCTAAACTCCACTTGGTCAACCTTTACCAGGGCAAAGGAAAGTCAAGGAACTAATTAAATTGACCTTTGAATCCTAATTATTTCCTAAGAAAAGGTTGGGATTATTTAGGTTTAGCTCAATTAGCAAGATAACGATTATTAATTACGTTAAGTTTAATAACTGTTGAGTTACTAAATTCTTAATCAGAACCAAAAGGGAAAAAAGTAAAATTGCTGGAATAATAAAAATATCCTTAGATGGGAAGCAATGGTAACTTAATTCAAAGAGAATAATTATAAACTGAAAATACCTCAATTATCATTAAATAAAAATGTCATCAACAGCCAATTGGGCAACATCAATCAAACATAATAAAGGCTTCAGAGTAATCAAAATATAAAAGGGAAATTAAATAGTAAAAAGGAATATTAAACCTGGATCGAGAGTCACTCTAGAAAGAGAAGTCCTAGATCCTAAGAGAGAGAGAGAGACCTCTCTCTCCAAAACTACATCTAAAACATGAAAAGTAATTATGAGAGGCTTCCTTATGAATGGATGCATTCCCCCACTTTATAGCCTCTAATCTGTGTTCTCTGGGCCAAAAACTGGTTCAGAAACAGCCCAGAAATCACTTCCAGTGCTTTCTGGTCCGTACAGGTCGCGGAAAAGTGACACGGCCGCGTCGTCCACGCGTCCGTGTGACCCACCCATTCGCGTCACCTGGCGTTAGGACAACTATGGCAAATTATATATCAAATCGAAGCCCCGGACGTTAGCTTTCCAACGCAACTGGAATCGCGTCGTTTGGATCTCTGTAGCTAAAGTTATAGCCGTTTGAGTGCGAAGAGGTCAGGCTGGACAGCTTAGCAGTTTCTCCAACTTCTTGCATTCCTTTCACTTTTGCATGCTTCCTTTCCATCCTTTGAGCCATTCCTGCCTTTATAATATCTGAAAACACTTAACACACATATCAAGGCATCTAATGGTAATAAGAGAGGATTAATAATAAGCAAATATAAGATCAAAGAAGCATGTTTTCAATCATAGCATAAAATCAGGAAGGAAAATGTAAAACATGCGAATTGTATGAATAAGTGAGTAAAGAGTTGATAAAAATCACTCAATTGAGCACAAGATAAACCATAAAATAGTGGTTCATCAACCTCCCCACACTTAAACAATAGCATGTCCTCATGCTAAGCTCAAGAGAAACTATAAAGAGATGAAGAGGAATGGTGAAATGTATGAAATGCAACCTATGAATGCAACTACATGCTAAATGTTTCTACCTACTTGGTTAAGAGTAAATAAGTTCTCCAAGACAAAAATAATTCAAATCCCACTAATTCAAATCATATAAAATAAGGACAGGTAAACTTGTGAGAAGATAGCTCATGAAAGCAGGGAACATAGAATCAAGCATTGAACCCTCACTGGTAGTGTATATCACTCTAACTCTCAAGTGTCTAGGGTCAATCTCTCTATTCTTCTCTAGTCATGCTTTCTAAACTTTGTTCTTCATCTAACCAATCAACAAATATTTAATGTACCAATGCAAACATCATGAGGTCTTTTCAAGGTTGTAATGGGGCCAAGGTAAGGGTGAGGGTATATATATAAGGCTAAGTGAGCTAGTGAAGTGGATCCTTGAGTAGTCTAAGATCTCACCTAACATATACATACTATATAAAAAATTTAAAATTATACTTAGCTTCCCATAATTTTTCCTACTTTTGTATTACATGCTCATGTATCAAATTTAATTTTGAATTTCGTCCCATGTGCATTGATCCTTTTTATTTTGCATTGGGGATAATATTACTTTTTTTTTGTATCCCCTTATTTAATATATTTTTTTTTCAATGCACATGGTAATTTAATTATTTTGACTTCACATGAGCATGCTTCCCAAAAATTTTATTTTGAATTATTTCATTCTTTTCAACTTCCTACCCTTTGTTTTTATCATCCATGTTCCCAATAGGTTTCCCACACTTAAACAATTACACAACTTCTATCTTAAGCTAACCAAGGATTCAACTTGGGATTTTAAATATATTTTTCTGCTTAAGGCTAGTGTTGTGATTTATAGAATAAGAGGGAATTAAAGGCTCAAGGGGGCTAACAAGAGTGATGTAAAAGGTAGGCTAATTTTGGGATAAGTAAGTTAGAATCAAACAATGGCCTCAATCATATGCAAGCATGTAGATATATTAAATATGGACATACAGAATGGAACAAAGCAAAGATTGCAATTCTAGAGAAGGAAACACACAAAAATAATTATGGTTAAATAATGTAACCATGTAAATAAGCTCAAAGTCTCACAGGTTGTGTGTTCTTTAGCTATAATTCATGTTCCAATTACAACTTCAAACAAATTTTTAACATAAAAATTTTCAATTTAAATTAGTGAAATTTTTCAAAAATAGGATCTTAAAAGAAATTTATTATTTTAACCAAGTAGTAACTAAATGCACAAAATCATCAAATAAATATGCAATCAAATATGCAGATGCAACAATGAACAAATAAAGAAAATAAGATTATTGGTGTTGAAAAGAAAGTACTAACCCACGGAGATCGGTATCGACCTCCCCACACTTAAAGATTGCACCGTCCTCGGTGCATGCTGAGATGTGCAGGTGGACGGGTTGTTCCAACTGAAGCTTTTCTTCATGATTTTGCAGATGGACTTGTCTGTCTCCCCATGTAAACGTCTTCCGCTTCCCTTCCGGGTGACCATCCTGAAAGAAAAAGGAAAGAAAAGTAACCCAAAAATAAAGATAGAAAGTAAATGAAATATGGGTTGAGTAATGCCAAATGATAATGGTCTCATTTACATGGAAGCTTCAACATGTACGTGAGAAAATGATAGAAGCCATGGCATACCAGTGGTATAAAATTTGTAACATAGGGGAGGAGAGTGTAAGACAATATAAATTCATGTCAATGCAAAATTAATACAAATAACATAAAAGATTAACATTGACTTAAATAGTATTGTCCAACAATGTAAAACAAGTTACCAAAATAAATTCAAGAAAAGATGTAACAGTTGAATAAGAAGGGATATTTAACACCAATGGAAAAATAAAAGAAAAAAAATTTCAGAAAAGAAAATAAAAATATGCACAAATTTAAAATGCAATGAATGAGATATGCAAATAAATTAAATTAAAATAAAATAAAAAGAAAAATAAGAAGAATGAGAAGGGAAAGAAGGGAAGAGGAAGTAAATAAGAAAGGAAAAGAAAAATTAGGATTTGGAGGAGAGAAAGATAAGATAAGTGGCAATTTTAGGGTGAGCTGTGCGGCACAGGCGACGCGGCCGCGTGGGGCACGCGTTCGCGTGGATGCGTGTTAAGTATGGGCACGCGATCGCGTCAGTCACGCGGTCGCGTGACCCATGTTATGCTTCTGGCGCGAGTGCAGCCTCGCGCCAGCACAACTCTCTGTTCAAATTAATTTATTTGCCAAAATTGGGGTGACGCGATCGCGTGGGGCACGCGATCGCGTGAGTGTGCTTCAGAAGATGGATGACGCGACCGCGTGGGGCA
Source organism: Arachis hypogaea (assembly GCF_003086295.3). Lineage (NCBI taxonomy): Eukaryota > Viridiplantae > Streptophyta > Magnoliopsida > Fabales > Fabaceae > Arachis > Arachis hypogaea. The sequence goes on along the minus strand of NC_092045.1, from coordinate 104,049,439 downwards.
TGCGGTCGCGTGATAAGGATTGTGCTTCCAGCACCAATCCAGCACCACTCTCGCACAATTTTTCATTGTGCATCCTTTTACGTCGAAAACCCAGGGCACGCGGCCGAGTGGAGTACGCGGTCGCGTGGGAGGCCATGATTTCCATGCGACGCAGTCGCGTCAGCGACGCGGTCGCGTGGAGTAAATTGTGCCTTTGGCACGACTCCAGCGCTGCTCCTGTGAAACTTTCTGTTCATTTTTATTTTTCTTTCTCTCCAAGCGACGCGGACGCGTCGCTGATGTGATCGCGTCGCGTAGCAAAAAATTTTTTTTATATATATACATGAACAATGCAGAATGCAGTGATTAATATAAGTGCTATGCATGATTCCAGGTTTACTAAAGTAAAATGAAAAGGAAATAAAAATAAAAACAAATAATGATGAAATAAACTGAAAAAGAAACGACCATACCATGGTGGGTTGTCTCCCACCTAGCACTTTTAGTTAGAGTCCTTAACTTGGACATTGGAGGAACTTCCGGTTAGGGTGGCTTATGTTTAGATTTGTCCAAAAATCTCCACCAGTGCTTGGAATGCCAATAGCCTCCGGGGTCCCAAACTAGGCATGTGAAGCTTCTGAACAGCTTCAAACAGATTTTTAGGTTTCCGGGGTGATAAATGTCAGAATAAACTCCAGGATTCCAAGCCTTGCTTTTAAATCCGCCTCCGTTTTGATTTGTAAGTTTCCATTCGGGCGGGTTAAAAAGTAGAATCTCACCGTGGTGACCAAACGTTCTCCGTGATCCATGCAATTGAGCATGATACCAATCCATGTACTTCGAGGTGAAGCGTGGAACCTTATTGAACCTTGTGCACCAGCTCTGAGTACGAGCCATTTCCCTCTTACTCTTAAAGCCGCAGAGAGCTCTAAGCTGGCCATCTGTTTCAAGTAAACCATATTCAAGTGAATAAGTAAAATTGTAAGTTAAGGATTGTACCCACTTGAAGCTTGTATTAGGTGGTAGTGGCCTTGGGATAGGTGTTTCTGGTGGTTCTGTAAGTTCTACTCCCTTATGCTCTTCTATGAATTCCTCCACTTCTTTGCAAAGATCTTCAATTGTATCTGTGTCCTGGTCAAAGTCTTCCGTGTCTTCCTCATCACTCAAGTCATAGATTGGAGGTTGAGAGAAATCTACCTCCGCATCATCTTCATATTCACTTGGGGAAGATTCTTCGATCTTAGAGAATTCACTTGCGGACGCAAGTTCATCACCAAGAGAGCTAGACTTGTGAATATCACCATCAAGGGAATTTGCTTCTTGGATTATTCCGTCTGATTCCTCATAAACGACTTGCCTTGGAGATTATACAGTATCTTCCTTAGCATCAACTGTAGCATCCTGGACGGAGTTTTCCTCAATTCTAGATTCCCAAGGAAGTTCAGCATCGCCTAGATCTTCAACCAACTCTTCTTCTTGAACAATGACAGCTTCTTCCACTTGTTCTAGTACGAATTCATTCTCTGCCTTGTCCACTGGAGTCTCTAGTATTTCTTTCATGCTACGCTCTTCATCGGGTTGTCCACATGGAGCTGTGGTTGATCCTTGTATATTTGAGCGTTTAGTGGCCCATTGGATTAGTGCGTGCTCCAGTTGTTGAATGGTTGTTTGAAATTTAGTTATTGTTTCTTTTAGGCGATCCTCTGCTTCGCGGTTTGCTGGACTTAGACACGATACATAGGGAAGTAGTGATGACTGGGAACGATTGGATTGGTATTAGGGTAAGGAAGGATCATATGATGGCGAATGGTGAAGAGAAGCTTGTGAGTGTGGTGGTTCGAGGTTATGTTGAAAGGACGGTTCATATGCACGGGGTGGGGCTTGTTGGTAGTTACAAGGTTGTCCACCATGTCTTTCAGCTGGGTATGCGCGGTAGAATGGTCTTTGTCCAGGATATCTTGGAGGGTGTTGCTGCCAAAAGGGTTGATTAGATCCTCTTGGTTCCATCCATCCTTGATTGGTCTGACCTTGATGCACATTCCTGCTGTAACTTCTATTTCCTTTAGCAATATCAGAACCAAACTCAAAGCGAGAGGGGTGAGAGTTCATAGTAGCAAATAAAGATAAAAAGGAAAAAACAAAAATAAATAAACAAGCAAAAGAAAAATATTTACAATAACCAATAATAAGGCACACGTTAGCAGTTCCCCGGCAACGGCGCCATTTTGATGAGAGAACTTTTGCGTGGTCTAGAAATTTGCGGATAAATCCTCGTTGCAAGTATAGTTTCTAAACCTTCAAAAATCCTTTCATACAAACGTTTTGGGTGTCACAAGTAACAAACCACTTTAAAAATTGTTAACCGAGTATTCAAACCTCGGGTCGTCTTCTCAAGGAACTGCAAAGAAGTATGTTCTTATTATTGGCTATAAAGGTTGTGAATTGGGGTTTAGAAGGTGAGAAGCAAGTGATTTAAATGACAAGTAAAGTAAATGGCAATTAAAAATAAATAAATAACTGTAAAATAACTTTTGGCAAGATAAGGGAATTTAGAGGTCTAACTTAGTTATCTCTCTCAACTATAATAAAAGTTGAATCTAAACTCCACTTGGTCAACCTTTACCAGGGCAAAGGAAAGTCAAGGGACTAATTAAATTGACCTTTGAATCCTAATTATTTCCTAAGAAAAGGTTGGGATTATTTAGGTTCAGCTCAATTAGCAAGATAACGATTATTAATTACATTGAGTTTAATAACTCTTGAGTTACTAAATTCTTAATCAGAACCAAAAGGGAAAAAAAGTAAAATTGCTGGAATAATAAAAATATCCTTAGATGGGAAGCAATGGCAACTTAATTCAAAGAGAATAATTATAAACTGAAAATACCTCAATTATCATTAAATAAAAATGTCATCAACAGCCAATTGGGCAACATCAATCAAACATAATAAAGGCTTCAGAGTAATCAAAATATAAAAGAAAAATTAAATAGTAAAAAGGAATATTAAACCTGGATCGAGAGTCACTCTAGAAAGAGAAGTCCTAAATCCTAAGAGAGAGAGAGAGGAGAGAACCTCTCTCTCCAAAACTACATCTAAAACATGAAAAGTAAATTATGAGAGGCTTCCTTATGAATGGATGCATTCTCCCATTTTATAGCCTCTAATCTGTGTTCTCTGGGCCGAAAACTGGGTCAGAAACAGCCCAAAAATCACTTCCAGCGCTTTCTGGTCCGTACAGGTCGCGGAAAAGTGACGCGGCCGCGTCGTCCACGCGACCGCGCGGATTGGGTGTTGGCTAGGTCACGCATCCGCGTGACCCACGCGTTCGCGTCGCCTGGCATTGGAACAACTATGACAAATTATATATCAAATCGAAGCCCCGGACGTTAGCTTTCCAACGCAACTGGAACCGCGTCGTTTGGACCTCTGTAGCTAAAGTTATAGCCGTTTGAGTGCAAAGAGGTCAGGCTGGACAGCTTAGCAGTTTCTCCAACTTCTTGCATTCCTTTCACTTTTGCATGCTTCCTTTCCATCCTCTGAGCCATTCCTGCCTTTATAATATCTGAAAACACTTAACACACATATCAAGGCATCTAATGGTAATAAGAGAGGATTAATAATAAGCAAATATAAGATCAAAGAAGCATGTTTTCAATTATAGCATAAAATTGGAAAGGAAAATGTAAAACATGCGAATTGTATGAATAAGTGAGTAAAGAGTTGATAAAAACCACTCAATTGAGCATAAGATAAACCATAAAATAGTGGTTTATCATACGGCCACTAAGTTGCATATCACCAAACACGAGCAAATATAATAATTTCTGTCTTCTTTTCTTTTCACTCTTGATAAAGTTATATATGGAGATGGCAAAAAAAACTCGCCAAAACAAATATTTGTGAAAATTGTCGAGTTAAATGGAACCTGCAAAATCCAATGGAGAGAGGTATCAACAATATTTTTAAATGGAAATAAAAAATGAAGGGGAATAAATACATATCACACAGATACACATTAACCTTTTTAGTGTCTATAACTTTGAGTAAACGTTATATATATTCTCACTTTTGACAACATTTGTTCTGAGATTTGTTTATTATCATTGCGATAATTAAAATTGTCAAACGAAGTAGTCAACTTGTTTAGGCCTAGCCTGCTAAGCTCAGATTATACGGATTGTTCTATTTATTTTTTGTTTATTCATAGACCTCAGTCTTTTAGGTCAAATTGTTTATGGCTAGCCTAACGTGTTATACAAGCTGATCTGTTTACGTTTTTTTTTTGGAAAAAATGCCACTTTTAAGATAAAAGTCATAAATAAACAAAATTTATTTAGTGGGTGAGTCGAATTTTTAAATAAAAAATATTAAAAAATATTTTTCTAATGCAAAAAGAAAAAAAATTAACTTATTTATCTCGCAAATTAACTTGCTTAATCCACTATGCTTTTGGGTTAATCGAATTTAACTCATTTAATTTGAAATTTAAATAAATCTAATTTTAAAAGTAAAAATCTAACTGTCTAAACAAATAAATTGACTAGTCCACCGAATTTGACTCATTTTTATAGCCTGCGATAGCAAGAATTTTCCCTAGACTTGTATAATTAATCAAATAAATTAATTTTTAAAAAAGAAAATGATTTTTTTAATTGAATCCCAATATGACAGAATTTATTTTTCATATGAAACAACCACATTGATGTTTTTTATCAATATTGGGATGGGAGTGTTTTGCCAGTTTATGGATGCAGTCATTCAACATACAGGGGGCGTGGTGACAGGGTGCGTCAGCAGCATGGAAGTTTCCCGGCAACACGCAGGAAGTGTGATGATGTGACAAGCACAGACGCGTGGCAATGCGCTAGCAACACGCGGTGGGCGTGTTGCCTCAGAATCCAGCATGTGTTGCAGGGTTTCTACGCGTTTTCGAGGAGCTTGCAGCAACATGGGTGGGCATGTTGCAGGCGGTCTGCATGCAGGGGACATCCCCTCCACCCCGGTAACCATCGACGCAGTGAAGCTCTATAAATTGAGCTTTTTCGTGAATCGTGACCCATTTCATTCCCCATTTTCATGCTGTGTAGTATGTTGATAGTGAAAAATATGTAGGAAGAAGAAGAGAGTTAGTAATGTGAGTAGTGTGTTTAGAAAAAAAAATATATAAAAAAATTATTAGTTTGTATTGATTAAAAATGATACATAATTATACGACACCCGAGAAAAATATTACCAATTATTTGGATCATTCTGTTTATGTAAGTTGATAATTTTCTTTTTTTTGGTAATTTAATTTTTTTAAAATTTTGTAATTTTAGTTAATAATATTTTTTGTGTTAATATGAGATAATGATATTATTTTTGTTTGTATTTAATATTCCTATGTTAATTGAGTTTGTAAATATTAAATTTAATAAATAATATAAGTTTTAGTGTGAGGCTGAAGACCCAAACCTTTGGGTGAGATTATTGTGACACTAGAAGATATCGCTTATATATTTGGCCTACCATTGATGGACAGGTTGTGAGCGACTAGACAAATAGTAGTGGCAAATTCCTGCAAAGCTAGAGCATCGCAATTTTTGGCCGTAAACTCGCTGTGAGTAGTTCCTCCAAATCTTAGATAAAGTTGGCATGGGTTCGCCTTATTAGAGATGCAGACGATTGGACACTTTGGAGTCTATTCAAAGATACATCAGATACCAAATTTTCTATTTGCTTGGTTCCACCCTATTCGTGGATAAGTCGACAGCATATGTCCACGTGAAGTATCTACCGTTGCTTCGTGATTTCGACTGGATCCACACTTACAGTTGGGGGTCAGCATGTCTTGCGCACCTTTATATCGCACTATGTTGTGCATCAAGTTATGATACTAAGGAGATGGATGACCCTCTTAATCTTTTTTTTTTTGGGCATGGGAGTGAATGCCTTATCTTGCGCCTGTATCAAGACAGTACCTTCCAGCGGTTAACATACCGGTTGCTCAGAGGTAACAATTCCTATTTTGGTTGTGTATTCTATTGACGATGCATATTTGTTTGACAACACATTTTTTAATTCTTTCAATGTTATGTGTTTCAGGTGGAGTCATTCTGAACGAATTGTCGTGTGGTTATCGAAGACCACGGCTACATTTAGGTAGAAATAGACTACATGGAAGAGGTAAATGTTTTTTCTTTGTGTGTGTTAACATCCAACATTAATGTCAGGATTTTAACTTTCTAATAACATATTGCAGTTTGTGTGGTAGTCGTATGAAGGAATGATCATACCCGACGAGCTACATGGACACCTTGAGCTGTGTGATATCGTTGCTCCATTATTGTCGTTCATGTGTCTCGAATGGCACCCTGTGAACCAAGTGATGCGTCAGTTCGGGTATGCACAACCCGCCCCGAAGGTAGTAAGAGACATTGCATGACTCTTCGCAGAGTGTAACTTCATGACTGGAGAGTTTTACATGAAGGATGGATAGTGAAATGGGACATCCGTTGTAACACTCGGTTGTGGGATAGGCACCCCCTTCCGACTTGGGACTTTAGGCCATTAGCTGAGTATCGTGATTGGTACGTGGGATCGTACGGGCATATGCTGATGTTGTTGGGGCAAGTTCCTTAGCATCCACCTCAGCCACCAGCACATCAGCATCCACCTCAGCCACCAACACCTCAGAGGCCACCTCAGTATGCAGTGTTTGAACCGTTTTCTTGTTATCTCCCACAGCAACTAGACCATGGTCAACACAGTCAGCACGGCCAGTTCAGCAACCACCGTGAGCCTAGCTGTGGCAGCAGACACAGTCAGCATAGTCTTGTTGGCCAGTCCAACGACCGCAACCGTTGCAGCCGACACAGTCAGCACGGCCAATCAGCAACCACGACGAGCCTAGTCAGGCACAGCTGTCAGAGTCAGTGTAGACACCACATTCATCCCACACAACACATTCCGCCTGGACAGCAATGGGCTAACTTTCTGCATATCCCTTGGGAGATTCCCGTTGATGGGGATGGGGATCATCATATACAACAATGGGTCAATACTGATGTTCCGTGGGTTACCTGAAACTAGAGGTCGATCTCGGATGAGATCGTCTATGCTGGTCGGAGCTGCGGAGTCCGATCTGATGATGGTGGTCGGAGTCACTGTGTCCGACTCGCTAGACTTGGTGATGATGCTGATCCTTCGTCCCCGGAGGGGGGGTACCTGCAAGGGACTCTGATGCTTATGTTAGCAAGGGTATTAAGTAGATATTGAGTAGAATTAGAATATGAGTTATACCTGGGTGCTCCAGTGTATTTATAATGGTGTAGAGTGACCTCTTTAGATGAGATAAGTTAGTTATCTTATCTTATCTTTATCTTATCTTTGACTGGGGTCCTCTTATCTTCAAGGGAACCGCCTTTATCTCTACGGGCTTGGGCTGCCCTTGGATTTGGGACGTGTTCCTCTATTTAGGCCCTTTGTTTGGGCTTTCCTGGTGACTTGGCCGAGCTCTATGGAAAGAGGTCGGGTTGCCCTGACCTGAAGAGGTCGGTCGCTTTGTCTGTCGAATATCCCGGGTCGGACAGCTCGACCCAGGGTATGAACGGTGCCCCTACTCGAGCTCGGTCTTTATCTGGAGGTCGAGTCTTGGACTTCAAGCCTGCTCGGGTAAAGCCAAACTCGAGCATTTTGTCGCTTTATCTTTGTAGAGCTCCTTTTCGAATGCGGAACGTTTCTGCTTCTTTAAAAGCGCGCGCTTTTGCATTTAGCGCTCTAGCTTTGGAAACGTGCGAGGGTTTAACACCCTCATTAATGGGCTTTTAATGCTCCGCTTTCTCTGGGTCTCTTTGTTTTTAAACTTCGCTTTTGAAAAACGGTTTCTTTTCTTCGTAACCTTCTTTCTCTCTTTTCTGTTTTTCTCTGTGATTTTCTCATTTCCTTCTGTGACGTTTGCTTGGCGATCGTGGGTGCTCTTCTTGCTTTTGACGACTACTCTTGGTCTCTTTGTCTTTGCTTTCCGTGCGCTTCTCCTTTCTCAGGTTGGTTCGTCTTCTCTTTTTGCTTGCATTGTTCTACTTCCTGATGCAGTAGGGTTTTTGTTTGAGTGTATATTTGGGAAAGTTTGAACCTTTTCACTTTTCTGTATTTTGTTGTTGTATTTTCTGGCTTTTCTTCTCTGATGTTCCCTTGGCAGTTTGAAGCTTCCTGAGGCTTTTGTATGTTGTTGTCTGAATCATTTGATTTTTGAAAAAGATTGCGCCTTTATTTGTTTTTTTATTTGGCCGTTTGTCATGTTCTTGCTGTTGGGTGGACTGAGGTTGTAATTTCTGTCAGTGCTTATTTTGACGACTTTATTTGCTTTTGTTGGGATGTGAAAAGATGTAGGCTTGTAGGCTTCCCTGAATCTTCTTTCTGCCTCCAAAGGATGTCCCTGGAACCTTTTGGATTGGGTCCTGGGGTTTCCTTTTCTTGCTTTTCCTGATTTCTCTATATGCTTTAGTTTTGTGAGTTGCCTCCGTTTGTTGCCTCCGTTTATGCCCGAGTTTGTTCAATTAGTGTCCAAGGTATTTTTTGAGTAATCCAATCTTCTGTTCTTCTTGTAGGACTAGTTAACCATGTCTTCTCACAAAAATATTGTCGAGGCATCCTCTAAAATTCCCGAGGGAATGTCTGACTGATTGGACTCCCTTGTGCTGTTATGTGTATCTCTGGCTAATTCAGAGTTCAGTGTGGCACTTAGAAAACACCATCAGATATGTAGTAGTGAGAATCAAGATGGCAATTATGAGTTGGTGGCACCTGACTCTGATGACCGGGTTTGCTTTCCTACTTTGACCCCGGGGGAGCGTCCTTTCTTCTATGCGTATGATTTCTTTTTTAGCCAGATGGATATTACTCTTCCTTTTTCTTTCTTTGAGACTGACTTGTTGTGGTCTTGTAACGTGGCCCCATCTCAGCTTTACCCAAATTCTTGGGGTTTGTTTAAGATTTTTCAGATGGTTTGTCATGAATTTGGCATTAAGCCCTCTTTGACTCTTTTTCTGTATTTGTTTGTGTTGACCAAAGCTGGGACTACAAAAAAGAAAGCTTCTTGGATTTCTTTTAGGTCGGCCCATGGGCATAAAGTCTTCTCCATGTATGATGAGTCTTTCCGCGATTTTAAGAATTACTTTTTCAAGATCTGAGCTGTTGAAGGAGCTCGCCCCTTCTTCCTGGATAAGAATGACGAGCGTTGTTTTCCTTTAGAGTGGCAGAGAAATGTAGTTGTGTCTAGGTATATCTGGGAGATGCTAGATGAGGTCGAGCAGGCCTTTGTTGCTGCTTTGGAGGATATTTGGGGGGAACCTCCTCATCTTGAGACCAAGAAATTTCTGGGGGATCCGTCCTTGATTTGTGCTGTGCTGGGTATTTTATAGACTGTGTTCTCCTGTCTTTGTTTTCTTGCTTTCTTTTCTAGGTATTCATAAGTCGTTTGTATTTTTCTTTGTTTTTTAGAGATGTCGAAGAATAATGACTCACTGAAGGCCTTTAAGAAGGCGAGGAAAGCTACCGCGGCTCAGAACGTCCCAGCCAAGGTGGTCGAGGAAGGGTCCTCCCAGGCTTTGTCAAAGCCGTCTGTCCCGAGCTCTCCTGGGCCGAGGAGGATGATCCCGACCCCTCGGATTCGTTTAGTCGATCCGCCTCAAACTTCAGTTGGTACCTCTGCTCCTTCAATCGCTCCTCCTCCAAAAAGACATCGGACTGTCGAGCCATTTAATCTTGGTGTTCCCGACTTTGATGCAGTTGGATTTGTGGATCAACAGATTGCTCCCTATGGTGTCATGTCTACTGATGATGTATCCATTCTTCGTCATTTGGATTATATTACCCGGAGCGGTATTACGCTCGCACACATGGGAGCGGCTCTATACCGAACTGCTCAAGATCTTCCTATTCATGCTACCAAGGCTTTTATGGAGGAGGCGAAGTCAGAGTTTGACCGATCAAGGGTTTGAAGGAGGAGCTTGAGGTGAAGGTGTCCGAGCTGGAGAAGGAGCTGAAGGGGGAGAAGGCCTGGTCTGTTGGTCTGGCGGCTGCTGCGCAACTGGCCGAGAATACGGCTCTAAAACATAAGGATAGCTATGTTACCACTTATAAGGAGCTGATGGGTCTTAGGGAGGAGTTGGAGTCTATTCGAGCTGATTATGCCGAGGTCTAAGGTCATCTTGTAGGCAGTGTAACTGCTGCTTATGAGAACCTGGTGGAGCAGTTCCGGATTGTTGCCCCTGATGCCGATTTGACTCTCGTTAGTCTTGATAACGTAGTAAAGGATGGCAAGATTGTCCCGGATGATCCCGATGATGACATTGAACCTCCTCCTGCGCCTTCTCTTAAAGCTTCTGCTATGCCGGTTTCTTCAGCCCCTTCGACCGTAGTTGAGCCAGATCCTGATTGTCAGATCTTGAATCGAGGCGACGGAACAGTGGACGCGGTGCCTCTCTAGACTCGCCCTCCTTCTCCCCAAGATGCTGCTACTGGGAAGCCTTTGGATCCACTATGATTTCTCTGTCATGTTTTTGTATAGCCCGTTTTGTGGGCTTTTGAACTCTTTATCTTTGTAACTAGTGTTTTGGTGACTGTTTGATACTTCCTTTGGTTGCTCGTTTAGCAACTTTATTTTGAAAAATAAAGTAGTTCTCGAGCTTTCGGGGCTGGTCTTTGATGGCCTCTGGAGTTTATTATCATAACTTAGTAGCTTTTATATCATGTCTGCTTGCACTCATCTTGGTACCTTAGTAGGCTAGGATTTTGTCCAACATGATCATCTTGATTATTTGGTTTGGTTTTGTTTGTAATCCTCCTTTTTGGACCTCGTTTAGATCTCTTTTGGGGATTTTGTTTGTAATTTATGTGTCCTGGGCCTGACTTCATCATGTCGGATCCTGTCGAGTTTGCTTGGTAATCCTCCTTCTTGGACTTTGTTCAGGTCTCTTTTTAGGGATTACCTTTCATAGCTTTATCTTTTCGGGCCGACTTTGTCACGTCGGGCCCTGTCGAGTTACTTGATGATCCTCTTTTTTGGACCTCGTTTTAGGTCTCTTTCAGGGATTATCTTTTGTAACTTTTTCTTTCCGGGCCGACTTTGTCACGTCGGGCCCTGTCGAGTTACTTGATAATCCTCTTTTTTGGACCTCGTTTTAGGTCTCTTTCAAGGATTATCTTTTGTAACTTTTTCTTTCCGGGCCGACTTTGTCACGTCGGGCCCTGTCGAGTTACTTGATAATCCTCTTTTTTGGACCTCGTTTTAGGTCTCTTTCAAGGATTATCTTTTGTAACTTTTTCTTTCCGGGCCGACTTTGTCACGTCGGGCCCTGTCGAGTTACTTGATAATCCTCTTTTTTGGACCTCGTTTTAGGTCTCTTTCAGGGATTATCTTTTGTAACTTTTTCTTTCTGGGCCGACTTTGTCACATTGGGCCCTGTCGAGTTACTTGATAATCCTTTTTTTTGGACCTCGTTTTAAGTCTCTTTCAGGGATTATCTTTTGTAACTTTTTCTTTCTGGGCCGACTTTGTCACGTCGGGCCCTGTCGAGTTACTTGATAATCCTCTTTTTTGGACCACGTTTTAGGTCTCTTTCAGGGATTATCTTTTGTAACTTTTTCTTTTCGGGCCGACTTTGTCACGTCGAGCCCTGTCGAGTTACTTGATAATCCTCTTTTTTGGACCTCGTTTTAGGTCTCTTTCAGGGATTATCTTTTGTAACTTTTTGTAGGAGTCCAACTTCCTCATGTCGGGCTCTTCGAAGTTATAGTAATCCTCTTTTATAGGGTTGGCCAGACCTTTTTCCAAGGCTTTACTTATAACTTGGGTTGTTGTGGCTGGACCGACTTTTTGTGCCGGCCAGTCTTTAAGTTATTTTATAGCAATCCATTTTATTAGGTCCTCGTCAGGTCCTTTCTATGGATCACTTTCTATAACTTCTTGCATTATTTTGTATTCATCTTTGCCGATTTTGTAGAATTTGGGTTTTTAGCCCTCGTTTTTATCGTGATCGCGTAGTGAATTTGATTTTCACTTTTTGTCGATCTGTAGCTTTATAATCGGGCGATGAATGTTTTCAGAATAATACGACTTGAGTGTTTGTAGAGAATCTAAACAAATTTTATTAAAGGAAAATGCAAATATACATGAGGAGTTAATTTCCTAAGTCGGGTGATTTGTAGGTCTTGGCGGGGCGCCTCGTTAAAAAACCTTTTTCAGGAAAAAGAGTGCGCCTTGTCCAAGATCTTTTATCATCCCTAGCTATAGTACCTTCTTAGGTTGCAAGCGTGCCATGATCTAGGAAGCTATCGCCCGTCGAGTTTGGAAAGTTTGTAGTAGCCCTTTCCCAATACTTCTATGACTCGGAAGGGTCCTTTCCAGTTTGCTTCCAGCTTTCCTTCTGCCGGTCGAGTTGTTCCTATATCGTTCCGGATTAGGATAAGGTCGTTTTCAACAAAGGCCCGCTGTATTTCTTTTTGGTTGTATCTGGAGGCCATTCGTCGTTTCAACGCTTCTTCCCTTATCCGAGCTCTTTCTCGGATTTCCGGAAGTAAGTCGAGCTCTTCTCTTTGGAGTTGGGAATTGGCTTTTTCACTATAATGGATTACTCTGGGTGATTGACGAATAGATTTTTGATGGTATAGAATTTCTCAAATAAAATCTCGTCGAAGTATAGTTTCTAAACCAAGCAATAATCCTTTCATACAAAAAGTTGTTTGTCACTAAAACAAACCCCTAAAATTTATAAACCGAAGTATTCAAACCTCGGGTCGTTCTCCCTAGGAATTGCAACAAAGTGTCTTGTTATTGATTGTAGGTTATTTTGGGGTTTTTGGATAAGAAGCATTAAAAGTAAATGGCAATGAAAATAAACTAACAACTATAAAAGGCTCTTGGCAAGGTATGAAAATTAGAAGTCCTATCCTAGTTATCCTTCTCAATTGTGATGAGAATTGTTCATTGCTACCACTTAGTTAACCCTTACTAAATAAAGGAAAGTCAAGTGGATGAATTGACTTGAGCCACAAGTCCTAGCCAACTCCCAAGGAAAGACTAGCTTTAGTGCACTCCAAACCAATTAGCAATCTCTCCAATTATCAATCAACAAAGGAATTAGATAACTCAAGTGTCACTAATTACTCTACCTAGGCCAAGAGGAACAAAATCTACACTAAAACTAAAAGAGACATTTCAACAAACACATAGAGTGCAATAGAAGTAATCATTATTAAATGCAAGAATTAAAGGAATCTACAACTACAAAAACAAGAGATCAACAATAGAAAAGCAAAGAAGACAAATTTATTATGAATTACCTCTTATTGAATTGAAAGAAAATGGAAGGAACAATAGTAGATCTACAACAAAGCATAAGAACAACATAAAGGAAATTACAACAAAGGAATGGAAGAAGATGAATGTAACAACAAAGAATTGAAAGGTAGAAGTAGAAGAAAGCAAAGATTAAAACCTAGATCTAAGAACTAATCCTAATCTTAATCCTAATTCTAGAGAGAAGTGAGAGCTTCTCTCTCTAGAAACTACTTCTAAACTAAACTATGACTAATGGTAACTAGATATGGTAAAGTATGTTCATTCCCCCTTCAATCCTTGGCTTAAATATCATTAGAAATGAGTTGGATTGGGCCCACAAGGCTTGTAAATTCGCTAGCCACGAGTTTGCATGAAGTGATCACGTGCACCAACGGCGTGTGCGCGCCACCATACGTGTAGCAACTATGGCAAATCTTATATCGTTTCGAAGCCCCGGATGTTAGCTTTCTAACCCAACTGGAACTGCATCATTTGGACCTCTGTAGCTCAAGTTATGGTCAATTAAGTGCGAAGAGGTCGGCTTGACAGCTTTCCGGTTCTTTCATTTCTTCATGAGTTCTCCAACTTTTCATGCTTCTTTCTTCATTCCCTTGATCCAATCTTTGCCTCCTAAACCCTTAAATCGCTTAACAAACATATCAAGGCATCTAATAGAATCAAGGAGAATTAGATTTAGCTATTTTAAGACCTAAAAAGCATGTTTTCACTCTTAAGCACAATTAAAGGAGAATATACAAAACCATGCTATTTCATTGCATAAATGTGGGTAAAAGGTTATAAAATCCCCTAAAATCAGTACAAGATAAACCCTACAAATGGGGTTTGTCAGTGATCCTTCTTCGACCTCCACTGGGATCATCGCCTCCATTCCGTAAGCTAATCGGAAAGGTGACTCCTTTATTGTGGAATGTGGAGCCGTTCGATATGCCCATAGGACTTGTGGGAGCTCCTCAGCACAGGTTCCCTTTGCATCTTGTAATCTCTGTTTTATCCCTGCTAATATAACTTTGTTAGCAGCTTCAGCTTGCCCATTGGCTTGGGGGTGCTCGACAGATGTGAATTGTTGTTTTATATTCAGGTCGGCCGCTAGTTTTCTAAAGCCTGCGTTTGTGAACTGGGTACCATTGTCTGTAGTGATGGAGTTTGGAACTGCGAACCTTGCGACGATGTTTCTATACAGGAATTTCCGACTTCTTTGAGCTGTGGCATTGGCTAGGGGTTCTGCTTTGATCCATTTTGTGAAGTAGTCTATTCCTACTATGAGAAATTTGACTTGTCCTGATCCTTGAAGAAAAGGCCCGAGAAGATCGAGTCCCCATTTTGCGAATGGCCAAGGTGAGGTTACACTGATGAGTTCCTCTGCCGGAGCGGTGTGGAAGTTGGCATGCTTTTGACATGGCGAACATGTCCTTACAAATTCTGTGGCTTCTTTTTGTAGGGTTGGCCAATAGAATCCTGTCCGTAGTACTTTTTTGGCGAGTGCTTGCGCTCCGAAGTGATTGCCACAAATGCCACTGTGTAATTCTTCTAAGATATCCTTAGTGTTAAAAGCCGGCACGCATTTTAGCAATGGTGTTGAAATCCCTCTTTTGTATAAAGTATTATTTATGATGGTATAGTATTGTGCTTCCCATTTTAACCTCTTTGCCTCCTTCTCATCTGTAGGGAGGGCCTCTATGGTGAGGTAATTAATTATGGGGTCATCCATCCCTGATCGCGACCTGTTATGGCTAGGACCTTTTCTTCTTCTGAGATTGACGGCTTCTGTAGAATTTCTTGGACAAGGCTTTTATTGTTGCCTCCGGGTTTGGTGCTGGCTAGTTTTGAGAGTGCATCGGCCCGAGTATTTTGTTCTCAAGATATGTGTCGAATCTCATATTCTCCGAGTTGTCTGTGCTGTTCCCTGGTTTTGTCCAGATACTTTTTCATAGTGGGATCTTTGGCTTGGTAGCTGCCTGTTATCTGTGAAGTGACTACCTGTGAGTCGCTGAAGATGATAAGTTTTTGAGCTCCAACTTCCCTAGCCAGCTTCAAACCAGCTAGTAGTGCCTCATATTCCGCTTGATTGTTTGAGGCAGGAAACCCAAATTTGAGGGAGAGTTCGATCTGGGTCCCCTGGTCGCTTTCAATTATTATGCCTGCACCACTTCCCGTGTTATTTGAGGAGCCGTCCACGTATAGATTCCATTCTGTGGGGATTTCCAGTGTGTTCGTAAATTCCACAATGAAGTCGGCCAGATATTGAGATTTGATGGCCGTCCGAGCTTCGTATTGAAGGTCGAATTCAGACAAATTGACTACCCATTGCAAGATTCTCCCTACCAAGTATGGTTTCTGTAGGATTCCTTTTATGTGCTGGTTGGTCCGAATTTTAATGGTGTGAGACTGGAAGTGTGGGCGAAGTCTTCGAGATGTTATTATGAGAGCATAAGCAAACTTTTCTATTTTCTGGTAGTTCTGCTCGGACCGTTATAACGCTTTGCTGATAAAGTATATGGGTTGTTACCCACTATTGTCTTCTCGGACCAGTGCTGGGGCTATTGCCCGATTTCCCACTGCAAGGTACAAGATGAGTGGTTCCCCTTCCCGTGGCCGACTTAATATAGGTGGCTGTCCCAGAAATTTTTTGAAGTCTTGGAAGGCTTGCTTGCATTCAACTGTCCATTCAAACTCCTTTCCCTTCCTGAGAGTGGCGTAGAAGGGGAGAGATCTTATTGCGGATCCTGCCAGGAACCTGGACAAGGCTGCCAACCGCTCGTTGAGTTGTTGTACTTCTTTGATACAAGTCGGGCTTTTCATGTCGAGTACGGCCCTGCACTTGTCCGGGTTTGCCTCGATTCCTCTCTGTGTGATCATAAAACCCAAGAATTTACCAGCTTCTACTACGAAGATACATTTTGTGGGATTGAGTCGCATGCCATGTCGTCTTATGGTGGTGAATACTTGTGTCAGGTCGGATAATAACATCTCTTCATTTTGCGTCTTCACTAACATGTCATCTACGTAGACCTCCATGATCTTTCCGATGTGATCCAAAAAAACTTTGTTCATTAATCTTTGGTAAGTGGCTCCCGTATTTTTGAGACCGAAGGGCATAACAATGTAGCAGTAATTTGCCTTTGGGGTTAAGAAAGAGGTTTTTTCTTGGTCGGGTGGGTACATTGGGATTTGGTTATATCCCGAGTATGCGTCCATAAATGAGAGGTATTTGTTCCGAGGGTTACTTGAAACTGTAGGTCGATCTCCGTCGAGATCTTCTGTGTTGGTCAGAGCCGACGTGTCCGGCAGGTAGATAACTGCCGGAGCTGGTGTGTCCAACTTGTGGGACCAAAAGTGCTGCTAATCCTTCATCCCCGGCGGGTGGGGGATACCTGCAAAGGACTCCGATGCTTAAGTTAGCAAGGGTATTAAGCAGGTATTGAGTAGAATCAGAGTATGAGTTATACCTGGGTGCTCCAGTGTATTTATAGTTGTGAGATGTGACCTTTTGTGGATAAGATAAGTTAGTTATCTTATCTTATCTTATCTTATCTTTTGTTTAAGGTCAGCGTATCTTCCATGGAACCGCCCTTGTCTCTATCGGCTTGGGCTGCCTTTGGATCTGGGTCGTATTCCTTGATTTGGGGCCCTTCTTTAGGCTTTTCCTGTCGCTTTGGCCGACTTCTTCGTAAAGAAGTCGGTCCGCTTGACCTAAAGAGGTCGGTTGCTTTGTTAATGAACATCTTGACTCGGTCATCTCGACCCAAACTATCGGTTGCTTGATTGCTTTTTGTTTCTGATTTTGAGAAAATTCGTACTTTTAACGATTTCTACTTGTCGCGTTTTGACATTTGGGAATGCTTTTTGCTTGGTAAATTGTGATGACTTATGCTTCTGAAAATGCTTGCTTGTTTGAAGTCTTTTTCTTGTTTGAGAAATGCTGGGGTGGGAGCTGTAGATTTTTCTAGAAACCTTGCTTGATTATTGCCTCCAAAGGATGCCCCAAGGCTTTTGGTTTGAGTCTTAGGGTTTTTCCTTTTTTGTTTTGTTTCGCCTGTATCGTATTGAGTTGTTTTCTCCCTTGTCCGATATGTTTTTAGTAACCCCATCTTCTTTTCTTACTTGTAGGATTAGTTGGCCTGCAATAACATTGTAGAGATGTCTTCCAGAGTTCCTGAGGGTATGTCCGATTGGCTAGACTCCCTTGTCTTGTTGTGTGTTTCTGTTGTGGATGCCGAATTTTGCACAGAGCTGAGGAAGCGCCATAGGATTTGTGGTAACAGCGCCCGTGAGGGGGATTATGAGCTTGTTGCTCCTGAGGCCGATGAGAGAGTTTGTTTTCTGACTTCCATCGAGGGGGAGCGTCCCTTCTTTTATGCCTATGAATATTTTTTCAGTCAACTAAACGTTACCTTTCCCTTTACTGCTTTTGAGACCGATTTGTTGTGGTCTTGTAACATTGCCCCATCCCAGCTTCATCCAAATTCCTGGGATTTTATTAAAATTTTTCAGCTTCTTTGTAGAAAGTTAGATGTAACACCTTCTCAGACTCTTTTTCTTTACTTGTTTGTTTCTGCCAAGCCTGGCGGTTCTTCAAAAAAGAAAGCTTCTTGGGTTTCTTTCAGGTCCGCCCAGGGCCATAAAGTTTTTGCGATGTATGATGAGTCCTTTAAGGACTTCAAGAATTACTTCTTTAAAGTTCGAGCTATTGAGGGGGCCCGCCCCTTTTTCCTTGATGAAAATGATGAGCCTTCTTTTCCTTTGGAGTGGCAGAGGGATGTGAGAGTGTCCCGTTATACCTGGGAGATGCTTGATGATGTCGAGCGTGCTTTTGTTGTTGTTCTTGAGGATCTGTGGGGAAAACCACCCCATCTTGATACAAAAAGGTTTTTGAATGACCCGTCCTTGGTTCGGACTGTTTTGGGTACTTGTCTGTCTTATCTCTTATACTTATTTCTTAAATTTTTCTTCCCTTTGTTGTGACCATAACTCATTGCTGTGGCTATTTCTGTATTTGCAGAGATGTCTAAGAACAACGACTCCATGAAGGCCTTTAAAAGGGCAAAGAAGGCAACTGCTGCTCTGAACATCTCGGCCAAAGTGACCGGCGAGGGATCTTCTCTGGTCCCAATGAAGCCTCCTGTGCCGAGTGCTCTCGGGCCGAGGAAAGTAATTCCTACTCCTCGGTTTCATCAGGTCGATCCTCAACAGACTTCTGCCGTTGCTTCTGGTGTCCCTCCCTTGAAAAAGCAAAAAACATCCAAGCCTTTTAACCTGGATGCCCCGGACTTTAATGCTATCGAGTTTGTTGACCAGCAAATTTCCCCCTATGGTGGGCTTTCCATGGACGACGTGTCTCTTCTTCAGCATTTGGATTTTATCACCAAAAGTAGTGTGAAGATGGCTCATATGGGTGCGGCTATTTTCCGAACAATTCAGGGGATTCTGATTCATGCCACAAAATCCTTCATGGAGGAGGCCAAGTCAAAATTTGATCGTATCAAGGGTCTGAAGGAGGAGTTGGAGGTGAAATTGGCAAAGGTGGAGAAGGAGCTTGAGGGTGAGAAGGCCAATTTTATTGCCTTGGCTGCTTCTTTGAAGTTGGCCGAGGACATGGCATTGAAACATAAGGATAGCTATGTCTCGGCTTATAGGGAATTGATGCATCTCTGGGAGGATTTGGAAACTGCTCGGGTTAATTATGGTGAGCTTCAGGGTCACCTTGTGGGTAGCGTAACTGCCGCCTCTGAGAACCTGATGGAGTAGTTCCGGATTGTTGCTCCTGATGCCGACTTGACTCTCATCAGCCTGGACAATGTTGTGAGGGATGGTAAGATTGTCTCTGATGACCAGGATGATGATGAGGCTGACCCTCTCCCAGTGCCTTCTCATAAGGTGTCGACCTCCTCGGTTCCTCCCGTTACGTCTGATCCGGATTGCCAGATTCTGAACCGGGATGATGGAGCTGTAGATGCTGTACCCCTTCAGACTCGCCCTCTTTCTCCCCGTATTGATGCTGCCGAGAAGGCTCCCGATCTTAGCTGATCCTTTTTCTGAATATTTGTGTAAATAGCCCGATTTGTGGGCTTTTGAACTTTTTTTGTTGTTCTTCTTTAACTGCTGACGCTTTTAGTTGTCTGCCTGGCAACTTTTATTTTGAAAAACAAAGGTAGCTTTCTAGGGTTGATTTTGGTGGCCTCTTGAAGCTTTATCGTATTATGCCTTTATTGTGCTTTGACATGGTATCTGTTGGGATCTTGCTGCTTGGCCTCTTTAGATTGCTTTTGTACTTTATTGTTTGTAGCTTGGATCCTTTTGAGGCCGTGATTGTAGGAGGTCCGACTTGTTTCTCGGTTTCCTCGCTTTTGTATTTTTAGCGCCTCATAACCGATTTTATGTTGGTCCCCTTCTAAGTTATTTTTGTAATCCTCTTTCTTGGACCTTTGTTAGGTCTCTTTCAGGGATTACTTTTTACAACTTGTTTTGTAGGAAACCGACTTCGTTAGGTCAATCTCTTCTAAGTTGTTTTTGTAATCCTCTTTCTTGGACCTTTGTTAGGTCTCTTTCAGGGATTAATTTTACAACTTGTTTTGTAGGAGACCGACTTCGTTAGGTCGATCTCTTCTAAGTTGTTTTTGTAATCCTCTTTCTTGGACCTTTGTTAGGTCTCTTTCAGGGATTACTTTTACAACTTGTTTTGTAGGAGACCGACTTCGTTAGGTCGATCTCTTCTAAGTTGTTTTTGTAATCCTCTTTCTTGGACCTTTGTTAGGTCTCTTTCAGGGATTACGTTTTACAACTTATTTTGTAGGAGACTGATGAGCGGATAATTTGTACGCTTTTTGGCATTGTTTTTAGTATGTTTTTAGTATGTTCTAGTTAGTTTTAGTATATTTTTATTAGTTTTTAGTTAAAATTCACTTTTCTAGACTTTACTATGAGTTTTTGTGTTTTTCTGTGATTTCAGGTATTTTCTGGCTAAAATTGAGGGACTTGAGCAAAAATCTGATTCAGAGACTAAAAAGGACTGCATATGCTGTTGGATTCTGACCTCCCTACACTCAAAGTGGATTTTCTAGAGCTACAGAAGCCTAATTGACGCGCTCTCAACGGCGTTAGAAAGTAGACATCCTGGGCTTTCCCGCAATGTATAATAGTCCATACTTTGCCCGAGATTTGATGGCCCAAACTGGCGTTCCAAATCAGCTCAAAACTGCCCGGCGTTAAACGCCGGAACTGGCACAAGAATGGGAGTTAAACGCCCAAACTGGCACAAAAGCTGGCGTTTAACTCCAAGAAGAGTCTCTACACGAAAATGCTTCAATGCTCAGCCCAAGCACACACCAAGTGGGCCCGGAAGTGGATTTTTATGTCATTTACTCATCTCTGTAAACCCTAGGCTACTAGTTCTTTATAAATAAGACCTTTTACTATTGTATCTTGAATCTTTTGATCATTTTTTGATCTTAGGATCATCTTTGGACGTCTAGTTCTTAGATCATTGGGAGGCTGGCCTCACGGCCATGCCTAGACCTTGTTCTTATGTATTTTCAACGGTGGAGTTTCTACACACCATAGATTAAGGTGTGGAGCTCTGCTGTACCTCGAGTATTAATGCAATTACTATTGTTCTTCTATTCAATTCAGCTTGTTCTTGTTCTAAGATATCACTTGTTCTTCAACTTGATGAATGTGATGATCCGTGACACTCATCATCATTCTCACCTATGAACGTGTGCCTGACAACCACCTCCGTTCTACCTTAGATTGAGTGGATATCTCTTGGATCCCTTAATCGGAATCTTCGTGGTATAAGCTAGAATTGATGGCGGCATTCAAGAGAATCCGGAAGGTCTAAACCTTGTCTGTGGTATTCTGAGTAGGATTCAATGATTGAATGACTGTGACGAGCTTCAAACTCGCGATTGTGGGGCGTTAGTGACAGACGCAAAAGAATCACTGGATTCTATTCCGACATGATCGAGAACCGACAGCTGAATAGCCGTGCCGTGACAGGGTGCATTGAACATTTTCACTGAGAGGATGGGAGGTAGCCACTGACAACGGTGAAACCCTACATACAGCTTGCCATGGAAAGGAGTAAGAAGGATTGGATGAAGACAGTAGGAAAGCAAAGAGACGGAAGGGACAAAGCATCTTCATACGCTTATCTGAAATTCCCATCAATGAATTATATAAGTATCTCTATCTTTATCTTTATGTTTTATTCATACATCATCCATAACCATTTGAGTTTGCCTGACTAAGATTTACAAGGTGACCATAGCTTGCTTCATACCAACAATCTCTGTGGGATCGACACTTACTCGCGTAAGGTTTATTACTTGGACGACCCAGTACACTTGCTGGTTAGTTGTGCGAAGTTGTGATAAAGAGTTGAGATTGCAATTGTGCGTACCATGTTGATGGCGCCATTGATGATCACAATTTCGTCCACCAAGTTTTTGGCGCCGTTGCAGGGGATTGTTCGAGTATGGACAACTGACGGTTCATCTTGTTGCTTAGATTAGGTATTTTTCTTCAGAGTTCTTAAGAATGAATTCTAGTGTTTCAAGGTGATGTTCTTATCATCACCAAAGCTGATTGATTTTCATCAATTTAGCTCTTGAATGCAATGTCCTGCTGAAGCTTGTTCAGCCATGTCTAATTTCTTTAGACTGAAGCTTTAGACTAACATTGCATGATTCCTGGAATTCTCATTAAGAATTTTGATATCTTTATTTCCTCTTCACTTAATTTTCGAAAAATAAAAAAAATTACAAAATCATAAAAAAAACCAAAAATATTTTTATGTTTCTTGTTTGAGTCTAGTGTCTCATTTTAAGTTTGGTGTCAATTGCATATTTCTGTTCTTCTTGCATTTTTCATGTGTCTTAAGGATCTTCAAGTTATTCTTGATGATTTCATTGCTCTGATTTTTAAATTCTCTTGACTTGAGTGTTTATGTGTCTCATATGCATTCTCATTTTGTCAGTGTCAGTAGTATACAAACTGCTAAGTTTGGTGTCTTGCATGCATTGTTATTTGATTTTAGTTGCATTTTGATTATTCCTCATTATTAAAAATCCAAAAATATTTTTAATTTGTGTCTTTTCAAGTCAATAATGCAGAGAATTGAAGATTCAGAACATACAGCAGAGGAATTACACAAAAAAAGCTGGGCGTTCAAAACGCCCAGTAAGGAAGGCAAACTGGCGTTTAAACGCCAGCCAGGGTGCCTGGCTGGGCGTTTAACGCCCAAAAGGGTAGTGGTTTGGGCGTTAAACGCCAGAATGTGCACCATTCTGGGCGTTTAACGCCAGGATGGCACAAGAGGGAAGATTTTGTTTTCAAATCAAATTTTTTTAAGTTTTCAAAATCTTTTCAAAATCAAATCTTTTTCAAATCAAATCTTTTCAATCAAATCTTTTTCAAAATCAATTTCTTTCTATTTTCAAAAATACTTGCTATCAATTAATGATTTGATTCAACATTTCAAGTATGTTGCCTTTTCTGTTGAGAAAGGTTTAATGTTTGAATCATATCTTTTCTTGTTAGCCAAGTCATTAATTTTCAAAATCAAATCTTTTTAAAATGTTTTTCAAATCATATCTTCTCAATCACATTTTTTTTTAAAAATCAATCATATCTTTTTAATCACATCTTTTTCAAAATAGTTTTCAATCATATCTTTTTTATTTTCTAATTTCAAAATCTTTTTCAAAAATCACTTGATTTCTTTTCTATTCTTGATTTTCAAAAATCAATTAAAGTTTTTCAAAATGTTTTTCAAATCTTTTTAATGTTTTCGAAAATTTCTTCCCCTCTTCTCACATCCTTCTATTTATGGACTAACACTCATCCTTAATGCATAATTCGAACTCCATCTTTTCTTGATAAGTTCGAATTTTCTACCTCTTCCTTCCATTTTTCTTTTCCTCTGACGCCTCAAGGAATCTCTATACTGTGACATAAAGGATTCCATATTTTCTTGTTCTCTTCTCTTTCATATGAGCAGGAGCAAAGCCAAAAGCATTCTTGTTGAGGCTGATCCTGAACCTGAAAGGACCTTGAAGCGAAAGCTAAGAGAAGCTAAGGCACAATTCTCTGTAGAGGACCTAACAGAAATCTTCAAAGAAGAAGAATCCATGGCAGTCGAAAACAACAACAATGCCAACAATGCAAGGAAGGTGCTGGGTGACTTTACTGCACCTACTCCCGACTTCTATGGGAGAAGCATCTCTATCCCTGCCATTGGAGCAAACAACTTTGAGCTTAAGCCTCAATTGGTTTCTCTAATGCAACAGAATTGCAAGTTTCATGGACTTCCATTGGAAGATCTCATCAGTTTTTAGCTGAATTCTTGCAAATCTGTGACACTGTCAAGACTAATGGGGTTGACCCTGAGGTCTACAGACTTATGCTATTCCCTTTTGCTGTAGGAGACAGAGCTAGAATATGGTTGGACTCACAACCTAAAGAAAGCCTGAACTCTTGGGAAAAGCTAGTCAATGCCTTCTTGGCAAAGTTCTTTCCACCTCAAAAATTGAGTAAGCTTAGAGTGGAAGTCCAAACCTTCAGACAGAAGGAAGGAGAATCCCTCTATGAAGCTTGGGAAAGATACAAACAATTAATCAGAAAGTTACCTTCTGACATGCTTTCTGAATGGAGCATCATAGGTATTTTCTATGATGGTCTGTCTGAACTGTCCAAGATGTCTTTGGATAGCTCTGCTGGAGGATCTCTTCATCTGAAGAAGACGCCTACAGAAGCTCAAGAACTAATTGAAATGGTTGCAAATAACCAATTCATGTACACTTCTGAAAGGAATCCTGTGAACAATGGGGCTAATCAGAAGAAAGGAGTTCTTGAGATGGATACTCTGAATGCCATATTGGCTCAGAACAAAATATTGACCCAGCAAGTCAATATGATTTCTCAAAGTCTGTCTGGAATGCAAAATACGCCAAGCAGTACTAAGGAAGCTTCATCTGAAGAAGAAGCTTATGATCCTGAGAACCCTTCAATGGAAGAGGTGAATTACATGGGAGAACCCTATGGAAACACCTATAATTCTTCATGGAGAAATCATCCAAATTTCTCATGGAAGGATCAACAGAGACCTCAACAAGGTTTCAACAACAATAATGGTGGAAGAAACAGGTTTAGCAATGGCAAGCATTTTCCATCATCTTCTCAGCAACAAACAGAGAGTTCTAAGCAGAACAACTCTGACTTAGCAACCATGATCTCTGATCTAATCAAAACCACTCAAAGTTTCATGACTAAAACAAGGTCCTCCATTAGAAACTTGGAGGCACAAGTGGGTCAGCTGAGCAAGAAAATTACTGAACTCCCTCCTAGTACTCTTCCAAGCAACACAGAAGAAAATCCAAAAGGAGAGTGCAAGGCCATCTACATGGCCGAATTTGGAGAGGAGGGAGAGGCAGTGAACGCCACTGAGGAAGACCTCAATGGACGTCCACTGGCCTCAAATGAGTTCCCTAATGAGGAACCATGGGAATCTGAGGCTCCCACTGAGACCATAGAGATTCCATTGGATTTACTTCTGCCATTCATGAGCTCTGATGAGTATTCTTCCTCTGAAGAGGATGTGTATGTCACTGAAGAGCAAGTTGCTAAATACCTTGGAGCAATCATGAAGCTAAATGACAAGTTGTTTGGTAATGAGACTTGGGAGGATGAACCCCCTTTGCTCACCAAAGAATTGGATGACTTGTCTAGGCAGAAACTGCCTCAAAAGAGACAGGATCCTGGGAAGTTTTCAATACCTTGTACCATAGGCACCATGACCTTCAAGAAGGCCTTGTGTGACCTAGGGTCAAGTGTAAACCTCATGCCTCTCTCTATAATGGAGAAGCTAGGGATCTTTGAGGTGCAAGCTGTAAAAATCTCACTAGAGATGACAGACAATTCAAGAAAACAAGCTTATGGACTTGTAGAGGATGTTCTGGTAAAAGTTGAAGATCATTACATCCCTGCTGATTTCATAGTCCTAGAGACTGGGAAGTGCATGGATGAATCCATCATCCTTGGCAGACCCTTCCTAGCCACAGCAAAGGCTGTGATTGATGTTGATAGAGGAGAATTGATCATTCAAGTGAATGAAGAATCCTTTGTGTTTAAGACTCAAGGATATCCCTCTGTCACCATGGAGAGGAAGCATGAAAAGCTTCTCTCAAAACAGAGTCAAACAGAGCCCCCACAGTCAAACTCTAAGTTTGGTGTTGGGAGGCCACAACCAAATTCTAAGTTTGGTGTTGAACCCCCACATTCAAACTCTAAGTTTGGTGTTGGGAGGTTCCAACATTGCTCTGAGCATCTTTGAGGCTCTATGAGAGCCCACTGTCAAGCTACTGACATTAAAGAAGCGCTTGTTGGAAGGCAACCCAATGTTATATTTTATCTATTTTCTTTTGTTATTTTATGTTTTCTGTAGGTTGATGATCATGAGAAGTCACAAAATCAATTGAAAAAGCAAAAACAGAAAGAAAAATAGAAAGAAAAATAGCACACCCTGGAGGAGAGCTTGCTGGCGTTTAAACGCCAGTAAGGCTAGCAGATGGGCGTTTAACGCCCAGTCTGGCACCATTCTGGGCGTTTAACGCCAGAAAGGGGCACCAGACTGGCGTTAAACGCCAGAAAAGGGCAAGAAGTTGGTGTTAAATGCCAGAAATGGGCACCAGCCCGGCGTTTAACGCCAGAATTGGCACAGGGAGCAATTTTGCTCGCCACTTGGTGCAGGGATGACTTTTTCTTGACACCTCAGGATCTGTGGACCCCACAGGATCCCCACCTACCCCACCTCAACACCTCTTCCCCAAAAACCCTTCACCTATCAAATCCCATCTTTCTCTTCACCACTCACATCCATCCTTCATAAAACCCCACCTACCTTACCATTCAAATTCAAACCACTTTCCTCCCAAACCCACCCATACATGACCGAACCCTACCCCTCTCCCCACCCTTATATAAACCCATCTTCACTCCTTCATTTTCACACAACCTAAACACCCCTTCTCCCCCTTTGGCCGAACCACAAAGCCATTTCCATCTCCTTCATTTCTTCTTCTTCTACTCTCTTCTTTCTTCTTTTGCTCGAGGACGAGCAAACCTTTTAAGTTTGGTGTGGTAAAAGCATTGCTTTTTATTTTTCCATAACCATTTATGGCATCCAAGGCCGGAGAAACCTCTAGAAAGAGGAAAGGGAAGGCAAAAGCTTCCACCTCCGAGTCATGGGAGATGGAGAGATTCATCTCAAGGGTGCATCAAGACCACTTCTATGAAGTTGTGGCCTCGAAGAAGGTGATCCCCGAGGTCCCTTTCAAACTCAAAAAGAGTGAATATCCGGAGATCCGACATGAGATCCGAAGAAGAGGTTGGGAAGTTCTTACCAACCCCATTCAACAAGTTGGAATCTTAATGGTTCAAGAGTTCTATGCCAATGCATGGATCACCAAGAACCATGATCAAAGTGTGAACCCGGACCCAAAGAATTGGCTTACAATGGTTTGGGGGAAATACTTGGATTTTAGTCCGAAAAATGTAAGGTTGGCATTCAACTTGCCCATGATGCAAGGAAATGAACATCCTTACACTAGAAGGGTCAACTTTGATCAAAGGTTAGACCAAGTCCTCACAGTCATTTGTGAAGAGGGCGCCCAATGGAAGAGAGATTCAAGAGGGAAGCCGGTTCAACTGAGAAGGCATGACCTCAAGCATGTGGCTAGGGGATGGTTGGAGTTTATCCAACGCTCAATCATTCCCACTAGAAACCGGTCCGAAGTTACTATAGATCGGGCTATCATGATTCATAGCATCATGATTGGAGAAGAAATAGAAGTTCATGAGGTTATATCCCAAGAACTTTATAAGGTGGCAGACAAGTCCTCTACCTTGGCAAGGTTAGCCTTTCCTCATCTCATCTGTCACCTCTGTTATTTAGTTGGAGTTGACATAGAGGGAGACATCCCCATTAATGAGGACAAGCCCATCACTAAGAAGAGGATGGAGCAAACAAGAGATCCCTCTCATCATCAAATCCCTGAGATGCCTCAAGGGATGCACTTTCCTCCACAAAACTATTGGGAGCAACTGAACACCTCCCTAGGAGAATTGAGTTCCAACATGGGACAACTAAGGGTGGAGCACCAAGAACATTCCATCCTCCTCCATGAAATTAGAGAAGATCAAAGAATCATGAGAGAGGAGCAACAAAGGCAAGGAAGAGACATTGAGGAGCTCAAGCACTCCATAAGATCTTCAAGAGGAAGAACAAGCCGCCATCACTGAGGTGGACCCGTTCTTTAATCTCCTTGTTCCTTATTTTCCTGTTTTTCGAAAATTATGCTTATGTTTATCTATGTTTGTGTCTTGTGATCATTAGTGTCTTAGTGTCTATGCCTTAAAGTTATGAATGTCCTATGAATCCATCACCTTTCTTAAATGAAAAATGTTCTTAATTGAAAAAGAGAAGAATTGCATGAATTTTAAATTTTATAACAGATTAATTATCTTGATGTGGTGGCAATACTTTAGCTTTCTGAATGTATGCTTAAACAGTGCATATGTCTTTTGAATTTGTTGTTCATGAATGTTGGCTCTTGAAAGAATGATGAAAAAGGAGACATGTTACTGAGGATCTGAAAAATCATAAAAATGATTCTTGAAGCAAGAAAAAGCAGTGAATACAAAAAAAAAATTCGAAAAAAAAAAGAAAGAGAAAGAAAGAAAAAAAAAAGAAAAGAAAGAAAAAGAAAGAAATAAAGTTGTGATCCAAGGCAAAAAGAGTGTGCTTAAGAACCCTGGACATCTCTAATTGGGGACTCTAGCAAAGCTGAGTCACAATCTAAAAAGGTTCACCCAATTATGTGTCTGTGGCATGTATGTATTCGGTGATAATACTGGAAGACAGAGTGCTTTGGGCCACGGCCAAGACTCAATAAGTAGCTGTGTTCAAGAATCATCATACTCAACTAGGAGAATCAATAACACTATCTGGATTCTGAGTTCCTAAAGAAGCCAATCATTCTGAATTTCAAAGGATAGAGTGAGATGCCAAAACTGTTCAGAGGCAAAAAGCTAAAAGCCCCGCTCATCTAATTAATGCTGATCTTCATAGATGTTTTTGGAATTCATTGTATATTCACTTCTTTTTATCTTATTTGATTTTCAGTTGCTTGGGGACAAGCAACAATTTAAGTTTGGTGTTGTGATGAGCGGATAATTTGTACGCCTTTTGGCATTGTTTTTAGTATGTTTTTAGTATGTTCTAGTTAGTTTTTAGTATATTTTTATTAGTTTTTAGTTAAAATTCACTTTTCTGGACTTTACTATGAGTTTGTGTGTTTTTCTGTGATTTCAGGTATTTTCTGGCTGAAATTGAGGGACTTGAGCAAAAATCTGATTCAGAGACTAAAAAGGACTGCAGATGCTGTTGGATTCTAACCTCCCTGCACTCAAAGTGGATTTTCTGAAGCTACAGAAGCCCAATTGGCGCGCTCTCAACGGCGTTTGAAAGTAGACATCCTGAGCTTTCCAGCAATGTATAATAGTCCATACTTTGCCCGAGATTTGATGGCCCAAACTGGCGTTCCAAATCAGCTCAAAACTGTCCGGCGTTAAACGCCGGAACTGGCACAAGAATGGGAGTTAAACGCCCAAACTGGCACAAAAGCTGGCGTTTAACTCCAAGAAGAGTCTCTACACAAAAATGCTTCAATGCTCAGCCCAAGCACACACCAAGTGGACCCGGAAGTGGATTTTTATGTCATTTACTCATCTCTGTAAACCCTAGGCTACTAGTTCTTTATAAATAAGACCTTTTACTATTGTATCTTGAATCTTTTGATCATTTTTCGATCTTAGGATCATCTTTAGACGTCTAGTTCTTAGATCATTGGGAGGCTGGCCTCACGGTCATGCCTAGACCTTGTTCTTATGTATTTTCAACGGTGGAGTTTCTACACACCATAGATTAAGGTGTGGAGCTCTACTGTACCTCGAATATTAATGCAATTACTATTGTTCTTCTATTCAATTCAGCTTGTTCTTGTTCTAAGATATCACTTGTTCTTCAACTTGATGAATGTGATGATCCGTGACACTCATCATCATTCTCACCTATGAACGTGTGCCTGACAACCACCTCCATTCTACCTTAGATTGAGTGGATATCTCTTGGATCCCTTAATCGGAATCTTCGTGGTATAAGCTAGAATTGATGGCGGCATTCAAGAGAATCCGGAAGGTCTAAACCTTGTCTGTGGTATTCTGAGTAGGATTCAATGATTGAATGACTGTGACGAGCTTCAAACTCGCGATTGTGGGGCGTTAGTGACAGACGCAAAAGAATCACTGGATTCTATTCCGACATGATCGAGAATCGACAGCTGAATAGCCGTGCCGTGACAGGGTGCATTGAACATTTTCACTGAGAGGATGGGAGGTAGCCACTGACAACAGTGAAACCCTATATACAGCTTGCCATGGAAAGGAGTAAAAAGGATTGGATGAGGACAGTAGGAAAGCAGAGAGACAGAAGGGACAAAGCATCTTCATACGCTTATTTGAAATTCCCACCAATGAATTACATAAGTATCTCTATCTTTATCTTTATGTTTTATTCATACATCATCCATAACCATTTGAGTTTGCCTGACTAAGATTTACAAGGTGACCATAGCTTGCTTCATACCAACAATCTCTGTGGGATCGACCCTTACTCGCGTAAGGTTTATTACTTGGACGACCCAGTACACTTGCTGGTTAGTTGTGCGAAGTTGTGATAAAGAGTTGAGATTGTAATTGTGCGTACCATGTTGATGGCGCCATTGATGATCACAATTTTGTCCACCAGAGACCGACTTCGTTAGGTCGATCTCTTCTAAGTTGTTTTTGTAATCCTCTTTCTTGGACCTTTGTTAGGTCTCTTTCAGGGATTACTTTTTACAACTTGTTTTGTAGGAGACCGACTTCGTTAAATCGATCTCTTCTAAGTTGTTTTTGTAATCCTCTTTCTTGGACCTTTGTTAGGTCTCTTTCTGGGATTACGTTTTACAACTTGTTTTGTAGGAGACCGACTTCGTTAGGTCGATCTCTTCTAAGTTATAGCAATTCCTCTTTAATAGGGTTGGCCAGACCTCTTTCTAGGGATTTGCTGATAACTTGGGTTGACTTGGTCCGATTTTTTAGTATCGGCCAGTCTTTGTACGTTATTATATAGCAATCCATAAGACCTCGTCAGGTTCTTTTTTGGGATCACTTTCGATAACTTCTTGCATTATTCTGTGTTCATCTTTGCCGATTTGTAGATGGTGGTTTCTATCCCGGTTTGATCGATTTTTAGGTGAATCGCGTTTTCACCTTTGTCGGTTGATCATTCCTATCGAGATCGTATAGTGAATCTGTTCTTCACTTTCTGTCGATCTGTTGCTTTATAATCGGACGATGAATGCTTCAGATTAATGCGTCTTAAGAACTTGTAGAATATCTGAAATGTATTTTATTTAAAGAAAGTGCAAATATATATACAGGCAGGAGTTTTTCATACCCTTAAGTCGGATTGAATCTCAATCTTGATGCCTCATTAAAAAACCTTTCAGGAAAAAGAGTGCATCTTGTGATGAGACCTTTATCTAACTATAGTACCTTCTTAGGTTACAGGCGTGCCATGATCTGGGGAGTTCTCGTCCTTCGAGTTCGGACAGTCTGTAGTAGCCCTTCCCAAGTACTTCTGTGACTCGGTAGGGTCCTTTCCAGTTAGCTGCCAGCTTTCCTTCTCCGGGTCGAGTTGCTCTGATATCATTTCGGATTAAGATGAGATCATTCTCAGTGAAACCTCTTGGAACTACCTTTTGATTATACCTGGAAGCCATTCGCCGCTTTAGTGCTTCGTCTCTGATCCGTGCTTTTTCTCGGATTTCTGGAAGTAGGTCGAGCTCTTCTCTTTGGAGCTGAGAATTGGTTTGTTCATTGTAGTGGACTACTCGGGGGGATCCTTCCTCGACCTCTATTGGAATCATTGCCTCTACTCCATATGCTAGTCGGAATGGTGATTCATTCGTAGTAGAATGAGGGGTTGTTTGATACGCCCATAGGACTTGTGGAAGTTCCTCGGCCCAAGCCCCTTTTGCTTCTTGCAGTCTTCGTTTCAGTCCGGCCAATATGACTTTGTTGGCCGCTTCGGCTTGTCCGTTGGCTTGGGGATGTTTGACGGAGGTGAACTGGTGTTTTATATTCAGGTCGGCCACTAGTTTTCTGAAGCCTGCATCTGTAAATTGGGTACCGTTGTCTGTGGTGATGGAGTATGGTACCCCGAACCTCGTAATAATGTTCCTATATAGGAATTTCTGGCTTCTTTGGGCAGTGGCGTTGGCTAGGGGTTCTGCCTCGATCCATTTTGTGAAGTAGTCTACCCCTACTATGAGGAATTTGACTTGTCCCGATCCCTGGGGGAAAGGTCCGAGAAGATCGAGTCCCTACTTTGCAAATGGCCAGGGTGAGGTTACACTGATGAGCTTTTCCGGCGGGGCGATGTGAAAGTTGGCATGCTTCTGACATGGTGGACATGTCTTTACAAATTTGGTAGCTTCCTTTTGTAGAGTTGGCCAATAGAATCCCGCCCTGAGTACCTTCTTGGTGAGATCTTGTGCTTCGAGATGATTGCCACCAATGCCGCTGTGTACTTCCTCCAAGACTTCCTTTGTATTGGAAGTCGGTATGCATTTTAACAATGGTGTCGAGATTCCTCTTTTGTATAGGATGTTGTTTATGATAGTGTAGTACTGTGCCTCCCTTTTTAACCTATTTGCCTCCTTTTCATCTGTGGGGAGCACTTCTATTTTGAGGTAGTTAATTATGGGGGTCATCCATCCTTGATCCCGATCTGTTATGGCTAGGATTTTTTCTTCTTTCGATATTGATGGGTTCTGCAGTATTTCCTGGATGAGGCTTCTATTGTTGCCCCCTGGTTTGGTGCTGGCTAGTTTTGAGAGTGCGTCTGCTTGGGTATTTTGCTCGCGGGGTATGTGGCAGATCCTATATTCTCCGAGTTGTCCGAGCTGTTCTTTGGTTTTATCCAAATATTTTTTCATGGTAGGATCTTTGGCTTGGTAGCTTTCCGTTATTTGTGAGGTAACGACTTGTGAGTCACTGTAGATGTTGAGTTTCTGAGCTCCAACTTCCCTAGCCAGCTTCAAACCAGCTAATAACGCTTCATATTCCGCCTGGTTGTTTGAGGCCGGAAATCCGAATTTCAGGGAAAGCTCAAGTTGGGTTCCTTGGTTGCTTTCGATTATCACACCTGCACTGCTTCCAGCTTTATTCGAGGAACCGTCCACGTATATGTTCCACTCTATGGGGATTTCCGTGGTGTCCGTGAATTCTGCAATGAAGTTGGATAGGTATTGTGATTTGATGGCTGTCCGCGCCTCGTATTGGAGGTCGAACTCGGATAACTCAACTGCCCACTGTAGGATTCTTCCTGCTAGATCTGTTTTCTGCAGTATCCCTTTTATGGGATGGTTGGTCCGAACTTTGATGGTGTGCGCTTGGAAGTATGGGCGAAGTCGTCGGGATGTGAGTATCAGAGCGTAGGTGAATTTCTCTATTTTCTGGTAGTTCAGCTCTGACCCCTGTAGTGCTTTACTAATGAAGTAGACGGGTTGTTGTCCCCCTTCGTATTCTCTGATTAGTGCTGAGGCTATTGCCCGACTTCCTACTGCGAGGTACAGTATGAGTGGTTCTCCCTCTCGTGGTCGAGATAGGATGGGGGGCTGTCCCAAGAATTCTTTAAAGTCTCGGAAGGCTTATTCACATTCCGTTGTCCACTCGAAGTTCTTTCCCTTCCTTAAGGTAGCGTAGAAGGGGAGGGATCTTATTGCTGACCCTGCTAGGAATCTGGACAAGGCCGCTAATCTCCCATTGAGTTGTTGTACCTCTTTGAGGTAAGTTGGGCTTTTCATGTTGAGTATGGCCTGGCATTTATCTGGATTTGCCTCGATTCCTCTTTGTGTGAGTATAAAGCCCAAAAATTTACCTGCTTCCACTGCGAAGGTGCATTTAGCCGGATTGAGTCGCATGTCGTGCTTCCGTATGGTGTCGAACACTTGAACCAAGTCAGTTAATAATGTTTCCTCACTTTGTGTCTTTATCAACATGTCATCCACATAGACCTCCATGATTTTTCCGATGTGTTTTGAGAAGACTTTATTCATTAGACTTTGATAAGTGGCTCCCGCGTTCTTAAGGCCGAAAGGCATTACGATATAGCAATAATTTGCTTTTGGTGTGAGAAACGAGATTTTTTCTTGATCCGGTGGATACATTGGAATCTGGTTGTAGCCTGAGTATGCATCCATGAATGAGAGATACTTATATCCTGATGAGGCATCTACTAGAGCATCAATGCTTGGGAGTGGATAAGGGTCTTTTGGGCAGGCTTTGTTGAGGGCGGTGTAGTCGGTGCACATTCGTCACTTCCCATTTGACTTTTTCACCAAGACGACGTTTGCTAACCATAGTGGGTATTTAACTTCTCTAATGAACCCTACCTCTAGTAGTGCTTGTACTTGTTCTTCTACAGCTTGAGACCGTTCTGGCCCGAGTTTTCTTCATCTTTGTTGTACCGGCCGGGATCCCAGGTAGACTGCCAGCTTGTGGCTCATTAGTTCGGGATCTATGCCTGGCATGTCGGCAGCTTTCCATGCGAAGAGATCAACATTATCTCATAGAAACTGTATTAGTGATTCTTTTATGTCTCCTTTTAGGATCATGCCAATATTAGTTGTTTTGTCCGAGGTATCTCCGATCTGGACTCTTTCTATTTCTCCTTCGGGTCGTGGGCGGAGTTCTTCTCGTCTCTGATCTCCACCGAGTTCGATTGTGTGGAACTCTCCTCCTTCGCCTCGGAGGTTTAGACTTTCGTTATAACAGCGACGCACCATCTTTTGATCTGCTTTTATTGTAGCTATCCCTTTTGTAGTTGGGAATTTCATACATAGATGTGGAGTTGAAACTATTGCTCCGAGTTGATTTAATATTGTCCGACCTATTAAGGCATTGTAGGCTGAGCTTACATCGACCACGATGTCGTCTATCTTAAGTGTTCTGGATTGGTTCCCCTTTCCAAAGGTTGTGTGTAACGATACGTATCCTAGTGGTTGTACTGGGGTATCCCCAAGTCCAAACAGGCTGTTCGGGTATGCTCTTAGCTCTTCTTCCTCTAAGCCGAGCTTGTCGAAGGCAGTTTTGAATAGAATGTCAGCGGAGCTTCCTTGGTCAATTAATGTACGGTGGATGTTGGCGTTTGCCAATATGATTGTGATGACCATGGGGTCGTCGTGTCCCGGGATGATTCCGGATGCATCTTCTTTGGTAAATGTGATTGCTGGGATATCTAGTGCCTCCTTCTTTCCTTCGACATGGTATACTTCTTTGAGGTGTCGCTTGCGAGATGATTTAGAGATTCCTCCTCCAGCAAATCTGTCGTGTATTACGTGAACGTGTCTCTCTGGTGTGCGGGGTGATCGTTCATATCGTCCGGCATCTTCATCCCTTCTTCTTCTTTTTGGTTCTTCGTCCCGATTGGCCAGGAACCGATCTAATCTTCCTTCCCTAACTAATTTCTCTATGACATTTTTCAAGTCAAAGCATTCATTGGTGGAATGTCCTCGGACTCGATGATACTCACAGTATTCGCTCCGATTTCCTCCTCCCCTTTTGCCTTTTAGTGGCCGAGCTGGGGGCATTTTTTCCGTATGGCAGACTGCTTTGTAAATATTTACCAAGGATACCCTAAGAGGGGTGTAGTTATGATATTTTTTAATTTTCTCTCCGGAGCGATCTTCTTTTTTCTTGGCTTCTTTATCTTTATCTCGGTAGGCAGAACCGAACCTCGAGGTTTCCCCAAGTCGAGAATTCTCCTCCACGTTGATGTACTTTTGCGCCCGTTCTTGTACTTCGTCTAGGGATGTCGGGTACCTCTTTGATATAGATTGGCTAAATGGTCCTTCTCGTAGGCCATTTATGAGGCCCATGATGGCAGCTTCTGTTGGTAGACTTTGTATGTCCATGCATGTTTTGTTGAATCTTTCCATGTAGTTATGAAGACTCTCCCGATCTCCTTGCTTGATCCCTAGTAGGCTGGGTGCATGTTTGGCTTTGTCCTTTTGTATGGAAAATCGGGCCAGGAATTTTTTGGCCAGGTCGTCGAAACTTGAGATGGATTTCGGAGGTAGGTTGTTGAACCATCTAATGGCTGTCTTGGTAAGAGTTGTTGGAAAGGCTTTGCAGCGAACTGCATCTGAGGCATTAGTGAGGTACATTCTACTTCTGAAGTTGCTGAGATGGTGGTTGGGATCCGAGGTGCCGTCATATAGAGTCATATCCGGAAGTTTGAAATCTTTTGAGATTTTGGTCTTCATAATTTCCCTGGTGAATGGATCTTGATCTTTCTGAGAGCTATCCTCTATGGAGGGTCGAGTAGCTTTAGTTTTGAGATCAGCTTCGAGTTTCATAAGCTTATCTTCTAATTCTCGGCGCCGCCTTATCTCTCGATGTAAATCTTCTTCTTTTTCGCGTTGATGTTGGGCTTCTTTCTCAAATTGCTTTAATCGATTTTGAAGTGCTTCTATCGCCCCTGGATTTGATGAATTTTTGTCTCCATTGGATTCCAGAGTATTTTTAAGTATAGTATCCGTGTTCTTATGCGGTGTTCTATCTTCCAAACCTGAGTCATGGTTGTCCGCCATGGTGTTGGGATGACTTCCAGGTTCTCCGGCAACGGCGCCAATATTCCGAGGGTTACCTGAAACTGTAGGTCGATCTTTGTTGAGATCTTCTGTGTTGGTCAGAGCCGACGTGTCCGGCAGGTAGATAACCGTCGGAGCTGGTGTGTCCGACTTGTGGGACCGAAAGTGTTGCTGATCCTTCGTCCCCGGCGGGTAGGGGGTACCTGCAAGGGACTCCGATGCTTAAGTTAGCAAGGGTATTAAGCAGGTATTGAGTAGAATCAGAGTATGAGTTATACCTGGGTGCTCCAGTGTATTTATAGTTGTGAGATGTGACCTTCTGTGGATAAGATAAGTTAGTTATCTTATCTTATCTTATCTTTTGTTTGAGGTAAGCTTATCTTCCATGGAACCGCCCTTGTCTCTATCGGCTTGGGTTGCCTTTGGATCTGGGTCGTATTCCTTGATTTGGGCCCTTCTTTGGGCTTTTCCTGTCGCTTTGGCCGACTTCTTCGTAAAGAAGTCGGTCCGCTTGACCTAAAGAGGTCGGTCGCTTTGTTACTGAACATCCTGACTCGGTCATCTCGACCCAGGGTATGAACAGGTGGGTACATTGGGATTTGGTTATATCCCGAGTATGCGTCCATAAAGGAGAGGTATTTGTATCCGGAGGAGGCATCTACCAGTGCGTCGATGTTTGGGAGCGGATAAGGATCTTTCGGGCAAGCTTTGTTGAGATCGGTATAGTCGGTGCACATTCTCCACTTCCCATTTGACTTTTTTACCAAAACGACATTAGCAAGCCATGGCGGGTATTTGACTTCTTTTATGAAGCCTACCTTCAGTAGAGCTTGTACCTGTTCTTCCACCGCTTGAGAGCGTTCTGGTCCTAGCTTTCTGCGCCTTTGTTGTACCGGCCGAGATCCTGGGTAGACTGCTAGCTTGTGGCACATTAGTTTGGGATCTATGACAGGCATGTCTGCGGCCTTCCACGCAAAGAGGTCGGCGTTGTCGCGTAGGAACTGTATGAGTAATTCTTTTATGTCCCCTTTTAGGAGTGTGCCGATGTTGGTTGTTTGGTCCGGGGTGTTCCCGATCTGGATTTTCTTTATTTCTCCTTCAGGTTGTGGGTGGAGCTCCTCCCGCCTCCGAACTCCACCAAGCTCGATTGTGTGGAATTCTTCTCCTCTGCCTCTGATGTTTAGACTTTTGTTGTAACAGTGGCGCGCCATCTTCTGATCTGCCTTTACTGTGGCTATTCCTTTTGCGGTTGGAAACTTCATGCATAGATGCAAAGTCGAGACTATTGCGCCGAGTTGATTTAATGTTGTCCGACCTATTAGGGCATTGTAGGCTGAGCTTACGTCAACGACGATGTAATCTATTTTGAGTGTTCTTGACTGACTTCCCTTTCCAAAGGTTGTGTAGAGCGGGATGTATCCCATTGGTTGAACCGGCTATCTCCTAACCCGAACAGGCTGTCTGGATATGCTATGAGTTCTTTTTCTTCCAAGCCGAGTTTGTTGATGGTAGTTTTGAATAAGATATCGGTAGAGCTCCCCTATTCTATCAATGTGCGGTGAAGATTTGCATTTGCCAGTATAATAGTGATGACCATGGGATCGTCATGCCCTGACGTGACGCCGGATGCGTCTTCCTTGGTAAAAGTGATCGCCGAGATGTCGGGTGTTTCCTTCTTTTCTGTGACGTGGTATACGTCTTTGAGATGTCTTTTGCGGGATGATTTGGAGATTCTTCCCCCGGCGAATCCACCATGTATCATGTGGACATGTCTTTCTGGCGTCCGGGATGATCGCCGGTTGGTCCGACATCTTCTACTCTTCTTCTTTTCCTTTGTTCATCATCACGGGTGGCCAGGTATCGATCTAGCTTTCCTTCTCGTACGAGCTTTTCTATGACGTTTTTTAAGTCAAAACACTCATTGGTGGAGTGCCCGCGGATCCGATGGTATTCACAATATTCAGCCCTGTTTCCTCCTCCTTTTTTGCCTTTGAGTGGTTGAGTTGGCGATATTTTTTCTGTGTTGCAAACCTCTCTGTAGACATCCACAAGAGACACCCGAAGAGGGGTGTAATTGTGGTATTTTTTTATTTTATCTCCATGTCGATCTTCCTTTTTTCTGGAATCTTTGTCTTTATCCCGAGGGGTGAACCCTGCTTTTGAGGTCTCTCCTAATCGGGAGTTTTCCTCCATGTTGATGTACTTTTCAGCTCGCTCCTGCACCTCGTTCAGAGATGTGGGGTACTTCTTTGATATGGATTGACTAAAAGGCCCTTCTTGCAGGCCATTAATGAGACCCATGATGGCAGCTTCTGTTGGAAGGTTTTGTATATCCATGCATATTTTGTTGAATCTCTCCATGTAGTTACGCAGGGTTTCTTCCCGCTCTCCTTGTCTGATTCCTAGTAAGCTCGGAGCATGTTTAGCTTTGTCCTTTTGGATGGAGAATCTGGCCAGGAATTTTTTAGCCATGTCGTCAAAACTTGAGATGGACCTAGGAGGGAGATTGTCGAACCATCTAATTGCTATTTTTGTTAAAGTAGTTGGAAAGGCTTTGCAACGAACTGCATCTGAGGCATCGGTGAGGTACATTCTGCTTCTAAAGTTGCTGAGATGATGGCTGGGATCTGTAGTGCCGTCGTACAAGGTCATGTCTGGGAGTTTAAAGTCCTTTGGGAATTTTGTCTTCATGATTTCTTTGGTGAATGGGTCTTGCTCCTTTCGTGCATTATCTTCGGGGATGGATCGGCTGGCTTTCGTCTTGACATCGGCTTCAAATTTTAGGAGTTTGGTTTCCAGTTCCCGGTGTCGCCTTATTTCTCTTTGTAGATCCTTCTCGGCCTCTCGTTGACGTAGAACATCTTCCTCAAGTTGTTTTAACCGATCTTGAAATGCCTCCAGGGCTCCCTCGTTTGGGGAGTTCTTATTGTTGATTTGGGGAGTATCTTTTGGCGTTGTGTTCGCATTTTTATGCGGCGTTCTTTCTTCTAGATCTGAGGTGTGATCGTTGTCATGGTCGTCTGCCATGGTAATGGGATAACTTCCAGGATCCCCGGCAACGGCGCCAATGTTCCGTGGGTTACCTGAAACTAGAGGTCAATTTCAGACGAAATCTTCTATGCTGGTCGGAGCTGCGGAGTCCGATCTGATGATGGTGGTCGGAGTCGCTGTGTCCGACTTGCTGGACTTGGTGATGATGCTGATCCTTTGTCCCCGGAGGGTGGGGGGTACCTGCAAGGGACTCCGATGCTTAAGTTAGCAAGGGTATTAAGCAGGTATTGAGTAGAATCAGAATATGAGTTATACCTGGGTGTTCCAGTGTATTTATAATGGTGTAGAATGACCTCTTTAGATGAGATAAGTTAGTTATCTTATCTTATATTTATCTTATCTTTGACTGGGGTCCTCTTATCTTCAAGGGAACCGCCTTTATCTCTACGGGCTTGGGCTGCCCTTGGATTTGGGACGTGTTCCTCTATTTGGGCCCTTTGTTTGGACTTTCCTGGTGACTTGGCCGAGCTCTATGGAAAGAGGTCGGGTTGCCCTGACCTGAAGAGGTCGATCGCTTTATCTGTCAAACATCCCGGGTCGGACAGCTCAACCCAGGGTATGAACAACTGGTGTCGGTGATTTTGCATATTATGGTTGATAGGGGTCTGCTTCTAGTTGCACTTCAGGAACAGGTGTAGAGTGATTCCCGATAGAGTGGTTTCATCACTCTGCATATGGTTTTTGACTCAGCTCATCTCAGTCTACTAAATACCCCGGTGGATGAGGTTGTTGAGTAGTATAACCTTGGTGCATCTGCTCCGGTAAAGGCAGGTGGGTTGGCTATCCCAAATGTCGGTGAGTTAGTTTAGGGTCATCCGGATAACCTATGGACAGAAAGAAATCCACCTGATAGGTTTACTCCATCGCGTTTTGGTCAGGGCATGATGGGCAAGGGAGTTGGTTAGATGAGTCGAAAGAATTAAGCAGGGATTTTGTAATTAGGTTTAGTTTTTAATTAATGTTTTTTAGGTTTAGTAATTAAATTTAGTTTTTAATTAATGTTTTGTAAGTTTACCTTATTGAACTTTAATTAAGTTTAGTTTTTAATTAAGTTTACCTTTTGTAAGACCACTTTATGAAATCGGAAATTATCATCTCAGAAACTGTCAACTGTAAAACTCACAGAAGTTAACATGCAACTTAATAATACAAACACGACGATGCACACAGACATTAACAGATAAAACTACCTTAAAAATACAAACACATCGAACCTAAAAAACTGATAAAATTAACCCTAAACATACAACACAAAAACCAACAAAAATCTATGGTCTAGCATCATGACCAACTCCACTTGGTCTAGCACGCTGAAGACATCGACTCCGACTATAACCCTGTCTAGCACAGAGACGGCATATCTGATGACCACGCATTTCTCGTGAATCCATCTCATTGAGGTATCAGGTCAATTTGGGGCGACCTTTCGGCGTTCACCGCAAGGCGGGGTTAGCAACCAATGTCGGTCCCTGACAGGCCATGTCTCTGGATTGCCTAATGGTACAAACTCAAATCTATAGACCTTACGAACTTCTGTCATCTTGTATACATCATTCACATACAGCTGCCAGTCGAGTCATTGGTTTGCACAGCAAGTAATAATATGTCGACATGGTAGTTGTTCCACCTGAAAGTGCTTACAATTACACGTCCACCGCGCAAGATCAACTACCACCTTTCTATTAGGCATTTTACGCACCTCAAACACCTCGTTTTATCTATCAAACTGGTGCACAACTATATTTCCAGCATGTTGCACATTTGCTTCTATCCGCTGTTGTGCGAAAATAGAGAAAGTAAATCCAGCCCGCTTGCAATCGTGAGCCTCGGTACTCTTTCCCGTAAATAGCTCGTTTAACCGATAATATGTTACTCGGACGAGCGCCAACACAGGGAGGTTTCGGGCACCCTTCAGCACTGAATTAATACACTCGACAAAGTTTGTCATCATGTGGCCCCATCAATGTCTCTCGTCAAATGCCAATACCCACTGTCTAAGTCCAATAACATCGCACCACCAGGCATATGTCACGCCTCGCTCTTGCAACCTCTGATAGTTGATGTTGTACTCATCTACCGTCGTTGAATACCCAATGTTGACCACAAGTTTTTGCAAGTATGAAACTTTGAATGCCCTTAAGAAGTTGC
The DNA here is from genome assembly GCF_003086295.3 of Arachis hypogaea. Taxonomy (NCBI): domain Eukaryota; kingdom Viridiplantae; phylum Streptophyta; class Magnoliopsida; order Fabales; family Fabaceae; genus Arachis; species Arachis hypogaea. The sequence goes on along the minus strand of NC_092045.1, from coordinate 104,008,162 downwards.
TACCGATGTTTCTAATACAAAACATCTATCATGCTCTTAGAGGTCATCTCCGGAACGATTTACTGTTGCCCAGATTGACTCATGTCGGTTTGAGATTATACCCACACCGTTTTTCTAACAACATGCCTTTATAAATTACTAAGAAAAAAGTGTCACGCATCAGCAGTCTCTTCCTCCACTAAGGCAAAAGCAATATGCACAATGTTCTGGTTACCATCTTGTGCAACAACAACCAATAGTGCACCTTTGTTTTTTCCGCAAAGGTGTGTGCCGTCAACTTGAACCAGAAGCTTGCAATGCTTGAACGCTCTAATGCACGGGTTGAAACTCCAAAATACGCGATGAAGTATCCTGACACTATTCGCCTCTTCACTCCCGTTATACAGGGATCTTGTTTCTATTTTGACAATTGAACCAGGCATCTTCCAAACCATCACCGAGAACCACCATGACAAAGCTTGTTAAGAATCTTTCCAACCACCGAAAACTTTGGCTATGGACTTTTGCTTTGCCAACCTAGCCTTTCAGTAATTGATGGTGTAGTTGAACCTTGACTGGACTGCTACAATTACAGATTTTACCTTGATGGACGGGTCAGTCTCAACTAGGGGTGGCAATGGGTAGGGTATGGTAGGGTTTAAAACTAACCCTAACCCTACCCACGGGTTACAAAAAATATGCAAAATTATTATATAACTTCATGATAATTTAAAATAGAACTGACTTTTATGTAAAAAAATATATTAAATTATCAATTAATGATCTTCTTTTAGTGGCTAAGGATCTTTTACATTTAGTGAGAAGTCTTTGGTTCCACATTCACTTGAAACATATTTTTATATAAATATATAACATATACATATATAGGGTGCGGGTTGGTTGGGTAGGGTTAAGGCTCAACCCGCACCCTACCCGACCCACACGAGAACCCAACCCGCACCCTACCCTACCGCTGCAGATCAGGTTGACAACCCTACCTACATATTGCCACCCCTAGTCTCAACCAATGGCCTTATAGCCTCAGTAACCGTATCTGAGTCCAACTTGGAATGATCTTGTGAAATTCTTCCCATGGTGCACGTGTGCCTACCATTATATCTGCGTATCTCCCAACAACCTTTTTCCGTATCAAGATAGCTCGAATAAGCCAATCGCACCCACGCCCATACGTCTTGCATTTTGCATAGAACGTCAGTGGCTCAGACTCATACACATTGCTGCGACGACCGACTTTCTAGAACTATATTCCATTCCAATCCTGAACTCTCCATCCTCAGGATTAGCAACACCTACAAAAAGCAGAAATCATCATTCATTCATCTATCGAAAATATAAATTAACAAGAACGTATTATTCACTCATCACATACCTATGTTTGCATATTCCAAAAATTTCGGTGCATGCATGACGTCAATGTCCAAGTTACGCATAAAAGGTGGAACATCCATCGGTTGACTAACTGCGAAAGGAACCACTACATTCTCAGCTGCTGCCTCAACTCCCACATCACCATCCTCGTCTTCATCGTCAGCTTCATAAGTGACTTCGAAGTCCTCTTCGCTGTCACTGTTCATTCCTTCATACACTACAGCTCTGTCATCCTATATATCTGAACCATTTTGAATCCCATCTGCCTCAACGTTCTCAAACTCAACATATAGCTCAATCTGTGGCTTTTGCACCTGAGGCTGCCAATAAATTTGGAACATATTCTGCATACTCACTTCGTCAATGATCGGCATAATATCAAACTGTATTAAACCACAAAAAACTATAAACGAATTTCGATACAGAATACTGCTCACTCTTGTCAACATACCGTTCTAAAACTCCACGAACGTCATGGTGCATGGAACCACAAACAAAAACGGATTCTGACACACAAACCTCACTTCCTCATGAGTATTCCGTATAATCTCACCGTTACGATATACTACCAAGTTTGCAGTACCCTCCATCACATCAGAAACACACTAAAACAACTTTTCTCTCCGCAATGAAATGGTACCAAACTTGGCCTGCAGAACACTGTTGCCCACTACGTGTTGCATACAAAGCAACACGTCAACAACACACCCCCACATATTAAAATTGCTCTCCAATTACACTTCGCCACGTCATCAACACGCCTCCAAATATTAGAGGTGTCTCGAATCACACGTTGCTATGTCAGCAACACACCCCCACGTGTTGTCAACTCACCCTCTGCGTGCTACATTAGCACTCCCGTTACGTGTTCATGCTACACATGTGACATATTCACCAATATGCAAATACACCAAAAATGTCCGTTCAAAACACCACTATACTCTCCATATTAAAAAAAATGAGCCCCAATATGACACGTAAATAATTAAACCTGTATTTTCTGGTCATGCTCGGGTCAGTTTCTCCCATGTTATATATAGGTCATAGCCTCTCAAGTCACAACAGGGAACCGATCTCTCTATTCTCTGTAACGGTTACTTCTCTTTTCTATTTTCCACTGTCTTTTTCTAGAAAATATATAAAAAGAAAAAACACTGATCAGTTGTGACTGGAAACTTGACTCCCTGCTTCTTGCCCTTGAAATGGATTATAACAACAACACCGACGACGACAAGTAAATCTCTCTCTCTATTTTGTCTTACTTTATTTTATTTGCAGCTTCGACATTCTTTTAAGGTGAGGGTTTTATTTTTGGGCGCGATTGAGTTGTTTGGAGAAGCACATTTATGTTTTTCGAGGTACTTGTTCTGATATATGTTTCTTGATATATGTTTTGTTTAAGAAAAGGAATTGGGAATTTTGTAAGAAAATTATTATTTTATTTTTCACTTCATCTGGCTGTTGTTTTGTGCATTATCTGCTAAATATATGGTGCTGTTTGATTCAGTTGTTTTGATTTGCATTGTGGCTCTCTGATTTCCACCATCTTAGATTAGGTTGTTTGGTTTTCTGTCAAATTTCATGGATGAAGAATTTCAATTTTTTAATTATTTTTTTGGTTTTTTTTTTCCCTAAGCTCGTGCTATGGTTACTGAGAAGTACTTGCATGCTCTTGCTCCTTGAGCACGCTTAATGTATGCTCCAAGAACATATACAACTACAAATTCATAAGTTTTTAAATAAACTTTAAACATTATAAATGAAAATGGGAGACTGCATGTTTCTTTAAGTTTTAAATAAATTTTAAACATTATAAATGTCTTTTGCTGTATAATCTAATGTTTTATTTTATAATTTACAGTGCTTGGTTTGGTCTATGGTGTGGTAATTAGTACTTCGGTAGTTCAGTTTGCAATGTATTTAATTTTTTTTGATAATGTCTGCAACCAACACACACTGGGCAATCTTTGGAGTGCTAATTAGTACTTAGTTTGCAATATATTTAATATTTGTTTTTCTGTAGCTGAATTTGATAATGTCTGAAGTTGGGGGTGTGGGGAGGGGTTGATTCAATTCTTCTCGTTGATTCTTTATTTCTTTGTATTCAAAGGAGATCCATGTGCTCACCCTAATCATGATTCATGATAGAGCACAATGACAGTTTAATCCATGTGGGATAAGACTTTGTTGTTGTTGTTTGTGAATTTTATAGGTCGAACTTATATATATATATTTGTCCATGGGTTATTATCTTACATCAATGGCATGTCATGACAATTGCACTTACTTCCTGTTCTATCATAGTGGTGCTAAAGAACCATGGAATTGGCATAGGGAGGATCATGATCTCCAAAAGACTTCCAATTTTGGTAAGTCTTGCTTTGATGTTAAATTGATTTTTTTACACGATTACATAAGTAATGCCTGATTTTTTTTTCTTCAATATATTTCAGAAGAGCCATGGAATGGTGTGCTCCAAAATGAAGATATTTCCTACATGTTTGAAGATGAAACTACACCAGTTAAGGCATGTGGTGATTTGGTATACAATGTTGACAATAGTGGTAAGGCAGTTCATTTGATGTCTTGTCGATGTTTGCATCTTGTTAGATTGTTCTTTTTGCTTTAGAAATTGTTGTTATGAACTATCCTGGTTTGATTCAAGGAAATATTGGATTTCAGTTTCGGATGATGTACAAAAAGAAGTAGAGGAGGGGAGGGAGACTTCTTCTCAAGTCAAGAGGCGGCGGATGCTACAATTCAATGGCCAGGAGAGGGATCATTCTCTTTCCAAGGAAGAGATGTCTTTGCCATATTTTAAATCAAATGTTGGTGCTTCTAGCTTTCCAATAAATTTTCACACTCCTAATATGTTAGACAGTAGTAAAAATATGAAGATATCATACAAAAACTATTTGAATCTGTCTTAAGTAAATTCTGTGATATATTACCATTATGTTGTTGAACAGAAAATGAATGCATGTTACATGTGTTCAGTTTCATGAGTTTTGGGTTATTTTATCCCTATCTTATGTTAAGGCTAGTTTCTGTTGAAACCCCTTGTATATTAGCTATTAATGAGCCATTTGGTTCAAATCTTGATGTCTTCTTTAAAGTATTATATTTGGTGATATATTCTGCTTCAATGAGTCCTCTTCGCGGTTAAGGATATTTCATCCCTCAATAAAGGGGAGTTTGTGTTTTGGGTTACTGTTCAGCAGTTCGAGATTGCTTGTCACTTATATCTAGTAGGGTATGCTAATCCCAATGAGACATAGTGATTAATGAAGTTGTTGATTTGCTGACTGTTACTTCGTTGCACATATACAGGGGAAGGAGGACTTGATCACGGATGCTTTTCCTGAAGTGTCACAATGGGTTCCTGGTTTATCATCAGGTTTTCCTCTTGCAAGATTTTATCCCGTCTTTTCATTGTATTTCTTTTCCTGGTATAATGACTTAGATAAATTTCTAAAGGCTCATGTTTTCCCAACCGTCATAGAATATGCATTAGGAAATGCATCATCATCGTCTGGTTATGAAGACCTTGAGTCCACTGAAGGTTGGCTAGCAGAATGCCTTAATGATACCGAGATGCAATTCAGTCCCGATGATTTGTATGCTTCTATGGATGACTGATTTTTCACATATAGTTGGTTATACAAAGTCATCTGATTCTGATGACTATGTTGTTTGATTCCAGGAACTTTTCAGGGGCAGAGGATATTCAGATTGATATTGCAGGTAGATGGCATTTTTTCCCCTCCCTGTTAGAAGGATGTTGCTTCTTCCTTGATTTTGTTCTTTTCTATTTGAATCGTATCTTCTCAAACAAAAAATTCATCTTCTTTCAGAGTTGGTTGACATCACGGCATCTTCCGAACAAAATGTGGTTCAGCAGCAGAAGCAGCAGGTCACTCGAAACCCCAAAAATATTATCTTCAAAGGTTCAACTTTCTTCTTGATGTAGTGTCACTTTCTGGTATAATTTTATTGATTTCTTGTTAGCAAGGTCATTATAAATAGCTGCATTCAATCCCAAAAATGGTCTCTACATAGAGTTAGTAAGATGAAGTTTTTTTATTTGATAACAAATTTAGACCCATTTTTCATTGTTTAGGTAGGAAATCGTTTATACAGACACCGCCAAAGTTGGCTTCTTCTGTGGTCTATCCATTTACTTTTGTTAAGCCTAGTGGTGCTCATGGAGATGTAACATTGAAGGAAATAAATCAGCGCATTCAGACTCCGCCGTCTTCAAAATCAAAGCAAAGCAATGAAGATCCATCAGCTTATCCCAAATCAGCCTTCTCAGGGAAGCCTGTCGTTAACAAAACAAAGATTCGCACGGAAGGGGGAAAAGGTAGCATCACGATTATGCGAACCAAAGGCTAACTTTTTTTTTGCTCATCTATTAATGGTACTAGTTGAGTTTATTTTCTGTGTAATATGTAGCTGCCGGATTTTAGAAGTTGGTACTGCAATGTTTTGTTCTTATTACCACTTATGTCATATTACACCGCCTTAGTGTTTATTTTCTTGTAGTGCAGTCTTACTTCATCTTCTTCTAGCTGTTAATTTGGTAAATGATTTATGTAAATCTGAAATGTTAGTCCCCAGCTGTTGAGTTGACAATGTTACTAAGCTTGCCCTTGGCTTTTGTAATTGATACATACAGATTTAGTATATGGTCTTGTTTCTGAAACTGCTAAACTTCTGCACCGGTGTATCTTTGTTATATGTTCTGTCTCTTATATGTATATTTTCAAAAGGTAAATTATTTTCTGTTTGTATTATTGTATGATAAATCTAACTCGTTTAATGTGTGCAATGATTCCTTTTGCATATTTTGTTTGGATATGGAGTATTACGTTTGAATTCAATTATAAATAATTGACTTTTCATATTATTTCTGTTCTTATAAAAGTATAGAATTTGATAAATATATGTGTAATTTTATAATATATTTAACGTGTTTTCTAAAATTTATTTTTATCCAAATTTAAATTAAAAATCGAATTAATTAGGAATATGATGATTTTATGGGCAATTTACCCAAATAAATAAAATAGGTGAAAGCTTTACTCAAATACACAAAACAGATATTCCTTACGTGATTGTGTAATTTGACACTTCTATGTAAACCGTGGGAAGCTACTACGGTTTATAATTTTAACATAAACCGTGGCAACCTACCACAGTGTGCAGTCTAAATGATATATTATCTGCTATGTATTTGATAGTTTAAGCGGTTTGAGATTCTATGATATACATTATTTTCGTCACAGTTATCATGCGCAGTCTAAATGATACCATTGATGCAATCAAACATCTAAAATAAACGGATTTTATTCATATGAAATTAATGCAGAAAATCAACATGGTGACATTCATAGACATAACCAACCATACATAACTCAACTGAACAGTTAATAAAACAACTAAAACAAGGTAATGAGATCTACGCATCCCCCCGGTAGTATGTCTTCGCTGGTCACAGTTCCTCTGCGTATGCCCAGCCTAACGGCATAGCCCACAAGCGCTTCGACTGGTTCTCCAGAGACTGATCCATACAACCACGGATCCTGGTTGCTCTTGGACGACCTTCCTTTGCACGCCTCATTTAGGATCAGGAATGATGGTTGGCCCAGCATATGGAGGCCATAGGCCTTCCGGGATAGGCGGAACAAAATCCTGCTTGTAAACGTTGAAAACTTCACTCATACAATAGACCTCGTGAACATATGACGCCCAATTAAGGCGGGAGTAGGCGCAACATGCAATGGCGTGGCAACAAGGATAATGCAGCGCCTGAAAGTGGCCACAGTCGCATCTGTGATCTTTAAGGCAAACTCTATAGCTACCCAGCGAGAAGCGCCCGATTGGTGTTGTCTCGGCCACGGTGTACTCTGATTGATGCCTGTCGTATAACGTGACAGTGAAGCACCTTGAGTCTCTTAGATTCCGATCAATTGCCTTAGCCAATGCGTGGCAAAATTCATTACCAGATCCGAGTTGTGCCTCTGCTGTTTGTCCCCGTACCACAAAAAGCTGAGCAAGCCTCCCGTAAGTTGACTGAACCAACGATGTGACCGGAAGGTTTCGAGTTCCCTTTAGCACCGAGTTCACACATTCACTGATGTTGGTTGTCATGTGCCCGAACCGTCTACCACTATCCTCATGTTGGGTCCATTTGTCGTACTCCATCCGATTGGCCTATTCACACATTGCTGGATTCTCAGTCCGCACGATGTCAAACCAGTAATAAAACTCTGCTTCAGTCTTTGCGTAGGCAGCATTCACTAACATCCTCCTTGAATCTTTACCTTTGAAAGTTAGGGCAAAATTCGCTGCCACATGCCGAATACAATACGCTCGGAAAGCACGTGGAGGCAGCCACCCAGTCTCAGGTGCCTCAAGCGTTGCCTTGATCCCGTTATGCCTGTCAGAGATTACAAGGATACCCTCCTGAGGAGTCACATGCTCTCGTAGGTTGGACAAGAAGAAAGACCACGACTCTACATTTTCTCCTTCCACAAGGGCGAATGCAATGGGGAGGATGTTGGAGTTCCCATCCTGCGCTATCGCTGGTGCACGAAATTGCAATCACACTTTTGCAATTCCGCACAACTAACCAGCAAGTGCACTGGGTCGTCCAAGTAATACCTTACGTGAGTAAGGGTCGATCCCACGGAGATTGTCGGCTTGAAGCAAGCTATGGTTATCTTGTAACTCTTAGTCAGGATATCAATAATTATCAGGGTTGATTGTGAAAAGTAAAAGAACATGAAAGAAGTACTTGTTTTGCAGTAATGGAGAATAGGTTGAGGTTTTGGAGATGCTCCATCTTCTGAATCTCTGCTTTCCTACTGTCTTCTTCTTCAAGCACGCAAGGCTCCTTCCATGGCAAGCTGTATGCAAGGGTTTCACCGTTGTCAGTGGCTACCTCCCATCCTCTCAGTGGAAATGTTCAACGCACCCTGTCACGGCACGGCTATCCATCTGTCGGTTCTCAATCAGGCCGGAATAGAATCCAGTGATTCTTTTGCGTCTGTCACTAACGCCCAGCCCTCAGGAGTTTGAAGCTCGTCACAGTCATTCAATCATTGAATCCTACTCAGAATACCACAGACAAGGTTTAGACTTTCCGGATTCTCTTGAATGCCGCCATCAGTTCTAGCTTATACCACGAAGATTCTGATTAAAGAATCCAAGAGATATCTACTTAATCTAAGGTAGAACGGAGGTGGTTGTCAGGCACACGTTCATAGTTGAGAATGATGATGAGTGTCACGGATCATCACATTCATCCGGTTTAAGAACAAGTAATATCTTAGAATGGAAGCAAGCATGATTGAATGAAAAACAGTAGTAATTGCATTAATCCATCAAGACACAGCAGAGCTCCTCACCCCCAACCATGGGGTTTAGAGACTCATGCCGTGGAAGGTACACAAAGAAACGTGTAAAGTGTCATGATGTACAGATACAATGTCAAAAGATCCTATTAATAGTAAGCTAGTAACCTAGGGTATACAGAAATGAGTAAATGACGTAAAAATCCACTTCTGAGTCCACTTAGTGTGTGCTTGGGCTGAGCATTGAAGCTTTCATGTGTAGAGACTTTTTCTGGAGTTAAACGCCAGCTTTCATGCCAGTTTGGGCGTTTAACTCCAGTTTTTATGCCAGTTCCAGCGTTAAACGCTGGAAATTCTGAGGCTGATTTGCAACGCCGGTTTGGGCCATCAAATCTTGAGCAAAGTATGGACTATTATACATTGCTGGAAAGCCCAGGATGTCTACTTTCCAATGCCGTTGAGAGCGCGCCAATTGGGCTTCTGTAGCTCCAGAAAATTCACTTCGAGTGCAGGGAGGTCAGAATCCAACAGCATCTGCAGTCCTTTTCAGTCTCTGAATCAGATTTTTGCTCAGGACCCTCAATTTCAGCCAGAAAATATCTGAAATCACAGAAAAACACACAAACTCATAGTAAAGTCCAGAAAAGTGAATTTTAACTAAAAACTAACTAGATCATACTAAAAACAATGCCAAAAAGCGTATAAATTATCCGCTCATCACAACACCAAACTTAAATTGTTGCTTGTCCCCAAGCAACTGAAAATCAAAGTAGGATGAAAAGAAGAGAATATACTATAGACTCCAAAATATCAAGGAAACTTAGCTCCAATTAGATGAGCGGGACTAGTAGCTTTTTGCTTCCGAACAGTTTTGGCATCTCACTTTATCCTTTGAAGTTCAGAATGATTGGCATCTATAGGAACTCAGAACTCAGATAGTGTTATTGATTCTCCTAGTTAAGTATAATGATTCTTGAACATAGCTAGTGTATGAGTCTTGGCTGTGGCCCAAAGCACTCTGTCTTCTAGTATTACCACCGGATACATACATGCCACAGACACATAATTGGGTGAACCTTTTCAGATTGTGACTCAGCTTTGCTAGAGTTCCCAATTAGAGGTGTCCAGGGTTCTTAAGCACACTCTTTTTGCCTTGGATCACAACTTTATTTCTTTCTTTTTCTTTCTTTTTCTTTTTCTTTCTTTCTTTTTTTTTCGAAAAATTTTTTTTTTTGTATTCACTGCTTTTTCTTGCTTCAAGAATCAATCTGATGATTTTTAGATCCTCAATAACAGTTCTCTTTTTCCCTCATTCTTTCAAGAGCCAACAATTTTAACATTCTCAAAACAACAAATTCAAAAGACATATGCACTGTTCAAGCATTCATTCAGAAAACAAAAAGTATTGTCACCACATCAAACTAATTCAACTAGTTTCAAGGATAAATTCGAAATCCTGTACTTCTTGTTCTTTTGTGATTAAAGCATTTTTCATTTAAGAGAGGTGATGGATTCATAGGACATTCATAGCTTTAAGACGAATTTTAAATTTTATCAATTATGAATTAAGAACAAGACTCAAAAATAGATATAAGATGAGACTAAAAAAATAGAAAACAAAGATTTTAACTAGGCTCCTAATGATAGATGTTTTCACAGAGTTAGGACTCAACAACCTTGATTTTGAGAAGTGGATGCTCCCTCAAATTGAGGGGAGAATTTCTGGCGTTTCAGCTCTTGGAGTTCACGCCCCTGCTTCTCTTGTTCCTTCAGCAATTTGCAGAGCATGCAGTTCTGATTCTGCTGTTCTTCCTTAAGTTGCTCCATAGTCTCTTGCAACTTGGTGATAGATGCTTCTAGGCTGGCCCAGTAGCCAATTTCAGGAAATTCAGGGAGGAACTCCTGCGCCCTCCTTTTGATAGAGTTGTCTTGCATTTGTCCTTCCATTGACTTCTTGGTGATTGGATGTTCAATGGGTATGAATTCATCTACTCCCATCTTTACCCCAGCCTCTTTACAAAGCAAGGAGATCAAGCTTGGGTAAGCCAGGTTGGCTTCAGTGGAATTCTTGTTTGCAATTGTGTAGATCTCACAAGCAATCACATGATGAACCTCCACTTCTTTTCCAAGCATAATGCAATGAATCATCACTGCTCTCTTGATAATGACCTCAGAACGGTTGCTAGTGGGCAATATGGAACGCCCAATAAAGTCTAGCCAACCTCTTGCAATTGGTTTGAGATCTCCCCTCTTGAGTTGGTTTGGGACACCCTTTGAATTGGTTATCCACTTAGTTCCAGGGAGGCATATGTCCTCTAGAACTTGATCCAACCCTTTATCTGCTCTCACCATTCTCCTATTAAAGGATTCAGGATCATCTTGCAGTTGAGCGGATAATTTGAAGATTTCTCTTATTTTGTCCAGATGGAAGTACATAACTTTCCCTCTGACCATGGTTCTGTAAGTATGGTAAGCAGTTCCAGTCATTCTCTGCTTATCTGTTAGCCACAGATTTGAGTAGAATTCCTGAACCATATTCCTTCCAACCTTTATTTCAGGATTGGTTAGAACATCCCATCCTCTGTTTCGAATTTGCTCTTGGATCCCCGGATATTCATCTTCTTTCAGATCAAATTTAACTTCCGGGATCACTGACCTCAGACCCATTATTTTGTGATAATGGTCTTCATGTTCTTTGGTTAAGAACTTCTCTTGATTCCAAAGATTCTTTGGATTATTCTCTTTCTTTCCTCTTAAATTGGTTTGTTTTCCCTTAGGAGCCATGATCTTGATGAATCTTGGCTTAGTGATCACGGAAAAGCACACCAAACTTAGAGGGTTGCTTGTCCTCAAGCAAAAGAAAGGAAAGAAGAGAGAGAGGAGAAGAGCAAATTCGAATGGTGTGGGAGAATGAGGAGGCCGAACGTGTTTTTAAAAAGGGGGGGAAGGAGATTTCGAAAAAAATTGAAAGGGGATTTGAGAAGATGTGGAGAGAATTTGAGAGAAGGGTGAGTTTTTGAATAAGATTTGGGATTGATTTGAGAGAGATTTGAAGAATGATTTTTGATTTTTGAAGATTTGAAAGTGAATGATGAAAGGTTGAGATGTGTTTATGTAGAAAAGTATGGGTAAGAAAAGGAAAGTTTGAAAAAAATTTGATTGGAAAACAAAATCTTGGTCCCCCACCTTTCTGGCGTTAAACGCCCAGAATGGCATCCATTCTGGCATTTAACGCCCATTTGTTGCCCATTGTGGGCGTTTAACGCCCAGCCAGGTGCCCTGGCTGGCGTTAAACGCCAGAATTCCCTTTATCACTGGGCGTTTTGCTAAACGCCCAGGATGCTGCACACCTGGCGTTAAACGCCCAGAATGGTGCCCATTCTGGCGTTTAACGCCCAAAATGGCACCTTTACTGGCGTTAAACGCCCAGAATGGTGCCCATTCTGGCGTTTAACGCCCAAAATGCCCCTTACTGGCGATTTTTCGCCAGTAAGCTCTTTTTCTCTGCTTTTTGCGCTGAATCCTTCTGTAACTCTGTGAATTCCTTCATTTTTGATACTTGCCTTTGTAAAAACAAAACATATAACCTGCTAATGACTGGGTTGCCTCCCAGCAAGCGCTTCTTTACTGTCTTTAGCTGGACCTTTACTGAGAATCACTCAAGTCTCAGTTTTGAGCATTCCTGCTCAAAATTGCCTTCAAGATAATGCTTGATTCTCTGTCCATTAACAATGAACTTTTTGTCAGAATCAATATCCTGAAGCTCAACATATCCATATGGTGACACTCCTATAATCACATACGGACCCCTCCATCGGGATTTAAGTTTTCTTGGAAACAATTTGAGCCTAGAGTTGAAGAGCAGAACTCTTTGTCCTGGCTCAAAGACTCTGGATGACAACTTCTTGTCATGCCACCTCTTTGCCTTTTCCTTATAAATTTTTGCATTTTCAAAGGCATTGAGTCTGAACTCCTCTAGCTCATTTAGCTGGAGCAATCTTTTTTCACCAGCTAACTGAGCATCCATGTTTAGGAATCTGGTTGCCCAGTAGGCTTTATGTTCCAGTTCTACGGGCAGATGACAGGCCTTCCCATACACCAGTTGGTATGGAGAGGTTCCTATAGGAGTCTTGAATGCTGTTCTGTATGCCCACAGAGCATCATCCAAACTCTTTGCCCAATCCTTTCTTCGGGCCATCACAGTCCGTTCTAGGATTCTTTTTAGCTCTCTGTTAGAGACTTCAGCTTGCCCATTTGTCTGTGGATGATACGGAGTTGCCACTTTGTGGCTAATTCCATATCTGACCATAGCAGAGTATAGCTGTCTATTGCAGAAATGAGTGCCCACGTCACTGATTAGTACTCTGGGAACACCAAACCTGCTGAAGATGTGTTTCTGGAGGAATTTCAGCACGGTCTTGGTATCATTAGTGGGTGTAGCAATTGCTTCTACCCACTTAGATACATAGTCCACTGCCACCAGAATGTAAGTGTTTGAGTATGATGGTGGGAATGGACCCATGAAGTCAATTCCCCATACATCAAACAATTCTATCTCTAATATCCCTTGTTGAGGCATGGCATATCCGTGAGGCAAGTTACCAGCTCTTTGGCAACTGTCACAGTTACGCACAAACTCTCGGGCATCTTTATAGAGAGTAGGCCAGTAGAAGCCACATTGGAGGACTTTAGTGGCTGTTCGCTCACTTCCAAAATGTCCTCCATACTGTGATCCATGGCAGTGCCATAGGATCCTTTGTGCTTCTTCTCTGGGTACACATCTGCGGATCATTCCGTCTGCACATCTCTTAAAGAGATATGGCTCATCCCATAGGTAGTACTTGGCATCTGAAATTAATTTATTTCTTTGCACTCTGCTGTACTCCTGGGGTATGAACCTCACAGCTTTATAATTTGCAATATCTGCAAACCATAGAGCTTCCTGAATGGCAAAGAGTTGCTCATCTGGGAAAGTCTCAGAGATCTCAGTAGAAGGGAGGGACGCCCCAGCTACTGGTTCTATTCGGGACAGATGATCAGCTACTTGGTTCTCTGTCCCTTTTCTGTCTCTTATTTCTATATCAAACTCTTGCAGAAGCAACACCCATCTTATAAGCCTGGGTTTTGAATCCTGCTTTGTGAGTAAGTATTTAAGAGCAGCATGGTCAGTGTACACAACCACTTTGGATCCCACTAGATAGGATCTAAACTTGTCAATGGCATAGACCACTGCAAGTAACTCTTTTTCTGTGGTTGTGTAATTCTTCTGTGCGTCATTTAGAACACGGATTGCATAATAAATGACGTGCAGAAGCTTGTTATGCCTCTGTCCCAACACTGCACCAATGGCATGGTCACTGGCATCACACATTAGTTCAAATGGCAATGTCCAATCTGGTGCAGAGATGACTGGTGCTGTGACCAGCTTAGCTTTCAGAGTCTCAAATGCCTGCAGACACTGTGTGTCAAACACAAATGGTGTGTCAGCAGCTAGCAGGTTACTCAAAGGTTTTGCAATTTTTGAAAAATCCTTTATAAACCTTCTGTAGAACCCTGCATGCCCCAGAAAGCTTCTGATTGCCTTAACATTGGCAGGTGGTGGTAATTTTTCAATTACCTCTACCTTTGCCTTATCCACCTCTATTCTCCTGCTTGAAATTTTGCGTCCAAGGACAATTCCTTCAGTCACCATAAAGTGACATTTCTCCCAGTTTAAAACCAGGTTAGTCTCTTGGCACCTTTTCAGGACAAGTGCTAGGTGGTTAAGGCAGGAGCTGAATGAGTCTCCATATACTGAGAAGTCATCCATGAAGACTTTCAGGAATTTCTCCACCATGTCAGAGAAGATGGATAGCATGCATCTCTGAAAGGTTGCAGGAGCATTACACAGACCAAAAGGCATCCTCCTGTAGGCAAAAACGCCAGAAGGGCAGGTAAATGCCGTTTTCTCTTAGTCCTGAGGATCTACTGCAATTTGGTTGTAACCTGAATAGCCATCCAAAAAGCAGTAATAATCATGACCAGCTAGTCTTTCCAGCATTTGATCTATGAATGGTAAAGGAAAATGATCCTTTCTGGTGGCTGTATTGAGCCTTCTGTAGTCAATACACATACGCCACCCTGTGACTGTTCTTGTAGGAACCAGTTCATTTTTTTCATTATGAATCACTGTCATGCCTCCCTTTTTGGGGACAACTTGGACAGGGCTCACCCAGGGGCTATCAGAAATAGGATAAATAATCCCAGCCTCTAGTAATTTAGTGACCTCTTTCTGCACCACCTCCTTCATGGCTGGATTTAGCCTCCTTTGTGGTTGGACCACTGGTTTGGCATTATCCTCCAACAGGATCTTGTGCATGCATCTAGCTGGGCTAATGCCCTTAAGATCACTTATAGACCACCCAAGAGCTGTCTTGTGTGTCCTTAGCACTTGAATCAGTGCTTCCTCTTCCTGTGGATTTAAAGCAGAGCTTATAATCACTGGAAAAGTGTCACCCTCTCCCAGAAATGCATACTTCAGGGATGGTGGTAGTGGTTTGAGTTCAGGTTTGGGAGGTTTATCCTCCTCCTGAGGAATTTTCGAAAATTCCTTTGGTTCTTCTTGATCAGGTTGAGCATCCTTGAAGATGTCCTCAAGCTCTGATTCTAGGCTTTCAGTCATATTGATCTCTTCTACCAGAGAGTCAATAATGTCAGCGCCCATGTAGTCATTTGGTGTGTCTGGATGCTGTATAGCTTTTACAGCATTCAACTTGAACTCATCCTCATTGACTCTCAGGGTTACTTCCCCTTTTTGTACATCAATAAGAGTTCGTCCAGTTGCTAGGAAAGGTCTTCCTAGAATGAGAGTTGCACTCTTGTGCTCCTCTATTTCCAGCACCACAAAGTCAGTTGGAAAGGCGAATGGCCCAACCTTGACAATCATGTCCTCTATTATGCCTGATGGATGTTTAATGGAGCCATCAGCAAGTTGGAGGCATATCCGGGTTGGTTTGACTTCTTCAGTCAACCCAAGCTTTCTGATAGTGGATGCAGGTATTAGATTGATACTTGCTCCAAGGTCACACAGGGCTGTCTTGGTGCAAGCACCTTCTAATGTGCATGGTATCATAAAGCTTCCTGGATTTTGAAGCTTTTCTGGTAAGCTTTTTAGAATGACTGCACTGCATTCTTCAGTGAGAAACACTTTTTCAGTTTCTCTCCAATCCTTCTTATGACTTAAGATTTCTTTCATGAACTTAGCATAAGAAGGTATTTGCTCAAGTGCCTCTGCAAACGGAATCTTTATTTCAAGAGTCCTTAGATAGTCTGCAAAGCGGCCAAATTGCTTATCCTGTTCCGCTTGGTGGAGTTTTTGAGGATAAGGCATCTTGGCTTTATATTCTTCAACCTTAGATGCTGCAGGTTTATTCCTTACAGAAGTGGTTGAAGAAGCCTTGTTAGAGGGATTACTGTCAGCACTCTCAGGTGTCTGATCCTCCCTTGGCGTCTGAACGCCAGGATTGGGTGGAAAATGGGCGTTTAACGCCAACTTTTCCCCCTTTTCTGGCGTTTGAACGCCAGAACTGGGCAGGGAATGGGCGTTTAACGCCAGCTTTCCCCCCTTTTCTGGCGTTTGAATGCCAAAAGTGTTCCTCTCTGGGCTCTTACTGTCCTCAGAGGGATTTTGAACAGTGGTTTGGTTATCCTCTGTCAATTGTTCCTTATTTGGCTTTTTGCTCTTTTGAGCAGTGTTATTCAGTGTCTTCCCACTCCTCAGTTGAACTGCTTGACATTCCTCTGTTATCTGTTTAGATATTTGCTGTTTTGCTTGATTCAATTGCAGTTCTATGTTCTTGTTAGCAACTTTAGTTTCATGGAGCATCTCTTTAAATTCTGCTAACTGTTCTGTCATCAGGAGCAATTGTTGATTAAGCTCAATCATCTGTTCTTGAGGATTAGGATCAGTGGCTACTGCCATGACTTCCCCTTTTGGAGAGAACTCATTGCTAGAGTACAAATATTGGTTTCTAGCAACAGTGTCTATAAGCTCTTGAGCCTCTTCAATTGTCTTCCTCATGTGTATAGATCCACCAGCTGAGTGGTCTAAAGACATCTGTGCTCTTTCTGTAAGCCCATAGTAGAAGATGTCTAACTGTACCCACTCTGAAAACATTTCAGAGGGGCATTTTCTTAGCATACATCTATACCTCTCCCAGGCATTATAAAGGGATTCATTATCCTCTTGTTTAAAGCCTTGGATGTCCAGCCTTAGCTGTGTCATCCTTTTTGGAGGGTAAAAGTGATTCAGGAATTTGTCTGATAACTGTTTCCATGTCTTTATGCTTGTTGTAGGTTGGTTATTCAACCACCTCTTAGCTTGATCTTTTACAGCAAATGGAAACAATAATAGTCTGTAGACATCCTGATCTACCTCTTTATCATGTACTGTGTCAGCAATTTGTAAGAACTGTGCCAGAAACTCAGTAGGCTCTTCCTGTGGAAGACCGGAATACTGGAAATTTTGCTGCACTATGATAATGAGTTGAGGATTTAGCTCAAAGCTGCTCGCTTTGATGGGAGGTGTACAGATGCTACTCCCATATGCAGCTGTAATGGGGTTAGCATATGACCCCAGAGTCCTTCTGGACTGTTCAATCCCACTTAAGTCCATGATGGATATGGATGGTAAGTAGATAAAAATATTTTTTTTTTGAATTAACCAAAAAAAATAAAATAAAACAAAAGGAAAATAAAATAAAAATTCAAAAATTAAAAAGAAAATAAGATCAAAGCAAACTGAGAACTGAATCAATCAACTAATTAAAAAGATTTTGGAATTGGCAATTAAAAAGATATGATCGAAAATTATTTTGAAAAAGATTTGAAAAAATTTTTTTTTTGAAATGAGGAAAGAGAAAAACAACAAAATGACACCAAACTTAGAATTTTTAGAAAATCAGACATAAATTTTCGAAAACTTAAAGGAAAAACACAAAGAGGACACCAAACTTAGAATTTTTAAGGATCAAAAAGGGACTAAAGACATGCAAATTCGAAAATTAAAAGAAAAACAAAAGCATGCAATTGACACCAAACTTAAAATATGCAACTAGACTCAACTAAAAGACTCTAAAGCAACAAAAATAAAACAGTCCTAATCTAAGCAACAAGATAAGTCGTCAGTTGTCCAAACTCGAACAATCCCCGGCAACGGCACCAAAAACTTGGTGCACGAAATTGCAATCACACTTTTGCAATTCCGCACAACTAACCAGCAAGTGCACTGGGTCGTCCAAGTAATACCTTACGTGAGTAAGGGTCGATCCCACGGAGATTGTCGGCTTGAAGCAAGCTATGGTTATCTTGTAACTCTTAGTCAGGATATCAATAATTATCAGGGTTGATTGTGAAAAGTAAAAGAACATGAAAGAAGTACTTGTTTTGCAGTAATGGAGAATAGGTTGAGGTTTTGGAGATGCTCCATCTTCTGAATTTCTGCTTTCCTACTGTCTTCTTCTTCAAGCACGCAAGGCTCCTTCCATGGCAAGCTGTATGCAAGGGTTTCACCGTTGTCAGTGGCTACCTCCCATCCTCTCAGTGGAAATGTTCAACGCACCCTGTCACGGCACGGCTATCCATCTGTCGGTTCTCAATCAGGCCGGAATAGAATCCAGTGATTCTTTTGCGTCTGTCACTAACGCCCAGCCCTCAGGAGTTTGAAGCTCGTCACAGTCATTCAATCATTGAATCCTACTCAGAATACCACAGACAAGGTTTAGACTTTCCGGATTCTCTTGAATGCCGCCATCAGTTCTAGCTTATACCACGAAGATTCTGATTAAAGAATCCAAGAGATATCTACTTAATCTAAGGTAGAACGGAGGTGGTTGTCAGGCACACGTTCATAGTTGAGAATGATGATGAGTGTCACGGATCATCACATTCATCCGGTTTAAGAATAAGTAATATCTTAGAATGGAAGCAAGCATGATTGAATGAAAAACAGTAGTAATTGCATTAATCCATCAAGACACAGCAGAGCTCCTCACCCCCAACCATGGGGTTTAGAGACTCATGCCGTGGAAGGTACACAAAGAAACGTGTAAAGTGTCATGAGGTACAGATACAATGTCAAAAGATCCTATTAATAGTAAGCTAGTAACCTAGGGTATACAGAAATGAGTAAATGACGTAAAAATCCACTTCTGGGTCCACTTAGTGTGTGCTTGGGCTGAGCATTGAAGCTTTCATGTGTAGAGACTTTTTCTGGAGTTAAACGCCAGCTTTCATGCCAATTTGGGCGTTTTACTCCAGTTTTTATGCCAGTTCCAGCGTTAAACGCTGGAAATTCTGAGGCTGATTTGCAACGCCGGTTTGAGCCATCAAATCTTGGGCAAAGTATGGACTATTATATATTGCTGGAAAGCCCAGGATGTCTACTTTCCAATGCCGTTGAGAGCGCGCCAATTGGGCTTCTGTAGCTCCAGAAAATCCACTTTGAGTGCAGGGAGGTCAGAATCCAACAGCATTTGCAGTCCTTTTCAGTCTCTGAATCAGATTTTTGCTCAGGACCCTCAATTTCAGCCAGAAAATACCTGAAATCACAGAAAAACACACAAACTCATAGTAAAGTCCAGAAAAGTGAATTTTAACTAAAAACTAATAAAAATATACTAAAAACTAACTAGATCATACTAAAAACATACTAAAAACAATGCCAAAAAGCGTATAAATTATCCGCTCATCAATCGCCAATAGCAGTGTCCATCCATACTTGCCATACAAGTGGGTACCGTCAATACTGACGAGGGACTTGCAATGACGGAATGCCTCGATACACGGTGGGAATGTCCAGAATAATCGGTGAAAGTACACCGTCGACTCATCAAACCTCACCACGAAGCCGAACAGGAGAGGTCTTCAACATGGTTATTGTTCCGGCCATTGTTGACTGTACTCCTAGCATCCAACATGGCAACTCCGCGTACGACTCTTCCCAATCTCCATATATTTGTGCCACTGCCTTCTGCTTCGCCATCCAAACCTTCCTGTAACTAAGCCTGAAACCATAATCGGCTTCTGTAGCTTGTTGCAGTACCTTTACCGTAACTGCAGCATCTGCCCTAACCAACGGAAGAATCCTCGCACAGATAACGTGGTAATCCAGCTGACGGTGATCACTGGAAATAGAGGTTGCCAAGCATGTGTGTGGCCCGTTGTACCTCCTAACCTCCCAAGTGCCCTTTCGTGCACGCAGCGCAACGCGAATCAATCAAGTACAACCCTTGCCGAATTGCTTGCATTTTCCATGATACTTCAGATGATCTGATTCGATGACTCTGTACTCAACACCTCGCCGGATGCTATAGTCCTTCACACTCAGCACAGTCTCATCTTTATTCTGGAAAGATTGCCCAATCTGAAATTCTGTAGAAGAGCCCCCGACCGTGTTACCACCGTCCTCCTGTTGACCAAGAACCTCCAAGTTTAGTGTGGAGAAGTGTGGAGGGTACTGTTGAGAAGCAGAACTTGAAGGCCCATGCTGCGCATGTGGATTGGCACCTGTGTCGTCGTCGCTGTCCCCGATGATATCAACAGGCTCCTGGTCAGAGTCATCGTCACACATTGCATTCTCTACTCTATCAGGTTCACCAAAGCCTTCCATATAAGGTAACTGGCAACCACCGGTGCCCACGACATCAGGCTGCTCAAAGATTCCTTCATTCTCCAACTGTACAGAACTAACAACCACTGTTCGCTCTAAATCAGCCGCGAACGTAGGGGAACCCACCGGCGGAAGATACGGTCTGACCGTAGGCATCGAACTAGACGCACCTCCCGCGGCAGTCGAGCTATGAAATGGAGCTGATGCCCCAGAACTATCGACACCAACCTCCAACTTCGCAAACAACTCGTGAATTCAGATCTCTGGAAAACTCCTAACACAATGGAACAGAACCCTAATATCTTCATCAGCCGCTAGCACAAAGGTATCATATTGAACACCCGTCGAGACAACTGCGATGGGAATCTTGTAGAATAGCTTCTTCACCCACTTCGTACCAAAGACGCCAAGCTTCTGCAAGATGCTGTTCTTTAGATCTGACAAAGTGCTTGACGAACTGATGAACACACTCAATGGTTCTTTGTCTGTGAACTTCACACCATGGCTTTTGTTTTTTTTTAATTTTCCCAGAGCAATGCACTAAGGCAAGAACACTCTCCTCCTCACTTGCCATTGTGAGAATGATCTATTGTGCAAGTAGAATGTCACCCACATATATATAGAATTTCGGTGTTCTTAAACCGTTGTAACCTACAACGGTTTACGATTAAATTTTCTCCTTCATAAACCGTGGGAGTTTGCCACGGTTTACACACAAACCACACAATTCATAATCCGTGGTAGGTTGCCACGGTTTATGTTAAAATTGTAAACCGTAGTAGCTTTCCACGATTTACATAGAAGTGTCAAATTGCACAATCAGATAAGGAATATCTGTTTTGTGTATTTGAGTAAAGCTTTCACCTATTTTATTTATTTGGATAAATTGTCCTGATTTTATGGTTTAAAAATGTAAAAATAGTGGTGTGCTATATATTTCAAGAATTTATGATCATTCACCTAACATTATTTAACAATATCTTTGGTTTTATGGCGGGTAAATCTACCATTGATAATGATGTCATCTACTTATTGCCGAAAATAAGAACGAAAGAGGTATTGGAGCAATGAGGAAGATTTATATATGATTTTTATTGCCTTAGAAAAACATGGTTATTGTACCAAAGGAGGAGCAGAGTTGGCGAGAGATAGAACAAGAGTAGGAGTCATATGCAAAGGACTAAAGGAGGACACCATGGGAGCTTCAATTTTTTTTTTTTTTTGGGTCATATGGATTGGACAACACCCAAATTATAAGTATTACTACACACCCACGCAACATTTAAAGGGTTCATTTTTAGTACTTAGTACATTCATCAAAGTTCTAACCCAAATACAGGGTAGTAAGAAGCACATAGATTACCATATGGGCGAAGCCTCAGTTGCCATGAAAGCTTCATTTTGTTACCGGGATCCATCTTGAGTTGTGGAACTGGGGCGAATTTCCGAACCGGGTTTCTTTTTGTGGCCTTTGGCCCAGACCAAACAAAAACAAGGAGGACCTTGGAAGATCTTGCACAATAAGAGATTAAGGATAAGGATATTACATAGTATTTGTCCAAAAAAAAAAAAAAAGATAGTATCTACTGATATACATATACGCAAGTATTTGTGAAATTATATCATATAAATTGATTTTTTGGTGACTATATCATATAAATTGATTTAAAACTTAATCCGAGATCTATCATTTCAATACTTGATCTCAACTCAATTTAAATTTTGTCTCAATTTTAGTTCTATCATTTAATAAATTATACAAGTGATAATATTTAATTAATAATACTAAAAAATATTCCATTTAAATTGCCCTTAAGAATTAAAGTGATCCTTGAGACCATGTAAGGGTAAGAAAACTTTGTAGGCTTAACTTTGCCACGAGACCAAGTTTATTTTATTATTATTATTATTATTATTATTATTATTATTATTATTATTATTATATAATTTTAACTTTATGTTTATTCTTTCTTCAAATTAATTATATTTTTTAATTGCACAAAATTATTAAAATTAATATTAAATTTTATTGAAAATCTATAAATTAAAAAGAAAAATAAAAATATTTTTATTAATCATAACATATTTTTTATTCATAGTTATAAATTATCTATTAATATTATTCTTTTCAATAAATACTTATGAATATAATAGGTATAAGTTTATTAAATTATTAAAATTTTAAAACAATAATTAATTTAATAAAAAATAAAATTTAAAAATTACTTATTGTGAGAAGAAGAAAATAAAATTTTGCATAATTACTTAATTATGATTGGGTCAATTAGTTTAATTAATTACCTAACGATTAAACTAATAATTAAATTTTGGCAGGTTAGTTACCAGTTTAATTTTGATAATTATATTTAAAATAGACTTTGTGTATTAAAATAATTTTTAAAATTTTAATAGTTTTAAAGAGTAAAACAATACCTTATCCTAAACTATAATAGGATGAAGTATATAAAGCCTAAGTTTAGAAAATGCCATGTGAACTCAAACACAGTAATGAAAGAGAGCTGCTACAAATATATTCAAACATTTTTGGCAATTAAATTTAACTAAATTAATTTAAACCTAACAAAAATTATTTTTATTATAGATAACATGTATACATATACTTCACAAACTCAAATGAAATCCTGCTTTATTTTGCGTTTGTTCTTCGTACGCCTCTTTCTTTTTCTTCTATTGAGAATGTTGTTGCTGCATTTTATTTTTGTTTTTTCTTCTCCTCCTCTTTTTCATATTATTGCAGTCATTATTCTTTTTTTTGTTTGATATTTTCTTCTCTTTTTTTTAGTTTTATTCCTCTCAATAGAATAAATAAAAAAGAATTTTGAGAAAATGAAATAATAAAAAAAAATAAAAAAATAAAGATAAAAAAAAGAAGAACATGAAACGGAGGATGAAGAGAAGAAAGATTAGAAGAGTTTTGAATTGTGTAAAACAACAAGACAAAGTGCACCGAAATTACATAATGATTGCAACACAATTAACTAAAAAATGCACCAAAATTACAAGAGTTTTTGAGTTTATAGAATGCACAATTTTCAGTTTATTTGTTATTACACAATGGTCTTGTTATAATAATATTTCGGTTCATTTGCAGTCCAAGTGTGTTGTTGATGAACAATTTGTCCCAAAGGTTGGGATGATTTTTAAGACAAATTGAATGGAATGGAATGAAATCTAATACAATTGAATAAAGTGATAATGAATAATTTCATTCTTTTTTGCTAAAAAAATTAGTCAATATTTATCAATAGCATAAAGTAAACCTCAATTAACACAAAAATAAACCGAAATTAGTTTAAATTTGAACAAGTAATAAAAAAGACTCAATCATCAATAAAAACATATCGAATTTATTTCTGGATCCAAATGAATCTCAATTAAACTAAGAAATGAACCGAAATTACTTAAGGAATAAAAATTTTGGTTAATAGTTATCAGCAGCATCAAGTAAACCTCAATTAATTTATAAATGAATCGAAATTTTCAGATTTAAACAAGTACTCAAAAGGACTCAATCATTAACAAAAACACATCGAATTTATTTCTAGATCCAAAAAACCTCAAATAAACTAAGGAATGAACCAAAATTATTTAATAATGACACCAGAAAAAATCAAAATCAATAAAGATGTTAGCAAAATGTTGGTGTTATTGGTGATGACGATGACGAAAGAGAAATATAACAAAGAAGAAGAATAAGAAGGAGGCATTGAAACGAACGCGCGTGAATTTAAAATACTTGGTTGGACTTTGTTAGGGTTATGACTTAGATGTAGAGTTTTATTAGTAATAAAAACAGGATTAACAAAAATGATTAGAAGCCCTAAATAATTTCTCTAGTTATAAATAAAAAAGTTTTGAATTTTTTATTTTTATGAGTTTAATTTTAATGTATTGTAAGAATTTTACATAATTATCTAATTATATTTATATATTTAAATAATTTTTTTATGTAATAAATTTAAATCTTTTTTATTTTACTAATGTGATAATGTAAAATTGATTGTTTTTTGTGCAAATTTTTTTTACATGGTGCATAAAAAGTTATTTTTTTAAATATTCTCAAAAATTAAATATGCATTTGAATTCTTACCATTTAATTATTAGAATAATGAGTTAGAATTCTTAATTATTACTCTTAGAAAAAGTATTATACCACAAATCAATAGATTTAATACGTTAAATGAATAGTTATATATGTTTTTAGAATATGTTAAATAAGGTGTAACAAAATGTAAAATTTTGCCTTTTTTTCAGAAAATTAATTTATACGAGAAGTGACTATTTAACGAAATAAAGTGTAAAACCCACATTTCGAAGAGTATGCTAACATGCTATATATCATTGTAATAAATAAAATAACAATTTTGTTACGTTATTAACAATATTTTTGTAAATTTTTGTCAATTCTTATTTATAATTATATTTAATAGAAATATTTTTGTGAATATGTCTAATAAAAATATTCTTTTTATAATTATGTTTAATAAAAATATTTTTATAAATATATTTTTTGAATGTATTTTTTTATACATGTGTTTAAAATATAATAATTAATTATTTTTAATAATAAATTAATAAATAATCTATTATTATCCTATATTTTTCCATAAAACAAAATAATATTTGATCGAAATTTTCAAAATGTTAAAACATATTTAAAAAATGAAGCAAAGAAATGTAGCCACGTGGATTGGAAGTTGATGATATATGCGTCCTTTTGGGCTTTGGCAGCCTCATGGCTAAAAATAACTCTAAAAGCTGAGTTCTCTTTTGTTATCCCAATCCACACTTTTTTCACTTTTTGTTGGCTTCAAGAATAATTCCCTTTCACTTTAAGTATCTACAAAAATCTCAATGTTAGGTTATCACTATTAACGAATGCCAATTTCATATTCGATATACACTCACACTAATAAGAGATAAAGATATCTTCGCAGCTGAGGTGTTAATACAAATGGTACACTTTATGCTTCTTAATATATTATATTTGAGTTTAAATCTTAGCCAATACATAAAATATTGAATAAGAATTTTTTAATATTGCGTGAGTGAGTGTATAATATGAATATATTATGATATTTTTAAAATTAAGAGTTGTCCAAATTATTTTAAAAAAATATTTTCATAATAAAAAAATTAAAAATTATTAATTAATTTAATATATTTAAATAAAAATTATTTAATATAATATGTATTAATATTTTAATTATTATTCTTATATAAAAATATTCTTATATGAGTAATCATTTGTACATACTGACAAATATTTATTTAATTTTATTCAATAGTTGATGATAATTTAGTTAGTATTAAAGTATTTTTTTTAATGTTTAGAGTAAGTTTTAAAATTGTCCCTAATATTTAAATCGTTCTATTTAAGTTCTTAATATTTTAAAATTATTTTAATATTGTTCTGTCATTAGGGATCTATTAACAAAATTGACAGGAGGACAAAATTGAGACGATTTTAAAATGTTAGGAAGTTAAATAGGAAAAAATCGTTTGGGACAAAAATAATACATTACTCTTAGAAAAATTACAAAATCAAGTAAAATGAAAATAAATTTTAACGGAATAAATTGCATTACAAATTTAAAATTTTTATTTATCATAGAATAATTCTAGAATGACTAGTAGATAAACTTCCAAATAAAGTATAAATTATACATTTTTGTCTCTAATGTATCAAACTTCTTTAATGTTTAATTTAAATAAAATTTATTTTAAAAAAATTAAATTAAACATTAAAAAAATTTAATATATTAGAGACAAAAGGATATAATTTATACTTTATTGTATATGTACATGCTCTTTTTTTTTTTCCTTTTTCGAAGGTTTATATACTAATCATTCTATAAATATGAGTAAAAATCTTGAATTTATAATGCAATTCCTTTTGTTAAAATTCATTACCATTTTACTTAATTTAGTAATTTTTTTTAAGAATAATGTATCGTTTTTTGTTTCCAACATTTTCGTCCTATTTAAGTCCCTAACATTTTAAAATCGTCTCAATTTTTGTCCCACCGTCAATTCTATTAATAGATCACTAATGACAGGACAATATTGAGTCAGTTTTGAAATGTTAGGACCATAAATAGAACATACAATTTAAACGTTAGGAATAACTTTAAAACTTATCTCAAATATTAGAAACAAAAATAATACTTTACTCTTTTAAATTACTAGTCCTAGTAAAACTATAAAAATACTTTCGAAAAAGGTTTGGTTTGAAAAAATATTTTTTAGTTTTTAATAATTTTTTGTTCTAATTTTAGGATTACGTGAAAAAATAAATAATAAAGATAATAAAACCATGATTTTATCTTCTATTTTTTATTTTTTTTTCACAAAGTCTTATAATAAAATAGAAAATATTAAAAATAAAATTAATAAATAAAAAGATAAAATAACACTCCAAATTTTAAAAAAAATAAATAAAATGGTAAATGATACGACAATTTTCTTAAAAAAAATTAAGCGTACATCAATCATGAACAATACCATTAATTCGCCACCCGAATATATATAAGAATATAGAATAATTTCATACTCATATTTGTAACTAAATTTCATAATTACTATAATTAATCAAATTGTATGAAGTAACTCTGCTTATGTTACATTTGCGGTACATAGTCGATTCTAAATTCGGACAAAAGAAAAAGATTGTATTAGGTTTTCGACAACGACATAAATAAAAGATATTACATGTACTTGACCCCACCTAATAGAACAAGACTTTGTTGTTGTTGTAATCAAATTGTACGAAGACTATAACATTTATATAATCATATTTTCTGAATAACATATATAATTAAAATATATTTGCTCTCACTCATAGTAAAAATATGAATAAAAGTAGTAAAAAAAAATACTCTAATGGTTGATTTTTAGTATTTCTAATTTTTTTATTATTTTAATGGTTGATTATTCTGGTAAAGGATATATAAAATATATATAAATATATACAAATATAACATAAATTATTTATCACTAATTTTTCATATTCGTAAGATTTTAATATAATTTTAACACATGGTGTAAAAATTTTTACGTGGTTTATCCAATGAGAATCAGGCATTTTAATAACTTTCTAAATGATGAGTTTGAATTAATTACTTTTATTGATGTGATAGTATATGACTGAATCTCTTTTACACTATAAAAACATGAAAATTAAATTTTATTCTAAAATTCACTATATTTTTACTGAACTAATTCCTATTGGAAGTGCCAATAAAAAAATAGCAGACATAAAAAATTAAATTCACAAGCTAAGGGAATAAACAAAACTGAACCACACAAGAGGGATGAAAAAAAGTGCCCTACTCATGAGAGGCATATATATATATATATATATATATATATATATAAAGTTACCATATTTTATGATTTATAGTCATTAATTATTTTTAATAATATAAAATTATATTTAATAATATAAAATTATATTTTTTTAATAATTAAATACTTACTAAATTTTAATAAAAATGTTGACTTGAGACTTTTTCGTATATATATAACATGTCATGAGGGTGGGTGGTTGTGACACTACTTATCCTGATCTACAGTGCAATGCACTTTTATTACTCTTTTTGTTAGATTCACAAATATCGCATATTCAACTAAATGGGGGGATATATTTCTCCCTAACTATTGGCCTTCACAAAAACCATTGGATTCTTGGCTTCTTATGGCCACTGAAATTATTAACGGGGAGTTAGAATTGAAACTTAATATATTTGGACCTCATGATTTTTGAGATCGCTTTAAGCAAGTATCTGTTTCTTTGGCCCTATTGGATATATATATCTATTTACTAGAGGACTCTGTTTCTTGATTCTTTGAATCGGATAAAACGTTGTGACCAGTGTTCAATATATGCCCTCCTAGAACGAACAAAGCAAATTCCTGCCCATGCCACATTATTGACCATGTACAAAATTCTAACCTAATCCAATCCTCTCTCTTTCTCTACCCTATCTTTACCTATTTCTTCAATGCAAGAAAGAAAGAAAACAAAAAGTGATCATATTTAGTTGAAATCTTATAAAATGGGTAGTGTCTGAGCAAGTGCCATCTTTTTTAATTATTTTATTTTTTTAAGGATTCAAATTTAAAAATTTTGTTCAGGAGATTTATACACTTATCACTTTGATCTATCTTGTAACACCCTACTACACAGTGTTTTATGCTTAAGTCATAGAACAGAGGTAGTGTGGTATTACCGACCTTTAATAGTAAGGATATACATATAATACTGAAAGAAATAATATACTAGGAGCCTTGAAACAGAGCGGGTAAACAAAAATCGCAAAATAAAAAGCGCAACGCTCAAGGAATAGGATTACTTGCGTGCTAAGAAACCTAATAGGAACATGATAAAACAATAAACGAAGGGATAAAGAAAAGCCAAGGAACAACATAACTAGCCTCTGACTCAGCCTGCGAAGCTAAGGCTGGCCGGAGGATACATATATACATATAAACATACATAAGTGTCCCCAAAATATACCAAAATACCAAAGTAAACTCCTATCTCTCCCTCAACCTCTAAGAGGAGCAGCATACATAAGTTACTTGGAGAGTAAGCTACACATATACATACATATATACAAATAGAAACCAAAATATACCCAAGGACTACTTCGCTTTCCAGAATCCAGACGCCTAGCGAGGAGCCTCTCGACCTGCATCTGAGAAACAACAATACAATATGGAATGAGAACCGGAGGTTCTCAGCATGGTAAAAGTGCCACGCGTATAAGAAATACGGTCCTGAGAATGCCATAGGCAATCCTAGAACTCCGTTATTCAATTAACCAACTTAAGTACTAAACAGAAGCCATAAACAGGGGTAGGTATTCTAAATCTGCCTAACTTACTCAAGTTCAAGCTTAACCTAACATCAAACCATTTCCTCCGTTTTCTCCATCCTTTCATCATTCAGAATGTAACAGAAACAAGCAACCAAACAAGTTCACGCACAAGTAATGATCAAATAGTACAAATAACAAGTATAACAAATAGCAGGTAATATATATCAATTAGGCATACCCAAAAAAAATGCATAGCAATCAATACAAACAAATGCATATGATGCATGCCTGTCCTATGGCTGATGGGGCCCATCTGTCGGTTATCCAGCCAACCCGACAAGTCCGAAAACCTTAGACTGTCCCCCGTCGCGCATCCCCAAGAGTCTATGCATAGAGTTCACATTCAATCATCATATAATCACTCAATGGGGGCTATCCATACCCGGGAATTTATACGTGCCCGGTCACCCTTACGACGTAGGGTCAACAGAGTATCGAGATTCAACCTGGAACACGTGGTGGCGAGCCACGGCTCTTACCCAGGGAACTCGTATCTCAGATAGCATTATTCATAAGCCATTTCATAGTCATAATCATTATTTAATCATTCATCAAGCCATGGCATATTAACTCCTTTTATTAACAACCTCCCTTTCACATTTTTCATCGTCATTCCCTTATAATTCAACTTGATTACCCTTTCCGGGTCCTGACCAAACTTTTTATCAAACTCTTCTCATCCTTCTTAATATCGAATAATCTTAAAATCAACCCAACTCTAACATTAAATCAATCACATCACACGAGGATTGAACTTTAACTTCTCGAACTCATGACTATCACTAAGACATCCTCGACACTCTATTTTCTTTTCTATTTTTAATATAGCAAATGAACTCGGAATTGCACAAACTTTATGTCCAGGCGTTCATATTGAAATAAGCTTTCTAACAAACTAAATATCATAATTTTCTGATTTTTCTAGCCTCAGGAATAAAGGAAAAACCGTGACTGCTCTGCAGTGCATAAAACCAGAAAAACAGCAGCAGCATGTGATATTCAAAATTCAATATAAAATCCAAGTTAAATCCAATGACTTTGAAAATTAATGTAGTTAAAATTTACTCATCCAGGTTTCTTTCTCAATTGGTTCTGAGTCAATACCATTTTTAATGAAAAAGTTACATTACCTGGAAGTTAAGTAAAAATGAGACAAAATCTGTTTTAAAAACCAACAAGCTTAGTACCTTTCAATTGGAATAACTTTTATTACAAAACTCCAATTAAGCTAAATTTTGATTTGAGAACCCCTAGCTCATCTAAAAACAAGTGTGTCTTGGTTGCAACCCAATTTCTATTTAATTCTAAGAGTTACAAGCATTGGAAGTTGATGCATAGCTTGCTGAAATCTGTTTCTTTTTAGTTTTGACCACCAATATTCAAAAATTCACAGCTCCCAATCCTCAACTCTTAAAATTCTGAAATTTTAGAGAACTAAAGAAAGTTAATCAAATTTTATAACAAAATTGGTTTCGCTCCAAGACTCAACTCGTAAAAGTCGCAGCAAGACAAACAAGTTGCTGCCTGTTTGATCTTTTCTGCTGCTGGACAGATTTAACAACCTAACTTTAAAAATTTGCCATAAATTGTATATTTAACAAAAAAGTCCCAAAATTTCCAGTTTAGTTCCTTATATTCCCAAGTTTAGCCCAAACTTGGTCTCATGAAATTCCGATCATTACATAATTAGTTACAGCATATACAATACCACCACAACACAACTCTACATCCTTATTAACAAACACCAATTCTAATCCATCATAAATAAATATAAGAGCACACTATTAATAGCTTTCACACCTCATAATTCTAATATATAAATTCACTAACAAATCTATTCTAACAACATTACAAGGCTAATCATTAAATACAACAAACAATCCAACTTATTCTATGGTTCCTCTAACCTGAGTTTTCACAACACCGTAAATATTAAACGTGCGAAACTTAAACCATACCTTGGCCGATCACTTAATTCACCCAAGGCAGCTTCTCAACATAAAATCACAGCCCCTCCAAGCTCAATCAAACAGCCCCAAAGCAAGCCTTGTCACCAACAAAGCTCCAAGTAATCCAAATTCAAGTTCAATGCATAAACACCCTCTTAAACTACACCTAATACACATATATATGTTCCAATTCAGTTCTCTATTACCAAAAACAAGATTGAGCTAGGGTTAGGGTGTTCTTACCATACCCATATGCTCAATAGCTTGAGCCCACAAGTTCCGGAATCTAACTTGAACCTAGAACACAAAAATTAGACAAGATTCACTATAGGTTTTCAAGTTTACCAAAGAAAGAGGGATAGAGATTCTGAACTCAATAGAAGGCTTACCAGAGAAATTGTTTGGATAGAAAGGTAGAGCTCGACGCGCTGAGCGCGTGGCCGCGAACGGTGCGGCAATCGGAGCCCGGATGAGGAAGTTATGGTAGTTGGAAGGAATGGTGAGGGTTAGGTTTCTTCTCTTCTCCCCCTTGCTGTGTTTTTCGTTGCTGTGGTGAAATGGAGAAGATGAAGCTGCTGCTTCATTTATGTTAGGGGCCCGGTTGAACCCATGGGTCCGGTTTGGGCCCCGGTTCAACCGGTTCGGCCCTTCCGGTCCGATTTTGGGCCAAATTATCGAAATTGGTATCAAAATTTTCGTTTCGACGAGCTCTATCCTATTTCAATATTAGTTTTGTATTTTTAACTTTCCTAATTAAAATTCAATATATTAACTAATAATTTACCGATTTTAGCGGGGTTTACATCCTACCCACCTAATTAGGAATTTTGTCCTCAAAATTCAGAGGGAGTTACCTGAAAAGAGGTGTGGGTAGTCCTTTCGCATCTCTGATTCAAGCTCCCAGGTATGTTCTTCAATACCTGCCCGACTCCAAGCTACTTTCACCAAAGAAACTTCCTTTCCGCGGAGACGTTTGGTGCTGGTATCATCAATCCTAACCGGAGTTACTGGAAGCGTCAGGTCTTCTCTCACTTGGACTGATTCCGGTTCTAGGACATGACTAGGATCAAAAGTGTATTTACGAAGCTGCGATACATGGAACACGTCATGCAGGTTCGAAAGATGTGGTGGTAACGCGATCCTATACGCCACTGGTCCAATTCTCTTCAGGATTTCAAACGGTCCAATGTAACGGGGATTTAACTTCTTGGTTTTGATGGACCTCCCTATTCCAGTGGTTGGAGTAACCTTCAAGAAGACGTACTCTCCTTCCTCAAATTCTAGAGGCTTCCGTCTTCGGTCTGCATAGCTCTTCTGACGGCTTTGAGCTTCAAGCATTCGACTCCGAATTCTCTTTATTTGCTCAGTGGTTTCACTTACCATTTCAGGTCCTATCAAGCTCTTTTCTCCTGCTTCGTACCAACATAATGGAGACTGGCATTTTCTTCCATACAAAGCCTCATATGGAGCCATTCCAATACTTGCATGATAGCTATTGTTATAAGCAAATTCTACCAAAGGCATATATCGATCCCAGCTCGCCGGTTGATCCAAAACACAAGCTCTTAACATGTCTTCCAAGGTTTGGATTGTTCTTTCTGATTGGCCATCCGTCTGAGGATGATAGGCAGTGCTTAAGCTCAATTGAGTGCCAAAAGCTCGTTGAAATGCACCCCAGAACCGTGATGTAAAGCGAGGATCTCTATCCGATACAATGGTGGAAGGTACGCCATGTAACCTCACAATCTCCTTTATATATAAGCGCGCCAACTCCTCCATAGAACAACTTATCCGAATAGGCAGAAAATGAGCTGATTTGGTCAATCGGTCTATAACCACCCAAATAGCATCACAACCGGTCCGAGTCCTTGGTAAGCCCAAAACAAAATCCATAGCAATGCTCTCCCATTTCCACTGTGGAATCTCCAAAGGTTGAAGGGTTCCTGCTGGCTTTTGGTGTTCGATCTTAACTTTCTGACAAGTTAGGCATTTAGAAACATGTAACGCCACATCATTTTTCATTCCTGGCCACCAGAACATCGTTTTTAAGTCTTGGTACATCTTAGTGCTTCCAGGATGAATGGAGAACCCGCTCTTATGAGCTTCCTTCAATATGTTATGTCGCAAATCCCCAACATCTGGCACAATTATCCGGCCCTTGAACCTCCACAATCCATCTCTATCTTCTGACACTCTCCATTGCTTGCCTTTCTCAATCGCCGGCAAAATCTTATACAATTCTTGGTCGTTCTGATGAGCCTTTATCAGTTCAGCCTTGAATTCGCTTGAGATCTGTAATTGGCTTAAGCATAAAGTCCCAAACTCTTCTCTGATTCCCAATTTCAATCCTTCGAAGGCTCTCAACAACTCTTCCTCTCTCAGCATCATCCAAGCAGCACATAGGGATTTTCTACTCAAGGCATCCGCCACTACATTCGCCTTTCCCGGATGATAGTTTAGCTCGAAGTCATAATCCTTCAGAAGTTCCATCCACCTCCTCTGACGCATATTCAATTCTTTTTGTTCAAACAGGTACTTCAGACTCTTATGGTCCGAGAAGACTTGAAATTTCACTCCATAGAGATAATGCCTCCAAATCTTCAAGGCAAAGACAACGGCTGCAAGTTCCAAATCATGAGTCGGATAGTTTCTTTCATGAGGTCTTAATTGACGTGAGGCATAAGCTACAACCTTATGATGCTGCATCAACACGCATCCTAAACCTTTCAAGGATGCATCACAGTACACCTCGAATGGTTCTCTCGGCTCAGGCAACACTAGTACAGGGGCGGTAGTCAATATCTGCTTTAAGGCAAGGAAACTCTCCTCACACTCGGGAGTCCACACAAAAGGAACATCCTTCCTGGTCAGCTTCGTTAAGGGTAAAGAGAGCTGTGAAAACCCTTTAATGAACCTTCGATAATAACCCGCCAAGCCTAAGAAACTCCTGATTTCCGTCACTGAAGTTGGCCGCTCCCAATTCATCACCGCCTCAACCTTAGCGGGATCCACTGCTATTCCTTGTTTACTTACCACATGGCCAAGAAATTTCACCTCAGACTTCCAGAACTCACACTTGGATAGCTTGGCATACAACTTCCTATCCTTCAGAATTTGTAGCACTGTTCGCAAGTGTTCAGCATGCTCATCCTCAGTCTTAGAATAGATAAGAATGTCGTCAATAAACACAACAACAAACTTATCCAGATATGGATGGAAAATTCTGTTCATGTAATCCATGAATATCGCCGGAGCGTTAGTTAGTCCGAAGGACATCACGGTATATTCATAGTGGCCATAGCGCGTTCTGAAGGCAGTCTTTGGGATATCCTCATCTCTAACCCTTATCTGGTGGTATCCGGATCGTAGATCAATCTTGGAGAACACGCCAGCTCCCTGTAATTGGTCCATCAGGTCATCAATCCTTGGCAGCGGATATTTATTCTTCACTGTAACCTTATTCAGCTGCCTATAGTCAACACATAAGCGCATGGTTCCATCTTTCTTCTTCACCAATAATACTGGCGCACCCCACGGAGATACACTTGGTCGGATAAAATTCTTACCCAACAGATCCTCCAGTTGAGACTTCAATTCGGCCATTTCTAGAGGCGACATCCTGTAAGGAGCACTCGAGATTGGTCCGGCCCCAGGTACTAAATCAATAGCAAACTCAACTTCCCGTTTCGGTGGAAATTCATCAATATCATCAGGGAACACCTCCGGAAACTCACACACAACTGGGATTTGTTCCAAATCTTGATCATCACCCGAAACACCCGCAGCTAGCAACAATATCCCCTGACATTCAGCCCCAGAACAGTTCACCATCATGGAATTCAAGTAGTAGTTATTCACTACAACCGGCCCTTCAGTGTCTTCAGGCATGAAATACACTGTTTTCGCCGAGCAATCTAATAGAACGCGGTTCTTGGATAACCAGTCCAATCCCAGAATGAGATCAAGACCAGTCATCGTCAAACAAATTAAGTTATGCACGAAATCACGCCCTTGTACTCGAAAAGGAACTTGGGGGCACCCTAATCTAGTCACCATAGCCTCGTGGGTAGCATTATATACCTTTAAATCATACCCCAGTACTACTATTTTCAATCCTAGCTTATCAGCCTTCTCAAATGCAATAAAAGTATGTGAAGCTCCAGAATCAAACAAAGCATTCAAAGTTTTACCCGCCATCTCACATTTACCTCGGATCAATGCCTCTGACCCCTCAACGCCTATAGAAGAAGTAGTGTATACCCTTCCTGGTTGCTGCACCCTGCCTGTCTCATATCTCTTCTTCTCGGGGCAACCACTAGCCAAGTGTCCCGGCTGCCCACAGGAGTAACAGACTCCAGTCCCAAACCTACATTGTCCTGAATGATACTTTCCACATCTGTGGCAACTCATATCCTGCTGTGGCTGCTTACCCTGTCTCCTTCCCTGATTAGCATTGGTATTAGGCCTCCTGGAGTTGCCTTGCCCCTGATTATTCTGAGGAACAAAGCTACCACGCTTGAACTGTCTGCCTCTGGGTGCAAAATTTCTCCCTGTGGTCCTCTGGAATGGCATCCTCATACCCCCTTTTTCTGCTGCAGCCCTTCTAACACAATCCTCTGCCACCCTGCTCCTATTTACCAACTCAGAAAACACCCGAATCTGCATAGGCGCCACAAAGCTCTGAATGTCACTCCTAAGGCCTCCTTCATACTTTATGCATTTCCACTCAGCAAAGTCCTCAGGAGCTCCCTGACAGATGCGTGAGAAGCGGCACAATTCCTCAAACTTACTGGTATACTCAGTGATGGTCATCTGTCCCTGTTTAAGCTGAAGGAGTTCGAGTTCTCTGGCATTTCTAACTGAAGTGGGGAAATATTTTTTATAGAATTCATCTCGGAACAACTCCCAAGATATCACAATCCCATCAGGTTGCAAAATGCGCCTCATGCCCTGCCACCAGTGCTGAGCTTCACCATGCAACTGATAGGTCCCAAACTCAACCCACTGCTCATCCGGAACCTGTTGAGCCTGTAATGCTCGCTCAATGGCCTGTATCCAATTATCAGCATCAGTCGGATTCGAGGTCCCTCTGAAAGTTGGAGGGTGAACCTTCAGGAAGGAATGCAGTGACATAGGACCATTCTCACCATTATTGCCATTATTTCCATTATTAATTTGATTTCCCAGGGCTTCAGCTGTTGCTTGCATTGCTGCTGCCATATTGCCTAATGCAGCCATGAAGTCTATAGGATTAGGAGTGTTTCCTGATGCCTCAGGCATGGCATTGCCTATTCGGCCTCTACCTCGCCCGCGTCCGCGTCCGCGAGTAGACATCTGGTCCCTATACACACCAAACAGGTGATATCAAGTTGATCAGTCTCAATATCGCAAGTTCAGTGCTTTAAGTCCCAAATGCATGCTCAGGAACGTTTATGCCACATACATCAATTAGATATCCTAATAGCACATAAACACATACACAGAGAATGCACAAAAGCACAATCAGTCCGTCCTCAGGCTCTATAGGAACGAACAGCTCTGATACCATAATGTAACACCCTACTACACAGTGTTTTATGCTTAAGTCATAGAACAGAGGTAGTGTGGTATTACCGACCTTTAATAGTAAGGATATACATATAATACTGAAAGAAATAATATACTAGGAGCCTTGAAACAGAGCGGGTAAACAAAAATCGCAAAATAAAAAGCGCAACGCTCAAGGAATAGGATTACTTGCGTGCTAAGAAACCTAATAGGAACATGATAAAACAATAAACGAAGGGATAAAGAAAAGCCAAGGAACAACATAACTAGCCTCTGACTCAGCCTGCGAAGCTAAGGCTGGCCGGAGGATACATATATACATATAAACATACATAAGTGTCCCCAAAATATACCAAAATACCAAAGTAAACTCCTATCTCTCCCTCAACCTCTAAGAGGAGCAGCATACATAAGTTACTTGGAGAGTAAGCTACACATATACATACATATATACAAATAGAAACCAAAATATACCCAAGGACTACTTCGCTTTCCAGAATCCAGACGCCTAGCGAGGAGCCTCTCGACCTGCATCTGAGAAACAACAATACAATATGGAATGAGAACCGGAGGTTCTCAGCATGGTAAAAGTGCCACGCGTATAAGAAATACGGTCCTGAGAATGCCATAGGCAATCCTAGAACTCCGTTATTCAATTAACCAACTTAAGTACTAAACAGAAGCCATAAACAGGGGTAGGTATTCTAAATCTGCCTAACTTACTCAAGTTCAAGCTTAACCTAACATCAAACCATTTCCTCCGTTTTCTCCATCCTTTCATCATTCAGAATGTAACAGAAACAAGCAACCAAACAAGTTCACGCACAAGTAATGATCAAATAGTACAAATAACAAGTATAACAAATAGCAGGTAATATATATCAATTAGGCATACCCAAAAAAAATGCATAGCAATCAATACAAACAAATGCATATGATGCATGCCTGTCCTATGGCTGATGGGGCCCATCTGTCGGTTATCCAGCCAACCCGACAAGTCCGAAAACCTTAGACTGTCCCCCGTCGCGCATCCCCAAGAGTCTATGCATAGAGTTCACATTCAATCATCATATAATCACTCAATGGGGGCTATCCATACCCGGGAATTTATACGTGCCCGGTCACCCTTACGACGTAGGGTCAACAGAGTATCGAGATTCAACCTGGAACACGTGGTGGCGAGCCACGGCTCTTACCCAGGGAACTCGTATCTCAGATAGCATTATTCATAAGCCATTTCATAGTCATAATCATTATTTAATCATTCATCAAGCCATGGCATATTAACTCCTTTTATTAACAACCTCCCTTTCACATTTTTCATCGTCATTCCCTTATAATTCAACTTGATTACCCTTTCCGGGTCCTGACCAAACTTTTTATCAAACTCTTCTCATCCTTCTTAATATCGAATAATCTTAAAATCAACCCAACTCTAACATTAAATCAATCACATCACACGAGGATTGAACTTTAACTTCTCGAACTCATGACTATCACTAAGACATCCTCGACACTCTATTTTCTTTTCTATTTTTAATATAGCAAATGAACTCGGAATTGCACAAACTTTATGTCCAGGCGTTCATATTGAAATAAGCTTTCTAACAAACTAAATATCATAATTTTCTGATTTTTCTAGCCTCAGGAATAAAGGAAAAACCGTGACTGCTCTGCAGTGCATAAAACCAGAAAAACAGCAGCAGCATGTGATATTCAAAATTCAATATAAAATCCAAGTTAAATCCAATGACTTTGAAAATTAATGTAGTTAAAATTTACTCATCCAGGTTTCTTTCTCAATTGGTTCTGAGTCAATACCATTTTTAATGAAAAAGTTACATTACCTGGAAGTTAAGTAAAAATGAGACAAAATCTGTTTTAAAAACCAACAAGCTTAGTACCTTTCAATTGGAATAACTTTTATTACAAAACTCCAATTAAGCTAAATTTTGATTTGAGAACCCCTAGCTCATCTAAAAACAAGTGTGTCTTGGTTGCAACCCAATTTCTATTTAATTCTAAGAGTTACAAGCATTGGAAGTTGATGCATAGCTTGCTGAAATCTGTTTCTTTTTAGTTTTGACCACCAATATTCAAAAATTCACAGCTCCCAATCCTCAACTCTTAAAATTCTGAAATTTTAGAGAACTAAAGAAAGTTAATCAAATTTTATAACAAAATTGGTTTCGCTCCAAGACTCAACTCGTAAAAGTCGCAGCAAGACAAACAAGTTGCTGCCTGTTTGATCTTTTCTGCTGCTGGACAGATTTAACAACCTAACTTTAAAAATTTGCCATAAATTGTATATTTAACAAAAAAGTCCCAAAATTTCCAGTTTAGTTCCTTATATTCCCAAGTTTAGCCCAAACTTGGTCTCATGCAATTCCGATCATTACATAATTAGTTACAGCATATACAATACCACCACAACACAACTCTACATCCTTATTAACAAACACCAATTCTAATCCATCATAAATAAATATAAGAGCACACTATTAATAGCTTTCACACCTCATAATTCTAATATATAAATTCACTAACAAATCTATTCTAACAACATTACAAGGCTAATCATTAAATACAACAAACAATCCAACTTATTCTATGGTTCCTCTAACCTGAGTTTTCACAACACCGTAAATATTAAACGTGCGAAACTTAAACCATACCTTGGCCGATCACTTAATTCACCCAAGGCAGCTTCTCAACATAAAATCACAGCCCCTCCAAGCTCAATCAAACAGCCCCAAAGCAAGCCTTGTCACCAACAAAGCTCCAAGTAATCCAAATTCAAGTTCAATGCATAAACACCCTCTTAAACTACACCTAATACACATATATATGTTCCAATTCAGTTCTCTATTACCAAAAACAAGATTGAGCTAGGGTTAGGGTGTTCTTACCATACCCATATGCTCAATAGCTTGAGCCCACAAGTTCCGGAATCTAACTTGAACCTAGAACACAAAAATTAGATAAGATTCACTATAGGTTTTCAAGTTTACCAAAGAAAGAGGGATAGAGATTCTGAACTCAATAGAAGGCTTACCAGAGAAATTGTTTGGATAGAAAGGTAGAGCTCGACGCGCTGAGCGCGTGGCCGCGAACGGTGCGGCAATCGGAGCCCGGATGAGGAAGTTATGGTAGTTGGAAGGAATGGTGAGGGTTAGGTTTCTTCTCTTCTCCCCCTTGCTGTGTTTTTCGTTGCTGTGGTGAAATGGAGAAGATGAAGCTGCTGCTTCATTTATGTTAGGGGCCCGGTTGAACCCATGGGTCCGGTTTGGGCCCCGGTTCAACCGGTTCGGCCCTTCCGGTCCGATTTTGGGCCAAATTATCGAAATTGGTATCAAAATTTTCGTTTCGACGAGCTCTATCCTATTTCAATATTAGTTTTGTATTTTTAACTTTCCTAATTAAAATTCAATATATTAACTAATAATTTACCGATTTTAGCGGGGTTTACATATCTTATATGAGTCTTACTAGAGAGTCAACGAAATATTTGTACCAATGTGTACAATGAGCTATATGAGTTACAAAATAAACATCACCAAGGATCGAATTCTTGATATTTCGGATCTAGAGCTCTGATACCATGTCATGATACTACTCATTCCAAAAATTTACACTGATAGAAAAAGATAACACTAATGGTTATATCTCTAATATTTCCTAAATCTCCATTGTACACATTGTACAAATATTCCATTAGCTCTCTATACTTTCTCATCTTATATTCGTATTGCTTTTTTTTCAATATTTTTAATTTTTTTCATAAAATTCTTAAAACAAAACAGAAATCAATCAAATCTTAATTTTTAAACTCATTATTTATACAATTATCTAAAAATATGAATTTATTTTTTTAAAAAAAATGTAAGCTTCTTATACATCAAAATAAAGAATCATTAATATAATGCATTAGACATTATGGTTTATATAATTTATAATTATATTTCTAAATTTGTGTTCTAAAAATATATTTTAAAAATATAATAATAATTTTTTAATATTTTAATATATTAAAAATATAAAAATATTTATTTTTTTAATAATTTTTATGAAATATTTTTTATAATAATTTTAACTTCTTTTCTTAAGACACAAGTTAGCAAATCATATATTTATATATCATATGTAATAAATCTAAAAAAAAATTGGTATTTGTGGCGCAGCCAATGTGTGAGTGACAAAAGATTTCAATCAACGAAGGTGATAGTGCAGTGATAGTGTGATATGTCTAAAGAATTTTGGACATGTGTATGCGTATGCATATGAGAAGAGGAGTGTTACTAGCACATACATACAGCATGGGATTTGAGGTTTATAGGAATATATTCTTGATGAATATGAGAGAGAATGGTGGAAACATGTGAAAGTATCTTTTACAGAGATAAAAATTAAACAAGTGGTTCTCATCTGCAGAATTATCCTTTATCCGTCGCGTGCTATATGTATACGGTAGATTTGAATTTTGATATTTTGTGTGTGTTTAGATTGTGGTTGGTCAAATTAGAGTTTGAATAAAAATAATTTTATAAAATTGATTTTGGGTAGAAGTAAGTTTGTGTCAACATAATTTATGTTTGGCAATTCTATATTAAAATTGATTTTGATAAAATAAATATTATTTAAATAATATTAGTTAAAATCACTTTTAGATAGATAATTATTAAAAAGGACATAACATTAAATTATAATATTATTTTTTATATATATTTAATTTTTTATATAGTATATTTTTAATATTTTTAGTACGCTATAATTTTTTACTATTATTATTATTTATGGTTAATTTTTTTGTTTAATTTATTTTATTTAATGAGATCAATAAATTATATTATAAAAAGTTAATAATAAATATAATGCACAAAAATTACCATTATAAAAATATATAATGTCAAATAAAAAATTAGTAAAAAATATAAATAATAAATAATAGAAAAAGCTCATGTAAAGAGAAATAATAAGAATTCTATAAGTAATACAATAATATGTATAAAGGATAAAGTTGATAAAAAAATAAAAATTAAATGTTAATGGCTAAAAGCCAGTTAG
This sequence comes from Arachis hypogaea, assembly GCF_003086295.3. NCBI lineage: Eukaryota > Viridiplantae > Streptophyta > Magnoliopsida > Fabales > Fabaceae > Arachis > Arachis hypogaea. The sequence continues at coordinate 103,966,326 of NC_092045.1, read as the reverse complement.
TACAACGCAAAAGTTAAAAATTCTTGCTTCTTGTAAACGTGGTTTTGTAACCAAAATCACTTCTGCGTTTATAGATAGAAAAATTAGCCAAATCAAAAATGAAAGCGTTAAAAAAAGTGTAACATGCTTTTCCTCTTTTAACATAATTGCCAAATACTCTTAATTATACAGATAAGTGAACTGATTATTTGACCAATCTAAATTTATTTATCTTATATATTTATATTGTTTTAAATAGTAATATATGTAGTGGTAATTATAATTGCAATATTCTAATCAAGATCACGTTACACCTTAATTTGCAGCATTGCCTTAATTCGTATACTAATAAAACTACACAACCAAGTTCAATTCATTAAACGCGTGTTTTGTCATCTTCTTCTTCTCTTTTTAAATTTTTTTACCTTTTTTTTCTTCCATTTATTATTATTATTATTGTTATTATTATTATTATTATTATTATTATTATTATTATTATTATTATATTCAGTAATTTTATTGAACATAAAAATTTTAATGTATAAAACAATTTTTTTTTAAAAATCACATATCTAAAACATTAACATCTAGTCAATAAAATATACAAAACACAAAAATTTAAATGTATAATATAAAAATTTTAATATATAACATAAAAATTTTTAAAAAGCCACATATTCATAATATTAATTTATTCAACAAACAAAATATATTTATAATAAAAATTTATGTATTATATACAAAAATTTTAATACTATATATAAATATTTGTATATTGTATAAAAAATTTTATACTATATCAATAAATTTGTGTTATGTACAAAAATTTATGTTATGTATAAAAATTTATATGTTATATCAATAAATTTTTGCGTTCCCTACAAAAATTTATGTGTTAAAAAAATGCAGAAAAAAAAATAACACATCCACATTTTTTCTAAAATTAATTTATATCAATTTAATTGAACTTAATTATAAAAATATTTATACACATAAAATCATGGTTTGTATACAACCATGTTACATAGCTAGATATTAAATCAATAACATGATTGGTTATTCTCGTGGATGATTAATTATTTTTATAAAATAATATATATAAAAATATAATATTTAAAAAATCATTTTAGTATATTTATATTATAATAATTATAGTAATTATAGTGTTTTAAAATATGTTGCTAAAATTAGAATAACGTTTTTTATTATTTAGTAATATTTTTATTTTTTAAAAATAGTACTAAAAAAATTACCAAAATATAAAAAAGTATAATTTTTTATTTTAGTAACACTTGTATAATTATCATAGTCATTATAAATATAAAATGCTAGAATTCACCTATTTAAAAACATTATATATAAAAAAAAATAACAACCAAACCAATTATTATATATATATATATATATATATATATATATATATATTATTTGATATATTTTTAATATGTATTTTATATTTTTATTGTATTTTATATGAGTGATAAATTCAATAGCTAATTTTTAGTATGTACACATTATGATTATATGTATAAATATATAATGAGTAATTTAATAGCTGATTTTTAGCATAAATCTAATGGTAGAATCATTTATCATGATGTCGCTTCTCCCAAAAAATTAAGATGTTAGGTGAAAACATATAAAAAAAAAGGAGAGGACCAGCAATTTTAGTTTATATTAGTCACACTAACTTTAGTATTAACACTATATTTTTATTCACTACTTTTAAATATTGTTGGTGACCAAAAATAATAAATTATACTGATCCTATAACATTATTTAGCACCTGAATGATTATATTTCTAATATACTTTTTTTAAGCAAGAGCTTCTGAATAATAACAATCAAATATTAGACTTTTCAATATAAAAATTTTGATACTGTATTATGAAACTATTTTCCTAAAAAACTATTTATAAAAAAATACATTGATAATTATATTTCTAACACCATTTATATATCGGTCAATATCAGTTATTTTTTTTAATCTCTTATTTTTAACTTATACTAATATCCAAATGAACATTTGAACCACGCACATAGAGAACGTTCTAAATCCTGCTAAAAAATTTGAAAGTGGAATATAATTACAAAATTATATCTTATTTAATATAAGTTTTTGTTAGCATATATTAGGATGAATTAGTTTTTATTAGAATTATTTAACATATATAAATATTTATTATAAGATATTATGTCTTTATTATTTTGATTCTCTTAGCATTTATAAATATTCTTTTTATTGTATCATTCTTACAACTTAAATATACACAAATTCTTTTCTCTGCTGCTCTTTCTTAACATGGTATTAGAGTTATGATATTCTTCTTGAAGATAATAAGTCATTTTTCTGGTAAAATTACTGTGGTAATTTTTTTCATATTTTTTCTCTATATCATTTTTTGTTGTCTTTTTTGACTTCTTTAATACTTTTTCACTTTACTTATTAGTCTATCCTCTCCATCTTGTGTCTTTTCGAGTCTAATGAATTAAATATTACTGAATCTGCCGCTTATCTATTCTCATGGAGAAATCATATATTTTTTGTAACCTTCCGACAATTCATCATCTTCTGTCATTTTACCATCTCTTCACAGTTTATCTCTTTTCTGACAGATTTCGAGTCCATCCTTTTGGCCGTTTCTTCTGCGCTTTTCTTGTGGTAGTTTCGTCTGTGATTCTTTACGGCAGCTTTGTCTACGTTTTTCTTGCGGCATCTTCATCTATGCTTTTCTTGCGGTAGTTTTGTCTGCGCTTTTATACGGCAATTTCGTATGCAACAGTTCTGTCTATACCTTATCTATCAGTTTATGCAGCTTTTTTTATTTTGTTATTTTAAATAAGTTTCAAATTCAAGTTGTTACTTGAATTTGAAGGGAGATGTTAGAATATATTAAGATCAATTAGTATTCATTAGAATTATTTAACATATTTGAATATTTATTATAAGATATTACGTTTTTATTATTTCGATTCTCTTAGTACTTATAAATACTCTTTTATATTATATCATTCCATATAATTTGAATACACACAAATTCTTTTTCCTATTATTCTTTTTACCTTTATAGCAGTTTTTAATTCCAGTTTTTTTTATTATATTCTTCGTTTTATTCCATCTTTTTTGTCAAATATATTGTCTTTGTCTCCTTTTGGCTCATCCTTAAACGCTTCTTACTAAGTATGGAGTGCTGCACACCTTGTGAATTCGTTAAATCTGAGCTCTTCATTTATTATATTTTATTTGAATGGTCTAGATTTAAAAAGTAACCTATTAATCAGGTTAATCATTTTTTTTACAAGTTTTAGATTTTTTTTTGTAAATCTTAGATATTGAGCTGAAGTTTAAAATAAAAAATAGTATATAAATATTAAAAACAACATGTCTGTACAAAAAAAAGATTATTGGACTTAAAAATTAAAATAAATAATACATAAAAAATAAGTTAAAAATTCATGTACTAAATCTAGAAAAAACAAAGATATATTAGAATCTAAAAAAAGTAATATTAAATATATATTATGTATATAATATTAAAATTTAAATAAATTTTGTTTTGTATGAGATAAAATTATAATATTAAATATAAACACAATGATAAAAAATTTTGTGTTATGTGAAATAAAATTATAATATTAAATATAAACACAATGATAAAAAATTTTATGTTATATATATATATATATATAATTTTATTTTACAAAATTAAAATATTAAACAGAATGATAAAAAAATTTTGTATTATATAAATTTAATTAAAAAAATATACAATGTAAAAAGCAAATAAACATATAATAATTTTATTTTGTGCGAAACAAAAATTCATATAAAAAATATTTATATAATTTTTTATTAACAATTTTTTTATTGAAATATGTTATTTTACTATATTTATAATATATTATTTGGGATAATTATATTATTTTAGTTAATATATATATTTTTAAAAAATATTTAAAATTTATTATTTTGTATTAAGAATATTATTAAAAATATATTATTAGTTTTTTTTTAAAATAACATTTTCTTTTCTTTGGTTCAAATACTATAACAACAAAAATTTTTTACGTAACTATGTCTACTCAATAAATATTATATTCATTTATTTCTATATTGCATGTAAAATAAATAATTAATGTTTAAAAAAGTTAATAAAAGAAAGAAGTATTTTTTTCAATTCTTAGATGAATATAGAGAGACTATGTCATTTGAACTATAACTCGTTGGCAAAGAAAAAAATGTTCTTAATTAGATATTAAATAGAATAATTATTTATTAGGCTCATTCTTGTACAAATAAAATTTTTTTTTAGTTTTATATCTATAATATTTTATACCAATTAGCTTCAAAATTTAATTATTTTTTGAATAAATTAATAAAAAATAATACAAATAATTGTTTAAATATAATTGTAATTTAATTTTTCATTTTATTATGTATACGTTGAGGATAATTTGAAATAAAAAATAATGGACTTGTTGTAACTGCTATGTATACTGTGCTTTGACTGCGTCGTCATCTGAGAATCATGGCGCCTTCATGGAGACCAGATTCTTCTACAGCATCGATTTTGCGTTTGGAGTTAGCCAACTAGTAGCGGCGACAGACATACGTCTTCCTTTTTTATGGCAGCAATTTTTCGGATTTTGAAGGTCATTTATGGTAGAGGTAGAATGAGGTAGATTTAAGAGTGTCTGTGGCTAGGCAGAATGACAGGGGAAGCACTTGCCAGCAAACAAAACAGTAAAAATGCTTGAAGATATTACATCGATAATAACAAAATAATGGAGGAATTCGATTTTTTTGAATACTTTTGTAGTGTAAAGATCGTTCTGTATTAAACACGAGGGAATTAATTTTTTTTGTTAGTGTCGATTTGTTTGTTTAGTCTATGACAAAAAAAAACAATAATAAATAAATTTAATTTACCTGATAACTTCTAATAATAGGTTACCTTTTAAAAAGTATTACACTTCTTATTTTATTCCGAGTGCTAAAAGTTATTTTTCATAGACACTGAATTTGATAGTAAAAGATTAATGATGATAAAAGTTAGCAAGATTTATTTGGATAAATATAATGTTTGGGATTGATTTTGTCAAAATTTGGTCATGATTTTGTTGAAAATTATAAAAGAGATAAATAATACGTATTTAGAATTGAAGTCACATCTTAGTAAGAGAAAGTTTAAGGAATTATTTTTTTATTAAAATTTGACTAGTATTTAATTAATTAAAAAATAATTTTATATTATTAAAGATATTAATAATAATTAATTGATAGTTATAACTTATAAAATTTATTGATTTCTAACATTGATCTTTTAATAAATGTAAGTGAATGAGAAGATGCATAAAAAAAAATTATTTTAAGAGCAAAATAACAAAAAAAATTAATTGAAATTGACTAAAAAATAATTTATTTTTCATATTTTTTTAGTATTTATTGATATTTTTTATTTGATAGAAAAAGTTTGACACCCAACATTTTACTACTAGTAACAACTTAGTTTCTTAGTTAATTTGTCGAACCAAAATGATGATAATGTGACTGTAAAATCGTTGTAATAGGCTTGTTAACGAGAAAAGTTCAATAATTAGAAGAATTTATTATATTTTGGTCAATATTTTAGTTATTAATATAAATTTTTTTAGTTTAATAATTTAATAATATATTTTATCTCATATTTTTAAATATTATTGACTAATTATTAATCCAAAATAGTAAATTCTACGATCTTTTGGTATTTCTTTTGGAGAGTACTCCAATAAAATTGTCATTTGTGTCTTTAGCTGAAGTTAGTTCCTCTAGTACATTTTCTAGCTAATACGTATTGAGTGAGTAAAATTTTAATTTATTCGTTAAACTGTTTTAATTTTATTCTAATTGTAATTCATGAATTAGAGTCATTTTAGATTCTTTATTTTTTTAAAAAATTAATAGATAAAAATGATTTTATATTTAAATAAATATTTTAAAAAATTTTAAATATTAAAAATGTTTTATTTATTTTTTTAATAAAGTATAATTTTTTTTAGAAAAAATAAATAATTTAATTTTTTTATAAAAATATTTTTTACTCAAATAAATCAATTAAAACTAATAGTTAGACTTGATTTAATAAAGTTTTACATTTTAAAAGTATTTAAATTAAGTTTGATTTTATTTTTAATATTTAAAATATTTTATTTTTATTCAAATATTTTATTTTATTTTATGTTAATCTTTTAATCAAAATTAATTTTTTTTAAAATATAAATTCTCTCTTTATTATTATCTTTTTTTTTGTTCAAGCACATTCATTCTCAAATAATTACAATTACTACTATGATCACGATAATTATAATTTTTGTTTTTATCTAAAAGAAAATCATAATAGAAACATAAATGATACAATTTTTAAAAAAATTAGATTTTATAAATTATTTTTGAAATGAAGCAAGTGTTAGTTTTAATTGATTTATTTGAATAAAAAATATTTTAATAAAAATAAATTATTTATTTTTTCTAAAACCGAATTTATATTTTATTTAAAAAATTAAAAACAATAAATATTTTTAATATTTGAAATTTTTTTAAAATATTTATTTAAATATAAAATCATTTTTGGTCTATTAATTTATTTAAAAAATAAAAAATAAATATAAAATTATTCTAATTTATAAAATGCAATTAGAATAAAATTAAAATATGTTAATGAGTAAATTAAAATTTTATTCACTTATTATTAGCTAAAAAATATGTCAAAAAAAATTAATTTCAATCAAAAACACAAATAACAACTTCATTTAAGTGACAAATATTTTTCTTTTTTTTTTCAAATTACACACTAATAAATTTATCTATTCTCATGGACTGTACTAAAAATGGCCTAATCATAGACATGTTTTCAGCACAAAATAAAGTGATGCTGATACACACCTTTTAAGAAATAATTAAAAAGATCTATTAAGCAACAATCTTTTTAAAAAAAATACTATAGTCTAAAATTAAAATTATTGTTGTTGCGGCACAAAAAATTCACATCACAATTATAGTAATGAACATAGTAAAAACTGTAATATTTCCTGTCACACACTATAATTTATGCCGGTATATATTTTTATCAAGCACACGTGTCCTTTTTTAACTTATAAATTAAATATGTAAACTGTCTCACTGTTTTCGAATAAAAATAAAAATAATAAAAAAAGAGAGAGAAGTGAGAACATACTAGGTTAGGGTTACGATGGACATGTGTTAGTAATAACATGAGAGTGGTGTGTGTGGTTGTCTTTTTCCTTTACAAACTACTTGGTATCCAATAAATTAAATGGGACCATTTTGAAGGAGTGGTAAAGGATGGTTACATTGTCTTTGAGAAGAGAAGGAGATCCTTTTTTTCTATATGAGGTACAAATACGATCTAAGACTGCCATCCCATTGGTCTGGGACTTATTGGTTATTAGTTCTTTAAATTAAAAACTCATGTCCAAGTAGTGATGAGTGGAGTACCCAAAATTATTATAACATGTGGCATCTTTTTGAGGGGTAATATAGATAGTGTAGAGAAGACTATGTTCACTATCAAGATCAAAATTGAGGACGAGAATCAAGATGTTAAGAATATATAAAAAAGGCAACAACATGGGGCACACTTGGAAGCACTTTACAATTCTATTTTCAAATAAAAAACAAGGCCCTCGTTGTAGTTACAAGTTTCAACGGCAACAAACAATTGTCAATTATTTCGCTATATCAAAATCTAGTACTCATGCACGAAAAAAATAACTAAAAACAAACAAATAAACTAAATTTTAAAAAATATTGCTCTAAAATTAATTGATTCTTCATAGTATCTTTTTATTTTTTATTTCTTATCAAGTTGTTATTCTTAAAGCAAGAAGCATATTTAACAGAGAGAATAAAGAAGCACCATCATTTGCAACATTTAAATTCAATGGTATATTGCGAGATGAAAATAAGAGTAGTAAATATTTTAAAATTAAGTTTCTCATGTAGTTTTCTTCACAAATGTACTCATTATATATAAGGGAGTTGAATTGTAAAAATAAATAATTAAAAAAACTAATAATAAATGTGATCAAATATATTATGTTAAGAGAGAACATTTCACACAAAAATGTGGACTCTAAGTAAAGATGCTAGAAAAGAATGCTTCATCCTCTAAGAAAAAAAAAATGTTGAAAAATTATTTAATTTTTTAATTTATTTATGTACAATATATATTAATTATAAATATAAATTATGTTATTTTAAATTAAATAACTTATATAACGGTGATTTTATTTATAGTTATAAATACTAAATTAAATAAGTCATAATTATTTTTTATTTGAAATTAAATGAGAATAAAATTAAATACCATCTTTATTTGGACTTTAAATACTATTTTTATTTATACTTTAGATTTAATAGGTGTCACTTTCAAATATAAATAGTGACTATCTCTAACCTATCAAAATCGTCTCCACAACTCTTTTTCATAAAAGAGTTGTGATCAACTCTATTAGGATTGAGAAGGTTTTAATTGAGGAACATTAAGGAATCAAATTCTTCCCATCATTCTTACGAGTATAAATATACTTTTCATTCTAATATATATTTTTAGTGATTCAATATGGATGATGTATATTAATAATATTATTTATTCTAACAATTTGAACATAATGATAGTGAAAAAAAATTCCAATCATGCTCATGCTGCTTGTTTGCAATAAAAGAACAAATTTATTATATAATTTTTTATTTGTTTATTTTTTATATATATAAAATATAAATATATAATAGAGTGTGATATAAATACTGGAACCAAAAATAACTTTTTAATTATTAAAACGATGCCAGATATAAAAGAGTACAAATCCATAAAAATCTAATAATCATAATTAAGAATTACATATATTCCAACGTTTATAGATCAACAAAAGGATGAGATCATAGTGTTTTATAATAGTCTAATAAATTGAGGATCCTTCTTATTTATTTCCAAAAAAAAATTCCAAATAATTATATATAATTTAATTTTTAAATGGATTAATAGTATTTAAAAATAACTAATAATAATTTGTAGGATCATAACATGTCTAGAATTTAAATTTTTAAGCAAATACCACATTTTTATTATTCTAGTGTACGAGACAAATAAACTTAATTAGTTTACTTGTACTAGCTATCAATGCAATGAAAATAATAATTGTGACCGGTATATAATAATATTATTACTTATGGATAACACTATTAATAATTACTATTTAATATTATTTAGTAGTATAATTATTATACATCTTAATTTAATTGTCAAATTCCTTATTACTTTACTTGTATTGTATATATACTTATTATTAATATTTTTATAATTATTGTTATTTTTTTAGTATAATTTATTAACATTATATTATTCTTCAGTTTTATGTTTTCATATTTAAGGTATTATATATTGAACATTACCAGTAATATAAAAGGTAAATAATATGTGTAAATGATAGCATACATATGTGAATTACTAATAAGCAATTATTTTTGGCACTATTAGTGACAGTCAAAAAATATTGTTAAAAATGTTTTGTTTACAATTATTGACCATAAAAAACACCGCTAAATACTTCCTTTTGCGACAAATAATTATAGTCAAATTTATTATTTTTAATAACTATCGATAAAAAAAATTTTCTTGTAGCGATGAATCATGTAATCAATTTGTTACTTAGCATGCTATATATATATAGGTGTAAAAAAAAATTAAAAGAAAGAAAGAAAGAAACAAGCTACCATCATGTCAAAAGCAATGAAATTGAAATATGTAGTTGAACAAATATGACATTATGAAAAATCATTTTACAACTTATGTCACTTCACATGCATCTAGATCTCAGAGATGGTTAAGACTTAAGAAGCATAATGCATGTACATGCAATCTCCAAACAAGCCTAACAAATCTGCAATGAGAATCCTAAGATATGTATTAAAGACATAAATGTACTATGATTTTATCTTACATATAAGGTACATTGAGACAACAGTTATTAACATGTCGGAAGGGATTAATTAATGTAATTCAGTAAAAGCAATGGTTTAATCAAATCTTGTTTACACAAATTTATTTGAGTGATAGTAAAAGTGATTTTGTCACGAGTGGTCCTCTTTTCTCCTACATCACAACTTGGCTGCGATTCTTCTTCCCCTTTTCCTAGTTAGGGCATGAAATTAACCATGTTAAATTCATGGTTCATGTAATAACTACTATACTCTATTTAAGTCTTTCTGCTCAAAAGTAATTATGAATATTTTTTTATAGTATTTTTTTGTGAATCAAAATTTTATTTAAAAATATATTATTATTGATCAATAAATTTTTATATATATAAAATAAAAATTAAAATTTTAATATTTATTTAAACACATAAATAATTTGATCATTCACATAATGATTTGGCCATTCGACCAATTTAAATTATTTAATTATGTGTATTATTATATATAGTATATGTACAACTGCTAACTGAACTCTGCGAGGATTCAAAGAACAACATTATTAGTGCTAAGTAATGAGAATAAATATACCTATCTATTATCGCTGCATCTATTGTAGTGCATTAAGAGAATGTCAACACGTGAGATCCAAAACCTCTAGTGCCACTTAATATGGAAAAACAATTAAGATTTCGGTTTCTAGGATCAGGGTTTATCTAATAATTTTTCTCTTTAAATACTACTTTATTCCGATTCTCTTATATACAGGAGTTTAATTTTGATGTATTAATAATATAAATAATTTTATACAATTATTAAATTAAATTAAAAATTAATTATTTTTATTAATATAATAATACATATCTAATTTATTTATGTAATTTTGTCTTACTAACAATATATGAAAATTAAATTTTATTCGTACAGAATTTAGTAGGCATAACTTTTTATCATGAATTTAGCTCGAATGGATGTTGTGTTAATTTATTTAAAATTCTTGACTCTTGAAACTAAATGAAATTGGAGTCATTACAGACGTTGAACACTAACAATGATATGAAAAATACAGTAGTTTAATCTCTCATCTGGTACAGCATACATTGAATACCTTTTATAGCCATCTACGGCTCTTAACCCAATCACAGGGAACATATGCATTTTATGGTAGCAATGCACAGCGCAGTGCCCTTGCCTGAAACCAATCAACAACTTATTAGAAACTCATCATGTTTATCAGATTAATTTGGAATTAACTGCAACGGATTAATACATTACTACAACAAGTGAATTTTCTGAGGGGGGAGAAAACAAGTAGCTAGTAATGATTGCAGCAACATTATTTTATCAATTATACTTTATATATGTAAAAGATCAGTCACTAAATTAACTATCTCTGTAAACAATAATTTTATAAAATGTGCAAATAAAAATATGAAACAAAAAATATTATTAATTTATTTTTAATATGTATTTTATACGAATAATAGACTGATGTGATAGCTAACAAGTTATAACTCAAATAGTATAATCTCTCCGTCTTCACATAAAAGTCTCGAGTTCGAATCCCACTCTAAAATTTAGCATGGAGATAAGATTTTTGTTATTTTATGTCTAAAATGAGTGAAAAAGAAGAGTTTAGTGTTTGTTGTGGAAGCAATTGAAAGATGTGAAATGAGGAAGAATGGGGGACTAACATGGTGGATCAGGTGGAGGAGGAGGAGGAGGCGCGTGTAAGAACGCAGAAGTTGAAGGCGCAGTTATAGGGATCCCAGTGGAAGCCAATCTCATCGCCTTTCTTGAGGTCCCGTCTTCTGACGAAATCTTGATTCCATTTTCCAATAAGAACATAGCTTTTGGAAGATGACCAACGCTTCAGGACCAAGTGGTGCATGGATCTGGTGTCCATGTCCCACACTCTCACCGGGGTTCCTTCTTCCGTCTCCGCCGCCCGAGCGTGATCGCCGCCCAGCATCGGAAGGATCTGCTTCTTCACCAAATCAGCTGCCAGCAACAGCCTGCTCAGGATCCCGAGGTCGCTGTCCGTTAACGTCTTCTTTATTTTCCATGGATCGTCGTACAGCTTCAGCGTCGTCGACACGCCTCCGCCTCCGCCTCCGCCTCCGTCGTTGTTGTTCGAATTCTTGCTGCTGCTGAATCTTCTCCTTGCGCTGGATTTCCTCATGCTTGACGAGGAATCAGCACTCGATTTTCGCTTCTTTAGGTACTGATCCCGATCATGATCTGCTGAAGAGTGGTTCATGGTAGAAAGATTCAAGAGAAAGTACTCAATTTTGAGAGAAAGTACTCAATTTTGTTCTTGTTCTTGCTTTGCTATGTTTTAATTTGATGTGATTGTTCAAACTTCACAAAGGCTTAATTAGCTTGAATTTTTGTTGTTTAATAAGTGGAAAAATGAATGCTATGAAATGAAAAATGAGTTGAAGAGGGCTTATACATTTATGTTTGCCCTCTTTCCTTGTGTGTATATAAATGGGAGTAGTAACTGTGCTTCCTTCATCTTTGTGACTGCCCAAGATGAGAAAAAGGTATTTCCTTTTCAAAAGTATAAATAGGGATAAGAATATCCAATGTCAAAAAACAACTTCCCTTATATGTAAATTCTTCTTTTTTCCATTTTCTCTTAACAATTAACTTTTTTTATTTGTCTTCAAGTGAACTAGTGTTAATTATTACTCTCTTTTTTGTTTTCTTCTTTTCTGTTTCCTGCTCAACCTTGTGGTATATATATATAGTAGTAGCAGTAAGGGTAAGTTTGATGTCATGTTCCCTTTTTCAAATCGGGTGAAAATAGGTATGGATCAACAAATAAATTCCACCACTCATTTTAAACCTCCTCATAAAAAAGATGATTTATATAGTACTTCCTTCTGACTTTTATTTCCTTGTAGTTAATATTATTTATCTTAATCTAATTTATGAAAAGATTTAGTTAAGACTTATTTTAAGAGTAGTATATGATAATTTTTTATTATAAATTATAAATATATTTAATGCATTAAAAATATAAAAAAGATTTTAAAAAATTTTAGTCAAACTCTTTTTATAATATTTTTTAAATATATTCTTAAAACACATATTAACAAAATTTTTTATCTATTTTTGTTTTATTTCAATCACCTCGTTAATGATAACAAGGGCTTATAAAAGCAATCATTTGTAAACAACACAGGGCCTTTAACTAAGAATGAAGTGTTTCAAAGCTTCATAATTAGGAGCTTAAGAAAATGTTTCAACTTTCAAACCTTGACAAAGTTCACGAATGATTATTTGTAAACCTAAACTAGTGGTTAAAAAAGTTAATAATCTAAATCTAAAAATGACTCAAGATTGAGTTTACAAAAATTAAACACTAATATAAATAGTATATATTTTTTTTAATTTTAAAATTATTAGACATAGAAATGATAATACTATCCAAATTTAGAGATATTCACTCAATTCTTATTCAATCAAAATGGATACTTATTAAATTCAATGTACGGTAGGTTTTTAATGGAGCAGAACGGGATCGAAATTAGACAATATATATCTCTATTCTCTTAGTATATATGTATATGATATATGTAAAATAATTAATAAAATAATTAATAATATTATGTTATTTTTAAATTTTTAATTTAATTTATGTTATATTAACGATAAATTATATAAATTTTAAAATTTAATTTTATTTATTAAATTTTAATAATAATTATAAAGATAATAAAAATAAAAAAATATTCGTAAAAATAGATTAGAATTTAGTTTTTTATTATTTATAAACAAAAACAGAACGAATTTTATATAAATTATTATAGAATGGAGTGGAATTGGATAGGACAAAAATTCACTACCATCCTTCCTTCTTTCCTGCACTATTGTCCCCCCTAATCAGAGAATAAATGCAAGTGGAAGATGTATTTTGTTAACCATATGAAATTAAAGATCTCCGCCTTGTTTGGAAACTTGCGGCTTCTGACATAATAAATTTTCATCTTCAAAAATAGCCAGGGAAAAATAATATTTATAATTTTTATAGAGCCCTTATTTTTAAATTAGTCACTATTAGTTATTATGTATTTATATATAGATATATATGTTATTTTATTTTTATATTTTATATAACACATATATATATATATATATATGCAAATAGCTAATTTGATAAATAATTTTTAGTTATACGTAGCTTAATTGTATTTTAAAATAGAAAACTATTTATTTTGTATGTTTAATTGTCTAATTTGTAGATGTATAAATAACACACCAAGAGAATAATATGGGTTAGAAATTAGAATCTATCCAGGGTTGTAGAGAAGAAAGAGGAAAGCATGTAGTATGGACCATGAGCTTGAAGCAGTGGAAGCTTCAATTTTGATTTTCTCCTCCTTTAAGGATAGAATCTTTTCTTTTTTTTTTTTGTCCTTTTTAAGTATATGTACCGTAAATTTTTCTTGCAACTAAGGAAGTTTTTTTAGGCTAATTATTTTGAGATGAATAAATATGGTGTTATATCTATTAGTATGAATAGATTAAGTGCTTTTTCAATATAAAAATTAAAAAAATTGAGAATCTGATTTTATGATAAAATTTATTAGGTACACAAATCTGATTTTTAGATTTGTGATTTAAATAATAAAAATTTTATAAACATATATTGACTTTCAGAATTTTCATTTTAAAAAAATTATAAACACAAATTTGGCTTTTAAATCCTGAGATTTTTGGTATTTAAATCTAATCATCAGATTTTTTCTGATTGTATGTCCTCCAAAATTTGTGATACACTCCTCAGTTTCATACTACAACAAAATTTATATTTTTCTCTAATATTAAAAATAAAAAACTTAAGCAACTTTATTAAATTTATACCAAAAATTAAAATATTAATATAATATAAAAATATAGACCAATACCAACATGTTGCTGTTGGAATTTACGATTATCGGATGAATTTAATCGTAAAAGAGTGCACACTGCACACATAATTGAATACATGCATAGCATGTATATGAATTTGATCCTCTGAAAATACATTTCTTGTTTTAGATAATTTTATAGATTTGTTAACATTAAAAGAATTAATTAGACAAGAGTATACTCATCCTTTCGTTATTAAGGAAAATATTAGCTGGTCAATATTTTTAACAATAATGCTTTGCATGCATATAATTTCTCTAACTAAATTAATTAATTTTTTTTGGATCACACGTCCCCCACTTTTTAACATAAAATTTCTTTTTTAACATAAAGTTTCTCTTTCTCAACGTAAAGCTTTTCTTCAACGAAGAGCTTCTCTTTCTCGACATAAAGCTCTCGTCGTTCTTTTCTGTTCTGATTTTTCTGATTTTTTTTCGTTTTCTTTTTCATTTTCTTCAACGTAAAACTTTATTTTCTTTTTCGTTTTCTTCTTCGATCTGCATTGCATTTATGTTCTTCGTTTTCTTCTTCGTTTTCAGATTTCAAATTTCTTCTTCGTTTTCAGATTTCAATAGCGTATCAAAATAATGAATGATTTAACTTCAAATCAGTTGAATGAGAGGAATTTGGATTATTCTTCTGAATCGAATCAAGTGGACCAAATTTGCATTATTCAATTTTGAATTGAATGGAATGCAATGCAATCGCTAAATCCAGTTGTTTATGAACACAATTTTTTGTTCATTTGGTATTGTACATTAGTTTTGTTTTGATAATATTTTTGGTTCATTCTAGAGGCAGGTGTTTTTGAAGTTGAATTTATATAACGGACAATTTTTTGTTCATTTAATATTATATAACGGTTTCGCTTTGATAATATTTTCGGTTCATTTTTCAATATTTTTAATTGAATGCAATAGAATGCAATTGAATAAAGTGATAGTGAATAGAATGCAGGAGTTTCTGAATTTACAAACTGCATATGTTTTGGTTTATTGGTTATTACATAATGCATATGTTATGACAATATTTTTGGTTCATTTTACAGTCCAGGTGTGTTGTGGATGAATAACTTGTCCCAAAAGTTGGGATAACTTTTAAGACACTGGAAGAAGCTAGAAAATTTTACAAAGATTATTCCAAACTTGTCGATTTTTCTACGAAAATAAAGAACACCACTCGAAAGGGAGATGAAATTATGAATCAACTAATTACATGTAGTAGAGAGGGAAAGTAGAAATCCAAGATATTTCCAACTCTGAAGACAAATCCCTCATCTGGAATAAATTATCCACCCAGGATTTATGTACATATATTGAAAGGCGTTGGTATTTGGATAATTTTTAAAGTTGTTCTGAGTCATTCGCATCTTTGCTGTCTAGATTGAGCAGAGGATGCTTAAACAATACAGGGATTTAAGCATGTTTGTGCGTCATACCATTGAAAACAACAAGAAAGCCAGAGTTAGACCGAGTAAAATATATCAGTCATTTGGAGCAACAACGGATTGTCATTGGAAACTAAGTTTTATCGAAAAAGATGTGAGAAATTACATTACAAGGGAAGTACGGAATACTGACGATGTCAAATAAATTGGAAAGTACTTATTAAGAATGAAAGAGAAGAATCAAATTTTCTTTTTTGTACTTAACCTTAAAGCTGATCACTCCATCAAAAATACATTTTGGGCCGATGGAAGAAGCAGGACTGCATACGAGTATTTTGAAAATGTTGTTTCATTTGATACCACTTACAACACAAACAGGTATTCGATTCACTGCGATATAGTTTTAGGTTCATAGAGGCAACACATTTTGGTTCATAACTGTTGTGAGTGTCCATTTTTGCATATACAATCTGGTTTTTGGTTCTTTTGTTGGTGTGAATTACCACAGTCAGTCAACACTTTTTGGATGTGCTTTGATGAAAAATGAAGACATCCAGTCATTCAAATGGTTATTCGAATGTTGGCTTCGTTGCATGGGAGGAAAGGCACCAAAAGAGATTCTTACCGATCAATATGCATCAATGCAAAGGGCTATAGAGACCTATATGCCAACAATAATTCACCGATGGTGCATTTGACATATCGTGAAGAAAATCGCAAGCAAATTAAATAGCTACAAGAGACACAAAGAAATCGAACAAGAGATGAGTCATGTTGTTTGGAACTTGTTTACAAAAGACGCATTCGACAGAAATGGGAATGATTTTGTCACAAAGTATGGTGTTGGAGGCAATAAGTGTCTTTCAGGTAACCGAGGTTTAATTCAAATTATTTAATGTTGTTACTTTTTCGGTGAATACGAGTATAACTTACGGTTCATTTGCACGTTTGATTTCGGTTCATTTTGTAGAGCTATTTGAAGATCGTCATTTATGGATTTCAGTTTATCTCGATTACCACTTTTGGACCGGGATGAGAAGTACACAAAGTAGCGAGAGCATGCATATTTTTTTTAACAAGTTTATCACAAGCAATAGCTCCTTGATTCAATTTTTAAAGCAATATGATAATTGCCTAGGAAGCAGAGAGCAAAGAGTGAGAGAATTTGATGCTGCAGATTTTCACACCGTGATACCGTGTGCAACAAAATTACCAATAGAGGCTCAATTTCAGCATGTGTATACTCACGAGAAGTTTAGAAAAGTTTAAGCACAATTCAGAGGAAATGTGAATTGCATCACAAGATCAATGCATTATACTCTAGGTTTTACGGCATACGAAGTTGTAGAGCAGGTTTCTAACTCAACATTCAACAAGTTTGTTGTTACATATGATGCAGTATCACACGAAGTACAGTGCCAGTGCTTGTTGTTTGAGTCAAGGGGTATATTATGCCGTTATTCTTTGAGTGCCTTAACCTTTGAGCGAGTAGATAAAGTGGCACCAAAATATATATTAGAATGCTAGAGTAAGAACATAAAGATGAGGCACACACATATCAAAAGCAGTCAAGACGAGCCTCTGTTGGATCCAAAAAGCAAGAGATTCGACGATTTGATGTTTTGGTCGCACAATATTTGCGTTAGAATCCGGAGAGATGACTGGAATTCTACACCGAGCGTTTGATAATATCATGGCTGAGATGCAAGAATATCAAGCAAAAAGTAAAGGTAAAAGTTTGTTATCTCACGAAGATGCTACGTTGAGTGATGTTAACGACCTTCAAAACCCCCCACATGTTAGAACAAGAGGCCGTCCCAAGAACAGATTGGGATCAAATATGAAAAAAAAAGATCGCAAATACAATGAAGAAAAAGAAAAAGCCAGCTCTAAGTGAGGTAACATTGATTTGCTTTTGATTAGAAAAAAATTCGTTTGTGCATTTTGCTAATATATGATTTATTTTCTTTTTTGCAGTTGAACCTTTTAGATGGTGAATTAATAATTCAGTCAAGCTCCAACCTTTATGATGTACATGATATGAATTATCCCAGAGAGGATTATAGAAGTTTCGGTTTTCATTAATATAAATTTCGATTCATGTATGACTAAATTTTGGTTCGTTTGAGTTCTAGGAGGGTTAATTTTGATTCATGTTATGTTTAATTGAATAGTCACTTTTTTGTTTTCCAAATTAGTTTCTGCAATTGTGTTATGTCAAACAGTTTAGGTGTTTCTGAAATTGAATAGTGATATATACTTTTTTTGGTTTATTTCGTGCATTAATTTTGGTTCATTTGTGTTTTGGGGCGCTCTTGATGTTTGATAAATACATTAAATCCATTCACTGTGAACCTATATTCGTTCAATACAGTTCAAACAGTTCAAACAAATAAATAAAAAAGAATTAAAGAAAAGTTTTTTTAAATATATACATTAACATTTACAACGAGTCAAAGAAGAAGTATTTGTTTTTTTTACAAATTAGTGTTAATTACAATTCCTTACAACGAGTAAAAGATTGAACCTATAACCTATTTACTTTCTATATCCCCAAATGAGAATTTACAAAAAGGACTTGAGAGGGCAGCAGATGGCTTTGGGAGTCTTATCACTTCAGATGCCTCAATGGCTTTGTTTTTCAATTTATTTATCTTGTCCAAGAGAATGGTTGGACTATATTCTCGGTTGAAAGCATTTATTTCTTCCTACAATTCAAGTGAAAGAAATTATTTAATTTAAACTCGAATGAAATATGAAATGAATTGAATTAGAAATTACTTACCTGTTTTCAGTTTTTACATTTATATTTTTCATTTTTTGATGTTTGCAGGATCAATTGTTTCCAACGATTTCATCACATATATCGTGCAATCATAACTAAAAAAGAAATAAGAAAGTAAAATATGATTAATAGGAGAGACACAGAAAAGCACAGTAAAATATATTAATAACAATACTATAGCAAAGAAAGATTTTTACGATATTCGTTGACTGCAGATCGTAATATACGGTGCTTCAACGCCCTCTCTGTCGTCCATCAAAGGTTCTGTCCCAGCATAAACCCGCATCTGAGATACTATTAAGCTATGAAAAGGATACAAAAAAATATACTTCAATTCAATAATAATTGACGGAAACCAAGCCTACAAAAAAATGCTCAATCAAGCCAATGAATGATTGATATTGGCTAGAAATAAGAGATAACTTACAACAAAAATATGTATTATATAAATAACTTACAATAAATTTGTTCAAAGCTATTCTTGATTAAGGTATTTCATTTTTTTCTTGACGAGGTTAAGCACATAGAAGGCCTTTTTCTTAACATCAGCAATCCACAACCACTAATGACCTCCATTGCAAATTGGTACAAACAGCTGAAGTTTGGAAAAATGATAGAATATTTTAGTCTAAATGATAGCAAACGACAATATTATTAAAGAAGTTTTAGAAATCATAACTTACAAATAGATGTGATGCCATTTTTTTGTGTAGAAAAGGCAGGAAGTCCTTAAATTCAGTGATCCGGTTGTTTGGATAAATGTAGTCAACATCGTGCTTCCCCAACATTAAATTCTATAAAATGAACCCTAGTTAAAACACAAATGAACTGAATTTACATTAGATTTGAACTAACATTCATATCCATTCAACCAGCAAGAAAAGCATATTTCAATTCATTTCTGCATACAAATGAACTCAATTAAACTAAGAAATGAACCGAATTTCTTAAGGAATAATAGATTTGGTGAATACTTAACAGTAGTATGAAGTGAACCTAATTCAATTCGCAAATGAACCAAATTTGGTTCAGATTTTAACAAAATGTCATAAATATTCAATCAGCAAGAAAACATATTTCAATTCATTTATGCATGCAAATGAACTCAATTAAACTAAGAGGTGAACCGAAATTATATCAGATTTGAACTAGCAGTAAAAAAAAGCTTAATCATCAACAAAACAAATCAAATTCTTCATCAAAAAATTATTTAAGGAATAAAAAATTTGGCTTACCACAATATCTGTCGACACACAGTATATTTCTTCATCAAATCTATGATTTTCTGTTGTTGAGAAGCATACACATTGCAGAGACCACCTATATGATGAAAATTTATTAGATATATGGGAATAAAACTTTTCAAAAAATCATTAATGTTAATGTAATAGCTGAAGAAGAATTTACCATATTTTCTACATCTTGTCCGGGTCTTAGAGACAAGAAGTGAAATCTAGTCCCCTCCAAATGCGCTTTATGGTCCAACATGAATATCGTTTTATACTCATTGGTTGAATCATCTTTGTAAACTTTTACTTATGTCATCCACTGGTAACATTTCTTTCTCAACTCCTCTGTTATTTCTTTTTCTTTCAGTGGAGTCTTGTACCCTTCAGGGGTGCTCAAACTCGGCTCTGCACTTATTTCCTTAGTAAATTGCAATACTACTGTCACTCTAAAATCCGCCACCACTTCTGCCAACATTTCAAGTTGTTTTACTGTGGGTTAAGAAGCTGGAAGACTTGGTTGAGAGGTCGGAGGACTTATGCCAAGGCTGAAGGAAGGTGCATCATCTTCCCAATGCTGAGGACGGGGAGAACTGCAAAATGACAGAGGAAAGTTTTGAGTAATAATAAAAAAAATTATGATATAACATCAAAACTAGTAAAAATGATTTTAAGTAGAACTTACACATTAAGAGGAGTTTCTTGCTCTATTTGCCTTGCAGAAGTCTTTGCAAGCCTGGTGTTAGGATTCCGGAGGGCAACTGTATTAAATAGAAAAGAGTTCAATAATGAATCAAAATTATTATTATATACTATAAAAACTAATAAAAAATATTTTAAGTGAAACTTACACATTAAGAGGAGCTTCTTGCTCTGATTGCCTCGCCGGAGCTTCTTCGTAGGTTTGTTGTTGGGGTTCTGGAGGGCAGCTGGATTAAACAGAAAAGAATTCAATAATGAACCAAAATTATTGTTATATACTATCAAAACTATTAAAAAGGATTTTAAGTGGAAATTACACATTAAGAGGAGCTTCTTGCTCCGATTACCTTGCCGGAGTTTCTTTGCAGGCCTGGTGTTAGGGTTCCGGAGGGCAGCTGTATAAAATAGAAAAGAGTTCAATAATGAACCGAAATTACTATTATATACCATGAAAACTTTTAAAAGTATTTTAAGTACAACTAGGGGTAGAAAAAGACTAGGTCAGGCCAAGCTTTGCTCTTAACAGGCCTGACCTGTCATATGGTTGATTTGCCTGAACTTAGCCTACAGTCTGCTATAGGTTTTTTTCAAAGCACTAAGCCTGGCCTGTTATTCATTCTGGTCTGCCCTGAAGCCTGTTAAAAAGACTTGATAATTTTTTTTTACAAAAATAAAAATATTATTTAAAAAAATCATTTTTAATAAAATTACTTATATGTAATATGTCATATTTAATATTTATAAGAATTTTAAAACTTTTAAAGTATTTAAAATATACAAAAATATTTAGAATAAAATATAAAAAATTTTAAATATCTCATAATTTTGTTAATAATAAAAAAATTATTTATATATTTAATTATGTGTTAACAGGCCAATAAGACTAATTAGTGAGTCTGGACCTAGCCTATTAACATATAAGGCTTTTGCAAGAGTCTGAGCCTATGCCTATTTTATAACAGGTCAGGCTACGCCTAGCTAAACACAGGCCAAATTGCAGGCCCTTGACTGGCCACCTGACCTTTTTCACCTCGAAATATGACTTACTCATTAACAGAAGTGGTGCACGAAATTGTGATCATCAATGGCGCCATCAACATGGTACGCTCAATTGCAATCTCAACTCTTTATCACAACTTCGCACAACTAACCAGCAAGTGCACTGGGTCGTCCAAGTAATAAACCTTACGCGAGTAAGGGTCGATCCCACGGAGATTGTTGGTATGAAGCAAGCTATGGTCATCTTGTAAATCTCAGTCAGGCAGATTCAAATGGTTATAGGTGATTTATGAATAAAGCATAAAATAAAGATAGAGATATTTATGTAATTCATTGGTGAGAATTTCAGATAAGCGTATGAAGATGCTTTGTCTCTTCCGTCTATCTGCTTTCCTACTGTCTTCATCCAATCCTTCTTACTCCTTTCCATGGCAAGCTGTATGTAGGGTTTCACCGTTGTCAATGGCTACCTCCCATCCTCTCAGTGAAAATGTTCAACGTGCTCTATCAAAGCACGGCTATTCAGCTGTCGGTTCTCGATCATGTCAGAATAGAATCCAGTGATTCTTTTGCGTCTGTCACTAACGCCCCACAATCGCGAGTTTGAAGCTCGTCATAGTCATTCAATCCTTGAATCCTACTCAGAATACCACAGACAAGGTTTAGACCTTCCAGATTCTCTTGAATGCCGCCATCAATTCTAGCTTATACCACGAAGATTCCGATTAAGAAATCCAAGAGATAAACATTCAAGCCTTGTTTGCTTGTAGAACGGAAGCGGTTGTCAGGCACGCGTTCATAAGTGAGAATGATGATGAGCGTCACATAATCATCACATTCATCATGTTCTTGGGTGCGAATGAATATCTTAGAACAAGAATAAGCTGAATTGAATAGAAGAACAATAGTAATTGCATTAATACTCGAGGTACAGCAGAGCTCCACACCTTAATCTATGGTGTGTAAAAACTCCACCGTTGAAAATACATAAGAACAAGGTCTAGGCATGGCCGAATGGCCAGCCTCCCAAAGAGGGTTCAATCATAAAAATATGATCAAAAGATTCAAGTGATCAAAAGACCTTTAATACAATAGCAAAAGGTCCTACTTATAGAGAACTAGTAGCTAGGGTTTACAGAAATGAGTAAATGACATAAAAATCCACTTCCGGGCCCACTTGGTGTGTGCTTGGGCTGAGCATTAAAGCAATTTCGTGTAGAGACTCTTTTTGGAGTTAAACGCCAGCTTTTGTGCCAGTTTGGGCATTTAACTCCCATTCTTGTGCCAGTTCTGGCGTTTTACACCAAAATTCTTGAGCTGACTTGGAACGCCTATTTGGGCCATCAAATCTCGGGCAAAGTATGGACTATTATACATTTCTGGAAAGCCCAGGATGTTTACTTTCCAATGCAGTTGAGAGCGCACCAATTGGGTTTTTGTAGCTCCATAAAATCCACTTCGAGTGCAGGGAGGTCAGAATCCAACAGCATCTGCAGTCCTTTTCAGCCTCTGAATCAGATTTTTGCTCAGGTCCCTCAATTTCAGCCAGAAAATACTTGAAATCACAGAAAAACACTCAAACTCATATTAAAGTCCAGAAAAGTGAATTTTAACTAAAAACTAATAAAAATATAATAAAAACTAACTAAAACATACTAAAAACAATGCCAAAAAGCGTACAAATTATCCGCTCATCACAACACCAAACTTAAATTGTTGCTTGTCCTCAAGCAACTGAAGATCAAATAAGATAAAAAGAAGAGAATATGCAATGAATTCCAAAAATATCTATGAAGATCAGTATTAATTAGATGAGCGGGGCTTTTAGCTTTTTGCCTCTGAACAGCTTTGGCATCTCACTTTCTCCTTTGAAATTCAGAATGATGGGCTTCTATAGGAACTCAGAATCCAGATAGTGTTATTGATTCTCCTAGTTAGGTATGATGATTCTTGAACATAGCTACTTTATGAGTCTTGGCTGTGGCCCAAAGCACTCTGTCTTTCAGTATTACCACCGGATACATACATGCCACAGACACATAACTGGGTGAACCTTTTCAGATTGTGACTCAGCTGTGCTAGAGTCCCCAATTAGAGGTGTCCAGGGTTCTTAAGCACACTCGTTTTGCCTTGGATCACAACTTTATTATTTCTCTTTTTTTTCATGTACTATCTCTTTTTTTTTGAATTCACTGCTTTTTCTTGCTTCAAGAATCATTTTTATGATTTTTTAGATCCTCAGTAACATGTCTCCTTTTTCATCATTCTTTCAAGAGCCAACATTCATGAACAACAAATTCAAAAGACATATGCACTGTTCAAGCATACATTCAGAAACCAAAGTATTGCCACCACATCAAAATAATTAATCTATTATAAAATTCAAAATTCATGCAATTCTTCTCTTTTTCAATTAAGAACATTTTTCATTTAAGAAAGGTGATGGATTCATAGGACATTCATAACTTTAAGGCATAGATACTAAGACACTAATGATCATAAGACACAAACATATATGATGAACATAAGCATAAAATATCGAAAAACAGGAAAATAAAGAACAAGGAGATTAAAGAACGGGTCCACCTTAGTGATGGCGGCTTGTTCTTCCTCTTGAAGATCTTATGGAGTGCTTGAGCTCCTCAATGTCTCTTCCTTGCCTTTGTTGCTCCTCTCTCATGACTCTTTGATCTTCTCTAATTTTATGAAGGAGAATGGAATGTTCTTGGTGCTCCACCCTTAGTTGTCCCATGTTGGAACTCAATTCTCCTAGGGAGGTGTTGATTTGCTCCCAATAGTTTTGTGGAGGAAAGTGCATCCCTTGAGGCATCTCAGGGATTTCATCATGAGGAATTTCCTCATGCTCTTGATGAGGTTCTCTTATTTGCTCCACCCTTTTCTTGGTGATGGGCTTGAGGTCATGCCTTCTTAGTTGAGCCGGCTTCCCTCTTGAATCTCTCTTCCATTGAGCGTCCTCTTCACAAATGTCTATGAGGACTTGGTCCAACCTTTGATCAAAGTTGACCCTTTTTGAGTTTGAAAGGGACCTCGGGGATCACCTTCTTCATGGCCACAACTTCATAGAAGTGGTCTTGATGCACCCTTGAGATGAATCTCTCCATCTCCCATGACTCGGAGGTGGAAGCTTTTGCCTTCCATTTCCTCTTTCTAGAGGTTTCTCCGGCCTTAGATACCATAAATGGTTATGGAAAAACAAAAAGCAATGCTTTTACCACACCAAACTTAGAAGGTTTGCTCGTCCTCGAGCAAAAGAAGAAAGAAGAGAGTAGAAGAAGAAGAAATAGAGGAGATGGAGGTGGCTTTGTGGTTCGGCCAAGGGGGAGAAGTAGTGTTTTGGTTGTGTGAAAATGAAGGAGTGAAGATGGATTTATATAGGGGTGGAGAGAGGGTGTATGGTTCGGCTATTATGGGTGGGTTTGGGAGGGAAAGTGGTTTGAATTTGAATGGTGAGGTATGTGGGGTTTTATGAAGGATGGACGTGAGTGGTGAAGAGAATAGTGGGATTTGATAGGTGAGGGGTTTTTGGGGAAGAGGTGTTGAGGTGATTGGTGAATGGGTGAATAAGAGAGAGAATAGTGGGGTAGGTGGGGATCCTGTGGGGTCCACAGATCCTGAGGTGTCAAGGAAAATTCATCCCTGCACCAAGTGGCGAGCAAAAATGCTCCCTTATGCCAATTCTGGCATTAAACGCCAGGCTGGTGCCCATTTCTGGCGTTTAACGCCAGCTTCTTGCCCTTTCCTGGCGTTTAACGCCAGTCTGGTGCCCCTTTCTGGCGTTAAACGGCCAGAATGGTGCCAGACTGGGCGTTAAACGCCCATTTGTTGCCCTTACTGGCGTTTAAACGCCAGCAAGTTTTCCTCCAGGGTGTGCTGTTTTTCTTTCTGTTTTTCATTCTGTTTTGCTTTTTTTTCAATTGATTTTGTGACTTCCCATGATCATCAACCTACAAAAAACATAAAATAACAAAGAAAATATAGATAAATATAACATTGGGTTGCCTCCCAACAAGCGCTTCTTTAATGTCAGTAGCTTGACAGTGGGCTCTCATGGAGCCTCATAGATGTTCAGAGCAATGTTGGAACCTTCCAACACCAAACTTAGAGTTTGAATGTGGGGGTTCAACACCAAAATTAGAAGTTGGTTGTGGCCTCCCAACACCGAACTTAGAGTTTGACTGTGGGGGCTCTGTTTGACTCTGTTTTGAGAGAAGCTCTTCATGCTTCCTCTCCATGGTTACAGAGGGATATCCTTGAGCCTTAAACACAAAGGATTCTTCATTCACTTGAATGATCAATTCTCCTCTGTCAACATGAATCACAGCCTTTGCTGTGGCTAGGAAGGGTCTGCCAAGGATGATGGATTCATCCATGCACTTCCCAGTCTCTAGGACTATGAAATCAGCAAGGATGTAATGGTCTTCAATCTTTACCAGAACATCCTCTACAAGTCCATAAGCTTGTTTTCTTGAATTGTCTACCATCTCTAGTGAGATTCTTGTAGCTTGCACCTCAAAGATCCCTAGCTTCTCCATTACAGAGAGAGGCATGAGGTTTATGCTTGACCCTAGGTCACACAGAGCCTTCTTGAAGGTCATGGTGCCTACTGTACAAGGTATTGAGAACTTCCCAGGGTCCTGTCTCTTTTGAGGTAATCTCTGCCTAGTCAAGTCATCCAGTTCTTTGGTGAGCAAAGGGGTTCATCCTCCCAAGTCTCATTACCAAATAACTTGTCATTTAGCTTCATGATTGCTCTAAGGTACTTAGCAACTTGCTCTTCGGTGACATCTTCATCCTCTTCAGAGGAAGAATACTCATCAGAGCTCATGAATGGTAGAAGTAAATCCAATGAAATCTCTATGGTCTCAGTGTGAGCCTCAGATTCCCATGGTTCCTTATTAGGGAACTCATTGGAGGCCAGTGGACGTCCATTGAGGTCTTCCTCAGTGGCGCTCACTGCCTCTTCCTCCTCTCCAAATTCGGCCATGTTTATGGCCTTACACTCTCCTTTTGGATTCTCTTCTGTATTGCTTGGAAGAGTACTAGGAGGGAGTTTAGTAACTTTCTTACTCAGCTGACCCACTTGTGCCTCCAAGTTTCTAATGGAGGACCTTGTTTCAGTCATGAAACTTTGAGTGGTTTTGATTAGATCAGAGACCATGGTTGCTAAGTCAGAGTGGCTCTGCTTAGAATTCTCTGTCTGTTACTGAGAAGATGATGGAAAAGCCTTGCCATTGCTAAACCTATTTCTTCCACCATTATTGTTGTTGAAACCTTGTTGAGGTCTCTGTTGATCCTTCCATTAGAGATTTGGATGATTTCTCCATGAAGGATTATAGGTGTTTCCATAGGGTTCTCCCATGTAATTCACCTCTTCCATTGAAGGGTTCTCAGGATCATAAGCTTCTTCTTCAGATGAAGCGTCCTTAGTACTGCCTGGTGCAGCTTGCATTCCAGACAGACTTTGAGAAATCATATTGACTTGCTGAGTCAATATTTTGTTCTGAGCCAATATGGCATTCAGAGTATCAATCTCAAGAACCCCTTTCTTCTGATCCATCCCATTGTTCACAGGATTCCTTTCAGAAGTGTACATGAATTGGTTATTTGCAACCATTTCAATGAGTTCTTGAGCTTCTGTAGGCGTCTTCTTCAGATGAAGAGATCCTCCAGCAGAGCTATCCAATGACATCTTGGACAGTTCAGACAGACCATCATAGAAGATACCTATGATGCTCCATTCAGAAAGCATGTCAGCAGGACACTTTCTGATCAATTGTTTGTATCTTTCCCAAGCTTCATAGAGGGATTCTCCTTCCTTCTATCTGAAGGTTTGGACTTTCACTCTAAGCTTACTCAATTTTTGAGGTGGAAAGAACTTTGCCAAGAAGGCATTGACTAGCTTTTCCCAAGAGTTCAGGCTTTCTTTAGGTTGTGAGTCCAACCATATCCGAGCTCTATCTCTTACAGCAAAAGGGAATAGCATAAGTCTGTAGACCTCAGGGTCAACCCCATTGGTCTTGATAGTGTCACAGATTTGCAAGAATTCAGCTAAAAACTGATGAGGATCTTCCAATGAAAGTCCATGGAACTTGCAATTCTGTTGCATTAGAGAAACTAATTGAGGCTTAAGCTCAAAGTTGTTTGCTCCAATGGCAGGGATAGAGATGCTTCTCCCATAGAAGTCGGGAGTAGGTGCAGTAAAGTCACCCAGCACCTTCCTTGTATTGTTGGCATTGTTGTTGTTTTTGGCTGCTATGTCTTCTTCTTTGAAGAATTTTGCTAGGTCCTCTACAGAGAGTTGTGCCTTAGCTTCTCTTGGCTTTCGCTTCAAGGTCCTTTCAGGTTCAGGGTCAGCCTCAACAAGAATGCTTTTGTCTTTGCTCCTGCTCATAAGAAAGAAAAGAGAACAAGAAAATATAGAATCCTCTATGTCACAGTATAGAGATTCCTTGAGGTGTAAGAGGAATAGAAAAATAGAAGGAAGAGGTAAAAGAATTCAAACTTAGAAAGATAGAGTTCGAATTGTACATTGAGGAGGAGTGTTAGTCCATAAATAGAAGGATGTGAGAAGAGGGGAAGAAATTTTTGAAAATAAATTAAAAAGATTTTAAAAACATTTTGAAAAATTGAAGAATGATTTTCGAAAAATATGATTGGGAAAGAAATAAAGTGATTTTTGAAAAAGATTTTGAAATTAGAAATAAAAAAGATATGATTGAAAACTATTTTGAAAAAGATGTGATTAAGAAGATATGATTGAAAAGATATAGTTTTAAAAAGATATGATTGAGAAGATATGATTTGGCTAACAAGAAATTTGAAAGATATGATTCAGACATTAAACCTTTCTCAACAGAAAAGGCAACATACTTGAAATGTTGAATCAAATCATTAATTGTTAGCAAGTATTTTTGAAAATGGAAAGAAATTGATTTTGAAAATATATGATTGAAAAGATATGATTTGAAAAAGATTTGATTTTGAAAAATTATGGAAACTTGAAAAAAAATTTGAATTGAAAACAAAATCTTCCCTCTTGTGCCATCCTGGCGTTAAACGCCCAGAATGGTATACATTCTGGCGTTTAACGCCCAAAACGCTACCCTTTTGGGCGTTAAACGCCCAGCCAGGTACCCTGGCTGGTGTTTAAACGCCAGTTTTCCTTCTTCACTGGGCGTTTTGAACGCCCAGCTTTTTCTGTGTAATTCCTCTGCTGTATGTTCTGAATCTTCAATTCTCTGTATTATTGACTTGAAAAGACACAAATTAAAAATTTTTTTGGATTTTAATGATGAGGAAAAATCAAAATGCAACTAAAATCAAATAAACAATGCATGCAAGACACCAAACTTAGAAGTTTGTATACTACTGACACTAACAAATTGAGAATGCATATGAGAAACAACAAAGCACACAAAACAAGAGAATTTAAAGATCAGAGCAAGTAAATCATCAAGAACAACTTGAAGATCAATGAAGACATGATAAATGCAAGAAGAACAGAAACATGCAATTGACACCAAACTTAAAATGAGATACTAGACTCAAACAAGAAATATTTTTGGTTTTTATGATTTTGTAATTTTTTTGGTTTTTTCAAAAATTATGTGGAAAAAGAAGATAAAGAGGATCAAAACTTTTAATAAGAATTCCAGGAATCATGCAATATTAGTCTAAAGCTTTAGTCTAAAGGAATTAGACATGGCTAGCCAAGCTTCGGCAGGACATTGCATTCAAGAGCTAAATTGATGAAGATCAATCAGCTTTGGTGATGATAAGAACATCACCTTGAAACACTAGAATTCATTCTTAAAAATTCTGAAAAATACCTAATCTAAGCAACAAGATGAACCGTCAGTTGTCCAAACTCAAATAATCCCTGGCAACGGCGCCAAAAACTTGGTGCACGAAATTGTGATCATCAATGGCGCCATCAACATGGTACACTCAATTGCAATCTCAACTCTTTATCACAACTTCGCACAACTAACCAGCAAGTGCACTGGGTCATCCAAGTAATAAACCTTACGCGAGTAAGGGTCGATCCCACAGAGATTGTTGGTATGAAGCAAGCTATGGTCATCTTGTAAATCTCAGTCAGGCAGATTCAAATGGTTATAGGTGATTTATGAATAAAGCGTAAAATAAAGATAGAGATACTTATGTAATTCATTGGTGAGAATTTCAGATAAGCGTATGAAGATGCTTTGTCCCTTCCATCTCTCTGCTTTCCTACTGTCTTCATCCAATCCTTCTTACTCCTTTCCATGGCAAGCCGTATGTAGGGTTTCACTGTTGTCAATGGCTACCTCCCATCATCTCAGTGAAAATGTTCAACTCGCTCTGTCACAGCATGGCTATTCAGCAACCGATCATGTCAGAATAGAATCCGGTGATTCTTTTGCGTCTGTCACTAACGCCCCACAATCGCGAGTTTGAAGCTCGTCATAGTCATTCAATCCTTGAATCCTACTCAGAATACCACAGACAAGGTTTAGACCTTCCGGTTTCTCTTGAATGCCGCCATCAATTCTAGCTTATACCACGAAGATTCTGATTAAGAAATCCAAGAGATAAACATTCAAGCTTTGTTTGCTTGTAGAACGGAAGTGGTTGTCAGGCACGCGTTCATAAGTGAGAATGATGATGAGCGTCACATAATCATCACATTCATCATGTTCTTGGGTGCGAATGAATATCTTAGAACAAGAATAAGCTGAATTGAATAGAAGAACAATAGTAATTGCATTAATACTCGAGGTACAGCAGAGCTCCACACCTTAATCTATGGTGTGTAGAAACTCCACCGTTGAAAATTCATAAGAACAAGGTCTAGGCATGGCCGAATGGCCAGCCTCCCAAAGAGGGTTCAATCATAAAAACATGATCAAAAGATTCAAGTGATCAAAAGACCTCTAATACAATAGCAAAAGGTCCTACTTATAGAGAACTAGTAGCTAGGGTTTACAGAAATGAGTAAATGACATAAAAATCCACTTCCGGGCCCACTTGGTGTGTGCTTGGGCTGAGCATTAAATCAATTTCGTGTAGAGACTCTTCTTGGAGTTAAACGCCAGCTTTTGTGCCAGTTTGGGCGTTTAACTCCCATTCTTGTGCCAGTTCTGGCGTTTTACGCCAGAATTTTTGAGCTGACTTGGAACGCCTATTTGGGCCATCAAATATCGAGCAAAGTATGGACTATTATACATTGCTGGAAATCCCAGGATGTTTACTTTCCAACGCAGTTGAGAGCACGCCAATTGGGCTTCTGTAGCTCCAGAAAATCCACTTCGAGTGCAGGGAGGTCAGAATCCAACAGCATCTGCAGTCCTTTTCAGCCTCTGAATCAGATTTTTGCTCAGTTCCCTCAATTTCAGCCAGAAAATACCTGAAATCACAAAAAAATATACAAACTCATAGTAAAGTCCAGAAAAGTGAATTTTAACTAAAAACTAATAAAAATATAATAAAAACTAACTAAAACATACTAAAAACAATGCCAAAAAGCGTACAAATTATCCGCTCATCAAGAAGCTTCTTCTGTTTGTGTTTTCAAAGGGGCATAGGTAAATATTTTTTGTTGTTTTATTTTCTCTTCCACAAGAGAACGTGGAAGAGCCATTGTAATAGGAATTCTAATAAAGGTAAATAAGAAAGAAGTTAATGTTGAATGATTAGAATAGGAAATGAGAAACTGAAAGTAAGTTGAAAAACTCACATATCCAAAAATTGATACCGAGTTTCTTCTCAAACCACAAGAATTTGTTGTCGAGGATCAGGTATTGTGCTATTAATAATTAAACAAAAATTTTGTATGATTAATTAAACAAAAATTATTACCTAAATTTAAAAGACCAATAAAAATATTTGAACTTACATAGTTGGAGTTGGAGGTTGTAAATTCTATTTTCTTTTTTTCATACCATTTCTTTCTTCCAAAAATTCTAATTGGGGTTTTAGGAGTATTTTTTCTAATAAAAAGAGTAATTATCCAAATCAGCCCCTAAGAATTTTAAAAGCTAATATTTTACTCCCTAAGAAAAATTAATATACAAATCAATCTTCAGGCCTTTACTCCTATAGACAAATCAGTCTCCAATTTATTTTTGACAGAGTAATTACCCAAATCAATCTCCAAGAATTTTAAAAGCAGATATTTTAATCCCCCAAAAAAATTAATATATAGATCAATTTTCAACATTTTTCTCCGTCAGATATAACAGTCCTCAATCCAAAAAAAAATTATTATTATGATTATTAATTACACAATAATACTGTACCATAATTTTTTTGGACAAAAATAATGATAAATTTATTATATATATATAGCAACTCATCTAATAATAATAATAATAATAATAATAATAATAATCAATAAAATTATTAGAGATAATTCTACAAAAAATTTAAGGTTGAAAGAATTTGATATTTTTGTACTTAATATAATCAAAAGATGTCCTATTTTAAAAAACATATTTGTATTAAAAAAATATTTTAATTTGGATTTCAAAACATCATTATTCACCTTACTTGTTTCTAACAAAAAAATGTATTAATATGCTAGTGTCGTCATATCCATATGCACAAAGCTAAGTTCAT
Source organism: Arachis hypogaea (assembly GCF_003086295.3). Lineage (NCBI taxonomy): Eukaryota > Viridiplantae > Streptophyta > Magnoliopsida > Fabales > Fabaceae > Arachis > Arachis hypogaea. The sequence goes on along the minus strand of NC_092045.1, from coordinate 103,933,735 downwards.
AATAGTAAAGGTCGACATATAGTAAAAGTAAAATAGATGGGGGACTGTTATTTCTAATAGAAAAAAATGTTGAAAATTGATCTGTGAAAAACACAACAGAAATATGGTATAAGAACCGGAGGTTCTCAGTATGGTAACAATGCACAGTGATGTAAGATATAAGACCCCGGGACGCCAAAGACAATCCTAGGCTTCATATCCGCCACAAGATTTATCTTAAAGTATACCAAAGCATTAAAATATAACTTAAAACCATCATATAATAACAAGGTACTCTAACTTAGGGGATTACTAATTAAACCAATCACCGCTGTCTCACATCCTCCACCAACCTACCCTCCGTGCGATCCCTTCGCCACCGCCTACCTAACCTCCTCAATATCAGACAATCACAGATAATACAAGCAAGTCAAACACAAATAATATACATGTACCACAAGTAAAACAATTAGCAAATAGGCATATTATTCAATTAGGCAAGAGATGCAATTAGGTAAAGCACACAAAACACATAATAGATGCACATGATGAATGCCTATCTTTTTGGCTCGTGAAATCACTTATCGGTCTATAAATGTCAACCCAACACATCCTTTCGGATGTCACCTTTTCTGCCACGTCCAAGGATATAGCACCTGGCACGCTTTTGTTCCGAGGATATAGCGCCTGGCACGCTATCGTTCTGAGGATATAGTGCCTGGCACACTTGCATACTGGTTCCAAAAAGCCTACTGAGTCCAAAAGTCATATTTAAATCCCCAAATTCTCGTTCTAATTTTTCAGAACTTAATTTGGGCATTTAAATTATTTTATTCGTGAAAAATCCGGTTCTTACATTCTTCCCTCATTAAAAAGATTTTTTGCCCTCGAAAATCGAATATCGCGATGTAATATATATATATATATACATTCTCCTCAGAGCATTCTACTTTCAGCGTTATCAACCCAACAAGTTGCCAAAGCGTCTCGTTTACCATCATCTTCCCTTGTCGACGTTCTCTCTCGCCTTCCGCTGCGTTACTTTGATCGTTCATCATCACAAGTCCAAAATCCTCAGCTAGCGCTACTAGAATTCTCGTAACCCATGGTTTACTTCCAACAAAACCTTAAGCTCTTGTAATCCTAACGACGACTTTGCAAAAGATAGAACCAAGCTACCCTCAGGTCCAGGCAATATATAATACTTAAAGCATACGCTTACCTCTCATCGGAGGATCCGACCCTGTCGCATCAGGTGCATCCAAGGTTAACACACGGCTGGACTTTTGATTCTGATCCATGTTCGGGTTTCCTTTACGACGACAGTTCTTGGCTAAGTGCCCACGTAGTCCACAAGCATAACACAGGCGGCTCCCCTTCATATGGTAAAACTTGGGTATTGTTGTCTCTTCTGAAATTCCCTTGACCTAGCAGATGCTGAGGAGTATGCCCATCTCTCTTGAAGTTTTGCCCCCTTGGTCCAAGGTAATCGCCACGTCCCCTACTAGTATTCCCCTCAAGAGAGTCCCTTGACGAAGCTACCGTCTTTGCATATTCTTCAATCACTCTTGCCTTGTTCACCAGATCTGAGAAAATACGAATCTCCATAGGAGCCACAGCAGCCATGATGTCGTCCTTTAAGTCCATTTAATACTTGATACACTTCCAACTTTCATAGGTCTCTGGGGTACCCTGACACGCCCTAGAGAACCTACAGACCTCCCCAAATTGGCTGGTGTTGTCTGCCACAGATAGGGAACCTTGCTTTAGCTGCATGAGTTTCATCTCCTTCGCTTCCCTTGTAGACTCAGGAAAGTACTTCTTGTAGAAGGCCGTTTGGAATACGTCCCAAGGAACATTTGTGTTTTGGAGCTGTAGCGAGTGGCATTCTGCTTGCCACCAATGCTGGGCCTCCTCCCGAAGCTGATAAGCAGCAAACTCCACGTATTGGTTGTTCGGGACATGCTGTACTTGCAGTGCACACTCCATAGCTTGGAACTAGTTATCCGCTTCCGTGGGATTAGTTGAACCTCTAAAACTCGGAGGATGAACCTTGAGAAAGGTCTCCAAGGTCATCGAAGCACCTCCCATGTTATCTCCATCTCCCTCAGCATTATCATTCGCGTTTTCCTCACCATTTCCGTTTCTATTTCTCGCCGGTTGGCCTAATCTCTGCACAGCTTACAGGGTCGCAGTAGCATTCGCCTCCATGGTGTTTGCAAGTTTTGCCGTTGCTTCCATAAACTCGGCATGGTTATCGGCTGGTTGTTCATTCCTACTCTGTCGTGAACGTGTTCGACCTCGTCCGCGAGTGGCTGTTAGGGTTCCTGTCTACGCCAAACAATCAATATCAAGGTGATCAGTCTCAATATCAAAAGCCTAGTATTTCAATTATCCCAAACAGGCACTCACAAACAAGCATGCTATGCAATATCAAGTAGATAACCTAATAGCATCAAAGAAAAAGACACACAGAGTATGCATTGAAGCACAATCGGTCCATCCCTTAGGCTCACGAGGACGAACTGCTCTGATACCACTAAATGTAACACCCTAATTTGCCTACGCTTTACCTCGCATCGTAAAGCAAAGGTTAACCAGAGATTACGACAGTTCTAAGCTCATACATATAATATATAGAAAGAATTAATATAATCTAGAAGACCGATGAAGGATATAGCTCAAAAACAGGATTTGAAAAGCACAAAACATACTAACAAAGCTTCTAACTTAAGGCACAAGAAACAGGTACAAGATGTTTCAAAATATAATAGTATAATATCATAAGCATCTAGCCACAGCTCGTGGAATTTGTGTCGGCTAGCCATATACAAACCATACGAGAAACCAGATAGTAAAAATAGCTTATACAAGTTTTGTTCTCTCAAATACAAGCCTCTAGGCCAAATACAAAAGATGAGAGACATATATAAAATAAAGCAAAAAAGATTTCAAAAGGTATCCGGATCCTCCGCTTCTGTCACCATCCGAAGTAACTCACTGAGGTGGGTTGCGACCTACATCTGAAAAATATAACAGAAATATGGTATGAGAACCGGAGGTTCTCAATGTGATAACAGTGCCCAGCGATGTAGGATATAAGACCCCAGGACGCCAAAGGCAATCCTAGGCTTCATATCTGCCACAAGATTTATCTTAAAGCATACAAAAATATTAAAACATAACTTAAAACCATCATATAATAACAGGGTACTCTAACTTAGGGGATTACTAACTAAACCAATTACCACTGTCTCACAGCCTCCACCAACCTACCCTCCGTGCGATCCCTTCGCCACCGCCTACCTAACCTCCTCAACATTAGACAATCACAGATAATACAAGCAAGTAAAACACAAATAATATACATGTACCGCAAGTAAAACAATTAGCAAATAGGCATTGACGAGCGAATTTTCTATCGGTAAAGAATTCACAAATAAGTTCGCGTTGTAAGTATAGTTTCTAAACCAACGGAGAATCCCTTCGTGCAAAAGTTTTGGTTGTCACAAGTAACAAACCCAGTAAAATTTATAAACCGAAGTATTCAAACCTCAGGTCGTCTTCTCAAGGAATTGCAGGGAGGTGTGTTTTATTATTGGTTATGGAAAACAGTATTTTATGGTTTTTGAAAGGTTTGAACAAGAGAAATAAATTGTAGGAATTAATAAATCAATAGCTAAGAAAACTCTTGGCAAGATATGAAAATTAGAAGTCCTATCCTAGTTATCCTTATCAATTGTGATGAGAATTGCTCGTTGCTCCCACTTAGTCAACCTCTAACTATGAAGGTAAGTCAGGTGGATAAATCAATATGAATCCTCAAGTCCTAGTCAATTCCCAAAGAAAGATGATGCACGAAATTGTGATCTCTGACAATGGTACCAAAAACTTGGTACACGCGATCGTAATCTCAACACTTTCCTCACAATTCTGCATAACTAACTAGCAAGTGCACTGGGTCGTCCAAGTAATACCTTACGTGAGTAAAGGTCGATCCCATGGAGATTGTCAGCTTGAAGTAAGCTATGGTCATCTTGTAAATCTCAGTCAGGCAGATTCAAATGGTTATGGGATTTTGATAACTAAAAGATAAATAAACATAAAATAAAGATAGAGATACTTATGTAATTTATTGGTGGGAATTTCAGATAAGCGTATGAAGATGCATCATTCCTTCTGAATCTCTGCTTTCCTACTGTCTTCATTCAATCATTCATACTCATTTCCATGGAAAGCTGTATGTTGGGGATCACCGTTGTCAATGACTACCTCCCGTCCTCTCAGTGAAAATGGTCCTCTACGGTTTCTGTACAGCTAATCAACTGTCGAATTTCTCGTCTCAGATGAAAAATACCAGGCACAGCTACCGCATGGCTAATCAGCTATCGGTTCTTAATCGTGTCGGAATAAGATCCAATGATCCTTTTGTGCACTGTCACTGCGCCCCACAATCGCGAGTTTGAAGCTCGTCACAGTCATCCCTTCCCAGATCCTACTCGGAATACCATAGACAAAGTTTAGACTTTCGGATCTCAGGAATGCTGCCAATTGTTTCTAGCCTATACCACGAAGGTTCTAATCTCATATTCAGATGCCCCATTGTCAGAGGGGAAATGCTGTGAATCATTGATTAGAGTCCCAAGAGATATGCATTTAAGCTTGTTTTCATGTAGAACGGAAGTGTTTGTCAGGCACTCGTTCATAAGTAAGAATGGTGATGAGTGTCACTTGATCATCACATTCATCATGTTCTTGTGTGCGAATGAATATCTTAGAATAAGAATAAGCTTGAATTGAATAGAAGAACAATAGTACTTTGCATTAATACTCAAGGAACAGAAGATCTCCACACCTTAATCTATGGTGTGTAGAAACTACACCGTTGAAAATACATAAGTGATAATGGTGTTCATTGGTTTCGGCCCTAGAGGGGGAACCATAATAACCAAGATGTCTAATACAATGAGAAAAACTAATATTTATACTAAAACTAGTAGCTAAGGTTTACAGAGATAAGTAAATGATGTAAAAATCCACTTCCGGGCCCACTTGGTGTGTGCTTGGGCTGAGCATTGAAGCTTTCATGTGTAGAGACTTTTCTTGGAGTTAAACGCCAGCTTTTATGCCAGTTTGGGCATTTAACTCCAGCTTGTATCTTGTTTCTGGCGTTAACAGGAAGTTGGCGTTTGAACGCCAGTTTGCATCGTCAAAACTCGGGCAAAGTATGAGAGCGCGCCATTTGGGCTTTTGTAGCTCGAGAAAATCATTTCGAGTGCAGGGAGGTCAGAATCCAACAGCATCAGCAGTCCTTTTTCAGCCTCTGAATCAGATTTTTGCTCAGGTCTCTCAATTTCAGCCAGAAAATACCTGAAATAACATAAAAACACACAAACTCATAGTAAAGTCCAGAAATGTGAATTTTGCTTAAAAAATAATAAAATTATGCTAAAAAGTAGCTAGATCCTACTAAAAACTACCTAAAAATAATGCCAAAAAGCGTATAAATTATCCGCTCATCACAACACCAAACATAAATTATTGCTTGTCCCCAAGCAACTGAAAATCAAATAGGATAAAAAGAAGATAATATACTATAAATCCCACTACAATCTCAATGAAATTTAGTTCTAATTAGATGAGAGGGGCTAGTAGCTTTTTGCTTCTGAACAATTTTGGCATCTCACTTTATCCTTTGAAATTCAGAATGATTGGCATCTATAGGAACTCAGAATTTAGATAGTGTTATTGATTCTCCTAGTTTAGTATGTTGATTCTTGAACATAGCTACTTTATGAGTCTTGGCCGTGGCCCTAAGCACTTTGTTTTCTAGTATTACCACCATATACATAAATGCCACAGACACATAACTGGGTGAATCTTTTCAGATTGTGACTCAGCTTTGCTAAAGTCCCCAATTAGAGGTGTCCAGAGTTCTTAAGCACACTCTTTTGCTTTGGATCATGACTTTAACCACTCAGTCTCAAGCTTTTCACTTGGACCTTCATGACACAAGCACATGGTTAGGGACATCTTGATTTAGCTGCTTAGGCCTGGATTTTATTTCCTTAGGCGCTCCTATCCATTAATGCTCAAAGCCTTGGATCCTTTTTACCCTTGCCTTTTAGTTTAAAGGGCTATTAGCTTTTGTTGCTTCCTTTTTTTCTTTCTTTCTCTTTTAATTTTTGCCACTTTTTTTTGCAAGCTTTTTTTCTTTTTCACTGCTTTTTCTTGCTTCAAGAATCAATTTCATGATTTTTCAGATTATCAATAACATTTCTCTTTGTTCATCATTCTTTCAAGAGCCAACAATTTTAACATTCATAAACTTCACTATAAAAAATATGCATTGTTCAAGCATTCATTCAGAAAACAAAAAGTATTGCCACCACATCAAAATAATTAAACTAATTTCAAGATAAAATTTGAAATTCAAGTACTTCTTGTTCTTTTGTATTTAGGCACATTTTTCATTTAAGAAAGGTGAAGGATTCATGGAATTATTCATGGCTTTAAGACATAGACACTAGACATTGATGATCATGTAGTGAAGACATAAACATAGATAACACATAAGGCATAAAATCGAAAAAAATAAGAACAAGGAAGTCAAGGAACCGGTCCACCTTAGTGATGGCGGCTAGTTCTTCCTCTTGAAGATCCAATGGTGCTCTTGAGTTCCTCTATGTCTATTCCTTGCTTTTGTTGCTCTTCCCTCATGGCTATTTGATCTTCTCTAATCTCATAGAGAATGATGGCGTGCTTTTGGTGCTCCACCCTTAGTTGGTCCATGTTGTAACTCAAGCCTTCCAAAGAGGTGTTGAGTTGCTCCCAATAGTTGTGTGGAGGAAAATGCATCCCTTGAGGCATCTCAGGGATTTCTTGATGAGGGATTTCCTCATGCTCTTGTTGAGGTCCATGAGTGGGCTCTCTTGTTTGCTCCATCCTTTTCTTAGTGATGGGCTTGTCCTCTTCAATGAGGATGTCTTTCTCTATGACAATTCTAGCTAAACTGCATAGGTGACAAATGAGAAGAGGAAAGGCTAACCTTGCCAAAGTGGAGGACTTGTCAGCCACCTTGTAGAGTTCTAGAGGTATGATCTCATGAACTTTCACTTCCTCCCCAATCATGATACTATGGATCATGATGGCCCGATCCACAGTTACTTCAGATCGGTTGCTAGTAGGAATGATGGAGCGTTGGATGAACTCCAACCATCCTCTAGCCACAGGCTTAAGGTCCGGTCTTCTCAATTGAACCGACTTGCCTCTTGAGTCTCTTTTCCATTGAGCTCCTTCCACACATATGTCCATAAGGACTTGGTCTAATCTTTGATCAAAGTTGACCCTTCTAGTATAGGGGCGTGCTTTTTCTTGCATCATTGGCAAGTTGAACGTCAACCTTACATTTTTCGGACTGAAATCTAAGTATTTTCCCCTAACCATTGTAAGCCAATTCTTTGAATTTGGGTTCATACTTTGATCATGGTTCCTAGTGATCCATGCATTTGCATAGAACTCTTGAACCATTAAGATTCCGACTTGTTGAATAGGGTTGGTGAGAACTTCCCAACCTCTTCTTCAAATCTCATGTTGGATCTCCAGATACTTATTCCTTTTGAGCATGAAAGGGACCTCAGGGATCACCTTTTTCTTGGCCACAACTTCATAGAAGTGGTCTTGATGGACCTTTGAGATTAATCTCTCCATCTTCCATGACTCGGAGGTGGAAGCTTTTGCCTTTCTTTTCCTCTTTCTAGAGGTTTCTCCGGCCTTAGGTGCCATAAATGGTTATAGAAAAACAAAAAGCAATGCTTTTATCATACCAAACTTAAAAGGTTTGCTCGTCCTCGAGCAAAAGAAGAAGGAAAGAAGGGGAAGAAGAAGAAAATAGAGGAGATGGAGGGAGAGATAGGTTCGGCCAAGGAGGTAGGAGAGTGTTTGTGATGTGTGAAAATAAAGGAGTGAAGAGGGGTATTTATAGGGAAAGAGAGGGAGAGTGGCCGAATGGAATTGGGTGGGTTTGGGAGGGAAAAGTGTTTGGATTTGAAAAGTGAGGTATGTGGGGGGTTTTGGGGAAGAGGGATGGAGGTGATTGGTGAAGAGAATATAGGAAAGATGATAGGATTTAATAGGTGAGTGGTGTTTTGGGTAGAGTGTTATAGAGATGTGTGAGGGAGAGAGAGAGAGGTGGGGTAGGTAGGGATCCTGTGGGGTCCACAGATGCTGAGGTGTCAAGGATTTTTCATCCCTGCACCATTTAGGCGTGTAAACGCCCTCTGTATGCAATACTGGCGTTTAACGCCAGACTGCTGCTTGTTTCTGGCGTTTAACGCCAGACTGCTGCTTGTTTCTGGCGTTGAACGCTAGCTTTTATACCTTTCCTGGCATTTAACGCCAAGCTGTAGCCTATTTCTAGCGTTAAACGCCAGTCTTTGCTTCTTTCTGGCGTTAAATGCCCAGAATGGTGCCAGACTGGGCGTTTAACGCCCATTCTGCTACTCTTACTGGCGTTTAAACGCCAGTAAGTTCATCCTCTAGGGTGTGCTATTTTTAATACTATTTTTGAATTTGCTTTGATTTTTGCAGTTATTTTTGTGACTCCACATGATCATCAACCTAAAGAAAACATAAAGTAATAACGAAAAATGGAATTTTAACATAGATAAATAAAAATTGGGTTGCCTCTTAATAAGCGCTTCTTTAATGTCAATAGCTTGACAGTGGGCTCTCATGGAGCCTCACAGATAATCAGAGTATGGTTGTGGCCTCTCAACACCAAACTTAGAGTTTGGTTGTGGCCTCCCAACATCAAACTTAGAGTTTGAATGTAGGGGTTTTGTTTCACTCTGTATTGAGAGAAACTTTTCATGCTTCTTCTCTATGTGTACAGAAGGAGAACCTTGAGTCTTAAATACAAGGTAGTCCTCATTCAATTGAAGGACCAACTCTCCTCTGTCAACATTAATCACAGCTTTTGCTGTGGCTAGAAAAGGTCTGCCAAGGATGATGGATTCATACTCATCCATCCCAGTGTCTAGGATTATGAAATCAGCAGAGATGTAAAGGCCTTCAACCTTCACTAGCACATCCTCTACTAGTCCATAAGCCTATTTCATTGATTTGTCTGCCATCTCTAGTGAGATTCTTGCAGCTTGTACCTCAAAGATTCTTAGTTTCTCCATTACAGAAAGTAGCATGAGGTTAATACCTGACCCTAGGTCACACAGAGCCTTCTCAAAGGTCATGGTGCCTATGGTACAAGGTATTAAGAATTTACCAGGATCCTGTTTCTTTTGAGGTAAAGTTTACTGAATCCAGGTATTCAGTTCATTAATGAGTAATGGAGGTTCATCCTCCCAAGTCTCACTACAAAATAGCTTGGCATTCAGCTTCATGATTGCTCCTAAATATTGGGCAACTTGCCCTTCAGCAATGTCTCCATCTTCTTCAGAAGATGAATAGTCATCAGAGCTCATGAATGGTAAAAGGAAGTTCAATAGAATCTCTATGGTTTCTATATGAGCCTCAGATTCCTTTGGTTCCTCATTGGGGTACTCCTTAATGGCCAGTGGACGTTCCCTGAGGCCTTCCTTACTGGGAATCACTGCATTTTCACTCTCTCTTGGTTCGGCCATGTTGGTCACAGTTATGGCCTTGCACTCTCTTTTGTAATTCTCTTTTATATTGCTTGGGAGAGTGCTAGGAGGAGTTTCAGTAACCCTTTTACTCAGCTGACCCACTTGTGCCTCCAAGTTTCTGATGGAGGACCTTGTTTCATTCATGAAATTGAGAGTGGCCTTAGATAGATCAGAGACTATATTTGCTAAGCTAGATGGGTTCTACTCAGAATTCTCTGTTTGTTGCTGAGAGGATGATGGAAAAGGCTTGCCATTGCTAAACCTGTTTCTTCCACCATTATTATTGTTAAAGCCTTGTTGAGGCTTTTGTTGATCCTTCCATGAGAAATTTGGATGATTTCTCCATGAGGGATTATAGGTTTTACCATAGGCTTCACCCATGTAATTCACCTCTGCCATTGCAGGGTTCTCAAAATCATAAGCTTCTTCTTCAGAAGATGCTTCTTTAGTACTGTTGGATGCATTTTGCAATCCATTCAGACTCTGAGAAATCATATTGACTTGCTGAGTCAACATTTTGTTCTGAGCCAATATGGCATTCAGAGCATCAATTTCAAGAACTTCCTTCTTCTGAGGCGTCCCATTATTCACATGATTCCTTTCAGAGGTGTACATGAACTGGTTATTTGCAACCATTTCAATGAGTTTCTGAGCTTCTGCAGGTGTTTTCTTCAGGTAAATAGATCCGCTTGCAGAATGGTCCAATGACATCTTAGACAATTCAGACAAACCATCATAGAATATATCTAGGATGGTCCATTCTGAGAGCATGTCAGAAGGACACTTTTTGGTCAGTTACTTGTATCTTTCCCAAGCTTCATAGAGGGATTCACCTTCTTTCTGCCTGAAGGTTTGAACATCCACTCTAAGCTTGCTCAGCTTTTGAGAAGGAAAGAATTTGGCTAAGAAAGCCGTGACCAGCTTATCCCAAGAGTTCAGGCTATCTCTAGGTTGAGAGTCCAACCATATTCTAGCTTTATCTCTTACAGCAAAAGGAAAAAGCATAAGCTTGTAGACCTCGGGATCAATTCCATTGGTCTTAACAGTATCACAGATCTGCAAGAATTCAGTTAAGAACTGAAAAGGATCTTCCGATGAAAGTCCATAAAACTTGTAATTCTGTTGCATCAGAGAAACTAATTGAGACTTAAGCTCGAAATTGTTTGCTCCAATGGTAGGGATTGAGATGCTTCTTCCATGGAAGTTAGAAGTTGGTGTAGTAAAATCACCAAGCACCTTCCTTGCATTGTTATTGTTGTTGGGTTTGGCCATTACTTCTTTTTCGAGATTCTCTATAAGGTTTTCTCTGGATTTTTGTGCTTTAGCTTCTCTTAGCTTCTTCTTCAGAGTCCTTTCAGGTTCAGGGTCAGCTTCAACAAGAATGTTTTTGTCCCTGCTCCTGCTCATATGAAAAAGAAGAGAACAGAAATAATAGGGATCCTCTTTGTCACAACACAGATAGTCCCTTATGTGAGTAGAAGAGAAGAAGAATAAGAATGAGGAAAGAAAGAGAGAAATTCGAACTCAGAGAGAGGGAGAGGGTTCGAATTTTTGATGAGTGGAGGAAAAGTGTTAGTGAATAGATAAAATAAATAGAAGGAGAAGAGGGAGAGAGTTTTCGAAAATAATTAAAAGGAAAAAGAAAATATTTTTGTTTTTATTTTAGATTTAGTTAGAATTCGAAAATTAATAGAAGAAATAAAATTAAAATTAAAATTTGAAATAATTAGTTAATTAAAAGAATTTTGAAAAAGGGTGAGGAGTTTTCGAAAATCAAAAGTGAAAAAGTGGTTAAGTGGTTTTGAAAACGATAAGAAATAGTAAATTTTGAAAAGATAAGAAGTTAGAAAAAGAGTTTGAAATTAAAATTTGAAAAAGATATGATTTGAAAAAGATATGATTGAAAAAATATTATTGAAAAAGAAATTAAAAAGATTTGATTTTAGAAATTAAAGTTGATGACTTGACTAACAAGAAACTAAAAGATATGATTCTAAAATTTAAAGATTGAACCTTTCTTAACAAGAAAGTAACAAACTTAAAATTTTTTGAATAAAATCCTTAATTGTTAGCAAGGTTTTCGAAAATATGAAATAAAAATAAGAAAAAGATTTTGAAAATCAATTTTTAAAAAAAAAATTCGAAAAACATAAAAATGAAAAAGATTTGATTTTTGAAAAAGTTTTGAAAAGATAGGATTTTTTTTTAAATTGAAATTTTGACTTGACTAACAAGAAACAACTAAATTTTTAAAATTTTTGACTCGGTCAACCAAAAATTTCGAAATTTATGAGAAAAATAAGGGAAAGATATTTTTATTTTTGAATTTTTAATGAGGAGAGAGAAAAACAAAAAAATGACTCAAAACATGAAAATTTTGGATCAAAACCAATGATGCATGCAAGAACACTTTGAATGTCAAGATGAACACCAAGAACATTTTGAAGATCATGATGAACATCAAGAACATATTTTTTTTTTGAAAATTTTTAAGAAAAGAAAGACATGCAAGACACCAAACTTAAAAATTTTTAAGCTTTTGACTCTAAAAATTCAAAAATGCATATGAGAAACAAGAAAAGACACAAAACAAGAAAATTTTAAGATCAAACAAGGAGACTTATCAAGAACAACTTGAAGATCATGAAGAACACCATGCATGCATGAGTTTTCGAAAAAATATTTAGGAAAAATAAAAAACATGCAATTGACACTAAACTTAAAATTTGACACTAGACTCAAACAAGAAACACAAAATATTTTTTGTTTTATGATTTTATAATTTTTTTGTATTTTTTGTATTTTTTTTCGAAAATTATTTTGAAAAAGAAAATAAGAAACTCAAAATTTTTAATAAGAATTTCCAGGAATCATGCAATGTTAGTCTAAAGCTTCAGTCTAAAAAGATTAGACATGGCTAGCCAAGCTTCAGCAAGACATTACATACAATAGCCAAATTGATGGGAATCAACTAGCTCCTGTGATGATAAAAGCATCATCCGAAACTCTAAAATTCATTGTTAAAAATTCTGAAGACAAAATAAAAAAGAAAATTACCTAATCTAAGCAACAAGATAAACCGTCAGTTGTCCAAACTCGAACAATTCCCGGCAACGGCGCCAAAAATTTGGTGCACGAATTTGTGATCTCTGACAACGGCACCAAAAACTTGGTACACGCGATCGTAATCTCAACACTTTCCTCACAATTCCGCACAACTAACCTGCAAGTGCACTGGGTCATCCAAGTAATACCTTACGTGAGTAAGGATCGATCCCACAGAGATTGTCGACTTGAAGCAAGCTATGGTCATCTTGTAAATCTCAGTCAGGCGGATTCAAATGGTTATGGGATTTTGATAACTAAAAGATAAATAAACATAAAATAAAAATAGAGATACTTATGTAATTCATTGGTGGGAATTTCAGATAAGCGTATGAAGATGCGTCATTCCTTCTGAATCTCTGCTTTCCTACTGTCTTCATTCAATCATTCATACTCCTATCCAGATTCTTGGATGGCTCAGCCTTGAAGTTGTTGCTACTATTTGCAATCCTCAGAAAATGACACAATTTCCAGTAGACTCAGGAATGTAAGCAAACTTTCTAAAAATTCAAAAACTTCTTGAGTCTACCCTGATATTGACCCGACCTAAAATAAGGGAAGAGCTCATGCTATACTTAGCTATTGCTGATAGAGCTATACCTTCAGCCCTTGTCTGAGAAGAAGAGGAGAGGCAAAAGCCTATTTACTTTGCAAGCAAGGCGTTACAAAGAGCAGAATTGAACTATCAAAGGATACAAAAATTTGTTTATACTCTTGTTTTGGCCTTCAGAAGATTACGACCTTACTTCTAAGCCCACACAATCAAAATCCAAACTAATAAACCCATGAAGCATATCCAGCAAAAAGAAAGTGCTACGAGCTAGTTTTTATTGGTCAACCTTATAAAAAGTCGTCAAGAAATACCCGCCTTGTCAGTTGCGTACAAATTTCCATGTAACACCTCCAGAAGAGCTCATCAGTATCACTTTTCCGTGGCCTTTTGTAAAATGGGAATTAGATCTGCTTCGGCCGTTTCCTCAAGTACTCGGATAAGTCAAATACCTCATAATGGGGATCGACTACTATGCCAAGTGGATTGAGGCAGAATCTTTGGCCTCCATCACTGTACAAAAAAATCGAAAATTCCTCTACAAGAATATTGTAACAAGATTTGGAGTACCATTCTCAATCACAACTGACAATGACACTCAGTTCACTAATTCAACATTTAGAAACTTGGTAACAAATTTAAAAATCAAATACCAGTTCACATCGGTCAAACATCTTTAAACCAACAGAAAAATAGAAACTACTAACAAAGTTATATTATCCGAGCTCAAAAAGAAAATATAAAGAACAAAAAAGACATGAATCGAAGAACTTTCGAAGAGTCAACAATTGAAAAATCTCCATTTTGACTTGACTATAATATAGAATTATAATTCTTGTTGAAGTGAATGAAAAAAATCCAAGAATAAGAGTGTACAATGAAGTCGACAACATTCAAACATAAAAAGAAGAGCTCAATTTCTTCCTAAAAATCCAAAAACATGTTCGAATAAGAGAGAAAGTATTGAAGCAGAAAATGATTACAAGGTATAACAAAAAAAAAATCATAAGTAGGAGCTTTGCCATGAACAACCTCATCTATATCAAAAATGACATTGGTCAAATACCTAATTTTTTATTTTTTATTGTATGAGTAGAGCATGTTGTGGTCTACGTAGTACTTGGGTGCGACTAAAAAGAAGCAATAATGAAGAAAGAGAAGGAACCTGATGAAAAGCACAAAAGGGCAAAAAACAATGTTTCTGGTTGTGGATGGGATGTGGTCAAGAGATGATTGCATTGTGTGGTTCCTCTTTTTCTTTGGGACGCATGGACATGCTGCTTGTCCTCATCGATTCTTCTCTTTCGAATCTTTCTAACACATAACCAGATAAATATAAATAAATAAAAGACTATTATTAGGAGATCAAATTCTCTTTTAACTAAACTAAGTTATTTAAAAGAACTCAGCAATTCGGATTTTGTGGCATTTTTTTTTTGTGCTTTTCTGTTGCTCTTCCATTCTTTTTTTTTTCTCCATCTCCTTCTCTACTTCTTCCTTTTTTTCGTTTGTTTCATTTTTATTAACTAGTCGAACACATTTTAGACATGATATTCATTTGATACCGTTAGAAACGTATATTTTTTTGTGTCCAATTATGTTTTTATAAAAAATTAAAAAATATTTTTTGAATGCATTTAGACACACCTAAATATTATTGGATATCAACGTGTCCAATTTTTATTCTTAACATGTATTATTAAAATGAGTTTAGAAATAATATATTATTATTTATTGAAACAAAATTATAATTTTAAATATTTGATATAATTAAAAAATATTTAAAATAGTTAAAAAATTAATTTATATTTTAATATTAATAAATATCAAAATACTATTATAATTTATATATATATATATATATATATATATATATATATATATATATATCATGTCTCTGTATCTTATGAAAATTTAAAATTAGTATATCCGCATGTTCCTTGCTATGTGGTATCCTGTTTCGATCATAGACTAGTCGTGTGTTATCACATTAATAAAAATAATTAATTTTTAAATATACTACTTAAAATTCATCTAAACACATGAATTTAGATGAATTTTATATTGTAAGTCCAACAAAAATAAATTTCACATAGAATTTCTGTTATTTAAAGGAATACATTTTAAAAATGTTACAAAAATACTTATCTTCCAGTATTTGGCAAATAAAACTGGTAGCTTGCTGCCTGTTGCTCTGTGATTGGTGGCCCAAGATGTTACGTTTTCTATGCCTGTGTTAGTTATACGGTTACCACAATTAGTTACTAGTTACTACCGGTAGTTGTCTCACTTAACTTTCTGTGTGTAAACCAGCAACAAGAAGTTCGCGAGGCAATGCACCGATTTTTCTTTTATAATTTTAACTAAATGTGGTAGAAAGTACAAACTCAAGCAAATAAATTTTGCAATTATCAACGAGAGAGGCTGTCACTAGTCAAAAGATTTTTTGGCATGCAAATAAGAGCTACACTAGAGTTTCGTATTGTGCTGATAACTTTCATAAATATTTAGCGATTTTTTCTTCAGTTAACTTTTGGAATTTCATTAAGACTACTCAAATATTTCATGGTATTAAAATTTATTTGTGTTTGTTAGTTGGGTATTATGCAAATATTCTGCAACATACACACTCCAAATAACTATCATAGGTATCAAAAAGTGTATTAAGAAAAAGATCCATATCTATGGTATTGATAGTTTATAAATATAGGACAATTCTCACCAATTGAGTTAAATCCACTTATCCACTCAATTATATAAGTATCAAAGCCTACCCTCTGGTTAATTGCAAACCAAATAACGAATTGTTGCCATAGGTACAAGTACAGCGTGCTTCAATTGGTTAAATCAATTGGGCTAAGGCTTACTAGTAATTTATATTTATTGTCTACTTATGCAAAAAATGCTACAAATTTGTAGTAATTGAAACAGGATTGGTAATCCATATGCCTTTTAATATATTGTATCCGGATTTGAATCTTGACGAATACGCCAAGTATTGAAAAGGAATCTTTTAGTATATTGAAAAAGAATCTTTTAGTATTATGTGGGTGAGTGTGTAATATAGATGTATTGTGATACTTGAAATTAGGAGTTGTTCAATCTATCTGACAAAAAAAAAAAAAATTGGTTGCACTCCAAGGCCAGAAGGCCTGTTTTAATGGCATCTATCTATGTGCCTTGTGGAAGTGCACCCCAGTACCCAGTTCGAATCTTAGCTGTGATTAGAAAACTGTTATAATAGAATTCATGGAAAGGGGACGGTATGTTAAGGGTGTAACTTGACCCAAAAAAAAAAAATTGATTAAATTTTTTTCTTAAAAAACATGGGATTTCTGATATTTAATTTCTAGAAGTGTTTGTAACACACCAACATTTGATGTCAATTAGGTACATATTTCATTGAGAACTTTTAAAAGATGCAGTGATAAAGATCCAAACAAAGAGGGAGAGAAGTTGGGTTGAGGCCTGAGGGTACAAATACTACAAAACAATATTGTTTATTGCCTGATGCAAAAGTCACTTCGAGAAGCTACTAAGAATGAGTAAGAATGAGTTAACAGTGAACTTGAGTAATATAATTTAAATCAAAAAATGTTATTTGTATACCAAAATCAACTACTAAAATCAGCCACTATGTATATAAATATATATGTTATTTAATTTATTTTCAATGCGTATTTTATATTTTAACATATATTTTTATATTAGTGGCTTATTTTGATAGCTGATTTTGGTGTACCCGTAGCATGATTGTTTAAATCCTGTGCTCAAACCTCAGTGCCATATAAAGAAATTAGTGTGCATAAATTCTGAGGATCACACGGGGAAAATGGTCATTTACACAAGGGGATGTTATGTACTTTAGAGAGAATGTGTGCTACTGCTTCTTTCATCAGATATATGTATCTATAAGTGGACAGTAATGGCAGCACCAGAAGTTTTCTTTCTAAATCTTCACTGCAATGAGCATGCCTAACCGTAGTGTAACTTCAAGGAGAGAACTTCGAGATCAACTTGTCAACATGGATAATGATATCATCTATTCGCGGACGAACGGTGGCCTGAGGCTGAAGCATCCAAGTCACAAACTGATGCAGCGCCTCTGGATACGGAGGCTTAGGTCCAGCTGGCCATTTCACCTGAGCATTTACAACAGCCAGTTGCAGGCTCCCGCCGGACTCACCAAGTGCATATTCAAATGGAGATACCCCATACCTGCAAGATATCCCAGCCATTTCATCAAAAAGCCGCAAACAAACTTATAGCACTAGAAAAGAAGATAAAACACAAACCAAGCTAGTGCCATGTTTATAGGGGAGGTCAGGTCAGTGTCACATGTTGCAAAATATATGGATTCCGAGTGTCATGTAACCTATATCTTATGGAGGTTGGTGTATACTTTTATAAACGAAGGGGTGTTGTCCGTGTATAATATTATATAACCTCATAGTAGAGATTATTTACCATGAACAAAATGACCAAACTAAGGCTATTGCATTGTCACAAATCACAATCTACCTTTATTGAAACGAGGAATGCTAGAGGACCATCAGAATTTATTGTCTTTGGCCATCAATTAGCTATCAATGTTTAAAAGTATGAGATAAAGTATGTTATTGAACTGAGTTGATGGCTAAGTGATGGCCAAAAACAATAAATTCTTTTGGTCCCTTAGAATTTCTCTATTGAAAATGCACAACATACAAATGAACAGAATCGCAAACAAAAAAGGTCTGATCCTCACATAATCGCATACAGTGTGCATCCAAGTGACCAAATATCAGTCCTCTCGTCAATATCAGCTTGGCTTGGGCAATCCCACAGCTCAGGAGCTCGGTAAGGGGCAGAGCAGTGTTCAGCCGCCCACTCCTACACAGGAAGTAGCAATCAGCAAGACAGAAAGCATGCTAGGATTTAACGTAAAACACAATAACTTTTGTTGACGGAAAAAAAGTGAGAGAGAAAGAAGAACCTGCAACTGCAAAGCCTCTGATCGGGAGCGAATTTGCTTCCTGGCAGGTCGAGCACTGCCAAAATCCATCAGTATGGCAAGTGGAGGTTGGCCTTTTCTATGTGTTATGAGAACATTGCCTGGTTTAACATCATTATGTGCATATGGAGGATCTAAACCATGCATATGCTTGAGTCCTGCACAAAGCTGTTGGGTTGATTTTACAGGGTCAAAAGCATAGTTATTTAACTTGCCCCAGCCATGAAATTGGCCAAGGCACTGTGAACCAGTGGGTCACTTGTCAAAGCACTTGAACTAGAGTTAATTAAGTACTCCCTCTGGTCATAATGTCCAGTTATAATTGTGTTCATGCTTACGGAAATACGATTAGAACATCTTGATTTTAGATAAACTCAACTGATTATACAAAATTAGCTTTATTAACTCTTCTTTAGTACTTATTTTCTCTTTCTACTAATCACACTTTCTCTCTCCTTTCTTTAATAGCATTTGTACTGAAAAGTTATATTAATGTTACCTAGCTTTTATCAATGGACATTTATTTAGACCAAATAAAGTTTTAGAAACAAACAGTTATTTGGGACAGCAGGAAGTAAATATATAAAAATTCAATTTAATAAATACACAAACATAAATAATTGACCCCAACAAAAGAGAAAAAAAAAAGGATACTATGCAACAATAACAACTTTGGCTCAAGTTGTAGTTGTCTATGCCAACTATGTAAAATGTAATACGTTCAAGTCCACTTAGTGGAACTTCTCAATTTATTCAAAGATTTCTATGGTGCAAGGTTCAAGAGTTGCTTTGCTAACGGGTTTAACTTTGACCAGCCGGTTCACACTGGTTTTCACCAGGTCTGGCCAAAATTATCCAAGCTGAATGCTTATCTGATCCAAGCCAAGCACCAGACCAGACAAGCCAGAAATTCACTGGTTTCCTGTCCAAACAACTGGTCCAATCCAGGCTTTTTATAAGTGATTGAAAGGGTTATAAAGAATTTAAACAGCTGTGGTCAATTAGGAGCAATGATACCTAAAGAACATTAAGAGTAGATATCAAAAGAGACTACAATAGACATCAAACTGAGGCCCCATCTCAGCCATTTAATCACAACATACTCCACAAATCTCCACATCATATTAAAATATAAACAAGTGATCATGAGTTGAAAATCTTGGGTTGCAACAAGCAACAATTTATTCACTTAAACTCCACTACTTTCTTTCAGAATAAGGTAATAAGATAATAAAGTGGTTCTCTTTACCTGACTAAATATTTGAAGAACATCTGTGGTAGAATAGAACTCCTTCTTGGCTTTCATTGTATTAGCATTGTCAAACAATGTTCCATCCAAATGAACAGGAAATAGCAAGTAAGCTTCATGGGTCCAAGATGTCTCTTGAGTAGGCTGCCAGCAAAAAGCACATTTACTTAACCCACAACTAAAAGCATAGGACATGTCAAGGAACAAAATAAACCCAAAAACAGAGAAATGCAGAGAAAAAAGTTACAAATTCCCAAGAAAAGAATATTAATATTAATATTACTATATTTTCTTTTTTGGATTTGGAATCCTCTAAAATTTGAATTTCACTTTAGAGAAGAAAGTGTGATCTCTCACCATTCATTTCATAAGTGGGACCAAGAATAAATATGAGAGAGAAACTATTCAATGGTAGAAGATCACACTTTACTCTCTAAAGTGAAATTCAAACTTTAGAATATCCAAATCCTTCTTTTTACCCAAGCTAGAAAGTATTCTAAAATAATCCCAAAGACTAATATCGTTATCTAAATTCCAAAACAATTTCTTCAGGTGGAAACCATGCGATGTGTGATGTGACCTTCACGGGCATCTCTTTACACTCCAAATTTTCGGTCTCTTCTGTGAATCATAATTGCATAAACAATTCATATGTATTGGAAATATCTTCAGCCGACAGAGCACAATTTATACTTGCAGATTGTTCATTGACGCTAACAAAATCTCATATGTTGGGTTACAACTTATAAGTTACCCAAAAAGTCTTCATTAGAAAAGCCAGAATCAAGAAATAATACAAGCACATCATTCATCATACGGTCATTCTAGACTTCTAAGGTTACACTCTTGATTCATGTCTCTTAGTGACTTGGAACCTCTACATTCTTAGCTGATACGCTAAATCTAAATTCTAGGACATGGAAATAAGAGTTAGGAGCAATCACTAGTTACCTTTACTGAAATGACTGCATGGTCAAGAAGTGGAAGCAGATTCGGATGACTGAAAAGAGAAGAAACACGGATCTCTTCCTTCACCAATGCCAATTGCTCACTATTCTGAATAAGAACCTTTTTCATTGCATAAGTTCCATCATCTGTGGAGAAAGAAAGAGCAAGTGAAATCAATCAATCAATCATACATACGATAGGAGATCCTCTTTTCATTATCATCACAATTAAGATAACATTTCAGATCCAACCAAGGCAGATAAACAAAGAGTAAATCGAGAGGGTAAAATTGGAAATCGGCAAACCGGAGAGAAGAGAGGGATTCTTGAGCTTGTTGGCGAGGCCAGTGAGAGAAGAAGAGTCAGCGGGAACTTCTTTGACCAAGTAAACGTAGGCGAATCCACCTTCGCCGAGCTGCCGGACGACGCGGAAGCGATTCTCGTTGATCCAAACGTCGGCTCCGCCGCTAACGGCGTCGTATAAGGCGTTCAGACCAGAGAAGGAGCACCCCATCTCACTCGAATCACTCTTCGCATGCAGTGAGTGTTGTTCTGTTTTTGTTTTAAGACCGTGTTTGGAAGAGGCAAGTGATTTCTGATTCTGATTGCACGTTAATTGAACTCTACGTCTCTACGCAAATCAGAAATCGTGAGTTTGTTAAAAAAACTTAAAACTTAAAAAGGAGAATGGCATTTGTAATAATCTTAAAAGAGTAACGAAAAATTTTCATTTTGTAAGGAAATCGTTCGAGGTATATAAGAATTAAGAATGAAGCCTATTTCAATCAAGTATTTTGCTACTTGAATTAGAAAACTTTTGTCTCCTTCCCTTTACTTTTTTTATTTGTAAAATATATTGAATATCGTTTTTAACAATTTATTATGATAAAAAAAATCTTATTAAATTATAATAAATTTATTATATTTAGTTCAACTTAACTCATATTTATTAATATATGAAATGTTGAGTTAAGTTTTAAAGTGGTCTCTGAAATTACACTTAAATTTTAAAATAATTCTTAAAGTTAATAGTTATTTAATTTTGTCCTTGAACTTGCACTTCCGAACTCTTACTAATTTATAAGGCGCTTTTTGTTCATCAGAACACTGAAAACAATGTCATTTTGTATTTATTAAAAAGAAGAAAGAAAATAAGAAAAACACGCTCCTGTTCCCCTTTCCCAATCTGAAGCCATTTCCCTTCTCCTTCTCCTTCTCTTTCTCTAACCTGAGATCCTTTCCTTTTCCCATCCCCCTCCCTCTCTTCTTTCTCCTTCCCTTTCTCCTTTTCCAACCTGAGGCCCTTCTCCTTCCCCTTCCCCTTCCCCTCCTCTTCTCTAACCCGAGACTTCTGCCACCACCTCTCGCCAGCTTTCATCACGGCGCCATGCTACTCACCCCTTTTCCAATCTAGTCTCTCGTCTTTATCTTTTTTTATGGGTTTTTTTTTTATTTTTTACTACAATGGAGTTTGTTCTGATATCTAGATGCATTGATTCTAGCATTTGTTTTTAACCCTATTTTTGTAGTCCCTGTCTTGCTTTACTGGAATCTTTATTTCATTAGTTTACTACATAAAGTCCACGTAATTTGAAAGCATATATAATGTCTCTATGCATTTGTTATTCTGTACGGAGTGTATGAAGAAAAAAATGAGGTAATGAAGGAATTAATTTTGGGATTAGGGAGACAGAGGGAGACAGAGAGGAGACAAGAGAAGAAGGAGAGGCAAAAAGAGATAGAGAGGAGACAAGAGTGTAAGAGATTATGTTGGGGAAGGGGGGCGTGCGGCGGGGCGCGGCACCGTGACGGAGGCCGGCGAAAAGCGGCAACAGAGAGAAAGGGGAAGAGAAGGGGAAGGTGTTAGGATTTGGTTGAATTAGTCTCACATTGCTTAGGATAGCAAATGGAGTGGGTGGCCTAGGCTATAAATATGAGGCTAAGTTCTCCATTTGTTTTTGAACTAGTCGGAAACACTTTAAGCTTGTATCTGATTTTTCTTTTCTTCATACTCTTTGATTAGAGAGTGTTGTGAGATGTAGTTATATATTTTCTTTGAGAGAGTGTGGGTGTACTGGGGTGCCGGTGTTAGAGAGAAAGAAGTCTATGTGTTGTAACAATTTTCACATAGTGATATTCTCTGGTTGTCATTTGACAACGGCCGTGGTTTTTTCTCCGGTAATTGGAGTTTCCACGTTAAATTCTTGTGTTGTGATTGTGTTTATTTTATTTCTCTGTCAAAGGTGTTTTCTCAAGGGGGAATGGTGTCTTATTCCCAACAAGTGGTATCAGAGCTTCGGTTCGGTGGGATTTATTCTTAGTATGCTCTGTGGTTGCAGCCTACAGCCTAGTCTGACCTTCCACATCAGAAAAGAATTTTGTCCTGTGCCTTGAGGTTGATCTTTGGTTGCTGTTGTTGTTGCTGGAAGGCAGTGTGACACTGTAAGAGTGCAGTTTGGAAAGGTTCTGGCTAAGGAAAGACCTGGTATTTAAGTGTGTCCATTGTGACCCACATCTCTTTCCTGGGGACTCTTCCTAGTGCATGGTCTACAGTTGAGTTATACTATTCCAGTATACGGTTGGAACAATGTCAGAATATTCAAGTGTTGTGAAGCTTGAAATAGAGAAATTTGATGGAAGAATCAATTTTGGCTTGTGGCAAATACAAGTCAAGGATGTGTTGATACAATCAGGTTTGCACAAGGTATTGAAGGAGAAGATCTCTAGTTGCTCTCTTTATGAGAGAAGATGATGTTCTCTAGAAGACAAGAAGTATCCTCATGGTATTACCGCACTGCCATGGATAAGGATAAGTTGTGGCAATCGGGTCCACAATTGCACACGGGCATTGGTTGGCGTTGAGATGCAAGGTGTGTGGCAGAGTTAGGTCGATGGCTGAAGAACTTCCAGGAAAAGCCAATTTGGAAGTTGCACCATGAATTTTCAGCAAAGTTTCGATCTGTACCAAGGCGAAATTCTTGGAGTGGTCTAATTCCAAGTGAGTATACTTTCATGGTGGAGTATGATAGTTCTCTGAACTATGATTGTCGGTATAGACAATGGCAGCAAAGAATTGTCGGTGTTGACAATGGAAGTTGAAGATGTGTGACTATTTCAATCAAGGTGGAGATTGTTAGGATTTGGTTGAATTAGTCCCACATTGCTTAGGATAGCAAATGGAGTGGGTGGCCTAGGCTATAAATATGAGGCTAAGTTCTCCATTTGATTTTGCACCAGTCGTGATTTTTTCTCCGGTAATTGGAGTTTCCACGTTAAATTCTTGTGTTGTGATTGTGTCTATTTTATTTCTCTGTCAAATGTGTTTTCTCAAGGGGGAATGGTGTCTTATTCCCAACAGAAGGGACTCGGGTTGGGAAAGGAAAAGGGGAGGCTCAGGTTTTTTTTTAATAAATATAAAACGACAACGTTTTAGTGTTCCGATGAACGGAAAGCACATTAGGGACTAGTATGAGTCTCAAAGTGCAAGTTCAAGGATAAAATTGAGTAACTATTAACTTTAAGGACCACTTTGAGACTTGAGTGCAACTTTAGGGACTAATTTGAGACTTAACTAGTGAAATGTCTAATGATACTAAATAATTTTCTTATGTATGTTATTAGTCGATAATACAAAAAATGATAAAAAAAATTATTACAAATATCTAATAGAATCCGATAATATCTTTTGGAGCTAAGTCTTAAAGTAGTCTCTGAAATTATACTCGAGGCTCAAAGTGGTTCCTAAAGTTAATAGTTACTTAATTATGTCCTCGAACTTGCACTCCGGGACTTATAGTAATCACTCAGACAGTTTTCGTCAGTCAGGCCCATCAGAAAGCACATGTGAGATCGCTGACACGCTTGGGCTATCCGATGTGGAAGAGAAAAGATTTTGGTGGTCATTCCCTGAATCATTTTGAAAAACTTTAATCCCTAAATTTGGTGAAATTCAGTGACATTGGTCTTTTCTCTTCTCTCCTTCTCTGCCACGATCTGCACCACCATCAAAATCTTCACCTCCACCTCAACCATACATGCTGCCTTTGGCAAATTTTTCATCCCCAAGTCCCACATCAATGTCGCGCGCCACCAAAATATTCAATGCATAGTAGATGAAATGTTATAATATGCTTGTTTTCTTGCTGAAGACCAGTATAGCAATTATGTAATTCAGGTTGGTTATGTACTTTAAGGCAATTATAACTTACTCTTGTCCCCTTTAAAATATTTTTTATTTTCTAATTCATCTTTTGATGTTCAATTTATAAAGATAGGGCTCTTTCTTTCAATTTTTGGATTAGTTATTTTTCAGCTAATATTGTCTTTTATCATTGCATTACAATATGATTTTTCTTCTGTAGCTTATGCTGTATTTGAGGTCTATTACCTTATTAAAATTTTTTCTCATATTTTGGACTCTATATTGTAGACAGGTTTGATTTTTTTTTTAACTCCAATTATGAATTTGTTGATGTACATCTCCAATTTCTACTTTGATTAGTGTTAGTTATATATTCAAGTCTTGCACTTGAGTGGAGAGATTAGTTTTGTTACTAACGCGAGACGATAAATCTCTAGTTATCTGATTCGTATATTCATCCCTTTTGACTTTCTTTTTCTACCTCTATTTAGTGTTTTTCCCTTTTGTTTTTTTTTTGTTTTTTTTTTTTTGAATCAAATGCTTGAATTGAAATTACAGCATGTTATGGAGAAAGGAACGCCACATGAAAGGAGTCAAATTTTAAGTAAGTTTACTTAGAATATTATACAATCGAGTAAGCATAAGTATAGATATTAATATTATTGAGAAGTGATGGGAACATGGTAATGAGATTGAACGAGATGCTCTGCTTGAAGATTATAGGTTATTTGGCTGAGAATGTTCTAGTCTATTATACGAAGAGACGGAGAGGGGTGAGGAGGAAATTATGGTGTGGAATACTGTAAGCTTGTAAAGTTCCTATGAAGATAGAGAGGACAAGGTTTGTAGAATAGATGCGACAAAAAGAGAAAAGAAGAACTGCATTTATTGAATCAAATTTAGGGATTAGGGTTTTTCAAATTGATTTAGGGACCAAATTGCCTCAAATACCTTTTCTCTTCCACATCAGATAGCTGTTGGGCTTGCTAGTGTGTCAGGACCGATGCCACATGTGCTTTTCGATGGGGCCTAGCTTACAGAAACTGCTCGAGGGATTACTTTGAGTCTCAAAGTGCAAGTTCAAGGATATAATTAAGTAAATATTAATTTCAAGGACCACTTTAAACCTGGAATGCAACTTCAGACACCATTTTGAGACTTAACTCTGCTTTTTATTACAAAAGGTATTTTCTAATAGATATTAATTACTTGGTAATTTTTTTATGTTGAACTATTTGATAGCATTATTCTTATTTATTTGGCATAGGTATCAACTACGTGATGATGATGTAAAATTATTCAGGAGATGGCATAATTATTTTTCCAGAATTCATGTTTTAGAATTATTTATTTTTTTGGTTGATTTGTGTGAGGAGAATTCTTTAGAAGTTGGTGATGATACCAGTCAGGTGAAACTGTAAAAAAGAACATTAGAAGATTAATAGTTGATCTAAACACGTCACTTAAGAACAGTAATGATGGGTCAAATCATGAATATCCAAATATATCGCCAAAGGACATGTGGCAAGCAGATGTTGAAAGTCACGAGGATCTACAATTAGAAACCCAATGATCGATCCATATCAAATTAACGTTGTATCCAATTGTTAGAAGGTAGAAACTAAACCAGTTGATATACTTGATGAGGAGGAGGAGGAGGAGGAGGATGTTAAAATGAACTATTTAACAGACTCACAATTTACGCTGACTCAGATTGCTATTTTTCAGCCATATGATCATTCCCATCACTTTACCACGTTGAATCTCGATGCAATGAACTAAGATTGGTCTATTGGTTAGGGAGGCCCCGATGATTTGACCAATGAGTTCATAGTTTGGCAACCGTTTGACTACAAAGCATCATATAAAAAGGTTTGACTTGCAAAGCAAAAATTAATTGCTAAAATATACAGAGATTGAAAAAAATTGTACAATAAACTTCTTAGGTGGCTATTTGCAATGCATATGTACTTACCAGATATCTGTCATGACATTGCCTTTAGTTATATATGTAGTATTAAACGAGTTTTTGTTCTAACAGTTGTAATGGTGTAAGCACATGATGTTGCCTTATGTTTTAATAGTTATATATGCCCCGTCTCTCCCTTCGAGGTTGCACCTGAGGTAGGTGGTCATCCTCTAGCTTATGCAACTGAAGAGGATCTAGATGGTATACAGGAAAATCATGTAGTATATCGGCAATAACTTGATCTTGTGGGTCTCCCTCACCAACAAACACTAAATGTGCCCACTAGTAATACCACAGCAAATACTCCTAGAATGGGTGCAAATCGAAGTTGTGATGCAAATGCAATCGATAGTTACCTCGAGCATGGCACATGTCATACTAGCCCTGCAAAAACTCTGGATACCACTCACTCCTGTCTCAACGACCATCATGACCGAGCATCTCATCAATGTTCAACGGTGCTGTAAGGATATGTTGATCAGCACCAAACTGCTTGACCACACAGTCTACTTGATGCTACTCAACGATTGGAAAGCATAGTAGAAGGCACCCAACTTTCTACATACTCTCGTCCTGTAGTACGCTCTCCGGAATGATGTGCTAGAAGAGCAGTTCATCATACGGAATCCATTCAACCTGTAAAAAATCCACGTCAGAAAATACATAATAAGGCAATTATTCATGAACACTTTTGTACTTAAATAAAAATATATGGATTCCGTACATTGGTCATCCTAATACTGTTAAGAACCCATCTCCAAATCTTCAGCCTAGTCTCCTCACGGTCCCTAGTAGACTCGTATCCCAACCACCTACAATCCCATTAGTTCTCATAAATTAACATTCTAATTCAAAATCTTTAAGAACAATAAAACAAATAAAAAAATACCTTTGAGCCAAGAAAAACCTCTTCTCATTAAATCATTTGGGTCAACAAGGAATGATGCGATGATACGCCTAAGATAGGAGCAAACCTCTGCATCCACCCAAGTTTTGCTGCCTGCTATGTGTGGCTCGACACATCTAATGGTAGAAAAAGGCCAACACAGCCATATCCCAAGACATCTGTCCATACCAATCAAGATCTTCTAAAAGTGGCAACCACCTCATGTGGACTTGGGAGTCTAATACATCCGAAAATAGGATACCTCCTATAATCTGCATGATCCCTCCTTTGGGTGCATGTTCCTCCGTGGAGTCTTCATCTAAACCCTGACATATTCTCTTCTGGAACCACGATAGATTCACAACCCACTTACTATGATCCTGTCTGTCAGTGGGCTATGGTACGACTCTTAGCAGCTGTTGTCATAACTCCTCCATGCTATGTCCACCATAGAATAGCTCCCACCCTATCATGCAACCACAAACAGGATCTCTTTCTATCCGAAGACCCAATTGATAAGCCACATCCTGCAAAGTGATTGTCATCTCCCAACAGGGCAAATGAAAAGTGTGTGACTACGAATGACGCCTCTCAATGAATGCAAACACCAGTGTCCAATCATGGTCCCACTCAAGCATGTAAGCTACATGTTCGAAGTTGACTCGTGTGAGGAATGGTCTAGCTAACTCGCTATGTCATGTTAATATATGTCTTCTAGTACATAAGATCTTACCACCCTAAAAAAAATAAAATTATATAAAACTTCGACTACAAAAATATAAATTTTATATACATTGAATACAATAATTTAAATTTTATATTATGTGCCAAAGTCTTCCGATAATATAATTATCCCCATCTAGTCTATACAGATTTTACTCATATCTTCTTAGCAAGTTCTTCTTCATTCGTAGGTCTATATAAAAGTTCAAAAATATAAAAATAATAAGGACAAATTACACCTAAATAAAATTCACATAAAAATTAAATCATATTATACTAAAAGAATATCAACGTATTCTTACTTGGTTATTTCTATATATTTTAATTTAATGTGCTATAATCTGTCCTGTCTTCAGCTAATCTAAATCAGGTGATAGAATATGTTTGTTACAAAGCTAATGTTGATCCAGAACCAATATTAGGTTATCCTAATAACCACCTCCCTCCTTTTCGCAGGGTAATTTATTACTATACATAATTAATAATTTATTATCATATTTCACTAATAATAAAGAACACATAATACTAATGCTAATAATATAACTATACTACTCTAAATACACTTTAAATTTAAATTAAAATTATAAACAATTCTATTATAAATATTTATTTTTATATATTATAATCTACTTTAAAATATTTATTTCTACAATAATTACAAATTACATTATATATTACTATTATGGAACGCTCTAAGAGGTTTCCAACCACTATCATTGGCTCTAAGTGCGGCCTTGATCACTTGGGATTTATCACATATAATCAAAAGCCCTTCTTGTGATGTCACATATTATCTCAGGTTGGTAAAGAAGAACGACCACGAATCCGTAGTCTTAGACTCGACAATTACAAATGTCACAAGAAGGATGTTACTGTTACCGTCTTGTGCCAGTGTAATTAGCAACACACCACCATATTTGTCATGCAGATGTGTACTATTGACGGAGACGAAGGGCTTGCAATGCTTGAAATTCTCTGTACAGGGAGGAAAAGCCTAAAACACCTTATCAAATTGGTTGCAGTCGCATACCACCAAGTTCCCATCAAGTACAGTATCGCCCTGAAATCACATATTGTTTCGGGACAACAACTCTGCAATGCTTAAAACAACCTCGAAACCTTATTATATGACTCCTCTCATTCACCATATATCTGCACAATTGCCTTTTGCTTCGCCATATAGACCTTTTTGTATGAGGTTTGAAGTGATAGCTTTACTTGACTGCACCTTGTAGAACAGAGATAATAACTGATGGACTGGACTGTATGAAGGTCAAGATGACATTACATATTACATTGCAGTCCAACTATCTATGGTCCTGAGACATCGTGGGGGCTAAACAGGTGTGCAGAATACCAAATTCACGCACCTCCCTAACAAATAAAAATATAATCAGTGGGCATTCAAAACTAAAATAATCATGATAAATAAGAATATACATTATAATATAAAGTAAGGCTTACCAATATTTGAGATTCTGTCGGAGGACAACACAGAGACTTCATGGACATCCTGCTACAAATATCTTGTAATGCACATGATGGTACTTTAATCGATCCAACTCCAGAACTTGGTACTCAGCACTTCTTCGAATACTGTAATTTTTCACACCTTGTATAACTGCCTTTCTGCTTTTGAATCTGTGACTAATGCAAAACTCCACACCACCGCTATATTATAATCGTCCTATCCATATTGAAAAATAGAGTTTTCTCGTGCATCAAGTCCAGATCCAATGTATGATAGTGACTAGGTACAGTTGATAACTCCAGAATTGGTTGCGAGATAGGCAAAAGATACCAAACTAAAGCACCGATCGGAGTCTCTAGTACTAACTCATCCTCATCATCATCCTCAGAAGAACTACTATTATTTCTATCAGCAATATACTCCTCATCAGACTCCTCATCATCCACGTCCATGTCTACTATTGACCTAGCACAGTGTAGCCATGGTGGTGCAAGAGGTGGGTCATCCTGGACATAATTCGAGTGGCAAGAACCACTACCACCAACATCACTAGCCTTTGCAGAAAGCTCTATTAGTTATTTCGCCATGATTCTCCCGTGGATATCAATCATGAGGCGCACATGCTCATCACCATCGAGCCAAAATAGACGAAACAGAAATACTCCATTGCCCATCGATAATAGCAACCTATACTCAACTCTTTCAACCTCTTTTGTCCCATTAGCACCTAGGTTCATCAATATTAGACTCTTTAGCTCAAACAAAGAGTTTACTCTCCGAGTGCATAACGAAATAGGATTACCACACTCAAATATAATTTCAATGTCGCTGTTTTTTATATGACAATTGGGATACACATTTACAACAACATATTCATAGACTAGACATTTTTACTAAATTTATTAAAGAAAGAGAGGAGAAGAATAAGTGAAATATTTGTGGAGAATACAAATGGTTGCAGATATTTTTATAGCTGCTCGAAATTTGTCGTACTTTATCTTGCAGATATCTGTTGATCACTCTACTTCACATAACACGTGTGCACACGTGATACGTGCAATAGAAAACGTGTCTTATCTCCTTTACAATGTAAATGGGATATACACAAACTTATTTCATTTACATTGTAAACGAGGTAAGTTAAGCAACGCAAATCGGTAAATATGCTACAAATTATCTATATTCGTAAATAAATTTTTAATTTATTTATTTAAAAAATTTCAAATTTAAAAAATAATAAAATTTGTAGAGAAATCTGAGGGTCAGATTTCATAGTGCACAATAATTTTTTACATTGTAAAGTAAATCAGAGGGTTCAATTTATATATTTAAATTTTTTTAATACTAAAATACAAATATGAGGGTCAGAATTGCATGGTTAAAATAAAAAATAAATGAATCTAACCCTCATATTTGCATGTTTAAAGAAAATTGATAGTCACAAATCTGATCCTCAAATTTGTAATCTTCACATAAAAAAAGAAGAGTAAACTACTATTTCTACCCACGAAAGTTGAAAATGCTGACTATCCATAAAAAAAAGAATTACCATTTGTACTCATAAAATATGAGTTCTATACAACAAAATTATCCAAACACTAAATCACATAAAAACCCCAAATTACCCTTATCATCATCATTTTCAACTTTTTATTGAACTTAGAACAGAGTGCTACCACCTAATGTCTCTGCAACAAATCAATTGCCAAACTTAAACAGGCCATGTGGGGATTGAACAAATTGAGTAATCCTCACCTGAGCCAAACTCTGAGAGGCAGGGGCGAGCTTGTTCTGTTTCAGCTCTGTTTATGTGAGAGAAATGCTAGCTACAGCAGTTGCTCTGAAAGTTCGACGACTGAGAAGCTGATGATGATGGTGACCTCGCCGGCAGCTCATTGGAGTAGAATTGAGAGTGAGAACAGGACCTGAGTTAGGGTTCGGTGGAGGAAGTGTGAGACTAGTGAGTGGCTCGCTAGCGGTGGTCTGGATCGAGAGAAAGAATGACTAGACGGTGACGGTGGCTTGGGTTCGTCGCAGATGGTGGAGATGATGGTGGTTCGCAGCGGTTCTGGTGGCTGGAAATGCGGATGGCGATGATGGCAGGGCTGTGATGGTGGTTTGAAGGTCTCTGGTTCTTGAAGAGGAAAGAAGAAGGGGAAGAAGAGGATAAGGAGAAGTGAATTAGGGTTTGATGGTTTAAAACAAATGGTGAAAGAGACAAAAAGAGAGAGAGCTCGCCGTGATTTTGGTTCGCAAAGGGGGACCACGGTGGTGGCAGCTGGCGCAGTGGCCCGTCGGCGGCATTGGTTCGGTGATGAGGAGAAGGTAGCCACAGTAGGTGAGGGTGGTCGATGGTGAAGAGAGGAGAGGCGGCGAACTGCAGCTCTAGGATTGTTGGTGGCGGCGAAGCAGAGGCTGGTGCGAAGGTCCTCTAGTTGGCGAAGGCGAGATAGAAAAGGAGAGAAGGAGGGGTGGCCATGAGGAAGAAGGACGACTGCGGTGGTTGCTAACGCTGGAAACTGCAGGAACGAAAACAGAGGCCACGATATTTGTCACAGAGGAGGAGAGGTGGCTCGCGGCTGAAAAGATTGCTGCTAGGATTGTTTGAAAATCAATTGATTATTGGTGAGAGATAGAGGATGAGATTAGTGGTGGTGGTGGTGGTGGTGGTGGTGGTGGTAAGGTGATGAGCAGATGGGGATGATGGAGTGGTTAGTGGGGAGGAAAAAGATGATGCGGATGATGATAAAGGTAATTTGGGGTTTTTATTTAATTTTTTAGTGTTTGGATAATTTTGTTGTATGGAACTCATGTTTTATGGATACAAATGGTAATTTTTTTATGGGTAGATCTGTCAGCGTTTTCAACTTTCGTGGATAGAAATGGTAGTTTACTCAAAAAAGAAAGAGAAAGTCTAGCGAACCAACTAAGGTACTAACCAACTCTACCAACTACAATGTGGGACGCACAAAAAGGTCTAATAACAAAAAAATCCAATAATGTTACCTAAAGTTAACTTGAATTTAATTTCTCACTATTACCCACTGTGAAAATAAAAAAATAATCGCACACCCCACGTTCCTTCCCACTCACGCCGTTCACGCTACCGTCTTCCTACTGTGATGCCGCTGCGCCACCGTACCCACCGCATTGTGCAATCTTCCGTTGCACCAAAGAGTCGTTGCATGTAGCGTCGAAACAAGCACAACCCCTCTCCTTCCTCTCTCCCCTCCCAGCGCCGTTCTTCATCCACTCCTAACCACCGTCACACCGCTGCGCTGCCGTACCCGCCACTCCGTTCAATCACCCACATCAAGGAGTCATCGTGCCTAGCATTTAAAATGTCGTTTGCAGCCTCCACGAAGGGAGCTTTAGAGAGAACGTCGTTGTGCTAAGCGACCCCACACCAACCTCGAGCAGATGTTCACCGACCACCACCGTACCCTCGCGACTTGTGCACTGTGACAGGCACGCCAAAGCCCACTCACTGCTGATCACAAGGGTTCTAGGCGCAGCACTAAGTACGGCATCTTTTGTGGCGTGATCGGACCCTCCAAACTTGTCTCCTTGCAAATGGATAACCTTAGAAAGTAAATGTGAGATGTGTCTTTGGTTAAAATTCAGATGTTACTTTTATTAAACTAACTGTGAAATGTTTCTTTCTATTTAACTTGGGATATTTTTTTATTAAATTTGGAATTTTTTTTTGTTACACTTGGAATATTTCTTTTGTAAAATTTAGCATGTTTTCTTTTATTAAACTAACTGTAAGATGTTCTTTTTGTTTAACTTGTGATATTTCTTTTATTAATTTTGAGATTTTATTTGTTATACTTGAAATATATTTTTTTTTAAATTTAAATGTTTTTTTATTAACTTAGGATGTTTCTTTTGTTCAATACAGGTTGGCTTCGCATTCCGCACAAAAGAGTTGCGACGGAAAATACAACGACAACGCGACAAACGGTTGAGAACGAGGTACAACGACACGATGAGAGGGGATGAAATGGAGTTTTACATTGATGAAGAAGTTACAAGTTTAAAATACTTTTTTTAAAAATTAAAAAATTTATATTTAAATAATTTTAAAAAGTTATTTAAATTGACTGATATCTTAATTAATTACCTACAAAAAAAAACTATTGTGATAAGGATCACTACGTGAATGTAATGAATTTAATAAAGTTGAAAATGTTACCTTCTGTACGCATATAAATAGGAGACTAAGTCTCAGGCAAAAACACACAGCAATAACAAAACATTTTTCTCTCTCTCTATACATTACAATAATATAAATTCTCTTTTTTTTCTATATTTTCGTGGATTTTAAGTTTACAATATATATAGTATTAGTAAATATATTAATCATATTTATTATATTGAGATAGTAATTGAGGTGAATATTACTATTAGAGTTATCTAATTATACTTTTTTATTACCTCTTCCTTATTTATTTATTTATTTATTTATTTAATAACACGTTATCAGCACGAGATTCTGATCAAATTTTAGGAAAACTCAGATAACAAATTTTTATTATGTCGAAACTCTCTCATCTTGAATTTAATGCTCTTGGTATATCTGGAATACAACTACT
The DNA here is from genome assembly GCF_003086295.3 of Arachis hypogaea. Lineage (NCBI taxonomy): Eukaryota > Viridiplantae > Streptophyta > Magnoliopsida > Fabales > Fabaceae > Arachis > Arachis hypogaea. The sequence goes on along the minus strand of NC_092045.1, from coordinate 103,899,483 downwards.
TATCATGGATACTAGATGCTAAAATTCATCTTGATTCAATGGATTTTGGAGATACCATTAAGACTTAAAATAATACATCCCAGAAGGATAAAGCCAAAGTCATGATCTTCCTTCGTCGTTATTTTGACAAAAGATTGAAAAATCAATATCTCACATTAAAAGATCATGCAGATCTGTGAAAAAATCTTGAAAAAAGGTATAATCATAAAAAGATAGTGATACTTCCTCAAGCCCGATATGAATGGATGCACTTGCGTCTACAGGATTTTAAATCCATAAGTGAATATAATTCAGCAATGTTTCGAATCATCTCACAAATAAAATTATGTGAGGAAAAGATAACTGATAATGATATGTTAGAGAAAATTTTCTCAACCTTCCATGCCTCGAATGTGCTCCTGCAGCAGCAGTATCAAGAAAAAGGGTTTAAAAAATATTTTGAGTTAATTTCTTATCTTCTTATTGCTGAACGCAACAATGAGTTACTTTTAAAAAATCATGAAACGTGCCCAACTGGCGCCACCCCATTTTCTGAAGTAAATGTGGCAAATCATAACTCTAGAAGAGGTGAATGGCAAGGTCTTGGTAACAAGAAAAATTATGGAAGGAAGAACAATTATGTTCATAAGAAAGGATCTCACTAGAAGTGGGATAAAGAAAAAAAAACAATGGGCAAAATAAATTTTCCGTTGCAGTGAAAAGGGCAATTGGTCGCGTACATGTCGTACCCCAAGGCACCTAGTCGATCTTTATCAAGCATCTTTGAAAAAGGACGAAAAAGAAAAAGAGACAAATTTTGTTTCAAATAATGTTGAAAATTACACCACTCAGTATGAAGTTTCTAATTTTTTTAGGATCCTGAATGAAATATTGGTCATTTGATCAATGATGGAATAATTTAATATGTGGATTTGTTAAGTACTCATGTAAATAAATAATGTAAGAAACTTCTTGTTAAGTTTTATTTTTTATGTATTTGAATTTCAAGTACGATGTATATAAATAATGTTTAATAAAATATTTATGAATTTCAAAATTACTGAATGTGGCAAGATAATAATAATAAAATTTTTAGTATATACTATACTTCTTAGAAAAATATTTTTAATCAAGAAAATAATTTTACTGCGCAAATATTTCTACTCATTTTATTATTATTTGTCTTTGAAAAAAATATAATAAAATGGGTTGGTGCGAAGGTAAAGGTTGGAGTGACAAAAGGTTGAGATTTGGGACATGGAACATAGGAACTCTAACAGAAAAGTCCATGGAGGTGGTGAAAACCATGACAAGGGAAAAGATTAACATTATGTGCCTATAAGAAACAAAATGGGTTGGTGTGAAGGCTAGGGAGTTGGATACTTCTGGTTTCAAACTTTGGTATATATGAAAGGTGAAGAATAGGAATGGGGTTGGTATTATTGTGGATAAGCAGTGGAAGAAGGACGTAGTGGATGTCAAGAGGGTGAGAGATCGGATCATCTCTATCAAACTTGTGGTGGAGGGAGGTGTTTTTCATGTGATTAGCGCCTACGCACCGCAAGTGGGTTCAGACGAACAACACAAGATAAGGTTTTGGGGATCTAGAGAGTTTGGTCCAAGACATACCTTCGTGAGATAAGATTTTCTTAGGAGGAGATTTAAATGGTCATGTTGGAAGAGAAGTGACTGGGTATGGAAGTTTTCACAGAGGCCATGGTTTCAGGGTGATCAATGCCGAGGGTAAAACTATTTTGGACTTTTTCTCAACCTTTGACATTCTCATCGCAAATACATGTTTTAAAAAGAGAGACGAACATCTTATAACCTATAAGAGTGGCATGACAAGCTCTCAAATCGACTTCTTCTTGTTGAGGAGAGTCAACCAAAAATTTTGCATTAATTGTAAAATTATCCTGGGAGAGAGTTTGACAACACAACATAGGGTGCTCGTCATGGATTTTCGCGTTGAACAAAAGTTGAGGAAAAGACATCATATAAAGAACACAAGGACAAGGTGGTGGCTGATAAAAGGTGAGGAACAAAGAATCTTCCTAAGACGGGTAAGAGAAGAAGCAAAGTGGGATGGGAATGGAAGCGCGGAAGAGATGTGGAGGGAGATGACAGAAGTTATTAGAAGAACAGCAAAAGAAAGCTTTGGTGAATCTAAAGGAATAGGACCAAGAGACAAGGAGTCTTGATGGTGGAATGCGAGTGTACAAGAAATGATAAAGATAAAAAAGGAGTGCTTTAAAGAGTGGTATTTATGTCGCAATGCAGATAATTGGGAAAAATATAAGGCGGCTAAGAAAGAGGCAAAATGGGCTGTAAGTGAAGCAAGAACAAGAGCATATGAGGATCTCTACCAGTCTTTAGGCACGAAAGAAGGAGAAAAAGGTATATATAGAATCGCAAAGAGCTGTGAAAGAAGAATGAGAGATTTGGATAAGGTTAAGTGCATAAGGGATAAGGAAGGATAGGTGCTGGCTCAAGAGGAGAAGATTAATGAAAGGTGGAAGAGCTACTTCTATGAATTATTTAATGAAGGACAGAAGACTTTTCCAAGCCTTGGTCGGTTATGCACAAGGAAAGAAGATCAAAACTTTGACTACTATCGAAGGATTCGAGACTTCGAGGTAAAAGAGGCTCTAAAGCAGATGAAAAATGGTAGGGCAGTAGGACCTGATAATATCCCGATTGAGGTTTGGAAGGGCCTTGGAGGAAAAGGCATCAACTAGTTAACCATGCTTTTTAATGAGATTTTAAAGTCAAAGAAGATGCCTAATGAGTGGAGAAAGAGCACATTGGTACCTATCTACAAGAATAAAGGGAATATACAAAGTTGTGGGAACTATAGAGGAATCAAGCTCATGAGCCATACCATGAAGTTATGGGAAAGAGTGATAGAACGGAGGTTGAGAAAAGAGACGCAAGTGATAGAGAACTAATTTAGATTTATGCCAGTCAGATCCACCACTGAAGCGATATACCTATTAAGAAGGATGATAGAGAGGTATCGTAGTAATAAAAGGGATCTACATATGGTGTTTATTGATTTGGAAAAAGCATACGATAGGGTGCCAAGGGAGGTCTTATGGAGGTTTTAAAAAAGAGGAGAGTAAAAATCGCATATATTCGTACAATTAAAGACATGTATGATGGGGCCACAACTAGTGTGAAGACTCAAGGTGGTGTGACAGAGGAATTACCTATTGGTATAGGATTACACCAGGGATCATCCTTAAGTTCATACCTTTTCACATTAGTCTTGGAAGTACTCACAGAGCACATCCAAGAGCCTGTGCAATGGTGCATGCTTTTTGACGATGATATCATTCTTATGGGAGAGTTAAGGAAAGACCTAAATAAGAAGTTGGACTTATGGAGAGAAGCTCTAGAAGTGTGCGCATAAGCTGTAGCAAGACGGAATATATGGAATGTAAGTTTAGAAAGGAAAACCCTAATATAGAGGTGAAGATTGGAGAAAACATTTTACGAAAAGTTAAAAGTTTTAAGTATATTGGGTGCATCATACAGGATAATAGAGAGGTTGAACAGGATGTAAATCATAAGATCCAAGCAGGTTGGTCAAAATGGCGAAGTGCATCTGGTTTTATATGCGACAAAAAAGTGCCTTTAAAACTTAAAGGTAAATTTTACCGCATTGCTATAAGACCGGCTATGCTTTATGGTACGGAGTGTTGGGTGGCCAAAGGAGAGCACGAACATAAGGTGAGTGTGGCAGAGATGAAGATGTTGAGATGGATGAGTTGTCATACGCGATTGGATAAAATAAGGAATGAAGATATAAGAAAGGAAATTGGAGTAGCACCCATTGTGGAAAATATGGTTGAATCGTGTCTCAGGTGGTTTGGACATGTGAGAAGAAGACCGACAGAACACTCAGTCAGGAGGGTGGATGAGATGGAAGATGGACAAGGGGTGAAAGGCAGAGGAAGACCTAAGAAGACCATCCATAAGGTGGTCAAACGAGATCTACATGTGAACGGTCTCTTTGTAGACATGATACATGACACAGCACAATGGCGTCATTTGATTCATGTAGCCGATCCCACCTAGTGGGACAAGGCTTTGTTGTTGTTGTTGTTTGTCTTTGAAAAAAATGGCAAGGACATATAGAGAAGATGTTTGCCTTGCGGATAGTGCAAGTTCGCACACCATTCTCAAAAGTAATATATATTTTACTCATCTTGTGCCAAAAGAAGAATATGTTAATACTATTATTGGCTCAGGCAATATGATAGAAGGCTCCGAAAGAGCTATAATTTTGTTTTCTGGAGGAACGAAATTCATAATAAATAATGCACTATTGTCTACTAAGTCTCTAAGGAACTGATTGAGTTTTAAAGATATTTGCCGAAATAGATATCATAATAAACAATGAATGAGAGAAATCATGAGCACTTGTATATCACAACTCATTATTCAAATAAAAAAATATTATATTAGAAAAGTTACCCTCACTTTTATCTTGGTTATATTATACTAAAATTAGTGCAATTGAATCACATGCCATTGTAAACCAGAAGTTTACTAGCCCAAATGAATTCATAACTTGGCATGATCGATTGGGTCATCTGGGAACAACCATGATACGAAGAATTATTGAAAACTTCCATAGACATTCACTAAAGAACCAGAAGATTCTTAAATCTAGTGAATTTTGTTGTGCTGCATGTTCTCAAGGAAAGCTAATTTTAAGGCTATCACCAGTAAAGATTGGATTTGAGTCCCCTGAATTCGTAGAAAGGATTCAATACAATATATGTGGACCTATTCATCCACCATGTGGATCTTTTAGATATTTTATGATCCTAATAGACGCACCTTCGAGATGGTCACATGTTTGCTTGTTGTCTTCTCATAACCTGGCATTTGTGATATTACTTGCTCAAATTATTCGATTAAAACCACAGTTTACAGAAAATCCAATCAAAGCAATTCGTCTTGATAACGCTAGTGAATTCACTTTCCAAGCCTTTGATGCTTATTGTGTAGATAACGGAATAAGCCTTGAATATCCAGTAGCTCATGTTCACACACAAAATGGGTTAGTAGAATCACTTATTAAACATCTCTAGTTAATTGCTAGACGTTTATTTATGAGAACAAATCTCCCAACCTCGGCTTGGGGGCATGTTATTTTACATGCCGCAACACTTATTCGTTTGAGGCCAACTAGTAACCATAAGTTCTCTCCTATGCAATTAGCTTTTGGCTAGCAGCCAAATATTTCCCATTTAAGAATATTCGTGTGTGTGATATATGTTCCCATTGCACCACCTTCTCACACCAAAATGGGACCTCAAAAAAAATTGGAGATATATGTTGGATATTGTCCTTCTATAGTAAGGTATCTTGAGATATAAACTGGAGATGTATTTAAAGCCCGATTCACAAATTGTCATTTTGATGAATCAAAATTTCTAACATTAGGAGGGAGAGAATAAGCTTCCTGAAAAGGAACTTAATTGAAATGTGTCATCCTTAATGCATTTAGATTCTCGATCAGGGCAATGTGAACTAGAAGTTCAAAAGACTATACATTTGCAAAGAATAGCAAATGAATTGTGTGATGTTGCATTTTCTGATACAAAAAGGATAATTAACTAAATCCTATATACCAGCTGAAAATGCTCTAATTCTAATTGATGTCCCAGTCGGACAAATAGCCATCGAAATAAATTCATGTCAGAAGCGTGGTAGGTCTGTCGGTTCCAAAGACAAAAATTCTCGAGAAAGAAAAGAGGTAAATACTATTCCTGTTGAAAAAGACATAGTAAAGACACCTGTAGTTCCAAAATTCTGATATACTTTTGACACCAGAAGACGTTCAGGTACCTGAAAATTGTTAAAATGACGAGATCTTGATAAATTATGTCTTTACAGGAGAAAAATGGGACCGAAATAAGACAATTGTTAATGAAATATTTGCATATAATGTGGCATTAAATATCATGCATAAAAGTAAGGATCTTGAGCCAAGAACAGTCAAAAAATGTTGAAAAGGAATGATTGGCCGAAATGGGAAGAAGCTATGAAGGCTGAGTTAGACTCACTTGCAAAGCGTGAAGTCTTTGAACCTATAGTCCATACACCAGAAGATGTAAAACATGTTGGATACAGGTGGGTGTTTGTGAGAAAACAAAAAAATTAAGTTGTATGCTACAAGGCTCGACTTGTGGCACAATGTTTTTCACAAAGACCCGGTATAGATTATGAAGAAACATATTCTCCTGTAGTGGATGCAATAACATTGCGTTATTTATTTGTTCAATTTATCCGCATACCATAAATTACATATGCATTTAATGGATGTGGTAACAACCTATTTATACGGATCATTAGATTGTGTGATCTATATGAAAGTCCCTGAAGGACTAAAGATGTCTAAACCATCCAATAAATATTTGCAGGAGTTATACTCAGTTAAATTGCAAAAATTTTTATATGGTCTAAAGCAATCTGAACGAATGTGGTATAATCATCTTACTGAGTATCTGGCCAAAAACGGATTTAAGAATGATGATATTTGCCCACGTGTTTTCATAAAGAAATCTGCATCTGGATTAATTATAATTGCTGTGTACGTTAATGATTTAAATATTATTAGAACTCCTGAAAAAATTCTAACAATTATAAAAGCTCTAAAAGAAGAGTTTTAGATGAAAGACTTTGGAAAACTAAATTTTGTCTCGGCCTGCAAATCAAGTATACAAAAAATGGGATCTTTATTCATCAAATAACATACACAAAAAAGATCTTGAAGAGATTTTATATGGATAAGTCACATCCATTAAGTACCCCAATGATTCTAAGGTCTTTGGATGTGGAAAATGATCAATTCCATCCTAAAGAAAAAAATTAAGATATCCTTGGTCTTGAAGTACCATATCTTAATGCCATTGGAGCGCTAATGTATCTTGCTAATAATACACGACCCTATCCAACTAGAAGACATTGGAATGGAATCAAACAAATCTTTCGATATCTTCATGGAGAGCAGTTGATATGGGATTGTTTTATCCATATGGATCCAAGTCACAACTAATTGGGTATGCAATTGCAGGATACTTGTCTGATTTACATAAAAGGAGATCTCAAACAAGATACTTGTTTACATATGGTGATACAACTATATTTCCAACAGATCCGCTCAAGCGATAATCTGGCAGATTTATTTACAAAGTCACTTCCAAAATCCTTTGAAAGATTGGTACATCAGATTGGGATGCATCGATTTCGAGATATTAAATAATGGTGACAAGAGGGGAAGACTGTACTCTTTTTTCCTTGTTTAGTTTTTTTTCATTGGATTTTTCTTGACAAAGTTTTTAATGAGGTATTTCCTATCACAAAGGATTTTGTACTTTTTTTTCCTTCACTCAAATTTTTTCTCATTGGTTTTTTTTAATAAGATTTTAACGAAGTATAATTTTAAATAGACATTTAAGAAAAAGTGTTGTGATAAGGATCACTAGGTAGATGTCCATTCTCAAGAGAGAATGAATTTAATAAAGTTGAAAATGTTACCTCTTGTACGCATATAAATAAAAGGCTAAGTTTTAAAAAACAAACCACAATAACAAAACATTTTTTTCTCTCTATACATTATAATAATATAAATTCTCTCTTTTTCCTATCACTCCATAAATTTTAAGTTTATAATATATATATAGTATTAATAAATATATTAATTATCTTTATTATATTAAAATAGTAATTATGATGAATATTACTACTAAAATTATCTAACTATACTTTTTTTATTACCTGTTATTTATTTATTTATTTCACAACAAACACATCAAATCTCATAACACAACACCAAAATTAAATAAGCGGCAAAAATCAGAATGCTCTTTGGATTGGTAAACGAATTTCTGGATATGCACCACACACTACACACATTACTTATTTCCAATTAAAAAAAAAAAGAATTGTGAGAAATTACAGAAAATAGTATCCGATAAGAAGAGAAAAATTGTGCAAAGAAAGAAGGAAGGATATGGTCTTCTCGTTATTCCGGAGATACTTGAGCATGGGCCGCCATAGCCACACCTCAAACAAGGTTCAGGCTCTCTACGACCACTGCAACGCCATTTTCTCCCCTTCCTCAACGCCACCACCTTCTTCGCAAGCTTTGCACAAGCTCTCTTCAATTCTCGGTTTATTTTTTTTCTTTCTTTGCCCCCTAATTTGTTTATTTGATTGTGTTTAGGTTATGGTTTGTAGAGTGAATAATGTAAGTTTAATCTGTCTATGCTCCAATCATTCTTTGAATATTGCATGCAACTGAGGAATGAGGATCAATTAAATGTTATCACATGGATAAAAGTAATTTCTTTTTGAAAAAGTGAGTGTGAACTGTGAAGTTTAGTTTTGTGATAGTGTTTTAGAATGTTGTTATTCATTGAAATCAAACTGTTTTTACTTCTATAAAATAAAATTATAAATTATATCTGCTTATTATCAACTTGTAGAGGTATGTTCAGTTGGTCAAATTAGGTTTTATGGGTTGCTTATTTATTTATGTGAACGCTGTGAGTTGCTTGTTGATTTCAGTGAGTTTCTTGCTGGTTGGCTGTTTTGTGGCTAGGTTGAAGTGTTGGTTGTTTTTTTGGTTTTGTGATGATTTTCTTTTTCTATCTGCATTGCAATGCATTAAGTTCTTTAGAGTTGGTTATTAATGTAGGCATTGAAACTATCAAGGCTGCATATTTGAACTGTAAAACTAAAAAGGATATTATGAAGATGTGATGTTGTGGATAATGTATGGGATCTTTTAGACAAAACACAGTCACCTTGAGTTTGTTTTTTAGGTGTCGTGCAAGCAAGAGGAATAGTTTTATACAAGAGTGGGAGGATTAACTCTGGCACGTTCAATCTTGCTTGCATGGTCAACATTAAAACAAAAGGGCACGAGCGACTGTGCATGCGTGAGTTCGTGCGTGTGTGTGGAGAATTAGTCTTGCTGCATCAATATGAGCAATTTATTCAACAAACATACTATATGATATTTGTTAAAATGTTGGCAAGTTTGACTTGTTTAGGAATATGAAGTAATGAACAATAACACTACTGATATATCTGTCCACAGTAATATGGCAGTTATTCTGTGCCTGCTGTTCATAAATAGTCTATTCTTATTTCTAGCGTTTTCCAATCAAACTAGAAACCATTTTATTTTATCATATATATTTGAACTCTGAAATGCAGATGTTACATTGTCTTTGGCAATGAGTTACTGATCTTTTGTTATTGTTCTTGACTTGGTAGATACTGTCCAACCATCAGATGTTGGGCTTTCGGAGGAAACTACAGATGATGATCGAGGGCATGGGTTTTTTGGAATTAATCAACTGAATAGGGCAGCTCGATGGGCTCAACCAATAACTTATATTGACATTCACGAGTCCGATAGTTTTACGGTGAGCTTACCTTTCTAGCATGTCCATTAATAAGTTGGCTGCTTAAAACTAGTACAGTGACAATATTGTCAAATTCTTGGCAATGGCTGTTACAATCACAGTATATGTCCTGCTAAATTGCATTGTGCTAAAAAGATACAGGAAAAAAGATTACTGAATCCTTAGACCCTGTATGTTCGAAAATTTGCTAGTCATTGTATTATAATGGGAATCAGGTCAAAGTCAGATTCGGCTTATATGTTGAATGTTTGAATATATAGAGACTAAGATGGAATAAGAACATCTTGGCTTTTTTAAACCTTGAATTTTTATTTTTTAGTCAGGCATACTTTAATCATATATATAGCTAGCTCGTTGTCTCTTTCTTCAACCATACCAATGTTGGACTGATGCAAACTTCAGGCTTTGCCTATGTATGCATATTTGTATATACAATTTCTTCAATATTTCTGAGTTTCTTATTATCAAAGATATTCTCAGTTTTGTTATATATTGTGTTATATTTCGGATATACAAATGAGTTGATTGTATATAGTGAATTTTTAGTGAAAATTTCAGTTTGTGTGAAATGAGATTTGGACTTAAAGTAAGCAGTGTTATTTGGTGCAGATGTGTATATTCTGTTTTCCCACTTCTTCGGTTATACCACTGCATGACCATCCTGGCATGACTGTATTTAGCAAAATTCTCTACGGCTCTTTGCATGTGAAAGCTTATGATTGGGTTGAACCTCCCTGCACTGTAGAAAGCAAGGGACCAGGACATCCTCAAGGTCTGGCTTTTAGAATCCGTTTGTTTCTTTTGTTTCTTGGGACTGGGACTGAGTATTGTGTTTGGTGATCAGAGACTGGAATTAAAATTTCAGTCCTGAGACACAAAATTTCAGTCCTTTCAGTACCTCTAGAAAGTAGGGACATAGGAGACTGAAATTTTTAGAGACGGAAACGGAAACTTTACAACATTTCTTTCCAGAAATACTCTCATTTAACTTTTCAAATTCCAAATCTACCATTCAATCTCCATATTTATCTTAAACCAAATATGATATTGAGACATAACTTAGTCCAGTACATTTTACACCAAACACAATACAGAAACTTAATTCAATCTCTGTCTCTCAATCTCAGTCTCTTCCAAATGTAGCCTTATATTGCATTTTCTTATGATTTGACATTTTTCTTGTTTTTATCGGGCAAGTAAATTCTCAAAATAATCCTCAAAAAAGATATGAGACATGAAATTTACTTCTGTTTGGTACTTTATAGTATAAAATAACTGTCAAATTAAGGATTAAATTGATGCCTATATATGTAGTATTAGATTGCAAAGAGGGACCGAATCCATGTTTTGTACCTTTAGAGAAATAACTAAAGTATTATATTTTTTAAAGGTTTAGTATTTACAGTTTTTCATACAAGGTGATGTCGCTTTTGTTAATTTGTCGCTGGAACACATTTTTGTCTTGTCCCACACTCTTGTATGAGAGCATGTAAATATAAAAAGCACTGAGTAACGATACATCTTCCTGATATGTACTCCTAATAATCCTTCTAATATTAAATTAAAAAAGTATTACGTGAAAAAGTAAAGGTATTCAATGCTTTGTAAATATAAAAAAAGCATTCAAGATTTTCTAAATCTATTAGTTAGGGGGAAGTATTAGTAAGAGTATTAGGGGATTAATCATTTTCCTATAGAATTTCCTATGGCTAATTGCCACTACTGTTGAGGGCTTACATTAACATAATTGTATATCTCATCTAGGAGATCTTTTTATCAACATTATTAAACAATATGATATCATATTTAGTGGCTTATAAAACTTGCTATTCTGCATCCATGTTTTAAAATGATTTTGTTGTAATTTTTCTTTGTTTTAGTTAGACTGGCCAAGTTAGCTGTTGATAAGGTCATGACTACACCGTGCGAGACATCGGTTTTATATCCAAAGCATGGTGGAAATCTGCACTGTTTCACAGCAGTAACACCTTGTGCTGTGCTAGACATTCTTTCACCTCCATATAGAGAAGATGAAGGAAGGAAGTGTACTTACTATCATGATTATCCATATTCAACATTTTGTAAGTAACTCTTCGACCTATCACTTATATTCCATGCACCATAGGATATAGCTTTGGTACTCGGTAGTAGGAATGATCTTAGAAGTTCTATTAAACTTAGTTTGCTCCCTTTCTTGAGTTTTGAAGCCTTCGATGGAGGATTTATAAGTTCAGTTAGATTTTGTTTTTCCCCCTTAGAAAGTTATTAATCTTTTCAAAACTTGCAAATCACTTGAGGGAATGGAGAAGCATTATCTGATCAGCATCTCAGTTATATATATTTTTTTTAATGCTTGTTGCACTACAGCAACACAAAATGGCCCTAAGATATGCGACAACGAAGAGGAGGAATATGCTTGGCTTGTAGAGATAGGAACGCCTGCGGATCTTTATATGCGCTCAAGAGAGTACACTGGTCCGGCTATCCAGCTTTAGGTCTTTTGCTCGGATTTAAAAGTGATTATATGCTTCCTATTGTGAATGACGGGTGATGATGTTAATGCCTGAAATCTATTCATCTCCCATTCTGCACCTGCTGGCAAGCGAAGAGGATCTAAATTTGTTTACAACACGACATGTGAAGGTTGATTTATGCCTCCTTTTGCTGGAAGCATATTTGGAGCATAAGATTTTGATACATAAAATCTGTGATAGTCCTCATGCTTTGACAAGCAAAACTATTTTTGTAATATTCCTTGTATAGTGGATGGGGTAGATTGTAGTATCAATGAAATGGCAATACTTTCTTATCATTTGCAATATCTACTATTAGTATTTGCTAAAGAGGTGCAGGTATGTGACCATGGGAAAAATGATCTCGATACCCTACTAAGTTAATCCCTATTTTGGACATTTTGACCTTATATTTGTATTTTCATGATGAACAATTTTTACCCATTCATAAATAATTATATTAAGGATCAATATATACTAAAATGAGTAAAATCGTTTCAAAATGCTATAAAAGAACCAACTTGTGTGACATCTGAAATTTACATAATGACTCTCCCCCGACACAAAATAAAAAAACAATTTAGTGTTTTAACTTGGTGAACAATTGTCAATACTCCAAAAAGAGTGAACAATATGGCTTTCCTAATAAGGGAACAATGGTGGCTTTGAATTTAAGTTACTCAATTCATTAAAGTGGTTTAAGTTCATCCAAAACAACACATTCGAATTAACTCATCACGTAGACTTGTTTGAAAGTTACACCTATAGTCCCTGCATGAAGTTACATTAAGCTACTTCACATCATAATAGCAGCTTCACCAAAATCAAGTTTCTTATTTCTGGAGTAATTATTTCAGTTCAAAACTAACACATTTGAAGGCTAAACCCATCAATTGCAGCTCTCAAAACTCTGGATTTACCTTGGCCATGTTTGTTTTCTTAACTTAATCGATGATGATAATGACTCTTGCAGAAATATTTCAAGACTACATATTTGAGATCAGCCCTTGTTCACTCTAAGGGGATCTGAAGGCTTCACCAGCATATCGGACGCTTCCAAGTTCCTCTTCAATGCGAAGAAGCTGAAAAGATATTGAACAATGTTTTGAAGGGAAAAGTTCTTTAGATCATTCCATCAAACAATAACTAATGATCACACAGTATACTATATAACAATTCAAAGAAGCAATCAAAAAAATTTTTTTTCAAGGATAACGATGGTTTTCTATTTTCTATCAAAATTCAAGTTTTAAAACTAAGAACTAAAACAGTATTATTGCACATTTGTTATTTATTCTGAGTCAGCATAATGATGTTCAATTTCTTTAGTTAAACCAATCTCTGCCATGCCAGCTCAAGATAAAAATAGTCAGCCTCAAGAGTCAAAGAAGAATGTATAGTGAAATTTGAATGAAACAAGTTATGATAGTTTAGTCCTAAGGATTTCTGAGTTATTTTAAAATACTAATGCTATAGCCTGTCTATGCTAAAATCTTGAAGCTAAGAGGAGGAAGTTAGCACAAAATGCCAATTACCTGATTATACTTTGCCAATCGCTCACTTCGGCACGGTGCACCAGTCTTAATCTATATGACAAAAGCTCGGATCATCAACACAAGCCATAACATGGTATAATTTACAATAGAAAAATATTAAATACACCAAACAAATATATTAAGGAAATAGAACCTGTCCACTGGCCAAGCCGACAGAGAGATCAGCAATGAAGTTATCTTCAGTCTCACCACTCCGATGACTAACCATGACACCCCAGCCTGCTGCCTTTGAGTCAAGTGCAGCCTGAATAGATTCTGTCACTGTGCCAATCTGGTTAACCTGCAGTGGTTGGATAACAGATAAAACAACTGAAGCATTAATTGGCATGTCTCCCCTACAAATTCTGACAATATGCAATATCTCAAATTACTATTTGATTAGATATCTAGAAAGAAAAACTTGTCTTAAAGCAAAATGTCAAAAAGAATTGATAGAAAAATTAATCTGAAGCAAAAAGTACTATATGAATGATAACATCAAATAATAAAAAATTGTTTAAGAACAGTCACCTTTAGAAGCAAACCATTGCAAGCCTTCTTCTGGATGGCTTCAGCTATTCTCTTCGGGTTTGTAACAAGTAAATCATCTCCTACAAGTTGAATATCAACTGAAGACTGTAGTGAAGCCCATGAACCCCAGTCATCTTGATCAAATGGATCCTCAATTGACACAATGGGAAATTCCTTCACAAAGTCTTTATAAAGATTGCAAAGACTCTGGGCAGAGAGAACATGAGCTCCATCATTTGGTTGTTTCTTGAAGTTCAAATCATATTTTCCATCCTTAGTGTAAAACTCTGAAGCTGCAACATCCATACCTATTTTAATCTGCACCATTGTTTTTTAAATTTTGATCAACAAGAAGGATATTCAAATCACGCAAAGGCATAAAAATAGTCATATCAGTGCCTACCTTGCCAGCGTAACCAGCCTTCTCAATAGCATCAATGAGTAAAACTAGCCCCTCCCTGTTATCCTGAACATTGGGAGCAAATCCTCCTTCGTCTCCGACATTACATGCATCTTGTCCATATTTTGCCTTGATAATACCCTTCAATACATGATAAACTGTTCGTGGAAATAGTTAAGTTGACTGGTTGTCAGTATGAATACATCAAGATTGAAAAATTCATGCAATATATGCCGAATATATGAACTTATGGAGTCAAGATAATTTGAGCGTAGAATAATCATCAAATCAAATTATATGTCACAGAATCCTATAGGTCTAACTAACCTCACAAATCATATCAATTCACATACACCACAATAATTGAACGGAAAGGAAGGCATTATTAAGTTCAATACCAAAATGAGAAAATAAATACACGCATATGCTAAGTTGCAGCCAGAAGTAAAAGAATTTCACAAGCATACTTCTTCAATGTGGTTACATTTATAAAGCACTAGATTTCTAACCTTCACTACCCATGCGGAGTGCCTCAGAAAATGAAGTAGCTCCAACCGGTAGTATCATAAATTCTTGCATGGCCAGATTATTTCCAGCATGACTACCCCCATTTATAACATTAAAAGCTGGAACTGGCATTACAAGTTCTTTTGTTCCAGAAATTTCCTGGATATGTTTGTATAGAGGCACTCCTCTTGCTCCTGCACCAGCTCTACACACGCTCAGCGAAACTCCCAATATTGCATTAGCCCCTAGCTTTGACTTGTTAGGAGTTCCATCTATTTCCAGCATGATAGCATCCACATCTGCTTGATTCCTTGTGAAACACAAAAACAAATATTCAGCAGCACAACACACAATTCAAAAACAATGAGCATATTTAGAAGTTTCAAAAATAAATTCAGCCACATCAACTATCTCCTATATATAATTGGGACCGGGAAAGGGTTTGGTCTACACATTTTTTTCCCTTAACGTATCCTAAATTATGTATAAGAATTCAATTTTGAAGCCAATGAAGAGCAGTTTTATATTTACACCCAATTACGTAGCGCCATAAATGATCATAAATGAAAATAACTACCGTTTACATTAATCGCATGAGTAGTTGTCCAAAAGAACGGATGCAATTCGACAACATTAAAATGAAACTCTATTTATAAATAATACTTTATTCTATTTCTAAGATTCAAATCCAACATCTCTTAATTAAAGTCTAAGGTATTTACATTCTTAATTAATCATACACATTTAACGATAAAAACATGAATTAGAAGGCACGATAAAACACGTAGTTTTCATAAAAAAGAATTGAAACAAAAAAGGTTCAACCTTCCTACTATACAAATACAACACAATAACCATTTACTCAGAAATTTTAAACCTGTGCACAGCTACTCAAAAGTGCAACAAACAATGTCCAGCACACAACAGAATCTCAGAACCGTTGTTTTGGTTTACCTAACATCAACGCCAAGAAGCTTAGGAGCCAAGACCTCATTGATGTTCCTAACAGCATTAAGCACTCCTTTTCCTCGATAAACGCTCTTATCACCATCCCTCAGCTCCAGCGCCTCGTAGATCCCCGTGGAGGCGCCACTCGGCACCGCCGATCGGTACAGCTGGTCGGTCACCAGATCCACCTCCACCGTCGGGTTTCCCCTGCTATCCACGATCTGCCTCGCCTTCAGCGACTTCACAGAACACTCCCGCGTCGCCGTCACCGCCGCTGCAGAGGGAGACGCCACAGAGGCCGAGGCACGCACCGCGATTGATCGTCGCGAGTTGCGAAAGGGCACAGACTTCGGCGGCGCTACCGGCCTGGAGGCAATAAAGGAAGGTGTTTGGGAAACGGTTTTGGTGGTTTGGGGCGTGAAACTCAAAGCCATTGTTTAGGAACCAAAAAAAGAAAAAAGAAAGTTTTCTCTTATAGATTGTTATTATTATTATTTTTAATTCTTTTTTAAATATTGATTTTGTGTGTGACGAGTGATGAAGAGTGAAGAGAAAAAAGGATGCGTGAAGTTTTATAGGGTGGCGTTTTAAGAGTTGGGGTTTGTGGAAGAGTCCGCCAAGAGCGATGAAAGAAAGAAAGTGAAGTGAAGTAATAATAAACAACGAGTTTTAGTTTTGGAGGTTGTTGGGAAGGACATGACTGACTATAAGACCGAAGAGGGAGACGGGTTGGGTAGGTGAGTTGGTGGCACTAGCTACTAAGCTCCATGCATGTTTTGTTTGTTTGTTCTCGTTTTTTTTTTTAATTTGATTTTAAAACGTGGGATATAGAAAGAATTAAATTAAAAGAAAAAAATAATACATTTATTTTTATTTTTCCAGATACCTCTTTTTTTTAATTTGAGGAAATTAATATTAGTATCTAAGAGTTTAATTTTAATATACTGATATTGTAAATTATTTTACATCGTTATTCAATCATGTTTATTTTTTTGGAAGAAGGGACAAAATTACACCTAAAAGTTCACACGTTGGACACAAATACACTTCAATCATTTAATGAGTCACGTGTGCACAATAATTATACACTCTGGCAGACACATTCACCCTTCCTGCCATGAGTGTGGCGTCCTTAGTTTGAGTGGACACATGACTCTCTTTAGAGCAACTCCAATGGTTATGTTTTGGAGTCCCTATTACTGTGGCGTGTCAGAGAAAAAGGAAATCAGCCGTTGGAGTAAGATGAGAAGGAGGTCCTTCTCTTGGATCGAGAACAGAGAGTTCCTCTAAACAGGGACTCTTGTTGTCCAATAAACAATTGCCACTTGACAATTAAAATAAAAAATAAATAATTATATAAAATATTAATTAATTAAATAATTATATTATATAATTAAATAATAATTAATTTAATAATAATTATAATGACTAATTAAATTAAATATTGATAATTTTATTTAATTAATAATTTATATTAATTAATTAACTAATAATTAATTAAGTAATTAAATTATAATTAATTTATTAATAATTATAATAATTAAATAATTAAATATTTATTTAATTAATAATTTATATTAATTATTTATATCATAATTAATATTAAATATTATTTATATTTATATTATTATATTAATTTAGCTGTTGTAAAAATAGTCGTTAGAAACTAGTCGTTACTATGTTACCGTTATTATTAATAAATTAATATTTTGTTACTCTATATATACCACTTAGATACACTTGTATTCTCACACTCTCTACTACTCTTCTTCACCTTCTTCTAAGTTTACAAAATCAAAGTTCTGCTACTATTATTTTTTGTTCGAAAAAATGGATCCAAACCAACTCAACTCTTTCTTCAATTACTTACAAAACTTTCCTCAAATTCCAAATACCCAACGATCTCAAACCTCAAACTCTCAAGTTCCAAATCAAAACTTCATACTACCAAATACATTTCAAAATCCAAATCCACAAAATCTCTCTAATTTCAATTTTCAAACTCCTTGTAATAATCAATTTCCTATATTCCAACCACAAAATCAAAATTCACAAACACCCCATTTACCATTTTCATCCATATTTAACCCTTCTATCGGAAATGTTACTCCAACTTCCTTGCCGTTTCCAACTCAATTTAGTGCATCAAGACATAACTCATCTGGTATTGGTGGCTCTTCTAACCCATCCTCTCAGACTCCTATACAATCTAGTCCAAATTCGCAATATTCAGATTTTGCCAACCCTCATGGATTAGATGCTATCGACCTCAATAATGATATTGAAGATCGGAGGCAAGATAGTATTCAACACTGGCATCGGAAAGAGGATGAGATGCTGATCAGTGCATGGTTAAATGTTTCAACTAACCCTATAGTTGGTACCGATCAAAAGGGGGAAACATTTTGGAGTCGAATTCATAGCTATTGTGTAGAATTTTGCTCCGACATGACAAGGGGGGTAGTTGCATGTAAGAAACGATGGTATAAGATCAACAAGGCTGTTACACAATTTGCTGGTTGCTACGATCAAGCTAGTCGAAACATAAGGAGTGGTTCGAACGCTGATGATATAAAGGAGTTGGCTTATAAACTTTATTCCACAAATTATGGTCAAAAATTCACTTTTGAGAGGCATTGGAACATGATTCGGTTGGAGCAAAAATGGAGAAACCAACTACCTACACAGAGTGGCGGCTCAAAGAGAACTAAGGTTAGTGCAACTGGAGCATACTCATCCTCATCAAACCCAGAAACACCGTTGGCTGACGAACCCGGTGTGGACTCTCCCGTTCGCCCACAAGAATCAAAGAAGAGCAAGCGAAAAGGTAAGGGAAAAGCACAGATGTCTGAAGATTTTAGCGAAAGAAAATCATCGGTTGTCAAAAAATTATCTCTCATGGAAGATATTAAGAATGTTAGAGAAAAGAAACTAATGGATAGGGAAAAAGAAAGAGAAGAGGAGAAGGAACATAGAGCAAAGATTATGGCAATAAAAGAGAAGGAGTTACAAATTCAAGCGGCAATGAAAGAACAAGAATTACAAGCTCAAGCAGCAATGAAAGAAAAAGAATTACAAACTCAGAGGTATATTAAAGAAATGGAGATAAAAGCAAAAGAAACGGAAATGGAAAGGATGGCCAAGGAAAGGGAAAGGGATATGGATATGCAAATACTTAATGCTGACACGTCTACAATGAGTGAAAAACGACAAGCTCTTCATGAGATTGCATGTGAGAAAATAATCGCCAAGTGGTTTACTTAATGGTTTCTTATATTCGTAGAGTTATGTAGTATGTTTTTATTTTTATTGCGTATTACTGGTTTATGATGTAGTTTGTTTTATTTATTTCTGATGTAAGTTTTTAAATTAGTCAATATTATTGTGCCCTTATTGTTCATGAAAGTGACCGTTGCAAAACTAGCCGTTAACTAGCCATTGCAAAACTAGCCGTTGCAAAACTAGCAGTTAACTAGCCGTTGCAAAACTAGCCGTTAACTAGCCGTTAGGGTACTTATTGCAGACACACTTATAAATATCAACTATCAATGACTCTGCAACTCCACTTCAACTCTTGTTTCTCACCTCGAAAGAGAACTAAAAATTACATTTCTAAATATGGCTAGAAATTTTGATGATATGTTTAATGAGACTTTGTATGGCAAAAGAAGACGACAAGATAACACAGTCATAGATAATTGGATCGATGAGTGTTTACTCCAAGATTCAGAAGAAGAAGAAGATATCGATAGAAGCTCTATCCCAATTACTCGTAGATGGATCAACAGAGATCGAGAAGCAGGACATGATCGCCTTTATCAAGATTACTTTGCAGATGAACCGGTGTATAATGCTGACATTTTTCG
Organism: Arachis hypogaea; assembly: GCF_003086295.3. Classification (NCBI taxonomy): domain Eukaryota; kingdom Viridiplantae; phylum Streptophyta; class Magnoliopsida; order Fabales; family Fabaceae; genus Arachis; species Arachis hypogaea. The sequence goes on along the minus strand of NC_092045.1, from coordinate 103,879,752 downwards.
ACGGAGATTTCGAATGAGAAGACAGGTGTTCCTTCGGATAGTAAATGCTCTCTCAAACGTCTATCCGTATTTCCAACAGAGGGTTGATGCAACTGGAAGAAGAGGCTTGTCACCGCTCCAGAAATGTACCGCTGCGATACGGATGTTAGCATATGGCGTAGGAGCTGATGCTGTTGATGATTATGTGCGCATAGGCGAGAGCACTACAATTGAATGCTTGGAAAAATTTGTTGAAGGTGTCATTTCGGTGTTCGAGGATGAATACTTGCGAAAACCCAAACCAAATGACGTACAACGCCTCCTACAAATGGCGGAGGGTTGTGGCTTCTCTGGCATGTTGGGTAGCAGTGACTGCATGCATTGGCAATGGAAAAATTATCCAAAAGCGTGGAAAGGTATGTACATGAGTGGTTATTGTGGGGTTGCAACCATAGTACTTGAGGTTGTAGCATCTTCAGACCTTTGGATATGGCATGCGTTCTTTGGAGTTTCTGGTTCAAATAACGATATCAACGTGTTAGATCGTTCTCCAGTATTCGATGATATTCTAAATGACCGTGCTCCGGAGGTAAATTTCACTATTAATGGTAATAATTATACTATGGGATACTATTTAGCAGATGGTATTTATCTTGAATGGGCCACATTTGTCAAATCAATCTCAAAGCCACAAGGGGAGAAACGCAAGTTATTTGCACAATACCAAGAAGGGCAAAGAAAAGATGTGGAGCGAGCATTCGGAGTGTTGCAAGCACGCTTTGCAATTATACGTGGTCCAACTCGTTTTTGGGAAAAGAAGAAGCTTGCCAACATAATGAGAGCTTGTATTATATTGCATAATATGATTGTTGAGGATGAAAGAGACACTTATGCAGGAAATTTTGCTCAGGGCTTGGAGTATGATGATGTCGAAAATGGCTTATCACAACCTCAGCTGGGAGAAGAAGATTTCGCACCATACCATCAATTTCTCCAAAGAAATGCCCAACTTCGAAATAGGCAGCAGCATAGACAATTAAAAGAGGACTTGATTGAACACATATGGCAATTTTACAATGCTTGTCGTCAACTATAAAGCTTAATTATGTTTTTCTTTGTATTAAGTAATTTTACAAATAGTGTAACCCCCGAATTACATATTATGTATTATTATTATATATGAATTTATTTAATATTAATATCTTTTAATAGTTAATTATTTATAAATTTATAAATTTAAATTACATTATTCAAAAAAATTAATTAAATTAATTTCAAGTATTTTAATTAATTAATTAAGTGGGACCACAATAGGGACTAAAGTTAGTTCCTCCTAATGGAGAAGAGAGAGATGTTGTGAGTTCCTATTTACTGTTTATGACGCAAAAGCTGATGTGGATTTACTTTTTATGACAGGTGGGCCATAAACAGGAACTGGGATGAGTTCCCTACTGGAGATGGTCTTACTCCTTGTTGGCACTTTTAGTTGAATGAGCTGTCCATTCAGTGTCAACTCAGAAAAAATCTTTTATTTTAATGATTAATTAAACAAAATTAAAGTTAAAACCCTTCGTTCTCTTTTATCTTCAAAAAGAAGATGCTCTGTGTTGAAATCCTAACACAGAGACCAATAACTAAGAACATGGGCTCACTCCAGGAAAAATCGAGCTCTTTATCCTTAAATTGTGGCAGCGCTGTTGGTGGCGGATCTTCGTTATTGAGGAATAAGAAGAAGAAGAAGTTTGACTACAATAATGGCAAGTGTTTGCACGGAATTGAAACTGTGGTACTTAAGTCTGGAACATAGTGGAATCCAGACAGATTGTTTCTGCGATGTCCTTTGTGGGAGGTAGGTTTTGAAATTGTGTTGCTTCTTGTTACTGGCGTTAGGTTTTCATCCAGTTGTTTCCTTCTTCACCTCTCCTCCGATTGTTGTCTCAAATTTTCAGAGTGCTAAACATCGGTGTGAGTATTTTGTTTTGCTGGACAAAGTTGAAGAAAAAATAAGAAATGTGGAGACAAAGGTTGAATCTGAAGAAAGGTCATTGAAACAATCATACCAGAAGATGAATGAGCTTACAGAGTGTGCCACAAAATTGGAAAAAGATGTGCAACAATTACAGAAGACAGTTAATCTGATTAGGGGTGAAATAAAGTGTATTAAGAATATGGTTATGGGCATTTATTTGGGGGTTGGATTTTTGTGCATTATGAATTTTTAGGATATATACTCAGAAGTGAGGATCATGTGTAATCATTTTCAAAGTTGCATTGAATAAATGGAAGAAAACAAAGCACTGTGTTCTTGTGAATTACATATTGTAATTGGTGTAACATCAACCACTGACAACACAAAGAAATGTAACCTGTGTAAATTAGGGACAAAACAAGCAATTGTCAAATTTATGAGTACTGACTGTGACTCATAACCAAGCTAACTCATTGTTATTGTAAAGACAGATAATAATATCCAACAACTTCTTTTCAATTAGAAGTCTCTGCTTCATTGTAATAACAAAATAGTCAGAATAGTGACTATAATCATTGAGTTTTCAAACAAGACAGAAATACATAATTAAGAGGCAAAGTCACAATGTATATAACATATCACATACTATCTGTTGAGTTAAGAAATTAACTAAATTAATTAGTGATGACAAATATTATTTTTGGGTAAAATAAATAATTAGTGCTGATTAGTGCATGTTACTAATTACATATTGATGCATACCAGAAACCAAAAGAAAAGCAAGCAGCCCAAACTGAATGGAATCAAGATACAAGGCTGGCGGGCTATAAAGCAATGAAAGCCCAAATGAAAAACAAAGAAAGATGACAGATGGGCCAAATAGGTTGCTTAATGGATATCCGATCCAAGCCCAACTTAATTTCAAATCCCTCCAGTTTGATCTCACTACCAAAGCAACGTTCCTCTCTCCTCTGTCTTAGTCAAATCACGAAACTCAGAAAAGTGAGAAAGAGAAAGAGAAAGCTTCTTCCCTAAGGTGATCATCAAAGAAGCAAGAAAGAGAAAGTCCAAGCTTGAAACGCAGAAGTCTAATCAGCAAATTCAAACCATATCAAGCTTAGGTTAAAGGTAACCCATTTCCTTATACATGCAACACACTTTCTTCTCTTCATCTTCAACTCTTTGCCACTCCTTTTTGAGCTATATGGAAAATAGGATTTATGTTTCTCTCTACTGTAAATCCACGGTCTCAAACATGTCTTGGGGACCAAGTTGGTTTTCAAGGGTTCAGATTTGGTTTACCATTGGAAGACTTTTATGGTTGTTGTTTTATGACTTTTGGTCAAGATAGAGAAGTCAGAAGTAAAATTTCTATTCTGAGGTTTAATGAGAAAAAATGAGACAGTGGATTGGTGAAGCTCAAGGCTCAAGAAGTTTACCTAGGTAGAGCTACCAAGGAACATGCAAGGAGATAAAAAGAAGCTTACTGTTCATTTAGAAGCCAAGGAGAGAAAACCAGAGTTTGGTGAGTTGTGTTCTGTGAAGAAGTTCCTCTACTTAGATAATGCTTTCTTTCAAAGAGGCATTCGGCCAATACTGAAGAACAAAATCTGAGGCTTGCAAAGCTAGTTTATCACATAGCAAAGAGGCTGTTAATGAAGTCAATCTCCTTCATGTTTTACAAATTGTGATGTACTTTTCTATGTTTATCTTTCTGTAATTTTCTGTGTGAAAAGGCATATTAAGAGAGCTCAAGTAAAAGTCATGAGTGGAAAAAGGTTGAGTGATACACTTGAGAGAAAAGCCTAGAGTTATTTTCTGATTTCTTTAGGTATATCTATGTCTTGTATCTTGTACTTATAAGGCATCCCTTTCTTAGTTGGTTTAGCACTAAGAGTGAAGAGTTAGGTATTAGCATAGCCAATGTCAAGTTAGGTTAGAACTTGAGTGTGAAAGGATTGGGTCAATCCTGTGAAATTGATGAATGTAATACTTTTAACTCTAGTGTGAAATTCCGTTTTCTGATATTCGTTATGGTAATCTGGGTCAGAGTCATCATCGTCACTCTCTGAAGACTCACTGGTTGTACAAGGGACAAATATTTTTGGAGCTTCACTTATGCCTCCTTGCACAAAGGTCTGTCTACTAGGAGCTGGCCTCTTGTAAGAATTTCTTCTGTTCTTTTGTTTTTCTCTTGATTCCTGGGTAGGGACCTCATTTTGTGCAAGGTTGGGTTGTGGTTGAGTTCCAACCTCAGAATGTGTCGGTGGTTCAGTTTGTGTGGTTTGGGTTTGGGCCACATGTGGTGAGTGTTGGGCTTGGGCCACAGGTGCTGGATTAACTTGTTTGGGTTGGACTTGGACTATGGGTAAGATTGTTTTGGGTTGGGATTAGGTTCCAGTGGCTGTATTAGATTGTGTGGTTTTTTGTTGTCTTTCCCTTGGGTTGGTTCTTCTGGTTGAAGTTGAGGATGTCTAGGATGACTTCTGGCCTACTGTTGTTGTTAGTTTTCTCGGTCTCAGAATCCTGGCTGGTTTTAGAGTCCTTTGTGCCCTCTTCTTCGTCCTCCCACTTGGTGAAATTACAGTATCTGCATTCACATTGGATGGTTCTGTTTCAGAGATAGACACCTCTTCTGCATCTATGTCAACCACCTCAACCTCAGTTGGAATGTCTACAGTATGCTCCCAATACACATGTACCACCCTATCATAATTTCTAATTGCATCCTCATACATGTTCACCACATCTCTATCAAGCCTAAGTAGCTTAAGAGCAACACCACCCCCAACATCAGGCTTTCTCCAGTAAAAATTATTCCAATGAATATATCCCAAATCCTTGAATAACCCCTCCATGAAAAAAAGGCTCAGCGTGATGTGACTTGACATCTACGAAGAAAACAAAACCCTCATAATCAATACTAAACCCAAAAAAACTATCATATTTTTGGACAATCACTAACTAGTAACTAAACAAAGATCTAATAGCATGTTTGATCATAATCGGTATAGTCAGAAGTTCAAAAGATATTACCTTTAGATTGTCGCTGACTCTAGTGTGTGATCATCGCTGTGGTGGTGTGGGTTGCCTTCTTCGAGTAAACTAGCAAAGTATTCCTCCAACGATCAAGTGAGTGACGACTTCAGAGTAATGCCATTGCCTGTCTGCTAGGGCTCTCTAACTCTCTCAACGTGCAAACTATCTTACATTGAAGGTTCATAATTCAATTAACGGAATGTTTCATCCCCTTAATTTTGTTTAATTAATCATTAAAATAAAAGATTTTTTCTGAGTTGGCACTAAATAGACAGCTCACTCAACTAAAGGTGCCAGCAAGGAGTAAAGAGAGCCACATGTCCGCTCAAACTAACGACGTCACACGCTGATAACCGGAAGGGTGAATGTGGCTGCCAGAGTGTATAATTACTGTGCACGCGTGACTCATTAAATGATTGAAGTGTATTTGTGTCCAGCGTGTGAATTTTCAGGTGTAATTTTGTCCCTTCTTCCTATTTTTTTAGATCACCGATGAAAATAATTATTTTTATTATAAGGTTCTAAGAACTAGATCGGTTATCAAACCACTCTAGTCACTGGCTCATTAGTTTATTGGTCTAATTGGTCTAATTGATGGTTCAATCGGAAGAACCGTTTTAGAATAGAATAATAAATAAATTATCAATAAATAGCATAAAATATAATTATAGTCTAATATAAATCTTAAAATATCTTCAAAATTTAAAACACTACATAAAATATCATCAATCAAATCTGTAAGATCTTATCAAAAAACAAACTCAAAAGTTAAATAGTAAAAAAAATCTAAATATTAAATGTCAACATGAAGATTTATCAATCATCGAAATCCACAAGAATTTGTTGCAAATTTGCTTTGGTGGGATCATTGATGCGTGAGCATCTTGTCTATCTTTTCCTAGTGAATTTGCACTTAAATTATTGAGTTTAATAAGGAATTAATTATATTTTAGCCAATATGGATGCTACTTTGAGTCTTCTGCAATTTTATTTATTTTAGGTAGCATTCGGCGGGATTTGATGGAGTTTCTGCAACACAAGAATCAAAGAAGATGGCTGCGAGGAGCGACGCGCACGTGTGCCTGACGCGCACGCGTGATTTGGAGATATCCATGGCGACGCGTGCGCGTGAATTGAAGATTTGCTCATCGACGCGTCCGCGTGACTCACAGAAAAGACCATCGATGCGTACGCGTGACTGACGTGTACGCGTGACATGCGCGACGTGCAGAGAAAGAAGAAAACGCTGGGGTGATTTCTGGGCCCCATTTTAGCACCCAAGTTAGGTGCGGATCCAGTGAAGCCAAGTGGTCCCCACGTTATAAGACGCGGAGTAGTTAGTTAATTCTGATTTAAATTCAAATTTGATTTTAAAATAGGAAAAGATATTGTTTTTAATTTTAAATAATTAGATTTTAAATTTATTAGGATTAGTTATAAATAGGAATTTAGATACCATCAGATTGGAACTCTGTACATTTAGACACGGTACATTTTGACAATCCTTATTTTTCTCTTTGAACCATGAGCAACTAATCCTCCATTGTTAAGGTTAGGAGCTCTGTCTATTTTCATGGATTGATTCGTTTGATCTTTTTAATTTAATTCATGTCTTGATTTATATTTCAATAATTGTTTTCGTTCTTTATTTTATGAATATGGGTGGAACGGAAGTATGATCCATGTTCTAATTGAGTTCTTGTAAAACTTGAAAAAGCTCTTTACTTAAACAACAGCTTGAAAACATATTATACTGAATTTCTAATTGTTTTTATTTAACGGGATACGTGACATATAATCCCCTTATTTTTGGATAATTAGGATTCTTTTGGCATATAAACTAGAAATTGATCATCACCCTCTAATTGGAATTAATTGACCAAGGAATTAGCAATTAATAAATTTTAGAGGAGACTATGATCGTCTAAGGAATTAGGGTCTAGTCACATATAGTTTGTCATGAAATTAAACCTTGTATGATTAAATTAATTAGAAATAAAAGTTAATCCAGAAAATAGATAACTCTGAAATCTTAACTGCTTTCTCAAATAGTTTATTCCCAACTCATTGCTGCTTGCTTTCTAAAATTTTTAAAGTACAGTTTAATGCTCTTTGAATATCTTAAAACCAATTTCTGCTTGCCTAACTAATCTTATCAAACGCTATTGTTGCTTGATCCATCAATCATCATAGGATCGACCCTTACTCACGTAAGGTATTACTTGGTACGACCCAGTGCACTTGCCGGTTAGTTTATGGGTTGTAAAATACCGCACCAATCATCTTCTTCATTTCCACCCTATTGAGCAGAAAAATCAAGAGATGCAGCATAAAGACCACTATTACCAACGCCACTTTGATATAAATCAGCATCAATATCACCTAATAAAATACACATGTTGTCATTATATTATAATCTAACAACATTCTAATAAATCATTAGAAAATAAACTATAATACTCATGTACTAAGTTATCTACATTATTAGAAAGATCAGACTCTTTTTCTACAACCTCTTCCGTCACCCAAAAGTCAACTAAATTGATGCTTTCATAATCAATTGGATCATATTGTCTTTTGCTTTCTTTTTGATTTTCCCTTCCTAAAACGTTAAATACAATAAAGGAAGAATTAATAATTTACAAATTTGTTATGATAAAGATTACGTACGAAATAATATGATATTACATGAAACATATATTACCTGGATTTAAGACGCAAATTATAAGTAACATAAACAATATCATTCATTTATCATGCTCCAATCTATTTCTTCTTTTTGTATGAATCTAGTAAAAAAGACTCCAATTCCTCTCACACCCAAAGAAAGCAGATGCTTGGCTAAGAATGTGAACAGCTATCCTTTGTAAACAAGGAGCAGAACTACCGAATAACCTCCACCATTCATCTACCAATTATAAAATCATAACATATTAGTAGTTATCAATTAAGAAAATAAAAGCATAAAACAAGTTACTATTAAACAAATATTCTTACCAGGCTTAGGTTTAGATGCAGCTCGAATAACTTTTGGTCTATCGAAACTTTCCTTCCGATCTCTATATAAATGTATTTTTTTCATTGCCTCAACTGAATCCAAATTGTTACACTTGCAATACAGGGTAATATGATCAAGTCATCAGATGCTTCTTTATAATCTTTACCAAAAAAAAAAAAAAAAACAGGATTCAGGAAGTAAGCTGCAGCATGAATATCTTTCTTCAAATGCTTGTCCCATTTGGAGCTGATAATATCTGTGTATGCCTAATATGCAGTCTTGTTTTATTTAAACATCTCTTTAATTGCATCTTTTGTCCTTAGCATTTTTTCATAAACATATCCTAAATATGGCTTATCATCAGCATCAACAAACCTCAGCAATTTAATCAAAGGACCCACAAGTTTACATAAAGTAAAGTAATCATCCCAAAATTTGCTATCCAAAATAATAGCACTCACAACTCTACCATTAGCACTCCTTCCTAATTTGTGACCAATAAATAATAAATCTACAATCAATACTTGCAAATCCGTATTATGATCCAAGATGCTTTTCAATGTGATAAACACAGTTGTAAAACGGGTTGCATGAGGACGTACAATTTCTTTCCAATTAGGTCTTTTTCTAAGCCAAGATAAGAAAACCATATAATTATACACAAATACTGTTATCTTTGAAGCATGTGATGCAAGGTTAGAAATATGCACCATGCTGCTTATATCTTTCAAAATAAGATTAAGGCAATGAGCAGAACATGGTGACCAATAGATATTATCATATTTCTGATTAATAAGCCTACCAACAGCAACATAATTGGCTGCATTATCAGTCACAACATGCACAACATGAGTATCATTTAACCCCAATGCATCAAACAAATTTCCGAACAACAAATTTGAATCATCTCTCATGTCAACCAAAATTCTTCGCACTACCTCATTTCCCAACCTAGCAGTGATTACTAACAGTTCATCATCCTCCAATAACCTCGTGTTTGTAATCATCAGTTGAGAATATGACCTCGAAAATTGGAGTTTTTATCTAAAACTCTAATGTCAAAATTCTCAAATCCTTCTTTATTGTTGTTGCTGCCCATGGAAGACCGATTTTCCTACCACCACATTAACAATAATCAATGTTGTATAATTATGTGGCGGTAGGGATTTGTTGGTTCTGGAATTTCGCCCTTTTCGTTCTTCATCATCACCTTGTTGCCTTCTAGAAGACCAAGCATGTTGACGAAACTCATTTAGCTTACCATCCCTAACTGCTTGTTCAATGGCATTCTTCAGATCAAAACAATATTTTGTACGATGGCCATGCACCTTGTGATATATGTAAAAGATACTTTGATTAAGAGTAGGTCTTGGATTCATTGCTCGAGCTCTCGGTATGATTCCCTTTTGAGAAATCTATGGATAAGCCTCTGCCATGGATGCATTCAGGGAGTATAATTGTTGAATTTCTCAATCCTTGAAACTTGAGCTCAGAGAATGAAAGATGATGGCCATCCAATATTTGGTGGTTAGATAGCATTCTTTCTCGTAAAAGTGACTACCCAACTAACATCTTCATCTCTTACGTATTCTAATGCCACTTGCTGAATTTCCTCCATTAAAGTCAATTCCTTAGAAGTTAGATGCCTTCTAAAGTCTCTTTTTTGCAACCTTGCAATCAAGTACAAACTTATAACCTTGGAAACTCGAGTATTCACCTCCAATAATGTCTTATTAAAATGGTCTAGGAATTATCGAATGGTTTCACCCAACCTTTGCTCAATTCCAAGAAGAAAAATTGGGTGTTTTGCTTGAGTTCTTTTAGTTGTTAAATATGCCAAAATTTTGACAGAAATGTTAGAGAATTGATTTATAGACCTAAAGGAAGAGAATTAAACCATTGCATCACTGACCCATATAGTGTAACAGGAAAAACTTTACAATGGATTGTATCCCCAACACCTTCCAATTTCATTCGAGCCTTAAATGTCGTAAGATGTTCTTGAGAATTGGTTATACCGTCATATTTCATGTTCGTAGGTGTATTGAAATTCTTCAGCAAGACAACATGCAGCACTCTAGTAACAAAAGAAGTGTTACCAATCCAATAGGATCTTTTTTACTTCAACATCTCTTTTGTCCATGACCTCTCGAGGAATCTGACCTTTCTCTCCTAAATGAGATGAATTGGAGATCGTTTTAGACCATCTCGCGATATCACGATCTTTAGGTCCTCATCTCTTTGTGGTGTATGTTCACGCCTACTAGTAACATTACGTGTTTGGGGATTCTCGTGTAGTCGGGACTGAACTTGTTGACATTAGTGTGATGAACACTAGCCTGAGGTGGTCCAGCTTGTTTCATGTTATTCTCGACATTATCGTGACCAGCTCCGTGCAGACCAGAGTTTGCAGGGGCAACAACTCAATCTTATTGCACCAGGCAACAAAGATGCATTAACTATTTCACAAAATATGTGTCAAGATAACCCAAAATTCTAATAATTTGCTCTTGGTCTTCCAGTCAAAAACCAATGCCGATGAAGACGTATAGGAGCACTATTACGCGGTAGCGATTTTAACTTTTCATGAAGTTTTCATTTTTGACTTAACGATGGAAGCCTGACTGAGAAAGAATTACGAAGAGTAAAAATATGTGGATTAAAAGTTAAAACTTAGGACATACTTTTTTTTATTTAGAAATATCCACCATTAAGGAGTAGCCTTCCTCTAGTTCCAGAGACGGGAGTGGGAGGATAATAAGACCACGATCCTCCTTCTTAGGCCCAGGTCCAGTATTCCCAGCATTGTCCTTATTTGCATCAACTGCTGCCCGCGACATAATTCAACACGAGGTCCTCATAGACAGCACCTTCGAAGTAATTTCGAAGTAACACGAGGAAAATTGTTCGTACCTTCGAAGTAACTTGGAAGCTCGTAATCTCATCCAGAGGCGGAAGTTTGTACATACAATAACACTCTAATGCCTAAATGAGTTACCAATTAATCACGATACGAAGAAACAGACCATCATGTTCTCCAAAGCATAAAATAGGACCAATCTTATATCTACCATATTTTATGGTTTTTGGTCATATAGCAACAATAGTGGTAGGATCATATGTAGTTCGTTCTTTCTTTCCTCTTCTGGCCTTAGGGCCTCTTGATTACAAAAAAAAAAAAATAAAAAATTAATACTCTCGTTTAGTTTGAGTAAGCCACATTTGAATTTCATAAAATCCACGAGACCACGACATTTGCCACCACAGCTGTATCAATACTGAAAAGTCGTTCTTGTCTTGCCCACAAGTTAAGACATACAACAACAATAATAGCTTTGCCATGTTGACAAGGAAAAATGTCATATTGATATCAAGGAGGAAACTAAAAAGGATTGGGGGGTGGTAACAATGATAATAATATACATGCCTAACCAGTAATCGTTTTGACGAATGTTTGATTATGACAACCTAGCAGTGGCACAATAAATCAAATTGAATATTGGAGAAGCTAGATAGAGTATATAACAGGAGCTAATTACAATGAGAAATTGATTGATATTTTACTTCCTTTTCCCCCTACCTTAACCCCACCATATTAACACGAATTAGATATGCATATATTTATATAAGATAGGTAGACATGATGATGGTGGTGGTGGTGGTGGAGATGGTGGCGGTGATAACAACAAGCAAAACTCTCCATTGGTCAGATCCAATTTGTAAAGTATAATGGAGATTGACATTCCCAGCAATTTCATTTTAGGCACTCAATGCTTCAGTTTTCTGCTGGAAAAACCTGATTCATAGCACCAAAGTTGTTCACAGGCTTGGGCCTCCATTCAGTCCTACCCCTCACAATCTCACCACCATCTTCAAGCCTAAGCAAGTGTTTGCACTCGAGAGATCCGCCGCCAGCTAAGTTCCCGATATCAGCACCAGAGACATCGGTTAGGGAATCCAGCACACTGTCCTTGCCACACTCCCTCCTGTACTCCAGAGTCATGGCTCGCAGCTCATGACTCTCCAAGATTGCCTGTGGAGCACTCTGCAGCAATCAAAGCACAATTCTTCTGTTAAGTCGCTTGATCAATTTAATTTAATACATGACAAATGTATATTTGTTTGCATTTGCATTTAATTTAATCCGTATGCACTGTCATTGTAAACATAGTTTACACAAACATCTGATCTTATGTTAGCCACCAGCTAAAGCGGTTGACTAGCCATAGTCTTAAAAGCCATGTAAGTGCAAACATATACATGATTAAATGATAGCGCAAAACTCTCACACTACTAATGCATAACAACCACGTATGTCAACTTCCTTTTCTTAATAAAAAATCATCAAGGACAAATTAAGATTGTGGAAGATGTGAATGATCTGTTGAATCTTCTATGGTTTTCAATGAATTATAGCAAATTCCTACTCAATCATATAATAATTCCAAAGTTTAAAGCAACTTCCAACTGGTTCAATTAATTCTAACATTAGCAATCATGGACTGAAGTGGAAAAAAGGTACAAGAACATAAAAATACCTCCAGAAGCCAGCCAATGTACTTCACATTGTTAACATGCTGATTAACATCTAGATCACTCCATCTAGGCTGAAAACAAGATACGGCCAAAAAAAAAGGCATGAATAAAAAGATATAATGCAATATAGGAGGAACGAAAAGATTAATGATAACATTTACAACAAGAGTTGACATACACTTAGACCACGACGAATATGATCTGCAGTATCATCAAGTTTTGACAGTTTTCTGTTATCCTCTTCGACAACTGGAGGAGAATCCACAAAATATGACGCAATCTCTTGCCTGACTTCTTCTGGAATTTTGGATAGTCTCCTTGTCACTTTATTCATCATGACCCAAATACTGAAGTATACCAAAAACCAAAAATTCAAAAAGCTGCTCACTGATTTCTAGCTTCATTGTGTTAGAGAGAGAGAGAGAGAGAGAGAGAGAGAGAGTTACCATTTTTAAATATTCATCCTAATATAAATTAGATTTTCCATTTTAGAAGGGTAAAAACACAAAAAATATATTATTTTCAATGAAACTCATCCAAACAAAATTTAAACTAAGATGTCAATTTTTTGTACGTAGAATCGGATACTTTCAGGTGCAAGAACTTATACATCTAAACCAGTAACTCACATGTGTTTATCAAGATCTCCAAAAGCATGAGCAGACTCAATATTTCAAATTAAAATTGAAACAAATTTTTGTACAACAAAACCTTCATAAAAGCTTGCACCATTCAAAACAATGCCATTGATCAGACATTTAAGTTCTCCATAAACACTATGAAACATATTTATCAGAAGCAGAAGAAAGTCACTAAAATTGATTTCTACCTGGAGGCTCTTGTCAAGATTTCACCCGTATTGGCGTCACGTATGATCCAATCACGACGCATACCATTTTTCCCTGATGCAGAAACCCAAGTGTCAACTTGAACTACATCTCCCCTGAAGCAAATTACAGGTTAGCTTAACAATATGAAAACAGATTTAGAATACTTGATATTAAGCCTAACTGGTAGTTTTCATCTAGCCATCAGCTAGAACATATTTCTAACTACTGAACAAAGCAATATGCAAAGTACACATTGTTCAAGTTCTGCCTATGTACTCAACTTTTTATCAAAATAAAAGCCAGGTTAATTCATCAAACCTACGGTCTCAAAAAAATTTCATACATACAAGAACTTTCCTAGCTAAAGCATTATTATCATACCTATTCTTTGAAGTTATAAACAATTTATTACTAGATGTTACAGAATCATGAATTACAGCAAAGAACATAAGCACTGCCGAACATGATCATCTGGGCAATTAAGTTATACAAGGGAAAATATGACCAAATTACCATGTTGGGTAACGATCAACTTCAACTTGCATCCGAGTCACAACCCATATCAGGTTCTTCTTACACATTTCTGGCGTCGAACCAAAGCCATCACCAAGAAGCCCAGCAGTCTTAACATGATTAAGTGCAGTTTCCTGTGTTTTGGACAAAACAAGATAACCCAATTATTATTTTTGTCTTTTATTTATCAAAACACAAAATCCTCACAATTCTGTTCCCTGTACAAGATTCTAATCTTACACATATCATGAACAATCTCTCCTTAAGCTATCACATAAATAGTTCTATATCTAACAGGTCTTTTTATTCAGTAGAATCTTTGAGCTTGAAGTGCAGACAATACATAGGTCCATTTTTTGCGTTGTAATGAAATTATATTTTTTATTTAGAAAAATGGGTTAACAATCAAGGATGGAGTCAAGTTTAAAGTGTAAAATAAACTAACTTTATATTTCCTCTCCAAAATCAAAACTCTCTCGCACAATTTTGTAGCTAACATATAACTAACATAAGAAAACAAAGGAAGCTAAGTAATCAAGTATGCTTTATCTCCTTTTGTGAAAGAGGAAAAAGAGAAAACAGAATTGTTAGTTACATGTTGAGTAAAAAATTGTTGGTTAGCATTCTCAATGTAAGATTACCAAGAATGTGTGTGCAAACCACACGCTTCCACAATACTATCCAACAATAACCATTTCAAGTCAGAAAATAACAACAACTAACTCATATCCCACTAAGCATAGAAATTCTTCTTGGTATCTGCACACAAACCTGCAAATGATTCATTAGCGTCTCTATAGACGCGGTCTTATCGGCGCCTATCTCGTAAGATCGAATGGAGAAATTTTGCCTGAAAGCAAGCCCATCCTGCACAATCCTCCCAATACCAAATGGATCAGATAGCACATCGGATCGCTTCGGCTTCCAATCGATCATCATCCACTGCTTCTCCGCCGCAAGGAAGGCTGTCGTGATGGCGGCCAGCAGCATGCTCCAATCCGGAATCTGGTTAATGAAAGTCCTCGGCGCATTAGCCCCGGTCGTCGACGAGGATTCCAGCTTCATGCTCTCCATGGATTTTGGAACCTTTGTGGCGGTTCCGTTGATCTTTGAAGGAGCATGCGCATTGGCCTTAACACTTGAAGACCTGTGATTTTGTTTGAGCCCTCCGCCGAGGCTGGCAGGGATTCCTCCTCCTCCTCCTCCACCGGTTCGTGACGTCACAGGGAAAAACGACGACGTAGCAGCAGTAGCAACCATAATTGAATTCTTCACCTGAATGCGCATAGTTTTAGTTGATTAGAAAACAATATTTTCCTCAAGCTTCCAATTTCAAACAAAATTAAAATAAATATTCAACACGAATGAGATTTTACATCAACACATCAATAATTAATCGAGAAATTAATGTTAAAACCGCTGCGAAACTGCGCGCAGATCTGGCATTGGCTTAAGAAAAATTCGCATAAAAAATATTGAGCCAGATCAGACGAGGGAGAACAACAAATTAAAAAACAGTACCTGAAGAAGAAGAAGAAGAAGAAGAATGAAGAAGAAGAAGAAGAGAAGGAGAGAGGTGAAATTGAAAATATAAGTGGAAGGTTATTGAGGAGAGGCTACGACGTCGTTTAATTGATAGTGATGGCTCCCTGTGGGTGGTGAACCCAGAGAAGAAGAAAGGATGGTTGGTTTTGAATTTGAAAAGTAAAAGGAAAATGGGAGGATAATGAATATATATAGATTATGAGTTGTAAAATATTTAGGGCCAGCGGAGGAGGAAAGTGAGTGGCACGCACCGAATTGTGAAGCAGGAAAGTTAGTTATTTATATAGTAGAACTACAATCCACCTGTCCCTTCCTCCCGCTTCTCTTTTCAAAACACACGAGTGCTTCTCTACTCTTCTATTTTCCCCTTTTTTACCATTTTACCCCTCTACTCTCCTCTCTTCTTTTCTAGCCGCGTCTTTACCGTTTTACCAACAAATATCAATGTTAAACATTTAATTTTACATTTTTTATTTAAATTAGTGTATTTTATAACAATATTACAATAGTTTAATAAGAAGAAATATATAACCTAAATTAAAATATGATTTAGAAATTATCCCAATTTGAAAATACTCTATTTTAAAATATGTATACACTAAAAATTAATTACTAAATTAATTATTTATATAAAATATTTATTAAATATAAAATATATATTAAAAATTAGTTAAATAAATGGCCTTTTAAACACTAGGTGCTCCATTTCAAAAATAGGTAACGTTGAGTTTGAAACGAAATTGTAAATTATAAGAGATAGTATATATTAACTATTATTTTTTTTTATAAAATTAACTATAATATTTTGTCCTTTAAAAGTTTTAATATCT
The DNA here is from genome assembly GCF_003086295.3 of Arachis hypogaea. Classification (NCBI taxonomy): domain Eukaryota; kingdom Viridiplantae; phylum Streptophyta; class Magnoliopsida; order Fabales; family Fabaceae; genus Arachis; species Arachis hypogaea. Next base: position 103,863,513 of record NC_092045.1, on the reverse strand, counting down.
AGACAATGATATATTAGATTGAATTTTTATTCCTTCAAGTATATGTATTATATTAATTAATTGATAGAAAAATATCATTTAAATTAAAAGCGTGCCAACAAACACTAATTCAAATGACATAGTCTCTTTGTACTTAAAACTTTTAATTTTAGAAGTTATAAGTTTGAATCTCACTTTTAATTTTAGAAAAAATTAAAAATATAATTAAATTATTAAATTCGATATTACTAGTTATATGGTAAAACTTAGTAATGTTCACCTAAAGAATGACATTAGTTTTAGCATTCTCCTTAAATAATTATTTGAAAAATATTTAATTATGTATGGAATTAAGTTCATGAGATATATTCCCTTGCAGGAAAATGTTCACTAGATTATGTTAATTTCGTTGCATTATCGCTCTGAGATTCGCAAAGTAGCTAGAATATAGAATTATAGATCAACAACCACCTAGTTTTGTTTGGTATAAATTCGGATTATGGAACTTTATTTATTCCATATGCATTGGTGGACTTATTATTGCATTTGCACTGTTAAAAGGTTTTTATCGCGTGCGTTTTCTAAGTATAAACTATAGGAACATTTTTAAGGTAATATTAAGGACTTTAAGGTGATAACAAAAATAGTTAGAATTTGCCTTATTTAATATTTATAAATTATTATAATGATTAATAAATATTAAATAAAATAAATTTTAATTTGTTTATTAATATTTTTTGTTGTTAAATATTTTAAATTTTAAATATTTTTAAAATATTAATATTTTAATAATTTTAAATATTAATTTTAATTAATATATTATATATTTTTATGATTAAAATTATTAAAATATTAATATTTCATAATTTCATAAATATTTAAAATTTTTCCTCAACTATATATAATATATATAAGAGTAATTATTTAAATCAGTCTTCAAGAATTTTAAAATTAGACATTTTAATTTTAAAAAAACTAATACACAGATCAATCTTCAAGGTTTTATTCCGGCAGATAAATCAGTTTCTAATTTATTTTCTAGCAGAGTAATTATCCAGATCAGTCCCCAAGAATTTTAAAAACGGACATTTTAGTCCATCCAAAAAAATAATGTATAAATCAATCCCCAACGTTTCTCTCCGTTAGATATAACAGTCCTCCGTCCAAAAATAAAATAAAATAAAATAAAATAATAATAATAATAATAATAATAATAATAATAATTATTATTATTATTATTATTAATTGCACAATAATATTGTACTATATTATTTTGTATTTTTTGAACAAAAATAATGATAAATTTATTCATTATATATATATATATAGTCACTCAATAATAATTATAATAATAATAATCAATAAAATTATTAAAAATTATTCTACTAAAAATTTAAGGTTAAAACCATTTGATATTTTTGTATTTAATATAATCAAAAATGTCCTATGTAAAAGAAATATATGTTTGTATTAAAATACATGTATTAAAAGAAAATATTTTAATTTGAATTTATGTTAAATATATATTTTTTAATACAAATATATTTTTTAAAATAGGATATTTTTTATTATATTAAATATAAAAATATCAAATAGTTTTAACGATAAATTTTTTGTAAAATAATTTCTGATAATTTATTATTATTATTATTATTATTATTATTATTATTATTATTGAGTGACTATATATATATATATATATATATATAATAAATAATAAATTTATTATTATTATTGTCTAAAAATACAAAAAATTATAGTATAATATTATTATCATGCAATTAATAATAATAATAATAATAATATTATTATTATTATTATTATTATTTTATTTTATTTTATTTTTGGACAGAAGACTATTATGTCTAACAGAGAGAAACGTTGAGAATTAATTTGTATATTAATTTTTTTGGGATTAAAACATTTATTTTTAAAATTTTTTAAAATTAATTTAAATAATTATTCTGCTAGAAAATAAATTAAAAACTAATTTATTTATCAAAATAAAATTTTAGATATTAATTTATATATTAATTTTTTTTTAAAATTAAAATATTCAATTTCAAAATTATTGAGAACTGATTTAGGTAATTACTCTATATATAAAATATAAAGTACACGTACTAACAACGTTTAAACTTAACAGAACCACAAAAGTATGGTTTTGGATTCATTCACTACAAAGTACAAACAAATATGTTTATATATTAACCACTAATTGATAAGATGAATCTACGGATTAAATCTAAGCCACATACATCACGCATTTACGGGAAAAAGGTTTATTACTTAAATAAACTAAATTATTAACATTTAAATCTTTTGGAAATTAGATAGACAAACTCTTTTGATCTTCTTTTTCTTAAAAAGATTTGAAAATGAACTTTATGTTTTAACCAATTTTCAGCCAGACTTAATCTTCTCTGATCTCTCCCTTTCCCTTTCTCTATTTTCTCTTATTGGCTCAAAAAATTATGTTTAAATCTTGTATATATTACCGACTTGTTAATTGATAAAAGTTAATTAGTTTAATCGTTATTTAATTGACAGTTTTAAAATTTTATATGTATATAAAAATTAATTATATATATATGTTATACGTATTTTTTTATATTATATATATATATATATATATATATATATATATATATATATATATATTCCAATGTATTGTATTTTAGATTAGTAGTTGATTTAATAGCTAATGAAGCATATAAGAAAATTTTTACATGTTTATTTTTCATTAATCACCACATACTACAGTAAGAAACGTTTGTATATATATATATTTATAATTTTATTATCAAAATATGTTACATGTTACTTTTTTATTATAATTAAAATTATTTTTTTTAAATTAAAAAATTCTTTATAAAGAACATTATAATTCGATTATAACTCCGATCTCAATTTTTATAGCTTATCCGAAACTGATCAATAGCTATATTTTGACAACATTTACAAAAAGGTAATATTTTTAGAAGAAGATGTGTGTCTTGAATTTAATCTTAATTTTACACCAAATTTATTTGAGTGTCAAAATATTTTTTGTGGATACTCACATTTTGTGTTTTTCCTCAATTAGAAGAATATGAGTTCATTTCAGGGTATACCAGCTATACAAAAAATTGTTTAACTGAAAAAGAACATTTAAGATGATTCTATTTTTTTTTTTTATTCTTTTCCAAGCTTTTAAGATGGTGCTGCATGCAATTATATGGTTTTTTTCTTTGCTTGCAAATCCTGTTTTTTATTCTCAAGACCTATTTATTCAAGGACAACTTTGTTTTTTATTTATTTATTTATGTTCATGATTCAAATTATCTTAGCATTATCAAACAAGAACGACATAAAATTATATATCTCATTTTAAAAAAATCGCCATAATATCAAATCTTCATCCAAAAGACCAATTGCATGCTTTGAAAAGTGATTTGTATTGGGGAAAATCCAAAAAACAATTACAGTAGCTAAGTCCAAAACTTTGAGAATGCTAACCTCAGATTATGAGTCCAAATTTGATCTTAATCACGTTTCTTTTATCATTTTTTAAAGGATAATTTTTAGTGTCATATTCTGTCTTATCTCTAAAAATAAATGCAGCTTAAGAGCCTTCTACTTCCTTGTGTCGGTCTCCGAATTGTATTTGACATACGACTTATAATTTTTAATTGTATATATTGTGTAATTCATTAACTGAAATTGTCAATTTCGACCTCCATCCAATTTAAGTCGTCAAGTCAAATCGTAAATGTGATGACTCATCATATCATGCGATTCAATTACTATAATAGTAACAATCTCTTCTATATTATCTTTTTATTTATTTTTAATTTCTCATATTCACAGTATACCTAAAAACAAAGGTACGTACGTCATACATGTCAATTTAAAAAGCACGACATGAAAGACATCGAGCATTAATTTCTCATTATTATTATTATTAAACAAGGCAAAACATGCATTATCAAACAAATATTATTGAATACTATAATGTCTGTAATATATCTGACGCGTAAATATGATAACTTAACGAAACTTTCCCTTACTTCACAGAGGTGGTTACGTTGCATTTATTTTTCTTGTGATCACTAACAAGATATATGGAAATACTACTGCTTATTAGCTTTTAGACGGTTACCGACTTTTGTGCTTTATATATATATATATATATATATATATATATATATAGATGATTAATCACGTAAAATTATCTTTATAAAAAATAATAATTAAAAATTATTAAATAATTTAATATATTTAACCAATCTGTGTCGATAAAAAAACTAGTTAAAAAGGTAGTTAACTAAAATCAACTAATTGAAAAAAACAAAAAATTTGTTATAAAAAAATATTATTTATACACTAAAATCAGCTATCAATATATTTATATATAAATATATGTATAGTTTAATTTATTTTTAATATGTATTTATATTTTAACATGTATTTTATACTAATAGCACTTTGGTGTACACATAGCATAATCCAAAAAAAAAAATAACAACCCTCTACTATCTTAATTTTTAAAATTTTAAAATTAAAAAAATAAAAAATTAACTTATGTTATAATTGACCCTGAAACTTTTTCTTAACAAAATTATAATTTAAGAGTTTTTAACTATTATTTGCATATAAAAATAGTTTTATATGAATAATCATCGTGTATATATACGATAATATTTGTATCGGAATGCATGTCAAAATCAAAAACGGCTACCCTTACACCCACATTCATGTGCTAATAAAATTTTTTTGACGTTGACTCAAATAATTTGCCAAACCTGTCTATGTTACAACTTTTTTATTTATATTTATTGTGTATGTTAGGTTCGAATTCTGATTACGATTGAAAGTAGTGTCCATGTTCCTAATTGGGAAATGGCAAAGCCACTAAAAATCTATTTATTTTTCTTCTTTAATTTTGTTTTGGGGGCCTGGCATGCATGCAATGCAAATGCATATGAGAATTAGAAATCAACACTTGTCTCTATAATTAAATTATTTCGGTGGAGTGTATACCAGATAACGTGCAATCATTAACTAACATACCCTCTTTTTTGTTTCTTTTAATATTTAATTTATAATTTAACTATCTGATTTACTTTTCTTGAGTGATTGATTACTTTACCTTGTAGTGTTTAATTTCTTTTGTTTATGTGGTTGACAACGAAGAATTACTTATGATCAAAGAGGAAGTTATCCTAGCCCAATGGTTATATAGAAGAGTTCAATTGCGATACAATTAGTTTTTTTTTAATACATATGTATTAAAAAATAAAAAGAGAAATGTTTAATTTGGTGATTGAAGTTAACCTTAAATATCATAAGCAAGTTATATGAATTTCACTCACTAAACCAACCTCGTTCAATTGACATCACATTATTATCAACGTTATATATATGCATATATTATATTATTTAACTATACTAATTATACACTAAAATAAGCGATTAATATAAAAATATATATTAAAATATAAAATATATATTAAAAATAAATTAAATTATATATATTTATCATATATAAATATATAATAAATAATTTTAATATTTAATTTTAAATACAAATAATATTTTTATATATTATTTTCTATCACACTCACAAAGATAATAAATTAAAGCACGTAACGACAAAATAAGGATATATAATTTTAGTTTTATGGTTTGATTAGAGGCAAATTTTAATCTGTTTCGAAGAAAGTGAATTATAAAGTCTAAGTTTTAAATATTAAATTTGAAATATTAAATTCTAAAAAATAAATTTAAAATTCTAAATTTTAAATTTTAATTTTAGGTAAATACTCTTTATGATCTTTAATATTTTTTTGTGAAATATATTGCATTCTAATTATCCTTAAACTTTAATAGGTCTTGATCTATCAATAAAATTGGATATAGATCGATCCTACAACTGATTGGAGTTGACACATGAATACTTGATATTGGCATTGACATATTATACTCCACCTGACATATTAGACGAGCAATCCATTACCAACCGATTGCAGGATCAATTTGTCTAATTTTACTGATGGATGGGAGTCTGATAGAGGTGGTAATGGAACGGATAAAGACGAATTTTTATCCTACCCAACCTTGTTTCACCCTATAATAACCCATATCGAACCGCCCTACTTCTATCTGCAGGTAGTAAAAAAGTTAAACTGTAATCCGCTTCTTATAGGTATATATATTATAATAAATAAAATTATTAAAATTAAATTTTAAAATTTATATAACCATCGTTACATACATAACACAAATAAAAATAAAACATTTAAATATAATATAATATTATTAATAATTTTACTAATTATTTTATATATATATTATATATTAAAAGTATATATATTATATACCGGGACGGATAGGGGGCGGGTTTAACCTAAACGCGACTTCACCCCACCTAAGAATCTGTCCCATTAAAAATCCGTTCCGGTGCGGGGGAGGGCAAGGTGGATACTCACGAGTTTGGATAGCGTTGTCACATCTAAAATCTTATTAAGATTATAAATGATTAGGATGCGATATGTCTCACGAAAAAAGGTAAGTCGAAAAGGTATTTACCTTTTAATTTTTTTATTTTGAATTCTAAATTTAAGCCATTATAAAAAATTAAAATTTATTTAAATAACAGTGTAACATCCTTTATTATTACATTCCTTATTATTAATAATAAGCGTTTAGAAATGAGTCTTGATTAAACAATAATTATTTGAATAGTAGAAAATTATTTTAATTCCTCAATCTAAAACAAAAGATCTAATGCTGCCACATAATCCTCCAACCCTAAAAAATAAATAAGTCAATGCCTTGCACTGAATGCCTATAAAACCCCTGGCCTTCGATTCTGGTGGCAGATGGAAATATAGAGGCATATCAACATCATTCATTTCTGAAATGTTGGGTATCATATTAAATAATTTAATTAAATATATTTAATTCCTTAATGATTTTTAACTATCACTTTTATATAAAAATATATTAATATGAGTAATTATGTTTTGAAATAGAATGCATACTTTCTAATAGAATAATTTGAATGTTCAAATTCTATTATTAAAAATTTAATTAATATAACTCAATTCAATGTACGTCTCATTAAAACATAAGAAATTCTATTATTATTATTATTATTATTATTATTATTATTATTAATCAAATAATTATTACTAATTTATATATAATTATAATAACTATTAAAAAATATTTTAGTTAAATAGACTAAAGTATATGTTATTTTAATCTAATAAAAAATATATATTTCATAAATAATTCAAAAAAAATTATCATTTAAATATTTAGTAATAAAAGATATCATTTTTTTAATTTTAATTCATACGATTTAGATTTTTTTTAAAGACTAAAGTGATTCATATTGACCAACGAATTATAACTCAAACAATACAGCCTTTTTATATTCACATACACTACAAGAGACGCGGGACTTAGCAGCCGAAGATTATCGGCCGTTGTCCCAAACCGCTGCAGCTTCGTTAAATTGATGCGGTTCCTAGTGCGTAATTAAGCCCCGCTCCAATTGTTCTGACCTGAGGCGGTTTGGGCATTCACCGCATCAAATAACCCTGGGAGAAGAGGGGTTTTGTTTCCCTAAGATATACTCAAAGAAAAATTCTCAGTAACAATAACACTTCAGTCTTTGGCGCGAGAACCCCAGCAGCGCAAAAGTGAGTCAAGCACTGGTCTCCTCCTCCGCCGTCGTGGCTCTTCCCCCTGTCAGTTCCAGCTTGCACGTCCGCTTCATCGTTCTTCCCGGTCACCAGTCTCCTCCCTCAGCCGTGTAGCTCCCGTGCGTGAAGGTAAAGTGGAAGGGGTCCGAATCTTCTCCTTCTGCCATGCATGTCCGTGACGTCGTCGGCGTCCTCCCTAGCCATCCGTCCCTGTGTCATCATCGGCAGCCTTCTCCTCTTGCCCTGTTGTGCGTTGCCGATCGCAAGAGACTCCCCTCTCAGTCGTATGTTCTCCTCCATTCTCCCAATTTAATTTTGGTGGCTGTTGGTAAATTAATCTTGCATCTGATTCTTGTGACTTCTGATTTAATTTATCCCCAATTTAATTTTGGTGGCTGTTGGCCAAATTTTTCTTCCCCAATTTAACATTCAGATTCAATTTGTCCCCAATTTCTGAACCCCACTCTTGATATGTTTGTGTTTACTGCTTCAGCTCATTTCACTAAAAACCCAAATGTTTCCCATCTCAGTTTTAATAAGAAAAAAGAGAATATGGGGGGATGCTGTAGGGTTTAATTCCCAAGTGTGTGTGTGTATCACTGATAAACTGATGTTGTCTTACGTTGGAAACTATGGCAGGAAGAGAAGAGAAAAATGGTTCACATCAAGTAATGAGTTTGTGTCTTTAGTCATAAATTTATTCATAACTAATTTCTTTAGCTCAAGTGTCATTCATCTTTGTTACTTTGCAATTTGATATTGGAATCCATTTTTTGCACTTTCGATTTGGCTTAAACTAATGTACTTCTTGCATGACTGTGTGGTTGAATAAATTTAGTAGAATCCACTTTTATATTGCAAGAATATTAGGTGTTCTATCAAAATATTTATGAACTGTATGTTCTCTTATTCCTGGTTTGTTTTCCATCCATTCAATTCAAGCAAGTCTTTATACATAATCCTGTCTATTTTTAATGCTAAAATTTAAATGGTTTAAGTCTGCTTTTGTTCTTTGGATTTTTCTAATGACATATTGTAACTTTGGACAATGTCACCAGGTGTGAATAGTGTAAGAAGTAAAGCATATAGAATGCTAATTATTACCAAATTTGGATGAAAGTGAAATTATGTGTGTGCTTTGTAATGCTCTTCAAAAGTTCTTTTACATATTCAGCATTATGACTATAAAATTATGCAGCTCTGCCTGTGTCTCCTCATCATTTAATTTGGAACATACATTCTTGAAAGGAATAAATGGGCCTTTATTTTCATGAGCAGTCTATGTTTTTTACTTCACATGTGCTCATCTGTCTGAAGTGTGAAGTAAAGCGTCTTGTTGATCTCACTGCTGAGGAGACTTCTGATTTGTGGCTCACTGCACAAAAAATTGGGAACCAGCTTGAGAGCTACCATAAGGCTTCGTCACTTACATTTGCTATCCAAGTAATACTTATTTTTTTATTTTTTGAACATATTTTTATTTTTCAGATTGCTAATTCAGTTATATTTTTGCACTTTGGTTATGCTCTCACTTTTTATATTTAACTGGATAAGATTTCAGATATAAGATTGCTGGCCTATTTTTTCCTCCATGTCATTCTTTCAAATTGTTCACCATTTTCTCTTTGCTATTACCAACTCTCATTACACACTCTTGCTAGTTGCTATCATGTGAACAGTATGGTGAAATTTTAAAATAGTTGTTCTCTTCATTATTTGAAATTTCAAAATAGCTGTTCTCTTTATTATTTGATGTTAAGAAATTTTACTATTGATAAGATGATAAGATGATAAAATACTAAGACACACCACCTTCATTGCTAAAGGATAAGTGTTAGTTTTGCCATTTTGAGCTGTGTGTTAAGTTAACATGTTTCATATTTAAGCTAATAAGTTAGTTTGGTCATTCGTTTTTATGGTTAAATCATTCCAACAAACAAATGGTTTTGATTAGAACCTCTGCAAGTATCCTTCATTCTTCTACTGCATAAGCATAGATTTTTTAGTTGTGGACCTTCACATTTAATTAATTAAATGAATGTTGCTTGCGTAGCAGGTTTGCACTTTAATTTTATTTAATTAAATTAAGTGTTCCACAATTTGAATAAGACAATAAACCTATAGAAAAGTACACATTTTGTTGGTAACCATGCATATATAAATTTATCTGCTTCAAGTGCACGTGAAAGCTAGTTAATTAACTTAATCCCTTTATATATTAGCCCTTTTTTTTATTTATCTAACTATAACAATTTTAATCTCTTTATTTTTCTTTTAGACTTGATTGTTTACTTCTTTAATCTGATATATTTGTATTGCTTGAATATTCATCTAACAGGTCTATCAAAACAAAAAGGGTCACTAGAATTGAGTTGAACAAGAGACTTAGGCACAAAGAAAAAAAAGCAAAAGCTAAGAAATTGGAGGAATTGTCGAAAGAAATTAACAGGTAGTATGTTCATTTACTATGTTTTCAAACACGACAAAGCAATTTTTATTATTTGTTCAAATAGCATATCCTTTCTGCTACAAAATTTGATTTTTCAAGGTTCCTACCATTGAAACGTGAGACACATAAGACATAGTTGTCCTTTTTTTCTTGTTTTTACATCTTAATCAGTTCAGTTGCATAGTTGTTCTATTTCTTGGTAGACTAATGATACAAACACTTCTCAATTCTCACATACTCCCCGATGATATGATGCAAAAGCTTTGTCTAAACTTCAAGCTGAACAGTCTAGGTGTGTTGACGTGATAAACTGACTTACTGTTATAATAATAATAAATATTTTGTGCAACTATGATTATTATATTGTTAAAGGATTTCATGTAATTTTTTTCTTAGGCTTGAAAACGGGTCAACAAGAAAGTAATGGCAATGTTTAAGAAAGCAGAAGATGAGTACAATGATTTAATGTCAGAGAAAGACATAATTGAGGTTTCTTTTTGCCCATCTATTTCAATAATTTGTCACATTTCTTGCATAACTGGTTATTCTATCCTTGAGTTATGCAGAATGACAAGTCTAAAATTAAGAAAGTGATCAAAGAACTGGATGAGAAAAAGGAGACACTAAATTTGACCTGGGTCAAAGTAAACAAGTAAGTTTTTTCCACCACTTCATATATGCCCTTTACTCCATCTATTTTACATGCTTTTCAATTTGGCAATGCCTTTTTTTTCCAGTGATTTTGGATCCATATCTTCTACAGTACTACCGGATACGATGGCTAAGTTAGAACTTCCAGAAGGATGCAGTTTTCTTGATGGTCTTGAGGTTCGGGTTGCATTTGGAGGTGTTTGGAAATAGTCATTATCTGAATTAAGTGGAGGTCAACGATCCCTTGAGGTTTATATTTGTCAGTCATGACTTTTAAAGGGGCTTCAATATTTAGGATTTTTCTAAGATTTTTACCACCTTAGTTTTGTTTATCCCCTGTATATATATATATGCTAGTATGTGCACAAGTAGTGCTCGAGTATCATGTTTTTTATTTTAAAAATAAGGTTTTTTTTAGTTAACATTTTGAATTTATCTATGAGTTTAATATTGTTTATTTAGTGTTTTTTATATTAATATCTCAAGTTTAATAAATATGATGTAAAGAAAATAGGTTATAGTAAAGAAAAATGGTATAAATTAATATAATTGATTAGTTTTTTTTAAGCTTGTTTAAGAACTTGTGGCGGTTTTGAACCGTCTTAATTTTTTAAAAAAACCACCCATAATTTTGTGGCGGTTTTGTAACCGCTGCAATTTTTTTTAAAATCCAATCATTGAAATTGCGGCGGTTTTAAACCGCTGCTAAATCAAACGACGCTAATCCTTGGTTTTGCTGCGGTTGTGCCAGCGGTTTTTCGAAACCGCCGCAAAATCAAATCTCCACCCCCTAATAGACGACGCTTCTGGAACCGCTGGAATTTCGTTTCGCGGCGGTTTTTAACCGCCGCAAATTCCCAAAAAAGCCGCCGCTAATTCCAGTTCCTCTTGTAGTGATAGAAGTTGTGGGTTCAATCGAGTCTCACTCCTAACTTTAAAAAAAAGACTTACATTGTTAATTAAATAGTAATACAATTAGAAAATGAATAATAATAAAGAGCTATCTTATTTAATTTAATATTTATAAATTTATATATATAATATCTAAAATTACTTATTTATTATATTTACTATTATGTATTTATTTTAGGAATAATTAATAAATATAAAATAAAATAATTTTAAACTGATTTGAATTAATTTTTATTGTGTTCAAACCATTTGTTCTATGACATATACGGTACCATATACTTGTATGTAGTTGCATTAATGCAAGACAGTTGAGAGAATGAAACAACAAAAAATGAATAAAAATACATAAAAATCCAAATCATGTGGCACATAGCAAAAGTGACAGATAATGGTCCGCAACTAATTTAGCTTCTCATTGAATATTCATGCATCATGCCATCATCCATCAATTCCAACTCAATATTTTTCAAAAAAGCAATACTGTGCCAATACATATAGGAGTATAAATAATTAAAAGATAAAGTATATTTTTTACTTTTAATATTTATAGCTTTTTTAAAAAATATTTTTAATATTTAATTTATATATTTTTATTTTAAACATTTTTATTCATTCAATTTTTTAATATTTTTTATTTATGTCAAAATTATTTTTTAAATATTTTTAATTTTGTCTCTAACATTTTAAATAGAAATAACATTTAAGGATAATTTTGATATAAATTAAAAATATAAAAAATAAAGTTAAACTTTACAGGTATTTTTAAAAAATATCACAAATATTAGTAATAAAGAAACGTAATTTATTCATAATTAAAAATATAAATTAAAAAAAAAAAGAATGTCTTCTTTTCTTATGGGGCTCCATGCATCAAGCTAAGGAGGGTAGGTATTAATTTGTTGAACCATATAGCCCACAAAGGATACTATTTAATTAAGATGATGATCTAACTTGGCTATATATAGTGTGTTCATCTTCCTCATTAAGCCACCTCTCACTTTCAATTGTTCATACCGACAAGTCTTGACTATTGCGAAATTGACTCTTACTTTTCAATTAATTAGTATTAGTTTATGGATAGAACTAATAAATAGTTATTTTATTACATTTTTATTTTAGAAGACCATGATATAATATATAGTTTGAATTTTTTTTCCATCAACCAAATTGGTAGCTAATTATGTAATTGATAGTGCTGTGTCAAAGATGCATGGTCATGCCAGAACTTTTTTTTTTTGTTTTATCTAGAATAAACATAAGGTCAAGTATGTGTATATATGGTGTATATATATATATCAATTATTGAACAAGCAAAGTTAGAAAAGGTCGTGGCATGTGGTGTGTAGAATGTAGCATGTTCTTAAACGAACTTGTAATTATATTTAGGATTTTGTTATTCTGTATTTTAAGGGTATTGGTTAAACATATTATAAAAAAATATTTTAATATTATTTATTGCAAAAATAATTTTTTTTTACATTTTTAATGTATTGAATATATCAAAAATGTTAAAATATTTTTTTATAATATGCTTAACTAATGTTTTTAGAATATATGATAACAAAACCCTTATATTTATAATACTAATTAACTTGGAAGTTGGAACATTCTAATTTGTCTTTTGGCATACATGTGAATGATGTGATGATATGTCTTTAATAATTTGTTCCATTGTTATTTAGTTAACCTGATAATAAACTGATCTCTATGTACCTTGCAATTGAGTGATTTAATTTGTATATATATGTGCGTATTTTTTTTCTCTTCAAAATAATTTCATGATTTTTTATATAGCTAAAAAATTGAAAATTTATTTTTCTTATTAAATATTACTCTGTTTGATTAACTTTTTCAAAATAACTGAAAATAGAAAACTTTAAACTTTAGTTATTTTATGAAATTTATACTCACATGTAAAAAAAAGTAATTTGGATTGTAACCTAACATACATAGGAATTTGATGATAAAATAACACACAGCAAAATCAATATCGAAGATCTTAAATAAACATGAAATAATGAAGCAAGTTGATCCGGTCAAAACAATTATGCAACCCCAAATACATCCTCAATGACGAAATGAAAATAGAGAAATATCTAAGCAAATTAAGAGTACTAGCTCCAATCTTAGTTAGATATATAATTATTTATATATATTTTTATTAATTTAAATTTTTGAAAAAAATAATTTTATGATATATTATAAGAATTTCTATGATTCAAAAATCTAAATTAAAATTTTTGTTGATTCTAAAAAAATTTTAATATAAAAAAATAAAAAAAGTCTATGAAAAAAAATTACATAAATCCAAAAAATTGTTTATATAAGAGTATTAGAGATATAAATACCCTAAATTTTATTTTGTTACAATTTTGCATCAAAAATTTTTTATTTACATTAAATATACTCCTAGCGGTTAATTTAAGAAACTTAGGACAAATTCAACAATAATTTCAAAAAATAATTTCAATACAAGTAAACTAGACATAGTTGTCATGCATTATTGTTAGATTGATTCTAAATTTTTTGAAAACTTACCTATCAATACCTATCAATAGTATATTTGATGCAAATCGAAAATTTTTAAAATAAAATTAAAACAAAATAAAATTTAAGAATATTTTTAAAATTTTTGATTAACTCAAAAATAAAAATTATATTTTATCCTATATTTTTTTATTAGTTTAAGTTTTTAACAGCATAGGCTGGGTATAGCTTCTGCTTCAAATTTTTTGCTTATTTTTTAAATAAAAATAATTTTAATCTTGCCGGAAGAAAGCGATGAAGAGAGAAAAAATAAATAAATAAATAAGGGAAAAGGAGAGAAAAGAGAGGGGGGTTGCCTTAATTAGATTGGTTGGGAATGGTAATGCAACAAGTTATGATATTGCTGCGTTAGGAATTGAACAAATCCATGCATAGTGCATGCATGTTGGGTTGCTATATTTTTCATCATTACCAAAAATATTTACAAATATTCCCGACAACTGATTTTATTAATTATGGCCTCGTAGAGACATGGATGTTGAAACATGAATATATTGATATATGTTTATCATTATTTGTTTATTGGGACACATTTTTTATAAATATATTAGTACATAAATGTATATATAACATATATATTTTGTATTCCTCTAAAATAATGAAATACAAATATATAATTAATTAGACATAATATTTTATATTTTTATTTTTTATTAATTTTTAAAATATTAATTTTATCTTTAATTTTAATTTTTTTCTTTTTTTTTGTATTTTTTGTTACGCTAACCATCCTTCTTCCTCCTTCTTTTATCTTTCTTTTGTTATTATTTTTCTCTTTATCATTACTTTCTCTATTCATTACCGCCACGTCTTCTCCTCTTTTGTCTAGGCGCGTAGTGTCCCCTCCTCCTTCGTCTAAATTCGTCATCGTCATCGCGTCTCCTCTTTATTCGTCTACATCCGCCTTCTTTTCTTCCTCCTTTACGTTCGCCTCTCTCCTTCTTTCTCTTCGAGTTTGTCACTACCATCTCTCTCCTTGGTTTTGGCTCCACCTCCATCTTTGTCGTCTTTTATCTCTACCACTTTCTTCTTTTGTTGTCTTCTTTTCTCGCTTTTGTAAATCTGTTCCTCTATCGCCTTTTTTTCCTCTTTTTTTTTCTTTTTTTTTTAAAATAAATAGTGTTTTTATTTAGTCTTGTGAAATTATTACTGACTAATTTGTGATGGTGAAGTGTTTGTGATGATGAATCTATGATAGTAGAGGTGGTGACAATAATAGTAGATGATTTATTTATTTTAAAAAAATATTATAAAAATAATAATATGGACCTTTTAAATTTTATTTTGTTGTTCAATATTTTATCAAATACAATATATACATACTAATAATTTGTGTGTATATCTCTAACATCTTTGTTTTTGTATTTCTGTCTAAAGACATATATAAACCAAATGCTGCCCATATACATAGATGTACTATATTTTAGTAACATGACTCTTAGATCCTTATTATATATATGTCCATATATACATTATATTAATCATTCTTCTACACATATAAACAATTTTGTAACTAAATCCAACTAAGTTAATACAAATTTAATAAAAACTAATATTCCCATGCATTTTCTTCTTTTCTGTGTTTCTTATTGATATAGTCAAGGTTGTCAAACTCGCGAGTCTAGGTAAACTCGTGGAGCGGACCTAGACTCGACTCGTAAACTCGACTCGTAGACTCGTACGAGTTTACCTGTTATAAATTTTTTATAAAAAATATACATATCATGTATAATATATATATTTATTCAAATATAGGCATTTAAATTTAACAATTTTAACATAAAAAATATAATAAATTAACATAATATTACAATTATAACAAGTACTCTATATCACACATTCAAATCCTTCACAAATCACAAATATGCATCTAATTCAACATAAAACACACAATCACACAATTAAAACATCATATAACACAACCAAAAAAAAAAAGAAAATAACAAAGTAACAATTAAATGTTCTAATAAAATAAAAGACTAAAACTAAAATCCTCCAACATCTTCATCTTCCATGGCATCAACATCATCACCTTCACCATTTTTATCAGATATTTTGTATTTTTGTCCCTAAATCAACATTTAGATTCAATTGCAAATTTATCAAAGTTGATAAAATGAATAAACGATAAATAATAAATTCAGATTTCAGGATTCAATTGCCAAGTTATCCACTAGTTCACTATCAAAGTTGATAAATTCATAACCAACACAGCAACACTAACAAGTAACAACTACAAATTACAAGAACTAGCTATTAAAAACAAACTAAACTAACCCTAACATTTCAGAATTTTAGTATTTCAGTTTCAGATATTCAAATTCTTCAACAAAAAAGAACTAATTAAGTAACTAACAGTCTAAGTATCTAACACTAATTAAACTATTAAAGCATCCGTTTAATGTTTTATACATTATTAATTTATTAAAGCCTGTTTAATTTTTTTTTCCATCAAAATTCAATAACCAATTTCATCATTCATCCCATCAGATGACGAGAATTTAAACTAAAAAAATTAAACTATTAATATCATAAATCAGAACCAAAATGGCAGAATCGATGGAAGCTCAGGTAGAACCGAAATTATTGATATTTAAATTTGGGGAAAAAATTACCTTGAAGAAGGAAGCTCAGGCAGAACCAAAGAAGAAGAAAGGCAGCTCAGGCAACCTTTAGCTCATGCATAACCACAGAAGTGCAGAACAGAGGGCGAGGAATGCAGACTAAAGGCGAGGAACGAGGGAAAGAATAGAAGTGCCGTGAAGCATCGAGGAACCTTCAGCGTCGCCGTCAGCCTTCAGCGTCACCGACGAAGTGAGGACTGAGGAGTGGACATGAACGATGGTGGCAGCGCTGCACCTCGAGGAAGAAGATTGCGCGGGATCCGTCCAGCCTTCGGCGTGGGGGCGCAGACAACGGTGGATGGCGGCACGATGGGCTTGGAGAAGAGAGTGAGGGCTTGGAGTCTTGGAGAAGAGAGTGTTTCTCGGTTCTGTGTGTTAGCGTGGTTTGGCCGTTTAGGATTAGGGTTTCCTTACATGAACGAAGCCCTTTCCCTTTTTCCTTTTTTTTTTGGGCCCAAAATGACGCCGTTTTGGCAAAAATTGGCACCCAAATCAAACTCACTGACTCGCTCTCAAACTCGCGAGTTTGACCGATTCTGCTCGAGTCTATCCGAGTCTACCCGAGTCTACCCAGAAACGAATTTGTGTCTGAGTTAACTCGCGAGTTTGACAACCATGGATATAGTGCAAAAATTTTTGTTGAAAAATAAAAAATTTATTGATATAAAAAACAAAATTATGCACATAGTACAAAAATTTTTATACATAACACATAAACTTGTTGATATAGTATAGAAATTTTTGCATATAACACAGAAAATTTTGTATATAGCACATAAACTTATCGATATAGCACAATTTTACACACAGCCTAAAAAATTTTGCTACATAACTAAAAAATTTCCTTCTATTGCTATTGTTCTGAGTTCTGTGTTGTGCATGAAAACTTCTGTGCTCAATAGTTTTATTTCATAGTTTTGGGTTATGTATTGTGCACCCAAATTTCTTTGTTCAATAGTTTTACTAAAAACACATATACACGCACGCACGCGTATGCACACATACACACACACACGAAGTAGATGATGATGATGGAGGAGAAAAAAAATTAAGAGGAGTGATGGATTTTTTCCTAAACTTGGCAAGAACATCGAATTGTATCAAGTAACATGTACCACAATGAGTGAGTTATCGTTTTCACGAGGATTAATGGACTAAGCCAGCAATGGTTAACTGATTAATCTAATTTGACATTTGAAAATTAAATTTTTGAGGTAATCAATATCAAAAATAGAGAATTAAATGAAAGCAAATTGTAAATGGTTAAGGAAATAATATGAATAAAAGCGTTAAGGTTTTGGAGATGTTTAAACTTTAGGAAGAATACTTTTCACTATCTACTTTGATCATGCAAAGATGTATCCATGAAAAATCATAGTTAATCAAATCCCAATTCTTTGATGATCACTACAAGAAATGCACTGATTATTATTGGATTTATCTTCGGATTCATCAAATAAATTTTCCGGTTTAAAAGTTACTGTCGAATTTAACGTCGTCCTTGAGTTAACGGTATAAATGTCGCCAAAAACTGCATACCATCGGATTCTTTGGTCCGACGCTAATTATCGGCGGATTTTCCATCGGTTTTTTCAATAGATTTGGCAAGATTGTGTTGGTAAATTCGACGGAAATATTTTTTTATTTTTTTATTTTTTGACACAGTTAAGCCACAATTAGTAGACTCTTGTTAACAAAATTATTGGTAGAAATTTAAAGTTAGTAGAAATTAACAAATTATTTTATTAAAAAATAAATTGTTTGAATACAATAAAATGTTATAGACGTAGAATACAATGAAGTAGACAAATAAAAATGCATACAATCCTAACACATACAGATCCTGGTAATCTTCGTTGTCGTCAACGTCATGGTCCCCTTACTGAGACGACGGAGTAGGTGCTGTCGTCGGTGCCCCACCAGCAACATTGTCGTCGGAACTAGCAGCGCCGTTGCCTCTAGTGTGCATCTGCTGGATGTACTCCTCCATCTGCTATCACAACAGATTGAGCTAATCCAGCTTCTCCATCAGGTCCGAGCTAACGGTAACACGTGTAAGAAGGTCTCGATACCTCTGCTCAGACTGCTCCACTTACTAGTGAAGCTCCTGTGTTAGCTTCTACACCTCCTCCCTCAAGTCGACAACTTCTTAAGAATCAGCAGGGCTGGTGACAGAGGAAGCTGCCAACGTAGAGGAGTAGAAGCCATTGGCGAAGAACAACCCCAACCTGAAGCAGCGATTCTTGTGGGGTTTAGAGGCGGTCTCGCGCCAAACCCTACCAGGATCTATTACTGAGGTCTCGAATCCAGTTTCGTCTTCCCCACTAGGCGGATGAGATTGCTGGGTTGCGGCCTCCAACCTCTGCACGTACTCCTCTTACGTCACACACGTTAGTTGTGATTACGATAATAGTTAAATAATTGATTTTAAACCAATTAAAGTAGAAACTTATGATTAATTTAAACTCACATAATGGGCCACAAAGTGCTTGTTAGTAAATCTCTCATTGTTTACCTTCAAAATATGGGTATACTTGAAAGTCTCCGCCAGTATCGCCATAGGATCCAACAACTTAGACTACAAATTAATATATCAACCAATAAAATAAATGAACAAATTAAACAATGACAGACAAATATATATGATAATCCATCATCATCCTTAGTCCTAGATATGTAAATCATCATCCTTGTTTATTATTATGATAATTCAAAATTTAACAACTAAGATCATCAGCATATAATTCTCAAGCTACTGGCTATATATGATTATAATAAGTATCATCATCAAACTCACTAAATATCTCAAATCCTTAACATACTATACACAATATTGCTCATGATGTCACATTAACAACACCATATAGTACCTAATAAATTAATGATATATGAAATTAAACAAGTTAGAAGGATATTAAGCTACTAAAAATTTAAATTAAAAGAAGTAGATAAAGTAAGAAAAAGAACAATAAAAAGCTTGGAGTGACAAATACCTTTTTATCTTTAATTCTAGATATGGAGTAGTGTTTTCTTTTCTTGACAATTATTCTAGTCTTCATCATCATCACCCATCATTATCACAAAATTCAGTTTAATGACAACAAATTTTGGTAAATGAATTCAAGTTAGGAAGTTAGGATGCTATAATACAAATACTAAATGTTTTGGGTAAAACACTTTTCTATTATAATTTCAGAGACATCAAGCATCCTACATACTTACAACTTAGTTTAACCATTCTAAATTAAAATAAACCAAAATATTTTAACACATTATAAACTAGTCAAGCCATATCAGAACCAGTTTAACTATGAACCCACTTTGTATATGGTTCAAACATTCTCTCGTCATCAACCACACAAATCAACCAGTTAAACCAACATAGCAGTTCTATATCAGCTCAGCTTAGTTCAATTCATACAGAACTATATAAGTATATATCAATAGAGCAAGGATAACACCAAAGATCATATTCAAAACAAGAATGCTTATAAATCAATTACATGCTTATAAAATAAATGAACAAATTAAAAACTAATTCAAGTAACTACTAAAATATTAAACAATGCCAAATTTCTTACCAGTCTTCTCTTCGTCTTTGTAACACCCTACCCCACAGAGCTTTACACTTAAGTTCATAAAACAGAGGTGGTGAAGTATTACGACTTATAATATATATATATATATATATATATATATATATATATATATATATATATATATATATATATATATATATATATAGTTGAAGAAAGTTGTACCTATGAGCCTCGAAGAAAAGTAAAAAAAAAAAGACGTGAAAAATAAAAAGCGCAACGCTCAAGAAAACATAAACCGGTAAACAGATAAGGGTAAGACATGAAATATATAAACGATAGAGTTCCAAAATACAAGATAGCAAGCTCCGGACTCGACCTGCGAAGCCAAGGTTGGCTGGAGAATATTTACATACATAAGTATATAAGTATAACTCAAATACCCCGACATACATAAGTTAAGTACCTAGTTCTCCCAAAGCCTCTAAGAAGATTAAACATAAGTTATATATACATGTAGGAGACTTTATAAAGTATAAACCTACATATAGGGCATAAACAAAATACATCAATCCCAAAAATATCTATCTTTGCTTGCAGAGAAAACTCCAGGTGCTTAACGAGGTGCTTCTTGACCTGTATCTGAAAACAACAACATATATATAGTATGTGAATCGGAGGTTCTCAGTATGATAATGGTACCCACATAAATAAGATATAAGGTCCCGGGAAAGCCAGAGCAATCCTAGAACTTTGACACTTAGATTTAAATCTTAAAATTTATAAATTGAAGACCATAAATAGGGTAGTTTGTCTAAGTTTCTTAATCCTATCTCAATTCTACTTAATTCTAACTTCTTCCCTCAGCTTCTTGCCTTCCTCCTATTCTCCAAAACTCTGGTACATAAACAAGCAATATAGACAAAACAAACACAAGTAGGATACAGATACGGCAGGTAGCAAATATAGCAGGTAAGCATAATAATCACATAGGCAACTCAATTAATGCACAATCAAACAAAACATACATATGCATATGATGTATCCCTTTTCTACTAGCTGTGAGCTCATGTGTTAGTTACTTTGTTAGAACCCGACAGACCCGTTAGATAACCCAGATATCGTCTCTCTGACATGCCTCCGCACCCTTGGGATATAGTGTCCGTCACGGTCTCATGATATAGTGTCCGTCACCCTCATGGGATATAGTGTCCGTCGCATTTCCTAGGTTAAAGTGTTTCTACACTTTTGGGATATAGCGCCCGCCACGCTCTCGGGATATAACGCCCGCCACGTGATGCGTGAGCATCTTTCCTATCTTTTCCTAGTGAATTTACACTTAAATTGTTGAGTTTAATCAAGAATTAATTATATTTTAGCCACTATGGATGTTATTTTGAGTTTTGTGCAATAATGTTTATTTTAGGTAGCATTCGGCTAGATTTGATGGAGTTTTTGCAGCATGCGAATCAAAGGAGATGGCCGCGAGGAGCGACGCGCACGCATGCCTGACGCGTGCGCGTGAATTGGAGGTATCCATGGCGACGCGTCCGCGTGACTGACGTGCACGCATGAATTGAGGATTTGCTCAGCAACGCGTCTGCGTGATCGACGTATCCGCGTGACTTGCGAAGAAGACCAGCGACGCGTCTGTGTGACTGACGCGTACGCGTGACATGCGCCACGTGCAGAAAACGCAGAAAAATGCTGGGGGCAATTTCTGGGCTGTTTTGACCCAGTTTTCAGCCCAGAAAACACAGATTAGAAGTTGCAGAATGGACAATTCAAGTGGTCCCCACCCATCAACTGAAGACTTGTTAATTAATTCAAATTTAAATTCAAATCTTATTTTTAGGAAATGATATTATTTTTAATTTTAGATAATTAGATTTTAAATTTATTAAGATTAGTTATAAATAGGAATTTAGATGCCATCAGTTGGACAGACATGACATTTTTACCAGAACCCTTATTTTTCTTCTCTGAACCATGAGCAACTAATCCTCCATTGTTAAGGTTAGGAGCTCTGTCTATTTGTATGGATTTATTCGTTTGATCTTTCTAATTTAATCCATGTTTTGATTTATATTTCAATAATTGTTTTCGCTCTTTATTTTATGAATATGGGTGGAACGGAAGTATGACCGATGTTCTAATTGAGTTCTTGTAAAACTTAGAAAAGCTCTTTACTTGAACAACAACTTGAAAACATATTATACTGAATTTTTAATTGTTTGTATTTAACGGGATACGTGACATATAATCCCCTTATTTTTGGATAATTAGGATTCTTTTGGCATATAAACTAGAAATTGATCATCACCCTCTAATTGGAATTAATTAACCAAGGAATTGGCAGTTAATAAATTTTAGAGGAGACTAGGAAGGTCTAAGGAATTAGGGTCTAGTCACATATAGTTTGCCATGAATTAAATCTTGCATGATTAAATTAGTTAGTAAGAAAAGTTAATCCGGAAAAATAGAAAGCTATGAAACCTTAACTGTTTTCTCTATATTTTATTCCCAACTTATTTATCTGCCTGTCTTTAATATTCTTAATTTACTATTTAATGCTCTTTGAACTTCCAAATACTATTTTCTGTTTGTCTAACTAAGCATATCACTCAATAATTGGTGCTTGATCCATCAATCCTCGTGGGATCGACCCTTACTCACGTAAGGTATTACTTGGTACGACCCGGGGCACTTGCCGGTTAGTTTGTAGGTTATAAAATACCGCATCACCACGCTCTCGGGATATAGAGCCTGCCACACTTTACAAACAGAGAGAAAACTTAAACATAATCAACATCAACAATCTCAATCAGGCCTCAATTATCAAATTCATTCATTAACTCATATATGCATCTCTGACATACTCGCAACATTTCTGCACTTCTTCAATTAATCATAATCATTTAATCATCAATCATATTTCAAT
Organism: Arachis hypogaea; assembly: GCF_003086295.3. Taxonomy (NCBI): domain Eukaryota; kingdom Viridiplantae; phylum Streptophyta; class Magnoliopsida; order Fabales; family Fabaceae; genus Arachis; species Arachis hypogaea. The sequence continues at coordinate 103,840,180 of NC_092045.1, read as the reverse complement.
AATAATTCATCATTTTCAATTAATCGGCATCATTTCAGCCTCATACATCTCATACTCAGCCTTTCACACTTCCTCAACTCATTCAATATCAACTTAATTATTATTAATCTCATATACATATTTATTTACAGTTTTTTAACTTAATTTCTTCTTTTTTCAACTTCTTCTATGAGTATACTATCCTTCCTAAGTTCAAAAACTAGGTATCGGACCAAAAAGAATAGGTAAAAGAGGTTGGGAAGCTAGAGGATTGATAAAACATAAAAAATTCACATGTATTGCGAAAACAGGGGCTCACGTACGCACTTCATATAGCCGCATACGCGGACTTGAAAATCTCCCATCCTGCCCGAAATGAAATCATGTATCGTGTGCGTGTGTCTCGCGTATGCAAGGGGTGTAAAAAGCAAGGGTCCGCGTACGCGGACTGCTTCGCGTACGCAAGACGTCTGGGTAGTGCCCACCGTTCGCGTTGCATGTGTCAGTCGCGTACGCATGCCTCTATTTTCCCCCCAAAACCACCAAAGTTGCTGAATTCACTTTTCGCGCACCAAACTTCAAACACACATAACTCTTTTGTTTTAAAATATTTTTCATCCATTCTTTGAACGACATAAACTTCACAGATCCAATTTTAATTTAAATCAAGTTTGACAAAATTTGAGGGTCTGGAAGCCAAGTTATGACTCACCGAAGTTGGTCCAAAATTAGATTTTCAAAAACAACACCAATCCTTATTTCCTACCAAAACCTCAAAACACATAACCTCTTTTCACAACCATTACAACCCCATACCCATAATCGTTATTTGTTATCAATAACTCCTAACCAAATTACTCTCAACTATTTTCAACACAAACCATACATAACTTCTCTATCCAACATCATTTTCATAATTCATTATCATTACACAATCTCATCATCATTATTACTCAACATTTACCATCATCAATTATTCAATATATATTTCAACTGCCAAAACAATAATTATCAACACAAATCATTAATCCTCAACCATACATACCATACAACCTTTCTTAGGGTCATCTAGTCTAAGTTTTCATGACACATTATATATTACATATGAGAATCCAAAACCATACCTTATCCGATTTCTCCCTTAAGCCAAAGACACCTCAAATTTGCATAAAACTCAGCCCCAAGGTTCTCAACCTCCAAGATTGTAGCACCCAAAGCTCCACCAAGCTTCTAATCTCCTCAAACGTGTCCAATTTCACATATACACAACCTATTACATATTACCACATTCATATACACAAACTTAATGCTCAACTTCAATTAATCAAAGAATTCACTAGGATTTAAGAATCCTTACCTTACCGTGACTTAATTGAACAAAAGCCCGCTAATTCCTCAAGCTAATTTGACCCTAAAAATTAAATTAACCAAAAATCTCAAAACCCAAAACATTGAATTTTCGAAATTTGGGAAGGGAGAATTGAATGACTTCCTTACTAAATTGATTATTGGGCTTTGTAGAGCTCGACACAGTGGACGTGTGGCCGCAAACGGTGTGGCGATCGGAGCTCGAAGTTGGAAGATACAAGAGATTGAAGTTGGATGGAAATTTGAGTTAGGGTTCCATGAACTCCTTTCCCTCTTCAGCGTTCCTTGCTGAATGAATGAGGAAGAAGGAGAGTTCATTAAGGTCCAGTTTGGGTAAACAGGTTAATTAAGCCCGTTATGAAAAAATAGCTTAAATAATAAATACTTATATTAAAAGTAGCTTATAAATAAGTTATTTTGTGTTTGGTTTTTTTAGTTCTAAAAGTGCTTATTTTAAAAGAAATATGATAAAAAGCTTTTTATTATGAGAGAAGTCATTTTTTTAACTTCTCCATAAGCACTTAAATAGCTTTTTAGAAAGCTCCAATTTAGTTTTAAAAATTACATCAGACATTAATACTACTACTTTTCATAAGTTAAAAGCTCAAAAAAGTAACTTTTGAAGCTTTCCAAATGGGCCCTATGTGTATTGGGTTTTGTTGGTTGGGCCTTGGGCCCGATTTAGGTCCGGTTTGTCTCGTTCGGTCTAATTCTGGGCCAAAATCTTTAAAATTAATGTCAAAATTCATGTTTTAATTTGTTCAAACTCATTAAACTATAAAATTCTATTTTTTCTAATTTTTTTGATTAATAATTAATTTATTAGCTAATTATTCATAATTTTATGTGGGGTTTACAGTCTTCATGAAGGCTGCGGACCCACTCGTATACCTCGACGACCTGGGAGAAGCCTTGTTAGCAATGTTCATCAAACGACGACACTTGAACCCCTCATTATCTCTAAAATAGGCCTCCAATTTTTTCTTGATGTTTGGACAGATCTACGATGTTAGGCAGTCTTTCTCCTAACAAACGTCGCTCATCATCTACTAAAGTCGTTTGGCTGCCCGGTGGTCATAGATCTTCCGGATCATGAGATTGTGTTCTGCATCTCATATGAATTTCAACTACACAAAGTGATTTACCAAGTTTAGTTAGTCAGAATAAAATACAGTTAATTAATTCAAACAAAATTGAGTTCTTTCTGCCCACTTCTGAAAACTATCGCTCTCTAGTCTTAGCCGAGATCTGCGTGTAGGTCGGCCATGGGCTATCGTACATGGACTTAATGACCTTGTTGATCTCCGATCCTGTGTGCAAGCATTGGAGTTTGGTGCAAACCTGTCGGAGAAGAAACTTCACAATAACAAACACATAGAAACACAAAAACTTAAGATAAACAAACTTAAGATTAAAAAATTGAACAGCGACTGCATGCTACCGGGCCAAATCCCTAGCCGGATGACGAATGCTGGTGGAGGGGAATCCTACTGGGGGGCACTGGAGGAATCACCCACCACAGGCTCTGTTGACGCCGTCATTGCATCTACAGGGGGCATAGCAGAAGGAGGCACCCAGTTTAGGTTTGGGACCATGATGAATTGCTGGTCCTTTATCAATTAACTATGATAAGAGGTGAGGCACATTCACTGATTTAAATCCACACAATTCTTAAGAATCAAATCTAGTTGATTTAATGTCACTTATCAAAACTAGTTTTAAAACTTAAAGAATTATGAGAAGAAGTTTTCAAGCTTAGTTCCAATAACCAACTTTTCCAAGTTAATAATAGAATTCAATTCAGATTAGAACTATTTTTTATACATTGAAATCCTTGTGGTGAAGAATGAAAACTATTTCTTAAGAAAACATCAATGCATTATTCTATGCATGCATTGAATGATTGTTGATTGTTAGATGAAAAACAAATCTTAGAAAGCATGATTAGAGGAGAATTGAGTGAATCAACCCTATACACTTGAGCGACTAGAGCGGATACACATCCGGTGAGGGTTCCATTGCTCAATTCTATGTTTTCACCTATGATCATCTCTTATCTTGCAAGTTTGTAAAATTCTTTTCAATAACTCAATTTAATTGTGGATTTGATTTGATTAAGATTTCTTTAGCCCTTATGTCATATATATATTCTTGGAAATTTATTTATTTTGACCAAGTAGTTGCATGCATTGCATTTAGATAGATTACGTGTAGGTAGTTTGCATAGATAGTTTGCATTGAATAAATTGATTATCCCTTTTGTCTCTTTTGAGTTTAACATGAGGACATGCTATTGTTTAAGTGTGGGGAGAATAATAAACCACAATTTTATGGTTTATCTTGTATTGAATTTGGTGGATTTTATCAATTTTTTCTACATTTATTCAATAAAATAGTATGATTTTGTAATTCTCCCTAAATTGTGCTTAATGATTTAAAACATGCTTTTTATACCCTAAAATTGATAAATTTAATTCACTTTAACTCCATTCGATGCCTTGATGTGTTTGTTAAGTGATTTCAAGTTTAGAAGGCAAAGATTGGGTTGAAGGAATGGAGAAAAAGCATGCAAAAATGGAGAATTCATGAAGAAATGAAGTTTTGGAAATCTGCTATGCGAGGCGTACACATGACCCATGTGTATGCGTGACCTAAAGAATCGCAATATAACACGTACGCGTGGCCTACGCATACGCGTGACAAGCAGCACATGACCTCATTAATGAAATGGGCTAGGGGCAATTTTTGGGGCTGCAGAAGCCCAATCCACTCATTTCTGGAGTTATTTGATGTAGAATTCAAAAGGGAACAAGGGGAGAACAATTAGGAATAGTTTAGAACATGCTTTAGGTCATATTCTAGAGAGAGAAACTCTCTCTTTTCTCTAGAATTATGTTAGATCTAGGTTAGAACTCCCTTAGATTTAGGTTTAATTCTTGTTTTCATTTACTTTCCTTGCAATTTAATGTTCTTGCACCTTTGTTCCTTTAGTTTTACTTGCTATTCCCTTTATTTTGTTGCTTTTTTGTTTATGAACCTTTGTTGAATTTGAGTTTATTTAATGCAATTTCATGTTTTTATGTTCCTTGTTTAATTGAGTTGTTATTGTTATCTTCTTGCATTTGGTTGTTTTAGATTTTATTATTCTTTCCCTTTTACCATGCTTTCCTTTTAGTGCCTTCCAAGTGTTTGATAAAATGTTTGGTTGGTTTTTAGAGTAGATTTTGGTACTCTTGGCTTGTGATTGAGGACTTAGGTCCCTTGAGATTATTGATGTCCAGTTCCATTGGTGGTTTAGGGTTGTTAATTAGTTCTAGGACCAATTATATCCACTTGACTTTCCTTCAATTGTTAGAGGATAATTAAGTGGAATTAATCCTTTGTAATCACCATGTTGTGGTCAATGGTCCAAGATAGGAAACCTTGACTCTTGATCTTTGCCATGAGTAGCCTTTTAGCATTTATATTTCTTTAATTGTTGGTTTTAATTTCTTGTTCATCAAATCCAAAACCCCAAAAATATACCCCATAACTAATAATTTGCACACTTCCCTTCAATTCCTTGAGAGACGACCTGAGATTTAATACTTTCAGTTATTTTGATTTGTATTGTGACAATCTTTTTAAACTTTGATTGGTGGATAAATTGTTGGTTTGGACTATGCTTGCAACAAAATTCCTTTAAGAAATTCTAGACCGACATTTATCCAACATCAGTATTCTTTCAATCTCTGGATCAAAGTGGAAAGGTTCTTTATCCTTATTGCCCTACATAAACACATAGACAATAAGAAAAGTGAAAACTCCCTACGTTAAAGTGAAGAGAATTCCCAGTGAGGTGATAAATGGAAAAAAAGGGTCTAATATAGATAATTAATTAACTGGTTTGTTGTTATCTTAATTAATCCCTGGCAACGGCACCCAAAAACTTGATGGGCTTTTCCAAAACTCGACAAGTACATCAAATCGTATCAAGTAATACCACGATAAATGAGTTATTGTTCCTACGAGGATTAATGGACGGAGCAAGCAATGGTTAACTGATTAATCTAGTTAGACAATTAAAAATTAAGTTTTAGAGGTATTTAGTATAAAAAACATAGAATTAAATGAAAGCAAACTATAAACGGTTAAGGAAGTAATATGAATAAAAGCATTAAGGTTTCAGAGATGTTTAAACTTCAAGAGGAGTGCTTTTCACTATCTACTTTGTGGATACAAAGATATATCCATGGCAAATCATAGTTAATCAAACTCCAATCCCTTGTTGATTCTATTTCTCTTAACTTAATAAATCGTTAAGTCCTCGATTTCTCTTAAGAAATAACCCTAGTTAATTTAATGTCACTTATCAAAACTAGTTTTAAAACTTAAAGAATTATGAGAAGAAGTTTTCAAGCTTAGTTCCAATAACCAACTTTTCCAAGTTAATAATAGAATTCAATTTGGATTAGAACTATTTTCCTATACATTCAAATCCTTGTGATGAAGAACAAAAACTTTTTTCTTAAGAAAACATCAATGCATTATTCGAAAGTAGAAAATCTATAACATTAGTCTATTAGAATTAACAGAGCTCCTAACCTTAACAGAGGATATTAGTCACTCATGGTGCAAAGGAAACATAAACAATGAATTGAAAATGGCTGAAAGAAGAGAGCTCGTGTGTGTGTCTCTCGCTCCTTTTAAATGATAACCCTAAACCTGAAATCCAGAATTCAAAACTCAATCAAATAAACAAAATCAAATCTAATCTAATTAATACTTCTCACATAGTTTTTCCTCTCAAGTTAAGCCATTGGTGATTCTTTTCATAATTGGTAATTAAGGCTTGATAACATGGGCTTGTGCTTAACCTTGGATCATCAAATCAAAATCCTGAGATTTGGAAAGATTAGTGAATGATTTGGAAGGCCCTGGCAGCTGGCCAATGTGGTGCGTCTAACACATGACTTGTGCGTTGAACACATGGCCTAAAATTTGGGATCCTGGAGCATCTTGTATAGTGCGTTAGACGCATGGAACCATACGTTGAATGCAAGGCTTGTTGGGCAGCTACTGAAGGTACATTTGAAAGCTGCGTTAAATGCATTAAATGGCAAGTTGGACACATGGCCTGGTGTGTTAGACAAAACTCTTAGTGCCTTGAAAGCAGGGGAGATTGGAGCTACTGGAGGTTCCCATTAATGGTGCGATGGACGCACGAAACCCTGCATTGAATGCAGGGATTGTAAAACCCGCAAAATTAGTAAATAATTAGCTAATAAATTAATTATTAATAAAATAAATCAGAAAATTTAATTTTATAGTTGAATGAGATAGAGCAAATTAAAATAAGAATTTTGACATAAATTTTAAAGAATTTGGCCCAAGATTGGGTCGAATGGGCCAAAACGGGTCGTATTAGGCCCAACCCAGCCAATTTGTCACCCTGCAGGATTTGCGTATGCAACTACCTGCACGTGACGCAACCATTCCCTTCGGGTTTGGTGTCTCACGTACGCGATCAGGTGCATGTGTTCGCGGGACCCCTATTTTTCTGAAAAATAAACTTTTTGCTTTTCAAACCATTTCTCTAGCTTTCAAAACCTTTGTAATTCTTGTTAAAGCCTGATAGATGTATTTTAGGTAGTGGAGTATGATTAGGAATGTTGAAAAAGGTAACTCGTTAGTGAAGAAAGCTTGAGACATAATGAAGTATGAATGAGAAGTGTAGAAATGTGATATGTATATGACGAATATGGCCTTAATGAATGATTTTGAATGATTCTGAATGGATATCAATGAATGATTTATAATGAATTTGAAAATAAGGTTGTTTTGAGCTTTGACCTGGCAAGGTTCGTCGTGGTTTACCGCTTGCCCAGTTTCAAGACGTGTGTGGGGTTCGTAGTGGTGTACCGCCCACATGTTTTTAAAAGAGAATGTTATGTGGGATTTGATAAACCCTGTTTTTAGGGTTTATCTTGTATTGAATTTAGAGCATTTTATCAATCTTTTCTCACATTTATTCAATAAAATAGCATGATTTTGTGATTCCTCCTTTATTTGTGCTTAAGTGTGAAAACATGCTTTTTAGGTCTTTAATTTAATAATTCTAATCTCCCTTTGATTCCACTAGATGCCTTGATATGTTTGCTAGTGATTTCAGATTGAAAAGGGCTAGGAATGGATCAAGGGAGTGAAGAGAAAGCATGCAAAGTGGGAAAATCATGAAGAGCCAAAGATTTGGGACGCACCCATGGACGCGCACGCGCACTAGATGCATACGCGTGGATCGCGAAACTCCAGGGACGCATACGCGCACATGACGCGTATGCGTGATGCCCGCACTTGACCTCTTTAGTAAAATCATGCCTGGCAATTTTTGGAGGGCTTCTGGCCCAGTTTTGAGTTGAATCTTTGGGGGAAAAAGGCTAAAAGGACCAAGGATTGAAGGAGAAAGCATCATTCCATTCATTGGAGACACTACACTTTTTTAGATCTAGTTTTAGTTTAGTTTTCTAGAGAGAGAAGCTCTCTCTTCTCTCTAGAATTAGGATTAGGATTAGGTTTAATTCTTCTCTAGATCTAGGTTTAATTCATGCTTTGATTTACTTTTCCTTTATCAATTCTTGCCTCTCTACTCTCTCTCTCTCTAGTTTTATACTCTAATTATTGTAATTCTTTACTTTTATGTTGATGCACTCTTGTTCTTCTATTTTCCTTTTAATGAAATTCATGATTCATGTTCTTTTATTGTTCAATTGATTTGTTGTTGTTGATTCTTTGCAATTAGTTGTTGTTAGAATTCATTCTTGTTGTCAAATTACTATGCTTTCCTTTTATGCCTTCCAAGTGTTTGATAAAATACTTGGAAGGATGGTTGACGTTATGATTTTTGCTAGTAAAGAATTTTATAAAAATAGTCGCGTTGTAGATATAGATTCTAAACCAATAGAAATCCCTTTATGCAAACGTTTTGGTTGTCACAAGTAACAAACCCTTTTAAAATTGATAACCGAGTATTTAAACCTCGGGTCATCTTCTCAAGGAACTGCAGGGAAGTGTGTTTTTATTATTGGTTATGGAGATTGTAAATTGGGGTTTGAGAATGAGGAATGAATATGGAAAATAATTTAAATGGCAATTAAAATAAATAAATACTGTAAAGCAAACCCTTTTGGCAAGGTATGAGAAATTGGAAGTCCAGACTTAGTTATTCTTATCAATAATAATGAAAGTTGAATCTTAATTCCACTTAGTTAACCTTTGCTAAAGCAAAGGAAAGTCAAGGGACTAATTAGTTTGACCTTCGAATCCTATTTATTTCTTAAGAAAAGGTTGGGATTATTGAAGTTCAGTTCAATTAGCAAAGATAACAGTTATCAATTATGTTGAGCTAAGATAACTCCTGAGTTACTGATTTCTTAACCAAGACCAAAAGGAAAAGGAATTAAATCTACTGGAATAAAAATGTCTTCAGATTGGGAATAATCAATAACATAAATAAAAGAAAGCAATATTAACTGAAATACCTCAAATAACATTAATTCGAAAGAGTAATCTGTAACATAGAAGAATTCATACTAAATTGAAAAGCAAGTAATGAAAAAGGAATATTGAACCTGATAAAAAGATAATCCTCAAAGCAAATAAAATCCTAAATCTAAATCCTAATCCTAAAGAGAGAGGATCTCTCTCTCAGAACTACATCTAATTCTTGAATTATCAAAAGCATGATTATGAATGGATGCATTCCCCCACTTTATAACTTTTGGTCTATGCCTTCTGGACTTGGATTTGGGCCAAAAAGGGTTCCAGAAAATGCTGGGATCGTTTTCTGCAATTTCTGGTGTGTGGCCTCTGTCACGCGTCCGCATGGGTCACGCGGTCGCGTCATTCAGAGTTTTCCATGTCACGCGGCCGCGTCATTCATGCGTCCGCATCATATGCGTTTCTCTCAAGGCGCGCGATCGCGTCAGTCATGCGATCGCGTCACTGCCTTTTCGCGCTGGCATGCGGCTGCGTCGCCCATGCGGTCGCGTCGCTTCCAGTTTCTTCAACAACTCCGTTTTAAGCTTTCCTTCCATTTTCGCATGTTTCCTTTTCATCCTTTAAGTCATTCCTGCCTTGGAATATCTGAAATTACTCAACACACAAATCACGGTATCGAATGGCAATAAAAGATAATTACAATTAATATTTTTAAAGCCTAGAAAACATGTTTTTCACATACATCACATAATAAGGAAGGGAAAGTAAAAACATACAATTTCACATGCATAAGTGGGTAAAGGATTGAATAAAACACTTAAATTCAGCACAAATTATATCATAAAATATGAGTTTATCAACCTCCCCACACTTAAATAATAGCATGTCCTCATGCTAAACTCAAGAGAAACTATAAAGAGATGAAGAGAAATGGTAGAATGTATGAAATGCAACCTATCTATATGAATGCAACTACATGCAAAAATGATTCTACTTACTTGGTTAAAAGTAAATAAGTTCTCTAAGACAAAAATAATTCAAATTCCACTAATTCAAATCATATAAAATAAAGACAAGTAAACTTGTAAGAAGATAGCTCATGAAAGCAGGGAACATAGAATCAAGCATTGAACCCTCACAGGAAGTGTATATCACTCTAATCTCTCAAGTGTCTAGGGTCAATCACTTTATTCTTCTCTAATCATGCTTTCTAAACTTCGTTCTTCATCTAACCAATCAACAAATATTTAATATGCTAATGCAAACATCATGAGGTCTTTTCAGGGTTGTAATAGGGCTGAGGTAAAGGTAGGGATATGTATATAAGGCTAAGTGAGCTAATTAAGTGAATCCTTGATTAGTCTAAGATCTCACCTAACATACATACTTTGTAAAGCAAAGCTTCTTTACCTATTCTCCCATATTTTTCCCACTTTTGATGTTACATGCTCATGCATTAGTTTTAATTTTGTCCCATGTGCATTGCTTTATTTTGCATTTGGAGAATTCTTTTGTATCCCCTTTATTCAAATACTGAATTATATATATATATATATATATATATATATATATATATATATATATATATATATATATTTTAATGCACATGGTAATTCAATTATTTTGATTTCACATGAGCATGCTTCCCAAAAATTTTATTTTGAATTATTTCATTCTTTTCAACTTCCCACCCTTTGTTTTTATCATCCATGTTCCCAATAGGTTTCCCACACTTAAACAATTACACAATTTTTTTTCTTAAGCTAACCAAGGATTCAACTTGGGATTTTAAATTTGTTTTTCTGCTTAAGGCTAGTGTTGTGGTTTATAGAATAAGAGGGAATTAAAGGCTCAAAGGGGCTAACAAGGGTGATGTAAAAGGTAGGCTAATTTTGGGATAAGTGAGCTAGAATCAAACAATGGCCTCAATCATATGCAAGCATGTAAATATATTAAATATTGGACATATAGAATGGAACAAAGCAAAGATTACAATTATAGAGAAGAAAACACACAAGAATAAAAATTTGTGGTTAAATAATGTAACCATGTAAATAAGCTTAAAATCTCACAGGTTATGTGTTCTTTGGATCAAAAACCATGTTCCAAATACAACTTCAAACAAATTTAACACAAAAAATTTTCAATTTAAATTAGTGAAATATTATAAAATAAAGTCTTGAAAAGAAATTTATTACTTCAACCAAGTGGTAAAATATGCAATCAAACATGCAAATGCAATAACTAACAAGGAAAATAAACCATTGGTGTTGAAATAGAAGAGTAACTAACCCATGGAGATCGGTATCGACCTCCCCACACTTAAAGATTGCACCGTCCTCGGTGCATGCTAAGATGTGCAGGTGGACGGGTTGCTTCAACTGATGCTTTTCTCTAAAGATTGAGCAGATGAACTTGTTTGTCTCCCCAGTAAGAAGCTTTTCCTCTCCCTTTGTGGTGGTCATCCTCAAAAAAGAGGGAAAGAAGAAAAAGTAACCCAGAAATAAAAATATTTATATAAATAAAGTCTGGGTGGGTTAATGCCAAATAATGGAGTCTCAATTACATGGTAGCTACAACATGCAAGTGAGAAAATAGTAAAGACACATGGCATATCAATAATGTAAAACTTTGCAAAAATGAGGGAAGAGAGTGTGGGTAAGGAGAGATAATATAAATTCATGTCAATGCAAAAGTGATACAGGTATAAAAGATTGGCATTGATATAAATAATATTACCTAACCAGAATAAAACAAGTCACTAAGCATTCAAAATAATTCAAGAGAAGATGCAACAGTTAAATAAGAAAATTCAACACCAAAGGAAAAATAATGAATTTAGAAGAGAAGGAAGAATATACACTAAATTAAAATGCAATGAATGAAATATGCAAATAAATAAAATGAAAGATAAGAAGAATGAGAAGGGAAAGAAGTGAGTAAGAAAGGAAGGAGGGAAAAATTAGGATTGGGGAAGAAAAGATAAGATATATGGCAAATTAGGATAAGGTGTGCGACGTTGGCGACGCGGTCGCGTGGGTGACACGGCCGTGTGGTGCGCAATAAGGTCAGGCGACGCGGACGCGTGGGTCACGCGATCGCGTCACTTGATTTGTCCTAGTGGCGTGAGTGCAGCCTCGCATTCGCACAACACTCTGTTTGAATTGCATTTTGCCAAAAATCTGGGTGACGCGATCTCGTGGATGGCCATTTTTGAAAGACGACGCGGCCGCATGGGGCACGCATTCGCGTGGGAGGGCTTGGGCTTCTAGCACGAGTCCAGCCCAATTCCAGCACAACTTTTGGCCATGCACCTTTTTGACATCGATTTTCATGGCACGCGGCCGCGTGGGTGACGCGGTCGCATTGGAGGCCAAAGTTCCACATGACGTGGTCGCGTGGGGTCAAATTATGCTAATGGTGCGCCTCCAGCCACGCTCTCGCATGACTTTCTGTTCGTTTTCTTTTCTTCCCATTGCACTGGTGACGCGGACGCGTCAGCGACGCTGCCGCATCGCGTGCGTGTTTTCCTTTTTTTATTTTTTTATGCAGTATGCAGAGTGCAATGCTTAATATGAATGCTATGCATGATTCCAGGTTCAATAAAAACTTAAAAGTAGACTAAAATTTAATTGAAAAAAGAACGGTCATACCATGGTGGGTTGTCTCCCACCTAGCACTTTTAGTTAAAGTCCTTAAGTTGGACATTTGGTGAGCTCCTTGTCATGGTGGCTTGTTGGTGCACGAAATTGTGATCATCAATGGCGCCATCAACATGGTACGCTCAATTGCAATCTCAACTCTTTATCACAACTTCGCACAACTAACCAGCAAGTGCACTGGGTCGTCCAAGTAATAAACCTTACGCGAGTAAGGGTCGATCCCACGGAGATTGTTGGTATGAAGCAAGCTATGGTCATCTTGTAAATCTCAGTCAGGCGGATTCAAATGGTTACGAAGGATTTATGAATAAAGCATAAAATAAAGATAGGGATACTTATGTAATTCATTGGTGATAGTTTCAGATAAGCGTATGGAGATGCTTTGTCCCTTTCGTCTCTCTGCTTTCCTATGTCTTCATCCAATCCTTCTTACTCCTATCCATGGCAAGCTGTATGTTGGGCATCACCGTTGTCAATGGCTATAGTCCCGTCCTCTCAGTAAAAATGTTCAATGCGCTCTGTCACAGCACGACTAATCATCTGTCGGTTCTCAATCAGGTTGGAATAGAATTCAGTGATTCTTTTGCGTCTGTCACTAGCGCCCAGCCTTCAGGAGTTTGAAGCTCGTCACAGTCATTCAATCCTCGAATCCTACTCAGAATACCACAGACAAGGTTTAGACCTTCCGGATTCCCTTGAATGCCGCCATCAATTCTAGCTTATACCACGAAGATTCTGATTAAGGAATCCAAGAGATAAACATTCAAGCCTTGTTTGCTTGTAGAACGGAAGTGGTTGTCAGGCACGCGTTCATAAGCGAGAATGATGATGAGCATCACATAATCATCACATTCATCATGTTCTTAGGTGCGAATGAATATCTTAGAACAAGAATAAGCCGAATTGAATAGAAGAATGGTGCACGAAATTGTGAACATTACTTTTTCACAACTCTCATAATCCCCGGTAATGGCTCCAAAAACTTGGTGGCTCAATACCATGGCATTACACAACTTCGCACAACTAACCAGCAAGTGCACTGGGTCGTCCAAGTAATAAACCTTACGCGAGTAAGGGTCGATCCCACGGAGATTGTTAGTATTGAAGCAAGCTATGGTCATCTTGTAAATCTTAGTCAGGCAAACTCAAATGGATATAGTGATGAACGAAAATAACACAAAGATAAAGATAGAGATACTTATGTAATTCATTGGTAGGAACTTCAGATAAGCGTATGAAGACGCCTTCCCTTCCGTCTCTCTGCTTTCCTACTGCCTTCATCCAATTCTTCTTACTCCTTTCCATGGCAAGCTCGTGTAGGGTTTCACTGTTGTCAGCAGCTACCTCCCATCCTCGCAGTGAAAACTAATGCTCATGCACTCTGTCACAGTGCGGCTAATCACCGGTTTGGTTCCCTCCCCTACCGGAATAGAATCACTCTTTTGCGTCTGTCACTAACGCCCAGTAGGTTACAGGTTTGAAGCACGTCACAGTCATTCAATCATTGAATCCTACTCAGAATACCACAGACAAGGTTTAGACCTTCCGGATTCTCTTGAATGCCGCCATCAGGTCCTGCCTATACCACGAAGACTCTGATCTCACGGAATGGTTGGCTCGTTTGTCAGGCGAGCACTCGGTTGTCAGGCGATCAACCATGCATCGTGCAATCAGGAATCCAAGAGATATTCACCAAGCCTCAAATGCTTGTAGAACAAGAGTGGTTGTCAGTCACTTTGTTCATGAGTGAGAATGGTGATGGGCGTCAATCATCACCTTCATCAAGTTGAAGAACAAGTGATATCTTGGAACAAGAACAAGCGGAATTGAATTGAAGAACAATAGTAATTGCATTAATACTCGAGGTACAGCAGAGCTCCACACCTTAATCTATGGTGTGTAGAAGCTCCACCGTTGAAAATACATAAGCATAAGGTCTAGGCATGGCCGAATGGCCAGCCTCCCAATGATCTAAGATAGCATAAAAATGAAGATAGCTACCAAAGTCTCTCTATCATGATCTAAGAACTAGATGTCCAAAGATTATCAAAGGATCTAAAATCAATCCAAAGATGAAAATACAATAGTAAAAGGTCCTACTTATAAGAACTAGTAGCCTAAGGTGTACAGAAATGAGTAAATGACATAAAAATCCTCTTCCGGGCCCACTTGGTGTGTGCTTGGGCTGAGCAATGAAGCAAATTTCGTGTAGAGACTCTTCTTGGAGTTAAACGCCAGCTTTGGTGCCAGTTTGGGCGTTTAACTCCCATTTGGGTGCCAGTTCCAGCGTTTAACGCTGGGATTTCTTGAGGTGACTTTGAACGCCGGTTTGGGCCATCAAATCTTGGGCAAAGTATGGACTATCATATATTGCTGGAAAGCCCAGGATGTCTACTTTCCAACGCCGTTGAGAGCGCGCCAATTGGGCTTCTGTAGCTCCAGAAAATCCACTTCGAGTGCAGGGAGGTCAGAATCCAACAGCATCTGCAGTCCTTTTTGGTCTCTGAATCAGATTTTTGCTCAGGTCCCTCAATTTCAGCCAGAAAATACCTGAAATCACAGAAAAACACACAAACTCATAGTAAAGTCCAGAAAAGTGATTTTTAACTAAAAACTAATAAAAATATACTAAAAACTAACTAGATCATATCAAAAACATACTAAAAACAATGCCAAAAAGTATACAAATTATCCGCTCATCACAACACCAAACTTAAATTGTTGCTTGTCCCCAAGCAACTGAAAATCAAATAAGATAAAAAGAAGAGAATATGCAATGAATTCCAAAAACATCTATGAAGATCAGTATTAATTAGATGAGCGGGGCTTTTAACTTTTTGCTTCTGAATAGTTTTGGCATCTCACTCTATCCTTTGAAATTCAGAATGATTGGCTTCTTTAGGAACTCAGAGTCCAGATAGTGCTAATGATTCTCCTAGTGAAGTATGATGATTCTTGAACATAGCTATTTATTGAGTCTTGGCTGTGGCCCAAAGCACTCTGTCTTCCAGTATTACCACCGGATACATACATGCCACAGACACATAATTGGGTGAACCTTTTCAGATTGTGACTCAGCTTTGCTAAAGTCCCCAATTAGAGGTGTCCAGGGTTCTTAAGCACACTCTTATTTGCCTTGGATCACAACTCTTTATTCTCTATTTTTTTCGTTTTTCTTTTTCTTTTTCTCTTTTTTTTTCGATTTTTTTTTTGAATAGCTTTTTTCTTGCTTCAAGAATCATTTTTAATGATTTTTCAGATCCTCAGTAACATGTCTCTTTTTTCATCATTCTTTCAAGAGCCAACATTCATGAACCACAAATTCAAGATACATATGCACTGTTTAAGCATACATTCAGAGAACAAAAATATCACCACCACATCAAAATAATTAAACTATTATAAAATTCAAAATTCATGCAATTCTTCCTTTTTCAATTAAGCACATTTTTATTCAAGAAAGGTGATGGATTCATAGGACATTCATAACTTTAAGGCATAGACACTAAGACACTAATGATCACAAGACACAAACATGGATAAACATAAGCATAAAATTCGAAAAACAGAAGAATAAAGAACAAGGAAATCAAAGAACGGGTCCACCTTAGTGATGGCGGCTCTTTCTTGCTCTTGAAGATCCTATGGAGTGCTTGAGCTCCTCAATGTCTCTTCCTTGTCTTTGTTGCTCCTCCCTCATGATTCTTTGATCTTCTCTAATCTCATGAAGGATGATGGAGTGTTCTTGATGCTCCACCCTTAGTTGTCCCATGTTGGAACTCAACTCTCCTAGGGAGGTGTGTAGCTGCTCCCAATAGTTTTGTGGAGGAAAATTCATCCCTTGAGGAATTTCAGGGATTTCATGATGAGTGGGATCTCTTGTGTACTCCATCCTTTTCTTGGTGATGGGCTTGTCCTCATCAATGGGGATGTCTCCCTTTATGTCAACTCCAACTGAATAACAGAGGTGACAAATGAGATGAGGAAAGGCTAACCTTGCCAAGGTGGAGGTCTTGTCCGCCACTTTATAGAGTTCTTGGGCTATAACCTCATGAACTTCTATTTCTTCTCCAATCATGATGCTATGGATCATGATGGCCCGGTCTATGGTAACTTCGGACCGGTTGCTAGTGGGGATGATTGAGCGTTGTATGAACTCTAACCACCCTCTAGCCACGGGCTTGAGGTCATGCCTTCTCAATTGGACCGGCTTTCCTCTTGAATCTTGCTTCCATTGTGCGCCCTCTTCACATATAACTGTGAGGACTTGGTCCAACCTTTGATCAAAGTTGACCCTTCTAGTGTAAGGATGCTCATCTCCTTGCATCATAGGCAAGTTGAACGCCACCCTCACACTCTCCAGACTAAAATCCAAGTATTTCCCCCGAACCATAGTAAGATAATTCTTTGGATTCGGGTTCACACTTTGGTCATGGTTCTTGGTGATCCATGCATTGGCATAGAACTCTTGAACCATCAAGATTCCGACTTGTTGAATGGGGTTGGTAAGAACTTCCCAACCTCTTCTTCGGATCTCATGTCGGATCTCCGGATATTCACCCTTTTTGAGTGAAAAAGGGACCTCGGGGATCACCTTCTTCAAGGCCACAACTTCATAGAAGTGGACTTGATGCACCTTTGAGAGGAATCTATCCATCTCCCATGACTCAGAGGTGGAAGCCTTTGCCTTCCCTTTCCTCTTTCTAGAGGTTTCTCCGGCCTTGGATGCCATAATGGTTATGGAAAAACGAAAAAGCAACGCTTTTACCACACCAAACTTAAAATGTTTGCTCGTCCTCGAGCAAAAGAAGAAAGAAGAGAGTAGAAGAAGAAGAAATGAGGAAGAGGGAGATGGTGGTGTGTTCGGCCAAAGAGGGGGAGAAGTGGTGTTTAGGTTGTGTGAAAATGAAGGGTTGAAGAAGGGTATATATAGGAGAGAGGGGGTAAAGGGTTCGGCCATGATGGGTGGGTTTGGGAGGGAAAGTGGTTTGAATTTGAAGGGTGAGGTTGGTGGGGGTTTATGAAGGATGGATGTGAGTGGTGAAGAGAAAGATGGGATTTGATAGGTGAAGGGTTTTTGGGGAAGAGGTGTTGAGGTGATTGGTGAATGGGGGAAGAAGAGAGAGAGTGATGGTAGGGTCCTGTGGGGTCCACAGATCCTGTGGTGTCAAGGAAAAGGCATCCTTGCACCAAATGGCATCAAAATCCACGTTTTGAGCCATTTCTGGCGTTAAACGCCGGGCTGGTGCCCATTCCTGGCGTTTAACGCCAGGTTCTTGCCCTTTACTGGCGTTTAACGCCAGTCTGGTGCCCCTTTCTGGCGTTAAACGCCCAGAAGGGTGCCAGACTGGGCGTTAAACGCCCAACTGCTAGGCTGACTGGCGTTTAAACGCCAGCAGCATCTTCCTCCAGGGTGTGCTGTTTTTCTTCCTGTTTTTCATTTTGTTTTTGCTTTTTTCATTGTTTTTGTGACTTCTTATGATCATCAACCTACAAAAAAGATAAAATAACAAAAGAAAATAATTAATTATAAAACATTGGGTTGCCTCCCAACAAGCGCTTCTTTATTGTCATTAGCTTGACAGAGGACTCTCATGGAGCCTCAGAAATGCTCAGAACCGTGTTGGAACCTCCCAACACCAAACTTAGAGTTTGAATGTGGGGGTTCAACACCAAACTTAGAGTTTGGTTGTGGCCTCCCAACACCAAACTTAGAGTTTGGTTGTGGGGGCTCTGTTTGGCTCTGTTTTGAGAGAAGCTCTTCATGCTTCCTCTCCATGATGACAGAGGGATATCCTTGGGCCTTAAACACCAAGGATTCTTCATTCACTTGAATGATCAACTCTCCTCTATCAACATCAATCACAGCCTTTGCTGTGGCTAGGAAGGGTCTGCCAAGGATGATGGATTCATCCATGCATTTCCCAGTCTCTAGGACTATGAAGTCAGTAGGGATGTAATGGTCTTCAATCTTCACCAAAACATCCTCTACAAGTCCATAAGCTTGTTTTCTTGAGTTGTCTGCCATCTCTAGTGAGATTTTTGCAGCTTGTACCTCATAGATCCCTAATTTCTCCATTACAGAGAAGGGCATGAGGTTTACGCTTGATCCTAAGTCACACAAGCCCTTCTTGAAGGTCATGGTGCCTATGGTACAAGGTATAGAAAACTTCCCAGGGTCCTGCCTCTTTTGAGGCAATTGCTGCCTAGACGAGTTATCCAGTTCTTTGGTGAGCAAAGGGGGTTCATCCTCCCAAGTCTCATTTCCAAATAACTTGTCATTTAGCTTTATGATTGCTCCAAGGTATTTAGCAACTTGCTCTTCAGTGACATACTCATCCTCTTCAGAAGAAGAATACTCATCAGAGCTCATGAATGGCAGAAGTAAGTCCAGTGGAATCTCTATGGTCTCATTTTGAGCCTCAGATTCCCATGGTTCCTCATTGGGGAACTCATTGGAGGTCAGTGGGCGTCCATTGAGGTCTTCCTCAGTGGCGTTCACTGCCTCTTCTTCCTCCCAGAATTCGGCCATATTGATGGCCTTGCACTCTCCTTTTGGATTTTCTTCTGTGTTGCTTGGAAGAGTACTTGGAGGGAGTTCAGTAATTTTCTTGCTCAGCTGACCTACTTGTCCTTCCAGATTCCTAATGGAAGATCTAGTTTCAGTCATAAAACTTTGAGTGGTTTTGATTAGATCAGAGACCATGGTTGTCAAGTCAGAATTATTCTGCTTGGAACTCTCTGTCTGTTGCTGAGAAGATGATGGAAAAGGCTTGCTATTGCTAAACCTGTTTCTTCCACCATTATTGTTATTGAAACCTTGTTGGGGTCTCTGTTGATCCTTCCATGAAAGATTTGGATGATTCCTCCATGAAGGATTATAGGTGTTTCCATAGGGTTCTCCCATGTAATTCACCTCTTCTATTGAAGGGTTCTCAGGATCATAAGCTTCTTCCTCAGATGAAGCTTCCTTAGTACTGCTTGGTGCATTTTGCATCCCAGACAGACTTTGAGAAATCATATTGACTTGTTGAGTTAATATTTTATTCTGAGCCAATATGGCATTCAGAGTGTCAATCTCAAGAACTCCTTTCTTCTGACTAGTCCCATTGTTCACAGGATTTCTTTCAGAAGTGTACATGAATTGGTTATTTGCAACCATTTCAATCAGTTCTTGAGCTTTAGTAGGCGTCTTCTTCAGATGAAGAGATCCTCCAGAAGAGCTATCCAAAGACATCTTGGACAGTTCAGAGAGACCATCATAGAAAATACCTATGATGCTCCATTCAGAAAGCATATCAGTGGGACACTTTCTGATCAATTGTTTGTATCTTTCCCAAGCTTCATAGAGGGATTCACCTTCCTTCTGTCTGAAGGTTTGGACTTCCACTCTAAGCTTACTCAATTTTTGAGGTGGAAAGAACTTTGCCAAGAAGGCATTGACTAGCTTTTCCCAAGGGTCCATGCTTTCTTTAGGTTGAGAATCCAACCATGTTCTAGCTCTGTCTCTTACAGCAAAAGGGAATAGCATCAGTCTGTAGACCTCAGGGTCAACCCCATTAGTCTTGACTGTGTCACAGATTTGCAAGAACTCAGCTAAAAACTGATGAGGATCTTCCAGTGG
The DNA here is from genome assembly GCF_003086295.3 of Arachis hypogaea. Lineage (NCBI taxonomy): Eukaryota > Viridiplantae > Streptophyta > Magnoliopsida > Fabales > Fabaceae > Arachis > Arachis hypogaea. Next base: position 103,820,071 of record NC_092045.1, on the reverse strand, counting down.
AAGTCCATGGAACTTGCAATTCTGTTGCATTAGAGAAACTAATTGAGGCTTAAGCTCAAAGTTGTTTGCTCCAATGGCAGGGATAGAGATGCTTCTCCCATAGAAGTCGGGAGTAGGTGCAGTAAAGTCACCCAGCACCTTCCTTGCATTGTTGGCATTGTTGTTGTTTTCGGCTGCCATTTGTTCTTCTTCCTTGAAGAGTTCGTCCAGGTGCTCTAAAGAGAGTTGTGCTTTGGCTTCTCTTAGCTTTCTCTTCAAGGTCCTTTCAGGTTCAGGATCAGCCTCAACAAGAATGCCTTTGTCTTTGCTCCTGCTCATAAGAAAGAGAAGGGAACAAGAAAATGTGGAATCCTCTATGTCACAGTATAGAGATTCCTTTAGGTGTCAGAGGAAAGGAAGAGTAGAAGACAGAAGTGGAAAATTCGAACTTAACAAAGGAGATGAAGTTCGAATTTTGCATTAAGGGATAGTGTTAGTCCATAAATAGAAGGATGTGAGAAGGAGGGAAGTCATTTTCGAAAATTAAGTGGAAAATTAAAAAAAATATTTTTGAAAAACATTACTTAATTTTCGAAAATGAAAAGGGAAAAGAAATCAAATGATTTTTGAAAAAGATTTTGAAATTAGAAATCAGAAACATTTGATTGAAAACTATTTTGAAAAAGATGTGGTTAAGAAGATATGATTGGTTTTAAAAAGATGTGATTGAGAAGATATGATTTGAAAAACATTTTAAAAAGATTTGATTTGAAAATTAAAAACTTGACTTAACAAGAAAAGATATGATTCAAACATTAAACCTTTCTCAACAGAAAAGGCAACATACTTGAAATGTTGAATCAAATCATTAATTGATAGTAAGTTTCTTTGAAAAAGGAAAGAAGTTAATTTTGAAAAAGATTTGATTGAAAAATTGATTTGAAAAAGATTTGATTTGGAAGAAATTTTGAAAACTTAGAAAAAAATTGATTTGAAAACAAAATCTTCCCCCTTTAGCCATCCTGGCGTTAAACGCCCAGAATGGTATCCATTCTGGCGTTTAACGCCCAAAATGCTACCCTTTTGGGCGTTAAACGCCCAACCAGGTACCCTGGCTGGCGTTTAAACGCCAGTCTGTCCTTCTTCACTGGGCGTTTTGAACGCCCAGCTTTTTCTGTGCAATTCCTCTGCTGTATGTTCTGAATCTTCAATTCTCTGTATTATTGACTTGAAAAGACACAAATTAAAAATTTTTTTGGATTTTTAATAATAAGGACAAACCAAAATGCAACAAGAATCAAATGACAATGCATGCAAGACACCAAACTTAGCAGTTTGTATACTACTGACACTAACAAAACGAAAATGCATATGAGACACACAAAACACTCAAGTCAATAGAATTCAAAGATCAGATCAAGCAAATCATCAAGAACATCTTGGAGATCAATAAGACATATGAATGCATGCAATTGATACCAAACTTATGATGGGACTAGACTCAAACAAGAAATATTTTTGGATTTTATGATTTTTTTGTAAATTTTTTTTTTGTGTTTTTCGAAAATTAAGTGGAAAAAAGGATATCAAAATTCTTAATGAGAATTCCAGGAATCAGTGCAATGCTAGTCTAAGACTCCGGTCCAGGAATTAGACATGGCTTCACAGCCAGCCAAGCTTTCAAAGAAAGCTTCGGTCCAAAACACTAGACATGGCCAAAGGCCAGCCAAGCCTTAGCAGATCACTGCTCCAAAAGCAAGATTGATGAAAAATCAACAAGCTCTTGTGATGATGAGTTGAAACCTCGGTCCAATGAGATTAGACATGGCTTCTCAGCCAGCCAGATTTCAACAAATCATCATGAAACTCTAGAACTCATCTTCAAGAATTTCGAAAAAAAATAAATACCTAATCTAAGCAACAAGATGAACCGTCAGTTGTCCAGCCTAAACAATCCCGGGCAATAACACCAAAAACTTGATGTTGTTGCCGGATCTTGGCACTGATGTTACCAAAGGCTTACTCAAAACTTGAACAATCCCCGGCAACGGCGCCAAAAACGTGGTGCGCGAAATTGTGAACATTACTTTTTCACAACTCTCATAATCCCCGGTAATGGCTCCAAAAACTTGGTGGCTCAATACCATGGCATTACACAACTTCGCACAACTAACCAGCAAGTGCACTGGGTCGTCCAAGTAATAAACCTTACGCGAGTAAGGGTCGATCCCACGGAGATTGTTAGTATTGAAGCAAGCTATGGTCATCTTGTAAATCTTAGTCAGGCAAACTCAAATGGATATAGTGATGAACGAAAATAACACAAAGATAAAGATAGAGATACTTATGTAATTCATTGGTAGGAACTTCAGATAAGCGTATGAAGACGCCTTCCCTTCCGTTTCTCTGCTTTCCTACTGCCTTCATCCAATTCTTCTTACTCCTTTCCATGGCAAGCTCGTGTAGGGTTTCACTGTTGTCAGCAGCTACCTCCCATCCTCGCAGTGAAAACTAATGCTCATGCACTCTGTCACAGTGCGGCTAATCACCGGTTTGGTTCCCTCCCCTACCGGAATAGAATCACTCTTTTGCGTCTGTCACTAACGCCCAGTAGGTTACAGGTTTGAAGCACGTCACAGTCATTCAATCATTGAATCCTACTCAGAATACCACAGACAAGGTTTAGACCTTCCGGATTCTCTTGAATGCCGCCATCAGGTCCTGCCTATACCACGAAGACTCTGATCTCACGGAATGGTTGGCTCGTTTGTCAGGCGAGCACTCGGTTGTCAGGCGATCAACCATGCATCGTGCAATCAGGAATCCAAGAGATATTCACCAAGTCTCAAATGCTTGTAGAACAAGAGTGGTTGTCAGTCACTTTGTTCATGAGTGAGAATGGTGATGGGCGTCAATCATCACCTTCATCAAGTTGAAGAACAAGTGATATCTTGGAACAAGAACAAGCGGAATTGAATTGAAGAACAATAGTAATTGCATTAATACTCGAGGTACAGCAGAGCTCCACACCTTAATCTATGGTGTGTAGAAGCTCCACCGTTGAAAATACATAAGCATAAGGTCTAGGCATGGCCGAATGGCCAGCCTCCCAATGATCTAAGATAGCATAAAAATGAAGATAGCTACCAAAGTCTCTCTATCATGATCTAAGAACTAGATGTCCAAAGATTATCAAAGGATCTAAAATCAATCCAAAGATGAAAATACAATAGTAAAAGGTCCTACTTATAAGAACTAGTAGCCTAAGGTGTACAGAAATGAGTAAATGACATAAAAATCCTCTTCCGGGCCCACTTGGTGTGTGCTTGGGCTGAGCAATGAAGCAAATTTCGTGTAGAGACTCTTCTTGGAGTTAAACGCCAGCTTTGGTGCCAGTTTGGGCGTTTAACTCCCATTTGGGTGCCAGTTCCAGCGTTTAACGCTGGGATTTCTTGAGGTGACTTTGAACGCCGGTTTGGGCCATCAAATCTTGGGCAAAGTATGGACTATCATATATTGCTGGAAAGCCCAGGATGTCTACTTTCCAACGCCGTTGAGAGCGCGCCAATTGGGCTTCTGTAGCTCCAGAAAATCCACTTCGAGTGCAGGGAGGTCAGAATCCAACAGCATCTGCAGTCCTTTTTGGTCTCTGAATCAGATTTTTGCTCAGGTCCCTCAATTTCAGCCAGAAAATACCTGAAATCACAGAAAAACACACAAACTCATAGTAAAGTCCAGAAAAGTGAATTTTAACTAAAAACTAATAAAAATATACTAAAAACTAACTAGATCATATCAAAAACATACTAAAAACAATGCCAAAAAGTATACAAATTATCCGCTCATCAAAGAACAATAGTAATTGCATTAATACTCGAGGTACAGCAGAGCTCCACACCTTAATCTATGGTGTGTAGAAACTCCACTGTTGAAAATACATAAGTGATAATAGTGATCATTGGCTTCGGCCCCAGAGAGGGAACCAGAAGAACCAAGATGAAAATACAATAGCAAAAGGTCTTATTTATAGAGAACTAGTAGCTTAGGGTTTACAGAAATGAGTAAATGACATAAAAATCTACTTCTGGGCCCACTTGGTGTGTGCTTGGGCTGAGAATTGAAGCTTTCATGTGTAGAGACTTTTCTTGGAGTTAAACGCCAGCTTTTGTGCCAGTTTGGGCGTTTAACTCCCATTCTTGTGCCAGTTCCGGCGTTTAACGCCGAGCAGTCTTGAGCTGATTTGGAACGCCGGTTTGGGCCATCAAATCTCCGGAAAAGTATAGACTATTATATATTGCTGGAAAGCCCAGGATGTTTACTTTCCAACGCAATTGAGAGCGCGCCAATTAAGCTTCTGTAGCTCCAAAAAATCCACTTCGAGTGCAGGGAGGTCAGAATCCAACAGCATCTGCAGTCCTTTTCAGCCTCTGAATCAGATTTTTGCTCAGGTCCCTCAATTTCAGCCAGAAAATACATGAAATCATAGAAAAACATACAAACTCATAGTAAAGTCCAGAAAAGTGAATTTTAACTAAAAACTAATAAAAATATAATAAAAACTAACTAAAACATACTAAAAACATACTAAAAACAATGCCAAAAAGCGTATAAATTATCCGCTCATCACTTATGCTTGTACTGATCCAGGAATCTCCACCAATGTTTGCAAATCCAATATCTTCCAGGATCCCAAATCTTGTTTCTGCACCCGTCTTCGAGTTGATTATCATGATTCCATCCGGGTGGTTCAGCTTTAGAATTCTCACTGAAATAACCAAACAGCTTCCTAGATCCATTCAGCTGAGCTCTATACCAACCTTTGCATTTAAACTTTGATCTTCCAACCATAATGAACCTTGCAGGACAGATCTTACCACCGACCATCTTCTTCTTACTCTTAGTGTCATAAAGAGCTCTAAGTTGACCATCCGTCTCCAGTAGCCCATATTCAAGTGGAATTGGAAAGCTAAGGGATATGAATTTTACCTACTTGAATGTTGTGAAGGATGATGGCAACTTAGGGGGAGGTATTTTTAATGAAATTGCAAGCTCCACTCCCTTGTGCTCTTTTCTGATAACTACCATCTCTTTGCAAGCTTCTTCAATTTCAACCTCTTCCTCTTGGTAGCTCTCTTCCAATTCAATCTCCTCTTCATTACTTTCCAAGGGCATGGGAGGTTGTGCTTCTTCTTCTTGAATCTCCATCTCTTGATTAACCTCTTCCAGGTCTTCAACTGTGATATGCCTTGGAGGTTGTACACCCTCCTCAACAACAAATTCAAACTCCTTAGAAGAGGGTTCTGTGATTTGAGGTTCCCGTGGAGGTTCTGCATCTCCTAAATCTTCAACCACTTCTTCCTCTACAACTATTATAGCTTCCTCCACTTGTTCCAGTACAAAGTCATGCTCCTTATTATCCACTGAAGTCTCTAGTGTCTCTTTCATGCGACGTTCTTCATTAGATTGTCCACATGAAGCCATGGGGGTTCCTTGAGTGTCCGAACGTTGGGAAGCTAATTGATTTATCGCTTGATTCAATTGACGAATGGTTGCCTGAAATTGATCCACTGTTTCCTTGAGACAATCCCTTGATTCTTGTTCCGCTTGGGTATCATAAGTAGGACCATAAGACTCTTGGATTGCTGGATATGGAGATGGCAAATATTGAGGTGGTGGTTCTTGGGAGTAATTGGGTTGGAATTGGGGTGGTTCTATATATGGTTCATATGGCTCATAAGGTGGTTGGTATGGTGGTTGAGGGTTAGGGTCATATGGAGGTGAATGGTGAAAAGGGACTTGTGAGTATGGTGGTCCAAAGCTATGTTGATGAGGGGGTTCATAGGTGTATGGTGGTGGTTGTTGATAATCAAAAGAGCGCTCACCATAGCCATTGCCTTGATATGCATCACAGAATGGTTGTTGATAGTCCATTGGAGGTGGTTGTTGCCATGAGGGTTGATCAAATCCTTGTGGCTCCTCCCATCTTTGATTGTCCCAACCTTGATGCATGTTCTCATTGTAATCTCCTCTTCCTGCAACATAATTGTAACCAGACTCATAGCCAAAGGGGTGAGAGTTCATAGTAGTATGAGAAAATTAGAAATAAAAACTAACAAAAAGAAAATATTTTGTAAAAGATAAGATTTTTGAAAAAAAAGATAAGATAAGATATAATTTTTGAAAAAAAAAAGATAAAATAACATTTTGAAAAAGATATGATTTTTTTTGAAAAATATTTACAATAACCAATAATAAGGCATACGTTTGCAATTTCCCGGCAACGGCGCCATTTTGACGTTATGATTTTTGCTAGTAAAGAATTTTATAAAAATAGTCGCGTTGTAGATATAGATTCTAAACCAACAGAAATCCCTTCGTGCAAACGTTTTGGTTGTCACAAGTAACAAACCCTTTTAAAATTGATAACCGAGTATTTAAACCTCGGGTCGTCTTCTCAAGGAACTGCAGGGAAGTGTGATAAACCACTATTTTATGGTATATATTATATTTAATTATGTGGTTTTATCATGATCCTTACCCACTTATTCATCAATTTAGCAAGCATTTATATTTCCTTCCTGAAATTATTACATGGTTGAAAACTGCTTCCTAGAGACTTTTTAATTATGCATTTTAGTTCTCCTTTATCCCATTCGATGCCGTGATCTGTGTGTTAAGTGTTTCAGGCTTTATAGGGCATGGATGAGTTGGAGATTAGGAAGGAAGCTAGCAAAAATGGAAGGAACACAAGAAATTGAGGAGGTAATCAGTGAGAAGTGACACAGCCGCATGGCTCACGCGTTCACACGAAAGAGGAAAAATCGCAGTGATGCGGCCGCATGGCTCACGCGACCGCGCGGAGTGGAAAAGCACAAGTGACGCGGAGGCGTGGACGACGCAAACGTGTGGAAGGGAAAAACGCGAATGACGCGTCCGCATGGATGACGCGATCGCGTGACGTGCGCGACCTGCAGAATCTGCAGATTCCGCTGGGGGCGATTTTGGGCCCTATTTTGACCCAGTTCTCGGTCCAGAACAGCAGACTAGAGCCAGAGAACATGCAGAAACCAAAGACAACAGTTCATTCTACACAGTTTTAGTTTTAGATCTAGTTTTTACTCCTCCTCTAGGTTTTTCTCTCTACACATTGATAATCTTAGGATTTTATTTTTCTCTCACTTTTTGCATTGGGATACTAAGAAGAGTTATTACCTCATCAAGACTTCGTCATTCTAGTTCGTTTTCTTTACTTGGCTTTACTCTTCCATGTCTTTTGCTTTGTTAATTTTACCATTGGAATATTATTAGGATTTATTTAATACAAGGATTACTTTTATTTTTATTTGATTATTTTGATTTTTATTCACAATGTCTTTCTTTAATTCCTTTTCATATGTCATGAATTTTACATTCACAATGAGCGAGTAGTTCCCTAACTTGATGGGGAGTTGATTGAAAGGAACCAATTGAGTTGGAAGACTTGAAAGAAAAATTGTAATTGCGTTATTGTTGGCTTGCCCTCTAGTCACCAACACCAATCCCTTTTAATTAGGTGGATTGCAACTTGTGAATGGGCATAGCATCCCAACTTGTTTAACTTTCCCTTACCTAGTAAGAGATAACTAAACGGGATAACCTTCAATTATCAATTAATCTAGAGAGTAATCCAACAATAGCGGAACTTCCAACTAATCAACTCCCAATCAAGGCTTTTATTTACATTATTCAAATTCTCCAATTTTATTTCTTGTTTACTCAACTCAAACCTTTTTGAAAACATCTGATTAATAAATAGCACACTTTTCTGCGACTCGTTGGGAGACGTCCTGGGATTCATACTCCCAGTATTTTAAAATTTAAATTTCTGTGACACCTTTCTAAATTGATAAGTGGATTTCCGGTGAGTTAAGAACTATACTTACAACGTATACATTTTAATAATTTTTAATTCACCAATTTCCGCCCCATCAAAGTGTGTTCTTATTATTGGTTATGGAGATTGTAAATTGGGGTTTGAGAATGAGGAATGAATATGGCAAATAATTTAAATGGCAATTAAAATAAATAAATACTGTAAAGCAAAACCCTTTGGCAAGGTATGAGAAATTGGAAGTCCAGACTTAGTTATTCTTATCAATAATAATGAAAGTTGAATCATAATTCCACTTAGTTAACCTTTGATAAAGCAAAGGAAAGTCAAGGGACTAATTAGTTTGACCTTCGAATCCTATTTATTTCCTAAGAAAAGGTTGGGATTATTGAAGTTCAGTTCAATTAGCAAAGATAACAGTTATTAATTATGTTGAGCTAAGATAACTCCTGAGTTACTGATTTCTTAACCAAGACCAAAAGGAAAAGGAATTAAATCTACTGGAATAAAAATGTCTTCATATTGGGAATAATCAATAACATAAATAAAAGAAAACAATATTAACTGAAATACCTCAAATAACATTAATTCGAAAGAGTAATCTGTAACATAGAAGAATTCATACTAAATTGAAAAGCAAGTAATGAAAAAGGAATATTGAACCTGATAAAAAGATAATCCTCAAAGCAAATAAAATCCTAAATCTAAATCCTAATCCTAAAGAGAGAGGAGAGAACCTCTCTCTCTCAGAACTACATCTAATCCTAAAATTATGAATTATCAAAAGCATGATTATGAATGGATGCATTCCCCCACTTTATAACTACTGGTCTATGCCTTCTGGACTTGAATTTGGGCCGAAAAGGGTTCCAGAAAATGTTGGGATCATTTTCTGCAATTTCTGGTGCGTGGCCTCTGTCACGAGGTCGCGTCATCCGGAGTTTTCCATGTCACGCGGCCGCGTCATTCATGTGTCCGCGTCATATGCGTTTCTCTCAAGGCGCGTGATCGCGTCAGTCATGCGATCGCGTCACTGCCGTTTCGCGCTGGCATGCGGCTGCATCGCCCATACGATCGCGTCGCTTCCAGTTTCTTCAACAACTCTGTTTCAAGCTTTCCTTCCATTTTTGCATGTTTCTTTTTCATCCTTTAAGTCATTCTTGCCTTGGAATATCTGAAATTACTCAACCCACGAATCACGGCATCGAATGGCAATAAAAGATAATTAAAATTAATATTTTTAAAGCCTAGAAAACATGTTTTTCACATACATCACATAATAAGGAAGGAAATGTAAAAACATACAATTTCACATGCATAAGTGGGTAAAGGATTGAATAAAACACTTAAATTCAGCACAAATTATATCATAAAATATGAGTTTATCAATGGTATAGTAGAATTTTATGCTCTTGGCTTGGGATGGTAACTTAGAAATTCTTAAGTCACTAATATCCAAGTGATTGATGATTGGTAGCCGCTAACTCTAGTGCTCACTAATTGGATTAGTGGAGAGCTAGGACTTATGGACTTGGATTGATATAGCTTATTTGACTTTCTTTTACTAGTTAGAGGATGATTTAATGGGATTGATCCTTGCAATTATCATGTTGTGGTTAGTGATAAGGATAGAGATCCTTGACCACCAAACCTTGCCAAGACCGTTTTATCATTTGATTTTCATTGCCATTTACTTTTCTTGCTTCTCATCCCAAAACCCCAAAATATACAATTCATGACCAATAACAAGAACACTACCTTACAATTCCTTTGAGAGACGACCCGAGGTTTAAATACTTCGGTTATTAGATTTACTAGGGGTTTGTTACTTGTGACAACCAAATTTTTGTATGAAAGGATTCTTGCTGGTTTAGAAACTATACTTGCAACGAGAATTTATTTGTGAATTCTTTACCAACCAAAAGTCCGTTCATCAGGATTCGTGGTGGTTTACCGCCCACGTGTATGTGTTGTTTTCCAATTGAGGATCTTACGAGATTTGTGGTGGAGTACCACTTGCAATGGTGGGGTTCGTGGTGGTGTACTGCCCATCGGTTTTCAAGAGGACAATATCCAGATTAGCTACCAGATGTGTCGAGTTCTGACAAAGTAATCGACACGTGAGCTCACGGCTAGTAGAAAAGGCATGCATCATATGTGTAAGAACCGCGATTAACTAACCGATTAATTAAATAATTAAATTGCCCAAATTAGGTTTTGAAAGTTTAGAAATAGAATTAGGGGATTTAAATATGAATTTTGGACTCAGTAGATTTTTCTGAGTCAGAAAATGTAATTTTCTGCGAAAAACCGCATTAAAACTTGAACCGACAGATAAACCGGCCAAACCGGTTTAAGTCTATCCAATACTGTGCGAGAATAATTAAAAACAGTAGAAAACCTTAGGAAAATATTTAGAGTTAAAAATTGGGGGTTAATTTTAATGGTTTGCCCCAAAATTAGGCCAAACAGGCCAAACATGCTAATGGGTTGGATTGGGCCCAAGTTGGGCCCAAGCCTAACACATATAACACTCTATTAATGAACCCATCAGCCATAAACACAACACAACACAGCTGAGAAGAGAAGAGACAAGAGGATTCCATTAACACTATTCACCTCCAACTTCCCAAGCTCATAACTTGAGCTATGAAGCTCTAATCGCCGCAACGTTTGTGGCCACACGATCACCATGAAGAGCTCTATAAAATCCATCCAAGAAATTGGTAAGAAAATCACGAATCTTATCTCAGCTTTTCCTTTAAAAATTCGAAAATTCAGTATTTGGGGTTTTTGAGATTTGGGTGTTTTGATGTGTTTAGGATCAATCTAGCTTGAGGAATCTATTGGGTTTTGCTTCTAAAACTATTGGATAAGGTGAGTTGTTCTTAACCCTTGTGAAATTATGATTATGATGAATCCTAGGTTAATTAGCTATGAATTACGTGTATATATAGTTTGAAGTTGTGATTATTGGCATTTACTTGGAGCTTTGGAGTTGAATTGGTGGCTTGGTTATGTTTGGAAGCTTGATTGCACTCAAATTGGGTTTTAGTGCACACTGGGAATCGGCCAAGGTATGATTTCGGTTTTCTCTATGTAATATATAATATTTCTGGACACTTAGGCGAGTGACCCATAGGACAGGATTTGATTAATTTGGTTGTTGAATTGTTGAATGATGACGTATAATGATTTGATGATTTTGGGTTGTTTTGATGAATTGTGATATTGATGTTGATAAAATGGTGTTGAAGATTGAGATTGAGATTGATCATGATTGATTGTTGGTGATATAATGATGATGAATGATTGTGTTGGTTAAGAAATGTTATAGTGTGAAATAATTGATAATTGAGGTTGAGGAATATATCATGTGAAGGAAAATTGGTGTAAATGGTAATTTGTGGCACAAAGGGTAAGTTATGAGGTACATTGGAGTTTGGTGTGATTTTAAGTTGGTTTTGGTTGAATAATTTGGTAAGTTGAGAATTTACTCAATTTAGTAAACTTGGATAAAAATAGATTTTTGATGAACTTCAACGGATCATATTATGGGCTACCATTTTTGAAATGGAATGAATTTTATATCAAATCAAAGATAATGTAAAGAGCTTTAAAACGGTATCAATTTGGTAGAAATATGAATTTTGTAGAGAAAGATATGATCGTTGCAAATTGGTGTCTAAAATCTGAATTTTGTGAATGCTGCAAAATTTGTGATTTCTGGTTTGGGTGCACACGCACACACGGGAATATGGCTGCTGTTGGGAGCGCTAGCACGCTCTATGCACACACACAACCAACGAAGTTTTGCAATCTGTGCGCACGCACACGTTGGAAGGTGCATTCTATTGAGGGCGTTCGCACGCATTGTGCGTATGAGTAGAATGGAAATTTTTACTCCCTGTGCATATGCACACCTCTATGCATATGCACACTTCTTATAAATCTTTCTGGGCGTGCGCACGCACAACTCTATGCGTACGCACATTGTCTTGTTTTTCAATAAAAACCTTGTTTTCAACTATTTCACCTTCCCAGCAAGCTTGTAAACTTCCATGACACTTATATAAGAATCTTTGGCTTGTTTTTGGATGTCAAAACATAGAAAAGGTTCTAGGCGATCTAACTCGGTATTTTTGGTAAAAAGTTAGAAAATGGAGGCTTAGGTTTCTAGAGTACTGAAGATGGTTTTAGTTGATTGAAAAGGCGGCGTATGGTATTGGTGCTTATTGATAATGAATTGTGAAAGTGGTGAACTGAAGAGTTCTGAATGAATTGTGAAAGCGGTGAACTAATGGGTTCGGAATGAAAATTATGAATTGACAGTGGTTGAGATGAATTTGGGACTCGGAATGGAAATTATTAATTGATAGTGGTTGAGATGAGTTTGGGACTCGGAATGCAATGATGAATTATTGATATACTGAAAAATGATTTTCTAAAAACCACTGGATTGCTGTTATATACTGAGAATTGTTGAGACGCTATGCACCTGGCAGGGATGATAGGTTAATCCCGCCTGTCGAGGTCGCGGCGGCGGCGTAAGGACGGTAGGTTTATCCCGCTTACGCTAAGATATGAGGTCTGTGGCAATTGAACCGACAATGTGACATTACAGCCAATAAGACAGGCATTCATCATGTGCATCTTTTATCTGTTTGCTTGCTTTGCCGACTAGTATTGCTTGCCTAATTGTATAACATGCCTAATTGCCTATTTGAATTACTTGACATATATACTTATACTTGTGTTTTACTTGCATTGTATTAATTGTGCATTCTACTGGGATTGGAGAGGTTTGGAAGGTGGTGGTGATGGGATCGCATGGAGGTTAGGTTGGTGAAGGTTGTGGGACAGCAGAGAGTTGTTAGTTTAGAAATCCACTAAGTTAGATTACCCCTTTGTCATTATGGTTTTAAGTGATGTTTTAATGTTTCAATTATGCTTTAAGTTGCTCATGATGGATATGAAGCTCTAGGATTGCCTCTGGCATCCAGGAGTCTTATATCTTACATCACTGGGCATTGTTACCATACTAAGAACCTCCGGTTCTCATACCATATTCTGTTGTTATTTTTCAGATGCAGGTCGCAACCCACCTCGGTGAGTTGCTTGGTGGTGACAGAGCGGAGAATCTCTATCCCATTTTGAAGTCTTTTTTTATTATTTTGCTCATATCTCTCACTTTTGTCGTAAATTTTTATTAACCTTTGCTTTACGACACGAGGTAAGGCTTAGCGTAATTAGGGTGTTACAATATGCATTTGAGTGACTTGTTTGGTTTTGCATTCTTAGGTTTGCGTAATTGATATTCATGCTTAACTGCTATATGTTCTGTTTGTTGTAACTGTAAACTATTTGTGTTTTCTTTATATGCATTGTTTGTCTGTGCATCGGTGTTTTGGAGGATTGGAGGAAAGGCGATGAACTTAGGGGTTAAGTTAGAAATTGAGATAGAATCTAGAATCCTTAGATACCTCACCCTGTTTATGGTTTTCAATGATTGTTTTAAGTTTGAATCTAAATGTCGGAGTTCTAGGATTGCCTTCAGCTTTTTCAGGACCTTATATGTTAGTTATGTGGGTACCGTTACTATGCTGAGAATCTCCGGTTTTCATCCCATACATATTTTGTAGTTTTCATATGCAGGACGTAAGACACCTCGCTGGGGCATATTGGGAGCTTCTGAAAGTGAAGATCTTTGTGTTTGGATTTTTATTTTGGTTCTGATGTATATATCGATACTCTTATATCTCTGTTGTATATGTATAATATTCTTTATCCCTCTTAGAGGTTGATTTGGAGAAACAGGTTCTGTAAACTATCTTTTGGGCCTTTTGGATTTTATGTTGTATATATGTATATATGCTCTGACCGGTTTTAACTTCGCGAGCCGAGTCAGAAGCTTTGTTATTTGTATCTTTGGAATTCTTTTCCTTTGTATATATGTATATGTCACTTTGCGCTATTCTAGTCTGGTTTACGTTTATCGCCTAAGTGAGTGATACACTTTTCTGTTTAACGTTTTTGTCCTAACTCTTCTTCAACAGGCTCCTAGATATAAACCATTTTCTATATATATATATATATATAGGTGTAAAGCTTTGTATAGTAGGGTGTTATAGGGATGATTGAGGTCGAGTTGCATCAAACGCAGCTTATGGTGCGTTGAATGCACGAGCACTGGAGGTGGGGGCTGAGCTGCGTTGGACGTGGCAGGTTGGTGTGTTGAACGCAGGTGGTGGTGCGTTCAACGCATGGTTTGCTTGGCATTCCTAAGAGTCATTGCTTGGCCTGCGTTGGACGTAAAAATTGGCAAGTTGAACGCATGGCTCTTTACTTGGTCCAGGGACTTTTCTGTTTGGTCTAAAAATTTTTCTGTTTGTCTGGTGTGTTGAACAGAAATTTTTCTGTTTGGCTCTCTCCATTTGTTGCTTCTAGTATTTCTCTTGTTTGTCTTTTTCCATCCTTATTTTTTGCTAATTTTCTTTCATAATCTCTTATAATAAAAAAATTCAAAGCAACTCAAAGTAATATTTACTAAATCATAAAATAATTACTTATAAAAGAAGAATCATTAACTTGTTGAATAAAATTTTAAGAAAAAATTTACTAAAAATGCAGATGCATCAGGAAAAAGAAAAGAAGCATGCATATAATAAATGTAATCTGATTGGATTTGGTTTAAAAATATTTGATTATCTAACATTTCTATTGTATTAAAAGACAAATAACAATTAAACGATTAAATTAGTTTCCTTAAATTTTACTAGTTAGTCAAATAATAATTTGGTTGGAATAATGCTTGAATAGTATTGAAATATTAATTGGATTATTATTTGTAATTGAATTTACATTGACATTTAAATTAGATATATATCTTTTTTATTTATTTAATATCCATAAATAAAATGTACTTTGTATCATAAGACATATAATAAAGGCAACTACTCAAACTAAGATAGTAAAAATATCTTTTTATAAAAATATTTTATTTAAAAGTGTCTTATTTATTTAGTCACACTTTAAATAAAGGCAACACTTTTATATATATTAAAATCTAACTATCCAATCCATCATTTAAAAAACAAAAAAAAAAATTTAAATAAAAATAATTATAAAATCTTCATTATAATATTCACCTATACAGACTCTTTCCCTCAAGTATCTTCTCTTAGTCTCTAATAATATTCTTAATCAAATTTTTACTAAAATTAGTCTCTTAAATTTATCAACATCAATCATGCATGTTGGTCTCCCGAATCATTCTGCATAAAGACGTATGTTACTGATGTTGGTAAATTTAAAAATCCAATTTAATTTAACGAAATTTTTAAGAAATAACTTTTAATTAATAAATAAATTTTAAAAATCAATTTGACTATTTACTCGCAAAATACATAATATTTTGTACTATACGTAATATTTTGCGAAGCATGATCATACATTATTAATAGTTATTACTAGAATTATTAGAAAGTGAGGATCTCATCACCATTCGTTGCCACTGTCTCAATCAGGGTCTTTTATTCACAATTCACACTCACCAGTCACCACTATAGAGAAATGAGAAGTGCAAAATCTGATTAATACGTGGTTTTAATTTGCGGTACCCCGTAGTCCGTACCTTATTGATTTTGAGTGATGTTGGCATCGTTAGACTTTGTGGTTACTAATTACCTAATTTTACTATTGGATAATGTACTTGAAAATTGAAATACAGAAATAGAAATATGAAGAAAGACACATATGAATATTCATAAATTGGCGTCATCCAAGCACCATATACGTGTCCCGTTAATTTTAGTTTTTAAACACTTTTTAATTATATTTTAAAATTTGACATCAATCATAACGGTTGAAACACAAAATTATCGATCGTTGAAAAATTATTTAATTTTTTAATTTATTTGTGAACAATATATATATTAATTATAATAATAAATTATGTTATTTTAAATTAAATAATTTATATAATGATAATTTTATTTATTGTTATAAGTGATAAATTGAATAATTTATAATTATTTTTAATTTAAAATTAAATAAAAATAAAATTAATTATTTTTATTTAGATTTTAGATATTATTTTTATTTGAATTTTAAAATTTAATGAGTGTCATTCTTAAATATAAATAGTAACTTCACAGTTTTGGTCTCCAACATATTAAAACCTCTTTCGTAGTTCTTTTTCTATTAGATGACAATTCAGCCCTATTAAAAATAAAAGAGATTTTGATCGAGAAAGATCAAAGAATCAAATTCTTCTAATTATGTTCATGAATTTAGATACATTTTTATATTTGAATATTTCTTTTTTAGTGATTGGTCTTGGGGTTTAAGAAATTCTAAAAATTTCTAATATCAATAGTTCTATAAAAATAAATAAAATCATGTTACATGTATAAAAAAATTAGTCATTAAACTAATTATTCATATACAACATATATTAAAATATAAAATATATATTAAAAATAAATTAAATAATATATATTATATACAAATATATAATTATTAATTTAGTGACTAATTAATTTTTTAAATACACATAATATTTTTGTAATATCTCTAATTATTATATTACGTTTCTAAGAACATGAGGAACACATATATGGATTCGTGGAAGTGATCCAATCAACTATTTACTGAATCAACTTTCATCATTGTTGGCATTTTCATTTTTCAATGTTCACACCCAAGAAAAAGTGTGGCCTAAATATGATTAACTTAATTAAAGATCATAGTCATAGCCCATGTTTAGTGTTGTTAGGGTGGGTAATCTTGGGAGAGGAGCTTGAGCTATTTTATATGATCAAAGAGTTCATCACATCAGATAGCATACCCATTGAGTAATGAGTAGTAAGAAATTTTTTTTTGAAAAATTATAAGTAAAAAATGAAAATATTAAATAATATGAATAATGAATATATTAGATATTTAATTTAATTTATTTAAGTAGATAATATGGAGATGTAATATATTTTTATTTTATTGGGTTAATTTTAAAATCTATTATTTAAATTATTCACAAAAATTATTATCTACCTTACAAAATTCATCTTTTTTAAAAAAATAAATAAAACGTTCGAAACTTATCTGAAATCTAATCATGATATTATATATATATATATACTAGAAGTGTTTGAAATTATTATTTTTATATTTCAAATATATGAAATATATAAAAAAATAAATAGAAACAATTTATTGCTATACCCTTAGACAAATGTGCTAAATTCTATTTATTTTGATGGATGCCAACATAAAGATATTTTGGTAGACTACTAAAATTTGCATCTATTAATCTATTTTCTTAATTAGTGACATTTATTGGTACATAATTAGGCTTTTAAGCAGCGTCATCTATGAATTCGGCATCATTAATGGGAAAGGGAAAGTTATTAGAAGGTGGTGATTCACTGACTTGTAAACGGAGGTTGGTTTTGCAATCAATGAGTTATGTTTAAAGTGGTACCTTATCTTATTCAAGAATTGATTGATGCTAATTTCTTGTCTGGAACAGGTTATAATAGACTTTTAGTCTTCTTTATCTTGACCGAATGGATGAATGGTTATCCCAATCTCCAAAATATTCAGTGTTTTTATTATCTTATTCTTATCAATTGCTTCTTTGGTTCAGTTTTATTGTAGAGTTGATATTTTTTTTTTTGGAAAGATTTTTAATATACCAAACTTGTATTATATTTTAATTTTTGATCCGCAAAAGTTATTATTTTGATTTTTATTTTTATGCCCGTTTCATTCTCAATTAACAAGATTAAAGCCATTTTATCGGATTTTTTCAAAATTCTTTTTAATGAAAAAAAAATAGTACACCCTCCTCCTCCCTCTCTCTCTTTTTCCCTCAAAAAAGAAAAAAATAAAATAAAAATAAACCACGTAACAAAATTTAAATTAATTACATATGTTTAATTTATTGCTTATGAGAACCCTTGTATTACTACTTGATTTAAAGGGTTCACGACGATTTTATCTTAGTTTTATTTAATCTCTTCAACAAATTTGGTAATAAGCATAAGATCTTAGTGTCTGATAGAAAGAAAAATATAAAATTATTTTTTTTAAAAATTTAAATTAACAATTTTAATGAAAAGTTTTAATTTATTATGTTCAGCAATATGTATTTCTCTATTTGTGAGTACATTGAATGTACAAAATTAAAATGGCTCTAACATAGTTATTCGTATTAATAACTACTCTAGATAAAATATTCTTATGTGGTGCTAACAATTTAATTACTATTTTTGTGGCTTCAAAATATTTTAGTTTATACTTCTATCTACTCTTTGAATTTACCAAAAAGATATATGGTCTAACGAGGCTATTATGAAATATTTACTAATGATGGGGTGAGCTCTTCTTATAGAGCTTTTGAATTTAATCAGGTGGTTTAATCTTCACAAACTTCTCATTTTTTCTCTTTTTTTTTTCCTCCTCCAACCGGCTCCATTAGCAAAAGACTAAAACTCATTTAGAAATAAAAATAAAAGTAAAAAGAAGATTAGTCTCTTATATGATACTTATTAATTTAAGAAGTTTTCTTCCACTAGTTGAAGATCTAATGTTAAGATAGACAACTCTTTTATGTATAATTGGATCAAGTTTTTTTTTTTCTTATGGTATCTCTTATTTCAGTAAATGAAGAATTAATCTACTATAGATTTAAGTTTTATTTAAGAGTTTGTTACTGACCAATAAATTATTGTATATACAAAAATAGGATTTGAACCTCCGACATTTGTTTAAATAGATTAGTAAGTCAACTATTAAACAAACTCAAATTGATTTTATAATTAGATTAAGATATGAGAATTTTGAATTGACATGAGTTTAGACTAACTGATTGATTTTCAAATTAATCTAAATTAATTAGAAGATAACGGTGAACTTTTCTACTTAATTGGACATTAATTAATTTTAGCGATGTTTAGAATTTACTAGAATTAGCAAGTCTAAATGTCTGATATAAGATTTTTTTTTTGTTGACAACTTGACATATTAGTCATATAAGATCTACCATTTATATGTTACACAAGGACAATAAAATTTAAATTTAAAATCTCATGTGTTCTAACTATATCTCTAAATTTTATTTATTTATTCGTTTAGTGTTTTGAATACTTTTCAAGAAAATAATTACTCTTCATACATAACCAAAACACATCAAAGCCAATGTTTTATTGAAAACACCTTTAATCAACTAAACCCAAAAGCCATTAAGTAACCAAGCTAATGTGTGAATTTTGAGTTATCCAACAACATGAATGCTTGAGTAAACTTATGAGCAGCAGATTCTGGCAAACATATACACACAATCATAGAACCACCACCGGAACAAGAATCACCACCACTACCATCTTGTCCTTCGGGTAAAAAAACACAAACTTGAGGCGTAGGAGTCAAGTCTATAGGACCAGCATATAGTGGCCTTCCCCACCCAAAATCTGCACACTTGTATATTGAAAACCTTGTCCACTGAGTTATTGTTAGCTTCCCTCCAAACTCTAGTTGCTTTGGCCTCTCCAAGTCAACGAAATCCACCGTTGACCTCAAATATTCCTCCGACACACTTAGCCTTGCTTCTCGAACCAACCTCGTTGTCTCCGAAAGCCGTTCAGGGTTCACAAGCTCTGAAACTTTGCTTGTTGTGCAAGGTACACACACTACATTGCCGTAGAACCCTTCCTTCAAGGGTGGATTCCGGAGCTTTTGTCTTGCATGACTTGACACGACCCACGACTTGACCCACGACCTCCACACGTGTGCAGCCATTGCGTCGAATGTTGTGCAGCCATAACCGTCACGTGGCATGGCAAGGGATTTTATAAGGTTTTGGAACTCCCGCGTGATGCGATAGCACTTCTGTAACGGTTTAGTTTCCCATAACGACATTGTGAGATTTGAGCCTTCTTGAATTTTCCTAAACTCCATGTGGGGGAATTGTATATGAGGCGGGTCACGGGGTTTGAAAACCTCTCTATCCCAAATTGGCCTTGGATTTGTTACCAAAGTCCTAGCCTTTGCAGTTGCAGCCCATGCGCCTAGAAACTGCATGGCTCCTAGGCCGTCGCAGATGCAATGACAGAGTCGCAACCCAAGGCTGAATCCGCCGCAGCGGAAGATTGTGATTTGTGCTATTACAAGCGGCATGTCAAGGACTTTGTATGGCTCTTCATTAGGGAACTTGAAGATTAATGGCTCCCAAGTTGGGTTTGGTGCAGTGAGGTCTCCTAATTCGGATAAAGCCACATCGGAATGTGCCTGAACCATGAGTGCACCTTGGCTTGGACCAAAGAACACTTCTAATTTCCCGTTGCTGGTCTCCCTTAGCCTCCCTGAGAGAGGGTAGTAAGGGACCAAGACATCAGCAAGGGCATCTTGAAGTGTTTTGACTATGGGTTTTTGTGAATTGGCACAACTGTTGGTGGTAGTTTGTTGGTAAAAGTACACGGTGGGTGTGAAGACACGAGCTCCGATCATGTCGTCGAGGTTGGAGAGGTAGAGGGTGTCTCCATATTGGACGGGTATAGGGTGCGATGGCATGACAGGGTACATGGCGTCAATGGTAACTGGAACGGTGAGATGAGGCAGATGGAGCTCTTGGACCCACGGAGGAGCCATGAGGGAAGTGCTGAGAGTAGAGATATAGAAGAGTGAGGCATTTGTAGGGATGTGATTTACTGAAGCATGCAAAGATTGGGGTTCTGGCTTCAATGGGAGAAGGTAATAATAAAGGGGAAAGAGAAGAAGGATGGATCACAAAGATTTGCAGGTATGAATCTGGTGAAGAAGTAATAGATTAATCTTCCTTAATGACTTGTTATCTTTGTATGACTGAAAACATAAGCTGGTTATTATTATATGATGCAGTCGTTGGTGCATCAACCTTTTTGATATGGAGTTTAAATATCAACATTGCCATTTCTTAACATATAAAAAAAAATGTGATGACACAACAAATGGCATTATGGACACAATGCACCATGTAAGCCAAATACGAAAAAGTTTATTTTAAACTTGCAGAAAAGTAAAAATAAAATAAAGTAAATGAAAAGACCATAAAGTCATATGTGATTAAAAAGGGTCAAATAATTGCAAATAGCAGAAGTTGGACTGTAAGGCAAACTAGCCCCTTTATTCTTGCAATTTTACCTGCTTCAGCTTTAAACATTTTTCAATATATTTAAATTTTAAGTTTTTAACAGCACACATGCCATGATGTTCAGATTTTAGTTTCCAAACCATGCAGTGTAAATTAGTTATAAAACTTTTGAAAATTGTTAAATGTTTAAAGCTCAATCAGAGTAAATTACAAAGATCAAAACTTTAAGGAGTGATTTGCCCAAAAGTCTAAAGTTGTGGTGGTGGGTGATTTGCATTTAACCAGAAAAGAGAATGAATAGAAGAAGACAAAAGTTTACAACAAGAGAAAAGATACAAATACTTTGCCACTACTCTGTTTACCGCACTGGCTGCTGATTGTAATGAGCCTTCTCTTTTTTCTTGGCCGCAGTAAGCTTTGCATTTCTTGCAGCAGCCTCGCTTGCAGCAGCGCGCGCAGCAGCATCCATCTCCTTACTTGACTTTTTCTTCTTCATGGAAGCAACTTTCTTGAGCCGCTCTTTAACATCACCTGCATTTGCATCCTCTACCTTTTCTGGGCCAGTAGTTTCAGATGTTGTATTTCCAGCATCCGTTTGATCTTCCAATTCTTTCTGCTCCTTTGAAGATTTCTCCTTCTTCTTCTTCTTTCTTGCACTTTTGCTTTCCCCAGTAGCATTCTCCTTCTTTTCCAAGGCACCATTGCAGTCCTCTTTCTTCTCTGCACCTGCATTTTAAGAGGGCCATGTGAAACAAAAATCCAAGTAAAACCTGAACAAATAACCAGTTACTTCTGCAAGACTTCGATGATACAGGTTGTATGTACGAGGTTTAAGTGTAGATATGTTTACTCGAGCTTTTAGGGCTACTATCCAATGTTGAAAAATCAAAATAATAAGATACAGCAATCTATTATCCGGCAATCAGGATACAACAATGCGAGCAGCAATCTATTCATGACATTTTTAAGGATGATAGAAGTCATTGTTAATGAAAATGAGACAAAGAGAGCTTCCATATACATATATAGTGTGACAGTATGACAGCTAAGCAACAAATATAAACATAAAACTTGTTAACTTTCATACAATAACCAACTAATTTTCTATCAGGGAATCATTTACAAGGAATCAGTAATCAAAATTCATTACATATTATACTCCATTTGAAAGAACTAAACATTAGACATAGTCTTATCCGCTTGACCAAAAAATGGTCATATATATGATTAATAGCATTATATTACCATGGGAATCATCCTGGCCAGTGGACTCTCTTGGTGTATATCCTAGCTCAGCCAGAACAGCTTCAAGCTCTTCAAGCCCTTTTTTCTTTAATTCCTTTTTAGAAAGCTGTCTTTCTGTTTCTTTGGTAGCCAATGAGGGTTCAGGAAGCTTCTTAACAACGGCTTCAGCTTCTGTTGGTACTTCTGCATCATTTTTGTGTTCCTCTTCTGCATCATCTTCCACATTATAGATACCTTCTTCTTCATCACTCTCACTTTCCTGATATTCACCAAGTCTACAAGTTAGTTGAAGTGCAAAGCAATCATGACTTAATAGAATGATAATCAACATCATGAGAAACACCAGACATTCAGATCAATCAAACTGTAGTATACATTGGTTAGTTAATTGACTATAAAAATGGATCATAGTATTAAGAATTCTGATCTATATGAGCATGCAACAACAAACTTTTCATCCAAATGTCAGATTTTCTTCAGTGATATATTTCACTTAACCACTATTTTTTTACATAAATAATTCCATGAATATAACTTCTTTTGATTAGCAGCACATTTCCAAAAGTAGAAACCCATCTGGCTTAAGCACAAGCTTCATATTTACATTTAATTGATACCCTCAATATGCAATGCTTGATGCAATTTTTGCAAATTAACTTTATTATGCCCCATTTTGTTTCATATTTGACATCCTGATGATAATAATTTTAAATGCTCATGTCACATGCAAGACCGTTCTTTGATGATTACAAGGCACACGACTTCCTTGTGCCTTGTCTTTATGTTAGTTAAGGTAGCATTTGGTAGAGAGACACAGACTGAAAGATTGAGACTCAAAGATAGAGACTGAAATAAATCTCAGTATTCTGTTTGGTGCAAAATGGGAGACAGAAATTGAAACAAAAATGAAGCTCTAATTTAATTTGTACAAAGGACAAAACTGGAATTAATTAATTGAAATGAGAGTGTTTCAGATATAAATGTTATTAAAGTTTCAGTCTCCATCTTTAAAGATTTCAGTCCCCTATGTCCTCACTTTTTGGAGGTACTGAAATCCTGAAATTTTGAAATTTTGGAGACAGAGACAGAAATTTTAGTATCAGTCTCTGAACCAACAAACATGATACTAAGTCTTAGTCTCCCGGTCTCTATTCCAGTACCTCAAAACAAACTCTACCTAAGTTCATTGGAACGACACAAACATGACTCAGATAGAAGAATAAAGGTAGATATATCCCCGGCACCAGTGATATTATATATAGAACACAGCAAACAAACGAACCTAAGGCCATTATATTCATGCAGACCAAATGGAGTACCAAGAAAAGAGAAGACTAACATTAGTTGTATAAAGTATAAACTATAAACAATAACTAGGAAAGATAATACTATGGATATTACATAGAACAGTATCAAGACGTGGTATCACAATTTTTGATAATTTGGAAGTATTAATAATGATAAATTATTCCCATGTAGCTAGACAACATAAAAATCAGATACTCTTAGTAGTTCACTGAAATTAACAAAGGCAATAGCCAATCATATCGAGAATCAAATGAAAAACTATTAGTAGTTCACTGTCATGATAAGAGATTAGGAGTAGCCATACTATATATAAGCACACTCTTTATGGAAGATTCTTATTAGAGGGGTAGAATCCTTCCAATATATCAGAGATGGTTTTAACCGGTTTTATGTCTGAAAAACACCAACACCAACCAACACCCACATCCCCATGAACTTACCTACCATCCCTAAAAGAAAAATCAAATTGATTTTCGTAGAAAGTAAAATCAAACAGAACTCTACTCTGGTAATCAACATCAATATATCACCATTCAATTCAATTTAAAAACTAAAAAAAATTGAACCAAGAATGCAGAATATTGCGAGTTCCCACCACATCTGCGGCAGCATCACTGTCATTGGCTTTCTCGGAACTCACGGCGGCGCCCCAAGATGAGTCAGGAGGAGCCGTGGTGGCGTAGTAATCGTCGTCATCTTCATCGTCAACGTCCGCCCATGACTTCGCCGTCAGAGGAGCCGGAGCCCAGAATACTTCCTTCTTCTCCGGCGTCACTTCGCCTCCTCCTCTTATCTGCTCCTTGCTCTTGCTGCTGCTTGTGCTCTTCTTCTTCTTCAAGCTACTAAGCGCGGCGAAGACGTTGGTGCTGTTCAGTGATGGTGGTGCATCCTCCCTCCTGCTCCCTCCTGCTCCCACCATTTTCGGAGCTTCAAGGTTATACTCACCTCTCTTAATTCCAATTTTTTGTTATCGATTGCGGGATTAGGGGGCGAAATTGGGAGTTTGAGAATTGGGAGAAAGGAATCTAGGGTTTTCAGAGGCGGAATGAAAGAAAAGGATACAAACCGATGTGCAGTGCAGTGAAGGGTTTGGGAACGGAGAAGTTACGGTCTCAAAACGGAGCGTTTAAACTTTTAAGTCACTAAAGAGACTAGGAGAGTGTTAGGTGCGTAAACGGAAACGTTGCTGAAATAGCTGAATCTTTTATCAAATAAAATTTATTTATGCGACATAATAATATTTTTAATTATGTATGTTATTCCTTAAAAATATCAGGTATGTTGTTAAGATGGACCAAATCTCTGAAGTGATACTCCAAATTGGACTGTTGTATTAATTTTATCTTTAAAATTCTAATTATATTAACTTGATCTTACGAATTGAGTTTTAGACTATATAAAAAAATATGAGGAACTAATATTATTATTATACAATATGTACAACGGGATTAAAATGAAATTAAAATCAAATTATAGTCAAATTATTAATTCTAAAGGTTTGCTAATTTAAATTTTGAAAAGTTAAGATTAAGTTATTTGAAAACAAAAACCACGACCATCTCTCTTTAAACGGTGAGAATTAACCAAAAACGCAGACCCTCTCTCCGACGGTGGTAACTCATTTTCTCTTGTCTCGTGTTTTATCACCGGGAGTCGCTTCGTTTGACGCCGACGTCCGCACCAGTGAACGCCCAGTAGTGCATCCTGATCGTGTGGCTCGTTCTAGCGGCACTGCATCAAGTCCACCTGGAACGACTTCGTCGCAGCCGGCGTGTGCCTTCCTCTAGCCATTGAAGGTGCAACATAAAGGAGTCACGAGTGTCTTTCCTTTGATACGTCCATCACTGCGTGGAAGTTCGTCAATGACGTGCAATTTCGTTCAATCGCCATGTCATGTTCCATCCTCCGATGCTGATCACAATTCATTGAAACCACATGAAAACGCTCCCGACCATTTCGTCGCCGATGGTGAGCAATCTAATAAGGTGAGCATGATTCATTGAATCATTGATAATGGATGGTTATGTTCATCGTTAGTGCAAGTGGTGTGTTTTATTTTATGTTAACTGCTTACTTGGATGGAACATGAATATTTTTCATTCAACCATACTTGTGCTGGTTTTAAATTCATGGTGCGCAATTATGTATGGAGAATATGCATGTGTTAATCAGTCATGGAATATAGATTTGACCTGGGATGAAACTAGTTCTTTTGTGGAGTATCCTATATGAATGTATGAATTTAAATATTCAAAGTTAAACCAACATGTATAAGCAATATAATTGGTACATTGGACAACTAGCTACTTAATAACAATAATAAGTAATCACCCGTGATTTTGTGCATGATGCCCATAGACCCGCTTGAATCTTATTAGTGTAGTATATTGTTAAATAATATAAATTAGAACTAACTGTATTGTTATTATTAAGAGTATTTTTGAAAATGTAAATTAAATATAATAGAATGCTTCCTGCATGTTTAGATTAGGCATATATGTATGAGTATACATGATAGATGGTGTATGAATTAAAAAGGACTCTAGTGACCTTGGACTCTAAAACTGAGGAATGAAATAAGTGCATGGTGGTTGTATGTGTTGCATGTTGATATTTGTGGTAGACAGTGTCATGTAGCACAGAGAATAATAGTAGTTAAAATTCTTATATAATAGGTAAAATAAAATAAGTAATTCAATTACTATCAATAGGTGATATTGATGCATTTTTTTCCAAGCTAAAATAGGTAGGATGATGTGGTTGATTTATATTTGTGTCTCTTTCTCTGTGGTGTTTAGTGAGGATTTATGTACATCTCATTTACTAATAGTTTGTCTAATTAGTTTTCATGATTCGATTTGCGTGTTTATTTTGTGATTATAGGTCATGCCACTATTGAATATTACTGAGGTCGGAAGTGAAGAGATGAATCTTGGTTACGAGGTTTGAACTCTAGTTTTATCCTGTATTGTCATGTTTGGGATAGTAACCATCCTCTCGTGTACATTGAATTCTCCGAAAAGTCAAAATAATCCATACTTCTAAAATTAAAGCAATTAGATTAAATTAAATTATGATCAAAGGATAAAAGAAAACTTGTTTATAATTTACTGAATTAAGCAATAGGTGGCGTGACTTCATGAGCATGTGTACATGTACTGTACCTCGTGGAATCTTAAATAGGACTTAGATAATGCGTTCCATTGCTGAACAAGAATAAAAAAAGGAAACATGCCCGAGAAAAAAAATTATATTTGTTTCGCTTTTTTGTGGTGTTTAGTGAGGGTCTATGTACATGACATTTACTAAGAGTTTCTCCAATTAGAATTTTTTATTTGAATTTGTGCGTTTATTTTGTGATTGTAGGCCATGCCACTGTTGGATGTTGCTGAGGTTGGAAGTGAAGAGATGGATCTTGGTCACGAGGTTTGGACTCTAGTTTGATTTTGTATAGTCGTGAACCGCATGGTTGATTTGACCAGTAATGGTTTTGATTTTTTTTAATTTGAAAAGAAGGTACCGGATCACGGTTGCCTTCGGGAAGACGAAATACCATGTGTTGGAATGCGGTTTGTGCAATTGCAAATGGCTCATGAATTCTATGTGAGTTACGCAAAGAAAGTAGGATTTTCAACTAAGATACGGACGACAACCTGTGATAGGATAACAAAGCAACCCATTAACCAAGCTATCCATTGTAATAGGGATGGGTTCTGCGGGTCTCGTGTCAAAGCGTCAACGCAAAAGAACACGATTTTAGCCGCTGGGTGCAAGGCAATGATATATGTGAAGTTTGATAATGAGAAGCAAGAGTGAGTTTTCTTGAGGGTTGAGTTGAGGCACTCGCACCCATGTTCAGCGAGAAAGGCGGTGCACTACCATGAGTAAGGAAGCTTACCATGCATGCGAAGTGCGTGATCGAGGATAATGATGAGGCTGGAATTCGACTAAACAAGACTTTTCTAGTTTTGGAAAATTAGGCTGGGGACCCGTCTAACTTGGGATTCTCAAAAAAAGATTTAAGAAAGTATATTACAGCAAGGCTTTGAACCAGCAACGTGAATACGAATGTTAGGTAGATGATGAACTACTTCATGAGAATGAAGGACATCAATCCAAACTTTTTCTACGCAGTGAATTTGGACAAGGAGTGTAAATTTCGGAGTGCAGTATGGGTGGATACAAAGTGTAGGATGTCGTACGAATATTACGAAGACGTTCTGTCAGTTGATAGCACATACAGTACAAACAGGTATGAAGTAGTTATGTTGGTGGTTTTTATTTTTATTCTTTTTTTTTTTTGTTATTTGGTCATGAGTGGGATTTGTTATTTGTGGTTATTTTTACGTGTAGGCATGGATTACTGTCTGCGTGGTTCGTCGGTGTCAACCACCATGGTAAGTCGACCCTCCTTGGTTGTGCTCTTCTTGGAAATGAGGAAATCCCAAGTTATGAGTGGGTTTTCAGCCAATGGGTGAAGTGCATGGGAACTGCTCCACAACGGATCATCACCGATCAATGCAGATCCATTTTCCGTGCGATCCGAAATTTGTTACCCGATACACGCCACCGGTGGTGCATCTAGCACATTACGAAGAAGTTGTCGCACAAGCTTGGAAGTTACCGCCAGTACATAGAGTTGTATGATGACCTCAATGATATTGTGTGAAACTCTCAGACTGAGGAGTCATTTGAGGATAACTAGTCTGAATTTATAGACGAGTACAACTTACACAACAACACATGGCTGTCAGGTCTGTTAGTGTACAATTACTTTTTGCTCTTTAATTGTACACTAACAGACTTGACAGCCATTTGTTGTTATGTAAGTTGTACTCGTCTATAAATTCAAACCAGTTATCCTCAAATTACTCCTCAGTCCGAGAGTTTCACACAATATCATTGAGGTCATCATACAACTCTATGTACTGACGGTAACCTCCAAGCTTGTGCGATAACTTCTTCGTAATGTGCTAGATGCAACACCGGTGGCATGTATCGGGTAACACATTTCCGATCGCACGGAAAATGGATCTGCATTGATCGGTGATGATCCGTTGTGGAGCAGTTCCCATGCACTTCACCCATTGGCTGAAAACTCACTCATAACTTGGAATTTTCTCATTTCCAAGAAGAGCACAACCAAGGAGGGTCGACTTACCATGGTGGTTGACACCGACGAATGACGCAAACGGTAATCCATGCCTACACGCACAAATAACAAATCCCAGTCATGACCAAGGAATAAAAAAAAGAATAAAAATAGAAACCACCAACATATCTACTTTATACCTATTTGTACTGTATGTGCTATCAACTGACACAACGTCTTCGTAATATTCGTACGACACCCTACACCTTGCATCTACCTATACTACACTCCAAAATTTACACTCTTCGTCCAAATTCACCGCGTATTAAAAGTTTGGATTGATGTCCTTCATTCTCATGAAGTAGTTCATCATCTCCCTAGCATCCACATTCACGTTGCTGGTTCGGAGCCTTGTTGTAATATAGTTTCTTAAATCCTTTTCTGAGAATCCCAAGTTAGATGGGTCCCCAGCCTCATTTGCCAAAACTAGGAAAGTCTTGTTTGATCGAATCCCAGCCTCATCATTATCCTCGATCACGTACTTTGCATGCATGGTCAGCTTCCTATACTCATTGTAACACCCTAATATTCAAATCCTTATGCTCGAGTCATAAGTCAATGATATTATGGTGGTACGACTCTCAGGTGGATTTTTAATATATAAATATAGGTAAATTTGAAAGGAGTATTAATCGAGAAGCCTGAAAAGAGTAGAAATAAAATCGCGAAGACGTATCACTCACGTTTCGACAGCAAAAAGATAAACTGTGAAGCCAAAAGCGATATACGGGCAAGGCATAAAGGAGATTAAGAGATAGATAACAGATAGATATATATAACATAAGTAAATAGCCACTAGTCGCGACCCGCAAAGTTTAGGCCGGCTAGGGTACAGTATGAAAGTAGTTGGCAACAGTATATCATAATCTCTCCCAAAGAAAACATAAGAGCCTCTATAGGCAAGTTCAAAAGAGTTCAATACATAATATAATCTTTTCAAAACAAAGGTGGAGAGATTCTAAGCAAAACACAAAGTAGAGAAAATAAAGATCTTCGCCGTCTCTCAGACGAACCACAGCTCACTTTTGAGCACCTGGACCTGTATCTGAAAAACAAGAGATATATACGGAATGAGAACCCCGAGCCCATGGGTTCCCAGTACGGTAAAAGTGCCGAATAAATACAATGCACTGCAATAAAAACTCGTTAAGCATCCTAAACTCCTTTTCACCAAATATCCAGCCTAGATTCTGACTAATCCATGAATAGGCAACTGTCGTAAGGGGATACTAAATCTAGTTCATGTTACACATGTTTCCCAACTTGCTGATTCTTCCACGAATCAGACTCAGAATCATAAGCAAAATCATCACCATTTGTTCTGCCTCAGCAACTCTATATCAATACATTATACCTCGCCTGGAGCTAGTGAAATCACATCACTGCGTCTACCCAGGGGGCTCAAATTATCTCATTCAAAAATCATCATCATCATGCAATCGCATCATCAATTCATCTCATCAAGAACAGCCCTCAACATCCACCGACACCAACATGAGGGATCTCTCAGTTGTATAAACACAAGCAATACAGACAAGTAATACACAAATAAGGTACAAGTAGAACAAGTAGCACATAATCAGGTAACATAGCATATATGATGTAGAAATCCAAAACAAATAGGCAAACACAAACAATTCAAATATATGCAAATGATGTATGCCTGCCCTATGGCTGATGATATCATCTGTCGGTTATATAGCCAACCCGACATGTCCTGGTAGCTAACCATTGGACAGAACACCCGTTGCGGAGCAAGTAGGTTTGAGCTACAACCCCTTGTTACTACCCGCTCAACCCAGAGCCAGTGGAATAACTACTACTGCAGCTACTACCCAGGCGGGTGTTTAAAAGTTCAACCTGGAGCGAGTGGATTCACCACTACTGCCGCTACTACCCAGGCGTCACAGTCTCTGACCTGGAGCAAGTGGGACGAACCACAACCCTTGCTACTGCCCAGGATCTCAAAACATACATTCGTTCAGTTTAAAAGCAATCATCATTGTTATCAAATCTCAAACATTAACCTGGAGCAAGTGGGACGAACCACAACCCTTACTACTACCTAGGTATCAGAGCTATATTCATTCAAAACTCCATAATTAAACTCATTTATCATAAATATCCTTTTCCGTCTCATACCCGGAGCAAGTGGACAACGCCACTGCCTACTACCCGGGGTTACACATCACATTTCAACATTTTCCATTATTATCCATTTAACACATTCATTCATTAATCATATATGCATTTATACTCAGCCATAATCAGTAATGGATTTGCCGTAACCCGACAATAACTCAGCCATCCGGCTCATGGTTCAATCAAGAACCAGTCATTTATCAATAAATACAGTCCTTCGGCTCATGGCATACACGGTACTTCCACCGCCATCCTCCATATCTCATATAATCATCGTTGATCATCATTGATCATAACTTTTTCCCTTGCTTTACTCGCAAGTTACCACATCCCCTAGCTCCTTTCTCATTGCTACGTATATCATAATGATTTAATAGATAAGGGGTGAGATCGGAGGCTTAGAAGTATGAGATTTGGCTTTTAAAACTCAAAAATTAACTTTGGCATGAAAACAGGGCCACGCGTACGCGTACTCCACGCGCATGCGTGGATGGCCACAAAGCTCATCGATGCGTATGCATCATACACGCGGACGCACGGATTGAAACACAGCCAGATAATGCATACGTGTTAGCCACGCGTACGCGTGGGTGCATTTGCGCCCCAAGCACAAAACTGGCACAACTCTGGCACAACTCTCGGGAAAGTGGCTGGGCATTGGGTGCAGCGCATCGATGCGCACGCGCACACCACGCGCATGCATGGATGGTGTCTTCTTGAAGAATGACGCGTACGCGCCAAGTGCCCCTATGCGTGGAGGATCATTCTGCTAAAAATTTTCTAAGTTAAAAGCTGCAGAATTCACAGATTCAACCCCCAATCTTCTGACGGACATAACTTTCTCATTTTAAATCGTTTTTCACCCGTTCTTCGAACGACATGGACATCCCGAATCCAATTTCATTTCTAAACAAGTTTGGCACAAAACAGAAATCTGCAGTCCAAGTTATGTCTCGTCAAAGTATGCCCAAAAACCATGTTTCACTCAAAACCACAAAGTGCCATTTTCAAAACAAGTCATTTTCAACTCTTTTCAAAATCAACCAAAACATGCCAATTTCAACCCTTTTTGAAATTAATCAAAATTTACCAAAATCAACATCAAGCCTCCTCAACTCATACATTAACACTTTACCACGATTCACAAAACTGCCATATAACCATTTTTACCCATTTCAAACAAATGGCTAAATTACAAACACATCAACATGTCATACATCCTTCCTCATCCCAATTTCCAACAATACTATTTCCAATCAACCATCATTATACATAATCAATATCATACTCACTATCACGTGGTTTCACCCCCAAATCAACCTTAATCATTCCTCAAGCATATATCACAACATACATATCTCTCATGCATTATCATACCATCAAGGCATCAATAATCATACTCACATATATGACCACATAATATATCTCAACCGAAATCAAACATGCCTCATCTACATAATTTCACCCAAAATTACCAAATTCCACACTTCAACTCCTCAAACCTTATTATTCAATAACCAACCCAATCATTCATATATTTATTATCTGAAATTCATCCAATCACTTATGTCATCATACAATGCACACATCAACTTACCTTACTTACCTCTTTCCGGCCTCCGACCCAAAATTCACGGCCTCCGGCCCAATTTCATAATTTAAATACATAAACCACAAATCAATACTCATTACCCAATGCATCAAATTCTCAATACACCAAGCATACAAGGCCACACAATTCTCAACCCAATCATTAATTCACATTACATACCAACTATGCATATTAGCACCAACCATTTACACAATCCAAACTTAATCCTAGGGGCATCTAGCCTAGAAATTCTCATCACACCACATGGTACTTAAATGAAACTTAAACCGTATCTCTTGTAGCCAAACCAATTGAGCCTCTTCTTTAGAAGTCTCCACCAACCTTAGCCCCAAGCCTCACCAAAGCTCCTCAAGCAACACCAATCTCCCAATTGTGCACCAAGATCATCAAATACACTAACATAACCAATATCACATACATACATCAACCTAGGGCTCATAAAAATGATAAATCACAAAGGTTTGAGCACTTCTTACCTCAGTCCATATGAAGTAGGGATAGAACCCACTTAGAATCCATGTTGGAGTATCCCTAAACACCCAAAATCACAAGATTTCAACACTAACTACCCAAAAACATGTAACAGTGGAGAATATCAAAAACTGGGCAGAGATGAATGGAATACTGGTGCGGAATTTATAACCCACACTTACTAACCGGCAAGTGCACCGGGTCGTACCGAGTAATACCTTACGTGAGTAAGGGTTGATCCCATGAGGATTGATGGATTAAGCAACAATGATTGATTGATTGGCTTAGTTAGGTAAGAAGAAATTGGTTTTGAAATATTCAAAAGGTTTAAGTTTGAATTCAAAATATCAAAAGTATAGAAAATTAAATAAATTGGGAATAAAATATGGATAAACAGTTAAAGCTTCAGAGTTATCTATTTTTCCGGATTAACTTTTCTTATTAACTATTTTAATTATGTAGGATTTAATTTATGGCAAACTATATTTGATTAGTCCCTAATTCCTTAGACCTTCCTAGTCTCCTCTAAAATTCATTAACTACCAATTCCTTGGTCAATTAATTCCAATTAAAGGGTATATGATCAAATTCCAGTTTGCATGCCACAAAAACTCTAATTACCCAAAGAATAAAAGGATTATATGTCACGTATCCCGTTAAATCCAGATAATTAGAATTTAGGAGAATATGTTTTCAAGTTGTTGTTCAAGTATAGAGCTTTTCCAAGTTATACAAGAACTCAAATAGAAAGAGGGTCATACTTCCGTTCCACCCAAATTCATAAGATAAAGAACGAAAACAATTCTTAAATATAAATCCAAAACATAAATTAAAATAGAAAAAGTAATAAAATCAATCCATATAAATAGACAGAGCTCCTAACCTTAACAGTGGAGGTTTAGTTGCTCATGGAATGTAGAATGTAAATTTGTATAGAATTCCCTAATGGAATCCCTCTAATGTAATGTAATGTGTTCTCTCTCTTTTTATAACTAATCCTAATTAATTTAAAATCTAATTATCTGAAAATAAAAATAATATCTTTTCCTAAAAGATAAGATTTGAATTTAAATTCGAATTAATTAACAGATTTTCAGTTGATGGGTGGGGACTACTTGCTTTGTCCATTCTGCAGCTTCTAATCTGTGTTTTCTGGGTTGGAAAGTAGGTCAAAAACAGCCCAGAAATCGTAACCAGCGTTTTCTGTATTATTGCAAATCGCGCATGTGACGCGTTCGCATCGTCCACGCGTTCGCGTCATTTGTACAGATTCCAGTCCACGCGTTCGCGTCAGGCACGTGATCGCGTCATTGCGATTTTTCCATTCCGCGCGGTCGCGTGAGCCATGTGTCTGTGTCGGTCTTCGCTGGTCATCTCTTTGGTTTCTTCTTTTTCTCTACAGAAACTTCATCAAATTCCTCCGAATTCTACCTAAAATAAATAAAATTGCACAAAACTCAAAATAGCATCCATAGTGGCTAAAATATAATTAATTCTTAATTAAACTCAACAAATTAGATACAAATTCACTAGGAAAAGATAGATAAGATGCTTACACATCAAATACTCACCACAAAACTTAGATAGTATTGTAGAGGATGAGAAGAGTGATGCGTGGCCATAAACGGCTCGTCAATCGGAGCTCCGTAGCTCAAGTTATGGTGGTTTGAAGATCAAAGAGAGTTAGGTTTTCTCTCTTCTCTTCTCTCTTCTCAATTTCAGCGCCCCAAGCCTTCCTTTTAGGGTAAAATGAGCTGAAATGCTCATAATTAATATTTATATATGTTGGGTCTTGGGCCCACTTAGGTCCGGTTCACTTATTTTTGTCCGTTAGCCCAATTTTGGACCAAAACCTTTAAGATTAGCGCTCTAAATCGCACTTCAAATATTTCTACCTCCCCTAATTATAATTCCTCATTTCTTAATCTTATTTACTCATAATCAATTTTCTCAGCTGTAGTACCAGACAGGTCTCAGCCGGTACTGCCGGTCAAAATTCCACTGCGCGCTTTTACGCAGAAAACTATGTCTTCCGACTCGAAAAAATTCACTGAATCCAAATATCATATTTAAATCATCAAATTCCAATTGCCAAATCTTCCAACCATATTCGCTCCTATTTAACTTATTATTTAATTAATTTCGGTTAGACCAGATATTACACTCATGATAGTGCACCGCCTTTCTCACTGAACATGGGTGCGAGTGCCTCAACTCAACCTTCAAGAAAACCCACTCTTGCTTCTGCTTATCAAACTTCACATATATCGTTGCTTGCACATAACGGTTGAAATCGTATTCTTCTGCGTTGACGCTTTGACATTAGACCCGCGGAACCCATCCCTATTACAGTGGATAGATTGGTTAATGGGTTGCTTTGTGATCCTATCACAGGTTGTCTTCCGTATCTTAGTTGCAAATCCTACTTTCTTTGCATAGCTCACATAGAATTCATGAGCTATTTGTAATTATGCAAACTGCATTCCAACACTTGGTATTTCGTCTTCCCGAAGGCAACTGTGATCCGGTACCTATGTTTCAAATTAAAAAAAAAATCAAAACCATTACTGGTCAAATCAATCATGCGGTTCACGACTATACAAAATCAAACTAGAGTCCAAACCTCGTGACCAAGATCCATCTCTTCACTTTCAACCTCAGCAACATCCAACAGTGACATGGCCTACAATCGCAAAATAAACGCACAAGTCCAAATCAGAAAACCTAATTGGAGAAACTCTTAATGAATGTCATGTACATAAACCCTCACTAAACACCACAAAAAAGTGAGACAAATATAATTTTTTTTCCTCGGGCGTGTTTCCTTTTTTTTATTCTTGTTCAGCAATGAAATGCATTATCTAAGTCCTATTTAAGATTCCACGAGGTACAATACATGTACACATGCTCATGAAGTCATGCCACCAATTGCTTAATTCAGTAAATTATAAACAAGTTTTCTTTTATCCTTTAATCATAATTCAATTTAAACTAGTTTCTTTAATTTTAGAAGTATGGATTATTTTGACTTTTCGGAGAATTCAATGTACACAAGAGGATGGTTACTGTCCCAAACATGACAATACAGGATAAAACTAGAGTTCAAACCTTGTAACCAAGATCCATCTCTTCACTTCCAACCTCAGTAATATTCAATAGTGGCATGGCCTATAATCACAAAATAAACACGCAAATCGAATCATGAAAACTAATTAGACAAACCATTAGTAAATGAGATGTACATAAATCCCCACTAAACACCACAGAGAAAAAGACACAAATATAAATCAACCACATCATCCTACCCATTTTAACTTGGGAAAAAATGCATCAATATCACCTATTGATAGTAATTGAATTACTTATTTTATTTTACCTATTATATAAGAATTTTAACTACTATTATTCTCTGTACTACATGACACTGTATACCACAAATATCAACATACAACACATACAACCACCATGCACTTATTTCATTCCTCAGTTTTAGAGTCCAAGGTCACTAGAGTCCTTTTTAATTCATACACCATCTATCATGTATACTCATACATATATGCCTAATCTAAACATGCAGGAAGCATTCTTTTCTATTTAATTTATATTTTCAGAAATACTCTTAATAATAACAATGCAGTTAGTTCTATTTTATATTATTTAACAATATACTACACTAATAAGGCTCAAGCGGGTCTACGGGAATCATGCATAAAATCATGGGTGATTACTTATTAAGTAGCCAGTTGTCCCATGTACCAATTATATTGCTTATACATGCTGGTTTAATTTTGGATATTTAAATTCATACATCCATATAGGATACTCCACAAAAGAACTAGTTTCATCCCAAATAAAATCTATATTCCATGATTGATTGACACATGCATATCTTCCATACATAATTGTGCACCATGAATTTAAAACCAGCACAAGTATGGTTGAATGTAGAATATTCATGTTCCATCTAAGTAAGCAGTTAACATAAAATAAAACACTCCACTTGCACTAACGATGAACATCTAAATCTTATGAA
The DNA here is from genome assembly GCF_003086295.3 of Arachis hypogaea. Lineage (NCBI taxonomy): Eukaryota > Viridiplantae > Streptophyta > Magnoliopsida > Fabales > Fabaceae > Arachis > Arachis hypogaea. Next base: position 103,783,130 of record NC_092045.1, on the reverse strand, counting down.
AATAACCATCCATTATTAATAATTCAACGAACCATACTCATCTTATTAGATTGCTCACTGTCGGCGACGAAATGGTCGGGAGCATTTTCATGTGGCTTCGATGAATTGTAATCAGCAACGGAGGATGGAACATGACACGGCGATTGAACGACATTGCACGCTATTGACGAACTTCCACGCAGTGATGTACGCATCAAAGGAAAGACACTCGTGACTCCTTTATGTTGCACCATCAATGGCCAGAGGAAGGCACACGCCGGATGCGACGGAGTCGTACCAAGTGGACTTGATGCGGTGCCGCCAGAACGAGCGACACAATCAGAATACGTTGCTGGACATTCACCGGTGCGAACGTCGGCGTCAGACGGAACGACTCCCAATGATAAAACACAAGACAAGGAGAAAATGAGTTACTACCGTCGAAGAAAGAGTCTGCATATTTGGTTAGTTCTCACCATTCAAAGAGAGATAGTCGTGGTTTTTGTTTTTAAATAAATGAATCCTAATTTTTTTTTCAAAATTCAAATTAGTAAATCTTTAGAATTAATGATTTGACTATAATTTAATTTTAATTTTATTTTAACCCTGATGTACACATTGTACACTATTAATATTGGTTTCTCATATTTTTTTTTATAAAGAATTACTTGTGTTAAATGTGTGCTTTCTTTTTTGATTGTTTATGTTTACCAACCGCCTTTTGCCACCATGTGCAATTTAGATTGGCCAAAGCACAACTTATTATTCAAGTGTTTGATGATGCTGATGACCCAATAGATTAAGGAGGAGGTGCAAAAATGTCAACATAAGGGTGCGAACATTTTGTACTGCTAACGCATTATTAGGAATGGTTACATAGGGATATTCTAAATTGATTTAGAATATTTGCATAATTTTAAATCCAATTCAATATGTTAGTGTAAATTACCTTAGAAAATAATGAGAATAAAGTAAATTAAATTAATTCATGTATTTCATTGTTTTATATATTATTTATTAAATAATTTAACATTTATTTTAATTAAATCAAGTAAAATATTAAATAATTTTATATTATCCAAATCAAATAAAGTAAATAATTGATTAATTATAATTAATGTATTTAAATGAAATATATAAATTAAATAAAAAATATGTTTAAAAATTAATCAAATTAATAAATTAATATAAATAATTAATATAATTAATTTGATTATATAAATTAAAAGAAATTAAAAAAGAGATAAAAGAAAATGAATAAATAAAAAAATATAACCATCAAAAGAGAACAAAAAAAAGTCATTTTAATCTTTTATTTATCAATTATCAATTTATTATAATTGACTTTACAACATCAATTATGTGTTATTTATCTTACAAATTAATCTAATCAATTAACTGATATAATTAATTATAAATGATTATAATTTTGTAACTCATTTCATTATCTTCTCTAAATAAATAATTAAAAAAGACCGTCTCAATCTTCTAGGTAAAGTAAAATAAAAAATATATATAAAAATTGAGCGGATATAAATTTTAAAATGATAAAATTTTATTAACAATCCCATTTACAAAATTATTATTTATAAGACAATATTAATAATTCTTACAAATTTTATCGTAAAATTAAATTTCATGCGTATTTGAAAATAATGACTAACTTTGTATTCTTCTAAGTATTAACAATTTAAATAAAATAATATCCTATAATTTATTTCGTTACTTATTTTAGTAATTACTAATATTTTATTTTTTTAATTATTTTATTATCTTATTTATCGTTTATATGTTTTCCATCAACTATATTAATATTATAACCAAGTAAACTAAATTAATCCTTGTAATACTTGGACTAATCAACATAATATTTTTAATTTGAAATTAAATTATATTTAATTTAATATTATTTTCTGTTAAAAAAAAAGGATATTGTTTCACTCTATTTTGAATTATATATAATTAATGTTTTAGAACTCTTTTGATAGAATCTTTTCTATTTTATTTTTTATTATTTTCTCCATAAAAATTATAATTTACATCATTATATATATATATATATATATATATATATATATATATATATATATATATATCACTAAATTTATAGTATGCATGCTTTAATTGATTTAATGTTATAATAAATGATAATTCCAAACCACAAATAAATTAGAAGATATATGCCTAGAAAAATTAATTAAAAATATACCACACTATAATATTTATGATGAATTCGTGATGATCATAAAGCTAAAACAAAATGCATTATATATTAGTAATAATACAAACAAAGAGATCCTTTTAATCTACTTAGCCCAAAAGTAAAAATAAAACCACAATAAATAAACACATTTAGGGAAGAAAAATAAATAGGAAATATGAAAAGAATGTTACCATAAATTATAACGTTTAGAACAGTGGATGAAGTAGACCTGTGATTAAAAAATAAAAATAAAAAATTAATCAAAGAATATAAAATGTAAAGAATAAAAAACAAAGCAATATGAATTCTTATTAAAACGCAATTCAAGGAAAAAAATTGTAAAGAAAAAATTATTAATAATTTTTTACAAAGACATTGTCAAAAAAAATCAAAACATTAGTAAATAAATACATTGTTAAGAAATCATACATGAGATGAAATTAATATAAAATAAAATCAATATAATGAACTCAATTTGACAAAAATAGAAATAAAACGAAACAAGAAATGAAAGAGGTACATAACCTCTTTTAAATACTTATGTGCAAAGAGGTGAAAATGAAATGACATGAGGGGTATAATATTTATATATTATATTCTTGTCATATATATAATTCTGTTACCAATTATCTAATTAATACCAAATAAACTAAATTAAATAGTCTTATCTTATATATCAATTTATAATACAAATTATTATATTATTACTAAATAAATTAAATTATATTAAATTGTAATATATTTAGATATCTAATCAAATTAATTACTTGATATAATTAATTAATTATAATTAATTAATTATAATTAATTTAATTTAATAAACTAAAAAAATATTTTTTAAAAATATGCCATATCAATTTTATTATTAAATGTTAAAAAAATTTAATTTTAATATAATATAGTAAATAATAGATTATCATATATATTACTATATATAACAGTAAAAATTATATTATGATCATTGTTGGTAAAAAGTATGTTTAAATATATAGCAAGAGGAAAAAGTCTTGGAAACTAATTAGAGTACTAGTCAGCTCTTTTAATTACATTGTGGGCTGTAACAACAAAAAAGTCTAATAACATAAAAAAATATCTCATTGTTGTAAAATAAATAAATAAATAAAGAAAGAAGAGGTAATATAAAATAAGAAAATATAATTAGATAACAATATTCACCATAATTACTATCTCAATATAATAGAGATGATTAATATATTTATTAATATTATATATAAAGAATAAGAGAGAGGAGTATTTAAAATACTTGTAAAGTAAAGAAAGAGAGAGAATAAAAGAGAAAATGTTATTATTATTATTATTATTATTATATCAAAAGCCTCAGCATATGCTCCTATTTATACATGTGCAAGGCTCCACTTTTTTAAATGTTGGAAAACATGCACCGTTTATTTCTTTAATATTTGTACTTCCTAATAATACTTGAATGGAAGAATAGATAATGCTGAGTAGACACTTAATGGACATCCATATTATAACACTCACCCTTATATATCCATTTAGGATTATTGCCTCGTTAAAACCTTACTAAAGAAAAATCCAGTGAAAAAAAACCTTAGTGAAGGAAAAAGAGTACAATATCCTTTAATGATGGGGACTGCTTCATTAAAAACTTTGTCAAGAAAAACCTAATGGGAAAAAATCTGACCAAGGGAAAAAGAGTACAGTCTCCCCCTCTTGCCGACATCATTTAATATTTCGAAATCGGCGCATCCCAATCTGATATACCAATCTTTCAAAAGAAGATTTTGGGAGTGACTTTGTAAACAAATCTGCCAGATTGTCACATGAGCGGATCTGTTGTGCATCAATTGTCCCTTGATTCTGAAGATCATGAGTGAAGAAGAATTTGGGAGAAATATGCTTTGTTCTATTACCTTTAAGTTGAGCAATGTATGCTGTATTATCTTCAAACAGGACAGTTGGAGCTATCTTTTGATCAATCAGTCCACATGATGACAGAATATATTGGATCACATTCCTCAGCCAAAAACACTCGCGACTAGCTTCATGTATCGCTAGTATTTCAGCATGATTAGAGGATGTTGCAGCAATCGTCTGTTTCGTGGACCTCCATGATATAGCTGTACCACCATATGTGAACATGTATCCTGTTTGAGATCTCTCTTTGTGCAGATCAGACAAGTATCCAGCATCAGTGATGAGCGGATATATTATCCGCTTTTTGGCATTGTTTTTAGTATGTTTTAGTTAGTTTTTATTATATTTTTATTAGTTTTTAGTTAAAATTCACTTTTCTGGACTTTACTATGAGTTTGTGTGTTTTTCTGTGATTTCAGGTATTTTCTGGTTGAAATTGAGGGACCTGAGCAAAAATCTGATTCAGAGACTGAAAAGGACTGCAGATGCGGTTGGATTCTGACCTCCCTGCACTCGAAGTGGATTTTCTGGAGCTACAGAAGCCCAATTGGCACGCTCTCAACTGCGTTGGAAAGTAGATGTCCTGAGCTTTTCAGCAATGTATAATAGTCCATACTTTGCCCGAGATTTGATGGCCCAAACTGGCGTTCCAAATCAGCTCAAAACTGCCCAGCGTTAAACGCCAGAACTGGCACAAGAATGGGAGTTAAACGCCCAAACTGGCACAAAAGCTGGCGTTTAACTCCAAGAGAGGTCTCTACACGAAAATGCTTCAATGCTCAGTCCAAGCACACACCAAGTGGTCCCGGAAGTGGATTTTTATGTCATTTACTCATTTCTGTAAACCCTAGCTACTAGTTCTCTATAAGTAGGACCTTTTGCTATTGTATTTTCATCTTTAATCTTAGATCTTTTGATCTTTTTTTTATGATTGAACCCTCTATAGGAGGCTGGCCTCTCGGCCATGCCTAGACCTTGTTCTTATGTATTTTCAATGGTGGAGTTTCTACACACCATAGATTAAGGTGTGGAGCTCTGCTGTACCTCGAGTATTAATGCAATTACTATTGTTCTTTTATTCAATTCGGCTTATTCTTGTTCTAAGATATCACTTGTTCCTCAACTTGATGAATGTGATGATCCGTGACACTCATTATCATTCTCACTTATGAACGTGTGCCTGACAACCACCTCCGTTCTACCTTAGATTGAGTGGATATCTCTTGGATCCCTTAATCGGAATCTTCGTGGTATAAGCTAGAATTGATGGCGGCATTCTAGAGAATCGGAAGGTCTAAACCTTGTCTGTGGTATTCTGAGTAGGATTCAAGGATTGAATGACTGTGACGAGCTTCAAACTCGCGATTGTGAGGCGTTAGTGACAGACGCAAAAGAAGAGGATGGAGCAAACAAGAGACCCCTCTCATCATCAAATCCCTGAGATGCCTCAAGGAATGCACTTTCCTCCACAAAACTATTGGGAGCAACTAAACACCTCCCTAGGAGAATTGAGTTCCAACATGGGACAACTAAGGGTGGAGCACCAAGAACATTCCATTCTCCTCCATGAAATTAGAGAAGATCAAAGAATCATGAGAGAGGAGCAACAAAGACAAGGAAGAGACATTGAGGAGCTCAAGCACTCCATAGGATCTTCAAGAGGAAGAACAAGCCGCCATCACTAAGGTGGACCCGTTCTTTAATTTCCTTGTTCTTTATTTTTCTGTTTTTCGAAAATTTATGCTTATGTTTATCTATATTTGTGTCTTGTGATCATTAGTGTCTTAGTGTCTATGCCTTAAAGTTATGAATGTCCTATGAATCCATCACCTTTCTTAAATGAAAACTGTTTTTATTACAAAAGAACAAGAAGTACATGATTTCGAATTCATCCTTAAAACTAGCTTAATTAGTTTGATGTGGTGACAATACTTTTTGTTTTCTGAATGTATGCTTGAACAGTGCATATGTCTTTTGAATTTATTGTTCATGAATGTTAAAATTGTTGGCTCTTGAAAGAATGATGAAAAAGGAGACATGTTACTGAGGATCTGAAAAATCATAAAAATGATTCTTGAAGCAAGAAAAAGCAGTGAATTCAAAAAAAAAATTCGAAAAAAAAGGGAAGAAAAAGAAAGAAATAAGGTTGTGATCCAAGGCAAAAAGAGTGTGCTTAAGAACCCTGGACATCTCTAATTGGGGACTCTAGCAAAGCTGAGTCACAATCTGAAAAGGTTCACCCAATTATGTGTCTGTGGCATGTACGTATCCGGTGGTAATACTGGAAGACAGAGTGCTTTGGGCCACGGCCAAGACTCAATAAGTAGTTGTGTTCAAGAATCATCATACTTAACTAGGAGAATCAATAACACTATCTGGATTCTGAGTTCCTAAAGAAGCCAATCATTCTGAATTTCAAAGGATAAAGTGAGATGCCAAAACTGTTCAGAGGCAAAAAGCTACTAGTCCCGCTCATCTAATTGGAGCTAAGTTTCATTGATAATTTGGAGTCTATAGTATATTCTCTTCTTTTTATCTTATTTGATTTTCAGTTGCTTGGGGACAAGCAACAATTTAAGTTTGGTGTTGTGATGAGCGGATAATTTGTACGCTTTTTGGCATTGTTTTTAGTATGTTTTTAGTATGATCTAGTTAGTTTTTAGTTAAAATTCACTTTTCTGGACTTTACTATGAGTTTGTGTGTTTTTCTATGATTTCAGGTATTTTCTGGCTAAAATTGAGGGACCTGAGCAAAAATCTGATTCAGAGACTAAAAAGGACTGCAGATGCTGTTGGATTCTGACCTCCCTGCACTCGAAGTGGATTTTCTGGAGCTACAGAAGCCCAATTGGCGCGCTCTCAACGGCTTTGGAAAGTAGACATCCTGGGCTTTCCAGCAATATATGATAGTTCATACTTTGCCCAAGATTTGATGGCCCAAACCGGCGTTCGAAGTCACCCTCAGGATTTCCAGCGTTAAACGCCGGAACTGGCACAAGAATGGGAGTTAAACGCCCAAACTGGCACCAAAGCTGGCGTTTAACTCCAAGAAGAGTCTCTACACGAAAATGATTCAATGATCAGCCCAAGCACACACCAAGTGGGCCCGGAAGTGGATTTTTATGTCATTTACTCATCTCTGTAAACCATAGGCTACTAGTTCTCTATATATAGGACCTTTTACTATTGTATTTTCATCTTCTGATCTTTGAAATCTTTTGATCTTTAGATCTTTTGATCACTTTGGGAGGCTGGCCATTCGTCCATGCCTAGACCTTGTTCTTATGTATTTTCAACGGTGGAGTTTCTACACACCATAGATTAAGGTGTGGAGCTCTGTTGTACCTCGAGTATTAATGCAATTACTATTGTTCTTCTATTCAATTCCGCTTGTTCTTGTTCTAAGATATCACTTGTTCTTCAACTTGATGAATGTGATGATCCGTGACACTCATCATCATTCACACCTATGAACGTGTGCCTGACAACCACCTCCGTTCTACTTTAGATTGGGTGGATATCTCTTGGATTCCTGATACACGACGCATGGTTGATCGCCTGACAACCGAGCGCTCGCCTGACAACCGAGCCAGCCATTCCGTGAGATCAGAGTCTTCGTGGTATAAGCTAGAACTGATGGCGGCATTCAAGAGAATCCGAAAGGTCTAAACCTTGTCTGTGGTATTCTGAGTAGGATTCAATGATTGAATGACTGTGACGAGCTTCAAACTCCTGAGGGCGGGGCGTTAGTGACAGACGCAAAAGAATCACTGGATTCTATTCAGGCCTGATTGAGAACCGACAGATGGATAGCCGTGCCGTGACAGGGTGCGTTGAACATTTCCACTGAGAGGATGGGAGGTAGCCACTGACAACGGTGAAACCCTTGCATACAGCTTGCCATGGAAAGGAGTAAGAAGGATTGGATGAAGACAGTAGGAAAGCAGAGAGACGGAAGGGACAAGCATCTTCATACGCTTATCTGAAATTCCCACCAATGAATTTCATAAGTATCTCTATCTTTATCTTTATGTTTTATTCATCATTCATAACCATTTGAGTTTGCCTGACTAAGATTTACAAGGTGACCATAGCTTGCTTCATACCAACAATCTCTGTGGGATCGACCCTTACTCGCGTAAGGTTTATTACTTGGACGACCCAGTACACTTGCTGGTTAGTTGTGCGAAGTTGTAGTGATCACAATTTCGTCCACCACTTAGATTAGGTATTTTTCAGAATTTTTAAGAATGAATTCTAGTGTTTCAAGGTGATGTTCTTATCATCACCAAAGCTGATTGATCTTCATTAATTTAGCTCTTGAATGCAATGTCCTGCTGAAGCTTGGCTAGCCATGTCTAATTCCTTTAGACTGAAGTTTTAGACTAACATTGCATGATTTCTGGAATTCTTATTAAAAATTTTGAATCTCTTTATTTTCTTTTTCCACATAATTTTCGAAAAAAACCAAAAAAATTACAAAATCATAAAAACCAAAAATATTTCCTGTTTGAGTCTAGTGTCTCATTTTAAGTTTGGTGTCAATTGCATGTTTCTGTTCTTCTTGCATTTATCATGTGTCTTCATTGATCTTCAAGTTGTTGTTGATGATTTACTTGCTCTGATCTTTAAATTCTCTTGTTTTGCGTGTTGTTTTGTTGTTTCTCATATGCATTCTCAATTTGTTAGTGTCAGTAGTATACAAACTTCTAAGTTTGGTGTCTTGCATGCATTGTTTATTTGATTTTATTTGCATTTTGATTTTTCCTCATCATTAAAAATCCAAAAAATTTTTAGTTTGTGTCTTTTCAAGTCAATAATACAGAGAATTGAAGATTCAGACATTCAGCAGAGAAATTACACAGAAAAAGCTGGGCGTTCAAAATGCCCAGTGAAGAAGGAAAACTGGCGTTTAAACGCCAGCCAGGGTACCTGGCTGGGCGTTTAACACCCAAAAGGGTAGCATTTTGGGCGTTAAACGCCAGAATGGATACAATTCTGGGCGTTTAACGCCAGGATGGCACAAGAGGGAAGATTTTGTTTTCAATTCCAATTTTTTTTCAAGTTTTCAAAATTTTTCAAAATCAAATCTTTTTTTCAGATCATATCTTTTCAATCATATCTTTTCAAAATCAATTTCTTTTCATTTTCAAAAATACTTGCTAACAATTAATGATTTGATTCAACATTTCAAGTATGTTTCCTTTTCTGTTGAGAAAGGTTTAATGTTTGAATCATATCTTTTCTTGTTAGCCAAGTCATTGATTTTAAAAATCAAATCTTTTTAAATTGTTTTCCAAATCATATCTTCTCAATCATATCTTTTTAAAACTATATCTTTTCAATCATATCTTTTTAATCACATCTTTTTCAAAATAAGTTTTCAATCATATCTTTTTTATTTCTAATTTCAAAATCTTTTTCAAAAATCACTTAATTTCTTTCCCACTCTTAGTTTTCGAAAATCATCAATCAATTTTCAAAATTATTTTTCAAAATATTTTAACTTATTTTCGAAAATTCTTCCCTTCTTCTCACATCCTAATTTTCTACCTCTTCCTTCTATTTTTCTTTTTCTCTGACACCTCAAGGAATCTCTATACTGTGACATAGAGGATTCCATATTTTCTTGTTCTCTTCTCTTTCATATGAGCAGGAGCAAAGACAAAAGTATTCTTGTTGAGGCTGACCCTGAACCTGAAAGGACCTTGAAGCAAAAGCTAAGAGAAGCTAAGGCACAACTCTCTGCAGAGGACCTAGCAGAATTCTTCAAAGAGGAAGACATGACAGCCAAAAACAAGAACAATGCCAACAATGCAAGGAAGGTGCTGGGTGACTTTACTGCACCTACTCCCGACTTCTATGGGAGAAGCATCTCTATCCCTGCCATTGGAGCAAACAACTTTGAGCTTAAGCCTCAAGTAGTTTCTCTAATGCAACAGAATTGCAAGTTTCATGGACTTCCATTGGAAGATCCTCAACAGTTTTTAGCTGAGTTCTTGCAAATCTGTGACACTGTCAAGACCAATGGGGTTGACCCTGAGGTCTACAGACTTATGCTATTCCTTTTTTCCGTAAGAGACAGAGCCAGGATATGGTTGGACTCACAACCTAAAGAAAGCTTAAACTCTTGGGAAAAGCTAGTCAATGCCTTCTTGGCAAAGTTTTTTCCACCTCAAAAATTGAGTAAGCTTAGAGTGGAAGTCCAAACCTTCAGACAGAAGGAAGGTGAATCTCTCTATGAAGCTTGGGAAAGATACAAACAATTGATCAGAAAGTGTCCGTCTGACATGCTTTCTGAATGGAGCATCATAGGTATCTTCTATGATGGTCTGTCTGAACTGTCCAAGATGTCATTGGACAGCTCTGCTGGAGGATCTCTTCATCTGAAGAAGACGCCTGCAGAAGCTCAAGAACTCATTGAAATGGTTGCAAATAATCAATTCATGTACACTTCTAAAAGGAATCCTGTGAACAATGGGACGAATCAGAAGAAAGGAGTTCTTGAGATTGATACTCTGAATGCCATATTGGCTCAGAACAAAATATTGACTCAGCAAGTCAATATGATTTCTCAAAGTCTGTCAGGAATGCAAGCTGCACCAGGCAGTACTAAGGACGCTTCATCTGAAGAAGAAGCTTATGATCCTGAGAACCCTTCAATGGAAGAGGTGAATTACATGGGAGAACCCTATGGAAACACCTATAATCCTTCATGGAGAAATCATCCAAATCTCTCATGGAAGGATCAATAGAGACCTCAACAAGGTTTCAACAACAATAATGGTGGAAGAAACAGGTTTAGCAATGGCAAGCCTTTTCCATCATCTTCTCAGCAACAGACAGAGAATTCTAAGCAGAGCCACTCTGACTTAGCAACCATGGTCTCTGATCTAATCAAAACCACTCAAAGTTTTATGACTGAAACAAGGTCCTCCATTAGGAATTTGGAGGCACAAGTGGGACAGCTGAGTAAGAAAATTACTGAACTCCCTCCTAGTACTCTTCCAAGCAATACAGAAGAGAATCCAAAAGGAGAATGCAAGGCCATTAACATGACCCACATGACCGAACTTGGAGGGGAGGAAGAGGCAGTGATCGCCACTGAGGAAGACCTCAATGGACGTCCACTGGCCTCCAATGAGTTCCCTAATGAGGAACCATGGGAATCTGGGGCTCACACTGAGACCATAGAGATTCCATTGGATTTACTTCTGCCATTCATGAGCTCTGCTGAGTATTCTTCCTCTGAAGAGGATGAAGATGTCATTGAAGAGCAAGTTGCTAAGTACCTTGGAGCAATCATGAAGCTAAATGACAAGTTATTTGGTAATGAGACTTAGGAGGATGAACCCCCTTTGCTCACCAAAGAACTGGATGACTTGACTAGGCAGAGATTACCTCAAAAGAGACAGGACCCTGGGAAGTTCTCAATACCTTGTACATTAGGCACCATGACCTTCAAGAAGGCTCTGTGTGACCTAGGGTCAAGTATAAACCTCATGCCTCTCTCTGTAATGGAGAAGCTAGGGATCTTTGAGGTACAAGCTGCAAAAATCTCACTAGAGATGGCAAACAATTCAAGAAAACAAGCTTATGGACTTGTAGAGGATGTTCTGGTAAAAGTTGAAGACCATTACATCCCTGCTGATTTCATAGTCCTAGAGACTGGGAAGTGCATGGATGAATCCATCATCCTTGGCAGACCCTTCCTAGCCACAGCAAAGGCTGTGATTGATGTTGACAGAGGAGAATTGATCATTCAAGTGAATGAAGAATCCTTTGTGTTTAAGGCTCAAAGATATCCCTCTGTAACCATGCAGAGGAAGCATGAAGAGCTTCTCTCAAAACAGAGCCAAACAGAGCCCCCACAGTCAAACTCTAAGTTTGGTGTTGGGAGGTTCCAACATTGCTCTGAGTATCTGTGAGTCTCCATGAGAGCCCACTATCAAGCTACTGACATTAAAGAAGCGCTTGTTGGGTGGCAACCCAATGTCATATTTATCTATATTTCCTTTGTTATTTTATGTTTTTTGTAGGTTGATGATCATGGAAAGTCACAAAATCAATTGAAAAAGAAAAAACAGAATGAAAAATAGAAAGAAAAACAGCACACCCTGGAGGAAAACCTTGCTGGCGTTTAAACGCCAGTAAGGGCAGCAAATGGGTGTTTAACGCCCAGTCTGGCACCATTCTGGGTGTTTAACGCCAGAAAGGAGCACCAGACTGGCGTTAAACGCCAGGAAGGGGCAAGAAGTTGGCGTTAAACGCCAGAAATGGGCACCAGTCCGGCGTTTAACGCCAGAATTGGCATAAAGAGCATTTTTGCTCGCCACTTGGTGCAGGAATGAATTTTCCTTGACACCTCAGGATTTGTGGACCCCACAGGATCCCCACCTACCCCACCACTCTCTCTCTTCTTCACCCATTCACCAGTCACCTCAATACCTCTTCCCCAAAAAATTCCTCACCTAACAAATCCCACCATTCTCCTCACCACTCACATCCATCCTTCATAAAACCCCACCGACCTCACCATTCAAATTCAAATCACTTTTCCTCCCAAACCCACCCATAATGGCCGAACCACAAAACCTCCTCCATCTCCTCTATTTCTTCTTCTTCTACTCTCTTCTTTCTTCTTTTGCTCGAGGACGAGCAAACCTTCTAAGTTTAGTGTGGTAAAAGCATTGCTTTTTATTTTTCCATAACCATTTATGACACCTAAGGCCGGAGAAACCTCTAGAAAGAGGAAAGGGAAGGCAAAAGCTTCCACCTCCGAGTCATGGGAGATGGAGAGATTCATCTCAAGGGTGCATCAAGACCACTTCTATGAAGTTGTGGCCAAGAAGAAGGTGATCCCCGAGGTCCCTTTCAAACTCAAAAAGGGTCAACTTTGATCAAAGGTTGGACCAAGTCCTCATAGACATTTGTGAAGAGGGCACTCAATGGAAGAGAGATTCAAGAGGGAAGCCGGTTCAACTAAGAAGGCATGACCTCAAGTCCATCACCAAGAAAAGGGTGGAGCAAATAAGAGAACCTCATCAAGAGCATGAGGAAATTCCTCATGATGAAATCCCTGAGATGCCTCAAGGGATGCACTTTCCTCCACAAAACTATTGGGAGCAAATCAACACCTCCCTAGAAGAATTGAGTTTCAACATGGGACAACTAAGGGTGGAGCACCAAGAACATTCCATTCTCCTCCATGAAATTAGAGAAGATCAAAGAGTCATAAGAGAGGAGCAACAAAGGCAAGGAAGAGACATTGAGGAGCTCAAGCACTCCATAAGATCTTCAAGAGGAAGAATAAGCCGCCATCACTAAGGTGGACCCGTTCTTTAATTTTCTTGTTCTTTATTTTTCTGTTTTTTGAATTTTCATGCTTATGTTTATCCATGTTTGTGTCTTATGATCATTAGTGTCTTAGTGTCTATGCCTTAAAGTTATGAATGTCCTATGAATCCATCACCTTTCTTGAATGAAAAATGTTCTTAATTGAAAAAGAGAAGAATTGCATGAATTTCAGATTTTATAACAGATTAATTATTTTGATGTGGTGGCAATACTTTTGACTTCTGAATGTATGCTTGAACAGTGCATATGTCTTTTGAATTTGTTGTTCATGAATGTTGGCTCTTGAAAGAATGATGAAAAAGGAGACATGTTACTGAGGATCTGAAAAATCATAAAAAAATGATTCTTGAAGCAAGAAAAAGCATTGAATACAAAAAAAAATTCGAAAAAAAGAGAAAGAGAGGAAAAAGAAAAAAGAAAAAGAAATAATAAAGTTGTGATCCAAGGCAAAAAGAGTGTGCTTAAGAACCCTGGACATCTCTAATTGGGGACTCTAGCAAAGCTGAGTCACAATCTGAAAAGGTTCACCCAATTATGTGTCTGTGGCATGTATGTATCCGGTGGTAATACTGGAAGACAGAGTGCTTTGGGCCACGGCCAAGACTCATAAAGTAGCTATGTTCAAGAATCATCATACTTAACTAGGAGAATCAATAACACTATCTGGATTCTGAGTTCCTAGAGAAGCCAATCATTCTGAATTTCAAAAGATAAAGTGAGATGCCAAAACTGCTCAGAGGCAAAAAGCTAAAAGCCCCGCTCATCTAATTAATACTGATCTTCATAGATGTTTTTGGAATTCAGTGCATATTCTCTTCTTTTTATCTTATTTTATCTTCAGTTGCTTGAGGACAAGCAACAATTTAAGTTTGGTGTTGTGATGAGCGGATAATTTATACGCTTTTTGGCATTGTTTTTAGTATGTTTTTAGTATGTTTTAGTTAGTTTATATTATATTTTTATTAGTTTTTAGTTAAAATTCACTTTTCTGGACTTTACTATGAGTTTGTGTGTTTTTCTGTGATTTCAGGTATTTTCTGGCTGAAATTGAGGTACCTGAGCAAAAATCTGATTCAGAGGCTGAAAAGGACTGCAGATGCTGTTGGATTCTGACCTTTCTGCACTCGAAGTGGATTTTCTAGAGCTACAGAAGCTCAATTGGCGCGCTCTCAACTGCGTTGGAAAGTAGACATCTTGGGCTTTCCAGAAATGTATAATAGTCTATACTTTTTCCAAGATTTGATGGCCCAAACCGGCGTTCCAAATCAGCTCAAAACTGCCCGGCGTTAAACGCCGGAACTGGCACAAAAGCTGGCGTTTAACTCCAAGAGAGGTCTCTACACGAAAATGCTTCAATGCTCAGCCCAAGCACACACCAAGTGGGCCTGGAAGTGGATTTTTATGTCATTTACTCATTTTTGTAAACCCTAGCTACTAGTTCTCTATAAGTAGGACCTTTTGCTATTGTATTTTCATCTTTCAATCTTAGATCTTTTGATCATGTTTTTATGATTGAACCCTCTATGGGAGGCTGGCCTCTTGGCCATGCCTAGACCTTATTCTTATGTATTTTCAATGGTGGAGTTTCTATACACCATAGATTAAGGTGTGGAGCTCTGCTGTACCTCGAGTATTAATGCAATTACTATTGTTCTTCTATTCAATTCGGCTTATTCTTGTTCTAAGATATCACTTGTTCCTCAACTTGATGAATGTGATGATCCGTGACACTCATTATCATTCTCACTTATGAACGTGTGCCTGACAACCACCTCCGTTCTACCTTAGATTGAGTGGATATCTCTTGGATCCCTTAATCGGAATCTTCGTGGTATAAGCTAGAATTGATGGCGGCATTCAAGAGAATCCGGAAGGTCTAAACCTTGTCTGTGGTATTCTGAGTAGGATTCAAGGATTGAATGACTGTGATGAGCTTCAAACTCGCGATTGTGAGGCGTTAGTGACAGACGCAAAAGAATCACTGGATTCTATTCCGACATGATCGAGAACCGACAGCTGAATAGCCGTGCTGTGACAGAGCGCGTTGAACATTTTCACTGAGAGGACGGGACTGTAGCCATTGACAATGGTGATTCCCAACATACAGCTTGCCATGGAAAGGAGTAAGAAGGATTGGATGAAGACAGTAGGAAAGCAGAGAGACGGAAGGGACAAAGCATCTCCATACGCTTCTCTGAAATTCTCACCAATGAATTGCATAAGTATCTCTATCTTTACTTTATGTTTTATGTTATCCTCTATAACCATTTGAGTCTGCCTAACTGAGATTTACAAGATGACCATAGCTTACTTCATACCAACAATCTCCGTGGGATCGACCCTTACTCGCGTAAGGTTTATTACCTGGACGACCCAGTACACTTGCTGGTTAGTTGTGCGAAGTTGTGATAAAGAGTTGAGATTGCAATTGAGCGTACCATGTTGATGGCGCCATTGATGATCACAATTTCGTGCACCAATCAGCATAGCCAACTAACTGTGACTTGGATTCATATGGACAAAACAATCCCATATCAACCGTTCCATGAAGATATCGAAAGATTTGTTTGATTCCACTCCAATGTCTTCTGGTTGGAGAGGAACTATACCTTGCTAGTAAATTCACCGCGAATGAAATGTCAGGTTGCGTATTATTAGCAAGATACATTAGCACTCCAATGGCACTAAGATATGGTACTTCAGGACCAAGGATATCTTCATTCTCTTCTTTAGGACAGAATTGATCCTTTTCCACATCCAAAGATCTTACTATCATTGGGGTACTTAATGGATGTGATTTATCCATATAAAATCTTTTCAAGATCTTTTCTGAGTATGTTGTTTGATGAATAAAGATCCTATTTTTTATATGCTCGATCTGCAGGCCGAGACAAAATTTAGTCTTTCCAATATCTTTCATCTCAAACTCTTCTTTCAGAGTTTTTATAATTGTTGGAATCTCTTCAGGAGTCCCAATGATATTTAAATCATCAACATATGCAGCAATTATAATAAATCCAGATGCGGTTTTCTTTATGAAAACACATGGACAGATATCATCATTCTTGAATCCATTTTTGGCCAGATACTCAGTAAGACGATTATACCACATTCGTCCAGATTGCTTTAGACCATATAAAGATCTTTACAATTTAACTGAGTATAACCCTTGTAAATATTCACTGGATGGTTTAGATATCTTTAGTCCTTCAGGGACTTTCATATAGATATCCCGATCTAATGAGCCGTACAAATAGGCTGTTACCACATCCATTAAATGCATATGCAGTTTATGATATACAGATAAACTGACCAAATAACGCAATATTATCGCATCCACTACAGGGGGAATACATTTCTTCATAATCTATACCGGACTTTTGTGAAAAATCTTGTGCCACAAGTCGAGCTTTATAGCGCACAACTTCATTTTTCTCATTTCATTTTCTCACAAATACCCACCGGTATCCAACAGGTTTTATATCTTCTGGTGTACGGACTACAGGTCCAAAGACTTCACGCTTTGCAAGTGAGTCTAACTCAGCTTTTATGGCTTCTTTCCATTTTGGCCAATCATTCCTTTGTCGACATTTTTCGACTGATCTTGGCTCAAGATCCTTACTTTCATGCATGATATTTAATGCCACATTATATGCAAATATTTCATTGACAATTGTCTTATTTAGGTCCCATTTCTCTCTTGTAAAGACATAATTTATCGAGATCTCATTATTTTCACAATTTTTAGGTACCTGAACATCTTCTGGCATTAAAATTATATCAGAATTTTGGACAACTGCAGGTGTGTTTATTGTGTCTTTTTCAACAGGAATAGTATTTACCTCTTTTCCCTTTCGAGAATTTTTATCTTTGGAACCGACAGGCCTGCCACGCTTCTAGCGTGTATTTGCTTCAGTGGCTATTTGTCCTACTGGGACATCAATTTGAATTGGGACATTTTCCATCCTGCCACGCTTCTGGCGTGAATTTGCTTCAGTGGCTACTTGTCCTAATGGGACATTGATTCGAATTGGGACATTTTCTGCTGGTATATAAGATTTAGTTATCCTCTTTGTATCAGAAAATGCATCAGGTAATTCATTTGCTATTCTTTGCAAATGTATAATCTTTTGAACTTCTAGTTCACATTGCCCTGATCGAGGATCTAAATGCATCAACGATGATGCATTCCAATTAAGTTCCTTTTCAGGAAGCTTATTCTCTCCCCCTAATGTTGGAAATTTTGATTCGTCAAAATGACAATCAGCAAACCGGACTTTAAATACATCTCCAGTTTGTATCTCAAGATACCTCACTATAGAGGGAGAATCATATCCAACATATATCTCTAATTTTCTTTGGAGTCCCATTTTGGTGCGATTAGGTGGTGCAATGAGAACATATATCACACACCCAAATATTCTTAAATGGGAAACATTTGGCTGCTGGCCAAAAGCTAATTGCATAAGAGAGAACTGATGGTAACTCGTTGGCGTCAAACGAATAAGTGCTGCGGCATGTAAAATAGCATGCCCCCAAACCGAGATTGGGAGATTTGTTCTCATAAGCAAGGGTCTAGCAATTAATTGGAGGTGCTTAATAAGTGATTCTGCTAACCCATTTTGTGTGTGAACATAAGCTACTGGATGTTCAACATTTATTCCATTAGCCATACAATAAGCGTCAGATGCATGGGAAGTAAATTCACCAGCATTATCAAGATGAATTGCTTTGATTGGATTTTCTGAAAACTGTGCTTTTAATCAAATGATTTGAGCCAGTAATCTCGCAAACGCCAGGTTGCGAGAAGATAATAAGCACACATGTGACCATCTCGAAGATGCATCTATTAGGACCATAAAATATCTAAAAGATCCACATGGTGGATGAATAGGTCCACATATATCACCTTGAATCCTTTCTAGGAATTCAGGGGACTCAAATCCAATCTTTACTGGTGATGACTTTAAAATTAACTTCCCTTGAGAACATGCAGCACAACAAAATTCACTAGATTTAAGAATCTTCTAGTTCTTTAGTGAATGTCCATGAGAGTTTTCAATAATTCTCCTCATCATGGTTGTTCCTGGATGACCCAATCTATCATGCCAAGTTATGAATTCATTTGGGCTGGTAAACTTCTAGTTTACAATGGCATGTGATTCAATTGCACTAATCTTGGTATAATATAACCCAGATGAAAGTGAGGGCAACTTTTCTAATATAACCTTTTTTATTTGAATCATGAGTTGTGATACATAAGTACTCATGACTTCACTCATTCATAGTCTCAATATGATATCCATTTCAGCGAATATCTTTGAAACTCAACAAGTTTCTTAGAGACTTGGTAGTCAATAGTGTGTTATTTATTATAAATTTTGTTCCTCCAGGAAACAAAATTATAGCTCTTCCAGAGCCTTCTATCACATTGCCTGAGCCAATAATAGTATTAATATATTCTTCTTTTGGCACAAGATGGGTAAAATATATAGTACTTTTAAGAATAGTGTGTGAACTTGCACTATCCGCAAGGCAAATATCTTTAGAATATGTCCTTTCCATTTTTCCTCAAAAACAAATGATAATAATAATAAAATGAGTAGAAATACATGTACAGTAAAATTATTCACATGAATACTTAACAAACACATACATATATCAAACTATTCCATCATTGATCAAATAGCCAATATTTCCTTCAGAATCCTTAAAAAAATTATATACATATTAATGAGTGGTGGAGTTTTCATCATTTGAAACAAAATTTGTTTCCTTTCCTTTGTCATTCTTTTTTCAAGGATGCTTGATAAAGATCAACTAGGTACCTTGGGGTACGACAGGTACGTGACCAATGGCCCTTTCCACCATAACGGAAATATTTATCCTCAATTGATATACTTTGTCCATTGTTTCTTTCTTTATCCCACTTCTGGTGAGATCTTTTCTTATGAACATAATTTCTTTTCCTTCCATAATTTTTCTTGTTATTAAAATCTTGCCATTTACCTCTTCTAGGGTTAGGATTTGCCACATTTGCTTCAGGAAATGGGGCGGTGCCAGCTGGGCGCGCTTCATGATTTTTTACGAGTAACTCATTGTTGCGCTCATCAACAAGAAAACAAGAAATTAGTTCAGAATATTTTTAAATCCTTTTTCTCAATACTGCTACTACAGGAGCACATTCGAGATATGGAAGGTTGAGAAAGTTTTTTCTAACATATCGGGTTTGAGGAAGTATCACATGATTGTACCTTTCTTTAAGATCTTTCCACAGATCTACAGGATCTTTTAATGTGGGATATTCATTTTTCAATCATACGTCAAGATGATGACGAAGGAAATCATGACTTTGGTTTTATCCTTTTGGGATGTATTATTTTCAGCCTTAATGGTATCTTCAAGATCTATTGAATCAAGATGGATTTTAGCATCTAGTATCCATGGTAATTAATTGTTTCTAAATATATCAAAAGCATTAAATTCAAGACGAGAGAGTTTCGACATAATAAAAATTTGTTACCTGGAGTCTTTTAAAATTTGGTTAGAGTCATCATGCTGATAACGTGTTGTAAAATAAATAAATAAATAAGAAAGAGGTAATATAAAATAAGGAAGTATAATTAGATAACAATATCACCACAATTACTATCTCAATATAATAGAGATAATTAATATATTTACTAATATTATATATAAAGAATAAGAGAGAGGAGTATTTAAAATACTTGTAAAATAAAGAAAAAGAGAGACTAAATGAGAGAGAACGTTGTTATTATTATTATATCAAAAGTCTCAGCATATGCTCCTATTTATATATGTGCAAGGCTCCACTTTTTTAAATGTTAGAAAACATGCACCATTTATTTCTTTAATATTTGTACTTCCCAGTAGTACTTGAATGGAAGAATAAATAATGCTGAGTAGACACTGAATGGACATCCATATTATAACACTCATAACATTACTCAAATATAATCCAAATTTGATTTTTCACTATTACTCACTGTGAAAATAATAAAAAAAACCACCGCATCTTTCTTTTCTCTCTCATCTCTAACCACGCTGTACTTCATCTTCTCGGGTTAGCTCCATCACTGGAGACATTATCGCCGCACCCAACCATGTGCCAATTAATCTTCCGTTGCACGAAGGAACTGCTGCTCCTAATACCGAAATTTACGTCCACAACACGCACGAAAAAAGTTGTTCGGTAGTGTCACTGCACCGCGTGACCTGATGTTGATCTCGAACAGACATTTTTCAGCACCCACTCCCCACACCTGGTGCACAGAACGAGTAACGCTATAAGTGTTGTTTGCTATCGATTGCAAGGTAACACTGCTTGTGTTCGTTATCTTTTTCTCAATTTTTTTGAAATTTTTTTTGGGCTGGAACATGTAATTGATGATCAAATATTTTTTTTATGATAAATGAATGTTTCTTTTTGTGGAAATTCAGATGTTTCTTTTAACGTACTACCACTATGTGCGAATGTTTCTTTTTAGGGGATTCAAATGTTTCTTTTTGCGGAGATTCAGATTTTTTTGTTACACTTGAAATTTTTCTTTTGTAAAACTTAAATATTTTCTTTTATTAAACTAATTGTGGAAAGTTTCTTTCTATTTAACTTAGGATGTTTCTTTTATTAAGTTTGGGATTAATTTTTGTTATACTTGAGATGTTTCTTTTGTAAAACTTAGAATGTTTTTACTGTTAAACTTTTTCTGTTTAATTTCGGATTTTTTTGTTATTTTTTTAGATTTATTTTGTTACAGTTGGGATTTTTTTTGTAAAACATGGAACGTTTTCTTTTATTAAATTAACTGTGAAATTTTTTTGTTTAACTTGGGATGTTTCTTTTATTAAAATTGAATTTTTTTTTTGCTATAACTGAGATGTTTTTTTTGTAAAATTTGGAATATTTTTTTTGTTAAGTTTAGATGTTTCTTTTGTTAGACTTAGAATGTTTTTTTTTCGTTAAACTTGAGATATTCTTATGCAAGCTGACCCCGCATGGCACACAGAGGAGTTGTGTCGGAGGGTACAACGACAACGCGATGAACAGTTAAAGACGAGTTACCAGCGACACAATGAGAGGGGATGTGATGGGACTTCACATTGATGAAGCGGTTATAAGTTTAAAATTCTATTTTTCTATCTTTTTTTTTAAATTTAAAAATTATTTTTTTCAATAATTTTAAAAAGCTATTCAAGTTGGCTGATACCCTAGTTGGTTACTGTTCATAAACTGGCCCTTTATGAGAGTCAAATCCAAAATGATTTAAAAGTTCAGTCTATAGAGTAAATGTCTATATCACACTCTCAGACCTATCTGACCTCATAAAGGTTGGCCCACGCGGCTCCAACTTGGCCCGACGTATTCAAATAAGATGAATATCAACTAACTCTTATAATCTCTCCTATTCATATAGAAAGGATATCTCAACAACCTCTTTTACAAAATGAGTATCAAATCTACAATCAAAGGAGGAACTATTCCAAAGGTAGTTATTGACTTTAAATCTATACTTATAAATATCCTGACATCCTCAGGTATTTTTTGAACTCTAATCTACTAAAAAATTTACCTAAAATCCTTAATAACTTAAGCATCAAGGTCCCTTGCAGGTACTCCCACCATCCTCTACAAAGCGTTCGGACAACATAACCTTACCGAGAAGACGAAGAGCATCTCATATTAAAAGGAGTCTGGACCTTACGTTGAAGCTCAAATTCATCAATTTTAGATAAGTTTTAGAACAGATACCTAATGGGATTATAGTAAAAATTATAATACATTTAATAGTTGTTGATATTTATTATTAATTGATTGAATATAAAGAGGCTTAGTAGTAATTATAATAAATTTATTATTATAAATTTATTATAATAAGTAATTAAGAATTAGTAATTAATTGATTGAATATAAAGAGGATTAGTAGTAATTTTTAATTTTAATTAATAGAAATTGAATTTATTGAGTTAAAATAAGTAATTAAAGATTGATAATAAAAATAATATTCTTCTCTCATATAAAAAAGAATGATATGATCCTTTTTTTTTCTAACATATATATATATATATATATATATATATATATATATATATATATATATTATTTGGTTATTATTTTGCTTTAACATAATATTCACTTTATAATTATTATTTATATGCAAATTATTAGTTTAGGTTGATCAGATTTTCTTTTATTTTTTTGAACGTAAAAGGGATTAATGATTATTTATTTATTTTGAAAAATTGTTATTCTATATATATATATATATATATATATATATATATATATATATATATATATTAATTATTGTACTATTATACTAATAGTATAATAACGAGATGTTGATACACATATTACTTAGTTGATAAATGATAATATTTTTATTATTGTAAATTATTTATTATTATTACAAGTGTAATAATCCGTATCATGTACGTGATAAGATTAAAATTATAATTTTAAATTGTTTTGTTAAAATTAATTTGAATTATAATAATTTGATTAATAAAAAAGTAACATGTTATGCATTGTTTGTTTTTCTCTAATCTAGTGTTAAGTGTATCAATTTTAAAGTAATTATTAATTGATTTTAGTAATCTACTTTTTTCAATAAATCAGACATATATACTCAATGTGACCATAAATAATCTAGTAATACTTTTCACCAACAAATTTTTATATGTTTTTTACCGTGAAGTAAGAACATATCAAAATCAGTTTAAAATTAACAACAAATTATTAGAGACTTCTAATGCACAAAATTCTCTAATAAATAATCAAAAATTTAAAACCACTAACATTTATTTAATATATCATACGCTAATACTAAGAGTATTTTCTAAAAAAGATATATTCGTAAAAATAGATATAATATGATTACAATATAACATAAACAAATATATTAAATAAAAAGTTAAACCAACATGCTTACCAATGCCTTTATTTAATTTTGCAAATTGGAGAATAAGTATTGAAGGTTGTGGTAGGCTTAGAGAAGGGGGTTGAATCTATGCCTTCCTTTTCGTAGCTATTATAACCCTTTTTAAATAAAACTTTCAAATCTGATTCTGTTTGTACTCAGCAGCAGAAATTTATGAGACAATTTATTTTTATCTCATGAATATCAGAAAAATAGAACACAGCAGAGAAGAGAAAAGCTAACACCAGCATATATCCTGGTTCGGTTGCCTTGTGCTATGCAACCTACGTCCAGTCTCCTCCACAACAATGGAGGAATTTCCACTATAGTTAAAAGTATTACATACACTAATTTCACACTCAAGTTCTAACCTAACTTGACATTGGCTATGCTAACACCTAACTATTCACTCTTAGTGCTAACCCAACTAAGAAAGGAATATCAAACAGGTACAAGATACAAGACACTTAACCAATCTAAAGAAATCAGAAAATAACTCTAGGCTTTTCTCTCAAGTATATCACTCAACCTTTTTCCACTAATGGCTTTTACTTGAGCTTTCTCATAATGCCTTTTCTCACAAGAAATTACAGAAAGATAAACTTAGAAAAGTACATTACAATCAGTAAAACATGAAGGAGATTGACTTCATCAATAGCCTCTTCACTATGTGCAAAACCAGATTTGTAAACCTCAGATATAGTTCTTCAGTATTGGCCGAATGCTTCTTTGAAAGAAAGCATTATCCAAGTAGAGGAACTTCTTCTCAGAACTTAACTCACCAAACTCTGATTTTCTCTCCTTGGTTTCTGAATGAACAGCAAACCTCTTTTATCTCCTTGCATGTTACTTGGTTTTTCTTCCTAGGTCAACTCCTTGAGCCTTGAGCTTCACCAACCCAGCCGTTCACTTTTTCCCAGTAATCCTCAAAATGGAAACTTTGCTTCTGACATTCCTTGGTTGACCAAAAGCCACTTTAACAGTAGAAAAGATCTCTTCAATGGTAAACCCAGATCTTGACCATTGAAACACAACTTGGTCCCCAAAACATATTCTCAACCGTTGATGCACAGCAGTGAGGAACATAAATCCTCTTTTTCATATAACCCTAAATGGAGTGGTAGAGAGTTGAAGATGAAGAGAAGAAAGTGTGTTGCATGTAAAAGGAAATGGGTTACCTTTAACCTAAGCTTGATTTGGTTTGAAATGGGTGATTAGACTTCTGAATTTCAAGCTTGGACTTTCTCTTTCTTGCTTCTTTGATGATCACCTTAGAGAAGAAGCTTGCTCTTTCTCTTTTTCACTTTTCTGAGTTTGTGATTTGACATGGTCAGAGAAGAGAAGAACGTTGAGTTGGTGAAAGCAAGTGAGAGGGATTTGAAATCAATTCGGGCTTGGATCGGGTTCTACTCAAATTCAGCCCATTAGTTATCTTGCTTTGATTTCTTTGGGCTTTCCTTGCTTTATAGCTTGCCAACCTTGTTTCTTGATTTCAATCAGTTTTGGGCTGCTTGCTTTTATATTAGGTTGTTGCAATGTAGAGTTTTTGCCTGCAACACTAAATAATTAGTAATATACAATTATAATTAATCAACACTAATTATTTATTTTACCCAAAAATAATATTTGTCATCACTAATTAAATTTATTAATTTCTTAACTCAACAATCTCTCCCTTGATGACAAACATATTTGAGCAATAACCAAAAGAAATTGAATTTTAGTAAAGTTAGAAAACTTCCCTTTGATTGATGTTTCTTACTTTAGTGTTGCTCCCCGTTTTCTTTTCAATAGTAGCTCCCCCTAGATTTATGCTTTCCTCTTTGTTCCTGTTTTACATTGTACTTAAGGAGAACATAATAAAGAGCTACACATATTTATCTTGTCTAAGGGATATAGAACAAACAACACCACAGAATCAGCCCAACATATCATGTCAACAACAAAAGCAAAGTATCAAGGTTAATCAAGGGTAGACTGATATAATATAAAAGCAATTTCCAATTTGCATGGCAATTCATTCCCTGCAATAGCACAGTTGCAACCTAAAATTTATATGCTCAACACTATCATCAGCAGCAATAAGAAATTCACAATTAAATCACAAAAATCAGTAGCATCAAAAGTCAATTCAGTAGCTATTACTCCCCCTTTTGTCATCAACGGCGGATAATAAGCAAGATCAATAAAAACAACACCTTAAACACTGCAGAAAATGGTTAGAGCACAGTCCTAAGGAACAAAAAAGCAACATAAGTCAGAGTTATTACATTCATCCAAGAGAACCATGTAGCAAAAAATAGATAGTAGCAGCTTCATGTAGTGTAGCAATCCTAGGCATCAGAACCATTTCCCTCCAAATCATTTTCCTCTTCAACATCAGTGGCGGGATCTTCATCCTTTTAAAGATTATCAATGAAAGTCATGGACACAGCCACTCTATCCCTTAATTTTCTTAGAAAATTTTTATGCTTGCTTGCTAGCTTCCTTTGCTCCTTGCTCATTGCAATCAAGTGATTGGATTGGGAGACAAGCTCTTGAATAACATTCTTGACCACATTCAGCAGAGTAGATTTTTTCCCAGTAGATATAGAAGTACCCTCGGTGGAAGGAGCAGGAGATTCCTCGGGGACAAAATCATCATCTTCATCATCTAAGACCACCCGTTCAGATTGAGTAGGTCCTTTGGGCTGTTTTCACTGAACCACCCCCTTTTAGGTATGAATATCTATTTTGATATTCCTCATTGGTCAAGTCAACACCAAAATACTCAAATATGCGAGTTAGAAACATGCCATAAGGAAGTGTTTTGTCTTTTTCACTCCTAACAGAGTCAAACATATATCTAACCATCAAGTATGCAAATAAAATTTCAGTTTTTGGTGAGAAGGGCATATAAAACAAGAGTATTAGTGTAGAAAACCCTTTGATATGAACCACTTTGAGGAAGTATGATGTGGTTGACCATTCGGTGCAACTGAACACGTTCATATCTTAGGGCTTTGTGAGTGGGTGTAATGCCATCAATCAAGAAAACAGTGCCTTCATGATATGTCAAGTTAGCATAAAACTCTTTGACCAAAGGTGGGTGCACTGGCTTTTTGATGTTAAAAAATGTCTCCAGTCCAGAAATTCCAAATTTTCAACACAAGAAAAATCTTTCTTTTTCAGATTCGGTAAATCAACCAAAAAATACTAGATATCACAAAGAAAAGTGATTTAATCATATATAAAAAATTAAAACAGAAAGTAATTTTAAATATGAAAGATTTTTTTTATAAAAAGAACAAATTAAAATAAAATAAAACACATGTATGATGTAACACTCATTTGGGCCCAGAGGTGGTTCATTTTAATGAAACATGTATGGACCACCCAGAATCTGAAATTTAAGATAGGCCCAGATGATTCAGCACGTGCAATAAGGCCAGAGAAAGCAATTTAGAGAGAAGGTTCTTCATTTGTCCAGAATTGTTTCATCCGAACCTGTGAGACCAAAACTTAACAAACACATCAACAAAGCTCAAACAATGAATCATAGCTTAAAATACCAAGACTAGTCCTAAGCATGCAAAATATGTCCTCAGCTAGTGGTTTTATAAAAATATCTACTAATTGATCCTCTGATTTAACAAATTGAATGCTAATATTTTCCTTTTGGACATGTTCTCTTATTGAGTGAAATTTCACTTCAATATGTTTAGTCATAGAGTGTAAAACTGAATTTTTAGAAATATTAATGACACTCATATTATCATACAATAAGGAAATATTTTCAGCATTTAACTTGTAATCAGCAAGCTGTGTTTTTAACCATAAAAGCTGAGAACAACAAGAAGAAGCAGCTATATACTCAGCCTCTGCAATGGATAAGGCCACTGTTGGTTGCTTCTTACTTGACCAAATATTTAAGGACTTTCAAGGAAATAGCATAGGTCTGAAGTGCTCCTTCTATCAACTCTATCACCAGCAAAATCTGCATCACAATAACCAACTGTAGAAAAATCATCAATCTTAGGATACCAAAGACCAAAATTGGATGTGCCATGAACATATCTAATGATCCTTTTAACTGCTGAAAGATGTGACTTTTTAGGTTTGGGTTGGAACCTTGAACACAATCTAATACTTTACACAATGTCGGGTCTAGAGGAAGTTAAGTACATAAGAGAACTAATCATTCCTCTATACCTAGTCTCATCTACATCCTTCTCAGTTTCTCCCTTATTTAATTTAGAATTAGGGTGCATGGGAGTTCTCATGGGTTTGGCATTTTCCATACCAAATTTCTTAACTAATTCCTTGGCATACTTCTCTTGATGAATGAAAATACCATTTTCAGTTTGTTTAATTTGCAGCCCAAGGAAAAAATTAAGTTCACCCATCATATTCATGTCAAATTTACTTGTCATGAGTTTTCCAAATTTAGAACAAAGGGATTCATTTGCTGATCCAAAAATAATGTCATCAACATATATTTGGACTAGAATAAAAAAATCATTAGAATTCTTGATAAATAGAGTTGTGTCTGTGGTGCCTCTTTGAAAACCATTTTTCAGAAGAAAAGAGCTAAGTCTCTCATACCAAGCTCTAGGAGCTTGTCTTAAACCATAGAGAGCTTTAGATAGTTTGAAAACATAATTAGAATGCTCTTTATTTTCAAAAGCAGGTGGCTACTCCACATACACTTCTCTATCTATTACACCATTCAAAAATGCACATTTCACATTCATTTGATATAATTTAAAATCACAAAATGCATCATAGGCTAAGAGAAGTCTTATGGCTTCCATTCGGGCAACAGGGGCAAAGGAATCATCAAAGTCTATTCCTTCTTCTTGGTCATATCCTTGTGCCACAAGCCTTGCCTTGTTTCTTGCAATGCTGCCATCTTCTCCTAACTTGTTCCGAAATATCCACTTGGTGCTGGTCACTTTCTTTCCATTCGGTCTTGGAACCAAAGTCCACACTTGGTTCTTCTCAAACTCAAGAAGCTCATCCTTCATTGCTTTAACCTAAGAAAGGTCACTAAGGACTTCCTTGACATTTTGAGACTCTATTTGTGAGAGAAGGGCAATGTTTGAACCTTTATTTGCCTTTCTAGTGGATGACCGAGTTCTAACCCCTTGTGAGACGTCCCCAATGACAAATTCCTCTGGATAATTCTTCAATAATCTCCATTTACGAGGTCTAGTAGACTTGGAGGCAGATTCAGTTACCAAAGAACTTTGGGTGCTACTGTCTTCAGAATCTCCCTCAGATTCATGAGACAAAATGGAATTGTCTCTCGAATTTTTAGCAACTGCAGTTTCTGGGTCAGGTTGAACAGAATTTCCATTTTCTTGATTTTGCCTAGTTTCAACTTCCTTTTGAGCTTAATTTTCTACATCACAATCTTCCAAAATTCTTTGCACCAAGATAGTATCACAAAATGTAACATGTATGGACTCCTCGATAATCCTAGCATCTTGATGATAAACCCTATATGCTTTACTAGTTGTGGAATATCCTACAAACAAACACTCATAAGCCTTTGGATCAAATTTACCCAAATTATCCTTGTTATTTAAAACAAAACATTTGCATCCAAAGATGTATAAGTAGTCTAAGTTTGGTGGGTAACCTTTCCAAAGTTCATAAGGATTTTTCTTCAAAAATTTCCTTATGATTGTTCTATTCAAAATGTGGCATGCCGTGTTGACCGCTTCAGCCCAAAGGAATTTTGGAACATTGCTCTCACAAAGCATAGCTCTTGTCATCTCTTGTATGCTTCTATTTCTCCTTTCCACTACACCATTTTATTGTGGTGTCCTTGGACAAGAGAAGTTGTGAGATATTCCAAATTCCTCACAAAAGGATTCAAATAAATTATTTTCAAATTCAGTTCCATGATCACTTCTTATAGAAGAGATTTTCAAATCTTTTTCATTTTGAATTTTCTTACAAAAAGGTTCAAAGGCCGAAAAGGCTTCATTTTTGTGTGCAAGAAATAAAACCCAACCAAACCTAGTATAGTCATCCACAATTACTAAACCATAATGTTTACCACCTAGGCTTTGAGTTTTTGTTGGACCAAATAAATCAATGTGTAGCAACTCAAGTGGTCTTTTAGTAGAGATGTCTTCCTTTGGTTTAAAAGAAATTTTTGTTTGTTTTCCCATTTGTCAAGCATCACAAGTGATGTCTTTGTCAAACTTTATCAACGGAAGACCTCTTACTAATTCTTTCTTTACAAGTTTGTTTATTTGAAACATACTTGCATGGGCCAATCTCTTGTGCCATAACCACTTTTCAGATTCTTTAGAGTGAAGACAAGCTACATTTTGATCTTTTAGTTCATCAAGAGTAAGTCCATACATATTATTAAAACGCTTGGCAACAAACATCACTTCATTTGTCTTTTCATTCACAATATAGCATTCAGATCTTTTGAAAGTCACTAAATATCCTAAATCACACAGCTGACTTATACTCAAAAGATTGTGCTTCAAATCACATACTAAAAGTACCTCATCAATGAAAGTTGATTGCTTATTACCTACTTTTCCAATAGCAATGATTTTACCTTTACCATCATCTCCAAAGGTCATAAAACCTCCATCATACTTGTTTAGTTTGATGAAGTAGGTTGACCTTCCAGTCATGTGCCTTGAACATCCACTATCCATGTACCACATGTCCTTTTTGTTCTTGGATGCTAGGCAAATCTGCATGAAGCGTTTCAAGTAGGCTTAGGTATCCAAATTAATTTGGATCCTTTGAAGTTAATCCATCTTGGTTGCCCAAGTGTATTGAAATCACAAACAATATTGTAAACATTGTTTCCTACAACTCTCTTTTCAATGAAGCATTGTGCATATGAGTGACCAAATTTCTTGCAATTAACACAATGATTTTTTGATGTGTGTTGCTGAAATTGAGGTGTTATATTACTTGAAGTGATTAAATGGTTGAAATTTTCTGGTTTTTAGAGGAGATAGATTTCTTTTGACAAACTGATTTTTGTTATAATTATTCCTCTTTGTAAAAATATTTTCACCAGAATTTTTGAAACTCTTTGGATTTTTCGAAAATGAGATTTTGTTGTAGAAAATTGGTTTCTTAAAAGCAGCCTCATTTTTCGAAATGTAACCTAAACCTGGCCAGTTTGAGCTTGGATCAGTTCTTGGTGAAGGCTCAGTTTCACTTGTGTATACTTCATCACATTTTTCTTCAAGAGTTGAAACATATCCAATACCAGGTTTGTTAGATGTGTTTTTTGTATTTGATGAAGAAGCCACAAACTTTATAGAGGACATATTGGAAACTGCATCTTCCTTGGCTATGTAGCCTAAACCAGATTTTTCAAACAATGGTCTTTGACTTGCAAGTAATTTGTCCAAGTTACTTGAACCTTGAGCAAGTTTTGCTAAGTCACCATTCAACCTTTTAATCATATCATTTAATCTTTCATTTTCAGCAATTAACTCATGAGAAGGATCCATAACGTGCTTTCCTTTTAATTTTTCAAGTTCAGATTTTAAAAATCTGTTTTCTTCAATAATGTCCAGAGCACATTCAGTTTCCTTCACTTTTTCTTTCAAAAAATCATTTTCAACTCTTAACACATCTCTTTCAGATCTGCACTCATTGTATTTATCTAGCAGTTTTGATGTATTTAAGGTGAGATCATCAATAATAGCATGTAAATCATCTATGGTTAATCATAGTAATTTACCTCATCAAGATTGTTGTTTCCAGCCATGAAACAATCTTTGTCTTCACCTTCAGATTCTTTTTCTTCATTTGAGTCATTTTCAAGATCCTCCCAAGCTGCCATGAGTACTCTCTTCCTTTCCTTCTTTCCTTTGTCCTCCTTCTTGAGCTTTGGACAATTTAGCTTGAAGTGTCCAGCCTCCTTGCAGTGATGGCACGTCACCTTGCTCAGGTCGAACTTGTGGTCCTTTGAACTTGAACCCTTGTATTTGCCCTTGTTCTTTATCATCCTTCTAAATCTCCTAGCAAAAAACAAAAGCTCATCATCTGAAATACCATCACTAGACTTAATCTCTTTCGGTTCTATCTGTGACTTGAGGGCTATTCCCTTTTTCTTTGAGTCTGTGTTTGTGTGTGTGGCTTCAAAAACAAGGAGTTTTCCTCTCAGCTCATCATAGGTTATGGGGCTTATGTTGTTGCTCTCGGTTAGGACAATGCAGTGTTTTCCCATTCTTTTGTGAGGCTTCTAAGGAGTTTTCTCACCAAGGTTTGTTCTGCATAGTTTGTACCCATAGCATCAAGGTTATTGATTATAATTGAGAATCTCTCAAACGCTTTATCAATGCTTTCTCCATCCTTCATGCTGAACATCTCGTACTCTTTTCACAGCATATCAATCCTCGTTTCTTTAACTTGTTTAGTGCCTTCGTGTGTAACCTGGAGTTTTTTCCAGATTTCTTTGGCTGTCTTGCATCTAGACACCTTTCGGTACTCTTCAATGCTGATAGCACAGTGAAGAAGGTTGATTGCTTTAGCATTCAGCTCTATCTTCTTCTTGTCATCTTCGTTCCACTCAGCTTCTTCTTTTAGAGTTACCACTCCATCAGCACTTGTTTTTGTTGGGATCTTGGGATCACTCACAATAATCTTTCATATGTTGTAGTCAATGGATTGGATGAAGATCCTTATCCTTTCTTTCCAGTAGGAGTAGTTCTTCCCGTTGAAGAAAGGTGGCCGGTTGTTTGATTGGCCTTTAGTGAGAGTGTAGGCAACAGTGGTTGTGTCCAAGTTGTTCGCCATTTGATCTTTGCTCCAAGCGGTTAAGCTTGATTCTTGAGACCTTAGCTCTTGAAACCAATTGAAGGTTGTGGTAGGCTTAGAGAAGGGGGGTTGAATCTATGTCTTCCTTTTCGTAGCTGTTATAACCCTTTTTAAATAAAACTTTCAAATCTGATTCTGTTTGTATTCAGCAGCAGAAATTTATGAGATAATTTATTTTTGTCTCATGAATATTAGAAAAACAGAACATAGCAGAGAAGAAAAAAGCTAACACCAGCATATATCCTGGTTCAGTTGCCTTGTGCTATGCAACCTACGTCCAGTCTCCTCCACAACAATGGAGGAATTTCCACTATAGTTAAAAGTATTACATACACCAATTTCACACTCAAGTTCTAACCTAACTTGACATTGGCTATGCTAACACCTAACTATTCACTCTTAGTGCTAACCCAACTAAGAAAGAGATACCAAACAGGTACAAGATACAAGACACTTAACCAATCTAAAGAAATCAGAAAATAACTCTAGGCTTTTCTCTCAAGTGTATCACTCAACTTTTTTTCACTCATGGCTTTTACTTGAGCTTTCTCACAATGCCTTTTCTCACAAGAAATTACAGAAAGATAAACTTAGAAAAGTATATTACAATCAGTAAAACATGAAGGAGATTGACTTCATCAACAGCCTCTTCACTATGTGCAAAACCAGATTTGCAAACCTCAGATATAGTTCTTCAGTATTTGCCGAATGCTTCTTTGAAAGAAAGCATTATCCAAGTAGAGGAACTTCTTCTCAGAACTTAACTCACCAAACTCTGATTTTCTCTCCTTGGTTTCTGAATGAACAGCAAACCTCTTTGAGCATGTTGCTTGGTTCTTCTTCCTAGGTCAACTCCTTGAGCCTTGAGCTTCACCAACCCAGCCGTTCACTTTTTCCCAGTAATCCTTAAAATAGAAACTTTGCTTCTGACCTTTCTTGGTTGACCGAAAGCCACTTTAACAGCAGAAAAGATTTCTTCAATGGTAAACCCAGATCTTGACCATTGAAACACAACTTGGTCCCCAAGACATATTCTCAACCGTTGATGCACAGTAGTGAGGAACATAAATCCTCTTTTTCATACAACCCGAAATGGAGTGGCAGAGAGTTGAAGATGAAGAAAAGAAAGTGTGTTGCACGTAAAAGGAAATGGGTTACCTTTAACCTAAGCTTGATTTGGTTTGAAATGGGTGATTAGACTTCTGAATTTCAAGCTTGAACTTTCTATTTCTTGCTTCTTTGATGATCACCTTAGGGAAGAAGCTTTCTCTTTCTCTTTCTCACTTTTCTGAGTTTGTGATTTGACATGGTCAGAGAAGAGAAGAACGTTGAGTTGGTTAAAGCAAGTGAGAGGGATTTGAAATCAATTCGGGCTTGGATCGGGTTCTACTCAAATTCAGCCCATTAGTTATCTTGCTTTGATTTTTTTGGGCTTTCCTTACTTTATAGCCCGCCAACCTTGTTTCTTTATTTCAATCAGTTTGGGCTGCTTGCTTTTATATTAGGTTATTGCAATGTAGAGTTTTGGCCTGCAACACTAAATAATTAGTAATATGCAATTATAATTAATCAACACTAATTATTTATTTTACCCAAAAATCATGTTTGTCATCACTAATTAAATTTATTAATTTCTTAACTCAACAAGTATATATTTGATCGTTTGGTGATCACATAGATAATTGAATTGCAAATTAATCTCATAGTGTGCACCTTATTTTTTTCTCATTTTCTCTAAATAAAAGCAAGAATTAAGTGAAATAAGTAGTAATATATAATAAAAAAGATAAAATATTTTGCATATGTATAGATAATTGTTACAAAATAAAATCTTATTATAAAATATTAAAATTTCACATACTCTAAATCATGAAGATCAACCACAATGTAATGGTCACTTCTTCCTATTTTTTATCATGATATAATAAGCTCTTTTTTTTGGTCAAAAATCCAATAACATCTAATAGAAAAAAATAAATTAAAAGTATCAAATTAAGGACAAATAAATGAATAAAATAATAAATTACTTATAAATTTAAAAAAATTACCAATTCATTTTATATTAAACAATAAAACTAACAATATATTAATAAAATGATATACCTTTAAAAAAGTCGCAATACAATTTTAAACATTTGCATAATTTAAAACTATTAATATTTATTTAATACACTATATGCTAATACTAAGAGTATTTTCTAAAAAGATATATTAGTAAAAATATATATAATATGATTACAAATATAACATAAGTAAATATGTTAAATAAAAGGTAAACCAATATGCTTACATATAAAAGCAAGAATAAGTAATATTAAAATAAGTATGTATTCGGTTGTTTGGTGATTACGTAGATAATTGAATAATTGAGTTGTAAATTGATCTCATAGTATGCACTTTATTTTTCCTTATTTCTAAATAAAAGCAAGAATTAAGAGAAATAGATAGTAATATATAATAAAAAAGATAAAATATTTTGCATATGAATAGATAATTGTTACAAAACAAAATCTCATTGTGAAATATTAAAATTTTACATACTCTAAATCATGAAGATCAACCTCAATGTAATTGTCACTTCTTTCTATTTTTGATCATGATATAAGCTCTTTTTTTTCCAGTCAAGAGTCCAATAACATCTAATTAAAAAAAATAAGAATTAAAAGTATCAAATTAAGGACAAATAAATAAATAACATAATAAATTATTTATAAATTAAAAAAGTTTACCAATTTATTTTATATTAAACGATAAACCTAACAATATATTAATAAAAGGATATACCTTTAAAAAAGTCACAATACAATTTTAAACATTTGCATAAATAAATTATTAAAATTTATGTTATCGATAAAATGATGCTATTATATAATTTTTTGGTAAAAATAAAAAAAACAATTATGTATAGATCAATACAAATTAACTACGCACCAAATAAGTTGGATTGTTCATTTGTTTGTTTCAATATATTAGTATGAGTAAGAAAATTGAAATAATTGTCAGAAATTTTACGATCATCGGCCGTATTTATTATACGTGACTCCTTCTTAAAAGTTATTCTACACACATGTACAGTCGAAAATAATTAGCCAATATTTTTAATGGAGATACTTGTTACAATTAGGTGAAAATTATGTCATTATATTTTATTAACCTTTATGATTAATTCAATGGAGATACTTACTCAATATATATGTTATCTATATTAATTATATGCCAATATTTTTAGAAAAGAACTAAAAGAGGAGATATATAAATATATATAATATTATTGCTATATAGAAAGCAGATATAAATTGCTACGTTTTTTTTATTATATTATACAACTTAAAATTATAATGTCATGTTACTATTAATTGTAGATACTTGCTACAATTATATCAAATTTAATTATGACTCTAAATAAATAAAACATATAACAATCAATATTTTTTTACATTCAATATTTTATTATAAATATAAAAAGTAAAACAATTAATGAATGAAAATAGGAATAGAAAATAAAACATATTAATTAAAATTTAATTTGTTAAATAATTAATCTTGTGTCCATTCAATATATTTTTTTAACAAAAATGTTATGAATTTCAATCTTTTTATACCACAAAAGAAATACTATATGTAGCTTTTAGTAGTATAAAAATAATTATAAAAATTAATTATTGATATTGATATCAATCACAATTTATTATTAATACCCTAATCCTTTTTAAAATATGTTTCACTTTTTTAAAATACAATGCATGTACTGTTTAAACCTTTATTATTATTATTATTATTATTATTATTATTATTATTATTATTATTATTATTATTATTATTATTATTATTATTATTATTATCTAATTGATATCAAATTAAATAAGTCACTATTAATGTGTGCACCAATTATCTACTAATAAAGTTATTGCACATGAATAAGAATTAGAATTATATCAATTAATATAATTAAAATAATTACAAATATTGATAATTGATAATTAATTTAATAATGCATTGGATATTGATTTGATATAATTATAATAAAAATATTTTCTTAAATTAATATAAGCATGCATTATTCATGAGCTAATTGTAATAAAATATGTATTTGACGCCGAGGTTCTTCAATTAAAATAAAATATTAAATAATTTGATATTTACTCTAATTTAATTAAATATTTGAAGTTAGGATTAATGTAATTTAATGAATCAAATAAAATATTAAATGATGAAATATTTATCCTAATCAAATTAAATTATATAATTGATTAGTTATAATTAATACAATTGAATGAATCAAACATATTAAATTAAAAAATAATTTAGTTACTTTGTGTCTTAAGAACAAATTTTAAAAATATTCATCTTTTAACAAATATTATAAAATATTTTTTATAATATTTCTAACCTATGATCTAAAGGCACAGTTATAATAACCCATCAAAAGGTACTTAATTAGTTAATACAAATTATTAGTATAATTGATTTAGTTTAATAAATTAAAAGAAATAAATGTGAAAAAAAGAAATAAAAAAATAAAATTATAAAAACGTATAGTCATTAAAAAGCAATAAAAAAAGTCTCTTTAATTTTTTATTTATTAATTATTAATTTATTATAATTAATTTCACAATATTTATTATACGTTATTCTTCTTACAAAACATGTAGCATATTATAAATTTATATATCATATTATAATTTTAAGTCAATTCCCTAACCACATTATAACATAAACCATCTAAAAAGATACACCAAATTAACAAATATCACATGATTCACAACATATACTCTAAATTATCACGATATTTTAAATAAAAAGAGCATTAATATAGAGAAATTAATGAATATAACTAAAATAAAGAGCAACAAAGAGATACACAAAAAATAATAATAAAAAAATTAATAAAATATTAACATATAAATCACATACACGAATAATGTATATATTAATTGTGAATCACAAAAACAAGATAATATATATATATATATGAATTGAAGTACACATGACAAAATAAAATATTACAAAACAAAATTATAGTAAAATTATTTAAAAACAACATAAAGATGACACATCTTTTTGGTTAATGAGAAGCTAAAAGAAAAAAAAATATGTGCCTAATAATAAGCAATTAAAATACACAAAAATTTAAAAAAATATATAAAAAAGTGAAATGTATAAATAAAGATAAAAAAAATTAAATAAATTACAAAAATTATACCCTAAATATGAGAGAGAGAGAAGGGAGAGAGGGAGATAAATAAAGATAAAAGAAATAAAAATTAAATAAATGATAAAAATTGTACCCTAAACATGAGAGAGAGGGGGGAGGGAGAGAGGGAAAGAGAAAAGAGAGAGAATGAGTAAAAAAATATTTGATCTTGTATAAATAGATGGTATTAAAAAAAATAAACTAATTAAATTAGTTCATATATTTTGTTATCATATTTATTATTTATTAAATAATTTGATATTTACTCCAATCAAATTAAATAATTAATCAATTCATATAAATTATAATAAATGGTGAGATTTGAATATTTAATCAAATTAATTAGTTGATATAATTAATTAATTATAATTAATTTGCTTTAACGAATTAAATAAAATAGATCAGTAAACACTTCAAGAGTCTGCCACATCAGTTCCATCATTAAGTGTAAAAATTCGATTTCTATATAATAGAATAGAATAGAATAGATAGATAATAAAGATATTTTCTTAAGTTAGTGTAATTATAAATTATTCATTAAATATTAATTGTAATATTGTAATATAATTATAATAAATATATTTTTCTAAAATAAATTTATTTAGAGAAATATAAATTGGTTATTAATAACCGGTGCCATTATCATATAATTATCATATTATATTATTATTATTATCATTATTATTATCAATATAATTAAAATGATTAAAAGTATTTTCGATTGATAATTGATAAGTAGTTTAATAACGTATTAAATATTGATTTTATATAACTATAATAAAGATATTTTTCTAAATTAGTATAATTATGTATTATTAATTAAATGCTAATTAGAGTATAATTATAATAAAGATATTTTTATAAAATAAACTTAGAAGAGAAAATAATGCATTCATCTTGGCGGAAAAATAGATTCACGAGGAATCGACACCTCACTTCCATTAGCTTGAGGAAAATATAGTTTTAATATATTGAAAAATAAAAAGAAATAGAAGAGATAGAAGACTACAATAAAATAAATTGAGTGTGAAATTTTTTTTTGTAAATTTCATATCACATTTGTTTCAATAATAATAAATAAAAATACGTCAACTTGATATCTAAGAGAAAATAATGAAATAAAATTATAATACAGTTCTAAAGCAAAAGCTTAAATTAGACCATAACATAATTGCACAACACAAATTGAAAGTAATTTCACACTACAATATACCACACAAACATGTAAATGACTTAAGTTTAAATACATAATTTTTTTTATGCATACATGATAACACCGTGATTTATAAATGCTTCATGGATAATATATCATATATTGCGTTGAATGATGAGCATGGAAGCTGGAAAGTGTGTGGTGGTTTGTGTCTATGATAGTTGCCTTCTTGCGACGACGCCTCATAGGAAGAAAAAGAATTGTTATAAAAGCTACCCAATAAAAGAGTAATTGGTAAACAAATAATATTTTCTTCTAGCATATATGGTCTTTTATAGTGGTAAAATAAAAATGAAAATAATAAAATTTTGCATTTTTATGTTAGGAATAGAATTTTATATTTATCCTAATAAAATTAAATAACTAATTAGTTATAATTCATGTATTTAAATAAATAAATAAATAAAATAAATAAAAATATTTTTAAGAATTAATCAAATCAATTAATTGATACAAATAATTAGTATAATTGATTTTATTTGATTTATTGAATTCAAAAAAATAAATTAAAAAATAATTGATTGAATTAATTAGTTTACATAATTAATTTATTATAATTGATTGGATTTAATAAATTAAAAAATAAATAGAAAAACATAAGAGACAATAATTTTTTTAACTAAATTAATCTATATTTATTGTATTTAATTTAATCAGTATAAGTAACAAATCATCTATGTTATTATGTACTTTATAATTTAATAAATTAAAATAATTAATATAATAAATTATAATTAATTGATTGATGTAAATTATAATAAATCGTCTTATACTTAAATATCTAATCAAATCAATTAGTTGATTTAATTAATTTACTGTAATAAATTGTATTTAATGAGTTATAAAAAAATTAAGGAACACACTAAAAAATATGTCACATCAACTATATCATTAAGTGTAGAAATCTAATTTTTATATAATAGAAAATATACATTTTTATATATGTTATAGAAATATGATTTGATTCCATTAACTTGTCAATTTTTTTTAATTTATTACGTATATTAAGTATAGAATTATAATTTTTCTAAAATAAATTTAAAAGAGAATAATATTTTTATTTTAAAGAAAAAATAAATTTATAAAAAATTAAAATTATAACAGGAAACAGAAGAATTGTTCTTCCCATTTCTATGTAACTCTATATTAATTTTATCAAGGAATTAAGTTATAAATGTATTAAATATTAATTTTATATAATTATAATAAAGATGTTTTTTAAATTAGTATAATAATACATTATTCATTAAATATTAATTGTAATATAATTGTAATATAATTATAATAAATATATTTTTTTTAAAATAAATTTAAAAGAAAGGATAATATTTTTATTTTGGAGGGAAAATAAATTTATGAGGAATTGATAAATTATGTATATATAGTAAGATGATCGAAAACTGACATACAGTTGATAATTTAATAATATTTAATAATTTTTAATTATTAATTATATATAAAAACATCTATAATAAATTATACAAGAGATAGTAATTTTTTTAACTAAATTAATATGTATTTATTATTTTATTACATTTAATTAGAATAAATAATAAATCATCTATTTTGTTATGCGTCTTATAAAGTAATGAATTAAAGTAATTGATAATAATTGATTGATATAAATTATAATAAATGATGTGATATTCAAATAGCTAATCAAATTAATTAGTTGATATAATTAATTTATCATAATGAATTGAATTTAATGAGTTAAAAAAATAAATCAAAAAACACTCTCAGAAGCATGCCATGTTAACTTCAATTATTATTATTATTATTATTATTATTATTGTTATTATTATTATTATTTGATATCAATATCAATTTTTCACCATTAATGTGTGTATCAATTCGTCATTAATTATGCTTGATTAAAAATAATAATTAAAAAATATTAATAATTGACAATTAGTATTATATAATTAATATAATAATTTAATAATTAATATTAATATTTTTATTGATAATTAATTTAATAATGTATTAAATATTAATTTTATATAATTATAATAAAGATATTTTTTTTAAATTAGTATAACTATGCATTTTTTATTAAATATTAATTGTAATATAATTATAATAAATATATTTTTATAAAATAAATTTAGAAGAGAAAATAGTACATTTATTTTGGAGGAAAAAAGCTCACGAGGAGACACTTCACCTTCATTAGTTAGGGAGAAAACTCAGTTTTAATATATTAAGTAGATAGAATTTTAATAATGATACACGGGTAATTGAAATAGTTTATATACGGATTTTCAAGTTATTATTATTATTATTATTATTATTATTATTATTATTATTATTATTATTATTATTATTATTGGATAATGAATAAGAATTAGAATTATATCAATATTTTTAAAATCAATATAATTTAAATAACTAAAAATATTTAAAATTAATGTGCGTTATTAATATCATAAGATTTGATTATTTTATTATTAGAATCAAATATTCTTATCATGATTACCACGATTGGTGCAATTATCTTATCATTATCATATATTATTATTATTATTATTATTATTATTATTATTATTATTATTATTATTATTATTAAAATGATTAAAAGTATTTTCAATTGATAATTGATAAGTAATTTAATAATGCATTAAATATTAATTTGATATAATTATAATGAAGATATGTTTTTAAATTAGTATAATTATGTATTATTCATTAAATATTAATTATAATATAATTATAATAAAGATATTTTTTCTAAAATAATTTAGAATAGAAAATAGTATATTTATTTTGGAGGAAAAACGGAGTCATGAGGGATCGACACCTCACCTTCATTAGTTGGGAAAAAACCCAATTTTAGTATATTAAGTAGATTATAAAGAAGATTAGAAAGAATAATAAATTTATAAAAAAATTGTATAAAAATAAGTGAGAATAAGAATAACAAATAATTAAATTAGCAAGTATAAACAATAATATTTATAATATATAATTTATTATTGATAAATGCTATTTATTATTAATTGATTTAATATAGAGAAGATTAGCTAGCATTATAATAAATTTAATTGTTATATAAAATTATTGAATTAAATAGCAATAATGAACTTGGATTTTTAGAAAATATCAAGAATAGAAATAAAAAAATAAAAAATAATTAATAGTAAATAAGAGTGTATTTATTTTGTAAAGAAAAAAAATTACGAGCATGACACCTCACTCTCATTAGTTTAAAATAAAAACTCAATTCTAATATATTGAAGAGATTATTATTATTATTATTATTATTATTATTATTATTATTATTATTATTATTATTATTATTATTATTATTTGTAACATTAAATTTTGTAGTGTCCTATCCCTTTTTTTGTGACTTGTATCCTATCCCTTTGTTTGTAGAATTCTTCTTTAAGAATTTCTTATTTTCATTCATAAACTAAAAAATTATATACACATCACAAAAGTATTTTAAAACTAAATTGAGATTCTTACGCACGAAAGAACGGATGTTACGATCTTTGCTAAGGCTTTGAGTTGCAAAATTAAATATACAATTACCATTTAAGGAGTGTTAATTTGGAGTTAAAAAAGAAGATGTATGTTCTAGTAGAATGAGGTTTATTCAATAACTAATTGTTTGTGCTTATAAAGGGGTGTCTTAGCCTACCAATTCACACTTCACAATGTTGTTGACTCGTTGTAAATAAATAAAAATAAAATAAA
Source organism: Arachis hypogaea (assembly GCF_003086295.3). Taxonomy (NCBI): domain Eukaryota; kingdom Viridiplantae; phylum Streptophyta; class Magnoliopsida; order Fabales; family Fabaceae; genus Arachis; species Arachis hypogaea. The sequence continues at coordinate 103,740,849 of NC_092045.1, read as the reverse complement.
AATGATAATTTTCGTACTATTGGATATTTAGATTGGTAAAAATTAAATTTGCTTTTTAATAAATCAATGAAATTAAGCATATGATGGGAGATGATTTTAACATTGAGAAGACTCATCACATGATGACCTGTAAAGAGTTAGACTAAGTTAATGTATAAGTATAAAAGATAAAAATGATAAAATTTATAATAAAAAATGAGAAAAGTTTAAATAAATAAAAATAAAATAAAAGAAATAGAAGAGATAGTTTACAATAATACTTAATCATGATTTATAGTTTATCAAAAAATCAAAGAGTAAAAATAATGTATTATAAAAAAAATAAAAAATAAAAAATATTGCTTTAAAAATTATCAAAAAAAAGAATAATTGATAAAAAGATGAGATTCTTTTTTAGTATATACGATATTTTATAGTGATAAAATAAAATCGAACGAAATGAAATTTTGTCTTTTTATATTATGAATAGAATTTGATATTTATTCTAATCAAATTAAAAAACTAATTAGTTATAATTAATTAAATTAATTAATTGATATAAATAATTATTATAATTAATTTGATTTATTGAATTAAAATAAATAAATTAAGAAATAGTTTATTGAATTAATTAGTTGATACAATTAATTTATTATAATTAATTAAATTTAATGAATTTAAAAAATAAATTAAATTTTAATATAATATAATATAGTAGATATATCTGTTTAAATCTGGCTATATTAACTTCAATTTGGAGAAATAAAATTTGAAAACTGGAAAAGAATGATGATACGTATGCTACTACCCGTGAAAAAATTGTACAAGTAACTAAAACATACTTTAAGGATATCTTCACATCGATTAACCAAGCTAATCTGGCACATGCATTTAAAGATTTTGAAACCAAAGTTTCAGCAACCATGAATAGAAAATTAACTAGACCGGTCAGTTTTGATGAGGTAAAACGTGCTGTCTTTAGTGTTCACCCTCAGAGCGTCCCTGGTGATGAATTTACGGCTAAATTCTTTCAATTCTACTGGAGTTTAGTAGGGGAGGATGTTTTTAAGGTTGTCCGCAGTTTCTTTGTCAGTGGTAGGCTACTAAAGAGCTTCAACTATACACAAATCTGTCTCATTCCTAAGATTCCTGATGCAAAGGATATGACACAGGTTAGACACATAAGCCTTTTCTCAGTTGTGTATAAGATTATTTCTAAAGTATTAGTCCATCGGCTATAGAAATTTATGACTTCGTTGATCAGGCCTAATCAAAGTGCCTTCATTGAGGGTAGATTGATTTCAGACAATGTCCTAGTCGCTCATGAATGTATGCACTATCTAAAGACAAAGAAGAGGGGCCTATCGAGTGAAATGACTGTTAAATTGGATATGAACAAAGCCTATGATCGTGTTGAGTGGCATTTTCTTTGGTTCATTTTGGAGAAGATGGGATTTGAATCTAGGTGGATTGGTTGGATAAAGGAGGTGGTGACTACAGTTTCTTACTCTGTCGTTGTTGAAGGTCAACCTTTTAGTTTTTTTAAACCAAATAGAGGTATCCGTCAAGGAGACCCCATATCTCGATACCTTTTTCTTTTCTGTGCAGAAGGATTATCCTTTTTGTTAAACAAGATAGAGCAAAATGGTCTCATTGAAGGTATTCAGATCAATCGAAGATGTCATACTGTTAATCATTTATTGTTTGCGGATGGCTCAATCCCTTTTTACAAAGCGTCAGAAAACAGTTGTGAAAATATTCTCAATCTTCTTCAGTCATACAAGGGGTTCAGTGGCCAAAAAGTTAATTTAATTTGCATAAATCAGCTCTATTCTTTAGTAATAATACTCCTCCCGCTGCTCTATTACTACTGGCTCGAAAATTGGAAATTGATCATATTGGTGCATAGATAAATATTTGGGTCTTTCATCTACAGTCCAAAAATAAAAAAAAAAGGCCATCTTCGGAGAAATCAAGGACAAGGTAAGGAAGCGAGTTCAAGGGTGGAAAAGAAAACTTCTCTACTCTGCAGGCAAACATGTTCTAATCAAAACTATTGGGGAGGCTATCCCAATTTATTTATTATCATGTTTCCGTCTTCCTGACACTTTAATTAGGGAGATTCACAACATACTCTCCCAATTTTGGTGGGTCAAAAAGGTACAGAGCGAAAAATGGCATGGATTAGTTGGGATACTATGATAAGACTGAAATTGGAAGGTGAACTAGGTTTTAAGGATCTAGGGGCTCAGAATTTGGTGTTATTAGAAAAACAATATTGAAAAGTTGTCTCTCAGCCACAATCACTCCTATCTAGACTCTTCAAAGGTAAATATTTTCGATACAGTTCTATAATGAATGCAAAGATCGGAACAGTACCTTCGTGGGGGTGGCGTAGCATATTGGAAAGGCGTAAGGTTGTTGAAAAGGGGACGGTTTGACGAGTTGGTGATGGATCCAGTATCTGAATCTTCAGTGATCCTTGGCTTGCTCCTCCACATCCTTATGTTGTTTCTTCATCTAAAATTTCTAATCTACAAAATCAACCATTATTGATGGTCTAAGACTTAATACTTTATAATTGTCAGTGGAATCAAACTCTAATTAGAGGTATTTTTTCTGAGGACACTAGTCAGCGTGTGCTAGCAACAACAATTGGGGGTGGAGAAGATAAAATTTATTAGGCCCTTAATAAAAGTGGTTTGTATAAAGTGAGTACTGGGTACCGTGTGGCTTATGGGTTCTCGCATCTTCCCATTGAATTTTGTCCAGAGATTATCAGACAATAAAACTTGTGGCGAGAACTGTGGAAGTTGAAAATCTCAGAGAAGATTAAGATTTTTCTCTGGAGGGGCTTCCATGAAAAGCTTCCAATGCGGCAAAAACTTCATCATCACATCCCATCGATTCAACCTATCTGCCGAAGATGCCTATAATTTTCAGAAACAATCAATCATTGCATCTTTCATTGTGTAAAATCAAAGGAAATTTGGTCAAAAATAGGCTTACCAGCTACTAGAAGGAGCACCGAATACTTTGATTTCTATGTTGAATGGAACTTGAAAATGGGAGCCTTGCATACCCAACCCAATAGCTCCTCTCAGAGAATGATGATGGTGATTTTGAGCTGGTTTTTATGGAAGACTAGGAACAGGTTCATCTTTGATAATATATCAATTAGTGTGGAAGAGATAATGGCGTCAGCTTTGAAGTTGCAGAAAGAGTTTCAACAAATTTCCACTTTCTAATTGATGAACACTTTACTTTTTTATCTCTCTTATTAGATTATTATATTATGTTACCTCTATAGTAGAACCTTGGAAGTCCTCAATTTCTTTTATTTGTCCTATATATAAACACCTATATATTTTTTTTTTACTTTATGAATAGAATTATCTGACTTTGAAAAAAAAAACTTTAATTTTAGTGTCTATAACTTATTGCAGTAAAAATAAGCTTTTGGTGTCAAATTCATTTTCAGTATTTTTAGGTCTGTCCACATATATACGTTTGTTAATTTTATGACAGATCGGTTGTATGTATATGATACCTTGTTATCACTTTGTTTCAAACAAGGACTTCTAAAAACCAATGACATTTTGTAGTCGATGAGACATGGACTTATTTACCTTTTGGTTTTAGGTGATATGAGAAAAGGATGACTCAAGCCTAATGTAAAAGTCTAACATGTCTATATTGCCCCTTAATTTCTTAATTTTAAGTCTGCAATATTTTCAAACAATCCTTAAAATAAACAAATTAAAAAACATTATCATTAGTTAGATTTGAGAATCAGTCAAAGTATATATATTTACTTGTTTTCTTCCCATACCAAATCTATGACTGTTTTCTTTTATTAATATTGATTTATGATTTATAATGAATGGTACATGGAGTGCCTATTTAACCATGAATTCCATAGGTGACAAATTTCCCACCACATCTTGGGACATTATTACCAAAGCTAACATAGTTTTTGTCATATTTTAGAACTTTGGTTATTTTCAGAAAGTTGCTGCCGCAAAACCCTTCTCATAACCTTGTTTGATGCCGTCCTTGGAAGAGATGGTAGTGACACAACCCGAGAAACCTACATAAAAAGGAGCATTCATTTTGAAGAAACACCAAAAGTAAACACTTTATATGGTAATTAAGAACAAGAACATTATGAATAATAGAAATAATTAATCAGTACCCTGAACAATGGGTTCAGTTTCTTTTGGAGAGCTGAATTGAAAGAGATCCTCAATTGGTGCAAGTCTTGCGTTGTGGTGCTTGGATTCTTGAATACAACTGCTACAACCAACTGCTCGGGGCCACCTCCAGATGGCGGAACCCCGATAGCAGCAGTTTCCAAGATACTGCTATCCACCCCATTGCATAAGCGTTCAATCTCAACCGAACTCACCTATACATACAAGATGGTATCTTTCAGCAAATTTAATTGTACATTACAAAGATACTCTCAAAGTGGCCCTCAAATTAGCCGGGGAAATCAATTTTGCTCCTTATGGGATATGAACTGTTTCTTTAACAATTACGCAACCATCCAATTTTGATTCATATGAAAATCAAGCATTCATGTTTCTCTCCTATTTCTACCCACTGTAGATATCAAATGTTTAAGCATCAAAATTAACAAAGCTCATAAAAGTGGTACACTGTATATGGATTAGGATAACTGTTTTAGATTTGGCTTAGATGTATATTTATTCTAACATTCTAAGTGTATTACTAAAAATAACAAGAACAACTACTAAGTTTACTACCTTTATTCCCCCAAGGTTCATTGTATCATCTGCACGACCGTGCGCATGATAGTATCCTTTCACAGTACGCTCAAATACATCTCCATGCCTCCGCAAAACCTGAGTGAAGAAATTCAGCTGTAAGCGTTAAAGCTATCACAGATAATGGTTGCCACATTGAAAAGAATAATATCCTACCTTTCCATTATAAACAGGCATTCCCTTAAAGTAGACAGCATAATGGTCAGCATTTAGCAGAGTAATTGAAGCCCCAAACATGATGGGACCAAGAGCCAATTCACCCATTCCTGGAACATCTTGTGGCTGCAACATAAAGAAGATCAAACATAAACTCAAGTTATTTATCATGAGCATTAGTTTTCCCAAGAAAAAAGAAATGTGAGCATTGAATTTTGTTTAGTTTCAGAGAATTCGGTAAGAAAAGAACTTCAGGAATTGGAACAACACTTAAAAGGCCTGTTAGAACTGTATTATTCACAAGCCTATGATACTAAGACTGATAATTTTGACTTGTGAGAGACATAATATATGAACTAGAAAGTAAAATTGAATGAGTAGCACTTACAATAGGATGACCTTCCTCATCCAAAATAAACAAACTGCAGCACATAGCAGGCGTGCTGAAAGCAGCTAGTGATTGAGGTTGTAGTAATGATCCAGTAATGAATCCACCTCCAATTTCTGTACCGCCACAATATTCAATTACAGGCTTGTAAAGAGCTCTCCCCATCAGCCAAAGGTATTCATCTACATTAGATGCTTCTCCAGTAGAACCAAAGCACCTATATCATTCAAATAGTAGTTTCGATAAAGTACTTAATAGTCATAAATGAGATCCACATTCACATGCTGCTAATAAAGGAAGTAGATTCAGCTAGTACTCACCGGATAGCAGACCAATCATAGCCAGATGTGGAATTTGCACTTTTCCAACTACGAACAATGCTTGGAATTACGCCAAGCATAGTTACTTTGGCATCCTGTAAAGCATTCAGTTGGAAGGAAACTATAAAACAAAAAAAAAAAAACAATTCTAGTGACCTAAAAATAAAAGCATAGATATTATGTATTTTCTACTCTTGTCTTTTGGAAAAACAGAAAATCAAGTGCAAGAAAAGGTTGACTGAATTTGTGGCATGCCAATTTTTGGATTTTAAGAGTTGCTGAAAAGGAAAACTAACATATGGTTACATTCAGGAGTTTAGGTTGTATGATTTGGTCATATGTGGTGTAATAAGAATAATAGATCAAATGGGGGGTAAGCTAATAACTAGAGGCAGAGAAAGATCAACAAAAACTGTAAAAAGGAATAATTACGGAAGATGAATATCATGTAGTTCATCTATAAATTTCCGTGCCGTGTTTTCTACCTGTGCTTCCTAGCTTCTGAAAATGACTGGATAATGAACAAGAAAACAAAGGCTCTTAAAAATTTAAACAGCAGAATGAGCTTTTATACCTGTACAAATTTGGCAAAACCAGATCCAAGAGGGGATCCATTATACAGGGCCATCGAAGCCCCATTGATCAATGATGCATATACGAGCCATGGACCCATCATCCATCCAAGATTAGTGGGCCAGGAAACTACATCACCTTTACGAATGTCCAAGTGGCACCATGCATCTGCAGCAGCTTTCAGAGGAGTAATATTTGTCCATGGAATGGCCTTTGGCTCACCTATACCACCCAAGTAGATCACAATGTATTAACTTCACATGATGAATTAAGTCTTGATATTAACTTTGTGTTTTCATTAGCTCATTTCATTTTCAAAACAACTTGTATACAAAATATTATTGAGATAACTTTTGACAAGGAGAACGCTGTCCCCAAGAAATAAAAAATTAAATGTGAACAGCAAATTAATCCTTTTCGCCAAATTTCCATTATTAGTACCAGATCTTTTCATCTAAAAATGCCTCTTTTAGGCCCAAATACAAAACTTAACGAACCTGTTGTTCCAGAAGAGAAGAGAATGTTTGTAAATGCTTCTACTGGTTGTTCTACAGCTACGAATTCCTTGCCTCTGTGTTGCATGACAGAAAAGAAGATTGAGAATTCCAACAGATCATCATAAACAACTGAGACTATTCATGCTGAAGAGCTTTAAAATATGGACTCAGCATAATTCAGCTCACATGAAATACAGTAACAGAAACAAAGACATCTCAGCTATACCACAATTTTATTAAACATTTCAAATGAATTTTACATCTCTTAAAAATTCTAACGTTAAGTGCATACTTGAGGCTGTTGGCTTTGTCCAGAAAATCATGCCAAGAAAAGTCACCATTGCATAATTCCATGCTAAACTCAGAGCCTCTGGTAGGGATAACTACTGCCAAAGGTGACTTGGCTTCGACAACTCTACTGCATTTGTGAGAGAACAATATGAGACACCAAACATATGAGAACCAAGAAAAAGATCCTTCAATTCTACTAAAGTAACACATATTTTAACCTGTACAGAGGGATGCTTTTATCACCACGAATAATGAGATCCTGAAAAATAACGAGGATAAATGGAAGTAACAAACAGGAAAAAGTCAACAACTGTGACATGCAATTGGCCACAAAACTGAATCCAGCTACAACCATAATAGTCGACACTGAAACATCATGAATAAAACTGACTTCCAGGTCCACTTACCATATTTTAAATGAATGGCATAAAGATAGAATTGATTTACATAGAGCTATTTAATGTAGCAACATACTAAGCAGGAAAGGAAACTAGACAATTTTGCAAATCGCAATAAACAGATTTGTTTCCTATTTTAAATAAATAAAGAGGTAATGCCCAAAATGGTCCTTGAAATTCTCAACACGCTTCTGTTATGTCCGTGATTTTTTAAAATGACCAAATACATTCCTCAAGTTGCAAAATGTGAATCTCCGTTGGTCCCTAATTGAATGATTGTTAACACAGTGCTGACATGTACAGTTAAGAGCTAACATGGCACAATGGAATGCAACATAGTTTTGGGGTGGAAGCTAAAAAAGATCAAGACGACGTCGCATTCCTCCTATCTTTGTCAAATTATATCCCCTCTTTGGTCCCCCACCAAAACCTCTTTCTTCTTCCTCATGGATTCATCTCCTTCATTGCTGTCTTGATCGTCTAGCAGGGGCTCCACTCTAGCACCCTTGGCTCTGTCAAGTGCAAGGATTTTCCGACAATCACATTATGAACAGAGACAAATATACCAATCTAACCTAACTTTCCTAGTTTACAGATTTCTGACTCATTCTCATTACCGTCATTGTCCCTTCATACTTTTGGAGAATTCGAACCTCTTCTAGAGCCCTGTACAAGATGAATTTGAGGATCGTACTTCTGCGATGCGAGGTAGTTCAGAGCTGTAACGACGTCAACTATAACCGGGATGAATTAGAACACATTATTTTTCGAGACTAACAAAGGAAAGGCATACCACCAAGCATTGTGCTCAATGTGGCAGAGAGGATGTTCACTTTGCTGTGAGAGCTCAGATCGGGTTTTGTTTCCTCACCAAGATTCTTGATGGGCTAACCCTAGCCACCACTTTGCATAGCATAGAATCGCTCCAATTATTCCTCTGCTGGACCGACAACATAGTATGCATTTTCCAATTGGATTTAGCATTAAGATGCATAGTCACCATGCTTAATACATGCATACATAATATTACCTTTTTGTAACATAGTATTTCAAGACTATGGCAAAACATTGAATGTACCTTCTTTCAGACTAAGTGATTAAAACTTGTAAATTTCATATGCCTGAAATTATAATCTTAGAAAAAGTGCGAGGGGGATGGGGGAGTTTTATGGTAAAGCTCCTAACTAATGTCTAATAGTTTTTGAAGGGGGGAATGCATAAAATGAACAAGGATCGGAAAAAATGTCTAGCTGTCAAACTTTACGGGAGTGAAAGAAAATTCACAACAAAAAAACAAGTTAGTCTGTCTGCAATGGTTCAGTAAGAGTCAGTCGTGTCCTATAAATCCTTACTAGGATATTTTAACTAACTTCCCATGCCAGTACAAGGTAATAACTCAACCAATAAATTATAAGACACCATACAAAATTCGAAACATGAGAGAAGATAACAAAGAACTCGGTTCCTCTTGAACGAAGGATAAGAGAAGCTGATTCTCAGATTTGGGGCTTTAGGGATTTAAAATTAGTGATAGGTTTGAATTGAGTATAAACAAACAATTTGAGATACCATTTTGAACATATTATTGTGGTGTCCACGTCACAGTCTATATCATACAGCCAATGTGGCAGTTAACAGTCCACATTAGCATATCACTAACTTCAGTTGACAAAAGGACTAACGGAGATTCACGTTTTGCAACTTGAGGGATTTATTTGGTCATCTTAAAAAGTTGGGGACATAACTGAAGCGTGTTGGGATTTCAGGGACTATTCTGGGCATTACCTCAATAAATAAAACACTCAAACACCTGTAAAGCCAAGATTGACCAGAAGGAAGAGGGAGTCAACCTGGGTAAATATGACTTTAGCATTTGATATATTAAGCCTGGTTGATATTTCACCTGCTGCAAAACTATCAGCAATTGATACAACAACATAACCTGCAAGAACAATGGCCAGGTAGATAACCACTGATTTGACATGCATTGGCATATCAATTGCAATTGCAGATCCCTTCTCCATACCCAGTGCTTCAAGAGCATATGCAACCAACCTGAAAGTTCACAGAAGCAAAAGATTTTCATTTTTCTCCCCCTAATAAAACAATGAAGCTAAAGAATCTAAAACAATTGTCCTTTAGGATGCTACAATGGTTGGAAAAAGCTACAGCATAAGGCTACCAGCTACATCTCTTCAGTTAGATTTGGTTCCAACCTTGTAGCTGACCCCAAAAACAAGACTTGGTTTTTGTTTGGATAGCATTAGTTCAAGCCTAAATGTTCAAAACACACAAACCAGAAACTTGAATTTTGTACTTTCAAAGTGCAGGCCTATCCTGACAATTTTCTAAGCTGTAAAAAAACTGCAACACAAGCTATGAACCATGGTACCAAAGTTTTTTATGGCCATCTGCCGCAAAGGAATTTTGACAAAAGATTTGAAGATGAAATAAACAACTTGAGGTGCTCAGAACACAGTAGTATAATTTAAAATCTCTGTTTTAAAATGTCATGGATTGAAGATAAGTTTATACAATACAACAACTACAGAAAAAAGCACAGGAAGCTAATCATGAAGGGAGAAACTATTTACAGCATACCAAACCTCTTCCTGCAATTCCTTAAATGTCATCCTTTGCACAGGGAGATCATCATGATGTTCATCCCGCCATATTATTGCTGTATCATTCAAACTTCTCTTGGCATTTTCAACTAAGCAATTCTTTGCTGGATTAATTGATGCTCCAGGAAGCCATTGACCACCCGGGTGTGTTAGCGAGCTTTCTCCCGGGAGATTCTCTCGCAAGATGCATTCAGGTGGCGTGGAAAATGATATGTTCATTTCATCCAGCACATTTTTCCAAAATACCTGAAATCATACACAACAACAATGACAACGCTGCCAACTCACAAGAAAATTGAACTAAAGTACAAAACAAAGTCTTGAGATTATCCTGGTTAGGACCTCAGGGTTTGATACTGAGAATTTTTGGAAATCAGAAAAACTCGAAATAGGATCCTTATATGCTGAACCCAGAAACTCTTTACCCCTCCTCTCTAGTAACTGGCCAACATTTGTTGAAAGAGCACATTCCCTAATTACACATGAAATGAGAAATTAAAAAAAAAAGTAAAAAGGTTCAGGAGCTTTAATTTCTTAACATAAATCATTGCAATGCACAGATTATGACATGTAATCCCAAATCTTACATAATAATTAATACAGCAAACAAGGCCCTTAGTACATATCATATCAAAACCAGAGTCTATGAAAATTTGATACGTTAACAATTCAATATATCTAGATACGATTTGTAACAGTGTTCAAGTTATAAATCTACCAAATTTTCAAAATGACGACTAAATAGTAGTCCTGAGATTCATGACGTGCTCCCGTTTGGTCCCTGATTCCAATTGCACTAATGGCATCCACTCGTTCCTGAAACTGAGCTCTGGGCACCATAGTGGTCCCTCGACCCCTTGGCGACAGTGAGTCAGCAAACGGAGTGATGAGCGAGCACTCCATTGCCACGCTGGACAATAGTGAAACGAGGTCCTTTGCTTTTGGCGCCCAATCAAAGTGTGTGTGCAAATAGTTTTAGTGTTTTACATGCCCACAACTATCAAAACGACGTAATTATGGAAATGGGTTGAGGAACACTATGGTACCCGAAACTCAGTCTCACAGACGACAATGATGCAATTGGAACTTCAGGACCAAATCAGTGCACGGCATGAATGTCAGGAGCACTTTGGGGGAATCACAAGCATAAGTATGAATCAACAACATGAATAAAATGAAGCAATTAAAACTTAAAAGTGAGAAGGTGCATAGCATACGGGTCGGGTATCCAAGCGGGCGGGTCAGGTCCAAAATCGATGTAGCAAGCATAGTAGAGCATCTGGTGGAAGGAGAAGGGAAGGTCAGGGGTGAGAATGGTGTTTGTGATGTTGTGCCACGTGGCAGGAGTGCCAGCTCCATGGGTTGCAATGATTTCTTTGAGGCGGCGGTGGAAGGCGGAAGCAACCTCAGTTGAAATCCCAACGGATTCAATGTCCGAGACGGTGATTGAAGTCAGCGATTTGTATGCCATAAGAACTAATTAGCACGAACACACACTGACTAACTTGGACTCTAATTTGAACACGCAATTATCATAGTTTTGAAGTTGAAACCCTGAAAGGTTTAACTGATTTGCTATTAAAAAGAGAAGAAGAAGAAGAAGAAAGTAGACAAAACGTAATGGGAAGAAAGAATCAAATCTCTTACTGAGTGATAGCGATAGGATAGCTATCATTCAGCAGCAGCGCGTCACGCCACGCTGCCCATAACATGGTCGCCTGAATGAAAATATATTAAGAAAAAAAAAAACTAATTACCCAAATCATTGACATCAGTTCGAACATTTTTAAAATTGGACAATTTTTTTTAATTTAAAATACATAAAATAGTTTTTCACATGTATTTTTATTAGATAATATAATTTTTTTTTATTAGTCACTAATGATAATTGTTGTTGATGTGAATGATTCAAATTCAACAGAAATAAGAACAAATTTATCGCATTAATAAGCATACTTGTTAGTTTTAATCAAGTTTGCTGTTATAGTAAGCGAACTTCAACAAAATTTGCAATTTCGTTTATGCCGTCGATGAACTTGCTCCAGTTTTCAAAAAAAAATTTAAATAAAATAAAAAATTATTTTAAAAAATAATTTTTTTTTAATTTCTTTTAAAAAAATTTATATAAAACAATTTCAAAAAATTTTAAAAATTTTCAAAATAATTTTTAAAAAATTTTAAAATATTCATTTCGAATATTTTAAATTTTTTTTTAAAACCAACGTCTTATAATAATTTTATTAATTAAAATAATAAAATATTATTAAAAATAATTAGTAAATAAATAATATAAAAAATAACATAATATATATTAAAAATTTTTATTTTAATATTAAAATATTATAAGAAATAACATTATTTAATTATTAATTTATGATACCCTATTACCCTATATTAATATGATGCATAAATCATAACAATATCTCCTAAATTTAAGAGGTCTTTATATTATAAAAATTATTATCTATATACCTAAATTTCTAAAATATTGACATCAAATAAATATAAAAAAGATATTCATAAGTAAAAAAATATATATTTTTTGGCATAATTACTAACCGTGGTAACACAAACATATTTAACTGTAAATCTATTTTATACAATATTATAATTAGTGAATCTCAACATTTTCTAAAAAGACAACTAAAATACTTGATTTGCTAAGACATTTTCTTCTTTAAATATTGTAAAGTATTAAAAATTTCACATTTGAATTTTGTAAATCATTCGCATTGACATTATAGTTGACCAAAATATACAAATTTAACTTTTTTTAAATGACTAAGTTTGCATTGCATGCAAGTGTCACCTTTATAAACATTTGTACAAATATTTCCAATTGTTTATGTGAAAAATTTTAAGTTAAATTAAAGTTCTCATATCTCTTCAAATAATACTAACAAATTCTCTTCTTTGTCATTAAAAAATAATCACAGAATATGATACCTACATATTAAATTAAATGGTCAAAAATAAATATAAATTTATGTATTTTAATTTTTTTAAAAAAATAATGTCTTTTCAAAATTAATTTATAATTTAGGGTTTGAAAATACATAAAAAGTTTTTGTATATATAAATAATGAAATTTAAAATAAATATAAAAATTAGAAATTAAAATTTATTAATTTAAAAATAATTATATATAAATAAGTTGAAGGGACTGTTTTAAACTTTTTAAAATTTTTTAGAAACTATTTCAAAAAATTTTAAACTATTCAGGGATTACTATTTAATATTTTACCATAAGGACTAATTTGTCTAGATCGCACACATAGATATTTAATAGTCACGTGTGCGAGTCAACGTTCTACGTTAGCTGTCACTATTAGTGACTAACGGAAGAAGACTATATTATCTAATAAAAACAAACGTTTGGGACTATTTTGTATATTTTAAAATTTGAGAGACTAAAATGTCCAATTTTAAAAATCTCAAGGACAGATTTGAATAATCACTTTTTAAAAATTTAGAGATAAAATTTTATTAATTTTTTCTTTAAACGGATTTAAAAAATTAAATTTTTTATTTTTAAATTTGGTAATAAAAAATGTTAGAAGACCATCAAAATTTATTTTTTTTAGCAATTATTTTTAGTCATCAACCTAATTCCTTTAGTTTAGTAATTCAACAATATACTTTAGTCCACATTTTTAAACACAGATGGCTAATTAATGACTAAATAATAAATTCTGATGATTCTCTAACATTTTTCAATAATTTTATGTCTGTTGATATTTTATGATGGTATTTCTATACAAATGATTAAAAATAGAAAAAAGAATGAAAAATATTTAAAAGTAAAATTTTATAATAATTATTGTAACACCTTAACTTTTAGCACCTCTGCCACCTCATGATCGTACTAAAAGTTCAAGCGTTACTTACCTCTAAATCCTTTTATTATATACTATCTTTATTTACTATTGAGCCTTCGCGAATACGAACCGAAATTTTTATTAAAAAAACAAGAGGAGACTTTATTTTAAATCACTTAATTATAAATATATATATATATATATATATATATATATATATATATATATATATAGACTTATTTAAAGGATTTTAATTACAAGTCCTACCCTCTAAAAACAAAAAAACCAAAATAATAAACGATAAGAGAAAAATTAAATTCTATCCAAATATCATACAAAAGATTTGAATATGAATTTATTTTACACTTGTTTGATATATTTTTTGTATCTAACTTTTATTTTAATAAGAAATAAAAATTATTTTTAAATACGTAAATATAATTATGTATCAATGTCTTTAATTTTATTTTTAGTCTATATTTCAAAATAAATTCAAAAATAGTATATTATAAAATATTAGTAAAAAATTATATTAAATATTCATAAAATATTAAACTACAATTATAATTTATCTATAACATGTTAATATTTTTTATATAAAAAATTAGAAAATCTATAATAACTTTATAATTTTGACAATATTTAAAAAAATTATTAAAATTAAAATCACAATTTATTATTATCTAACACTTTTTATTTTTATTTTTAAATTAAAAAAATTCAAATATTAAAAAAGATCATTTTAATTATACTTTTTAAATATTATCTCGTATAACTATCATAAGTTTATAATTACTGTAATAACCACTATAGCATTCATGATATAAGATATTCTCATCTAATAAAAGAATGAACTTTGTATGTGTATCTAGTGTCTTTGATAAAATATAATGCTAAGATAAAAAGTGAAATTTTGATAAAATATAAAAATTATTTTTTATTAATAAAAAAATTTACTAATAAAAATTTATTATATATAATATTTATTTTAAATTTAATATTTTTTTATCTTTTACTCATTTCTACTCTTTACAATAAATTATTTTTCGGTGATAAGAGTAGCACTAAAACATTAGACGATCGAATAGGAATTAAATTTTTAAGATAGTCTTTTAAAATCGGTCCATACACTAATTTGACTTTTAAAATTTTAATTGCACTAATTTGAACTTTCAAATTGATCTCCAAACAACATACTAATCCCTCAATTGATCTCCAAACAACATACTAATCCCTCAGTCTATTTCCAGTTTGAGTCAACAGCTGAATTGCTGATATGGCACTTCTACTGCCACGTGGCATCATCACTCACCCCACATCATCATCATCTTCTTTTTCATCCCTCTCTGCCTCTTCTTCCCCCACCTTCCGTTCCTTCTCCCTCTTCTTTCCCTTTTTCTCTCCTTTCCACCCTCCACCACCTCCTATTGTAAGTCCTTCTGCTACCGCACTATCCCCTCCAATCTCCTATCCTCTTCCTCCACTTTTACCACCGCATATTGGGAACACCTTCCTGCACACAAAATACGCACACATTGAAAAGAAAATGTTTAGTTATAATGAAACATAGTACCAAATATATTCACTAATAATACAATTAATCCACCAATTTAATCACTAAACATGACAATCACAACTCATAATAACTCCCAATTAGAGAGAGAGAGAGAGAGAGAGAGAGAGAGAGAGAGAGAGAGAGAGAGAGAGAGAGAGAGAGAGAGAGAGAGAGAGAGAGAGAGAGAGAGAGAGAGAGAGAAGGTGGTGTCAGCAACATCAGAGACGACAGTGTTAACTACAATCTTAACGTCGTGGAGAGGCTTAATGATGAGCTGATTTTCGGCAGATGTAATGGTGACATCGGTATCAAAGTGCCATAACACATCGACAGTGATAACGGCCTCTATAGGCTCGGTGCCATTGGCAATTGAAACTAAAACCTAGCAATTTTAATTTTAAATAGCACATGAGTAAGTATAAGGTTTTATTTGGATTGTTATAATTATTTTGTTACCTTTCGAAAGGTTGAAGTCATTATTGGAGAAGTTAAGAATGAGAACAAACATAATTTTTAGGACGGATTGAAGATAGTTTAGGAGTAAAATTAGTGAGAGTGTGAGGGAGCAATCGTAAGTGATGCAAGATCAAGAAATAAGAGGTAGAAAACATCGTTGGAGGGAATGAGAGTGGCAGCAGGTGTTGTGGTAGTGAAAGTGGAGGAAGAGGAGATGAGATCAGATGGAATAGTATAGTGGCAGAGGGACTTGCAGCAAGAAGTGGTAGAGGGTGAGAAGGAGAAGGAAAGGTGGTGGAGAGTAGGGGAAGAAGAGGGAAAGAGGGATGAGAAAGAGGATGATGATGATGTGGAGTGAGTGATGATGCCACCTGGCAGTAGCGGTGCCACATCAGCAGTCCGGCTATTGACTCATGCTAGAAATTGATCGAGGGACTAGTATGTTGCCTTGAGTTCAATCTGGAGGTTTAAATGAGTGCAATTAGAATTTCAGGGGTCAAATTGGTGCACGGACCAAATTTGAGAGACCACTTTAAAAATTTAGTCATCGAGATGGTGGCGAATAACATTGATATATTTGAGTGAGTAGGTGGCAAAACGGCTTTGTGGCTACCTGATTTAGAACAAAATAGTCAAGGTGTGAATGTATATCTTTTCTTATTTTCAAATTTCAGTTTTTTGTTTAAAAAATAAGAAAGTGCATATTTTTTTCCATAAAAAATTAAATAAATCGTATATTTTGTTTATATAATAAAAGTACTTCATGTCAACAAAAAATATAGATAACCAATTCTATATGTAGTCAATTGGTTAACCTAGCAATCAACTTTTTAAAAAATCTTATTTTAAAATTTTAAAAAATTAGGTTTGCACTAAAAAAACAAAGATCCTCCCATTCCAACTCCTCAAGTCGAGGCCTTGCCCTCTAACTCCTCCTCCCGCCGCCTCGCCACGCCTTCCTCGTCAAACTCCTCTCACTGCGACACCATGCCATCCCCTTCTAACTCCCCTCCTATGATGTCTTCCAATCCTTCGGCGTCTCCTTTTCTTCTTTTTCTTCTCCGCTTTAGGTTTTGGATGTTTCTTTTTCTTGAATTTTGGATGTTTCTTTTTCCTGGATTTTAGATGTATCTTTTTTATAGATCATAGATATTTCTTTTGTTATGTTTTGAAGGTTTCTTCTTTTTAGGTTTTGGATGATTCTTCTTAAAAGTCTTAAATGTTTTTTTTTTTAGTTTTCAGATGTCTCTCTTTCTTATATTTTTGGATATTTCATTTTGTTATCCGATACCTCTAAAATTTAAATATCCAAAATCCGGGTAAGAAATATTCGAAATGATGTATTCTTGTTCAATATTTTTTATTTAATTTTTATTATACAGTATCAGAAAAAAATATCTGCTAGTGGTGGATGACGGTTGAGCAATGCACAGTAACGGGCAGCGCAGTGTAGCAGTGCGATTATGGCATCACACGGTGGCTGAGACAGTTGGAGGTGATATTAAATGGCACGACTAACAATGTGGGAGAGAATGTACACTACAAGAAAAATACTGAATACCATCGGATTTAGCGTGGGAGGTTAATGGCTAGTTTATTAACAGATTTGGCAATAAATTCGTCAAATAAAAATGTTACTGTTGGATACAATTTTCCGAAGATAAATTCGCTAGTAATAATTGAAGAGAAAAAAAGAAAAATTGGCTCGATGATTACCATCGAATTTAGGGGAGAAAATTCGATGGTAAAGTAATTAAAATAAAATGCGCCGATTTGGTTATAGGATGTGTTTGAATTTTTCCGACAGTAAATCCACTGGTAAAATTGATCCAAACTTCATATTTGCGAACTCTTCCCTTCCATTTCTACAATATCATTAACCTCACTTCTCTTTTCTTTCTCTTTTTCACTTGCCGTCAGCCCCATCACCACCATTCGCTGCCGTTTCGCCATCATTGACCTCTTTCCACGACTCCAGCCATCGTCGCCATCGAGGAGCGTCCACCTAGAGCTTGTTTCTGCCATAGAAGAGCTTGTTTCTATCCTGTGAGTTGCTGCTTCTGTTGTTCGCCACCGCCGTCGCTTGCTTTTGTCAGCTGCGATGCTATCCATTCTCCTTCATTAAGGTATTTCTTTTTTCCTTCCTTCTTCTATTTTTTTGACATTGTTGACATTTGCTAAATCCTAACCCTATACTTCTGTGCTTCTGTTTTTATCATGTTAATTAGTTGCTTGGTTTTTTTAGATTTTATTATGATTCTAGATTTGTTTATTGATAATAAAATTAAGATAGGCATTTTACTTAAAAATGCATATAATTAAATTGTTTGTAGATGTGAAGCTCTATGACTATTTTATGAAATAGTCTTGCTACACATACAAGCCATTTTGGCAACCAAGTCTAACCAGGTTGGCTCAAGCCCAACAAAAATCAACCTCAGATTAGAGTATGTGTAAACACGCTCTTCCAACTGTTGAATAGCATGAATGTCATTATGAAAAATGGTTCTTCTCCTTTGATAAAAATCGCAATGCTCATAATTTAAACCAGGCTCAAAATCTCTAAAAAATCTCTCAAAATCGTTGCGAAAAGTCAAGAAAATTTCAAAGCTAAATTTGAAATCTTCACCAAGAACATAGAAAGAGAACACGAAAGATTATTGAAGGTACTATTTACTAATCGTCCGGTTTTCTCATTTTTCTTTTTGTCATTTTAATTGCAAAACACTACATAATGATATTTCTGTTTATTTAGTAGATTCATTTTGTATTTTTGCGTTGAAGTACATATTACTGTTCTCATTATACACTTCATTTGGTGATAATTGTGTTAGGTCGGTATAAAAATATTACGTATAGTTTAAGCTCTATTTGCATGTGTTAGAGGGATTTGCATCTATTTTTGTCCATTTTTCAGGAATTTTTTTCATCAATTTGTTATAACAATCCATAGAAGTTTTTGGTAGTGCTTCTGGTATCAGTTTATGCATGTTTAATTTGAGTTGCATGTCTTTTTGACCTCACATTGTATGATGTAATAAAAAATAATAGCAATATATTTGGTTTGCCTTTTAGTGTATTTGGTTTGTCTTTTAGTGTTATGTGAATTGAAGTGTAACTGGTGCTGTTGTCATCTTTATATTATAACTAGATAATAGAATATTGTTGTTGTACTTCTGATATTATTTTGTACATATTTGAGCAATTAAATCTATTTTTGTCTATTTTTCATAAATTTTGTTTATGGATTTGTTGTAACTACCCATAAAATTTTGTTGTAGTGCTTTTGGTATCATTTTATGTATGTTTCATTGAGTTGCATATCTTTTTGACCTCACATTATATAATGTAATTAAAAATAATCACAGTATGTTTGTTTTGTGTTTCGATGTATTTGGTTTATCTTTCGGTATATTTCATGTGAATTGAAGTGTACTTGGTGCTCTTATTACCTATTAACCTTTTTTTATTCCTTACAGAAAAAATGACAAAAAAGCAAGTGCCAAAATATAATGTATGCATATATATGTTTGAACAACTCAATTTTTTTTGTATAAATATAGTTTATTTACATGATTCTCATTTGTTTATAGAAAAATCATGATTTGAGATGCTCCACAAGATTTATTCATGATAAATACCACAACATAAGTAATGAAAAGAAAACCATTGTTCAAGAATTGGAATTCGGTATTATGATGCATAACCCTCCCATGAATGTGCCACATAAGCTCTTGAAAGAATTGGCATATTCATTCGATCTGTACAATAATACACTGGAAACACGGTATGGTATAATCAAGATCACCAAAGAAAATATAGTAGCTGTCCTTGGTTTAAGTGTATCTGGTAAAAATCTATTTTGTAATATATTCTGTAAATCAAATTTCGGTTTATTATCAGATTATTGTCTATGTTATTGAAATATTTTTGCTACTTTTATAGGGCCAAGCTATCTAGCCAAAGTTAATTTTCAAAAACTTAGTGAGAAGAATAAGGAAGTTACTAGAAACTTCCAAGGCAAGACTTTGTTAGAATTAATAACCTCTATGATCGAGATGTGTGTGATAGGGAGGAAAATCGGCTGAAATTCAAGAGAACATTCATCTTCTACATTCAGATGTGCTTTTTGTTGCCAACAATGATAAACAAAGTTTCTTCGATTCACTTGCCATCCATTCTTTACGTGGACACAATACGTGAACGGAATTGGGGTGGTCATGTGCTCAACTTCCTTATCAAGGGTATCAGAAAGCACACATTGTAAAAGAAATATGCTATTAACGGTTGTCTTTACGCTCTGACAATTGTATATTTTCATGAATCCACACACAAAAATAGGTCGGTGCATGCAATTCCTAGACCACCATGGGTGCAACATTGGACTAGGGAGATACTGGTTGAAAGAATAAAAGTTGAGATTAAGGATAATATAGTAACTCAACAGAATTCTTTCTTTAATTTCAGTGTATTATTATAACTATATTGTGTGAACAAATATTTTTTTATTTTAGGACATCGTGAAAAGAGAATAACTGAGAAAATAACCAAATGACAAAAAGAAGGAAGAAAACAAGGAAGAAAATAAGAAACAAAAGAAGCCACAAAAGAAGAAGGCTATTTCTTCAGAAAGTGAAAGTGTTGCTGAGTCTGAGTCTAATTCTAAACATGACTTAGAGGAGACACAAAAAAGAAGAAAACTACCTAAAAAATGGTAAATAAGTAAGTATTATTTTTGGTATATTTTGTCAATTTTATTGTGTTTATTTGCCTGATGATTGTTTGCTTTTCTAAGATGAAATCCAAAAAAAGAAAGAACGTTATTGAGGAATAATCTTCAGAGAAAGAAACTGAATTTGATGATGAGTAAAATTCAGAATCTATCATTGTAATGCTATGTTTTACTTTTTTGTCAAAATTTTATTTATTAATAGAATTTTTGTATGTACTGTTAGAAATGAAGAAAGAAAGTCAGAAAAAGAATATTGACCAAAAAAATCACAAGCTTGCAAAGAAGTAAGTGTTATTTTCGATGTATTTTTATCAATTTTATTGTGTTTATTTGTGTTTATACCCTATCCCAAAACATAAGCCAGGCCCAAAGTAAAGAAAGCCCAAAAGATTGCTACCAAGTGACCAACCTCTCAAGAGGTCGGACAGGATGCTATAAAGTGATAGCTCCCTCTCGAGGGAGTTATAACTAATCCCTACTATCTCTCACCTACTTCTAGAAGAGAGATCTCAACAACCCTAGATGAAGGGGATGGTTATCCACCACCTATAGTGGAACTACTTCAATGGTGGTTATTGGCCCATCACCTATAAATACACTGACACTTCTCTGATATATTCGCGTTCTGATATACTAAAAACCTGTTTAAAACCCTTGCTAACTTAAGCATTGGAGTCTCTTGCAGGTACCACCACCCGAATCCTCACGAGGAACTCGGATAGGCGGCACCTCGACATCAACAAGTCAGATGCTGCCATACAAAGGGATCTGAACCTCACGTTCAGGCCCAAACTAATGTTTCAGATAACCCTCGAAACAATTTGCATGATGATTGTTTGCTTTTGCAGGATGGAATCCAAAAAAGAAGTATGTTATTAAGGATTCATCTTCCAAAAACAAAACTGAATCTGATGATGAGTAAGATTCAAAAACTATCATTATAATACTATGTTTTTATTTTCGTCAAAATTTTATTTATTAATAGAATTTTTTGCATGTATTATCAGAAATGAAGAAAGCGACGCAATAAGAAAAAGAATATTGAAGAAAAAAATAAAAAACCTGGAAAAAAGTAAGTGTTTTCTTTTCGGTATATTTTGTCAATTTTATTGTGTTCATATGCCTAAAGATTATTTGCTTTTCCAGGATTGAATCCAAAAAAGGAAACATGTTACTAAAGACTCATCCTCCCAAAAAGAAATTGAATCTGAAAAATGAGTAAGATTCAAAAACTATCATTGTAATGTTATAATTTTTTTTATCAAAATTTTATTTATTAACAAAATCTTTTGCATGTACTGTCAGAAGTGAATAAATGCAAGAAATAAGAAAAGTAAAGTTGAAGAAATCAAATGATAAGCATGTACAAAATACGTGGTGTTTTTCGGTGATTTTTTTTTTGCCTGATGATTATTTTCTTTTTTAGAATGCAAAAAAAAATTACTGATATTCCAGAAATTTGGCTCCACTCCGTAGAAACTTACTATGATTCTTCGCAAATGTAAGATTCAATGTCTGAAATTCTTTCTTTGCTAAAATTTCGTAAAACCTAATGTAATTACTCTAGTTTTACTGAATGATATTTATTTTGTCCTTAGAATGCCACATGTAAATTTGACAAGTAAAAATGATGTTGTGTTTCTAACACAAACAAGCTATCAGAGTAGTGTAAATTAACCAAGTGATAACATGTAATTTTTGTTTCTCTTACCATTTCTTTAATTCTTTTGTTACCATATTCTGCTTCTGATTTCATATTTTTTTTTAAAAAAAGAAAGTCCTTTAAGATTTTATGCAAGGGAAAAAAGGCAAAAAAAAAAAAAAGAAAAAACTGCAACTATGTTTGCAGTGTAGTTGTGAGATGATTTCGGTATATTTTAGGTTCAAGAAACAAGAAGAAACATTGAATAAACCAACTCCTGTTTAGAAAGAAATAATAGACAATAATCTTAAAGGACAAATAATTGTTTTTTGAAAACAGACTCATTCTTAATCAAAACAATTGGATATGTGATTTTTCCAGTTCACTTTCAATGTTCTATTTATTAGGTTAATCATTTGCACTTGAATGTTTACTCCATATTAATTTTTTCATTTTTGTTTTCCTTAGAGTTTCACTTTAAGTATGTGCTCCTCCTTCGAAAATACCTGCCTCAAGCTCTCCCCAAACTCAACAAACTGCTGAAAAGTCTTTCGGATAGGAAGATATAGAAGAAGAAACTATTAATATGTAAATATTACATAAAATTTTTTCTAATATTTTCGGTGTATTTAGTTTGTCTTTCGGTGTATTGCTTCTGATTTGAGGTGTACTTAATGTTGTTGTCCTCTTTTTGTTATAACTAGGCAACAGAATATTGATTTTGTCCATTTTGAGGGACTTTGTTAATGCATTTGTTATAACTAGCCTATAGAAATTTGTTGTAGTACTTCTGGTAACATTTTGTGGATGTTTTATTGAGCTGCATATTTTTTTAAATAGCGGTGTATTTAGTTTATATTCCAATGTCTTTCATGTGAATTGAGGTGTACTTAGTTTAGTTGTATTAATTAAATTTCTTTTCTGTAATCCTACAGTCCTCCACAACCTCAACAACCTGGTGCAAAGGCTCCAACAGAGGAATATACCAAAGAACAATGATGAGTCCACATTTTTTGATATATTTTGGTTCAATTTGAATGGATTCTAGCATATGAACTTACACTTAAGCACCAAAATAGTATACTTTTGTGTTTGATCCCTAATTTGATCTTAAATGTGAAAACATGTGTTTTAATGCTAGAATAGTGACTTTTAATTCCACTTTTATGTCATTCAATGCCGTGATATGATTTGTGAGTGATTTCAAGCCTTGAAGGCAAGAATGGATGGCCAAAAGCAGAAGAAAGTATGTACAAAGGAGAAAACATGAAGAAAACATGAAGAAAACAAAGAAAAGCATACACAGCGAAGTGTGCGTGCGCACAACCTTGCGTGCATACGCACAAGCGAGGATTTTCATGTGTGCGTGCGCACAAGAACCTGTGCGTGCGCACAAGAACCTATACGTACACACAGGTCAATTTTCAACCGAGTGTGCAAACCCACACGTCTGTGCGTCCGCATAGGTCCCTGCACGTGATTGCATTAATGAAACACGTGCTGCACGAATTTGGAGGCCCTTGGCTCATTTTTGGAAGGCTGAATTGCTGAATTGGAGTGATGCGCTATATAAAGGAGTCTTCAACACTTATCAAGGGGGACACATTGGAGCACAATTTTACATAGTTTTTTCATAGTATTAAGAGTAGGAGTAGTGTAGAATAGAGAGCTCTCCTAGGATTTATGTAGTTTTCTTTTAACATTTTATAGAAAGTTTTGATCCTTGAATTTACTTCTTCAATTGTAAGTACTTTCAATTTCCTCTTTAAATTAAGCACTTTTATCTTCATTTCTTTTTGGTTCAAGTTACTTTTTTCATATTGCAATTTTGTGTTTCTTGAAGTTTTGATCAATGAATTTTATGTTTCATACTTCCTTTATGTTTGATTGCTTGTTTACATTTGATTTTGTTGATAGTTGGTTATAGTTTTTTAATTTTCCTTGCAATTTTCCATACTTTACTTTTATGCACACAGGGTGTTTGTAAAAATGCCAACTTTAGAATTTGAGTAGATTTTAACACCTTGGCTTGTGGGTTGAGTTCCTAGGATACTAGAGTCATAATGTCCGACATTTAGTGGTAGTTCTAGGGTAATTAGTCGACTCTTGTTTCCATTGACGCTAGCCTTTTATCAACTAGTTTGGTAAGTTGGTTAGGACTTATGGATTAAGGTCAATTATGCTTTTTTGACTTACTCCTCGATGGTTGGGGTTGCCTAGGCGAGATTGACTCATGACAATTACCATAGTTGTGGTTATGGCAATGATAGGATTCCTTAGATCCTCAATCCCCAAGTCAAGACTTCTTTTATGCATTTTCACTAGTTTTGATCTTGCATTCCTTTTACTTGCATTAATTACCAATTTTGAGCATTCCTTTATTCTTTTATTTCTTAATTTCTTTAAATCTTCATTTCTTGCTTTTAAAACCCCCTTCTTGTCCTATCAACCGAAAGCGTACAACACTTCAATTGCATTCCTAGAGAGAACGACCCGAGGTTTAAATACTCTCAGTTATTTTGATTTGAATTTAATATTTGATTGATATTCAATTGTTGGGTTTGGACTATACTTGCAACTAACAATCTCTAATTTGAGTTTGGAAATCTGAACTTATGCTTTTGGGTGTCATCAAGCAACCTCAACAACCACAACAAGAATCTCATGAGGAAGTAGCTCCTAGTAATATGTAAGTTCTACTTAATAAATTTTTTTAATATTTTCTATGTATTCTTAAACTATTTTATGTCTCACCATACAGTCATCCACCCGCTCAAGTCGTAATAAATGATGAAACAATATTGATTACCAATGCTACATTGAAGAATGACTTTCCTGCACCATCATTTAGCCATGGCTTCTCTCAAACAAGTGAGAAAGCTACAATCGCTCAAGAGGGTGAACCACCAACTGACAAGAGAATATCTCAAGACAGTCCAATATTGGTGAAAAAGTTGGAAGAGATAATTGAGGTCATAAATACTGGGTTGCAGCAGCATTAAATTATGCTAAGTAAAATGGTCCCTCACCAGAAAAGGTGCAGCCTACACTGAGCTTCCTTAACAAGTTCAAAATTCTCGTGAGGCAAAAGGAAATAACAAACGATCTTAAGGAGAGCTTTCATTGGGTCTCAAATATTAAGACTTATGATAATGGATACTCTAATGAGTGGGCGATGATTTTTAAGCTGAAGCATAAATCTCACCTGAAAATAACCAAAATGCACTTTGATTCTTTAAAAGCCAAATCAGATATCAAAAATCTCGTAATACTAAAATAACATTAATGATTTTCTTATGAGTTGTGCCATATATGTATTAAGTTTGAGGTTTTACTTTCATAGATTGTCTCGCCAATATATCAAATTCTGAACAGCAAAAAATTGAAAGATTTAAAAAATTCATATATTGTCTCCCTTCTCATATTGTGGTAAGTTGTAGTACATTGAAATTTTGGTGTATTTTAAAATATATTGTTTGTTGTAACTATTTCTTTCGGTGTATTATACAAATTTTGCAGAATGCCATGTTGGTGAGTCATCAGGGCAAGTTCATTCATGCAAAAACTAGCAAGTCCTTCCAGATTAAAGACTATCAAGACTACATCCCTTTTTAGACAAGAAAAAGCTTGCATCCCATCCATTTATAAGCTTTCATTTATAAAGCTTCTTAAATAATTCTTACATTAGGTGCTAATTAAACTAAAAAATTATTCTCTCTGACCAAACTTTATATATTTTTCCCAGTTTGCTATGTGCAGTATTGGTGGATATGGATGGCGGATGTTGAAAAGAAGAAATTTCATGTCCTTGACCCATTAAACAAAAAATATCCTTCGAAATACATAACAGAACTTAATAAATTCGTTGTAAGTTATTTATTTGATACAAATTTCTATTTTCTCTATAAATTCTCTTGTTTCTGTCTGTTTGAAATAAGGTGCACGGGTAGTTCTTTGGAAAAGAAGAATAAATTCTATAATACACTGAATTTTTTTCCAAATGCACCGAAAACTATTCAAATAAATACCGAATTCGGTAGGTTGAAATTATTCATTTCGGTGTAATTTGGTGTTAAATATAGAGTTTCTTATACTTGACTTGTTTTAGTTTTTAGGGCTTCATAATTTCACAAATTAGGGTCTTTGCCAGAAGAAAACTTTTGATAGACAAGGATGAACATCAGTGGGCAGCCAATAAAGTATCAAATCTTTATATTTAATAAATTTTACTGTATTTTTTGTTAGTGTCCTATTTTAATGTGTTATTTTATTTTTGTGTTTAGATAGGATTATGCAATGTATGAGATGAAATGGCTGGAGATAATTGATCCGAAAAAGATCAAAAAAGAAAAATATTCATGGAAGAATTGGAAATAGGTAACTATCTTTAAAAATAGAAAACTCTCTATTACTAAATTAATGAAATTTAATAAAGAAAATTTTTTAAATTGTAGGAATAAGTTGATCATTTTGGAGTTGAATATGCTTCACTCATTCTATTTGAGAAAATGAATCAACTCAGAGATAAAGTCATTCAAGAATCTGAAGCCATCAGATTATCCAAGCCATTTGCTGTATTATTAACTATTAAGTCCTTACTGTACATTGGAATCAGGAGATATTAATAGTGAATAGTTTGAATATTATAAATCGTTAAGAATTCCTATACTGATTGTGTACTAAATTCTTTGTGCAATGTATAGTTCAAACAAACACATACTTTTATTCTTTGTAAATATTCAATTCAAGCTTTTTATAATTTTTTTTTTACAAAATTAAACTTCTATGAACATGTATGTACTGTATTGAAATGCTGTTAATCTGAATAAATTCAGAAAAAGAAGAATAAATTCTATAATAAACCGAATTGCTTCCCAAATACAACAAAAACTAATAAAATAAACACCAAATTTTGTAGGTTGAATTTCTACACTGCTTAAGTATTGAATTGTCTGTATACTGTATATTTAAAACAAACAAATTTCATCAAATAATTGAAAAATATAATTTCAAAATATGGTAAAATAGAACAAAACAAGAAAATATATATAGTAAACCTCATTTTCATGAAAAAAAAGAACATTACGTAAATTACACCAAAATTGTGTTAAATAAAAACGAAATAGATTCATAAAAGTACAAAAAATCTATCTTATTCTCTTAAATCTCTGCACTAATAATTCATAATATGTCCATAATAATGGCTAAAATTTGACTGTACTATTGAACTACCATTAAAAAGGTTCAACTGCAAAAAGTAAATCATATATTAGCAAAATTATTAACATGTACAAACTCAATTTATCCTGTATAAAAAACATCACTTTTACCTCATTTAGAGCTTTTTTTTTATTCTTTGCAGTATTTGCAATCTGATTTTTTGTGTTTGATCCCAATCTATTTTTCGGACGTCTTCTTGTTCTCATCCCCGGAGGAATTTGAAGCTCCTTAATATCCAACGAAGCATCGTCGTGGAAAAACAAACATTTTTCTTTGCTTTTGGCTTTGTGTTCTTGCATCTCAACCATAGAATTATCATAAGCACGGTGTAGAATCCCAGTCAACTCAAATTTTGATACAAATTCACAAATATTTTGTGACCGAAATACCAAATCATCAAATCTCCTATTTTTTTTGTTCCAATAGAGGCTCGTCGTGGCTGCTCTTGATATGTGTGTGCCTTCTCTTTACGTTCTTTCTCCATCGTTCCAATATATATCTTGGTGACACTTTATTTACTCGCTCAGAACTTAACGAGCTCAAAGAGTAACGGCACAATATCCCTTTTGACTCGAATAATAAACGCTGGCATTAAAATTCACATGATATCACATCGTATGTAACTACAAACTTGTTGAATGTTGAGTTAAAAACATGTTCTACAACTTCATATACCGTATGACCTAGAGCGAACTGCGTTGATTTTGTGATGCAATTCACCTTTCTTCTAAATTATGCTAGGACTTTCCTGAAATTCTCGTGAGTTATACACATGTTGAAATTGAAGCTTCTATTAAGAATTTTGTTGCACATGGTATGACGGTATGAAAATCTACAGCATCCAATTCTCTCTCTCTCTCTCTCTCTCTCTCTCTCTCTCTCTCTCTGCTTTCTACTTCTTAGGTAATTACCATACTGTTTGATGAATTGGATAAGTGAGCTGTTGTACGTAATAAACTTGTTAAAAAAAGGCATGCATTTTGGCCTGGTTCAATTGAAAGTCTGAACCTAAAAATATATCGAAAGATTACCAAAATACAACAATTGATAAATAGAAATATATCGAAACTAGAATGGGACAAATTCATCACATAATAATTCAGATTCAGAACTTCTACATTACATTCAATTCAAACTATCAACCATGAACAGTAATTTTCAAAGACAAAAATAACATTATTCATCTACAGAATTATAAACTACTAACAAACTACATTAACTAGAATCAAACCAGACCTCAGCCACTTGATTTAATTCAAAACAATAATCCACTTTGCTTTGGTTCAATTGACAGTCTGAACTTGAATCATTCATCATCTTCAACAACAAAATACCTATTCAAACCTGATTTCACAGCCTGATTTCAAAAATATTGATCCAAATCTTTAGATAAAATAAAATAGCATTGAACTTGAATGAAAAAATACAGAGACCAAAGAGAACATAAAGAAGGAAGAGAAACATAGAAAATGTAGAGATGTAACAGAATGTAGAGGCGCAGAAAATGCTGAGAAAATTCGAGAAAGGAAATGAAATTCGCATGAAAAAGGCTGTTATATATATTCACGCATTGAGTCAAAAGTTTGTTAGAAATAGTGGCACGTGGAGGTGAATTAGGTCAAAGTTACTTGGTTAGACTTGGTTGGTTAAATGATTTTGATATAGAGATTAACTATTTATGAAATGACCAAATTATTTGAGAAATTTATTTTTTGAAATACCATGTTTGGAGAAAAAACAACAAAAGACTGAAAATGTACAGAACTTAATCCAAGTTATTGTTGAAAATTCAAGTACTCAAAATGGGGTAACTTCTAAACTTGTTGTTTTGATTTGTAAAATATAATGATGAATAAAATAATTTAACATTAGAGCGGCTATAAATTCAAGGTTATCTAGTAAACGATCAAAATCTATTTTTTAGCAATCTTCAGTGGATTACTCAGCTTATTTGTGACTTTTTTTTGTATGTATGTAGCGAAAGTGTGAATGCTTTTTTTTTTCTTTTGGAAAATCTTATTCCATGTAAGGTGACTGTTGTTAATCCTATATATAGTTTACTCTGTATAGAATGTGGCAGTTTTCACTTACTGCTAGAAATAATTATCATCGGTAGTTGTAAAGTACTTGCAAAATTGTATTTTGTTAGTCATCCATTATGATGGAACAAAATTGTGTCTAAGTTTGGATAACATGGTATTCAGTTGAATTTTAATCTAAAACTATTTAACCTTTACTTGATTATAAGTTTTATTTAGCCTAGGTACAAGATGGATAATATAAATGAAGATATTTAATTGAACGAATATATTAAAGATTGTATCTGAATTCACTTTTAGTTTATGCGATTAAATTTAGTATCATAAGCATCAAATTGCATCTGTTTGAGTTTCGTTACTGAACTAGTTATGTCTCTTATGATTTATTTTGTTCACTTTAGTCCTAGTTTATTATCTTGATCTACATCTATAATTTTAATTTGGATTGATTTCAAAATACAAGCAACATCTTTCGTTTAACAGACACCTATACACTCTCTCATTGTCATAGCTCGTTAAAGATTTTTTCCTAATTTGTTTCATAAACTAGGTAGTATGCTACCAGAAATTACATTCTGAAAAACAAATAAAGGATCTTTTGAGGAAAAAGAATTACAAGTGAGCGGTATCTTTAGCAGAGGAGCTTGAGGTTGAAGATAAAATGCCGAAAGATTTGCTCCCATTTTTTCATACTCAAGTGGAATTTTTGTTACTTTTTTACTTATATTTTGATATTAGAATTTTTTTGTGAAATTTTATCTAAAAATTATAGACAAATTATATAAGAAATTATAAAATTTTGAATTTTGTTAGTTTAAAAATTATTAAATTTAAATATTTAAAATTATATATTAAATTTTCAAATAATTTTTTCAAAAAAAATTAAAGTTTAAGTTTACCGTCGGTTAAATCCGCCGGTAACTATCAATTTAATTATTAATAATAAATAATATATTACTGTTGGATTTATCGGGGAAAAAATCTGACGATAACAAACTCTAGAATTTTCCAATTAAAAGTTTATATCTGTCGGTAATTAATGGCGGATGAAAAACCCATTGGTAAACAGTTACCAGCAAGGTTTATACCAAAAAATTTATTCCGCCGATAAATCCAACGACTTTTTTGTAATGGTAAAAGATTTTGTAGTTGTTTTTATACTGTAAATAATGAGAGTAAAAGTGAGATTAGGATTACTCTTTTGCAATCTATATACTAATTGCCTGATACCCTAATTGATTATTTAGCAAAATTGTATATTAATTACTTAAAAAATGCACGTGAAATAGACTTAAAATCATGAGAAAGTATGACAAAGATATTTAATGATAGTTTCAAAGTGAATAAATAGTCATCTGCTCGAAAAATTTTGTTTTTCACAAAATGAAACTCTCTCTCTCTCTCTCTCTCTCTCTCTCTACATATATATATATATATATATATATATACACGATTTCTCTCTGTTTATATCACCATCTCAACCTCCTCCATTATTCTCTCTCTGTCTTGACCTCTTTCATCGTTCTTTTTTGATGGTTTCAATCTATTGTTGTCGATTATAATTTTGGATGTATGACGGTAATAAAAGTATTCGGATTTGATGTTTCACGGTTGAAGTTGAAGGTGGTAGGAGATAGCAACAGTGGGGTGGAGTGCAATGGTAATGGCAGTAATGATGACGATACTAATGAGTGAGGGCCATCAAGCGAGGGCCATCAAGATAGGGTGGTGGTGGAAGAATGAGGATAATGGAGATGAGATTATGATAATAAAAGAATAAGGTAAATTAGTAATTTTATCAAAATTTAACTATTGACTAGATAAACTAACCATTAATTTAATATTTGGATCATTTTGTCAAATGAAATATATTTTTTAAAATTTATTTTGTTATTAACATCTTTTGGGTATTATTTTATTAAAATCGAAATCTTTTGAGTAACAAAATAGCTATTTATTCTTTTTTTTCGGTGTCTAAATATAGAAAGAAACAAAGCAAATTCTATCCTATATCCAAGCGGATGATTTGCTGGAGATCAATACAAGACTTAGAGTTACTCTTGGCACCATATCTAGCCATCCAATCCATAGCTCTATTTGTTTCTCAGGACACCCACTCAAGGTGAACAAGCTAAGGACGAGATAAAAGCTCATGAATCTTGTGAACCAAATCTGTTACTTCAGATGAATACCTACTTGTAAGATCATGCATGATGGGCAGAATGTCAAGACAATCCGTTTCACATATAATATCCCTCAAATTGCAATCCCAAGCTAAAACCAACTCCCTCCAAGCAGCAAATAATTCACATCTGATGATAGACCAAGGGAATGCTTCCAGAGCAGCCCAAGATCCAATCTCCCTTAGAATCTCTAATTATACACCCAAATCCTGCTAAATTTGAATATAGATACAAGCTTGCATTACAATTAACTTTAAAATTGTTGCCTGCCGATGGTTCCCAATACAGGCAATTTTGGAGAGACCTAAAGACATTGTTTTGATTTCTGTAAACCTGTAAGTCCTTGACGGTAATTCTGGGCAAGGCAACAACCTTGTGGTCTGTCCAAGAGTTGTCAGTATTGAATATGTCATTGCACCTATGTCGCCATACCCATCAAATCCATGTACCAAAAGACACCTCATTGTTAGCCAAGGTCTTTCAAAACCACTCTTCAAGAGCAATACCAGCCGTCAAATCCAGGATACTAGGATCCAACACATTCCAAATTGCCTTTGATCGTTCACAGTCTCTAAGGCAATGCTCCATAGTTTCCTGCGCCTTGTTACATCTCTTACACATATCTGAAGAAGCTAAATGCCACTTGAATCGAAAGGTCTTAGTTGGTAGAGCATCATGTAAGCCAAGCCACATAGTAAATTTGAACTTCTCCGGAATGTTTGTATTCCATAGCCAGTTCCAGTTACTATTAGCATTCCAATTTAAAATTTTCTCTAATAACCATTTATAACCCTCTCTTGCACTATACTTTTTTGTTGCTACAGGCCACCACTCCCACTGTGGCTCCAACTGAGTCGAACTAGGATATCACAGACCATGAATAAACTGCTTAATCTCATGCGGAATAGGCATGGTAAGACTATCAACCTCCTAAGTCACCCCTTTCCACAAGTCAGCCACTATGAAATCTGATTTAGAAATATACACATAAAGAACAAGGTTGCAAAGCTTACCAAAAGGAGTCCGTTCATCATACCAAACTGATTTAAGGACATCCCTAATATGCCAATGAAACCCTTCCTTGAGATGCTTATAGGCACTAATAATGTTCTTCCAGGTAGCCGATGGAGAATTTCTACTGTTTCCGCTTATACCAGACTGATTTCTGAGATATTTATGCTTCAGAACCTACACCCACAACTTCTCACTATTATTTAGACAATCCCATGCCAAGTTTCCCAGAAGCGCCATGTTAGCACAGGAAGTATCCCTAATACCCAATCCTCCTACCCTTTTAAGAGTTATGGCGACTTCCCACCTGACCAAAGGCAGCCCTTTTCCGGTCGCTTGGCCTTTCCACAAGAACTGTCTCATCAAGGAATCAATTTTATTACATGCATACTTCGGGAGGAGAAATTTACATTTCATAAACCGGAATAGAGGCCATAACCGATTTAACAAGAAAAAGCCTCCCTGCCTTATTCAGCAGGCATCCTTTCCAAGTGGAGAGCTTCCTCGAATTTTTTTCAATAACCTCCTGAGCCGTCCTCCTGGAAGCTCTGGCATGGCCGATATTAATTTCCAGGTATTTACTAAATCATTGTAGAACCGGATGTTAAAGACCCCTGAGAGAACCTCTTTTCTCCTCTTTGACACCCTCTTGGAATACTGGGCTTTTGACTTATAAAGATTTATCTTCAAACCTGATGTTCTAGAAAACAAGTCCACGCAATGCATAACCTCTATTACTTGAACTTTCGATGCCTTACAAAAGAGAAAAATATCATCTGCAAACATCAAATGAGAGAATCGAGGTCCATTCATAGAAACCGCTACCGGGTTCCACGAATTTTGGGAAACTCTATGAGAGATAAAGCATACAAGCATTTCTATACAAAGTACAAATAGATAAGGAGACATGGGATCTCCTTACCTCAACCCTCTCTTTGGATTGAAATTTTGGAGCCTATTCCCATTCCACAAAACTGCCAACGAAAAAGAAGTGACACAATTCAATATAAGATTAATGGTAGCCTTTAGATCTATTTATTCTTTTAAAATTATGAAGAGAATTCTACATTAACTCTTTTAAAAAAAATAGACGTCGTACCAAAACCTTTACAAAAATGCTCCAGACTATGAAAATTAGAAATTATTATATATATATATATATATATATATATTTATATTTATTACTTTATATTTTTTAATAAAGTTATCAATTATTGAAAAATTACCAGTAGTTATTGTATTTTTATATTTTTATTTATATTTTAATTATAAATAATAATCTAATTTGATTATAAATAATACAATTAAATATATGATTGTTCTATATTTTCAATATGTATCAATTTACGGTGGACATCAAATTGATAGCTAAATTTTAGAGTATTTATGGACAAGAAACATATATATGCAAGTTTCATATAAGCTTAGCTAATAATTTAAGATTGTAATAGTTCATATTGAGACATATCCTAGCTGGTTGGAAAGATTTGCAACATACTAATTATATATCTTATTTTGGTTCATCACAACTCGCCAAAAAATCTTTTACAAATGTGCTATTCTGCAAAGTGAAACACCCCCCTCCCTTCTGCAAAGTGAAACCCCTTAGTGACAACAATGTTATATTATTTTTAGTATAAAAATCTTTGCATCACGAGACTAATAATAGGATCAAATTTAGAAATAAGAACTGTTCATACCTTATTTTAACATATAACCCAAGCCCAATAAAATTAAGAGGCTCAATTAAAAAAAATTGGCCTCATCTACATATCTGACCTTTTTTAAAAGGTCGAAACATCTACATATCTGACCTCTTTTAAAAGGTCAGAACAGCTCGATACAGGCAGTTCACACTTAATTAAATGAGAAATTGTCTTTTAGAATTTTTCACCCACTTCTAGAAGGGAGATCTCAACAATCCTAAAATAAAGGGATCGTTATCCACCATCAGAAGTGAAACTATCTCAAATGGTAATTATTAGCTCATCTCCTATAAATACCATGCTTAATTTCTTGCTAACTTAAACATCGAAGTATCTTGCAGGTACTACCCCCACCTATTCAAACACACACGTACAACTCAAACAACGACTCTCAGATATAAATAAGTCAGAGACCACCATCTTTCAACATTTGAACTTTCCATTTGAGCCCAATAATCCAGTTTCAAATAAACCCTAAAACAAAAACACTAATTTTTTTCGCATGAAATCTGAATCCAGAGAAAGTGAAATAAAATTCATAGTTTGTTGGATAGTGATGGATCTCAATTGGCTTGGAGACATCCCTATATTAGAGTTACTTATATCCATTAGTCTAGATTAAATAGTGTTTAATTCTAAATTATAGTTTAGCATATGTAAAAGATATTAAATAAAATTAAACTCTGAAAATTTATTCTTATTATTATTATGTTAGACTTATCTTAAAAATGAGCCGTTAAATTAATTATTTATATAAAATATATATTAAAATATAATACATATTAAAAATAATTTAAATAATATATATATATATACAACAACAACAAAGCCTTGTCCCACTAAGTGGGGTCGGCTACATGAATCAAGCGACGCCATTGTGCTCTGTCATGTATCATGTCTACAGAGAGACCGTTTACATGTAGATCTCGTTTGACCACCTCATGGATGGTCTTCTTAGGTCTTCCTCTGCCTTTCGCCCTTTGTCCATCTTCCATCTCATCCACCCTCCTGACTGGATGTTCTATCGGTCTTCTTCTCACATGTCCAAACCACCTGAGACGCGATTCAACCATCTTTTCCACAATGGGTGCTACTCCAACTTTCTCCCTTATATCTTCATTCCTTATTTTATCCAATCGCGTATGACCACTCATCCATCTCAACATCTTCATCTCTGCCACACTCAGCTTATGTTCGTGCTCCCCTTTAGCCGCCCAACACTCCGTACCATACAGCATAGCCGGTCTTATAGCGGTGCGATAGAATTTACCTTTAAGTTTTAAAGGCACTTTTTTGTCGCATATAAAACCAGATGCACTCCGCCATTTTGACCAACCTGCTTGGATCCTATGATTTACATCATGTTCAATCTCTCCATTATCCTGTATGATGCACCCAAGATACTTAAAACTTGTAACTTTTCGTAGGATGTTCTCTCCAATTTTCACCTCTATATTTGAGTTTTCCCTTCTCAAACTGAACTTACATTCCATATATTCCGTCTTGCTACGGCTTATGCGCAGACCATACACTTCTAGCGCTTCTCTCCATAACTCCAACTTCTTATTTAAGTCTTCCCTTGACTCTCCCATAAGAACGATATCATCGGCAAAAAGCATGCACCATGGCACAGGCTCTTGGATGTGCTCTGTGAGTACTTCCAAGACTAGTGTGAAAAGGTATGGACTTAAGGATGATCCCTGGTGTAATCCTATACCAATAGGGAATTCCTCTGTCACACCACCTTGAGTCTTCACACTAGTTGTGGCCCCATCATACATGTCTTTAATTGCCCGAATATATGCGATCCTTACTCTCCTCTTTTCTAAAATCTTCCATAAGACCTCCCTTGGTACCCTATCATACGCTTTTTCCAAATCAATAAACACCATGTGTAGATCCCTTTTATTACTACGATACCTCTCCATCATCCTTCTTAATAGGTATATCGCTTCAGTGGTAGATCTGCCTGGCATAAATCCAAATTGGTTCTCTGTTACTTGTGTCTCTTTTCTCAACCTCCGTTCTATCACCCTTTCCCATAACTTCATAGTATGACTCATAAGCTTAATCCCCCTATAATTTCCGCAACTTTGTATATCCCCCTTATTCTTGTAGATAGGTACCAAGGTGCTCTTTCTCCACTCATCAGGCATCTTCTTTGACCTTAAAATCTCATTAAAAAGCTTGGTTAACCAGTTGATGCCTTTTCCTCCAAGACCCTTCCAAACCTCAATCGGGATATTATCAGGTCCTACTGCCCTGCCATTTTTCATCTGCTTTAGAGCCTCTTTTATCTCGAAGTCTCGAATCCTTCGATAGTAGTCAAAGTTTTGATCTTCTTCCCTTGTGCACAATCGACCAAGGCTCGGAAGAGTCTTCTGTCCCTCATTAAATAACTCGTAGAAGTAGCTCTTCCACCTTTCATTAATCTTCTCCTCTTGAGCCAACACCTCTCCATCCTTATCCTTTATGCACTTAACCTGATCCAAATCTCTCATTCTTCTTTCCCGGCTCTTTGCAATTCTATATATACCTTTTTCTCCTTCTTTCGTGCCCAAAGACTGGTAGAGACCCTCATATGCTCTTGTTCTTGCTTCACTTACAGCCACTTTTGTCTCTTTCTTAGCCGCCTTATATTTTTCCCAGTTATCTGCATTGCGGCATAAAGACCACTCTTTAAAGCATTCCCTTTTTATCTTTATCTTTTCTTGTATACTCGCATTCCACCACCAGGACTCCTTGTCTCTTGGTCCTATTCCTTTAGATTCACCAAAACTTTCTTTTGCTGTTTTTCTAATAACTTCTGCCATCTCCCTCCACATCTCTTCCGCGCTTCCATTCCCATCCCACTTTGCCTCTTCTCCTACCCGTCTTAGGAAGCTTCTTTGTTCCTCACCTTTCATCCGCCACCACCTCGTCCTTGGGTTCTTCGTATGATGTCTTTTCCTCAACTTTTGCTCAACGCGAAAATCCATGACGAGCACCCTATGTTGTGTTGTCAAACTCTCTCCCGGGATAATTTTACAGTTAATGCAAAATTTCCGGTCGACTCTCCTCAACAAGAAGAAGTCGATTTGAGAGCTTGTCATGCCACTCTTATAGGTTATAAGATGTTCGTCTCTCTTTTTAAAACATGTATTTGCGATGAGAAGATCAAAAGTTGAGGAAAAGTCCAAAATAGTTTTACCCTCGGCATTGATCACCCCGAAACCATGGCCTCCGTGAATACTCCCATATCCAGTCACTTCTCTCCCAACATGGCCATTTAAATCTCCTCCTAAGAAAATCTTATCTCCCATAGGTATGCCTTGAACCAAACTCTCTAGATCCTCCCAAAACCTTATCTTGTGTTGTTCGTCCAAACCCACTTGCGGTGCATAGGCGCTAATCACATGGAAAGCACCTCCCTCCACCACAAGTTTGATAGAGATGATCCGATCTCCCACCCTCTTGACATCAACTACGTCCTTCTTCCACTGCTTATCCACAATTATTCCAACTCCATTCCTATTCTTCACCTTTCCTGTATACCAAAGTTTGAAACCAGAAGAATCCAACTCCCTAGCCTTTGCACCAACCCATTTCGTTTCTTGTAGGCACATAATGTTAATCTTCCTCCTTGTCATGGTGTCCACCACCTCCATGGACTTTCCTGTTAGAGTGCCTATGTTCCATGTCCCAAATCTCAACCTTTTGTCGCTTCGACCTTTACCTTTTCCTTTGTGAACTAGCTTATTTACCCTCGTCCGTTCACGAAAACGCGAGAACCCTTGCTCATTTAACACTACATCCGGGCACCGATGCAGCGGCTCTTGCTTTGACACCGTACTCGAGCCATACGGCGCGTTGCTTCCGGGCAACGACCTAGCTTTAGCGCAATAATGTCTTTGGTTCATGTCATGGGGGTTCGGCTATATTTTTACGTTGGTTGCCGAAGACCTAACACAACCCTCCTCCTTTATCCGGGCTTGGGACCGACTATGTACCGCACGTGTAACATAGGCGGAGTTATATATATATATATATATATATATATATATATATATATATATATATATATATATATATATATATAATATGACTGAATTTTTTAATGCCCATAATATTTTTGTTTTTGCTGACCATGAAAATTTTGTTACTATCTTTTTATGAAATATTTGAAATGATAGCTAAATTATAGTAGCCTTTTTTTTAATATTTTTTATATATATTTAATCAAAATATCGAAAAATAAATGGTCAAATTAATCATTAAAAAATTATTCATTCTTTAAATTTATTTTAAAATTTTTTAATTAAATTTGTTTTTCAAAAATTTTAAGTTAATCACATTATTAGTATTTCTGTCACTTTTATTGTTAATTGTGTCAAAATTTATTGATATGACACATTAAGTGATACTACAGTACACATGATAAATTTATAAAATCAGATCAAATCAACTCCAAAAGATTCTAATGTCTCAAGGTCCTGCCTTAATTAAATTGATTTGATTTAATTTTATACATTTATCATATTTACTTAATGTATAATATTAGCAAACTTTAACATTATTAACAATGAAAATACTAAAAGAACCAACTTGATTAACTTAAAAATTTTTAAAGGCGAATTTAATTATAAAAAAATCTAAAATTAATTTTGAAAATGAATAATTTGTCAAGGTAGAATATTACTATTTACTCAAAAACCAAAATAAATTTTGTTTTCTTAAAAAATGTCAAGTCTTGATGATAATCACTACAAAAAAGAATAATATTGAATTAACTGCATTTATCTTGCGCCGTCTCGCAAAATTTTGCTCCCACTTACTCGAGAAAACCGAAAACACTGCATTCGCCTTGATTTCTGTATTCAAACTCTTCTTTAAAAGGTCACCCAAAAAAAACTCTTCTTTGAAAATGAAACGTGCCACATGTAAATCCTGGATTGGTTGTACAATCTTAACCACTTTAGCCACCTAAAAAATAGGGCGACGAGAAACACCACCATATTATAATAAAAAATATTTTCTTTAACTTTTAATCTTTAATTAATTTAAATACCACTTTTACGTATTAATTATTTAAAAATTTTAAAAAATATATTTATTTTTTATTTTTTTATAAAGACTAAATATAAAATAATATTTAAAAAATACTTAATTACACCGTATTATAATTGCTCGAAAAGTTTATTTTTGCAATTCATGAAACGAACCAAGTCTTGCTTCTCTTCTCCAGAAAGTGCAAAATTGGAGAACAAGGTCATAATTTGATAAGCTGGTGCAAAGTTGGTACTGGTTCTGGTTTTAGAGCACAACTTCCTCAAGAATTTATACAGTGAGCGAGAAAAGTTTAATCCAGAATAGTGCAGAAAAATGGCTATGATTATATAGTAATTTTTTACAAGTAGTGCTTGACATACAACTCTGATCTTATATTTTCAATTAATTTTGGGTTGAATTAATTAAGTTTAATTTACCTACTATATTATGCTGCAAAGTTTATATATGTAATTGCATTTGTTAGTTGGGTTCTTTCTAGATGTTTTTTTATTCTAGATGTGAAGAGAATGTATTAGCTCCACTTCAATTTATAACAATATGCTCATGATGCTACCTTTTTGAAATATTTGACATGCATCTAATATTTAACTTCGTTGCATCACAGGTAAAATGTTTCTTTCTAGTATATGCCTGATGATCATTCACATTTCTTTCTAGAACATGCATGATCATCCAATATAACGCAAAATAGCTAGATATTTAGTAAAATATGTTAAATAATTTACAATTCACACCTTAATGTAAATAGATAATTTTAGTAGTCATTAATGTTACATTAGGTAAAATCTCAATGGAGAAACACAAAAGAAAAGTAATAATAATACATCTTTAAAATCCTTCAAACACATTCTCCTAACACTAAATTAAACAAAGTAATAAAACACAGATAAAATCAATATTATTTTTGAATATTGAAAAAAAAACTGTGTTTTAATACTCTATTTAATAATCAAGAAAACATTAAGAAGATTTGGAAGGTAACAATTTACGACTAGTTATTTTTATATGAAGTTGGTAATTAATAATTGATAGATTACAATTTAGTTAAATATATTAAATTATTTAACTTTTTTTTAAATACCAACTTCATATGAAGACAACTGTATGTAAATTTGTACAGAATTCGAATAATTTACTCGTCTCCGGACAACAACAATGCAAGACCCAACAATCCAGATTTTGACCTAATCATAACAGAAGCAAATTCATTGAAACAAATGGCACCGTCTCCGTCGTCTCTGGCCGCCGTGATCATCTCCCTGAGCTCCCCATACGTGAGCGGCTGCCCTATCTTTGCCATCGCCGTCGCCAGCTCCAGCGCCGATATGTATCCATCGCTGTCATGATCAAATGAATTGAAGACAGTTAGGAGCAATGCATGATGATCTCTTAACAAATAATCTTCGTCTTCGTTCTTCAGATCTGGCAAGATTGCTGAAGCTAACTCATCAAATTCGACATAGCCGTTGCCGTTAACATCCATGTTCGTCCACAACAAGTGGATCTGGTTTCCCATGGGATTGATCCCTAGAGAACGCAAGAGCGCGGCAAGTTCTAGAATCGTTAAGCTACCGTCGTTGTCCATGTCGAATCTTGAAAAGATTTCACGTAAACAACCGAGTTGATCATCGTATTCTGATGCCATTTTTGGTTATGATGATGATTTCAATTTCCTTGAAGCGATTATTCTATCAAGGAAATAGATTCAATCTTACGTATGTATACACCACATCATGATGTAGATTCATGAAATGAAAATTGATGGCATTGGGTTAGGATTTGAATGAAAAAAAAAGTGAGTTTTCTCACTTTTAATCACCCAAATACCACCCACCATAATTTTCAATGAAGATTTTGTTTGTATATATAATTCTTTTTCCAGGGAATTGTTTTGAATTCTATTTTTGTCGTGGTATCAAAGTCATAGGCTAAAATGGAAGAACAGAAAGCGTGTTTTTGACTTGCCTTTTTGATTAGGGGTGTAGGGCGGGCTACATTTGGTTCGTGGTAAGGATTCTTATGCGTAATCAACTTGAATTGGTGTCTTATTTGTTAGTTAAAATAAATATTTAAAATTCGACGTCTTATATATATAGTGATCTAGTACATATCATCAAATCTTTAAATAGAGCTTTAAATAGAGTTTGAATTTATAAAGAATTAATTATTAATCTGTCACATTTAAGAATATTATGAGCAACAAAAAAATATTTATACATAAAAATTAATTTGATAATTGATTTTTAATTTTAAATGTTACAAAATATTTTTTATAAATAATTTATTGTATATTAATCCACTAATATCAATAAGGGTTAAGTACGATTTTGATCTCTAAAGTATAAGATAAAAAATTTTTCGTTTCCAACCTTTTTTTGCATACAAAATCATTCATAAGGTAGTGATGACGCTGGCGAGAGAGGAAGGACGTCGCATGCCACGTCGCTATTTCTGCTCCTGTGCCAGTGATCGACAACGACGCTAGCAGATCGGCAAGGGAGGATGTCCGCTATGTCGCCGCTTCTGATCCTTCTCCTCGCTCGCTCGTCGATTGCCGCTGCTCCTTGCTGCTTGCTGCTATTCCTCATCGCTTGCCACTGTTTTGCGTCCTTGTTGCTGGTCCTCTCTAGAGTTTCATTCTACTTCTAATTTGATGATTTTGTTAATTACATTGTTGATTCTTTTGTTTCTGTTTCTTTTATTAATTACATTGTTTATTTGTTGATTTTGTTAATCACATTATTTTTTATTCTGATTCTATTGTTGTTGATTCTGATTCTATTGTTCTTTTGCTTTTGTTTTTTTTCTGTTTTTAATTCCGATTTCATTCTTCTGCTTTTGATTTCATTGTTGTTATTGATTCTTCTACTTCCGTTTCTATCTTTGTTGTTTTTCTTCGAAGTTGAGAGAGATGGTGATAGTTTTTTTTTCTTTTCTTCTGTTGTTGCTGTTAGTTGAAATGAATTGTGTTTTGATTCTTTAATATTTAAAATACAGATATATTTTTTCACTTTTGTTTCTGCTTTTATTTCTAATTCTATTTTTTATGTTTATTACATTACTTTTGTTTCTGATTTTATTGTTGTTGCTGATACTGTGACGAAGAAGAAAAAAAAGAAGAGATGCTATTGTGATGAAAAAGAAATGAAAAATAGAAACTGAATATTTTAGTAAAGAAGGTGAAGAGTATTTTAGTTCGAATAACGATTTTAAAATTAAATTAAATTTTAGGCATAAATTTAAATACAAAAAAATTAAAAGACAAAATAAATTTTTAACTTTTATCTTAAAAATTAAAATCGTACTTACTCCTAACAATAATAATGATAGTAATAATAATAGAAACTTTGTCACTAGAAGAACCAATCGGATAGGATGAATTTTAATTCATTGGGATACAGGGAGTTAGAAACCAAGGAATGATATCATTTGGTTCCAAAACTAAAAACATTAATTAGTTATAATAAAATTTGCAACAAATAAGTCAGGTCTTGGAGTGAAAATAATGTAACAAGTTAACAAAGCCAATTTTCTTTTTTTTTTAGTATTTATTTGAGTATCATTAAATTATTAAAAAAAAATTTTTATTTTTTAATGTGTTTGACAAAATTTTAGTAATAAAAATAAAAATATTAAAAATAAAATATTTTTTAAAAGTTATAAATTATATCTTTTTAAATTAAAAAATATTTTTAACATAATAAATAAATATTTTTATATTATTATATCCAAAAATAATTACAAAATAAAAATATATTTTTATATGAAATATTTAAATACAATTATTTTTATTATTTTTTAATTTTTAAAAATATATCACTTAAAATAAATTTTTTCCTAAGCCGTTAAAACTTAAAAGAGGGGAGTTGCATTGCTTGGATAGAAAAATGAGAAAATTTATAAGACCATTAAAACTTTTAATAATAACTAAGTGATTACTATAAATTACAAAATTTGCTAATTTTTTAACATTCCTCTAAAAAAATAATAATGTGATCTATCTATCTAGCATGTCATGAGAAGTTCACAAGATTCAAGAAAAATAATAAGAACTAAACCAGCTACGTGACATCTTTAAGACATTTGATGACATGGACAATGATGGCAGGTTAAGAGGAAATACCCTATTCGACTCCTGATAATTATTTCAAAAGGATTACGAAGTTTTAAATAAAAAAAATACTCAACTCGGCTTTTAGTTTTTTTTTTAGACTGATGAGCTTCTGTGCAAAAAAAAAATAACATTAATTTTTTTAGCATAGAAGTTAATTAGTCCCATAAAAATAAAATTTAGCAGTCGAGTTGGATTTTTTTTAAAGGTCTTCTTGTCTTTCGAAATAATTCTGCAGCTTAATAGCGCTCCTAGAGCTCGCCGTGCTCTTGAGGTCGCTCGATCGGGATCGACATTGATACAAACAGCAACCACCGTGAGTATGTATCGGCCGTAGAGCTGGCCTCGGCCGCGCCATGGCGAAGATGGGACAGCCTCTTAGCTATGGAGACGGTGTGATTAGCTTCCTTGAGTTGAGTAGGTCTAAATCTGGATTATCAGCTTTATTAGTGATCATAATAATACTTTATCTTAAAAATCTTAGCTTTCTAGATATGACAATTACTCATTATACATTCTTTTTAAATTCGAGAGTAAATTACATGCTTTGATGCATTATATTGTATAGTAAATTTGTTTTATACATCTTCAATATATGAAAATAATTATTAATGTACAATTGTATTACAGATACAAAAAAATAGTTATCAAATAAATCATCAATATAAAATATATATTTAAATATAAAATATAAAATATATATTAAAAATAAATATATGACTGATTTAATGATTAATTTTTGTGTATATATATTATTTTTT
Organism: Arachis hypogaea; assembly: GCF_003086295.3. Taxonomy (NCBI): domain Eukaryota; kingdom Viridiplantae; phylum Streptophyta; class Magnoliopsida; order Fabales; family Fabaceae; genus Arachis; species Arachis hypogaea. Next base: position 103,696,550 of record NC_092045.1, on the reverse strand, counting down.
ATCAATTACACATTTAATCAATTTAATACAGAATAAAATTAAATTTTATATCAAATACACTCTAGAATTACACAAATATTTCTTAAAGTTTAATTTAAACATATATTATATTAAAACATATATAATGGAGATTTATTTCATGTGTTGAATGCGCGTGTAATTATATTTATTATAATAATATTTGAAAAAAGAAAATTTATCCTCTAAATTTTGAAGATTATCGGAGTAATTACCTCTTTTTAATGACTAAATGAAGTAAAAATTACTTTTTTAGAACATTTTAAAGACAAATATTAAGGATTATTAAAATTTATTATTTTTAGTTATCGTTTAGCTATTAATTCAATATTTTTAGTCTAGTTCTTTAGTCTAGTAATTCAATAATATACTTTATCCTATATTTTTAGTAATGACTAAGTAATAATAAAAAATAATAGAGAAAAATTCAAAATAGTCTCTGACAATTACCTCAAAAGACAACGAGGCATTGACAAAAAAAAATACCAACTCGACTCCTGAGCTTTACTTTTATAGGACGGATTAGCCCCTGTGCCAAAAAAGTCAATGTTATTTTTTTTTTTTTTGTACAAGGACTAATCACTCCTAAAAAAAAGATCAGGGGCCAAATTATGTGTTTTTTAAGAACATCGTTGTCCTTTCAAAATAATTGTCAGAAGACAGATGAGATATTCACTCAAAATAATAAATTTTGATGTCCCTAATATTTCTCTATTTTAAAATTTAATTGCATATTCCTTTTGTTTCATTTAGTGCCCAGAGGAATGTTTAGGAAGATTTTTAAGATGTTATATTATTATTTTTTTAATTCCTTTATCATTTTTTATTATTTTAATTATCTTTGGGTCAAAGAAATAATCTATTTATATTGGGATGTGTATATTTAGGGGTTTGATAGGAATATTTTGTATTAATCTGAATTTGGAGGAGGATCTTATTGTGTGGAAAAGAAATTAACTTATGAAAATGAAAATTCAAAGTATTAACTAAATGATCAATTTTATATGCACACACAAGTGTTTTTGGAAGTGTTTTGTTAGAATTTTTTAGTGTTCTGTTAAAGTTTGTAACAGAGTTTTTGCTGTCGTCAAGGCTACACTGTCAGCGTCAATTAAATTTTAACACAAATTTCTGACTATTAGTTTGATAAAGATAATCTACGTAATTTGCATGGCTGAAGCAAGGAGGGATGAAAATCGGACCGAGGAAGACAACCAAAAAAGAGGTAGGAATGTGATTCTGCTGAAAGAGGCAGACATATCAGAAGGTATTAATACTTGCTCCAATAGTCTCTGTGGCAGACTCTTTGCTTCCAAAACCTTCTCAGTTGGAACCATGGGGAAGGCTTTAAAGGCTATATGGAAAAATCTAGAGGGATTTAGCGTGAGTGATGGTGCACGAAATTGTGATCATCAACAATGACGCCAAAGACTGGTGCTCTCAAACGTGAATCACACTTTGTCACAATTTCGCACAACTAACCAGCAAGTGCACTGGGTCGTCCAAGTAATAAACCTTACATGAGTATGGGTCGATCCCACGGAGATTGTTGGTATGAAGCAAGCTATGGTCATCTTGTAAATCTCAGTCAGACGGATTCAAATAGTTATAATGGTTTTCGAATATAAAGATAAATAAAACATAAAATAAAGATAGAGATACTTATGTAATTTATTGGTGGGAATTTCAGATAAGCGCATGGAGATACTGTGTTCCTTCTGAATCTCTGCTTTCCTACTGCTTTCATCCAATCATTCTTACTCCTTTCCATGGCAAGCTGTATGTTTGGGTTTCACCGGCGTCAATGGCTACCTCCCGTCCTCTCAGTGAAAATGGTCCAAATGCTCGGTCACAGCACGGCTAATCATCTGTCAGTTCTCGATCATGTCGAAATAGGATCCATTGATCCTTTTGCGTCTGTCATTACGCCCAACACTCGCGAGTTTGAAGCTCGTCACAGTCATCCCATCTCAGATCCTACTCGAAATACCACAGACAAGGTTTAGACTTTCCGGATCTTAGGAATGGCCGCCAATAATTCTAGCTTATACCACGAAGACTCTGATCTCACGGAATGGGAGGCTCGGTTGTCAGGCAAGGCAACCATGCGTCGTGGACCAGGAATCCAAGAGATATACACTCTAGCTCTCGCTTGTAGAACGGAAGTGGTTGTCAGGCACGCGTTCATAAGGAAGGATGATGATGAGTGTCCCGGATCATCACATCTATCAGGTTGAAGTACGAGTGATATCTTAGAACAAGAATAAGCTTGAATTGAATAGAAGAACAATAGTAATTGCATTAATACTCGAGGTACACCAGAGCTCCACACCTTAATCTATGGTGTGTAAAAACTCCACCGTTGAAAATACATAAGTACAAGGTCTAGGCATGGCCGAATGGCCAGCCTCCCCTAATAGCATGTGAATTCGAAAATAGGGAAAAAGACCTGATCCCAAGATCAAGAATGATCAAAAGATATGAGTACAATAGTAAAAAGTTCTATTTATACTAAACTAGTTACTAGGGTTTACAAAAATAAGTCTTAGTGCAGAAATTCACTTTCGAAGCCCACTTTGGTGTGTGCTTGGGATGAGCTTGAGCTTTACACGTGCAGAGGCTTCTCTTGGGGTTAAACGCCAAGTTGTAACGTATTTTTGGCATTTAACTCTGGTTTGTGACGTATTTCTGGCGTTTTACTCCAGAATGCAGCATGGAACCGGTGTTGAACGCCAGTTTGCGTCATCTAAACTCGAATAAAGTGTAAACTATTATATATTGCTGGAAAGTCCTGGATGTCTACTTTCTAACGCAATTAAGAGCGCGTCATTTGGAGTTCTGTAGCTCCAAAAAATCCATTTCGAGTGCAGGGAGGTCAGAATCCAACAGCATCAGCAGTCCTTTTTCAGCCTGAATCAGATCTTTGCTCAAATCCCTCAATTTCAGCCAGAAAATACCTGAAATCATAGAAAAATAAACAAACTCATAGTAAAGTCCAAAAATGTGAATTTTGTATAAAAACTAATGAAAACATCCCTAAAAGTAGCTAGATCCTACTAAAAACTACCTAAACACAATGTCAAAAAGCGTATAAATTATCCGCTCATCACAACACCAAACTTAAATTGTTGCTTGTCCCCAAGAAACTGAAAATCAAATAGGATAAAAAGAAGAGAATATACTATAAATTCCAAAATATCAATGAAGCTTAGTTCTAATTAGATGAGCGGGACTAGTAGCTTTTTGCTTCTAAACAGTTTTGGCATCTCACTTTATCCTTTGAAGTTTAGAATGATTGGCATCCATAGGAACTCAGAGTTCAGATAGTGTTATTAATTCTCCTAGTTAAGTATGTTGATTCTTGAACACAGCTACTTTTATGAGTCTTGGCCGTGGTCTTAAGCACTTTGTTTTCCAGTATTACCGCCAGATACATAAATGCCACAGACACATGACTGGGTGAACCTTTTCAGATTGTGACTCAGCTTTACTAAAGTCCCCAGTTAGAGGTGTCCAGAGCTATTAAGCACACTCTTTTTGTTTTGGATCACGACTTTAACCACTCAATCTCAAGCTTTTCACTTGGACCTTCATGCCACAAGCACATGGTTAGGGACAGCTTGATTTAACCGCTTAGGCCTGGATTTTATTTTCTTGGACCCTCTTATCCTTTGATGCTCAAAGCCTTGGATCCTTTTTACCCTTGTCTTTTGGTTTTAAGGGCTATTGGCTTTTTCTGCTTGCTTTTTTTTCGCAAGCTTTGTTCTTCACTGCTTTTTCTTGCTTCAAGAATCAATTTTATGATTTTTCAGATCATCAATAACATTTCTCTTTTTCATCATTCTTTCAAGAGCCAACAATTTTAACATTCATAAACAACAAGATAAAAAATATGCACTGTTCAAACATTCATTCAGAAAACAAAAGTATTGTCACCACATCAATATAATTAAACTAATTTCAAGGATGAATTCGAAACTCATGTACTTCTTGTTCTTTTGTATTAAAAACATTATTCATTTAAGAAAGGTGAAGGATTCATGAAATTATTCATAGCCATAAGACATAGACAATAGACACTAATGATCATGTAATAAAGATACAAACATAGATAAACATGGAGCTCAAAAACCAAAAAATAGAGAGATAAGAACAAGAAAGTTACGGAATGAGTCCACCTTAGTGATGGTGGCGCCTTCTTCTTGAAGGACCAATGGTGTTCTTGAGCTCCTCTATGTCTCTTTCTTGCCTTTGTTGCTCCTCCCTCATAGCTCTTTGATCTTCTCTAATCTCATTGAGAATGATAGAGTGCTCTTGGTGTTCCACCCTTAATTGGTTCATGTCATGACTCAATCTTTCTAGAGAAGTGTTGAGTTATTCCCAATAGTTGTTTGGAGGAAAATGCATCCCTTGAGGCATCTCAGGGATTTCTTGATGATGAGTTTCCTCATGCGTCTCTTGAGATCTATGAATGGACTCTCTTGTTTGCTCCATCCTCTTCTTAGTGATGGGCTTGTCCTCTTCAATGAGGATGTCTCCTTCTATGACAACTCCAGCTAAGTTGCATAGATGGCAAATGAGATGAGAAAAAGCTAGCTTTTCCAAGGTGGAGGGTTTTTCGGCTACTTTGTAGAGTTCTAGAGGGATGACTTCATGAACTTCTACTTCCTCTCCGATCATGATGCTATGGATCATGATGGCCCGATCCACAGTTACTTCGGATTGGTTGCTAGTGGGGATGATGGAGTGTTGGATGAACTCCAACCATCCTCTAGCCACAAACTTAAGGTTCAGTCTTCTCAATTGAACCTGCTTGCCTTTTGAGTCTCTTTTTCATTGAGCTCCTTCCACACATATGTCCATGAGGACTTGGTCCAACCTTTGATCAAAGTTGACCCTTCTAGTGTAGGGACGTGCATCTTCTTCCATCATAGGCAAGTTGAATGCCAACCTTACGTTCTCCGGACTGAAATCTAAGCATTTCCCCCGAACCATTATAAGCCAATTCTTTGGGTTTGGATTCATGCTTTGATCATGGTTCCTAGTGATCAATGCATTGGCATAGAACTCTTGAACCATTAAGATTCTGACTTGTTGAATGGGGTTGGTAAGAACTTCCCAACCTCTTCTTTGGATCTCATGTCGGATCTCCGGATACTCATTTTTCTTGAGCATGAAAGGGACCTCAGGGATCACCTTCTTCTTGGCCACAACTTCATAGAAGTGGTCTTGATGGACCTTTGAGATGAATCTCTCCATCTTTCATGACTCAGAGGTGGAAGCTTTTATCTTTCCTTTCCTCTTTCTAGAGGCTTTTCCGGCCTTAGGTGCCATAAATGGTTATAGAAAAACAAAAAAGCTATGCTTTTACCACACCAAACTTAGAATGTTGCTCGCCCTCGAGCAAAAGAAGAAAGAATAGAAGAAGAAGAAGAAGATATGGAGGAGAGGGAGAGAGGTTTGGGTTTTGGCCTAGGGGGAGAAGAGAAGGTAGTGTTGTGTAAAAAATGAAAAAGGATGGAGGGGTTTATATAGTGGAGGGAGAGGGGTTAGGGTTCGGTCATTTAGGGTGGGTTTGGGTGGAAAAGAGATTTTGAATTTGAAGGCAGGTGAAGTTTATGGGGAAGAGTGGATGGAGGTGAGTGGTGAAGAGGTAATGGGGAAGAGTGATTGAGGTGATTGGTGAATGATATTTGGGAAAGAGTGTTATAAAAAGGTGTGAGAGAGAGGGAGAAGATAGGTGGGAATCCTGTGGGGTCCACAGATCTTGAGGTGTCAAGGATTTCTCATCCCTGCACCCTTTAGGCGTGTAAAATGCCCTCTGTATGCAATCCTGGCGTTTAACGCCAGACTGATGCTTGTTTCTGGCGTTAAACGCCCAAATGTAGCTTGTTTCTGGCGTTTAACGCCAGCCTGATGCTTGTTTCTAGCGTTAAAACGCCAGCTTGGTGCTTGTTTCTGGCGTTAAACACCAGACAGATGTTTGTCTCTGGCGCGCCAGACAGCTCTTCCTCCAGGGTGTGCTTTTTCTTCTGCTATTTTTTATTCTATTTTTAATTTTTGTAATTATTTTATGACTTCACATGATCATAAACCTAATAAAATATAAAAGAACAATAGAAATATAGATAAATAAAAATTGGGTTGCCGCCCAATAAGTGCTTCTTTAATGTCAATAGCTTGACAGTGAGCTCTCATAGAGCTTCACAGATATTCAGAGCATTGTTGGGACCTCCCAACACCAAACTTAGAGTTTGAATGTGGGGGTTCAACACCAAACTTAGAGTTTGGTTATGGCCTCCCAACACCAAAATTAGAGTTTGATTATGGGGGGCTTTATTTGACTCCGTATTGAGAGAAGCTTATCGTGCCTCTTTTCCATGTTTACAGAAGGATAACCTTGAGCTTTAAACACAAGGTAATCCCCATTCAATTGAAGGACTAGTTCACCTCTGTCAACATTAATCACAGCTTTTGCTGTGGCTAGGAAGGGTCTTCCAAGAATGATGGATTCGTTCTCATCCTTCCCAGTATCTAAGATTATGAAATTAGCAGGGATGTAAAGGCCTTCAACCTTTACCAACACGTCCTCTACCAATCCATAAGCTTGTTTTATTGACTTGTCTGCCATCTCTAATGAGATTCTTGCAGCTTGTACCTCAAAGATCCCCAGTTTCTCCATTACAGAGAGTGGCATAAGATTTATACCTGACCCCAGGTCACATAGAGCCTTCTCAAAGGTCATGGTGCCTATGGTACAGGGTATTAAGAATTTACCAGGATCTTGTTTCTTTTGAGGTAAAGTTTGCTTAACCCATGTATTTAGTTCACTAATTAGCAATGGAGGTTCATCTTCCCAAGTCTCATTACCAAACAACTTGGCATTCAGCTTCATGATGGCTCTTAGATATTGAGCAACTTGCTCTTCAGTTACATCTTCATCCTCTTCAGAGGAAGAATAGTTCTCAGAGCTCATGAATGGCAGAAGAAAGTTTAATGGAATCTCTATGGTCTCTATATGAGCCTCAGGTTCCTTTAGGTCCTCAATAGGGAACTCGTTTCTGTCTGGGGGACGTCCCATGATGTCTTCCTCATTGGGATTCACGTCCTCTCCTTCCTCTTTGGATTCGGCCATTTTGTTAATATCGATGGCCTTGCACTCTCTTTTTGGATTCTCCTCTGTATTGCTTGGGAGAGTACTAGGAGGAGTTTTAGTGATTTTCTTACTCAGTTGACCCACTTGTGCCGCCAAGTTTCTAATGGAGGACCTTGTTTCATTCATGAAACTTAAAGTGGCCTTAGATAGATTAGAGACTATGGTTACTAAGCTAGAGGGGCTTTGCTCAAAATTCTCTGTCTGTTGCTGAGAAGATGATGGAAAAGGCTTGCTATTGTTAAACCTGTTTCTTCCACCATTATTAAAGCCTTGTTGAGGCTTTTGTTGATCCTTTCATGAGAAATTTGGATGATTTCTCTATGAGGGATTATAGGTATTTCCATAGGCTTTACCCATGTAATTCACCTATGCCATTGCAGGGTTCTCAGGATCATAAGCTTCTTCTTCAGAAGATGCTTCTTTAGTACTGTTGGATGCATTTTGCAATCCATTCAGACTTTGAGAAATTATGTTGACTTGCTGAGTCAACATTTTGTTATGAGCCAATATCACATTCAGAGCATCAATTTCAAGAACTCCCTTCTTCTGAGGTGTCCCATTACTCACAGAATTCCTCTCAGAGGTGTACATGAATTGGTTATTTGTAACCATGTCAATGAGTTCTTGAGCTTCTGCAGGTGTTTTCTCTAGGTGAATGGATCCACCTGCAGAATGGTCCAGTGACATCTTAGAGAACTCAGATAGACCATCATAGAATATATCCAAAATGGTCCACTCTGAAAGCATGTCCGAAGGACACTTTTTGGTCAACTGCTTGTATCTTTTCCAAGCTTCATAGAGGGATTCACCATCTTTTTGCCTGAAGGTCTGAACATCTACTCTAAGCTTGCTCAGCTTTTGAGGAGGAAAGAACTTAGCCAAGAGGCCGTGACCAGCTTATCCCAAGAGTCCAGGCTATGTTTAGGTTGTGAGTCCAACCATGTTCTAGCTTTGTCTCTTACAGCAAAAAGGAAAAGCATGAGCCTGTAGACTTCAGGATCTACTCCATTAGTCTTAACAGTATCACAGATCTGCAAGAACTCAGTTAAAAACTAATAGGAATCTTCTGATGGAAGTCCATGAAACTTGCAGTTCTGTTGCATTAGAGCAACTAGTTGAGGCTTCAGCTCAAAATTGTTTGCTCCAATGGCAGGGATTGAGATGCTTCTTCCATAAAAGTTGGAAGTAGGTATAGTATAATCACCAAGCATCCTTCTTGCATTATTATTAGGTTCGGCCATGTCTCCTTCTTTTTCGAGATTCTCTGTAAGGTTTTTTCTGAATTGTTGTGCTTTAGCTTCTCTTAGCTTCTTCTTCAGAGTTCTTTCAGGTTCAGGATCTGCTTCAACAAGAATGTCCTTGTCCTTGCTCCTGCTCATATGAAAAAGAAGAAAACAGAAAAGAAGAGAAATCCTCTATGTCACAGTATAGAGATTCCTTTAAGTGAGTAGAAGAAGAAAAGAATAGAAGAAGGAGAAGAGAAAAATTCGAACACAGAGGAGAAGAGAGGGTTCGAATTTTGAGATGAAGAAAAGTGTTAGTAAATAAATAAAATAAATAGAAAGAGATGAGAGGGAGATAATTTCAAAAATTGTTTTTGAAAAATAGTTAGTGATTTTCGAAAATTAGAAGAAGAAATAAAATTAAAATTAAAATTTGAAACAATTAGTTAATTAAAAGAATTTTGAAAAAGAGGAAGGTGATTTTCGAAAATTAGAGAGAGAAAAGTAGTTAGGTGGTTTTGAAAAAGATAAGAAACAAACAAAAAGTCAATTAGTTAGTTGAAAAAGATTTGAAAATCAATTTTGAAAAGATAAGAAATTAGAAAAGATTTTGAAATTGATTTTGAAAAAGATATGATTTGAAAATATATGATTGAAAAGATATGGTTGAAAAAGATTTGATTTTTAAAATTGATGACTTGACTAACAAGAAATTAAAAGATATGATTCTAGAATTTAAAGATTGAACCTTTCTTAATAAGAAAGTAACAAACTTCAAATTTTTGAATCAATCACATTAATTATTAGTAAAGTTTTCAAAATTTTTAAATAAAGATAAGAAAAAGATTTTGAAAATCAATTTTAAAAATTTTCAAAAATAAAAAAATTGAAAAAGATTTGATTTTTGAAAAAGATTTTGAAAAGATAAGATTTTTAAAATTGAAATCTTGACTTGACTAACAAGAAACAACTTATTTTAAAAAATTTTGACTAAGTCAACCCAAAGATTTTGAAATTTATGAGTAAAACAATGAAAAGATATTTTTTTGATTTTTTTTTAATTTTTAATAATGAGAGAGAAAAACACAAAAATGACTCACAACATGAAAAATTAATATCAAAACAAAGAAAATATGCAAGAACACTATGAATCTCAAGATGAACACCAAGAACATTTTGAAGATCAAGATGAACATCAAGACTTATTTTTAAAAAATTTTCAAGAAAAGAAAAACATGCAAGACACCAAACTTAGAAATTTTTCATGTTTAGACACTATGAATGCAAAAATACATATGAAAAACAACAAAAGATACAAAACAAGAAAATATGAAGATCAAACAAGAAGACTTATCAAGAACAACTTGAAGATCATGAAGAACACCATGCATGAGTTTTCAAAAAATACAAAAAAAATTTATATTTTTCGAAAATTAATTTTGGAAGAACGAAAAATAAGAAAAATTTTTGAAAGATTTTTGAAAACTTTTTGAAAATAAAATAATGGTTAAAACAAGAAGAAAATTACCTAATCTGAGCAACAAGATGAACCGTCAGTTGTTCAAACCCAAACAATCCCCGACAACGGTGCCAAAAACTTGGTGCACGAAATTGTGATCATCAACAATGACGCCAAAGACTTGGTGCTCTCAAACGTGAATCACACTTTGTCACAACTTCGCACAACTAACCAGCAAGTGCACTGGGTCGTCCAAGTAATAAACCTTACGTGAGTATGGGTCGATCCCACGGAGATTGTTGGTATGAAGCAAGCTATGGTCATCTTGTAAATCTCAGTCAGACGGATTCAAATAGTTATAATGGTTTTCGAATATAAAGATAAATAAAGCATAAAATAAAGATAGAGATACTTATGTAATTTATTGGTGGGAATTTCAGATAAGCGCATGGAGATACTGTGTTCCTTCTGAATCTCTGCTTTCCTACTGCTTTCATCCAATCATTCTTACTCCTTTCCATGGCAAGCTGTATGTTTGGGTTTCACCGGCATCAATGGCTACCTCCCGTCCTCTCAGTGAAAATGGTCCAAATGCTCGATCACAGCACGGCTAATCATCTGTCAGTTCTCGATCATGTCGAAATAGGATCCATTGATCCTTTTGCGTCTGTCATTACGCCCAACACTCGCGAGTTTGAAGCTCGTCACAGTCATCCTATCTCAGATCCTACTCGAAATACCACAGACAAGGTTTAGACTTTCCGGATCTTAGGAATGGCCGCCAATAATTCTAGCTTATACCACGAAGACTCTGATCTCATGGAATGGGAGGCTCGGTTGTCAGGCGAGGCAACTATGCGTCGTGGACCAGGAATCCAAGAGATATACACTCTAGCTCTCGCTTGTAGAACGGAAGTGGTTGTCAGGCACGCGTTCAGAAGGACGGATGATGATGAGTGTCATGGATCATCACATCCATCAGGTTGACGTACGAGTGATATCTTAGAACAAGAATAAGCTTGAATTGAATAGAAGAACAATAGTAATTGCATTAATACTCAAGGTACAGCAGAGCTCCACACCTTAATCTTTGGTGTGTAGAAACTCCACCGTTGAAAATACATAAGTACAAGGTCTAGGCATGGCCGAATGGCCAGCCTCCCCTAATAGCATGTGAATTCGAAAATAGGGAAAAAGATCTGATCCCAAGATCAAGAATGATCAAAAGATATGAGTACAATAGTAAAAAGTTCTATTTATACTAAACTAGTTACTAGGGTTTACAGAAATAAGTCTTAGTGCAGAAATCCACTTCCGGAGCCCACTTTGGTGTGTGCTTGGGATGAGCTTGAGCTTTACACGTGCAGAGACTTCTTTTGGGGTTAAACGCCAAGTTGTAACGTATTTTTGGCGTTTAACTCTGGTTTGTGACATATTTCTGGCATTTTACTCCAGAATGCAGCATGGAACCGGTGTTGAACGCCAGTTTGCGTCGTCTAAACTCGAATAAAGTGTGGACTATTATATATTGCTGGAAAGCGCTGAATATCTACTTTTCAACGCAATTGCGAGCGCGCCATTTGGAGTTATGTAACTCCAAAAAATCTATTTTGAGTGCAGGGAGGTCAGAATCCAACAGCATCAGCAGTCCTTTTTCAGCCTGAATCAGATCTTTGCTTAGGTCCCTCAATTTCAGCCAGAAAAAACCTGAAATCACAGAAAAATACACAAACTCATAGTAAAGTCCAGAAATCTGAATTTTGCATAAAAACTAATAAAAACATCCCTAAAAGTAGCTAGATCCTACTAAAAACTACCTAAAAACAATGTCAAAAAACGTATAAATTATCCGCTCATCAAGTGACAAAGGGGACAATTACTTCCAATTCTTTTTTAATAAAGAGGTAGATGTCTTGCGTGTTGAACGTGGTTCTCCATGGCTATTCAAGGATTACGTGCCCTATGTCAAGAGATGGAAGGAAGATCAGAACGGTGATGAAGAGATTGTTTTCAATTTTCCAATTTGGGTTCAATTTTGGGGTTTGCCAGAATCGTTTAAAACTCTCGAAGTTAGACGTAAATTGGGAAAGAGGCTGGGTATAGTGTTGGAGGTAGGTAAATTTTAGATGAGAGGTAGAGAAACTAGGATTGTAAAGGCCAAGATCAATATTGAAACTACCAAGAAAGTGAGGGATCAGTTAATTGTTGCAGGACCTAATAAAAAGGAGGTAGAGGTGGCATTGCGCTATGAGAGACTTGGAAAGTTATGTACCTACTGCGCAAAATTGGGGCACGAGGTGAAAAACTGCCATGATCTGCTGAAGTACACAAAGAGTGATAGGGTAAAAGAGGATGACATTGGCGAATGTGTTAAAGCCAGCCAAGTGGAAATACAAATTAACTCTGAAAGAGAAAGAACATTCAACAACTCAGCCCAGAATCAGAATAAGGCTACTCAACGTAAGAAAAAGCCGGTCTTAAACTGCTTATTGGAGGAATTTGCAGGGATGTCAATGCAAGAGGAGGAACAAAGTTTGAAACCACAAAACGCTGGCAACAAGACAGCACCTGAGTCACCTCAATCAGCCAACTCTAGAACAGAATGCATGGAGGTTACCATAGTTGGTCAGTTCAATGCCAAGGAGGATGAAGGACAACCTATGCAATTCACTGTTGGGCAATGTCTCACAACAGAGGAAGGCAGGAAGTGGAAAAATTAGCAAGACAAGGTGCTGGAGGGTTGGATACTAAAGCTGGATCCAAAAAAGGTTGATGAGTGGTATAGTTGAAGGATCTACAAAGAAAGTAAGAACAGAGGATGAAAATGCAGTTGAACAGGGGGTGGAGGGTGCCAGCCTACAAATGGCACCCAAGGCGCCATGAGAACTATAGTTTGGAATTATCGAGGTTTGGGGAGACCCCTGACAATTCACACCCTAAAAGGGATATGTAAATTCCACTCCCACGAGATTGTGTTCATAAGTGAAATAAAGAACCAATCTCGACAGGTGGAAGCAAAACTCCGGGCATGCAGCTATGAAAACTGGCATATTGTTAACCCGTCAGGAATGGCAGGAGGACTTGCGCTAGCTTGGAAGGATAGCATCAATGTTCAAATTATAAACAACGGGAAATTCTTTATAGCAGCTGAAGTTAAGGAGTTCAAAAACAATGGGGTATGGACGTTCATTGGTATCCATTTGAGCTGTTCAAAACAAATTCGAGCCTTACAGTTTGAGGAGTTTACAACAATGAGTCAACAACTAGAAGGAAAAGTGGTAATAGCGGGAGATTTTAATGCTATAATAAGTCAAGCGGAAAAGGAGGGTGGAGGCCAAAAATCAGCAACTACCATTGCAACATTCATTAATTTTATTGATAGCAACGAATTAGTGGATATTGGAATGGTGGGGCGGCCTTTCACGTGGACAAATCGAAGACACGGAGAGGATTTGGTGAAGGAGAAGCTTGATCGCTATTTAGTAGGGATGGGATGGAAGCTGAAGTTTCCGAATGCAGTGGTGCACAGGCTCACAGAATCAGGCTCGGATCATGCTCCTATCTTGATGGAAACTGAACCTCAATCCTGGCATAGTAAAAGGCGTTTTAAATACCAGGAACGTTAGTGTGGAGAAGATGATGTCAAAAGAATTGTCAGCGAAGTGTGAAAAATGGAAGTAGTAGGCTCGGCTATGTTCTTCTTGGCCCAAAAGTTGAAAGAATGTAGACATAGATTAGTTCAATGGCAGATAACTCACAAATCAAACTCTCAGAAAGAAATTAAGGACCTTCAAGCTAGCCTAGAGGAGTTGCGGATGGCTGGAATCAATGGGGGAGAGGAGATTACCAGATTGGAAGAGAAGTTGGAGCTAGCATATATGAAAGAAGAGAGCTATTGGAGAGAAAAATCTAGAGTCAAATGGCTAAGAGAAGGAGATCAGAACACCAGATCCTTTCACCAGAAATTTCAATCAAGGGTGCGAAAGAGCAGAATTTGGAGATTAGTTGGGAAGAACAATGAGATTGCATCGAAACCGGAGGATATTGCAAATGTAGTTGAAAACTACTTCTGCGATATTTTTACTTCTTCTTGTTCGGTTGATCCGAATCCATATTTGGAGGATTTGGAGCCTAAGGTTACAGCTTCCATGAACCGTAGGCTCCAAAGGCCGGTAACTACGGACGAGGTCAAAAGAGCTACGTTCAGTGTTCATGCTCAGAGTGCTCCTGGTGATGACGGGTTTACAGCTAAGTTTTTTCACTTTTTCTGGGATATAGTTGGAGGTGACGTTTTTAAGGCTGTGTGAAGTTTCTTTCACAGTGGCAGAATTCTAAAAAGCTTCAACCATACTCAAATTTGTTTGATTCCAAAGGTGCCAGATGCCAGTGACATGACTCAGGTACGACCGATTAGTTTGTCCTCGGTTATGTATAAAAGTATTTCTAAAGTTATGGTGCACCTACTACAAGGTATTATGAATAAAATCATAAGCCCAAATCAGAGTGCTTTTCTCAAAGGTAGACTCATCTCAGATAATATTCTAATTGCCCATGAATGTATGCACTATTTGAAAAATAAGAGAACTGGAGCAGATCATGAGATGGCTATTAAACTAGATATGAGCAAGGCTTATGATAGGGTTGAATGGCACTTCTTATGGTACATGATGGAAAAGTTGGGCTTTGATGCTAAATGGATTAACTGGACTAAGGAATTGGTAACGACTGTTTCTTACACTGTTGTTGTGGAAGGGCAACCTTTTGGCTACTTTAGGCCAAATAGGGGCATCCAACAGGGTGACCCCCTATCACCATATCTATTTTATTTTTGTGCGGAAAAGCTTTCCTTCTTGCTACACAAGGCAGAGCAAAACAGATTAATTCAAGGAGTTCAAGTTAATTGGAGATGCCAAACAGTTAATCACCTTTTGTTTGCTGATGATTCAATCCTTTTTTGCAAGGGCTCACCTAATACAAGCCAAAGCATTTTGGACTTGCTAGAGATCTACGAGGGCTTCAGTGGGCAAAAAGTCAATTTGAACAAGTCGGCCATCTTTTTCAGTCACAACACACCTCAGAACACAAGACTAGCAATTGCGCAAACACTAAATATTGAACATATCGGAGCCCAAGATAAATACTTGGGGCTACCCTCGATAGTTTAAAAAATCAAAGAAAGCAACCTTTGGAGCTATCAAGGATAAAGTTCAGAAGAGGATTATGGGTTTGAAAAGAAGCTTATTATCCTCAGGTGGCAGGCACACGCTATTGAGAGCGGTGGGGGAAGCGATTCCTATTTACACACTCTCTTGTTTCAAGCTCCCGGACACGCTGTTAACTGAGATTCATAGCATGCTCTCGCAATTTTGGTGGGGTCAAAAAGGCGCAGAACAAAGAATGGTTTGGATTAAATGGGACACAATGACGAGACCAAAGAAAGATGGAGGGTTGGGGATCAAAGATCTAAGGGCACAAAATTTGGCCTTATTGGGCAAACAATATTGGCGTCTAATGAAATACCCTAACTCTACACTATCAAGAATGTTCAAAGCTAAATATTTCATATATACAGATTTCTTACATGCAGAGATAGGAAGCATATCATCGTGGGGCTGAAGAAGTGTTCTTGAAGGCCGCAAGATTATTGAGAAAGACTTGTTATGGAAAATAGGTTTTGGTGCTAATGTCCGCATCTTCCATGATCCTTGGCTCCCACCACCATTGCCCTTTAATGTCCCTCAAGCTGCAGTGACAATCCCACTGAATCTACAAGTGTATTATGTTAGTGCGCTACTAAATCCTGATAGAAGTTGGAACAGAAACCTGATTGAGTCGATTTTTCCAGTTGATATATGCAATAAAATTTTTTCCATCAAACCAACAGAGGAGGAGGATGAAGTTAATTGGTGCTGGATAAAATCTGGTATATACGAAGTTGGGTCAGGATACAAAGTTGCTTATGGGTTCTTTCATTCTCCTACTTCATTGATGCCTCAGAACATACAGAATAACAGAGTATGGATTAGCATTTGGGAATTGAAATTACCTCATAAAATTAATATCTTTTTATGGAAGAGTCTTCACGAAAAGCTTCCAATTTTGCAACAAATTCATAGCCGGTTTGCATCCACCTCTGCCACTTGCCCAAGATGCATGCTAAAAAATGAATCAATTTCTCATGCCTTGTTCCAATGCCATCTGTCTTCAATAATCTGGAGTCTAAGCTTAATAACCCCTAACTTATGGCAGAGAGAAGAGGAGACCTTCATCAATTGGTGGCAACGAGCCTTATCTTGGGCAACGGCTCAAATTGAAGGTAGACAAAAGATCCTCTTCATCGCGGCGGTGTGTTGGAGCACTTGGAAAGCGAGGAATAGGTATGTCTTAGAGAAGCTAATAAGCCCAGCGCCAAAGATAGTGCAAGAAGCCAGCAGTCTAGTGCATGAACTTAATAGCCATACTTGATGAATGCTAACAATTTCTCTTTATTCTTACTTTACTCTTTCTTAAGCTATTTGTTTTTCAATCACATTTGGTGATAATTAGGAATACCCAACTTCTTTTTACTTCCTTATGGAAACATTATTATTTTATAATAATAAAATAATATCTATCTTTGAGGAAAAAAAATGTCTTGATCAATTTTTTTTGGACTATTTAATTACTTAATTAGTGCGCAAAAAAGGTATCCTAATAAGATCTTTGATGGACCCAAAATTCCTCTTTCATTTTCTGAAGAGAAACCCAGACAGTGGTTTCTTAAGGATAACCCTTGAGATTTCTTGTAACCCAAGGAAGACCAATGTCTACCTCAAATATGTACACTACATAGATTGTTATTACATTCATTTTGTTCCTACTAAAGAATCTTTCATACAACAAAACAAAAAGAATTATACCTTGTTCTTCTCAGACTTGAAGACGTTTCGAGGCTTCAAGCCGTTGGGACGCCTGGAAACGGGCGGTAAAGCCAACTGTCGTGTGTCTTATCGACCTCTGCCGGACAATATTAACATATTCGGGGTCAGTTGCTTGGCCATCACTCCTTATCCACTGTATCATCTGATGGAACATAGGGAAGAACCGCATTTGGATCGACGCGTAGACGAAATAAGGAAGGAGCGAAGCGAGGAGAACAAGAAGAGTGATGAGCCAGTAAGATGGTGCTGGAGCACAAGCCTCAACAAAGACCTTATATGCAGTGGTTGAAAGAGTAGGATCCATGGCACCATATGCTAAGAGGAATAAATACCACAAA
This sequence comes from Arachis hypogaea, assembly GCF_003086295.3. Classification (NCBI taxonomy): domain Eukaryota; kingdom Viridiplantae; phylum Streptophyta; class Magnoliopsida; order Fabales; family Fabaceae; genus Arachis; species Arachis hypogaea. The sequence continues at coordinate 103,679,436 of NC_092045.1, read as the reverse complement.
AGAATGCCACCCCAAATGAAAATGTGTTGAATGTAGGTGAAGTAATTTATGGATAATGCCATTTGGCAATTAACAACCCAAACTACACAAGTGTACATTGTGGCTCCAAGTTCTTCGACCCCGGCAACTTCACCACCTTTTCGGAATGCCTGATACTCGATTGCCTTGACGCAAAAGAAGAATATCAGGGTAGCGTTTAGGACTCCGTTGAAGGCCCAGCCGAGGATTCGTTTCCAGCTAAACAGGACGTTTTGTACACCTTCTTGATATAGCAGTGGGAACTGGAAAAATGAGAGCAAAATGATGTCATGAGAAGCAAGCAAAGCAGAGTAATTTAACCTTTTAATCAAACAGTTTCATGACAATCACGATGGTTGCATTTGTTTACAGACACAAGACACTGACATTATATTTTTCATCATATTTTCTTTCCTAAATTTTGTGTGAGGAAGAAAATCAGGTAAATTGAACCTTTTATAATTTGTTCTATCTTATATTTAGTTTATCATCAAACAAAATACAAAAATATTAATTTTTGTGTCTCTCTCCTTTGTGTCATGTTCTCACTGTCCTATCTTGTTCTGTTTTCAAAAACAAACGCAGCTTCTAGTTTAAAAGTTTGTAACCAAGCTTCTATAATAGAAAAATTTCCAAACAGATTCTTATAGTTTTAACATTTCGAATCAAGTTCCTACCCCAAGTACTTCTAGTTGAAAATTGTTTTTAACTTGATTTAAAATGTTTGAACTTTGGAGACTTGATTGAAATTTTCTTTACCATACTAGGAATATGATTACTACTTTTTTAAATTATAGGACCTAATTGAAAATTGAATGCTATAAGAGCCCCTTCAAAGCAATTAAACCTAATCAAAACAGATAGATACCTTGAGGCATAATTTGGCAGAGACATCTTGATCAAATACTCCCAAGGCAATAACAGGAAGAGAAGTGAAGAACACATTATATAATGACAGGAACCAATCATTGTATGCAGCTTCGCCCGAGAACGAGGCGTAGATCTCATAGAAGAAAAGAGTGAGGCCAAAGGCAATGTTCTTGTAAAAAAAGTAGCAGATCTGTCAAATAATAATAAAAGATGTCAAGAACCAATTATAGTTTTCTTAATTGTAGTAGCTTAGTAGCAGTAACCAAAGAAGCAGAATAACAGGTTTCAACTTCAATAATTCTTGCAATATAGACCCTATAGTTTAAAGCATGAATATAAATAGAGAAGCATAAGCTTTAGATGTGTGACTTTTAAAGATAACATTGCTACCATTGATGAGATTCTTCTGTAACACCAATGTCCATGCACTAGAAGTAAGCGCTCTAGAAACCGGAACTGTGCAATCGCAATATCACTTGACATAACTGCCTGAAGATTTTGGTGTGGAAAAAGAAAAGTAAGAAGTCAAGATACAAAATAGTCATGACAATAAGAAGAACAATTTAAGGTTGTGTAGGAAAAAAGAAACGTTGCTGTTTTACCTGCATTCCTTCGACACCACTGATACCGATCCCAATATCTGCTTCTTGGAGCATTCCAACATCATTTGCCCCATCACCAATTGCTAGAGTTGTACTACCAGTTTTAGTCTTAACTAGTCTAGTTACCTGAAATTTTACAATAATATGACTTCACAAACTGAATTGTATCTAGATACATTATTGTTTCATGAATGTATCGAATTTTTCCAATTGACAGATTTAAATAAGAGCAAAACACTCTTGTGATTCAAGTAACAAGAAAAACTTACAAGTGCTTTCTGTTTAGGAGATGACCGGCAGCATATAACCGATGCACAGCCGATGGCGAGTTCCAGAAACAAGTCCATAACATCATCATCTAGCGCGTGTGTGAGTGACTTCCCGTCGATGATCAGAGCAATGGCCTCGGAGTTTTCATTAGATGAAGAAAGTAATGCCTCTCCTTCCCTTAATTGTCGAAGAACGACTTCCTTGATTGCCTGAAGAATCAGTAATATTAAGCTTCATTCAGTCAAATGACCATACATCTTATATAGTATTATTATCCAAAGTTCAATGTGTAAAATACCACAATATTACATGGTGTTATGCTATATCAATACTTGAAATGAAAATCTTTTCAAGCATGTTTTTGAAGCTGAAATGCATGATATAGAGTTGCATGTTCTGTTTTCAAGTTAAGGTTTTTCCATTTTCCTGTTATCATCTAAAGCATATACAAAGATATTTGCATTAATGCTAGTAAGGACAAACAGTTAGTTAAGGTTTACCGCGTCCGCAGCAGATTTGTCCTCCGCTTTCTCCAACAATTTGGCCTCTGGAGTGTCCGAGCTAATTATAATTTGCTTCATTCCTTGTCTGAGTAAACTACAAGCATACCTGAAGAAGAGACATCATAGTATTATCACATAAGCAGAGGATTGTGTTAGGCCCTCAACAACTAACATAAAAGTTTGTCGAATCTTCATGACTATGAATATTACCCGATGTTGATTGCTGTCTCCATTTTGTCACCAGTTAAAACCCATAGCTTAATGCCTGCCTGTGCTAGCTTGTCAATGCATTCAGGAACCTAGATTTCACAAACAAGTTTATAAGAACACAAAATAAAGAACTGTAACTGTTACAAGTTCTTATCATAGAATAAGACATGACAAAATCATATAAATAATAGACAGTAGCCCTGGTGATTGAGAAATAGTAGATTCTCATAAATAATCAAATTTTAATATTTTATAGATTTTAGTTGTTAGAACCACTTTTTTCTAGAAGCAACACACTGTTTCAATTTAGTGTTGAAAAATAAGTGTAGGCCCTTTCATCTAGTTTTAGAAAACAGTATTTGATTTGCATACCCCATTTTGAAGTTTGTCTTCAACTGCAGTGGCACCAAGAAGAATCAAATCCTTCTCAATCTTTTTGGATATTTCCTCTATTATCTGCTCTCGATCCGCACTCACCAAGTTCTTGGCTTCCATGAATTCTTTATTAAATTGATTGTATTCATCCTCATCCAGTTCACGATATGCAAGTATCAAGGTCCTCAAACCAGCATCAGCATATTCATTAATGTGCTGCTTAGTCTTCTCTTCAAACTCCCTTCCATTCTTTGCAAGTCGTTCGAACATGACACTGATCACAAAAGCCACAAAGAAAATCAGATTCATATTTTGAATTAACATCTTAAAACCAAATGGAAATGATAGTTTCTAAAGCAATGAACAAGATTTCGAACCTGTCAGCGCCTTTGCTAAGTAGTAGTAGTTTACCCTCCTCATCTCTCACTATGACTGACATCCTCTTTCTTGCACTAGTAAACTCTAATATATTCAAAAGTTGGTAGTTCCTGTCACAGGTGAAAAGACAAAACTCATATTTCAAGTTTCAGAAACATGTAAGAAAGAAAAATCAGACTTTCACATACAAGTTCAAGAACATTACCTTTCAGTAATCTTGCCTGATACGGAATTGAGCTCGTGCAGTATAATACTTGACTGTGTCCTTTCATAAAACTCAAATCCAAGTTCTCTAGCAGCTATAACAAAAGCTGCCTCATCCGGTGACTCGGCTTCATACGAAACTTTACCGGTTTCTTCATCAACTTCAGGTATTGCAGTATGGCATACAGCCAACAAGCGCAGGAATTTCTGTATTACATAGGCATGAGGTTCTTTATACCAATTTCCATTCATGATCCTTTCATCCATAAAGTTGAAACCTTTAATTGATGATTTTGCTTCAGAATTTGCAACATTGTCATCTTCAGTCAACTCTAGACCTTTTCTCCTAGCCATAGCTCTCTCCACTTCAGTAACACCCTGTCCATAGGCGACCCCGGCAATAGAACACTTGATAAACTCCATAGAATTGCAGGTCAAAGTTCCTGTTTTATCCGAAAGTATCGTATCGACTTGGCCTAGTTCTTCATTCAAATTCGAGGTTCGAGCATGTGCTGGCTGGTCAGTTTCCTCATAATACATGTTCAAGTCCTGGTTGATGAAAATGCTTTGAAGAACTTTGACAATTTCAATGGAGACATACAAAGAAATTGGAATCAAGTAACTATAAAGCATTAGTGCAGTCAAGAAATGCAGAGTTGCTGCAATTGGTGCTTTCTTTGGATCATAGTAGATCGTAGTATCATCGGGTCTAAGGTACCATCTCTTCATTCTTCCATTTTCTAAGTCTTCCCTTGTTGCAATCCCAAAGAAAATTGAGCCAATAAAAGAAATCAAAAACAAGATAAGGAACAAGAAGTAGATTATCTTATCCATTCTTCTCTCAACATTGCTTCTCTTGGAAGGAGGATCTGTCGAATTCTGCATAACTTTTGTATCATGACCTGTGAAAATAACCACACCATAGATAAAATCTGTGTTCCTGAGCTTCGAGTCCCGAAGCAGTAGCTGCTGAGGTGAAAGAGGATACTGTTGATCATCAAGCTCCAGGCTTCCAACAAAAGAGTACAAATTCGCATTCGGGTCTTCACATTTGATGGTAGCACTGAAATTTTGGAAGTTTGAGTCTTCTTGCAACTTTGAAGTTTCTTCCAGTGCTTGTTTCAGTTTAAGATTTGTTTCTCCATCAAGATTCATGGTCTCAACATAACAAATCGCTTCGTCATAGCTCGATGAAAGTAAGATGAGATCAGCAGGAAAAAATTCATCTTTTTCCACTTTTACTATGTCTCCAACTCTCAAATCCCTCCATTTGGAATGATCAAAATCACCTTCTCCATGGTGAACTTTAACTCTTCTGTTGTTCATCTCAACATCCTGATGCAATTACAGGACTAATAATCAACAGTAGCAGACAAAAAGCATCCAAATAAGGATTCTGAGGATCTCTTTTAAGATTCATTTCTGTTTCTACATCTTGCATCACTCACTCAATTCATGAATTAAGTCACGCCACATAAAATACAAAAACACTGAGATAATCAAAACATTTTTCCTGTACCCCATTCCTTCCCCTAACAAGTTTGCATCTCTCCAATCATGTATGTATTTCTATCCTAAGACAGTCTCCGAATTCGACATTACTAATTAAATTACAAAACAGTTAAAGAATTATGAGCACAAAAGTATCTATACTTCAAAACTCTCTCAAGAACATATTCAATTTGCATCATAGAAACCAGAGAAACTAAAATCTTTACCTGCTTGAACCTCCTCCAATCCTCAACAGCCTCTTTCCCCATTGTAGCAGAAACCACAACCACAAGAGGAACAACATTGCTAACAGCCGAATAAGGCGAAACAGGGAAGAAAGACAATATAGCACAAACAAGGAAGTAGAAATTGGCCACCCTTCTAAACTGTTCAAACAATGATTTGGGTAGAAAAGTTGCAAGTGTGTACTTAGTTGTGCTGACATAATTATCACCATAGTTGAGTTCTAAATTACCACTTCCCTCAGCACCATTGCAATATACTATTCTTGAGAATCCAGGGCCTCCTATGAGTGAATGTTCTTCATTGTCTCTGATTATTGAAGCTTTCCCACAAGAAAATGCATGGATCCTGCTGAAGTGGTGCCTCATTATCTTTGAAGAGGTAAAACAAACCACCAAAAAGAGAAAGAAAAGAAGTTGAAGTTCAAAACTTGGAAGGTAATTCAGGTTTGTTTGGCTATAATCTAGTAAAAAGTGAAGATCTTTGATAAAATAAAACAAAAACCAGATTTGTAAAGACTTAAGTACTAAACTAAACTACAACCAATGGAATGGAACCAAGTAATTTAAGAAAAGAAGATATTTTTATTATAAAAATTAACTTCTTTTCTTATGACAAAAGTGCACCTGTCCATTAAGGATAGACTCTAACCCAAAAAAAAAAAAGGAAATGAAATCATGTGAAGAAATTAAATATGGGAACAGAGCATATATTCTTCTTGGTCACTGATTAGTGTTCCTTTTGTTTTGTTTTGGGCACAGATGGAAACTTGAAAAGGAGGAGAATTTTTCAGCAGAGAAAGAGCAGAAGCATGGTTTGGTGTATGATGATTTGTATTTGTTTGGTGATTATTGGTATTGAGTTGGAAGCTGAAGATGTTGACTGTAATGTCAGTTTGACTCTTAGCTGAGATGAGAAGAAGGGAGAGAAACACTTCTCAGTTCTTAGTTCAAAGTCTTCCCTTATAAACAGCTTCAATTCTACTACTTCAATAAAACATAAAATTCATAAATATCATTTTTTTATTTGTCTTACCTATATTTATTATTTTAATAGTTTTTTTTAGATAAACCACCCATTTAAAATGATAGAGTTTTAGAATTATCCGTTTTTTTCTAAATTGACTTTGGTTATAATTATATCTTTCCCAAATTTTTTTTAGTCAAGTATCTAATTTGATGCCAACTACAATAAAATCCACCACTTTATTACCTAGATTCTAGTATCTAGCACTAAATAAACAAAATACACGGTAATCTTATAAAAGGTCCCAAAAAATATATATGATTTTTTGTCTTTAAAGAAATGTATTTATATTTCTATAACCAAATAGATATCTTAATTACATTACATAGATACTAAAAGGCTGATTTTTTTTGTGTGAAAAAAATTTTGGTGTTTTTTTTGGGAAATGAGATTATTTGGTGTAATTATAGATGGGTGGATTTTGTAGAAGAGAAGTTAACACGTGGGGGCCGTGTTGCAACACGTGGAGGGCGTGTTGGACACATGGCAGCATTCTGACCAATACGTGGGGGGCGTGTTGGACACGTGGCAACATATTGGCCAACACGTGAGGGCGTGTTGAATGATTTTCACAATACTGTAATACACTTTAAATATCAATATTCAACCAAAACAGCATCTCTCTTTTCATATTAAAAATAATTTCTGATACTAAAAATCAACTATTATATAAAAATTATTCATATAAAATAAATTATTTTATTATAATAGAATTGAATATTTTAATAATTAATTATTTAATTAAAAATATATGTAAAGTAATATATATAAATATATATAAATATATAATAACTAATTTAGTATCTAATTTTAGTATTTATAGAATTTTTTTTCATTATCTCTCTATTTTTATTTTAAAATTAATTTTCACGTTTGACAACATCATTATTGCTCAAGAAGTCCTCCACTTTATGAAGAAGACTAAATCAAAGAAAGGCACACTGGCCTTTAAGATTGATCTGGAGAAAGCTTATGACAGAGTTGACTGGAGGTTTTTAGCTCATACCCTTAAGAGCTTTGGTTTTCCTATTCCTACACTTAATCTGATTATGAATTGTGTCACTGCTTATTCTTTATCTATTCTTTGGAATGGGAGTCGTCTGAATGGCTTTACTCCTAGCCAAGGTCTTAGACAAGGAGACCCTATGTCACCCTATCTTTTTATGTTGTGTATGGAGCGATTGACATGCTTTATTAGTCATCAGGTTGATTTGGGCTTGTAGGAGCCGGTTGCTATTTCTAGAGGGAGACCAAGAATATCCCACTTAATATTTGCGGATGACTTGCTTCTATTCTGTAAAGCTACAAAGAGACAAGTGCAAAATGTGATATTGGTTTAGAGACTTTTTGCAAAGCATCTGGGATGAAGATTAATGTGGAGAAGTCTAAAGCACTTTACTCCAAGAATGTCTCTGCAACAAGGAAAGATGTTTTCACTGGGGTATCCTCTATCATATTTGTCCAAGACTTGGGCAAGTATTTTGGAGTTACCCTTAGCCATTCTAGGGTGACTCGTTCAGCTTTCAATGGTGTCCTGGATAAGATTCGGAGTAGGCTAGCAAGCTGGAAAGGGAGTTTACTCAATCGGGCTGGTAGACTCTGCTTGGTTAATTTTGTTGCCGCTGCTATACCCACGTACCTGATGCAGGTCTCTATTTTTTCCAAAGGAATCATTAGTAAATTGGAGTCTATGATGAGGAATTTTCTTTGGAAATGACAAGTTGATGGAAGAGGATTGAATCTTGTTAGTTGGAAGGTACTGGTTACTCCAAAAAAATATGGAGGTTTGGGGATTAGAGATCCTTATTGTGTAAATATTGCTCTTCTTAGAAAGCTAGTTTGGACTTTTTTCCAGCAGCCAAACAAGCTATGGGTCCAATTGTTGGATGCCAAGTACCGATCATCTCTATATGACTGTTTTAGTTATCCTAAGAACAAGGACTCTCCCATTTGGAGGTGTCTTTGCAAGGCTTGGGAAGTGTTGAAGGATGTGTTTGCTTGGTGTATTGGAGATTTGAACCAGAATCTTTAGTTTTCTAGCTGGAGGAGAAAAGGACGGTTATCTAATGAGATGGATTATGTTCACATTTCTGATTCGAATCTCCGGATACAGGATATTTGGTCAGTTGGTAGGTGGCATTTGGATACTCTTTATTCTCCTTTATCTCAAAATCTGAAAGGTAATATTCTCTCTTACAATCCAGATGAACAAGCAGGTTCGAAAGTGGGTTGGTATTGGAGTGGGTCTACTGCCAAAGTCTATAACTCACGCAATGGTTACTTGTGGTTGTGTAAGCAGCTATTTGGTTGGGAGGAGCGGGAGAATTGGCTTTGGCTTTGGTGTCAGCTTGTTCTGAAAAAGCATAAGTTTTTTGCTTGGTTGTGTCTTAATGAGGCTCTTCCTACTGCAAGTTTTCGCTTTAGAAGAGGAATGTCGTCATCGAATAGGTGTCCAAGATGTCTTTCTAGCCAGGAATCGGTTTTACATTGTATTCGGGATTGTCCAAAAGCTCAGCTTGTCTGGTATAGGTTGGATATTTCTTGTCATCCTTTGGATTTGAAGAACTGGTTCTTGTATCATAGCAGAGAGCATCCGTTCAAGTTCCTTTCGGGACTTTGGTGGATATGGCGAGCAAGGAATAATGACATATTTAATCCCCATGAAACTTGGTCTCCGGAAAAAGTGATTTGTCTGGCATTAACTTCAGAAAAGGAGCTTAGGAATATTTTTGAATTACAACGTATGTCCCTTCTATCTACTCTAAATGGTTTTTGGAATCCCCCATCCATTGGTACTTTTAAGATTAATTGTGATGCTAGTTATTTTGGTTCGGGTGATAGTGTTGGTTTTGCTTGTGTTATTAGAGATTGTAATGGGAGCTGGCAAATGGGGTGTTTGGGAATAATTGAGAGTAATAGTATTCTTCAAGGAGAATTGTTTGCTATTTGGAGAGGATATCTCTTAGCTTGGAATGTGGGTCAACGAGATGTTATTTGTGAGACGGATTGTGTGGAAGCATTTAATCTTGTTACTTAAGACGGTTTTGGGTTTATTGATCCATTGGTGCTCAAAATAAGAGATATCATGTATTGAAATTGGCGTGTTGACTTTCGTTTGATTATGAGAGATGCAAACACGGTGGCAGATACTCTGGCAAAGATGGCGATAAAGTTACAACTTTTGCATGTGGAGCTTCTTTCACCTTGGAAGGAGTTTAAGAGTAATCTTAAACGGGACTGCCCCTCTATTTAAGCAGTTCCTTATTTTATTTGTTTTGTTTTTCTTTGTTTAATTTATTTCAGTCGCAAAAAAAAATTAATTTCCACGTGTAACATAGCCGTTCAAGTTATTATTACTGCTGATTTTCCATTGTTGTTGACTGTTAATGGTTTAGGGTTTGGTAAAAAATAAATTCAAAATGAATTGTAATTTGTGAATATCTTTAAATCAAATTGTTGACTACTTGCCTTGTTGGCAACGGTTCAAGCAACAATTATAATCAACACAAGGAATGAAGATCCAGATTCTGAATTGAATAAGGACAAGAAATTTAGAGGGGAGTGGAAGAGATTTTTAATTTTTAATTTTTAATTTTTAATTTCCGTGATAATTTTGTGCCGTGCTTATTGGGGGAAAGAATGAATCAATGGAAGATGCTGATTTTATTTCAAAATGGAGTTTGGCAAGAAAAAAATGAAAAAAAGACACTAAAAAAATAAAAATAAAGATAATTGTTAGTTTTTTATTTTTTGTAGAAAGATAATGGTATTGGTTCTAATAACAAAAAAAAAATTATGAGACTTAAACTGTTTATCTAAATTAAGGACTAAAAGATATGCTACCTCATTTTAGTGACAAAACTCTCAAAAAATCTAGTTATCTAGTATTTAAAAAAAAATAGACAAATTTTGTTGTGGCATTATAAGTGTGACCTTTAATTTTAACATAGTTGATCTACAATATATAAGCTCCTAGTCCAATAGTATATTTTATGAAAAGTTACTCCAATAAACAATCATTTAACAATATAATTTTAATTAAGTTGACACCAATATCATTTTATTCTCTCTCTACTCTATATATACTTTAAACAAGCCATTTTCATATTAATGTTACCTTTTATATAACCTAATCTTGTGCATTTCTAAAAAGACTAAATTAATTTGTGGAGAATAATGCAACATTAATTCACATATTCCTTTTCTTTATTTGTAGTTTGGACCACTCTTTCCAGTCAGCAAGAAAACTACTCTCAACGAAATTATTGAAATTTTGCAACCAACTCTATTAACTTTGCTAAATGTTAATGCTAATGTCTCTTTTTAACTTTGAAAAATAAGAGTGCCTCTAACTTTGGGTAAAACTGGCGTTGGATGCTGACTTGGTAAGCATTTTGGCCAATCATCTTTATTTCATCGTATATGTGTGTATTGAAAATTGAAATTCTAGAGGTTCGGGGTTCCATTAAGAAAAGGAAATCACATATCATATATAGAGGATCAATCCTTAGATGGAAAAGTAACATGAAAAAGAAAAAAGAATGATTTTATGACAAGAAGCAGAGGATGGGGATTGATTAATGGTGGTTACTTACGTAGCATTATAAGTGGAGTTAAACTCCAAAATGATTTTTGAGATTTGTGTAGTATATTAAAATTATTTTGAGATTTTAATTGTACTAATTATATTCTTAAGATTGATAAAAATGTATCATATTAGTCCTTGATTCATTTTTCATTAACAACGTGATGACATGATTTAATGACGTGGATTGTTAGTGACACGTGTCACTGCATAGTTTGACTACGTATAATAGTATGATGATGTGTTGACCGGTGACACGTGGCATGCTGATGTGGATAGTTATGCCACGTGTCACAATGCTATTTGGCCACATGTCCGTTTGCGCCACGTGTGGCAACATTATTTGTTCACGTGTCATCTATTATATCATCATTAGATGCAACAAATTAGTCTCTTACTTTACATTAAATGACTCATTTTAGTTCCTGAAATTGAATGCCGTGCACCAAACTAGTCTATTCACTAGTTTTTTCTCATTTTTTAAAAAATTTAAAATTGTTAATATTTTAGATGCATTAATTTCAATTTTATTTTTTCATATATCGTTTAAATACAAGCGTTATTATAAAAAAATTTAAGATTTTAGTTTTAATTATATAATTTTTTCTATAATAATTTAACATTGGTAAATTTTGTAATATATAAGTATGTTATTATAAAAAAAAGAATTATATGATTGATTAAACACATTTTTTTTATCAAAAAATATGTTTTTAACAAGAAATCAATAATTAAAATACACTTTTTTTTGTTCTTATAAAATACACATTTTCGTTGTGTGTAAATGGGCTAGACTGATGACACTTCAAGCACCCTTACTACCATTTTTGACATCTTCAGTCTAAACGAAAGAGGTCAGAGATAGTAGTGGGGATACTTGAAATGTCTTCACATTAACTCCAAGACAGCAGTTAAGAGTACCCACAAGAGAAAAAATATTTTATAAAAGCACTTATATTTAAATAACATGTGAAAAAATAGAATTGAAATTAATGTATTCAACGATATTAAGAATTTTGAATTTATAGAAAAAATTTGAAAAAAAACTAGTGAATAGACTAATTTGGTGCACAACATTCAATTTCAAGGACTAAAATGAGTCACTTAATGCAAAGTGAGGGGCTAATTTGGTGCATTTACACTACAATGATGACATAGCGGATGTCACGTGGACAAATACTGTTGTGAATGACATGTGGCACAACCGTCCACATCAGCATGCCACATGTCACCAGTCAACACATCATCATACCATTACACGTGGCCAAACCATGGAGTGACATGTGCTACTAACAGTCCACGTCATCAAGTCATGTTATCACGTCTTTAATGGAAAATGGGTCAGAGACTAACGTAGTGCACTTTATCAGTCTCAGGAGGTAATTGATGCAATTAGAATTTCAGGGATGATTTTAGTGCACGACACCAATGTCAGAGACAATTTTGAAGTTTAACTTTTATAAGTGTGACCTTTAATTTTTAAGGTTAGTATAGTCATCATGTGTAGGGGTGAAAAAACGTTAAGCGGCCTGCTAGGAGCCTGCAGCCTGGCCTGTGTTTAGTCTGGCTTGTTATAAAATAGGCGCAGGCTCAGACTCTTATAAAAGTCTTAATATGTTAATAGGTTAGGTTCAGGTTCATTAATTAGCCTTATTGACCGGGCAGACCTGCCTAGGCCTGTTAATACATAATTACATATATAAATAAATTTTTTATTATTAACAAATTATGAGATATTTTAAATTTATTATATTTAATTATAAATACTTTTGTATATTTTAAATACTTTAAAATTTTAAAAATTCTTATAAATATTAAATATGAAATGTTACTTATAAATATTTTTATTAAAAATAGTTTATTTTTAAATAATATTTTTATTTTTTAAAAAAAAAATTATCAGGTTTTTTAACAGGCTTCAAGCCAAACCAGGTTGAATAACAGGCCATACTTATTACTTTAAAAAAAATTTATATCAGGCTGCAGGCCATACTCAGGCCAATTAACTATAATACTATATGACAGGCCAGGCCTGTTAAGAATAAAACCTGGCCTGGTCTACCCTGTTTCTATCCCTAATAATGTGTCATGTTACCCAATTTTGATTAAAAAAAATAAATATGCTTTATTTAGTTTCTATATAATCAATTGTTATATATATTATGGAAAGATGCATAATGTCTAATGATGTGGTATGTTGAATGATATATATTGACTAATAATTCATAATTTTTAACACTTGACAAAGTTAAACTTTGAAGTGATCTCTAAAGTTGCATTCGAGTTTTAAAGTAGTTACTTAAGTTAATAGTTACTTATATTCACCTCTGAAATTGTATTCTAGGATTCAAAGTCATCCTTCAAATATTTTCCGTCAACTAAGCGCCATCGAAAAGTTGATATGAACTTATCTTAGACATGCTGGTCATATAACAGCTAGCTGTTGTAAATTAAGAAACTTTTTAATGGTAATTTGGTCCCTAAATCAAATTTAAAAATTTTAATTTCCAAATCTAAAGATCACTATCTGCAGTTGTTCCGGGGGTTATCTGAAACTATAGGTCGATCTCGGTCGAGATCTTCTGTGTTGGTCGGAGCCGACGTGTCCGGCAGGTGTGTAGCGGCCGGAGCTGGTGTGTCCGACTTGTGGGACTGAAAGTGCTGCTGATCCTTCATCCCCGGAGGGTGGGAGGTACCTGCAAGGGACTCCGATGCTTAAGTTAGCAAGGGTATTAAGCAGGTATTGAGTAGAATCAGAGTATGAGTTATACCTTGGTGCTCCAGTGTATTTATAATAGTGAGATGTGGCCTTCTGTGGATAAGATAAGTTAGTTATCTTATCTTATCTTTATCTTTTAGTGAGGTCATCTTATTTTCAAGGGAACCGCCCTTCTCTCTATAGGCTTGGGCCGCTTTAGGATTTGAGGCGCGTTCCTCTATTTGGGCCCTTCTCTGGGCTTTCTTGGGGATTTGACCGAGCTCTTTGGGAAGAGGTCGGGTTGTCCTGACCTGAAGAGGTCGGTCGCTTTGTCTGTCGAACATCCCGGGTCGGACACCTCGACCCAGGGTATGAACAGTGCCCCTGCTTGAGCTCGGTCTTCTTTTTGAGGTCGAGTCCTTGACTTCGGTCCTTTTTTGGTGAAGCCGAACTCAAGCATTTTTGTTGATTCCTTTGTAGCAGCTTTTGAGTGTAAAATGTTTCCTCTAAAAAGCGCGCGCTTTTATGTCGGCGCTTTGGGAACGTGCGAGGGTTTAATGCTTTCCTTAAATTTAGCATTAATTGCCCCGTTTCCCTTTTGGCTATTTATTTTGATTTCGAAAGCCCAGAAACGGTTCCTCTTCTTTCGCGTTTTCATAACTTCTTTTCTCCGCTCTCTCCACTCTTCTGTTTTTGCGGCGTCGTTTTGGCGTTTCTGGAGCTTCTATTTTCATCTGGAGTTTCGTGTTTCTCCCTGCGACATTACCCTTTGTTCGCGTTTTTTCCTTTGCTTGTGAGGAGGCATTCCCAGATTCCGTCTTCCATCTTCAGTTTTCTTTTTGAAGCTTGCTGCTTTTTCCAGGTTGGTACTAACTTTCTTGTTTCTTTTGCGGCTTCACTTTTAGTTTTTAGGCCAAGCTTTGACTTTTGCATGTTTGAAAGTTTGAACCTTTTCGTGATCTTGCATTTGTTTGTCGCTGTAAATGCATTTTTCTTGGCTTACTTGCGTTCTTTTGGCATTTCCGTTGAGGCTTTCTAGGGTTTTGTTGTTGCTTCTGATAGAGAATCTGCATCTGTTCCTCGCTTTGTTTGGTTGCTTTTTGTTTCTGATTTTGAGAAAGTTTGTACCTTTAATGATTTCTACTTGGCGCGCTTTGACGTTTGGGAATACTTTTTACTTTGGTAAACTGTGATGACTTTATGCTTCTGAAAATGCTTGCTTGTTTGAAGTCTTTTCCTTGTTTGAGAAATGCTGGGGTAGGAGCTGTAGATTTTCCTAGAAACCTTACTTGTTTATTGCCTCCAAAGGATGCCCCAAGGTTTTTGGTTTGAGTCTTGGGGTTTTCCTTTTCTGTTTGTTTCGCCTGTATCGTATTAAGTTGTTTTCTCCCTTGTCCGAGATGTTTTTAGTAACCCCATCTTCTTTTCTTACTTGTAGGATTAGTTGGTCTCATGTCTTCTCGCAATAACATTGTAGAGATGTCTTCCAGAGTTTCCAAGGGGATGTCCGATTGGCTGGACTCCCTTGTTTTGTTGTGTGTTTCTGTTGTGGATGCTGAGTTTTGCACAGAACTGAGGAGGATTACGAGCTTGTTGCTCCTGATTCTGATGAGAGAGTCTGCTTTCTGACTTCTGTTGAGGGAGAGCGTCCCTTCTTTTATGCTTATGAATACTTCTTCAGTCAGTTGAATATTTTCTTTCCTTTTACTGCTTTTGAGACCGACCTGTTGTGGTCGTGTAACATTGCTCCATCCCAGCTTCACCACAATTCCTGGGGTTTTATTAAAATTTTTCAACTTCTCTGCCGTGAATTAGATGTAACACCTTCCCAGACTCTTTTCCTTTATTTGTTTGTTTTCGCCAAGCCTGGCGGTTCTTCAAAAAAGAAAGCTTCTTGGGTTTCCTTCAGGTCTGCCCAGGGCCATAAGGTTTTTGCTATGTATGACGAGTCTTTTAAGGACTTCAAGAACTACTTTTTTAAGGTTCGCGCTGTTGAGGGGGCCCGCCCCTTTTTTCTTGATGAAAATGATGAGCCCTCTTTCCTTCTAGAGTGGCAGAAAGATGTAAGAGTGTCTCGCTATACTTGGGAGATGCTTGATGATGTCGAGCGCACTTTTGTAGTTGTTCTTGAAGATCTCTGGGGGAAACCACCCCATCTTGATACAAAAAGATTTTTGAATGACCCGTCCTTGGTTCGGGCTGTTTTGGGTATTTGTCTGACTTGTTTCCATACTTGTTTCCTTTTTTTTCCTCTTATCGGATTTGTAATTCTTTGTTGTGGCTGATTTTGTATTTGCAGAGATGTCAAAGAATAGTGACTCCATGAAGGCCTTCAAAAGGGCAAAGAAGGCAACTGCTACTCTGAACATCTCGGTCAAGGTGGCCGGTGAGGGATCGTCACAGGTCCCAGTGAAGCCTCTTGTGCCGAGGAAAGTGATTCCTACTCCTCGGTTTCATCAGATCGATCCTCCTTAGACTTCTGTCGTTGCTTCTGGTGTCCTTCCCTTAAAAAAGCAATAGACATCCGAGCCCTTCAACCTGGATGCCCTGGATTTTGATGCTATCGAGTTTGTTGACCAGCAAATTGCCCCCTATGGTGGGCTTTCTATGGACGACGTTTCTCTTCTTCAGCATCTGGATTTTATCACCAAAAGTAGTGTGAAGATAGCTCATATGGGTGCGGCTATATTCCGAACAGTTCAGAAGATTCCGATTCATGCCACAAAATCCTTCATGGAAGAGGCCCAGTCGGAATTTGATCGAATCAAGGGTCTGAAGGAGGAGTTGGAGGTGAAGTTGGCGAAGGTGGAGAAGGAGTTGGAGGGTGAGAAGGCCAGTTCTATTGCCTTGGCTGCTTCTTTGAAGCTGGCCGAGGACATGGCACTGAAACATAAGGATAGTTATGTCTCGGCTTATAGGGAATTGATGCATCTTCGGGAGGATTTGGAAACTGCTCGGGTTAATTATGGTGAGCTTCAGGGTCACCTTGTGGGTAGCGTAACTGCCGCCTCCGAAAACCTGATGGAGCAGTTCCGGGTTGTTGCTCCTGATGCCGACTTGACTCTCATCAGCCTGGACAATGTCGTGAGGGATGTAAGATTGTCCCTGATGACCAGGATGATGATGAGACTGATCCTTCCCCAGTGCCTTCTCTTAAGGTGTCGACCTCCTCTGTTCCTCCCGTTACATCTGATCCGGATTGCCAGATTCTGAACCAGGATGATGGAACCGTAGATGATGTGCCCCTTCAGACTCGCCCACCTTCTCCCCGTACTGATGCTGCCGGGAAGGCTCCTGATCTTAGTTGATCTTTTTTCTGAATATTTGTGTAAATAGCATGATTTGTGGGCTTTTGAACTTGTTTTTGTGAATGATGTTTTATTGACTGTCGATACTCTAGTTGCTGTTTTTAGCAACTTATTTTGAAAAAAATGGTTTCTCTAAGGTTGATTTCGGTGGCCTCTTTGAAGCTTTATCATACTATGCTTCCATTGTGCTCTAGCAGGGTGTCTGTCAGAATCTCGCTGCTTAGCCTCTTTAGATCGCTTTTATACTTTTTGTTTGTAGCTTGGATCCTTTTGAGGTCGTGACTTGTGGGGGATCCAACTTGTTTTTTGGTTTCCTTGCTTTTGTTTTGCGCCTTATAACCGATTTCTTTTATGTTGGTCCCCTTCTAAGTTATTTTTGTAATCCTCTTTTCTGGGCCTTTGCCAGGTCTCTTTAATGGATTACTTTTATAACTTATCTTTGTAGGAGACCGACTTCGTTAGGTCGATCTCTTCTAAGTTGTTTTTGTAATCCTCTTTCTTGGACCTTTGGTAGGTCTCTTTCAGGGATTACTTTTACAACTTGTTTTCTAGGAAACCGACTTTCGTTAGGTCGATCTCTTCTAAGTTGTTTTTGTAATCCTCTTTCTTGGACCTTTGGTAGGTCTCTTTCAGGGATTACTTTTACAACTTGTTTTCTAGGAAACCGACTTTCGTTAGGTCGATCTCTTCTAAGTTGTTTTTGTAATCCTCTTTCTTGGACCTTTGGTGGGTCTCTTTCAGGGATTACTTTTACAACTTGTTTTGTAGAAAACTGACTTCGTTAGGTCGATCTCTTCTAAGTTATAGCAATTCCTCTTTAATAGGGTTGGCCAGACCTCTTTCCAGGGATTTGCTGATAACTTGGACTGGTTTGATCCGATTTTTTAATATTCGGCCAGTCTTTTTTAAGTTATTATATAGCAATCCATAAGACCTCGTCAGGTTCTTTTTTCAGGATCACTTTCGATAACTTCTTGCATTATTCTGTGTTCATCTTTTGCCGATTTGTAGATTGTGGTTTCTGTCCTGGTTTAATTGACCTTTAGGTGAATCGCGTTTTCACCTTTGTCGGTCGATTATTCCTATCAAGATCGTATAGTGAATCTGTTCTTCACTTCTTGTTCGATCTGTTGCTTTATAATCGGTCGATGAATGCTTCAGATTAATGCTTCTTGAGCATTTGTAGAATATCTGAAATGTATTTTTTATTTAAAGAAAGTGCAAATATATACAGGCGGGAGTTTTTTATACCCTTGAGTCGGATTAAATCTCAATCTTGACGCCTCATTAAAAAACCTTTCAGGAAAAAGAGTGCGTCTTGTGATGAGACTTTTATCTAACTATAGTACTTTCATCCAATCCTTCTTACTCCTTTCCATGGCAAGCTGTATGTTGGGCATCACTGTTATCAGTGGCTACAATCCCGTCCTCTCAGTGAAAATGTTCAACGCGCTCTGTCACAGCACGGCTAATCATCTGTCGGTTCTCAATCAGGTTGGAATAGAATCCAGTGATTCTTTTGCGTCTGTCACTAACACTCAGCCTTCAGGAGTTTGAAGCTCGTCACAGTCATTCAATCCTTGAATCCTACTCAGAATACCACAGACAAGGTTTAGACCTTTCGGATTCTCTTGAATGCCGCCATCAATTCTAGCTTATACCATGAAGATTCTGATTAAGAAATCCAAGAGATAAACATTCAAGCCTTGTTTGCTTGTAGAACGGAAGTGGTTGTCAGGCACGCGTTCATAAGTGAGAATGATGATGAGCGTCACATAATCATGTTCTTGGGTGTGAATGAATATCTTAGAACAAGAATAAGCTGAATTGAATAGAAGAACAATAGTAATTGCATTAATACTCGAGGTACAACAGAGCTCCACACCTTAATCTATGGTGTGTAGAAACTCCACCGTTGAAAATATATAAGAACAAGGTCTAGGCATGGCCGAGAGGCCAGCCCCTATAATCTAAGAACTAGACGTCCAAAGATGATCTAAAGATCTAAAGTGATCAAAAGATGTCAAATACAATAGCAAAAGGTCTTATTTGTAGAGAACTAGTAGCTTAGGGTTTACAAAGATGAGTAAATGACATAAAAATCCACTTCCGGGCCCACTTGGTGTGTGCTTGAGCTGAGCATTGAAGGTTTCATGTGTAGAGACTTTTCTTGGAGTTAAACGCCAGCTTTTTTGCCAGTTTGGGCGTTTAACTCCCATTCTTGTGCCAGTTCTGGCGTTTTACGCCAGAATTCTTGAGCTGACTTGGAACGCCTGTTTGGGCCATCAAATCTCGGGCAAAGTATGGACTATTATACATTGCTGGAAAGCCCAGGATGTCTACTTTTCAACGCAATTGAGAGCGCGCCAATGGGGCTTCTGTAGCTCCAGAAAATTTACTTCGAGTGCAGGGAGGTCAGAATCCAACAGCATCTGCAGTCCTTTTTAGCCTCTGAATCAAATTCTTGCTCAGGTCCCTCAATTTCAGTCAGAAAATACCTGAAATCACAGAAAAACACACAAACTCATAGTAAAGTCTATAAAAGTGAATTTTAAATAAAAACTAATAAAAATATAATAAAAACTAACTAAAACATACTAAAAATATACTAAAAATAATGCCAAAAAGCGTATAAATTATCCGCTCATCACAACACCAAACT
This sequence comes from Arachis hypogaea, assembly GCF_003086295.3. NCBI lineage: Eukaryota > Viridiplantae > Streptophyta > Magnoliopsida > Fabales > Fabaceae > Arachis > Arachis hypogaea. Next base: position 103,659,993 of record NC_092045.1, on the reverse strand, counting down.
TAAATTGTTGCTTGTCCCCAAGCAACTGAAAATCAAATAGGATAAAAAGAAGAGAATATACTATAGACTCCAAATTATCAGTGAAACTTAGCTCCAATTAGATGAGCGGGACTAGTAGCTTTTTGCCTCTGAACAGTTTTGGCATCTCACTTTATCCTTTGAAATTCAGAATGATTGGCTTCTATAGGAACTCAGAATCCAGATAGTGTTTATTGATTCTCCTAGTTAAGTATGATGATTCCTGAACACAACTACTTTATGAGTCTTGGCCGTGGCCCAAAGCACTCTGTCTTCCAGTATTACCACCGGATACATACATGCCACAGACACATAACTGGGTGAACCTTTTCAGATTGTGACTCAGCTTTGCTAGAGTCCCCAATTAGAGGTGTCCAGGGTTCTTAAGCACACTCTTTTTGCCTTGGATCATGACTTAAAATTTTTTTTTTCACTGCTTTTTCTTGCTTCAAGAATCATTTTTTTGATTTTTCAGATCCTCAGTAACATGTCTCCTTTTTCGTCATTCTTTCAAGAGCCAACACTCATGAACAACAAATTCAAAAGACATATGCACTGTTCAAGCATACATTCATAAAACAAAAAGTATTGTCACATCATCAAAATAATTAAGCTAGTTTTAAGGATGAATTCGAAATCATGTACTGCTTGTTCTTTTGTAATAAAAACAGTTTTCATTTAAGAAAGATGATGGATTCATAGGACATTCATAACTTTAAGGCATAGACACTAAGACACTAATGATCATAAGACACAAACATAGATAAACATAAGCATAAAAATTCGAAAAACAGGAAAATAAAGAACAAGGAAGTTAAAGAACGGGTCCACCTTAGTGATGGCGGCTTGTTCTTCCTCTTGAAGATCTTATGGAGTGCTTGAGCTCCTCAATGTCTCTTCCTTGCCTTTGTTGCTCCTCTCTCATGATTCTTTGATCTTCTCTAATTTCATGGAGGAGAATGGAATGTTCTTGGTGCTCCACCCTTAGTTGTCCCATGTTGGAACTCAATTCTCCTAGGGAGGTGTTGATTTGATCCCAATAGTTTTGTGGAGGAAAGTGCATCCCTTGAGGCATCTCAGGGATTTCATGATGAGGAATCTCCTCATGTCCATGAGTGGGATCTCTTGTTTGCTCCATCCTCTTCTTAGTGATGGGCTTGTCCTCATCAATGAGGATGTCTCCCTCTATGTTAATTCCAACTGAATTACAAAGATGACAAATAAGATGAGGGAAGGCTAACCTTGCCAAGGTAGAGGACTTGTCTGCCACCTTATAAAGTTCTTGGGATATAACCTCATGAACTTCTACTTCCTCTCCAATCATGATGCTATGAATTATGATAGCCCGGTCTATAGTAACTTCGGACCGGTTGCTAGTGGGAATGATTGAGCGTTGGATAAACTCCAACCATCCCCTAGCCACGGGCTTGAGGTCATGCCTTCTCAGTTGAATCGGCTTCCCTCTTGAATCTCTCTTCCATTGAGCGCCCTCTTCATAAATGTCTATGAGGACTTGGTCTAACCTTTGATCAAAGTTGACCCTTCTAGTGTAAGGGTGTTCATCTTCTTGCATCATGGGCAAGTTGAATGCCAACCTTACATTTTCCGGACTAAAATCTAAGCATTTCTCCCGAACCATTGTAAGCCAATTCTTTGGGTCCGGGTTCACACTTTGATCATGGTTCTTGGTGATCCGGTGATCCATGCATTGGCATAGAACTCTTGAACCATTAAAATTCCGACTTGTTGAATGGGGTTGGTAAGAACTTCCCAACCTCTTCTTCGGATCTCATGTCGGATCTCTGGATATTCACTCTTTTTGAGTTTGAAAGGGACCTCAGGAATCACCTTCTTCTTGGCCACAACTTCATAGAAGTGGTTTTGATGCACCCTTGAGATGAATCTCTCCATCTCCCATGACTCGAAGGTGGAAGCATTTGCCTTCCCTTTCCTCTTTCTAGAGGTTTCTCTGGCCTTAGATGCCATAAATGGTTATGGAAAAAAAAAAGCAATGCTTTTACCACACCAAACTTAAAAGGTTTGCTCATCCTCGAGCAAAAGAAGAAAGAAGAGAGTAGAAGAAGAAGAAATAGAGGAGATGGAGGTGGCTTTGTGGTTCGGCCAAGGGGGAGAAGTAGTGTTTAGGTTGTGTGAAAATGAAGGAGTGAAGATGGGTTTATATAGGGGTGGAGAGAGGGGTAGGGTTCGGTCATGTATGGGTGGGTTTGGGAGGGAAAGTGGTTTGAATTTGAATGGTGAGGTAGGTGGGGTTTTATGAAGGATGGATGTGAGTGGTGAGGAGAATAGTGGGATTTAATAGGTGAGGGGTTTTTGGGGAAGAGGTGTTGAAGTGATTGGTGAATGGGTGAGGAAGAGAGAGAATGGTGGGGTAGGTGGGGATCCTGTGGGGTCCACAGATCCTGAGGTGTCAAGGAAAATTCATCCCTGCACCAAGTGGCGAGCAAAAATGCTCCTTCTGCCAATTCTGGCGTTAAACACCGGGCTGGTGCCCATTTCTGGCGTTTAATGCCAGCTTTTTGCCCCTTCCTGGCGTTTAACGCCAGTCTGGTGCCCCTTTCTGGCATTAAATGCCCAGAATGGTGCCAGACTGGGCGTTAAACGCCCATTTGCTGCCCTTACTGGCATTTAAACACCAGCAAGTTTTCCTCCAGGATGAGCTATTTTTCTTTCTATTTTTCATGTTGTTTTTGCTTTTTTCAATTGATTTTCTGACTTCCCATGATCATCAACCTATAGAAAACATAAAATAACAAAAGGAAAATAGATAAATATAACATTGGGTTGCCTCCCAACAAGCGCTTCTTTAATGTCATTAGCTTGACAGTGGGCCCTCATGGAGCCTCACAGATACTCAGAGCAATGTTGGAACATCCCAACACCAAACTTAGAGTTTGACTGTGGGGGTTCAACACCAAACTTAGAATTTGGTTGTGGCCTCCCAACACCAAACTTAGAGTTTGACTGTGGAGGCTCTGTTTGACTCTGTTTTGAGAGAAGCTCTTTATGCTTCCTCTCCATGGTTACAGAGGGATATCCTTGAGCCTTAAACACAAGGGATTCTTTATTCACTTGAATGATCAATTCTCCTCTGTCAACATCAATCACAGCCTTTGCTGTGGCTAGGAAGGGTCTGCCAAGGATGATGGATTCATCTATGCACTTCCCAGTCTCTAGGACTATGAAATCAGCAAGGATGTAATGGTCTTCAACTTTTACCAGAACATCCTCTACAAGTCCATAAGCTTGTTTTCTTGAATTGTCTGCCATCTCTAGTGAGATTCTTGCAGCTTGCACCTCAAAGATCCCTAGCTTCTCCATTACAGAGAGAGGCATGAGGTTTATGCTTGACCCTAGGTCATATAGAGCCTTCTCAAAGGTCATGGTGCATATAATACAAGGTATTGAGAACTTCCCAGGGTCCTGTCTCTTTTGAGGTAATTTCTGCCTAGTCAAGTTATCCAGTTCTTTGGTGAGCAAAGGGGGTTCATCCTCCCAAGTCTCATTACCAAATAACTTGTCATTTAGCTTCATGATTGCTCCAAGGTATTTAGCAACTTGCTCTTCAGTGACATCTTTATCCTCTTCAGAGGAAGAATACTCATCAGAGCTTATGAATGGCAGAAGTAAATCCAATGGGATCTCTATGGTCTCAGTATGAGCCTCAAATTCCCATGGTTCCTCATTAGGGAACTCATTGGAGGCCAGTGGATGTCCATTGAGGTCTTCCTCAGTGGCGATCACTGCCTCTTCCTCCTCTCCAATTTCGACTATGTTGATGGCCTTGCACTCTCCTTTTGGATTCTCTTCTGTATTGCTTGGAAGAGTACTAGGAGGGAGTTCAGTAACTCTCTTACTCAGCTGACCCACTTGTGCCTCCAAGTTTCTAATGGAGGACCTTGTTTCAGTCATGAAATTTTGAGTGGTTTTGATTAGATTAGAGACCATGGTTGCTAAGTCAGAGTGGCTCTACTTAGAATTCTCTGTCTGTTGCTGAGAAGATGATGGAAAAGGCTTGCCACTGCTAAACCTGTTTCTTCCACCATTATTGTTGTTGAAACCTTATTGAGGTCTCTGTTGATCCTTCCATGAGAGATTTGGATGATTTCTCCATGAAGGATTATAGGTGTTTCCATAGGGTTCTCCCATGTAATTCACCTCTTCCATTGAGGGGTTCTCAGGATCATAAGCTTCTTCTTCAGATGAAGCATCCTTAGTACTGCCTGGTGCAGCTTGCATTCCAAACAGACTTTGAGAAATCATATTGACTTGCTGAGTTAATATTTTGTTCTGAGCCAGTATGGCATTCAGAGTATCAATCTCAAGAACTCCTTTCTTCTGATTCGTCCCATTGTTCACAGGATTCCTTTCAGAAGTGTACATGAATTGGTTATTTGCAACCATTTCAATGAGTTCTTGAGCTTCTGTAGGCGTCTTCTTCAGATGAAGAGATCCTCCAGTAGAGCTGTCCAATAACATCTTGGACAGTTCAGACAGACCATCATAGAAGATACCTATGATGCTCCATTCAGAAAGCATGTCAGAGGGACATTTTCTGATCAATTGTTTGTATCTTTCCCAAGCTTCATAGAGGGATTCACCTTCCTTCTGTCTGAAGGTTTGGACTTCCACTTTAAGCTTACTCAATTTTTGAGGTGGAAAGAACTTTGCCAAGAAGGCATTGACTAGCTTTTCCCAAGAGTTCAGGCTTTCTTTAGGTTGTGAGTCCAACCATATCCGAGCTCTGTCTCTTACAGCAAAAGGGAATAGCATAAGTCTGTTGACCTCAGGGTCAACCCCATTGGTCTTGACAGTGTCACAGATTTGCAAGAATTCAGCTAAAAACTGATGAGGATCTTCTAATGAAAGTCCATGGAACTTGCAATTCTGTTGCATTAGAGAAACTAATTGAGGCTTAAGCTCAAAGTTGTTTGCTCCAATGGCAGGGATAGAGATGCTTCTCCCATAGAAGTCAGGAGTGGGTGCAGTAAAGTCACCCAGCACCTTCCTTGCATTGTTGGCATTGTTGTTATTTTCGGCTGCCATGTCTTCTTCTTGTTTGAAGATTTCTGTTAGGTCCTCTACAGAGAGTTGTGCTTTAATTTCTCTTAGCTTTTGCTTCAAGGTCCTTTCAGGTTCAGGGTTAGCCTCAACAAGAATGCTTTTGTCTTTGCTCCTGCTCATATGAAAGAGAAGAGAACAAGAAAATATGGAATCCTCTATGTCACAGTATAGAGATTCCTTAAGGTGTCAGAGGAAAAGAAAAATAGAAGGAAGAGGTAGAAGAATTCGAACTTAGAAAGATAGAGTTCGAATTGTGCATTGAGGAGGAGTGTTAGTCCATAAATAGAAGGATGTGAGAAGAGGGGAAGAAATTTTTGAAAATTAAAGTGAATTAATTAAAAGAAATTTTGAAAAAATGGTAACTGATTTTCGAAAACTAAGATTGAGAAAGAAATAAAGTGATTTTGAAAAAGATTTTGAAATTGGAAATCAAAGAGATATGATTGAAAACTATTTTGGAAAAGATGTGATTAAAAAAGATATGATTGAAAAGTTATAGTTTTAAAAAGATATTATTGAAAAGATATGATTTGAAAAACAATTTAAAAAAAGATTTGATTTTGAAAATTAATGACTTAGCTAACAAGAAATTTGAAAGATATGATTCAAACATTAAACCTTTCTCAACAGAAAAGGCAACATACTTGAAATGTTGAATCAAATCTTTAATTGTTAGCAAGTATTTTTGAAAATGGAAAGAAATTGATTTTGAAAATATATGATTGAAAAGATATGATTTGAAAAAGATTTGATTTTGAAAAATTATGGAAACTTGAAAAAAAATTTGAATTAAAAACAAAATCTTCCCTCTTGTGCCATCCTGGCGTTAAACGCCCAGAAAGGTATCCATTCTGGCGTTTAACACCCAAAATGCTACCCTTTTGGGCGTTAAACGCCCAGCTAGGCACCCTGGCTGGCGTTTAAACGCCAGTTTTCCTTCCTCACTGGGCATTTTGAACGCCCAGCTTTTTCTGTGTAATTCCTCTGTTGTAGGTTCTGAATCTTCAATTCTCTGTATTATTGACTTGAAAAGACACAAATTAAAATTTTTTTGGATTTTTAATAATGAGGAATAATCAAAATGAAACTAAGATCAAATAAACAATGCATGCAAGACACCAAACTTAGAAGTTTGTATACTACTAACAGGTTGAGAATGCATATGAGAAACAACAAAACACTCAAGACAAGAGAATTTAAAGATCAGAGCAATGAAATCTTCAAGAACAACTTGAAGATCAATGAAGACATGTGATTGAATTCAAAGAATGCATGCAATTGACACTAAACTTAAAATGAGACACTAGACTCAACAAGAAACATAAAATATTTTTGGTTTTTTATGATTTTGTAATTTTTTTTGGATTTTTCAAAAATTATATGGAAAAGAAAATAAAGAGATTCAAAATTTTTAATAAGAATTCCAGGAATCATGCAATGTTAGTCTAAAGCTTTAGTCTAAAGAAATTAGACATGGCTAGCCAAGCTTCAGCAGGACATTGCATTCAAGAGCTAAATTGATGAGAATCAATCAGCTTTGGTGATGATGAAAACATCACCTTGAAACTCAAGAATTCATTCTTAAAAATTTTGAAGAAAAATACCTAATCTAAGCAACAAGATGAATCGTCAGTTGTCCAAACTCGAACAATCCCCGGCAACGGCGCCAAAAACTTGGTGCACGAAATTGTGATCATCAATGGCGCCATCAACATGGTATGCTCAATTGCAATCTCAACTCTTTATCACAACTTCGCACAACTAACCAGCAAGTGTACTGGGTCGTCCAAGTAATAAACCTTATGCGAGTAAGGGTCGATCCCACGGAGATTGTTGGTATGAAGCAAGCTATGGTCATCTTGTAAATCTCAGTCAGGCAGATTCAAATGGTTATGGAGGATTGATAATTAAAAGATGAATAAAACATAAAGATAGAGATACTTATGTAATTCATTGGTGAGATGCTTTGTCCCTTCCGTCTCTCTGCTTTCCTACTGTCTTCATCCAATCCTTCTTACTCCTTTCCATGGCAAGCTATATGTTGGGCATCACCGTTGTCAGTGGCTACAATCCCGTCCTCTCAGTGAAAATGTTCAATGCGCTCTGTCACAGCATGGCTAATCATCTGTCGGTTCTCAATCAGGTTGGAATAGAATCCAGTGATTCTTTTGCGTCTGTCACTAACGCCCAGCCTTCAGGAGTTTGAAGCTCGTCACAGTCATTCAATCCTTGAATCCTACTCAGAATACCACAGACAAGGTTTAGACCTTCCGTATTCTCTTGAATGCCGCCATCAATTCTAGTTTATACCACGAAGATTCCGATTAAGAAATCCAAGAGATAAACATTCAAGCCTTGTTTGCTTGTAGAACGGAAGTGGTTGTCAGGCACGCATTCATAAGTGAGAATGATGATGAGCGTCACATAATCATCACATTCATCATGTTCTTGGGTGCGAATGAATATCTTAGAACAATAATAAGCTGAATTGAATAGAAGAACAATAGTAATTGCATTAATACTCGAGGTACAGCAGAGCTCCACACCTTAATCTATGGTGTGTAGAAACTCCACCGTTGAAAATACATAAGAACAAGGTCTAGGCATGGCCGAGAGGCCAGCCCCCATAATCTAAGAACTAGACGTCCAAAGATGATCTAAAGATCTAAAGTGGTCAAAAGATGTCAAATACAATAGCAAAAGGTCCTATTTGTAGAGAACTAGTAGCTTAGGGTTTACAAAGATGAGTAAATGACATAAAAATCCACTTCTGGGCCCACTTGGTGTGTGCTTGGGCTGAGCATTGAAGCTTTTATGTGTAGAGACTTTCCTTGGAGTTAAACGCCAGCTTTTGTGCCAGTTTGGGCGTTTAACTCCCATTCTTGTGCCAGTTCCGGCGTTTTACGCCAGAATTCTTGAGTTGACTTGGAACGCCTGTTTGGGTCATCAAATCTCGGACAAAGTATGGACTATTATATATTGCTGGAAAGCCCAGGATGTCTACTTTTCAAAGCAATTGAGAGCGCACCAATTGGGTTTCTGTAGCTTCAGAAAATTCACTTCGAGTGCAGAGAGGTCAGAATCCAACAGCATCTGCAGTCCTTTTCAGCCTCTGAATCAGATTTTTGCTCAGGTCCCTCAATTTCAGCCAGAAAATACCTGAAATCACAGAAAAATACACAAAGTCATAGTAAAGTCCAAAAAAGTGAATTTTAAATAAAAACTAATAAAAATATAATAAAAACTAACTAAAACATACTAAAAATAATGCCAAAAAGCATATAAATTATCCGCTCATCATGGGTCGTCCGATACACCCATAGGACTTGTGGAAGTTCCTCGGCCCAAGCCCCCTTTACTTCTTGCAATCTACGCTTCAACCCGCCCAATATGACTTTGTTGGCCGCTTCGGCTTGTCCATTGGCTTGGGGATGTTCAATGGAGGTGAACTGGTGTTTTATATTCAAGTCGGCCACTAACTTTCTGAAGCCTGCATCTGTGAATTGGGTGCCATTGTCTGTGGTGATGGAGTATGGGACCCCAAACCTTGTAACGATGTTCCTATATAGGAATTTTCGGCTTCTTTGAGTAGTAGCATTGGCTAGGGGTTCTGCCTCGATCCATTTTGTGAAATAGTCTACTCCTACTATGAGGAATTTTATTTGTCCCGATCCATGTGGGAAGGGTCCGAGAAGATCGAGTCCCCATTTTGCAAATGGCCAGGGTGAGGTCACGCTAATGAGTTTTTCTGGCGGGGCGATGTGAAAGTTGGCATGCTTTTGACATGGTGGACATGTCTTTACAAATTCTGTAGCTTCCTTTTGTAGAGTTGGCCAATAGAATCCTACCCGGAGTACTTTTTTGGTGAGATCTTGTGCTCTGAGATGGTTGCCACAAATGCCGCTGTGTACTTCTTCCAAGACTTCCTTTGTATTGGATGTCGGGACACATTTTAATAATGGTGTTGAGATCCCTCTTTTGTATAGGATGTTGTTTATGATAGTGTAGTACTGTGTCTCCCTTTTTAACCTCTTTGCCTCCCTTTCATCTGTGGGAAGCGCTTCTATTTGGAGGTAGTTAATTATGGGGGTCATCCATCCTTGATCCCGACCTGTTATGGCTAGGATTTTTTCTTCTTCCGATATTGATGGGTTTTGTAGTATTTCCTGGATGAGGCTTCTATTGTTGCCCCCTGGTTTGGTACTGGCTAGCTTTGAGAGCGCGTCAGCTCGGGTATTTTGCTCGCGGGGTATGTGGCAGATCCTATATTCTCCGAGTTGTCCGAGCTGTTCTTTGGTTTTATCCAAATATTTTTTAACGGTAGGATCTTTGGCTTGGTAGCTTCCCGTTATTTGTGAGGTAATGACTTGTGAGTCACTGTAGAAGTCAAGTTTCTGAGCTCCAACTTCCCTAGCCAGCTTCAAACCAGCTAATAACGCTTCGTATTCCGCCTGGTTATTTGAGGCCGGGAATCCGAATTTCAAGGAAAGCTCAAGTTGGGTTCCTTGGTCGCTTTCGATTATCACACCTGCACTGCTTCCGGCTTTATTTGAGGAACCGTCCACGTATATGTTCCACTCTATGGGGATTTCTGTGGTGTCTGTGAATTCTGCAATGAAGTCGGCTAGGTATTGTGATTTGACGGCTGTCCATGCCTCGTATTGGAGGTCGAACTCGGACAACTCGATTGCCCAATATAGGATTCTTCCTGCTAGATCTGTTTTCTGCAGTATCCCTTTTATAGGCTGGTTGGTCCGAACTTTGATGGTGTGCGCTTGGAAGTATGGGCGAAGTCATCGGGATATGAGTATCAAAGCGTAGGCGAACTTCTCTATTTTCTGGTAGTTCAGCTCTGACCCCTGTAGTGCTTTACTAATGAAGTAGACGGGTTGTTGTCCCCCTTCATCTTCTCTAATTAGTGCTGAGGCTACTGCCTGACTTCCTACAGCGAGGTATAGTATGAGTGGTTCCCCCTTTCGTGGTCGAGATAGGATGGGGGGCTGTCCCAGGAATTCTTTAAAGTCTCAGAAGGCTTATTCACATTCCGTTGTCCACTCGAAGTTTTTTCCCTTCCTTAAGGTAGCGTAGAAGGGGAAGGATCTTATTGCTGACCCTGCTAGAAATCTGGACAAGGCCGCCAGTCTCCCATTGAGTTGTTGGACTTCTTTGACGCAGATCGGGCTTTTCATGTTGAGTATGGCATGGCATTTATCTGGATTTTCCTCGATTCCTCTTTGTGTGAGCATAAAGCCCAGGAATTTTCCTGCCTCTACTGCGAAGGTGCATTTAGCCGGGGTTGAGTCGCATGTCGTGCTTCCATATGGTGTTGAACACTTGAACCAAGTCGGTTAGTAATGTTTCTTCACTTTGTGTCTTTATCAACATGTCGTCCACATAGACCTCCATGATTTTTCCGATGTGGTCTGAAAAGACTTTATTCATTAGCCTTTGATAAGTGGCTCCCGCATTCTTAAGGCCGAAAGGCATTACGATATAGTAATCATTTGCTTTTGGAGTAAGAAACGAGGTCTTTTCTTGATCCGGTGGATACATTGGAATCTGGTTGTAGTCTGAGTATGCGTCCATGAATGAGAGATACTTATATGCTGATGAGGCATCGACTAGAGCATCGATGCTTGGGAGTGAATAAGGGTCTTTTGGGCAGACCTTGTTGAGGTCGGTGTAGTCGGTTCACATTCGCCACTTCCCATTTGACTTTTTCACCAAGACTATGTTTGCTAGCCATAATGGGTATTTAACTTCTCTTATGAACCCTGCCTCTAGTAGTGCCTGTACTTGTTCTTCTACAACTTGAGACCGGTCTGGCCCGAGTTTTATTCGTCTTTGTTGTACCGGCCGGGATCCCGGGTAGACTGCCAGCTTATGGCTCACTAGTTTGGGATCTATGCCCGGCATGTCGGCAGCTTTCCATGCGAAGAGATCAACATTATCTCGTAGAAACCGTATTAGCGATTCTTTTGCGTCTCCTTTCAGGATCGTGCCAATATTAGTTGTTTTGTCCGAGGTATCTCCGATCTGGACTCTTTCTATTTCTCCTTCGGGTCATAGGCGGAGTTCTTCTCGTCTCTGATCTCCGCCGAGTTCGATCGTGTGGAACTCTCCTCCTTCGCCTCAGAGATTTAGACTTTCGTTATAACAGTGACGCGCCATCTTTTGATCTGCTTTTATTGTAACTATCCCTTCTGTAGTTGAAGATTTCATACATAGATGTGGAGTTGAAACTATTGCTCTGAGTTGATTTAACGTTGTCCGACCTATTAAGGTATTGTAGGCAGAGCTTACGTCGACCACGATATAATCTATCTTAAGTGTTTTGGATTGGTTCCCCTTTCTGAAGGTTGTATGTAACGATACGTATCCCAGTGGCTGTACTGGGGTATCCCCAAGTCCAAACAGGCTGTTTGGGTATGCTCTTAGCTCTTTTTGTTCTAAGCCGAGTTTGTCGAAGGCGGTTTTGAATAAGATGTCGGCGGAGCTTCCTTGGTCAATTAATGTGCGGTGGAGGTTGGCATTTGCCAATATGATTGTGATGACCATGGGGTCGTCGTGTCCTGAGATGATTCCGGATGCATCTTCTTTGGTAAACGTGATTGCTGGGATGTCTGGCACCTCTTTCTTGCCTTCGACATGATACACTTCTTTGAGGTGTCGCTTGCGGGATGATTTGGAGATTCCTCCTCCATTAAATCCACCGTGTATCATGTGGATATGTCTTTCCGGTGTGCGGGGTGATCGTTCAGATCGTCCGACATCTTCATCCCTTCTTCTTTTTCTTGGTTCTTCGTTCCGGTTGGCCAGGAACCGATCTAGTTTTCCTTCCCTAACTAATTTCTCTATGACATTTTTCAAGTCAAAGCATCCATTGGTGGAATGTCCTTGGACTCGATGGTACTCACAGTATTCGTTCCGATTTCCTCCTCCCCTTTTGCCTTTAAGTGGCCGAGTTGGGGGTATTTTTTCCGTATGGCAGACTTCTTTGTAAATATCTACCAGGGATACCCTAAGAGGGGTGTAGTTATGATATTTTTTATTTTCTCTCCGGAGCGATCTTCTTTTTTCCTGGATTTTTTATCTTTATCTCGGTAGGCAGAACCGAACCTCGAGGCTTCCCCAAGTCAAGAATTCTCCTCCATGTTGATGTACTTCTGCGCCCATTCTTGTACTTCATCTAGGGATGTCGGGTACCTCTTTGATATAGATTGGCTAAATGGTCCTTCTCGTAGGCCATTTATGAGACCCATGATGGCAGCTTCTGTTGGTAGACTTTGTATATCCATGCATATTTTGTTGAATCTTTCCATGTAGTTGCGAAGAATCTCCCGATCTCCTTGCTTGATCCCTAGTAGGCTGGGTGCGTGTTTAGCTTTGTCCTTTTGTATGGAAAATCGGGCCAAAAACTTTTTGGCCAGGTCGTCGAAACTCGAGATGGATTTTGGAGGTAGGTTGTCGAACCATCTAATGGCTGTCTTGGTAAGAGTTGTTGGAAAGGCTTTGCAGCGAACTGCATCTGAGGCGTCAGTGAGGTACATTCTACTTCTGAAGTTGCTGAGATGGTGGTTGGGGTCCGAGGTGCCGTCATATAGAGTCATATCCGGAAGTTAGAAATCTTTTGGGATTTTGGTCTTCATAATTTCCCTGGTGAATGGATTTTGATCTTTCTGAAAGCTATCCTCTGTGGAGGGTCGTGTAGCTTTAGTTTTGAGATCGGCTTCGAGTTTCATAAGCTTATCTTCTAATTCTCGGCGCCGCCTTATCTCCCGACGTAGATCCTCTTCTTTTTCGCGTTGATGTTGGGCTTCTTTCTCAAGTTGCTTCAATCGATTTTGAAGTGCTTCTATCGCCCCAGGATTTGATGAATTTTTGTCTCCATTGGATTCCAGAGTATCTTTAAGTATAGCATCCATGTTTTTGTGTGGCGTTCTCTCTTCCAAACCTGAGTCGTGGTCGTTGTCATGGTTGTCCGCCATGGTATTGGGATGACTTCCAGGTTCCCCGGCAACGGCGCCAATGTTCCGGGGGTTACCTGAAACTGTAGGTCGATCTCGGTCGAGATCTTCTGTTTTGGTTGGAGCCGACGTGTCCGACAAGTGTGTAGCGGTTGGAGCTGGTGTGTCCGACTTATGGGACTGAAAGTGCTGCTGATCCTTCGTCCTCGGAGGGTGGGGGTACCTGCAAGGGACTCCGATGCTTAAGTTAGCAAGGGTATTAAGCAGGTATTGAGTAGAATCAGAGTATGAGTTATACCTGGGTGCTCCAGTGTATTTATAATAGTGAGATGTGGCCTTCGGTGGATAAGATAAGTTAGTTATATTATCTTATCTTTATCTTTTAGTGAGGTCATCTTATTTTCAAGGGAATCGCCCTTCTCTCTATAGGCTTGGGCCGCCTTAGGATTTGAGGCGTGTTCCTCTATTTGGGCCCTTCTCTGGGCTTTCTTGGGGATTTGACCGAGCTCTTTGGGAAGAGGTCGGGTTGTCCTGACCTGAAGAGGTCGGTCGCTTTGTCTGTCGAACATCCCGGGTCGGACACCTCGACCCAGGGTATGAACAACAGTCTTTCTCTTCTCTTCTCTTCGTAGCTGTTCTACAGACATTCTCTTTTCTATCTTCAAAGTCAGATGATTATAACTAGCGTGAGCAACATAGTTGGGATCTCGAACAACCCTCTCTAATGGAAGTATTGCTAGGAGAACCACTAGAAATAGAGATTCATATTTGCTAGATTGGTGTGGGTGCGGATCGTGACCAGTTCTACGATGGCTAGAGATCGATACTAATCCAGGGAGGCCCTTCTTCGGTTGTCCAAACTACAATGTAAGTGGTTGTTCTTATTTGTTGTGTTTCTGGATATAAACTTAGTTCATTCACTTTCAATCTTTGTTGAATTTAAACATAGACTGTAGTTAAGAAGTGGTGTGAGCTATTTTTGTAGGCAAATAAAATTTAGGAAAAAGATGTAACAATAACTAATGGTAGAACATGTCTTTTAATTGACAATGAAGAATGAAAGATGAAGATTGCTTGAAAGTTTGAAAGTTTGGAATCTGAAGTTAGAGTTCTGAAAATGAGTAGGATTTTAGTATTTGTATATATGTTGTTGATTATAATAGTTATTCTTTTTTTTTTAAGTTGGATAGGTAATTTGGGTAATTGTATCTTACAAAAAACAAATGAGATGTGTATATGCATATATTTTTCTTGTACCTGCTTTTTACGTTTGAAAGAAATGAAAACTGACACTGTTTTTCATTACTCTTACTTGCATATTTTGGGATAAGAGAAAACAATGTCAATGCTAATCTATTCATCAAAGTTATAATTCATCTTCATAATATAAAAAGACAAAGTCAAGTTCACTGAGTATGTCAAAATTACCAAAATTAAGCTCTTATTCAAAACAATAGGATCCTAATTAAGAAAGCATTGAAATCAAATAGTCCAAACAAAACAAATAGGCAAAGACACCAATTTTTTTATACATAATAATGTAAGTTATCATTTTTTAGTTATGGGTGACTTAAATCTAGGAGTAAGCATAAATGTCAAGAAGTTTGCAAGCATTAAAGTATGTGTTGTTGCATTTTTTTTTCTAAATGTCTCTCTTTGGTGAATGAGACTTATTAAACCCTTTTGGGTTGGACCTACCAATAGATTTTTGCATAGAGTTAAACTTTTATTTTTAATAGTGGGTTAGGTTTACTAACAAATTTTGCAATGAGTTAGACTTTTGGTTTTGCTAGTGGGTTGGACTCGCTAATAAGTTTTGTAACGGGTCGGATCTTTGGTTTAGGTCTTGAACTAAATTTACTACTAGACTTTATTGTGGAGATTGATTTTAAGGTGAAGCTAGCATCTTCGGAATTTACAGGATTTGGGGTGGAGCTAGTTGTATGAATTGGATCTAAATTTGGCTTTGTTGCAAAAATTAGTTTTGGAGTGGAGCTACTCAAGTTTGTGTTGGGATTAGGGAATTCCAAATTTGCTCCTTGTACTGGGTTATCATCTAAGATCATCAATTCCTTTTTTTTAGATACTGGTTCTTCTTCTTCATTAAAAATAGGTTCATAGACTCCATGCTTATAGTACACATGGACAACTCTCTTGTTCCTTTGAATATGAAAACACATCTTCATGAGCTCTTTATCATGTGGGATAGTTCAAAGACCATTCTTCAAAAGCCTATTAGGAATCAACTACCAATATTGAGTCACTTTGTCATATACTCAATGTGCTTGTGGTAGTTTCGAATTGCTGTACATCCAGTCCAAGCAACTCAAAATTTATCCACCAATATAAGACACACTTCTATGATGACATATAATGGTAACGAGAGGATGATCCATTTACAAATTGAACAAAAATAAATGATCAAGCTCAATATTTTCAACAACATTATTAAATTCACAAGCAACACATAAACCCCTTGTATTCAACTATAAATGCATTCAATCCTAGACCACATTACTGCTAACACATCAAACTCAAACTATAAGAATGTTGGACATCAATAAACTATAACAAACAACCCTTAATAAGAAAAAAACAAGTTTACCGTAGTCACGAAAAAATTTAGTTCCATCAAATCTGTTCGTTACTTGAGAGATTTCGGGTGCTCAACGAGTCGGGTAGCGACGAGAAGGTGAAAGGGTGAGGCCTTGGGCTAACTTGGAGCGGGTGTAGAGATGTGGGTTGAAAGTTGGAGGTGCCGGAGGTGGTGTGGATGAGGGGGGTGGCCACATGTAAAGACACTCCGACGATCAAGTCAGTGTTCGTACGAGATGATAGCCAAATTAGGTAGGATGTTACGTACCTTGGGGGGAGAGCTAGTCTCGTCCCTTATATACTGTATTGGGTGGACCCATAAGTGACCTAGTCCACTGGCCAGGAAGCTTCTATGAGCTGCCGTATTCCATGTGGGGGGAGGGGGAGTAGGTCATTCCGGTCACCGGGTCGGGGCTTCGGGTGCTGTCCTAGGGATACCGACTCGACTGTTTGCTGGGCGTGGTGACTCAAGTCACGCGTGCTTTGGGTCGGGTCTGTGAGACCAACCCGTCGGGTTCTCTTTATTGTAGAGGATGGTTTGGGGCTTGGGTCAGAGGAGGTGTTTCCGACCCGTCGAGTAATTGGGATGGACTGCGCGAGCCCGTAACAGTGTCCCTAGCGCACCAGCCTTGAGGTTTGAAGCTCGTGGCTGGGCGTGTTTGACTTACTCGCCGAGTCGGGGCGTAGTTATATTCTCGGTAGCTTGATGATGGCATTCGTGTTCTACACGCGTGCCTGGTTCGTTTCTTCGCTAGTGCTGTCTCCTTGGCTTCCGTGCTGGGCATTAAATGCCCATCATTTTATAATTTGAAATTCGCATGAAATGACAATTGTGCCCTGCCTTTTAGAGGTCCTCCTCAACGGTTACGCTTTTTTGCCCCTTTTTTATTTTTATAACTTCCTCATTACTCCATTCTTATTTTCTTCTTCTTCTATTTTCTCATACTACTACTGCTTCCACTCTCTCCTCTGCTTTTGCTGTTGCTTCGATCTTCCTCCTATCTTTGTTGTTGTTCCAACCTTCGGACTATTTCTTCGACTTTTCCTGGTTCGTTGTGTTTTGCGGTTTTTCTTGCTTGCTTTTCCTTTTGGTATTCCCTTGTGTATCTTCCCTCGTGCATTTTTCCTTATGCATGCCTGGGTTTTTGCTTGTTTTAGTTGTGTTTTCTTTTAGGGGGGTGCCACTGGGTATTTCTTAGCTTTTGCTTAGGTTCTGGATTAATGTAAGGGTGCATAGAGGCTGGTTCAGGGAGTTGTAGCTTGTTTTCATTATTTTTAGGGTTTCCGACCTCCCGTGCTGACTAAGTGGTGCCCCCGTTGTAGGTATGGCCGAGCGCCTTGTGGTTCCGAACCTGGCTCAGTGGCTGCTAGCTGATTTTGTCGACCACTATGCCTGGGTTACTTCCGATGTGAAGGATACCCCGTCCAAGGAGGTGCTCTACCAGGTTTACGTTCCTGCTGACCGAGAACGTGTTTGTGAAAAGAACTTGGCGTCTCCATGAGTGGTTGACTGGTTGTGGGTTTATAAACCCATGTTCACCACCTTGGGAGTTTGTTTACCCTTCTCTCCCTTTGTCATGGGTTCGCTAAACCGGTGTGATGTTGTTCCGTCGCAATTGTACCCGAATAGCTGGGCTGCTATTCGTTGCTTCAAAATGGTCTGTGAGAACTTGGAGATCCCGGTCTCAGTGAATATTTTCCTCTACCTCTTCCTCCTTACCAACCCTTCTCAAGAGGAGAAGATGAAGAAAGGGTATATCTCTTTTAGGGCTCAACATGGTCGAAGGATCTTTGGCCTTTTTGAGGACTCCTTCCATGGCTTTAAATCAACTTTTTTCAAGGTCAAACCGATTGAGGGCCATCAACCTTTTTGGCTTACTGCGGAGGGGGAAAGACGGATCCCAACCTATTGGAGTTTTGGGGCGGGGTCCGATTATTTGATAAAAATTTCTTATGACTGGTTGAGCTTAGAGGAGCACAATATTGTCGACGTCTTGTTGGCTATTTTTGGCGAGAAAAACCTTAATCCCATATGGTTATGAGTGACTGGGAGACCGGTCGGTCCTATGTGGGTAAGCTCGTTTGCTTACTTGTACCTTTGCTTAGTGTTTTATTTCTTTTTGCTCACGCCTTTGCTTTTTGTTTATAGTTTCCATGGCTGGTGGAAAAACTACCATGGCTAGGTTGATGAACCTCATTCAAGGGAGTGATGAGGGCTCCTCGGTAACTCCTTCGGCGGATCATGATCAGGAGGCCGCGGGCGAGGGTAGTCGCCAGGTTGCCGGGGCCGACCTAGGGCAGGTGGAGTCAGCTGAGGCTCCTCCCGAGAACACCCCGGGGAACCCGGATGTTGAGGAGGAGGTCCATTTGGAGGAGGGTCTGGGGTCTGGTGATGATGACTTGCAGATCGTTGGTAATCCGAAGAAGAGAAAGCGGGACTCGGGGAAGGCTCTTTCGGTCATGGAGAAACATTTTTATGTTGGGGGCTTCATTGAATCCCAATTGCTCCTTGGCACCGAGGAGTTTTTTTGGGATGCCAACCTCGCTGGCCAGGCAAGATGGATTTATCGCAGCCTTCTCCGAGCTATCGCTATTGCCAAGAAGGTGGAACCTGTCTTGGGCAATATTCATACTTTGGAAGGGAAGCTTCGATACTTCTAGAAGGATTTGACGGACTCGAGATCTCGGGAGGAGTCTCTAAAGACAAAATTGGCAGAGCGGGAGAAGAAGGCGAAGGAGGATACTAAGGAGATCAATAGACTGGTGGATCGGGACCTCTCCTTGATGAAAGATTTGAATGCTTCTCGTGCTGAAACTGCTGCTGCTGAGAAAAAGGTTAAGGATTTGGAGGAGAAGCTGAAATTGGCGGAGAGCTCGGCTGCGGCTACTCGCCAGGAGGTATCCTCTCTGAAGAAAAAGAACAAAGAGATTGCGAAGGGGGCTCAAGAGGCCGTGAAGCTCGCTGAGGAGGGGATCAAGGCTCAGGTGGCTGTGCTGGTTCCCGACCTCAATCTTTCCTAGATTGGTGATTTCAAGACGGTTAAGGATGGGAAGATCGTAGATATCCCCATGCCTTGAGATGGATACTTCTCCTTTTGCTTTTGTATTTCTCGCTTAGTCTTTATATTTTCTTTTGCTTTTGGGCCTGTTTGAGGCGCCTTTGGAATGTAATGCATACTTTGATATTTTCTTTTAATTAAGCCATTTGTGGTTTTGTATTGGTATTCGCTTGCTCGGGCCATCACGACTTTGCTTACTTTATCGTTTTACTTATCTGGGCTGTCGTGGCCTTATTTGGTGTTTGGTTTACCATTTTTATGGTATTTACCATCTTTGTTGCTTGTTGCTTTTAAGTTGCGCATTTTAATTTTGGGTCCCTTTGGTTCCCGGGGTGATCAGTCCCGGGTCTCTGTTAGGTCGACTGTTCGCTGTTTTGCTGTTTCGTTGCATTGACGTATATCTTGCAAAAAATGAAGTTACTACATTTATATAGAACTAAAAACAAAGGAATGATGTAATACATAATTAAGTGAAAAAGGTGGGAAGAAAATTAGTATTGAGGACGGCGGGGTCGTCAGGTCGTGTTGCCACTTCTTCTTATGAGTAGAACCTTTTTAGGTTTGTCATGTTCCATGTCCTCGGGACCTCGCTTCCATCCAATCTTTCCAGCTTGTAGGCGCCTTTGCCGAGGACTTCTCTTACCCTGTAAGATCCTTCCCAGTTGGTGGCCAACTTGCCTTCTCCCGGGCTCGGCGGTCCTATGTCGTTGCGTCGTAAGACCAGGTCACCTTCCCCGAGGCTTCTCTTCAGCACCTTGTTGTTATATCTTAGGGCTATCCTTTTTGTGATTGCTGTCTCTACTAGATGTGCCATTTGCCTTGTTTCGTCAATCAAGTCCTTTTCGATTGCCTCGTTTTCCCCTCCGAGGAGTAACCTTGGACTCGGCTCCCCGATTTCGACTGGGATGACTGCGTCGACCCTGTATGTGAGTCGGAAGGGGGTTTCGCCGGTAGATGATTGGGGGGAGGTTCTGTAAGACCATAAGACTGAGGCTAGCTTGTTTGCCCATGAACCCTTCTTCCTTTCAAGTCGCTTCTTTAGCCATTTTAGGATGACTTTGTTTGCTGCTTCTACCTGGCCGTTGCTCTGGGGTGCTCGACTGAGGAGAACTTTTGCTTGATTCCTAGTCCTGAGAGGAATTCTTTGAATTTCTTGTCGGTGAACTGTGTCCCATTATCTGATATGATGAATTCTAGGATTTCGAATCTGGTGACTACTTGCCTCTACATGAACTTTTGACAATTGGCCGAAGATATGCTAGCCAGTGGTTCGGCTTCCACCCATTTGGTGTAATAATCTATGGCTACTATTAGGTATTTTACTTGACCTGGCTCAGGTGGGAATGATCCTAAGAGGTCGACTTCCCATTGGGCGAAAGGTCGGGGCGCCATCATCAGACTGAGTTCTTCGGGTAGAGCTTTGTGGAAGTTGGCATTTTCTTGGCATTTTTTGCATTTTTTGACAAACTCCTGGGCATCCGACGTCATTGTGGGCCAGTAATACCCTACCCGGATAATCTTTCTGTCCAACGACCTTCCTCCGATATGGTGACCACAATACCCCTCATGGACCTCGCTTAGGACGTAGTCCGTTTGGTCGGGGTGTATGCATTTGAGTAGGGGCTGGTGGAGCCCTCGCTTGTATAACTGTCCTTGTATGATCACATACTTGGGGGGCTTCTCTCCTTGTAGCTTGTGCTTCCTTCTCGTTCTCGGGAGTTTCGTCGTGTTCCAAGTATCGGAGGATGGGGTCTATCCATGAGGGGGGCTCAGTGTCTGGGTTGTGCACAATATGATTGCTGGTTCAGTTGTCAGCCCTTGGATTAGAGACCTGTTTCCCATACTAGGTTTGGTGCTTGCTAGCTTGGAGAGGAGGTCTGCTCAGACGTTTCCTTCTCTAGGGACATGTTGAATTACAACTTCCTCAAAGCTTTTGCATAGCTCTTTTACCTTCTCCAGGTACTTTTGTAGAAGCGTGTCCCTGGCTTGGTAGCTGCCGTTTATCTGGGAGGTGACGATCTGGGAGTCACTGCTAACTTCTATCATTGATGCTCTGACTTCTTTAGCTAGGATTAACCCTCCTATCGGTGCTTCATACTCTGCTTGGTTGTTGGAGACTGGGAAGTCGAATTTGATTGACTGCTCATACGCTACTCCTTTCGAGTTTTCGAGAATGATTCCAGCCCCTCCGAACATTTAGTTGGATGCTCCGTTAACGTGGAGCTTCCACCGTGTGCTTGGTATGTCGGGTGTCTCTCCTGTGACTTCTACCAGAAAATCTGCCATCGCTTGGACTTTAATTGCCTGCCTGGGCTCGTATTGCAAGTCATATTGAGACAGCTCTACTGCCCATGCCATTATTCTCCCTGCAAGGTCGGGTTTCTGAAGGACTTGCCGAATGGCCTGGTCGGTTCTTAGGATGATCACATGCCCTTGGAAGTATTATTTTAACCTTCTAGACGAGGTTAGTAGGGCGTAAGCCAATTTTTCCAGCTTGGTGTACTTCAACTCCGCCCCTTGGAGTATTTTGCTGATGAAGTATATTGGGCGTTGAGTCTTGTCTTCTTCTCGGACGAGGACTGCCGCTATGGCTTGTGTGGTCACCGCCAGATATAAGTACAGAGGTTCTCCTTCTTTGGGCTTGCTGAGCATGGGGGTTCTGAGAGTATCTTTTTGAAATGGTTGAACGCTTCTTCGCATGCCGGGGTCCATTCGAAGGCGATTTCTTTCTTCATTAGGTTGAAGAATGGGATGGCCCTTTCTGCCGAGGCTCCGAGGAACCGAGATAAAGCCGTAAGCTTCCCAGTGAGTCGCTGCACATCTTTGACGCACCCTGGGCTCATCATTTTGAGGACGGCTTTGCATTTTTCTGGATTGGCTTCTACCCCTCTTTGCGTTATCATGAAGCCTAGAAATTTCCCGGTTTCTATGGCAAATGCTCATTTGAGTGGGTTGAGCCTCATCTTGAATTTTCTTAGTGCCTTGAAGACAACTTGGAGATCGTCTATAAGGTTGCTCGGTTCTGCCGTTTTCACCAAGATGTTGTCTATGTAAACTTCTCCTGTTTTGTCGATGAGATCGTGGAAGACCTTGCTCATTAACCGTTGGTAGGTGGCTCATGCATTCTTCAACCCGAATGGCATTACTTTGTAGCAATAGCTGCCTCCTGGCGTTATGAATGCCATTTTGTCTTCATCAGGTCGGTGCATCGAGATCTGGTTATACCCGAAGTATGCATCCATCAAGCTAAGGAAACGGTACCCTGCCGCCGAGTCCACCAAGGTGTCGATGTTGGGGAGGGGGAAAGAGTCTTTAGGGCATGCTTTGTTCAGGTCAGAATAATCGACGCACATTCTCCACATCCCGCTGGCTTTTTTGACAAGGACGACGTTGGACAGCCATGTCGAGTATTCGAGCTTTTTGATGAACCCAGCTTCTAGTAGCCCAGCTGTTTGTTTGGTGACCTCATTGGCCCTTTCTTGAGACATCTTTCTTTGCCGTTGGGCTACTGGCTTGGCGTCTGATTTGATAGCTAGTTGGTGGGACATGACTTCGGGATCCAAGCCCGGCATGTCTGATGGTGTCCATGCGAAGAGGTCGCCGTTCGCCCTTACGACCTCCATGAAAGGGCCCTTGAGTTCGTGAGGCAGGTTCCTATTTACGAAGGTAAACTACTCTGCTGACTTTCCCATCTGGAACTTCTCCATGTCCCCTTCTGGTTCCGGCCTCGGCTTGTCCTCGATCCTTATGTACAGGTCTGCCAATAATACCCCGGCTGCCTTCTTAGACTCTTTTCTTAGGGAGAGACTAGCGTTGTCGCAGGCAACTGCCGCTTCTAAGTCTCCCCTAATGGAGCCAACGGTTCCCTTGTCCGTTATGAACTTCATTGTTAGGAATTTAGTACATATCACGGCTGAGAACTCATTGATGGTCTTTCTCCCTAGAATGATGTTGTAGGCTGTGGAGTCTCTAAGGACTACGAAGTTCACCATAACCGACCTCCTGGCATCGCAGGCTCCTAGGTAGATTGGGAGAGAGATCGTCCCGTCAGGTTTTATATAGTTATCACCCAGCCCCATGACCCCGTGCTGGTGATTCTTGAGGTCGGATTCCTTGAGCCCCAAAGCGTTGAATACATTCTTGAACAGGATGTTGGAGTCGGCCCCGGTATCAACGAGGATTCGTCTGACTAACCCCGTCCCAACCATTGCTGTGACTACCATGGAGGGGTTTTCGGGGAGATCGTGAAACCATTGATCATCTGGACCAAAAGATATCATGGGGGTCCTTTGTTTGGGGCGGTGGGACCTCCTGTCGAGAAGAAGAGGATCCGGGTATCCCTTTTTGCTGTTGATTTGAACTTGGAGGGTGTCACGCCCGACCACGACGTTGACTACGAAAGTTGAGGGGTTGTCGGCGTTCCCTGTGGGCTCTTGTCTTGGCTTGATAGTCCAGCTGTGATCTTCTTCGGAGCGTTCTCGTTCCCGCCTCCTCGGTTCCTGGATGAGTCGGAAGAACTCGCTCAACTTCCCTTTTCGGATGGCTTGCTCTAAGGCATCTTTGAGATCGAAGCAGTCTTGGATCTTGTGGCTGAATCCCTTGTGATAATCACAGTAAAGGCCTTTGTTGCATCCTGTTCTCTCTTTCAATGTTCTAGGTCTGGATAGGATTCCCTTGTCCGCAATTTGCTGGTAGACTTCCACTATGGGCGCCATGAGTGGTGTGTAGTTCGTGAACCTCCCTACCCGTGGGGGTTGCTTGGGTTGCCTGGCCAAGGTCCCGTCCCTAAGATTGTCCTTATATCTGTCGACCTGGGGGGCCTGCTGAACCGAGGGGTTCGAGAGCTACCGTTTATTGGCTGCTACAACCTGACTCACCTTTTCATCGTCGATGTATTTCTTAGCCATGCTTTGAATTTCTTGCATGGTCCAGACGGGCTTAGTGGTGAGGTGCTTTCTAAAGTCCTCGTTTAGCAGGTCGTTCGTTAGGCAGAGACTGGCAATCGAGTCCATGAGGCTGTCGATTTCTAAGCATTCGTTGTTGAACCTATCCAGGAACTTTATGGTTAGCTCTCTGGGTTTTTGGGTAACCCCTAGTAAGTTAATCAAGTGTTTTGCCTTGGCTATGCGTGTCGTAAACCGAGCTAGAAAGCTTTGGGAGATGTCTGTGAAGGCCGTGATAGATCCTTGTGGGAGCGCGTTAAACCATCGGATTGCTGGGCTGGCCAGCGTCATGGGGAATGCTCGACAGCTGACCGCGTCGCTTATCGCTTCCAAATTCATTCTTGCTTCAAATACTGTGAGGTGCTCTTGGGGGTCTGTTCATACCCTGGGTCGAGCTGTCCGACCCGAGATGTTCGACAGACAAAGCGACCGACCTCTTCAGGTCAGGGCAATCCAACCTCTTTCCAAAGAGATCGGCCAAGTCACCAGGAAAGCCCAAAGAAGGGCCCAAATAGAGGAACACGCCCCAAATCCTAAGGCAGCCCAAGCCTACAGAGAGAAGGGCGGTTCCCTTGAAGATAAATATGACCTCACTTGAAGATAAGATAAAGATAAGAAAAGATAACTAACTTATCTTATCTAAGAAGGTCACCCTACGCCATTATAAATACACTAGAGCACCCAGGTATAACTCATACTCTGATTCTACTTAATACCTGCTTAATACCCTTGCTAACTTAAGCATTGGAGTCCCTTGCAGGTACCCCCCATCCTCCGGGGACGAAGGATCAGCATCATCACCAAGTCCAATGAGTCGGACACAGCGACTCCGACCACGATCATCAGATCAGACTCCGCACCCCCGACCAGCATAGAAGATCTCGTCCGAGATCGACCTCTACTTTCATGTAACCCTGTGAATATTGGCGCCGTTGCCGAGGAACCTGGAAGTCATCCCAGCACCATGGAGGATGACCATGACAACAACCACAGCTCAGATCAAGAGGATAGAACGCCGCACAAAACACGGACACTACACCAAAAGACACTCCCTAAATCAACAATAAGGACTCCCCAAACGAGGGAGCCTTGGAGGCATTTTAAGACCGGTTAAAACAACTTGAGGAAGACGATCTACGTCAATGAGAGGCCGAGAATGATCTATAAAGAGAAATAAGGAGACGCCAGGAATTGGAGAACAAACTCCTAAAACTTGAAACTGATGTCAAGACTAAAGCCAGCCAATCCACTCCCGAAGATAGCACCCGCAAGGACCAAGATCCATTCACCAAGGAGATCATGAAGACAAGAATCCCAAAAGACTTTAAACTACCAGACATGATCTTGTACGACAGCACTACGGATCCCAGCCATCATCTCAGCAACTTTAGAAGCAGAATATACCTCACCGATGCCTCAGATGCAGTTCGTTGCAAAGCCTTTCCAACTACTTTAACAAAAACGGCAATTAAATGGTTCGATAACCTCCCTCCAAGATCCATCTCAAGTTTCGACGACATGGCCAAAAAGTTCCTAGCCAGATTCTCCATTCAAAAGGACAAAGCAAAACATGTGCCGAGCTTACTGGGAATCAGACAAGGAGAGCGAGAAACCCTGCGTAACTACATGGAGAGATTCAACAAAACATGCATGGATATACAAAACCTTCCAACAGAAGCTGCCATCATGGGTCTCATTAATGGCCTGTGAGAAGGGCCTTTTAGTCAATCCATATCAAAGAAGTACCCCACATCCCTGAACGAGGTACAGGAGCGAGCGGAAAAATACATCAACATGGAGGAAAACTTCCGATTAGGAGAGACCTCAAAAGCAGGGTTCACCCCTCGGGATAAAGACAAAGATTCCAGAAAAAAGGAAGATCGACATGGGGAGAAAATAAAAAAATACCACAATTACACCCCTCTTCGGGTGTCTCTCGTGGATGTCTACAGAGAGGTTTGCAACACAGAAAAAATACCACCAGCTCGACCATTCAAAGGCAAAAAAGGATGAGGAAACCGGGCTGAATATTGTGAATACCATCGGATCCGCGGGCACTCCACCAATGAGTGTTTTGACTTAAAAAATGTCATAGAAAAGCTCGTACGATAAGGAAAGCTAGATCGATACCTGGCCACCCATGAGGATGAACAAAGGAAAAGAAGAAGAGCAGAAGATGTTGGACCAACTACGCAATCATCTCGGACGCCAGAAAGACACGTCCACATGATACACGGCGGATTCGCCGGGGGAGGAATCTCCAAATCATCCCGCAAAAGACATCTCAAAGACGTATATCACGTCGCAGAAAGGAAGGAAGCACCCGACATCCCGGCAATCACTTTTACCAAGGAAGACGCATCCGGCATCACGACAGGGCATGACGATCCCATGGTCATCACTGTTATACTGGCAAACGCAAATCTTCATCGCACACTGATAGACCAGGGGAGCTCTGCCGATATCTTATTCAAAACTGCCTTCGACAAACTCGGCTTGGAAGAAAAAGAACTCAGAGCATATCCGGACAGCCTGTTCGGGTTAGGTGATACCCCGGTTCAACCAATGGGATACATCCCGCTCCACACAACTTTTGGAAAGAGAAGTCAATTAAGAACACTCAAAATAAATTACATCGTCGTTGACATAAGCTCATCCTATAATGCCCTAATAGGTCGGGCAACGTTAAATCAATTCGGCGCAATAGTCTCGACTCCGCATCTATGCATGAAATTCCCAACCGCAGAAGGAATAGCCACAGTAAAGGCATATCAGAAGATGGCGCGCCGCTATTACAACGAAAGTCTAAACCTCAGAGGCAGGGGAGAAGAATTCCACACAATCGAGCTCGGTAGAGTTCGGAGGCGGGAGGAGCTCCGTCCACAACCTGAAGGAGAAATAGAGAAAATCTAGATCAGGAACACCCCGAACCAAACAACCAACATCGGCACACTCCTAAAAGGGGACATAAAAGAATCACTCATACTGTTCCTATGCGACAACGCCGACCTCTTTGTGTGGAAAGCCGCAGACATGCCAGGCATAGATCCCAAACTAATGTGCCACAAGCTAGCAGTCTACCCAGGATCTCGGCCGGTACAACAAAGGCGCAGAAAGCTAGGACCAGAACGCTCTCAAGTAGTGGAAGAACAAGTACGAGCTCTACTGGAGGCAGGCTTCATAAGAGAAGTCAAATACCCGCTATGGCTTGCTAATTTCGT
The DNA here is from genome assembly GCF_003086295.3 of Arachis hypogaea. Taxonomy (NCBI): domain Eukaryota; kingdom Viridiplantae; phylum Streptophyta; class Magnoliopsida; order Fabales; family Fabaceae; genus Arachis; species Arachis hypogaea. Next base: position 103,633,108 of record NC_092045.1, on the reverse strand, counting down.
TTTGGTAAAAAAGTCAAATGGGAAGCGGAGAATGTGCACCGACTATACCGATCTCAACAAAGCTTGCCAGAAAGATCCTTATGCACTCCCAAACATCGACGCACTAGTAGATGCCTCCTCCGGATACAAATACCTCTCTTTTATGGACGCATACTCGGGATATAACCAAATCCCAATGTACCTACCCGACCAAGAAAAAACCTCTTTCTTAACCCCAAAGATAAATTACTACTACATTGTTATGCCCTTTGGTCTCAAAAACGCGGGAGCCACTTACCAAAGATTAATGAACAAAGTTTTTTCGGATCACATCGGAAAGATCATGGAGGTCTACGTAGACGACATGCTAGTGAAGACGCAAAATGAAGAGATGTTATTATCCGACCTGACACAAGTATTCAACACCATAAGACGACACGACATGCGACTCAATCCCACAAAATGTACCTTCACAGTAGAAGCTGGAAATTCTTGGGTTTTATGATCACACAGAGAGGAATCGAGGCAAACCCGGACAAGTGCAGGGTCGTACTCGACATGAAAAGCCCGACTTGTATCAAAGAGGTACAACAACTCAACGGGCGGTTAGCAGCCTTGTCCAGATTCCTGGCGGGATCCGCAATAAGATCTCTCCCCTTCTATGCCACTCTAAGGAAGGGTCCGAGCAGAACTACCAGAAAATAGAAAAGTTCGCTTTCGCTCTCATAATAACATCTCGACGACTTCGCCCATATTTCCAGTCTCACACCATTAAAATTCAGACCAACCAGCCCATAAAAGGAATCCTACAGAAAATAGACTTGGCAGGCAGAATCTTGCAATGGGCAGTTGAGTTGTCCGAATTCGACCTTTAATACGAAGCTCGGACAACCGTCAAATCTCAATATCTGGCCGACTTTATTGCGGAATTCACGGACACACAAGAAATTCCCACAGAATGGAATCTATACGTGGACGGCTCCTCAAATAAAATGGAAAGTGGCGCAGGCGTAATAATTGAAAGCGACCAGGGGACCCAGATTGAACTCTCCCTCAAATTTGGGTTCCCTGCCTCAAATAATCAAGTGGAATATGAGGCACTACTAGCTGGTTTGAAGCTGGCTAGGGAGGTTGGAGCTCAAAAATTTATCATCTTCAGCGACTCACAGGTAGTCACTTCACAAATAATAGGCAGCTACCAAGCCAAAGATCCCACTATGAAAAAATATCTGGACAAAACCAGGGAACAGCTCGGATAACTCGGAGAGTATGAGATTCGACACATACCCCGAGAACTGAATGCCCGGGCAGATGCACTCTCAAAACTAGCCAGCACCAAGCCAGGAGGCAACAATAGAAGCCTTATCCAAGAAATTCTATAGAAGCCATCAATCTCAGAAGAAGAAAAGGTCTTAGCCATAACAGATCACGATCAGGGATGGATGACCCCCATAATTAATTACCTCACCACAGAGGCCCTCCCTACAGATGAGAAAGAGGCAAAGAGGTTAAAACGGGAAGCACAATACTATACCATCATAAATAATACTTTATACAAAAGAGGGATTTCAACACCATTGCTAAAATGCGTGCCGACTCCCAACACTAAGGATATCTTAGAAGAAGTACACAGTGGCATTTGTGGCAATCACCTCGGAGTGCAAGCACTTGCCAAAAAAGTACTACGGGCAGGATTCTATTGGCCAACCCTACAAAAAGAAGCCACAGAATTCGTAAAGACATGTTCGCCATGTCAAAAGCATGCCAACTTCCACACCGCTCCGCCAGAGGAACTCATCAGCGTAACCTCACATTGCCCATTCGCAAAATGGGGACTCGATCTCCTCGGACCTTTTCCTCAAAGATCAGGACAAGTCAAATTCCTCATAGTAGGAATAGACTACTTCACAAAATGGATCGAGGCAGAACCCCTAGCCAATGCCACAGCTCAAAGAAGTCAGAAATTTCTGTATAGAAACATCGTCACAAGGTTCGGAATTCCATACTCCATCACTACATACCACGGTACCCAGTTCACAGACGCAAGCTTCAGAAAACTAGCGGCCGACCTGAATATAAAACAACAATTCACCTCTGTCGAGCACCCTCAAGCCAATGGGTAAGCCGAAGCTACTAACAAAGTTATATTAGCAGGGATAAAATGGAGATTACAAGATGCAAAGGGAGCCTGGGCTGAGGAGCTCCCACAAGTCTTATGGGCATATCGAACGACTCCACATTCCACGACAAAGGAGTCACCTTTCCGATTAGCTTACGAAATGGTGGCGATAATCCTAGTAGAGGTCGAAGAAGGATCACCCAGAGTAATCCATTATAGTGAAAAAGCCAATTCCCAACTCCAAAGAGAAGATCTCGATTTACTTCCAGAAATCCGAGAAAGAGCTCGGATAAGGGAAGAAGCGTTGAAACGACGAATGGCCTCCAGATACAACCAAAAAGTAATACAGCGGGCCTTTGTTGAAAATGACCTTATCCTAATCCGAAATGATATAGGAACAACTTGACCTGGAAAAGGAAAGCTAGCTGCAAACTGGAAAGGACCCTTCCGAGTCACAGAAGTCTTGGGAAGGGGCTACTACAAACTTTACGAACTTGACGGGCGAGAGCTTCCTAGATCATGGCACGCCTGCAACCTAAGAAGGTACTATAGCTAGGGACGATAAAAGATCTTGGACAAGGTGCACTCTTTTTCCTGAAAAAGGTTTTTTAACGAGGCGCCCCGCCAAGACCTACAAATCACCCGACTTAGGAAATTATTTCCTCATGTATATTTGCATTTTCCTTTAATAAAATTTGCTCAGATTCTCTACAAACGCTCAAGTCGTATTATTCTGAAAACATTTATCGCCCGATTATAAAGCTACAGATCGACAAAAAGTGAAAAACGAATTCACTGCGCGATCACGATAAAAACGATGGCTAAAAACCCAAATTCTACAAAATCGGCAAAGATGAAAACAGAATAATGCAAGAAGTTATAGAAAGCGATCCATAGAAAGGACCTGACGAGGACCTAATAAAATGGATTGCTATAAAATAACTTAAAGACTGGCCGGCACAAAAAGCCGGACCAGCCACAACAACCCAAGTTATAAGTAAAGCCCTGGAAAGAGGTATGGCCAATCCTATAAAAGAGGATTACTATTACTTCGAAGAGCCCGACATGAGGAAGTCGGACTCCTATAAAAAAGTTACAAAAGATAATCCCTGAAAGAGACCTAAAACGAGGTCCAAAAAAGAGGATTATTAGTAACTCGATAGGGCCCGACGTGACAAAGTCAGCCCGGAAAGAAAAAAGTTACAAAAGATAATCCCTGAAAGAGACCTAAAACGAGGTCCAAAAAAGAGGATTATCAAGTAACTCGACAGGGCCTGACGTGACAAAGTTGGCCCGGAAAGAAAAAGTTACAAAAGATAATCCCTGAAAGAGACCTAAAACGAGGTCCAAAAAAGAGGATTATCAAGTAACTCGACAGGGCCCGACGTGACAAAGTCGGCCCGGAAAGAAAAAAACTACAAAGGTAAACCCCAAAAAGAGACCTGAACAAAGTCGAAGAAAGAGGATTACCAAGCAAACTCGACAGGATCCGACATGATGAAGTCAAGCCCAGGACACAGAAATTACAAACGAAATCAAACCAAATAATCAAGATGATTATGTTGGACAAAATCTTATCCTACTAAGGTACCAAGAAAAGTGCAAGCAAACATGATATAAAAGCTACTAAGTTATGATAATAAACTCCAGAGGCCATCAAAGACCAACCCCGGAAGCTCGAGAACTACTTTGTTTTTCAAAATAAAGTTGCTAAACGAGCAACCAAAGGAAGTATCAAACAAGTCACCAAAACACAAAGATAAAGAGTTCAAAAGCCCACAAAACGGGCTATACACAAACATGATAGAGAAATCATAGAGGATCCAAAGGCTTCCCAGTAGCAGCATCTTGGGGAGAAGGAGGGCGAGTCTGGAGAGGCACCGCATCCACTGTTCCGTCGCCTTGATTCAAGATCTGACAATCAAGATCTGGCTCAACCACGGTCGAGGGGGCTGAAGAAACTAGCATAGCAGAAGCTTTAAGAGAAGGCGCAGGAGGAGGTTCAATGTCATCATCGGGATCATCCGGGACAATCTTGCCATCCTTTACTACGTTATCAAGACTAACGAGAGTCAAATCGGCATCAGGGGCAACAATCCGGAACTGCTCCACCAGATTCTCATAAGCAGCAGTTACACTGCCTACAAGATGACCTTAGAGCTCGGCATAATCAGCTCGGGCAGACTCCAACTCCTCCCTAAGACCCATCAACTCCTTATAAGTGGTAACATAGCTATCCTTATGTTTTAGTGCCGTATCTTTGGCCAGTTGCGCAGCAGCCGCCAGACCAACAGACCGGGCCTTCTCTCCCTTCAGCTCCTTTTCCAGCTCAGACACCTTCACCTCGAGCTCCTCCTTCAAACCCTTGATTCGATCAAACTCTGACTTCGCCTCCTCCATAAAAGCCTTGGTAGCATGAATAGGAAGATCTTGAGTAGTTCGGTATAGAGCCACTCCCATATGTGCCAGCGTAATACCGCTCCGGGTAATATAATCCAAATGACGAAGAATGGATACATCGTCAGTAGTCATGACACCATAGGGAGCAATCTGTTGATCCACAAATCCAACTGCATCAAAGTCAGGAGCACCAAGATTAAAGGGCTCGACAGTCCGAGGTCTTTTTCGAGGAGGAGCGATTGAAGGAACAGAAGTACCAACTGAAGTTTGAGACGGATCAACCAAACGAACCCGAGGGGTCGGGATCATCCTCCTCGGCCCAGGAGAGCTCGGGACAGACGGTTTTGACAAATCCTGGGAGGACCCTTCCCCGACCACCTTGGCTGGGACGCTTTGAGTCGCGGTAGCTTTCCTCGCCTTCTTAAAGGCCTTCAGTGAGTCATTATTCTTCGACATCTCTGAAAAACAAAGAAAAATACAAACGACTTATGAATACCCAGAAAAGAAAGCAAGAAAACAAAGACAGAAGAGCACAGTCTATAAAATACCCAGCACAGCACGAATCAAGGACGGATCCCCCAGAAATTTCTTGGTCTCAAGATGAGGAGGTTCGCCCCAAATATCCTCCAAAGCAGCAACAAAGGCCTGCTCGACCTCATCTAGCATCTCCCAGGTATACCTAGACACAATTACATTTCTCTGCCACTCTAAAGGAAAACGAGGCTCGTCGTTCTCATCCAGGAAGAAAGGGCGAGCTCCTTCAACAGGTCGGATCTTGAAAAAGTAATTCTTAAAATCGCAGAAAGACTCATCATACATGGAGAAGACTTTTTGCCCCTGGGCCGACCTAAAAGAAATCCAAGAAGCTTTCTTTTTGGTAGTCCCAGGTTTGGTCAACACAAACAAATACAGAAAAAGAGTCAAAGAGGGCTTAATGCCGAATTCATGGCAAACCATCTGAAAAATCTTAATAAAACCCCAAGAATTCGGATGAAGCTGAGATGGGGCCACGTTACAAGACCACAACAACTCGGTCTCAAAAGAAGAAAAAGGAAGAGTAATATCCATCTGGCTAAAAAAAGAAATCATATGCATAGAAGAAAGGACGCTCCCCCTGGGTCAAAGTAGGAAAGCAGACCCGGTCATCAGAGTCAGGTGCCACCAACTCATAATTGCATTCTTGATTCTCACTACTACATATCCGATGGTATTTTCTAAGTGCCACACAGAACTCCGAATTAGCCAGAGATACACATAATAGCACAAGGGAGTCCAACCAGTCAGACATTCCCTCGGGAACTTTAGAAGACGTCTCGACAATATTTTTGCCAGAAGACATGGTTAACTAGTCCTACAAGAAGAAAAGAATATTGGATTACTCAAAAAATACCTCGGACACTAATTGAACAACTCGGGCATAAACGGAGGCAACAAACGGAGGCAACTCACAAGACTAAAGCATATAGGTGACAGAGAAACCAGGAAAAGCAAGAAAAGGAAACCCTAGGACCCAACCCAAAAGGTTCCAGGGGCATCCTTTAGAGGCAGAAAGAAGATTCAGGGAAGCCAACAAAGCCTACATCTTTTCACATCCCAACAAAAGTCAAAAGAAAGTCATCAAAAACCATCATCTCTATTGAAGAGCAGCCATCAACCAGTATAACAAAATCATCAACAAAACAAACAAGTTATCAAAGGAGCAACCTTTTTCGAAACAGCAGTACGAAAATCAACCCTAAAAGGAAGCCAGAACCAGGAAAATCACCTAAAGCATACATAAGGACGAAAGAAGACTAGGAAACAGGTATCACAGCAATAAACCAAGCACATAAACAAGAAAAAAGGTTCAAACCTTCCAAACGTACAAAATTAGAGCGTCATCAAAGAAATCAAAAATAAAAGTAGCAGAAATAAAAAGGTGAAGAGAAAAGCAAAGCCAACCTGGAAAAAGGAAGAAAACTTTAAAAAGGAGCAGCGGAGATTCGACAACAAAGCGGAAGCACCAAGCGAATGCCAAAGCGTCACAAGAGAGAAAACGAGAAATACAGGACAGGAAACGGTGAAAAAGAAGGGAAGTTACAGGGAAAGGAAAACCGTCTCTTGGATACAAAATTTGAATAAAGGAAACCAAGAGAAATGGGGCATTAAAACCAATTAATGAGGGCATTAAAACCCTCGCACATTCCAAGGCTAGGGCACTAAACGCAGAAGCGCGCGCTTTCAGAGGAAACGAAACAGAAATGTTCCACATTCAAAAGAAAGAGAACTCTACAAAAAGAAATCGACAAAATGCTCGAGTTCGGCTTCACCAAAGAAGGATCGAAGTCCTAAAACTAAAGACTCGACCTCAAAGAGAAGACCGAGCTCGAGCAGGGGCACTGTTCATACCCTGGGTCGAGCTGTCCGACCCGGGATGTTCGACAGACAAAGCGACCGACCTCTTCAGGTCAGGGCAATCTGACCTCTTTCCAAAGAGCTCGGCCAAGTCACTAGGAAAGCCTAAAGAAGGGCCCAAATAGAGGAACACGCCCCAAATTCTAAGGCAGCCCAAGCCTACAGAGAGAAGGGCGGTTCCCTTGAAAATAAAGATGACCTCACTTGAAGATAAGATAAAGATAAGATAAGATAACTAACTTATCTTATCTAAGAAGGTCACCCTACGCAATTATAAATACATTGGAGCACCCAGGTATAACTCATACTCTGATTCTACTCAATACTTGCTTAATACCGTTGCTAACTTAAGCATCGGAGTCCCTTGCAGGTACCTCCCACCCTCCAGGGACGAAGGATCAGCATTATCACTAAGTCCAACGAGTCGGACACAGCAACTCCGACCACGATCATCAGATCGGACTCCGCACCCCCGACTAGCATAGAAGATCTCGTCTGAGATCGACCTCTAGTTTCAGGTAACCCTCGGAACAGGGTCCTTAGTCCCATCGTACCTCATGTCCGTTGACTTGTCGAAATTTTTCGGAAGCCGGACCTTGAAGATCGAGGGGTGGAAAGGGGTGGCTCCCATGATGACGGGTTCCAGCCGTTTCTTGGCTTTTCCCTTTTGGGACTCCCTGCGGCTCTCGGACCTACCTTGGGTATATCGGGAAGTCGCCTATGTATGCGCTTCATCTTTGTGTCTTGTCGGGCTCTTTTCTCGGTTCTCGTATCTTTGGGAGGGGGAGCGGGTGCAGGATTGGCTGACGTCTCCGTGGGATCGACTCCTCGCTGCCAGCTCCCTTTCGAGGTTTTGTACTCTGTGTCTAAGCTCTTGCATAATCTTGGCACTATCGGCTCCCGTCCATCCGAAGAGACATCTTTCGGGGGTCTTGGTGTAAATTGGTTGGTTTGGTTGAACGGAAGATCATGGTTGTTCGCCGGCGCGAGCTATCAAACTCGCTCTACTCAGGCGGGCCCCTCCTCCTTCGCGAAGTTCCTCCGACGTGGGGAGTCGCTCCATGTCTGCTCCAGGGTCCCCACAAACGGTGCCAATGTTCGTTACCTGAGAGATTTCGGGTGCTCGACGAGTCGGGTAGCGACGAGAGGGTGAGAGGGTGAGGCCTTGGGCTAACTTGGAGTGGGTGTAGAGATGTGGGTTGAAAGCTGGAGGCGCCAGAGGTGGTGTGGATGAGGGGGGTCAGCCACCTATAAAGACACTCCAACGATTAAGTCAGTGTTCGTACAAGGTGATAGCCAAATTAGGTAGGATGTTACGTACCTTGGGGGGAGAGCTGGTCTCGTTCATTGTATTGGGTGGGCCCATAAGTGACCTAACCCACTGGTCAGGAAGCTTCTATGAGCTGTCCTAGTCCATGTGGGAGAGGAGTAAGTCGTTCCGATCACCGGGTCGAGACTTTGGGGATACCAACTTGACCGTTTGCTGGGCGTGGTGACTCGAGTCGCGCGTGCTTCGGGTCGGGTGTGGGGGACCCACCCGTCGGGTTCTCCTTATTGTAGAGGATGGTTTGGGATTTGGGTCGGAGGTGGTGTCTCCGACCCGTCGGGTAATTGGGCTGAACTGCGCGAGCCCGTAACAAAATCCAACCATAAACTAAAAAAGCAACATACAAACCCACAAAATAAATCATAAATAATTCTATTTAACTACAAAATAAAAAATAAATCAACAATTTTAACAAAAAATAGAACATCTCTTATCAGCCGTATGGCTATTTTCTCTTTTTGTTTTTGCTAACCTCTGTTAGAGATTTTTTTCTGACACACCTTGTCAACGTTGACGACGACGTAACCGATCGTAGAGACTAGTTGTTTCAGAAGGGAGTTGCTGTGGTGACAACACTTAGCACAACCCCATTGAAGAATAACAAAGAGAAGAAAGGTCTTTGTTTTTGTTTTGAAAGATAGAGAAAATGTTGGATTAACGTTTGAGGGAAGAGTTAATGTAATTCGTGGATCAAATGACATCGTTTGGCACAATTTAGGCATCAAATTGAATATTACGTCATTTAGAGTTTGTCAGTGTGTCAGAGACGAGTTCATCTCAACTTTTTGATGGCGCCTAGTTGATAGAAAATATTTGAAGGACAATTCTGTATTTTAAAATGCAACTTCATGAATGAATATAGGTAACTATTAATTTTAAAAAATATTTTGAGATTCGAGTGTAATTTCATATATCACTTTAAGACTTAGCCACATATAATATTTTATAATAATAATAATAATAAGAATTTATTATTTTAATTTATGAAGTTTAAAAGAAATTTGATTTGATCTTCTAAAATACTTGTCCGATTTTAATACTAAGATTACATTAATTATTTGTTGCAATAATATTTTACAACTTTCATTTCTTGATATATATATATAATAAGGAAAAATATAATAAATTATACATTTTTTTACTAAAAATAAGAAGACTCAAATTCGCAAATTCTTAAGTGAGTATAGAGAAATTATACCATTTGAATTATAACTCATTGGCATATTTTTTTTTCAAAAATAAAAGAAAAAGAGAATATATTTTAAATTATATATATAAAAGATAATGTATGTATATTTATAATTTGATTACGATGATTAAATAACTATTAATTATATCATTTCTCTGCCATGACTTACTCAATAGCTCAATTACGAGTAAAACCCCATAATGGTCCCTCAGATTGAGCCCGTGCACCAATGTTACCCATGACTTTCAAAATGCTCTAATTGCACCCTTCAGATTGAGCTCCGTGCGAAATCCTGGTCCCTCCACCCAATTCCGGCGTGACTCAGCAGCCGGAGCGCTGAGCTGGCTGCTAATTGTCCACGTAGGCAGCCTTAAACGGCTAGCTGATGTGGAGGATCTTCAAAGAATGTCGAAATTCCCTGAATTAGTCCCTGGTACCAATTATAAACCCTAAGTTGTTCTTCCCTCTTCCTATGTGAATTGGTTCGTCGTCCAACTCTCCCTCTTCTTCCCTGTTATTCTTTTTCTTCGTCCTCTCCCGCCATGAGTGACAGTCAAGCTTCTCGTAGGTCGAATCGCTCATCTGCGACTGGAATTTGGAGAGGGAACAATGTGCGTGCTCGGCGTTCAGCAGTTCCAGAGAGGTGTGGTTGTGGGTGTAGGCCTGTCCTTCGGTGGTCAGGGACGGAGAGTCATCCTAATAAGCCGTTCTTCGGGTGTCCGAATTATAACGTGAGTGCAATTACTGGCTGAAATTTGGTTGAAATTTATAGTGTTGGTTACTTGAGGTAGTTGTTTGATAAGGTTGATGCTTGTTTGCAGACTAGTGGAAAGAATTGGTGTGGGTTATTTGTCTGGGTAGATTCGGTAAAGGATGAGGTGCAGCTGAAGTCTGATGAAGAAGATGAGCAAGGTGGGATGAAGATGAACATTGCATGAAAGGTGGGCAAATTGGAAGCAGATGTGAGAAATGTAAAGCTGATGGTTCATGTGCTTGGTTTAGGGGTATTTATGTTAGTTGTGTTTGTGTTGATGTTACTGTTGAAGGTTTGATTAGGGTGAGAGCTGAAACACAGAACCAGTGTAATCCAGTTTATGAACAATGTAATTGACATTAGATTGTTTTTGATATACTGAATGACTATTTGATTTTGTTCTTGTAAACATAATTGTTATGGATAAGCAACAGTATGATGAGTTTACACAAGGCACAATTCATAACTGAATCACAATAAAAATAGTTCATATAAAATTCTGCAATCATGCATTGATGACAATAAGAAGCCAAAAAATTCTGAGCATTGTTTCAGCTAGATTCCAGCAACTTAATTAGTATTTAAAAGTTGCAGAGGTGTCTATAAATCACCATGACCAAACAAAAGGGACTAAGATATTTGTTTTATAATCTCAACCTAAAGCTAGGATCTGCATCACTTCTTTCTTGGCGGTTTGAACCCTGGGGTGGGTACAAACTTCAGGAAGTTGGCAAAACTGACAGAGTAGTTAAATAATTAAGTAATAGTTAAAGACATTACCTGTTAGCATCCAAAACTGACAAGTACATATCCTTTTCCCCAGATCCACTACATGGTGTGTAGGGTGTCCATGTACCTCGAACTTCTTGTATCCGGTGTCTCCAGCCCAGATTGGTTGCCATTGCCTAGATTCCTTCCTCAGCTTCTCCAGTCTGCTCTTGATCACTGGGGGAAGTATCCCCACATGATTATCCAACTTCACTTTATTTTTGGCCATCGTCCTCATTACGAACATCCTAACCTCTTCCAGCAGTGTGATTATAGGCTTCCTCCTAGCTTTTTCCTTAATCTTTGCGTTGAACACTTCGCACGCATTGTTACATATTGAGTCTAACTTTGGCTTGTGACTGAACTGAGATCTTGTCTAAGAATGTGTTGGCCACTTTTCTAGGTATGCCCATGCCTCCGGATTAAGCCTCTTTAACTTTTCCCTATGTTCCCTGAATTCCTCAAATGTTGTGGCTCGTGCACAATCCCATAGCAACCCTCTTAGCTCCAGATCTTTCCATTGCTTGTTGAAATTCTTCCACAAATGTCACACACAGAAACGGTGATGCACATTGGGCATCACCTCCTGTACAGCATTTATGAGTCCCTGCAATACAGAGTGGATGCCAATAATAATTAACACAGATACAGCAGAGAGAAGTCTGTTGAATACATAGTTATTTGCTCACCCATTTAGACCCTTACGTTTTTTATTTTCACCATACTAGACCCTCACTTTTTTAATTTTCACCCTAATAGTCCCTGAGTTTCTAACAAATGCACCATAAATGTCCCTAACTTTTACTATCGTGCATCTACAGTAGTCCAACTCAGATATCAGCAAGCCTCTAACAGATCAAGGATATTGTAACACAGTGATGCAAATAAACTGGAAACTAAATCAGAAAGGATTAGCAGTAGTGTACCTTTTGCATATCGGATATGAAACACCAACCATGTGTCTTGTAATCTCCCAAATCTGCGTGCAGTAGTTCCAGGAACCACTTCCAGTTGGCAGTGTTTTCAACTTCTACAACTGCCCAAGCAATGACATATATGTGGTGGTTTGCATCTTGCCCAATAGCTGAGAGAATCTGCCCTCCAAAGACAGTTTTCAGGAAAGCACCATCAAGTCCAATGAGTGGACGACATCCTGCCTTAAATCCATTCTTGCAGCCACTTAAACACACATACATTTTCTCAAATATCACATCACCGTTTGGCTGTGGGATGGTGCAAATTTTGACAGTTGAACCCGGGTTTGTCTTCAGCAGTGTCTCCCTATAGTCCCTCACCATTGCATACTGAGCCTTTTCATCACCATATACAAGGTTTCTAGCATCAGACAGCGCCCTAGAGATCGAGTTCCTATTCAATGACAGATCATACTTGGTCTTGAAGAAGGTGTTTGCATCACAATGCCTGAAGTTGGGATACTTTCTGACTTTCTTCACCAGCTTACTAGCAACCCAGTTACGATTGGTTGCTTTGTTCTTATCCTCCCTTGCACAGCTATGATCATCTCTGAAAGTCTTCACTTGCCAGCAGGTATCGTCTCGGTCCTTGGAAGCAAAGATAACCCAACCACATTCCTTCACCTTGCAAACTGCCCTAAGCCTATTCCTATCATTTTTATTGAACCGAATACACCTTCCCTCCTGAATGGTGTACTCCCTAACAGCCTCTTTGAAATCCCACTTTGTATTAAACTTCATTCCAACCTCCAAGTGAAGCTCCCCGAACCTAGCCCCCTCTCTAAAAACAGGAAACACCTCATCAGGCTCGGTCTCCTCTTCTAGTTCGTCTTCAGAATTGGGTGGGGTTTTCATCTCCAATGAATGCCAAGAGTTGGCACCATCAGAATCAGTCCCAGGATCGTATGCATCATAATCATCATTCTTATCAGTTCCAACTTTCCTAAAATCCACTTCAACATCAGAATTACCCTCCACATAAGCATATTCATCAACACAAATCTTCTCCTTCATCTTATTCTTTCCCTTACCCTTATCCTGTGAAGCACTCCCCTTACTTGTTTTCTTCTTACCCTTTACCTTAGGTGAAGGAACAGGGTCTGCAGCACATGAATCAGATGAGCTGTCTTCCCTTACTGGTTTATAGGGCTCTTCTTCTGAACTATCATCAGTTTTAGAGGACTCCTCATCAGATGACATCAACATCACTGGGATCTTGCTACCCTGCCCTCTTTTCTGAGCTTTTGTGCCTCCTATCCCAGTGGCAGGCCTAAGGCAATACCTCCTATGAACTTTTGTTTGACTTGGTTTCGGGGTGTTCTTGGCCTTTTTTTTAACTTTTTGTTCAGACGGCACCTTAACAGATGCTTTTACCCCTTCCTCTCTAGGTCGACTCACATTAGCAGCAGGATTCTTTTCATGATTTGGCCTAGAACTATCGTCTAGGGCAGCTGCAACATTTTCCTTAGCTTGAGTCCCAAGGTCCCTTACTTGATCATCAATGTATACCATAACCTCCTCCCCTTCTATCAGTTCAGGTGACGAAACCTGATGTTCAATGTAGATATCAACAAGGCCGGCATTCTGTGAACCCATCTCACACATCTCTCTTAGGTCTGCATCACTATTTAACTTCCTCAATCCCTCCTCTATGCTCTTTCCTGGTACAAGCCACCAGACTTCCTTCATTCTGTCATAACCTAGCTCCTTATAATAGTTTCTCAGGTAAAATACATCCAACCTATCCACCTCAACATCACCTAGGCAGTTTCTGTTGTCCGGATAGTAACCAATCTTTCCATCCACGCCCTTCTCAAAACTTCCTCCATGATGAAACATAATGTCCAGTACTTTATCCATCTGCCAGATAAGTTAACAAACAAATTAAACACATGCAACCTTTCCTTGAGGAAGAAAAAAAAAACAGAGCAAACCAAACCCCTGCCTAACAACGTAACCACAAAACCTAACAACATAGAAATCTAAACAAGACACCAAACGAATATCAACTCTGCTTCATTCAAGACACCACGTGAACATCCATCAGTGGAAACCAAAAAAAAAAAATTTAAACTTCAACTACACATTCTGTATTACTAACCTTGTTGTAGCTGACGATGACGATAGCCTCTGCTTCAACCACTTCGTACCTGTGGCGTACTTCCTTCTCCTGGCAATGAACTCACTCAAGCAATAGCCAGAAAGTGCCCTAATGTCACACCATTCTCTGGACGATAGCGAGAGGAAACGTTTGAAGAGAAGTAGGAGAAACACTAACGAATGATCAACCCTCTCCCCAAGCAACGTTTCAATTCCCCTCCAAGGCAAAACGACGTCGTGCTGATTCATTAAGGCCATCCACGCAAAACGGCACCGTTTAAGGCTGCCTACGTGGACAATTAGCAGCCAGCTCAGCGCTCCGGGCTGCTGAGTCACGCCGGAATTGGGTGGAGGGACCAGGATTTCGCACGGAGCTCAATCTGAAGGGTGCAATTAGAGCATTTTGAAAGTCAGGGGTAACATTGGTGCACGGGCTCAATCTGAGGGACCATTATGGGGTTTTACTCGCTCAATTACTTGTATAAATCTAGTTTACGAAATTGAAAGGTATTATTACAATAATCATCTATATTAATTTGCATACAATTTAAAATAATTTAATATTTTATTGTTTTATTTTAAAACTATAAATAAATGTTTGTTACAAAGACCTACATTGCACAAGTATTGATATTTTTTTTTTGAAATAGTATGCATGATTATCAAGATGTAATTTTATCCATTTTTTTTATAGATATGTTTTTTTTATCTATTTTTTGAGATTATTTTGGATAGGTACATAATTATTTTTTTTAATTTTTAAGTAATAAAAGTTATAATATTAATGTTTAGTATATTTTTAAAATTAACATGTGATTTTTTTAAAAATTATTTAAAGTATTTATTAAAAAATTAAAAAAATAATTTTTTATTATAATTATTTTATAATTAAAAAATTAAACACAAAATAATTTATTTATAAACTATTTTTAATATAAAACTTTCAGATTTTTTTAAAAAAATTTAATTAAATTATTTATTCAAATTGGATTATTTTAATTTTTAAACGCGTTATTTTCAAATTTTTTAATAGATTTTTTGAAGGCTGATATTTATATAAATTTTTAATCCAATTTTTATGCACCCTAAAAATAAAAAACTCGAGCTAAAAAATAAATTAAAAACCCCAACGTTGAGGGAGGGATTAGGGTTTAACGAGCTGCAAAGACCCTTAGTGGCTTCTTTGGGGTTTTCGCAGATTCAATTTTGTACAACTTCAACAACCCTACAAGTAACAACACAGCCACCGCCGCCGCCACTACCACCACCACCACCACCACCACCACCACCTATGACGGAACCGGAGCTCAACCATGCGGAGGACCAATCAAACAAGAACAAGAAGCTCCGCAAAAGGAAAAGGCCTCGCAAAGCCCAACAAGAAGCTCGCAATTCCGCTGATGATGAAGACCAAGAGCAAGAGCAGCACAACGACGCTAACAACACCGATGAAGTAGAAGAAGAAGAAAAAAGAGAAGAGAAAAATGTGATGCCTGGCGTTGAATCTGGAATCATGAGTTCCGTTTCATTCGATTCTCTTGAACTCTCTGATCCCACTTCCAAGGCTATTATGGACATGGGTTTCAATCGAATGACTCAGGTACATATAATAACAATAATGATGATGATGATGAATATATAAGATAAGATAAGAAATCAAAGTTATCGTACAGTTCTACTGAGATTATGATCTTATAATTTTAGGTTCTGAGCTGAGCTTTTGCTATTAAAGTTTAGGTGAACTCTTGAGTTTGATTGCCTTGAATATCATGCTATAAATTGAATGTCTCAGTTACATATATACACAATGAATGGATTGCAAGGCTTAGTTTTGTTAATATTGGTGCGTGACTTGAATCATTGAATGGATTGCAATGTGTAAAATGCAGATTCAAGCGAGAGCTATTCCTGAGCTTTTGAAAGGGAAAGATGTTCTTGGTGCTGCGAGGACTGGTTCTGGGAAAACCCTTGCATTTTTAATCCCGGCTGTGGAATTGTTGTACAATGCCGAGTTTAAACCTCGTAATGGAACTGCCGTTATTGTCATATGCCCAACTAGAGAGCTTGCAATTCAGGTATAAAAGTGTTGCTGCTAGCACTGATTATCTCGTTTTGGAATTAAAGGGTTATTTTCCTAAAACAAGTTGCTTTTTATTTTTGGAGACACATGCGGTGGCAGAGGAATTGCTCAAGTATCATTCACAAACTCTTGGATTAGTTATTGGGGGATCAGGTAGAAAACGAGAAGCTGATCGCATTGTTTCTGGGGTAAATCTGTTGGTGGCTACACCTGGACGCCTACTTGATCACCTTCAAAATACAAAGGGATTCATATACAAAAATTTGAAGGTAAGTTGTTGATCTTCCGTAGAGCTGTTTCTCTATTTTTATTTGTTATGATATGCAGCATTTGGTTTTTTATACCAATAAACAAGTGATGTTAATCATGCTATTATGGAACATTCATTTAGTTGATGTCCTTGCTGTGCAAGTTTTTATGAGAAATCCTGCCTTGGGTCTTTTGTATCTATGAAAACTTCAAAAGTAGACTGATGTAGGATTAAGTGAGAAATGTGGGATGAAATGGAAGATGGTGGAATTAAAAGTGGGAGATGAATGCTGAAGAAGATTTTAGAGGAAACAGTTATGAAGTTCCTTGAATCCCTGTGCATAAATGAATTTTTTTTTAAATGGTTTTCAATACAGCACAAAGCTTTGTCATTGTTCTGCATGTCAATGTCTGATATTATTATCGTGCCCCTAGTGTTGCTGCCTGCCCGTTATGCATTCTAGGTTTATTTGTTGGTGATGAGGAAACAGATCAAGAATGCAAATAGGAAATAGGGAGGGAAGCACACTTTTTTTCCTTTAAGGAGCACACTTTTTTTCCTTTAAGGCAGCACTAATTTCTTTACTAGCCCTTTTTGACAATCTGCTTCATGAATGTGAGGGATTCCTGATGTACTCTTTCAGCAGATCATAAGCAAGCCTGCTGGCCTTGCAATCATTAATCAACTTCAAGGCTTTCTTTCTTTCCTTCCTTTTTTGTGATAAAACAAAACATAATATTAACAAGTAATGTATACATAGAGATTATACGACAGTATATCCTCAAAAAAACAATGGGATAAACAAAAAATACATCAAAAAAGCAAAGCTCTCCATTTTCCATTTTGGATATTCTTGATTTCACTGCTTTTAACTGGCTCGTATCTGAAATTTTACTTTTTATATTTTTTTTTTGGGAATTCTATATTATGTTAATCTGCTTATTCTGAGCACTTGCATGATTTGGCAGTGCCTCATTATTGATGAAGCTGACAGGATATTAGAAGCAAACTTTGAGGAGGAAATGAAGCAGATCATTAATATACTTCCAAAGGTATTCATTCCCCATCCAATTTAACAGGGTTATGAAAGTATATTCATGAAATTGCACAATTTACAGTTTCTTTCATTTTATACTGCCTAGTGAGTTCAATTTAAGTAGGAAGTCCATAAGAAGCTATCTAACATGGCAAGGGAGACAGGGTGAGGGATTGGTAAAGAGAGATAGGGATGGAGAGCATCTTCATCCGTTGATCCTCCATACTGCTAACTGCTTAATTTACATACTTGCAAGATTTTTTAGGCCCAAAAGCTTTCATTTCTTTCTTCTGGTAAGTTAATAATTTGACCGTAACATGAGTGGTCTTGTAGCTAAGATGTTTTAGGTTTGGGACCAAGTTTTATTGGCTGAGAAGTAATATGTGATTGCCATATCTTCAGCTGATTCCCCCCTTTTTTCCTGATGTTTATTATTCTAGCTATAAGTTTACATGTAGTTTATGGTTTTTACCTATTGTCTATGACTCTGGTTGATTAATCTTCTTGTTTGACAGACTAGGCAAACAGCTTTGTTTTCAGCTACGCAAACAAAGAAGGTTGGTTCTCCATTACTCATCATGCTTCTTCCTCCGTAACAATTCCTTCTTTCAAACTTGTTCCTTTTCTCAGTTTTTTTTTTTATAATACTAATTCCCCCCCTTGGTAAGTTAATAATTAATACACAAGGCATATTTGAAAGCTAGAACTCTGGAAAAGGTTACTTGAATATCCATGATTCTGATTCTCTCCCTGTTAATATTACAGGTTAAGGATCTTGCCCGTATGTCATTTCAGACAAGTCCTTCCAATATTGATGTAGATGATGGGAGAAAAAAGGTGTTGTATTTTCACTTTTTCCATGAACTTTTTGGTGGACACTTTGGTGATACCCTTTGTGAAGCTTTTTTTTGACGTTAACACAATATTGACAAGATCTTCATCTAATTAGGTCACAAATGAAGGATTGCAGCAAGGCTATGTTGTTGTTCCATGTGCTAAGCGTTTTGTTGTTCTATATTCATTCTTGAGGAGGCATCAATCGAAAAAAGTGATGGTCTTTTTCTCTTCATGCAACTCTGTGAAATTCCATGCAGATCTTCTCAAGTGTGCTGGATTGGATTGCTTAAGTATTCATGGAAAACAAAAGCAGCATGCCCGAACAACTACATTCTTTAATTTCTGCAAAGCAGAAAAGGGGATATTGCTTTGTACTGATGTTGCTGCTCGTGGACTTGACATACCTGATGTGGTACATTATTTTGTCTTACTAGATTAAGGATACTTCTACTAATTAATTCCTATTTGACTATTTGTTTAGGCTGTTGAGGTACTTCCCAAAATATCTTCAGTTGATTTTGTTGGCCCCAATGGCCTATAAAGAAATATAGGAAGAAAACTACAGATTTTAAGCTTCCTTTTTCTCTTAAAAGATTAAAAGGGGGATTTTGGGGGAGGATTAGAAAAGGGGAAACCTGTGCCTTGTGATACTTTAGGATAAGCCTAATATTATAGAGTTAAGAATGCTGGGTTGGATGACTAAAAATATGCATAAGCAGAAAGTTGGTAGAATTTTACCTTTAGGTTGTTTAGTCATGTGCAAGAGATGCATAGAGGCATAGAATCCCCAAGAATTGGGAGTAGATCAAATAAAGTATAGCCTAATAACTAGGGATACAGGGCAACCTATAAAAACTATGAGCAAAACCCTTGAGAAATATTTAGATTTTTATTGTTTTACAACAAACTTCATTTTGTGACACAACGGCACAATGCTTAGTTATCATATTTATTGGTAATTGGAAATGATTTCCCCCTCCTTTCCTGCTTTGTAGGACTGGATTGTGCAGTATGATCCACCTGATGAGCCAAAGGTGTTTCCTCGAGTTCATTGATTTTGAATATCTGATACTATTTGTATCTTTTGTATACATTGATGAACAATTGTAACATGTTTTCCCACATTGAATCCAGGAATATATCCATAGGGTTGGTAGAACAGCTCGTGGGGAAGGTGCCAAAGGAAATGCTTTGCTTTTTCTGATTGAGGAAGAATTGCAATTTCTTCGCTATCTTAAGGTCAGTTTATTTATATAGGGGATAATATAGATAGCGTAGTGAGTCTTTTTTCAGTAAGTGGTGAGATCAAGAAACACAACAAAACCATGTGGATTGTGGAGTGATCAATCAGATTGTTGAACTCAAACATTATCTTCTTGCACTTGCATTATGCAAGGAAGTTTTAACGTAGGTATCTGACGAGTTATTCTTAGATTGTCCTGAATCGTTAAATATTATACTTATACCAATTTCAGGCAGCAAAGATCCCTATGAAAGAGTATGTATTTGAACACAAGAAGCTTGCGAATATACAGTCTCAACTGGTATATTCTTGCACCCTCAAAATCTATTTAAAATTTGTGTAATGAGGTAACCAATTGCTGGTTATCTCACACATCATCTGGATTGTGCAGGAAAAGTTGGTTGCGGGGATCTATCATTTGAATGTTATGGCTAAAGACGCGTATAGGTCATTTATATTAGCATATAATGCCCACACCATGAAGGATATATTCAATGTTCACCGCCTTGATCTGCAGGTAGTTCTTCATTTACATGATGTCATTATCATGATTTTCGGAACATTGTGCATATTCATGAATATATGGTGGTAACAAGTTACTGTATGGCTTTTGCGTAGGCTGTTGCTGCTTCGTTCTGTTTTTCAAACCCGCCGAAGGTGAATCTGAACTTAGACAGCAGTGCTTCAAAGCATAGGAGGAAAATACGCAAAGTGGAAGGAAGATTAAGCGACGGAAAGACAAAATAAGCTGCAACAATTTTTGAAGAATCACCAAGGAGGCAACCCTCAAAAAGTTTTGTTACAAAAATGTTTTAATGGTTATTTTGATCTTTTCATTTTTTAATCCTATCAACAACTTTCAGTAGCAGCTCATGAGAAGGAATAGCTATATTGAACTTGAGCTATCATGATCCTTGTTGGCCCCTTATATATAAATTTGTATTTGTATCTACCATTTCACTAACAGTTCATCCTAAGAATGAAATTAATGTCAACTCTCAAAAGTTATCACTGGCGGTTTCATTTCTCATATTCTATTATTGTTTCTTCGGTCATCATTTGACTGCATATGTTCTTGTGGTAAGAAGTATTTTTTATTTATTTATTTTATGATGTCTTGTGCATTATTAATAAACTTTTTCTAAGGCAGTATTACTAGAGTTTAATTTTAGATGTTTTTGGTTTGTTTTGTCTTGTCAATTGCCAATTTACTAATTCAAAATTAAACGATCATTAATAATACCAAATTACATGGTACACCCTTAACATCCATCGAGTTAAAAGTATTCTCAAGACTGGGAAATTAAATCGGTAACAATGTTACTTTTTTTGTTAATTAACATTATACGAAGTATAGAGGGTACAAAATAATTCTCTACAAAACATCAATAGCTTTAGCTTAGCACTTGTTATGTATGAAGACAAGGATCTCTTTAACTAGATCAATCATTAGTTGTGTTCCTTGAAGTTGGTTACTGCCAATAACTGTAAGATTAGAATCTTTTCCTTCTACAAATGATAGGCAAACCGTACCTTCGTCTACCCTTAACAACATTTGGTCATTGTTCATGTTGAAGGACACAAAATTTTCACCTGCAACATTGCCATTTTCAAAGTGCAATGCAATTGAAGGATACACATTAAATGAATCATCCTTATAACAAAGTTCTAGGTCTTCATGTGCTTGCTCCCTTGTAAGGTTGTGATCAACTTTTCGTATCTCTAACTTGAACACATTATATGCTTCACTAGGTAAATATGTTGCGATTGATCCTATATCCAAGATAACCCCACCATCATAATTAAGACCATAGCCCCAAACACTAGATTTCACATCTAGCATAAACCCATTAATGCTTATACCAACAAATTGCAAAAAGTAATAATTAGGGTACCCACTATTTTCTCTCAAAGGGACCATGATGATGGAATTGTCATGTTTATCTATTTGTGGTGCCCTATCATAAAACTCTAGTGTTGAGGCTGTTTGTGATCCAAAATTCACAAGGCAAAAAGAGAACGCCTTTGCATTGAGTTGGCTTTGCAAAGAAAGTGGGCCCCTTCCAAGGCCCAAAACACCTGAGAATTGGGCCCTATATGGGCCCTCATAAGAATCACCACACCCCATTATGAATCCCTTCAATTCATTATTAGAACGCTCAAAATTTAATGTGTCAATTACCATAGTTCC
Source organism: Arachis hypogaea (assembly GCF_003086295.3). Taxonomy (NCBI): domain Eukaryota; kingdom Viridiplantae; phylum Streptophyta; class Magnoliopsida; order Fabales; family Fabaceae; genus Arachis; species Arachis hypogaea. The sequence continues at coordinate 103,611,467 of NC_092045.1, read as the reverse complement.
AAAGGAGCTAGATTCCTTACCATAATTCACATTATACCTACATGTCCATGAGGTGCAATTTCCCAAAAGCTCCTTCATCCTTGGGTCCAAGCATGTCTCAGAGTAACAACCAAGTTCTCTGAAAGTACTTGATTCTTTGGTATTGAAGGGAGAGCGTTGCATTGGGTAACAATTGCTACAAGGGTCACATTGGGTCCAAGTGATTGGGCTCCCTAGGTCCATTTGAACAAAGGCAATTTGAACTGGAGTTCCAATCCACAAGAATAGTGCATAGGAATCATCAATAGGGTATGTATCTACTATAGCACCCATTTGAGGCTTGAGCATTTTACTATGGTATAGTGGGATGCTAATTTTGGGAATTGGAGAGAGTTGTGGAGTAGAAGTAGAGGATGATGTGGATAGAGAAAATCTTATTGTTAACAATAATACACACCAAAACTTTGAAATGATTTCCATTGTTTGCAACTAGTTGACTACCTTGTTGCAATTTCTTTTCTTTTGTAGTTGGTCACATGTTTTAAATATTTCGGTTTTAAATATGCAATAAGTGATTTTTAACTAATTTATTTTAACTATCTATCCCATCTTAATTGCATGAGAAATGTTTTTTTTCCCAAATATTTGAGAAACAATAGAAATCATAAAAAATAAGTCTAAAGTTATTTTATTTTGTATTTATTTTATATTGTTCAATTACCAGTGAAATAATTAGATAATATTAAATGTGATAAATGCATAAGTATAAATATTACATATATGAAATTATAGATATTAAATTAAATTAAATTAAATAATTTTGGGTTATTATCTCTTTTACATTACTGATATTTTTTATACTTATTTTTTTTGTATATTAAGTTAACTTAATTCATTTTTAGATAGAGTATGAAAACTAAAATCTCACATTTCATCTAATAATAAAGCAAAATGAGTCGACATAGTAGAAAAATCAGTCTAATTTTGTTAGAATCTTCATGATTTGGTAACTCATTAAGTTGACATGGTTCACATGAAATATTACAATGTTCATATATTAAGCAATTAAACACCATGCCATTCTCAATTCAAACCTACCTATGTTGTGTCATCCGGCATTTTGTCATATTTCCTAAGATATTTTTATATATCATTTTTCTTTTCAACTCAATTTAGTCATTTTTTAGTACTTTGGAGTTGAAACATCCAAGAGCTATTCATAAATATATTTAAGAAACTTCAACTATTAATAATCTGGGGAAAAAAAACTGTATGGTACTCTAATTAGATTTAAGAACTTGGCATCCAAATACGAACTACACTTTTCAGAGATGTTGTTTTATTTTCTGATAGGTTAAGTACGATTTTAGTTTTTAAGGTAGAAGTTGAAATTTTTTTTTGTTTTTAATTTTTTTTTGCATACAAAATTCTTAAGGTTTAAAACAAAATTTTAAAATTGTCATTTTTATTTAAATATTAAAAATTTGGACTAAATTACTCATAACAAAAAATTATAAAAAAAAAGAAAATAAAAGTAACAGAGTGTTTTTGTTCCTGCAAAAGGAGAAGAAAAAAAAAAAGAGAAGAGAAAAAGAAAAAGTTGTCCACAATTTATCTCCACTTCTTTTTTTATTGTCATTATCATACGATTTTAGTGTCTAAAATAAAAATAATTTAAAATTAAGTTAAATTTTAAAAATAATTTTGTATAAAAAAAGGGTTAAAAATAAAAAGATTTTCGACCAATATCTGAGTATCAAAATTGTAAATAATCACTTAGGTGAGGGATGTAACATAAATGTTACTTTATTATCCTTTGTAACAATCTTCACATTATGCCGACACTAATAATTATTTTAAAATATAAGAATGGTGCATTAAACTTAAACGTCACAAAACACAAATATCATTAACGACAAAACGAAAGTAACAAAGAACAAAGAATCAGGAACGTGCTCCGATTCCTGTCCTAAAGACACTACGCTTGTTGACCACATATAAAAAATAATGATACCAAATTGACCAAATTGATTTGTAATAATTTTTTGTATAGGTAAAGTATTGTTTTTGTTCGTAACGTTTGGAGTAAATTTTAAAGTTGTTTGTAATATTAAATCGTTTTATTTAAATTTTTTGCATTTTAAAATTTTTTAATATTGTCCTGCCGTTAGAGATCTGTTAACAAAATTAACGTCGGTATAAAATTGAGACGATTTTGAAACATTAAGAGCGTAAATAGTACAAAAACATTGAAAAAAACGATATATAAAAATAAATTTTAATTTTATCCTTCAATAATATTAAATTTTTATTGTACATAGTTATTCAATTATTTTTAATCACATTTAAGTAAATTATACTTAATAACATTATTTTTATTTTAAATAAATTTATTTTTTATAATTTTACTTTTAAAGATTTTTACTCTTAAACATTAAAAAATTTTAATACATTAGAGACAAAAGATACAATTTATAAACATTTTATGATGAGTAAAAATTTTTTAAGAGTAAAATTATAAAAAAATAATTTTTTTTAGAATAAAAGTAATGTGATTAAGTTTAATTTACTTACATGTGGTTAAAAAATAATTGAATAATTATATTCCGTAAAAAATTGATATTATTGAAAGATAAAATTAAAATTTATTTTTATGTATTGTTTTTGTCCCTAACGTTTTCATCCTATTTAAATCCCTAACATTTTAAGATCGTCTCACTTTTATCCTGCCGTCAATTTTGTTAACAAATCCCTAACGGCAGTATAACAGTGAGCTAATTTTAAAACGTTAAGAAATTAAATAGGACGATTTAAATGTTAGAAATAATATTAAAATTTACCCTAAATATTAGAGACAAAAATAATACTTTACTTTTTTGTATTGAATATTACTTTTAATATTTTTGTTTTTGATAAATTGGTCTTGGTTTTTTAGAATAATAGATAAATAAATTTTTAATGAAACAAAATAACTTCTTCATAGCAGGCAGAAGAGAAAAAATTGTCCTTTTTTCCCCTAAACATTACTCCGTCCAATAACTAAAGAATTTAGGAACTAATTTGAGGTATCACTATATCCGAAAACAAAAATATTATTTGCACAAAAATCAGTTAATATATATTTATATATAAATAGATATTATTTAATTTATTTTTTAATATTATTTTATACAAATGACTGATCTTTAGTGTATATATAACATAATTATAAAATAATTCTTTTGACTTTAAACAGAAATTTATAAGGTCCAATGCCAATATATTTGAATTAAATTTATAAATAACTCAAATAGAAAGCTAGATTTAAAAACTACGGCTAAAATTTATTAAAAAAAAAAAGAAATTATGTACAATTTGTCTTTACCTTTATTTTTATCCATAAGAGATATATGAAAATCAAATATATTTAATTAAGTGGTTTGTCATCATTTATATGATGTTGATACTCTTCTGATTTTCAGATATTAATATTTACAATACAATGTTATACAAGACAGAATGGCATACATTATTTAAATTAAAATGAAAGAATGTGAAGCCAGCAAGCAAGGTGCACTAGAGTTGGCGTACATTATCCAAATTCCAAAAAAAAAGACCTTGCAGGTCAAATAAATAAAATTTTATTTTATTTATTTTTTTTTTTTTTGGACGAGACTAGTTAAGGAGGGAGAGTAAATCCTCTCCGGTGAACAAAAAAAACTAGATGATATTCAATAGAAGATCTCACCCTTCATTGCATTTTCTCTCTCATTTATTTTTGGTCCCATTTATATAATTAAAGGTGGAAGATTACACTTTATTCTCTCCAGTGACAAAAAAATTGAGAGGATCCATTTCCGTTAAGGAGGTGGGTTCGTAAATTAAGATGGTCGGGTCTGAACTTTAAAGAGTAAATTTGTGTGTCATTATTTATTAACCAAAGTTGATCGAGTGGTTAATTCACTCGTTCGCTTAAATAAATATTACAGATTTAAAAAGCTCAAATTTACGACAAATTAGTTCTTGACCTGTCGGGTTAAAAGATACTGTGGACAACCAAAAATTAAAAAAAAAGATAAATTAGTCTCTGAACTTTTATTTCGTGGACAAATTCTTCCCTTAAAATTTTAAAAAATATAAAAACGCTCCTCACTATTCAAAACGCATGACGGATGGGTCTTTCTGTACAAAATGCTCCCTCAAACGTAACAAAGACAGCTTATGTGGCGCTTATTTGGCATGTGATGTGCTTATGTGGCGAAATAGTATCGTTGAGAAAACTTTGTGTGTCCGTTGTGAAAAAAGTCTGGGATAAATAGGTCCCTATCACTTAAAACGGCCCCGTTTTAGAACATTGGTTGTAGTTCTAGCGTTTAAACGTAATTCCAAAGAAGTCCATATGAATTCCACACAATTACTTGATACCCTAGCAGACATATGTATAATCTTTTTCCTCCAAAAAATACAACGATTGATCTTCTTCGTTTATTCATTTCGTGTAAGGTTGCACCAGTGAAACTTCGTTGGTGTAGTTTAGAGTGTCGTGTATACTGATAATTACCTTTATTGAGAAACTCATTTTATTTGTGCTTTTTAACGTTATTTGCTATGCATGTGGTGGGTTAGAATTTCTGGGTAATGTAGTTAGTGAGGGACATGGAAGATGGGCTATGTGGGGTTTAGGGTTTAGGTAGGTGCTGATTAACTGATTTAATGATGTTTAGGGCTAACCCTGGTAGATAAGTTTGGTTTAGAGTACATTATCTGAGTATTTTGTGATGAACAATATTGCACATGGACGATATTTTTGTGGTTTCTGTTTTTCATCATGGGGCTACTTTTCAAGGGTTTTTACTGGTGAGTTAGTTTAACTACATGGTAAAATTGAGAGGTTCTCACCAATAAACTTGGATTTTGTAAATTTCGGTGATTTGATAACATTGTTTAAAGGACTGGGATATCAAGCATACAAGGAAGCATGCTGGTATGTTCCAAAGAGTAAGGATATAGAGTCAGGGCTGCATGTACTGAGGGGAGATGCAGGAATCAACCAGATGCAACAAACTAAGATGAAAAATAAAGACACTGATGAGTTCTATATATTTTTCGATCATCCTATTGATAATCCTGAGCTTGCAAAGGGTGCTGGTAAGAAAAATGTTGAGGTAGAAGTAGATGTCGTTCGAATTGAAGTGTAGGAATTGAATCAGTCGTCGACTGAATATGATAATTATGAGAGTGCAGAGGATGAGCTGTATGCACCTCCATCCTGGGTCTTCTGCATTGATAGGCGTAATTCCTCAACCACAAATACCCCCAACATTTGACAAGTTGTATGTTTGTTTCGAAGCCTGCAAACTGGATTTAAGAGTGGATGCTGACCATTGCTTCACCTGAATGGAACATTTCTTAAAACCTACCAAAGGGGGGACTATCTTCGGCCGTTGCACAGGATACTAACAACCAGTTCTATGTGGTTACATATGCAGTTGCAATATCTAAATCCAAAGAATCATGGAAGTAGTTCCTAACACTTTTACAAGAGGATCTTGGTGATGTGAGCAACCATGGTTAGAATTTTATGTCAGACCAACAAAAGATTAGTTACTTTTTTGTCAATTCTTATGTGTTCTGTGAGTCTGTGTGAATTGTATTTGTTTGTAAACTTGGAAAATTGAGGATTATTTCCTTTTTATTAGGACATGCTACTTGCACTGAAAGAGGTAATGCCAAATGCACATGTCAGAAACTGTGTCATGTGTATATGAAAAAATTTTATCAACCGATTCAAGGACTTGTATATTAGAGAAATAGTGTGGGACTGTGCAAGATGCACCACCATCTCCGAATTCAAGTCAACCACGGAAAGACTGAAAGAAGTGAACAAGGATGTTTAGGCCTAACTCATGAAATTTGATCCTGCTACCTGGGTTAGAGCCTACTTCATCCATGGTCCGAAAGTCGACAACCTAACGAACAATATATGCGAGTCTTTCAGTGAAAAGGTGTTGAAGTATAGATGCAAATCGATACTCACAATGTGTGAGGAATTACAGTGCTATATCATGCGGCGAATGGTTCAACACAAGAAACTGCTAGGGACTCATGAAGGAAAACTTGCGCCAGCGTAAGAGGTTGAAGAGGCTCATCAAACCAAGTAACAAATGGAGAGCGGAGTGGATTGGTGATAACGAGCATAAATATTTTGAAGTGACGTATACGTGATTCAAAGTCAATGTAGATCTGATCAAACATAACTGCTCAGAGTAACCCTGATGCAACCAACCCTCTTCATGTTGAACACATTCTACTGACCATTTGTTTGCTGATGAGGTATTTTCTGATAGACTTTGTTGGCTTTTATTTGTTATTTTTGAGACATTCACAATTATTCAAATTTGCTGCAGAGTAATCCGAATACAACCTCTGTCCCGATGTCTGAGCAAGCATCTGGACCATCAGTAGCAGTGTCTGCGACACCATCAAGGCCTCCACAAGCACAATTTAGGCCTCCAGCCCAGTCTTCATTACGGCCAACTCTTAAGCCATTTAGACTTAAGCAATCCATAAGGAGAAAGCCTGTGGCAAACAAACCCTCTCCATCTGGACCACATACCCAACCTGAACAGCATCCATCCTCTCCACAACAACCAACTACATCAGGAGTCTCTCTACAGACTTTGGCATCAACAGGCAAAGCAACTCAACGACTGTTTAAATTCATCCCCACTTCAGGACATAACAAGCCTAGTAGTTAACACTACATGTTTAGACATCAGTTATGACATCAACATCTTTTTGAAAATAGTGTGATTTACCAAGCAACCCTTTTTGAAAACAATATGATTGTATAATTCGCAGACTTAAGTAATGCTTTATTTTGGCAGACTACATGTTTAGATATCTTTTATGACATTAACATCTCTTTCATGAGATTAATATATGCTTTACTTATCTAATCATATCTCTGCAGATTATGCCAAGGCAATAGCTTCATGCACATTTTTCATCAGTTGGCTGGATATAACATTATTTAATACATTATTTTTGTCTTAAAAAGATACAACTCATGGTAATTAATCCCATACCTCATTACAGCATTTTTTCTAACCTAATTTTTCACTTTTCAACCAATTTTAGCAATAATGGAAGCAAAAATTATACTAACCAGTACAATAACAACCCAATACACATTAACATTTTTCTTTCTCTCTAGATGTAACAGCTTCTTCTCTAAATTAGTTAGTCTCTATTCCACTATTTTTTTCCAAGATACACTTTCAGATTATCAACCCCATTCTCAATCATAAATTTGTCTTTAGCTCCTATTATTGCAACATGATCATCCAGCCATAAGTAGAACTTGCAATGACTGGAATTTTTCAATTGCATGTTCATCATCAAAACAAAAATCATATAAAGAAAATCCGTTTAATCAAACTCAATAAAACAAAATCACCAACTTACCTTAAAGAATGGACATCCAAAGAACAATCTATTAGGGTTCGTCACTGTCCACGATTTGTACAATATAGCATACACTCTGCATTTACACGTTGGAGCAATCTCGTCTTTCTCCTCTCCAGCTTCTACGCATTTAATGGTTGACGGCAGTAGAACTCGTCGTGTGTTGGATGAAGTTTTCTCACTGACCAGTGAGCACTGGGATATACCACCACTCTCAAGCTCTAACAGAAACTACAACAGTTATGGCGACTGGGTTTAATTTGAAGACATAGGGCACATAAACAACATGACGTCGTTTTTTCATCTAGGGACGAATTTGTCCCTAACATCAATCGATATTTACACATGTACATCGTTACGGTAGTGATCTCCTGTCAATGCTAAATAAGCGCCACATAAGCTGTCTCTGTTACGTCTGAGGGAGCATTTTACATAAAGGGACCATCCGTCATGCGTTTTGAATAGTGAGGTGCATTTTTGTATTTTTAAATTTTGAGGGATAAATTTATCCACAAAATAAAAGCTCAAGAACTAATTTATCTTTTTTTAAAAAAAATTTTAGTCATTTTATTCAAAAAGTTTTTTCTATCTCTTATTATTTCTTCAAATTTTCACTTCACACCTTTTAAACAATTTTAATAGGTCTCAACTAAAACTACTAGAGTAAGATATTTGATAAAAACCTTATAATTTTATTACTTTTAAATAATGATTTTAAGTAATGAGTCAAGTTAAATAAAAAAATTTAGATGTCTCCGCAAATTTAATTTATGATGGAAAAAAATGAGGAAAAAGCCTTATAAACTTGTGAACATATTCAAGGAAAAAAAACCTGCATTAGATCAATAAAAAGTTCTCTAAATACAAATTCAGTTATATTTGATTTATAGACTCAATTATCATATATTTATGTAAATTTATATATATATATATATATATATATTATTTTATAACTTTTTAGTAAATAATCAGTCATAAAAATAATCAAATATTTTATAATAAAATAATTAAATATCTGACGATAGACCTAATGAAATATTTTGTGTTTATGAGAAATTTTTATATACTTCTTTAAAAATATTTCATTAGGTCTATCATCACCAGATATTTAATTATTTTATTATAAAATATTTGATTATTTTTATGACTGATTATTTACTGAAAAGTTATAAAATAATATATATAAATTTACATAAATATATGATAATTGAGTCTATAAATTAAATATGACTGAATTTGTATTTAGAGAACTTTTTATTGATTTAATGCAGGTTTTTTTTGAGTTAAGTCTTAAAGTGGTCTCTAAACTTGCATTCGAACCTCAAAGTGATTCCTGAAATTAATAATTACTCAAATTTGTCCTTAAAAATGTTATTCGGAACTCATAGTAGTCTCTAAAATAATTTTTTTGTCTTCAAAATTGTTCTCCGGGACTCATAGTAAACCCTAAAATAATTTCCGTCCATCCTTACTAAGAAATGACTAAAACGACATTGTTTTATATTAAAAAAAATACACCCCTCCCCCCTTTTTCCGTTTCTTTTTTCCTTTCCTCTTCCCCAACCCTTTTTCACTTCTCCTTTCTCTTCCTCTTCTACGCTCTCCTTCCCCATTTCCAGTTCCCTTCCCTCTTTCCCTTTCCCACTTCCTTTCTCCTTCCCTAACCCTTTCTCAGTTTTCCTTCCCCTACCTCTTCCACGCTCCCCTTTCTCTTCCCCATTTCCAGTTTCCCTTTTTCTTTTCCAATTTTTTTCTTTCTTTTCCTTCCCCAATTTTTTTCTTCTTTTTTATTCCATGCTCCTCTTCTCCTTTCCCAATTCATCCCCAGTTCTTCTTTTCTTTTTTCTCTTAGAAGAAAGAAAATAATAATTTGTTAATTCATAGAGAGATAATAGAAGATGGAAAGAAATACAGAAGGCAAACTTCCTGCAAGCGTTGCCTCTCTTGCCGCCGTTGTCTCCTTTCGTTGATTTACTTTTGGACCACCGTGGAACCTCCTCTCGTGCATGTACTTCTTTTTGGGAATAAGGAGTATGACCACAATCCAATCAATTATGTGTCAAATAATTTGTTATTGTTATTATATTAAAATATTAATATAATAAGGTCCTTGATTAAATTTAGAGATTTATCATTGTGATAGTGATAATAATATAGAGAGATAAATTCTTTATAATTTAATCTAAATTGTTCTTGGTCATAGAATTATTAAAAAGGACATTAATAAGTCAGAAAGATCAAATATATATATATATATATATATATATATATATATATATATATATATATATATATAATGGTCTTCATTGAATGAAAATTAATAGATCTCATTTATTAAATTATATATATAGATGGTGCATATAGAGATATGACCACTGAACTGACTTACTCTGAGAATTCTTAATGGCTATAATTACCGCATATTTGTCAATAGGATATTCTCAAGATGAATATAGTAATAGAGTTTCCTTTGACCTGCGACTATCATAGTAATTAACAATGTATTTATTATACTTTGATTCCGGACACCTAATACCCTACGGTGCAAGTTGAATGGATATTGGGTATGGTTTAAATACTTGTAGAATTAATGATTAGTCAATAAAGAATCCATCAACTCTCGGTAAAGAGTTTGAGCTCTATGATTATAATGACTGATATAAATAAAACCTTGGCCAAGGGGATTGAATGAATGAAGAAATGAGTTTCTTAGGTCATTCACAGTTCATTATAATAATGGTAACAGGTTAGAGTTTTACAATTAAACCATACTCTAAGGGTTAACCAAGAGATGGAAAGATGAAAGGAATTATACTTTGTTCTTTTGAGGTTCTTAGTAAAAATATATTACTTCATATTATCGGGTCGTTGAGAAGTGTTACTAGACGCCAACCTTGATTAATAAATTTAGTATGACTAATTTACTACCCGCTTAGTATTGAACCTATGGGGTCACACACTAACGAGTATTCTAATATTTGTTATAGAATTATTTAATTATTATTTTGATTTGATCAAATAAATAATCATATTAATTCAAATAAAATATTATTGTATTCTTTGCTAGCACTAAGAATATAATAATAATATGATAATTGAGAATATTAAATGAGATTTGAGAATAATTAGTTATTCTATTTCTGAATTTGAATTATAAATTTGGAAGAGATCTAAATCAATTATGTTTCAAATTGTTATGATATGATTCCTAAAATTTGAAAGATTCAGATTTGGAATTTTAAGATATGATTTAAATTTGAATTGAGATTCAAATTTAAAATCAATAACAAATCTCATATTATATATGTACGTCAAGAGTACAGGAAAAAGGTGAGAAAACAAACACAAGGATTTTATTCTTTTACTTCTACACACATAAACGTATGTGAGCCTGATTCTTGGAGAAGAATTTTATGGCGTGCAAAGAGTTGCAAGAGGTTTCTCAATTTAGATCAGATATCCATTGGTCAAAGAGTTGATAGCAAAGGTTAGCCTCGGTGTGGATACGCATAGCGCCTTCGTACAATCGAAGGAGAAAATAATTTTTGCTAGCGTACTCAGGTATTTAGATCTGATCTACTATATATTTATTATTGAAATAAAATTTAAGCACAAAATAGATCTTTAGGATTACTTTCTTTTCTTCCGCCGCGTGTTATGAACAACATGGTAATCATTCACTTTTGCTTTTCTCTGCTCCGACGGCCTGCTTCTTTCTTCTACTCCGCCGGTTTGCTCTGCTTCTTCTTCCCCCATTTATTCTTTTTTTAGTTGCTTATGTTTTAATTTTTGTTATTGATCGATGTGATGTTGTTGCATATTTATTGTTGCTACTACTATGATTTATAAAATTTTTTGTTATTTAAATCAAATTATTGGCTTGAGAATGATTATCGAATGTCTACATAAATTAATATGAATTTGATAGTTTAATTATTGTTTGCAATGATGATGATGTTGTTGTTGTTACTGTGAATTTGAAGAAGAAAAAGAACAGGGTGAAAAAGAGAATTGGTGAAGATAATTGGAGATTATGCTTTTTTTTATAAATATAAAACGATATCGTGTTGGAGATTAGGATTTTTTTTTGTATAAATATAAAACGACATCGTTTTCGTCCTTCCAATGGTAAGAATGGTCGGAAATTATTTTAAGGACTACTATAAGTCTCAAAATATAAATTTATAGACGAATTTAAATAATTATTAATTTCAGAAATTATTTTATGGTTCGAATGTAAATTTAGGAACTATTTTGAGTTTAACTCTATTTTTTTTATGGCTGAATTTTATATATGTCGATAGTTGTAATATCAACCCAAGCATATATATGGTTATTATTTTATTTTGTTTTTGGGAGTGCAGATTCAATAGGATACTTACAGCAAATTTCCATTATTTTTAAATAAAAAACCCGAGATCGTTTTTGTTTTAATTAACAATCTCGTTGACGATAATACTAATTAATTTTTGTGATTGTGGATACATTGTTTAATTTGAAAAGAAACGAAATAAACAATGAGACAATCATTATTTTTTTTAGAGCGATAATGTTAGTTAAATAAAATAAATTTTAACTATTTTTTATAAATTTAGTTTAATTATTAAATATTTTTGTTTTCAGAGACGTGCCAAGTATACGTCACATAAATAATCCTTATAATGTTGAATTTTTATGATGACCGCATACTCGATATTATTAAATAATAATTAAGGTATAATTAAAGATGGCAAAATTTTTTGAAAGACAGAAATTTTTGTGGAGACCACTCCGAATAGAGATTTGATTGTGAAACTTTTTTTTGTAGAGATAGGGCAAAATTCTTTTCGGTGCGAGAATTTTCGCTTCATCTATGCTCTTTCTAAAAATTTTTAAATTTACTTAATTGTTTTTAATAATTTATTTCTCTTATATATTTTTTATTTATTTCACATGCCATATATATATATATATATATAAAAACTCTAAATTCTTAATCTTCATTTCCATAATCCTTTTTCAATTTAGAGATCCCTAACGTCATCCATACTCTATTTAACCTCTTTGCAGCCACCCCCTCACCACTCTTCTTTCTCACCGCACCATCACCTCTCACTGTGTTGTCACTTTTCACCGCCTTGTTCTCTCTGTTCGCGGTGTTTTTTCTCCTTTTTGAGGGTGTATCTGTTTTTCTCTCCACAATATAACATTTTTACTATCATAATATTACGCTTCTGGCTGTACTCTCGCAGGTTCTCAATACGAGTTTAAGAATTGTCTTAAGAGAATATATATAAAACGAAGAATGAATTTCAAAAAGTAAAGATCATCGTTTGTCTTATGAACCTTTTCAAAACCACGACATTTACTTATCCGAAATTCAAATTTCTCTTCTTCAATAAAAGAATTTCAAAGCTCAAAATAATATCCCATAACATAATCAAGTATGGCCTCCAGTCTAACACAAAATCAAGTCACCGCCTTCGACCCAACATATAAAAAACTATTAGTCTCCAACCTAACATATAAACAAATCTCCACTCAGTCTTAAAACGGAATCAGTCAGTGGCACAAACAATACAAGCAAACACAATTAGAGAACAGTCACATCAAGTACTACAATTAACAGTTAAACATAATTCATCACATAGGCAGACCAAAACACTTAAGCATACCCAAACAATAGCAAATAAATGCAATATGATGCATGTCTGTCCTACTGGCCATGAGGTTACGTGTAGGTTAAATTGTCAGAATCCGACTCATCCGATAGCGAACCTGGATATGGTCTCTCTGTTACGCATTTCCAACAAGAAAAATATTCCTATCTCAGAAGGAGAGTGCCCTATCACCTTCTCATTGTGAGTATCATTCTGTCTAAGAGGGAGAGTGTCATGTCATCTGTCTCAGAAAGAGAGTACCTTTTCACCTTACAATCAGAGAGAACGTGGGCGGAACAACCTATCACATCTCTAAGAGGAACATTTCAAGTTTATCACAAGCTAGTTTCAGAGAGAGAGTGCCATGTCAACTTGCCATCAGAGAGATCCTCACAAGGTTGAGTACCTTGTATATCTCTTTCAAAAATTTATTTTCACTCAATCGAAAGTCTCAAATTAACTTCAATAACTCATCTCTAGTTTAAACATTTGAATTGAATTGCTTTTGAAAATTACTAAAAACTTTCAAAACCTTTCTCCAAGGTCACAAAATATAATTCTTTTCTTAAAATCAACCCAAGCCAAAATAAGTTATTAAGTTAGATTAAATTATCTTAAATCAAGATTTATTAAATTGAATTCTACAGCAAAGTCTCTAAACTTTAGGGAAGTGACAACTAATCTCATTTTCTTTATATTGAAAATTTGAAATTCTCAAAACGATAATTAAATCAGATTTAATTGAATAGAACTCACTTTCGATTTTGACCAAATACCCAAGACCACCTTTATTTAAAACAAGTTGCCAAAGCCGATTTCAATTTCTTTTCTAAGTTTAAAACATTTTTTGGAGAATCAGAAATCATTTCATTACGTCAAAAGTAAATTCAAATAAAATAATTTTTCAATCCAAATTTTTCAAATAATAATTCAAACCAAGTCTTCTAATCTCAACTTGAAAAACAACTCCTTTAAAGACCCAAAAATCATCTTGTTTACAAACCAAAATCTTAATTGAAACCATATAATTATCTTTATTTTAAACAATTCTTCAAAATCACAAGAGCACTCCATAAATGAAGTCTTTTCCATGGTTCGTAAAAATCGAGTAAAACTCTTTTTCATTTAACCAAGTTTCCAAAACAATCACGAGTTTCATTTACTCCTAGAAACCCATTTTCTTAATTAACCAAACAAAAATAAATAAATTCTCTTCTAAAATTTAAATTTTGTCACCCTTCTCGGATTCCATCCAAGCCATTCCTCAATCCTTTCCAACAGCTTTAAATCCAAATAATTTTCCAATAAAAACACAATTTAGATTTCCAAATATTAAACTATTTTCGATATCAAACCATTTCGAAATCAAACCAATTTCAATATCGAATCATTTTTCAACATTTCAAGAAAACCAATCCACCCACCACTAATTCAATAAAATTAATCAACAACTAAAACATCCAACCTTATCAATCAATCAATCAAAATTCTCAAGGACTCCAACCAATTAACTACTCATTATATCTCGGTTCCACAACAAATACAGCGACACTTCAACAGCAATCAATTAAACATTCTAAATCAATTGGTAAATCAATTCAACAAACAATTATATCAATAAAAAATAACTCAATGCAATCAATAAGACTCATGTCATCATAATTATAAATATTTTTATTGATATCGACTTGTAACAATTCTTGTAATTAAAACGAGTTTTAAGAAAAAGTCCCTACCTCGATCACGAGTTGACTACGCGATAAACTCCATTTATCTTATGTCGTAGCAGCGGCGTCAAATCCGACCGTTTTTTCACAGCAGCAACAGCCAGAAAAGTAGCATGCAAATACCGAAGGTCAACCCTAAGACATTAACGTCGCAAAATCCTCAGTAATATATAACAGAACAACGATTATAAGGGTTTCGGAGCAAACACAACTTATTGAGATTAAGGAAAACAAGGAAATGGAGCAACAACAGCTCCAGTGACCCTCATTGGCAAGGACAGAACCGACAGAAGCTAGCCGGAGCCAAGGCAAGCTGGTAGAAGCTCTGATGATGGTGTTTTTCGGCGACGTCAATACCTCGCGACTCTATGATGCGTGAGCATTTTGTACCTATTTTCTGCGTATTTTCTAGTCGTTTTTAGTTAGAATTTATTAAGTTTTATTATATTTTAGTGCAAAAATCCTCTTTGGATGCTACTTTGAGTGTTTTAGTATTTTTACTGATTTCAGGTGAAATTCGGAGCAATTTGGCAGAGTCTTATGCAAAAAGGAGAAGATTTGGCGCTACCCTTTTGGGCGCTAAATGCCAAGCTGGCATTTAGCTCCAGCAGGCCTTGCAAATCAGAAGCATCTCTGCCTTCTTGGGAGCTAAAAGCCCAAACTGGTGTTTAGCACCAGGCAATTCGAGTTAAAGCCCATCAATTCAAGGAAGCATCTTCAAGTGGATTTAGCTCTTATTAGTGATTATATCTTTTATTTTTGTAATTTTTATTTACAAACAATATCTTTTAGTTTTCGGATTTATTATTTTAATTTTATTTTCAAATCCAATTAGGTTAGATATAAAAGGAAAAAGATTCACCCTTGAGGGGATCTTCTCTCTTCCGTAATTTTCAGAATCCTTGTTTTTCTGTATGTCATGAGCCACTAAACCTCTTTGGTTAAGGTTAGGAGCTCTGTTTATTTCTATGGATTGAGATTATTACTTTTCTATTTTAATTAATGTACTGATTCAGTTTCAAGAATTAATTTTGTTCTTAATCTTATGAATCTGGGTGGAACGGGAGTATGACTCTTATTCTAGATGCGTTCTTGTGACCCTTGAAAGAGGTTCCTCACCTGAATACAGCTTGAAAGTAAATTCCTCCTAAATTGCTAATTATTTGAACTAATCTAGATACGTGACATATAATTCGTTTAGCTTTGGATAATTAGGGTCTTTGTGGCCATAAACAAGATTTGAACATAACCTTCTAACCAGAATCAAGTGACCAAGGGATTGGCGGTTGATGAAGGTTAGAGGAGATTAAATCACTAAGAGATTAGGGTTTAGTCAATTACAGTTTGCCATGAAATGAATCTTGCATGATTAAAATAGTTAGTAAGAAAACTTAATCTAGAAAAATAAACATCTCCGATACCTTAACTGCTTTCTCTTATTGATTTTTCACCAATTCTCTTGTTTGCTTCCTTTACTTTTGAACTACTATTTAATGCTATTTCAAATCACCACACCAACTTTTCTGTCTGCCTAACTAAACCAATCAGTCGACCGTTATTGCTCAGTCCATCAGTCCTCATGAGATCGACCATCACTTACCTAAGGTATTACTTGAACGACCCGGTGCAGTTGCCGATTCAGTTGTGGATATTCTAAAAATTCGCACCAAGTTTTTGACGCCATTGCCAAGGATTGATGGTGATTGACAACTACCAATTGTCTGATTGCTTAGATTAGGTATTATTTTCTTTAGTTTTATTTGCTTGTTTATTTCTCTTTAAATTATTGAATTAGGTTTTGTTTATTTTCCATTAGTTTTTGAAATTAAGTTTGGCGTCCCGTAATAATTTTTTTTTAATTTTTGAAAATATTAGTGTTCTTTATTGTTTAGTTTTCGAATTAGTAGTCTGATTTTTTCTGACTTATTTTGGAAACTTTTAGGTCTATTTCTTATTTTATTTTATTTTATTTACATAGGATACCTCACTGGAAATTCTCTGTACTTTAACGCAGAGATTTTTACTTTTCTTTGTTTTTTGTTTGTGTTTTTCAGAAACAAGACGAAGCTCACCATGAATTTAAATGGAAATGAGTAACCTAGAAGGACTCTGGGCTCATACATTGCCCCTACTCCTGATTTCTATGGGAACAGTATTGCTGTACCCCCATTGGAGCAAAAAATTTTGAGCTAAAGCCACAATTGATTACTCTGGTGTAGCAAAATTGTCAGTTTCTTGGATTTCTACAAGATTATCCAAATTTATTCATCTCCAACTTCCTACAGATCTGTGATACTGTGAAAACTAATGGAGTGAATCCTAAAGTTTATAAGCCAATACTCTTCCCATTTGCTGTTAGGGATAGAGCAAAGCAGTGGTTTGATGCTCTGTCCAAGGAGAGTCTAGATACTTGGGATAAGGTGGCTAGCAGGTTTCTGAACAAGTTCTTCCCTCGTCATAGGCTGACTAAGCTGAGGACAGATGTTCAGACCTTTATGCAGGGAGATAATGAGTCCCTGTATGAATCCTAGGAGAGGTACAAGTTGATGCTCAAGAAGTGTCCTCCTGATATGTTCTCAGACTAGATCAGGGTGCATATTTTTTATGAAGTACTTTCTCACATGGCCAAAATATCTCTAGACAATTCTGCAAATGATTCTTTGCACATGAAGAAAGCGCCTGAAGAGGCCAATGATCTGATTGAGATGGTTGTCAATAATCAATACTTATACTCTTCTGAGAGGATTTTAGTGAAGAAAGGAGTCATGGAGGTAGACGTTGTAGATGCGATCAAGTTCTTATCCCAACTAAATGAGTCTCATCACGCAGCAATTGAGTGGCATGCAGCGTCCAGTTGCTAATGTTCATAGTGTTTCTCTATATACTCCTTATGACATGAGTGGCAACTTTCCTCTAGGTGAGACGTGCAATTATGGCCAATATACGCCTAAGCAAATCAATTACATGGGAAATTCCTCCAAAAATTTCAATGGTGCTCTTTATCCTCAGACTTTTAATCAAAGATGGAAGAACCACCCAAACTTTAGATGGGGAGAGCAATCTCAAAGGCAACAAATGAACTATGCCAACAATCTTCAGGACGGGTTCAACCAGAATTATTTTAATAATCTTCCTTTTCAACATTCTCAGTCCCAGAACGGTCCTGACTTGGCATCCGTGAGAACTATCTAAGAGCCAACATAGCTTTATGCAGAAAATTAGAGCTTCACTCTGAGATTTAGAGATGCAGTTGGATCAGTTGTGCAAGCAAATACCCGAGAGATCTAGTGACATGGTTTCTAACTCCAAAAAACAGTGCCGGGATGTTCAATTGAGAAGTGGTAAGATCGCGAGGTCAGGAACTAAGATTGGTGAGAAGCAAGTTGAAAAAGAGACACCAGAGAAAAAATTGCAGAGACAGAGAGTACTAGGGAGGGCGCTGAACACCCAGCAGGGGAGTCAGGGAGGGCGTTAAACGCCCATGAAGATTTAAAGAGCGCCCCTTCAAGACATCCAGATAACCCTTTTCCAGTTACTCTTAATACACATCCTGCACTACCCAAGGCTCTAGAATATAAGGCAAAAATGCCATATCCTGAGAGACTTCAGAAGGCATTTAAGGACAAGCAATTCTCCAAATTTCTGGAAGTCTTTAGGAAGCTTGAGATCAATATCTTCTTCGCAGAGACCCTTGAACAAATGCCTCTTTATGCCAAGTTCATGAAGGAGTTGTTGAGGGATTGGAAAGAGATTGAGATAGTGGCGTTGACTAAGAAATGCAATGCAATCATCCAGAAAAATCTTCCAAAAAAGCTGCAGGATCCTGGAAACTTTCTAATTCCCTGTACCATTGGAGACACCCAACTCCACCAGCGCTGTCTATTCCCTCTCTTCTTTCTTCTTTTTCCCTCTCCATTTGTGTGTGTGTGCCATTGGTGTGTTCGTGTGTAGGTTTTTTTTTGGAAAAAGTGGGAGGGGGCTGGCGGCACTGTTGAGGATGAAAGGAAGGAGTGTGTGTATAGTTAGAGTTAGGATTTTGATTAGAAAAAAAAAGGCTAGGGTTAGGTTGGTAATTTCTAATAAAAATAAGGATAATGTAGTAATTGAAAACTAATTTAATCAAATAATAATTATATATAAAAATACTAGTTATCCATAAATTTACAATTTATTCTCATATAAATACTCCAATTAAGGAATTAGAGATAATCAAATTAATTTTCTTTAAAATTATAAATAATATTAAAAATATAAATATTTAAATTAAAACGCATAAAATTCTCATTATTTTTTTTCAATTATTAAAGCTCTAAATTATAAATAAAAAATTTTTCGGTTTATATATAAAATCTCTAAAAATATAATCTTAAATAAATATAATAAATCATAAATAACTTATTAATTAATTTCTAAAAATTCTGGGTCTTACACGGAACTCTGCCATCGTGTCCATTCTTCTCTGCGTTGTCATGTCTCTCATCTCGTTCGCTGCTCTATGTTCTGTCTCATCGTCGCGTCCAGCCACCACGTCAGTTCAAAAGAAATCGGCGTCTGCCGTTTAACATTTATGTATAAAATCTTGATGTTTTTGTATAGGATGAATACTTATAATTGTACTCTTATAAAAATTAGTGATCAGTGAGAATTATAAGAGAAATAAAAAATGGACCCTGCAAATAATAAGAATGGAAAATAATATTTTTTCACCGTGGGAATCAAAAAGAAAAATAGGAAATAAATCTAGGAGCAAGGATAAAAAATAGAGACAGGAATAGAGACATTCTTGTCTCTGTCTCTATTCTGTCCGACTCCGTTGCTATCTCTGGATATAATAAGGTGCTTCAAATTAATATTTAAAATAAAAAATATTACTTATCTTTTAAATTTTTAGTCTTTAATCAATTTTTTTATTTAAATAATATTATATAATTAATTTAAATATTTTTTTTTATAAAAAATTACTTATTTTTTATGAAAAATTAGTTATCTTTTAATTTTTTTTCTTCTTTAAAAATTGAATAATAAACAATTTTTAAAAGGATATCTAGTTGCACTATTAAAATAAAACGCACGTAATTCCACGTCCTAATGTTATTGTATTTTTATAAGAAAGGCAATAATGAGTAATATATATTATTGCATAATGAATAAAATATGTTAGATGAAATAAATTGCAAAAGGAAAAGAAAGAATCATAATCATAATGGTCAACTGCTAGCTTTTCTTTTTAATCGGGTGACTGACAATAGAATTAAAATGAATAATGAATAACCTAGAACATATATATACCACGAAGCACCAATCAAAGTTGTCCCGTATATGGACACAATTTTTCAACTTGTGAGATTGATAACCAAATAATTATTATTCAACCACTTCTTTTTTTTTTCATTTGTACTTTTTCGTCTTTTCCAACTTCATTCAATACGTAGCAATTAGCAATCTTCCAAAATAATAAATAAAAAAAATAGGAAAGTAATTTTTCAATAATTAATTTTGGTTGATTTTTTTATTATATAACTACTTTTAACCTTTATATTTTGAATGATTTAGAGTTTATGATTAAAATTTAAATTTTAAAGTTTACGATTAAAAAATTTACTGATGTTAACTTAAAATAAATTAATTCTCTAGTTGAATTTTTTTGTGATCTCATATTTTTTTTTGGTTGGGATCTCATATTTGATCTTACATTTTTAATTAAGGATACAAATCAATTCATAACATAGTAATATAAAATTAATGAATGATTGAAAATATATACACATATAATAGTCAAGATTAAAATTTATTAAGATGAAACATGATTATTTAAATAATCAAAACTTTTATAATAAAAAATAATATTATATATCTAAGTTTTTTTGAATTTTTGTTAATTAAATTTAATTAAATTAGTTTAACATAACAAAAATTAGTTATGATTACTTGATTAGTATTATCTTATTATTTAATTTGATTGGACTTGGTTTATAAAAAAATTTTGATGTGTAACATTATTCATAAAAAAAATTATAATTCAAATTTTTGCAATCTTTTTCTTTTAAAACAAAAGATAAAATTTTAAATAAAAAACAAATATGTGCATAATTCACGTTTCAATCATGCAAAAACATACTAAACCTAAAACATTTAAGCGTTTCTACTTAATAACTTAAAGCTTTTAGAAGAATATGCCATAAACTATTAAATTAATGTCAATCATCATTGAAATAAAGAATAGACACAAACCATCAGAGAAAGAGACAACCTTGGCCATATATGAATGGGTTATTAATCATCAATAACAAAAATATTATATATCCACAAAAATTTAATCATCAAATAATTTAGAATATATATTTAAATAGATTCCTAAAAAATTGTGTCGAACATTTTTATTTCTAAAAAATTTTATTACAATAAAGTCTTTTAATTTTATAAAAATAAGATATATAAATTTTTATTTTAATCAGATTCACTATTTTTATTCAGATAAATAATTCTTTAAAAGTATGAAAAAAAATTTATACGTTTTATTTTTTAATAAAATTTTTTTAGAACAAAAATGTTCGATGCAAAATTTTTTAAAGACCTATTTAAATATATACTCAATAATTTATTATATATTTGTATATAAATATATATTATTTAATATATTTTTAATATATATTCTGTATGTGAACATATATTCTATTGATTTGATAATTAACTTTTTAAGAATAACTATAAATAATAAAAAAAGAAATAATCATGTGAATAAGAGAAGAGGAAACTAGAGAGTAGTGTGGGGAAGAAAAGCAAGAAGAGAACAAAAAGAAAAATAATGGATGTGAGGAAAATAGTGGTGATGGTGGAAGATGAAGAAGTTGCAAGAACAGCTCTAAAATGGGCACTTCACAATATCATTCGCTACGGTGACATAATCACATTGCTTCATGTTTACCATTCTTCATCTTCATCATCTTCAAGAACAAGAACCAGATCAAAATCTCGCCTTCTTCGCCTCAATGGTTACCAATTAGCACTCTCCTTTCAACACATCTGCAATAGCCACCCCAATGTTTGTAACTAATAAACTTTGATCTTAACTTGGTTTGATTTGATTTAATTAATTTATTGTTATACTGATTTTGTTGCTATGTACAAATTAATCTTAGGAGGATTGTGTTACAGACAAAGGTTGAGATTATTGTCACGGAAGGGGATCAAGAAGGGACTAAGATTGCTGCTACGGTTCGAGAGCTTGGAGCTTCTGTTCTTGTGGTTGGACTCCATGATCATAGCTTTCTTTACAGGTAATTTAATTATAACTTCAATGTCAAAATATATTCAAATACTTTTCAGGTCAATTTCAATTTGATAAATGATTTTCACAATAAAAATATCATTCTTATTAATTAATTATATATTAATTGTTAAAAAAATATTGATATTAAAATAGTATTTATTTACTCTCCCTAGAATTTATTGCTTTTGTTGGGGGAAGAATAAAGTTGGGTTTCTCTTTGGTAATTGTCATTGTAATTAAGGTGGGTGATCACCGATGAATGAAAAGCATGAAATTCAATGTTCTGTATATTTATGTTTTTTCGGAAAAGAAATAAGACAGATTCTGATTAGTGGTACTTGGGAATTGGGATTTCAACTTTTAATTACATAATAATTATTCTGGGATCTGTAATAATCAATATTTCCATATCACTCTTCTTTTTTCTGGTGATCTTGGCTTTCTTCCCTAGTTGATGGGACCTGTGTGTCTTAAATGTTCCAATTTGTTTTGTGCTCTTTCTGATGCTACTATGAATAAACAACAATAGTGATATTTGAAGTTTTGAAGGTTTTTTAATTTAATTTTAATATTTAAGGTTTTGCGAATTAGTAGTAGTCTCAATGTTTTTTTTTTTGGCTAATTTTTTTTATATTAGTTAAATACATGTGTAATACATTGATATTGGAAGATTAGGTGTTTTTTTTATATGGTGTTTTATTTAAATCGGACAGTCCGATTTGTTTGAAGAAAAAAATAAACTACAAATCAGAGGGTTCGATTTGCTTGAAAAAGAAAATAAACACCAAATCGGAGGGTCCGGTTTGTATTTTTTATTTTTTTAATTTGTTAAAATGAAAATCGGACGGTCCGATTTTAACATTAAATTTTTTTTATTTTCGAAATTACAAATCGAACCGTCCGATTAAGATTTTTAACTTTTTTTTATTTTTTTCCAAACTCAAAACGGAGGGTGCGTTTTCTGCTGATACCGTATGTATGAAAAACATCTCTCTTCTCCGTAGTGTTGTATTACTACATTCTCTTCTCCATGTCAAAAATAAAAAGCGTTTTCTTTTTTTTTTTGGGTGTCTTTGAAAAGGTATTTATTAAGAATATAAAAGTGGAATTCGCTTTATCTATAAAATCCTTTCTCTTGTGTGTAAAAATAGTAGTGTACTGTAAAAGATTACACTTTATAACACTAATTTGAAAGATCTGTTTTCTATTTTAACTAATCATCTTATGTAAATAGAATATTTTTTTGAAAAATATAAATTTTAAAAAAATTTTATGCATTCAATATGTTGATAATACATTGAAAGAATGCAAATTTTCTACTTTTATTATCATCAGCTAATTCCTAATTAAATATCAACGCTGTGAAGCTTACAGTACAAAATGAATAATTACAAAAGAGTATGACAATATTATTATTTAAGAGATTTTACTTTTTATATAAAATTTGTTTATAATAAAATTTTATCAAATAGAAAATGACATTATAAAAATGAAATGATTAGTTCCTAACTAAAATATTGGTATCAAAATCACTTTTGAATTTAAGTATCATTATGGGAGGTAAAAAAGGATATAATGTCGTGTTTTACATATTTTTTATTTTAATTAAAAAATGTATAATAAAGAATTATATTTTATAATACCACTTAAAAAAATTGAGAGAGTTTATCCAGTGTTAGTGATCTCTGGAACTTGATCACGTAAGGCCATGACTATTGCACGTGCCATCTGTAATGATAACAAAACTGCCAATGCTTTTTGGCTCCACTTCTGAGTTCTGAGTCTTTCTTTTTCTTTTCTTTTGTTTTTTTAGTAAAAGGACAAAGGAGCACCTGCTAGATTCCGTTAGTAGTAGTCTTATCATGTTGAAATTACTTTTGAGGAATATTTATTGTAATTATTGCTCTATTCTTTAGCATTGATTTAACTATTAAAGGGAAAGAAAAGAAAAAAAAAAGAAATGTTTTCGGAATGTAAGTAATGCTGTGCCCATGTACTCTACATATGAATCCCTTTAGAGGTTAAAGCCTAAAGGCCCTCAAAGGTGTGCTTCTAATGTAGAAGGAAGCTATCTTATGTTAGCTATGCCTATTATTATATATGGCAGAGATGAGTTCTAACTTCTAAGAAGGGTAGTGTTGGCCCAACAGAAGTACATGGTGCATTTGGCTCAACCAACACATGCGATGGCTCCACTAAATAAATAATGATGAATAATAATTAGCTGTATTTAAGGGGAATGAATAATTTTGAAATGACGTGTTGATTTTCACCATCGAGTCCTCTAAAATAACACAATAAATTATGATCATTCATTTCATTGCAAACTCAAAATCTTGTTTTTATTCATTTGGTAAATAGATTGGCTATGGCCCATTCCCCAAATAGCATGGCCAGACATTTCAACTGCAGAGTACTAGCAATCAAGCAGCCCCCTACACCACCATTGAGACCCAGTGTATCAGTTCTAGACAGTGCAACCAACATGGACTTTTCTCAGATCGATATTTCTAGATTAAAGTATGTTCCCTCACTATCTATCTCACCATTAATAATTCCTCAACATGCTAGATTCCTTCACATGGTTTTAGCAATTTGGAGCTTATATATTATTAGATGCGTTCATGCTTTTATATCCTTGCATCTTTTTTCTTGTATATATAGGCACAAATACAATATTAAGGTTACTTAATAGAGCTTCTAATAACTCAGTTTTAGAATTGTTGTTCTTGCAGAGTACCTCAAATGCCTCCACCAAAAACACCATACAGGATATGCCCCGACCCATATGCAATTATTTGGAGGCTAAGGAGGGCGAGGAGAAGCTGAAGGATAAAAAAGTTTTAAGCTCTTGATTAAAAATTTAGAATCGCATTTTCCTTTTACATTTTTATTTAATTTCCACTTACACCAGCAGCCCCACCCAACACACACAAATGAAGCAATTGACGCAGTATAGTTTTGTTGTTTATGGCTTAGAGTTTTCTGATTGTACAAAGGTTGTTGTGGGAACATTACCTTACTGGAGTAGTGGCATTGCACTTTATCTTCGGAATCTTGCCACTACTAGATAATGCCGAGGATGCTATGACATTGCCCATTGACACAAGCCATTGATTTTTCTAATTTGTTCATTCTTTCTCTACTGAATCCAATGATAAGATATTTTTATATTCTTCCTGCAGCAAAGTTTGTGAAATCGTTCGTGTTAATATAATATAATAAAATCCCTTCCACGATTACGAATTTCGATTGCTTCGGTAAGAGTTCAACTATCTACTGTACTACAGACTGTCTTTCGTTTTCATCAATGAATACTTTCTACAACCACTTGAAAAAAGAAGCTGCTTCCAACTTCTGTGTAGTGTCTAAACTTACAATTTAAGGGTAACAAATTTCAGTTGACCTAAAAGTATTTAAAAAGAATGTGTAACTATTGAAAGAATACGCAGATCTCCTTGATCTTTGGAAGATGAAAAGATTACATGATATAAACTGTATTACAAAAATATTATATGCAGTTATGCACACCAAAAATCAACCACCAAATCAGTCATTATGTGTTTGTACATAAATATACATATTGTTTAAATCATTTTCAATATGTATTTATTATCTAGCATATATTTTATATGAGTAGCTAATTTGGCAGCTGATTTTTGTGTGTACATGTAGCATGATTGATTTTTTTTTAATCAGAAAAGAATTTTAAAGCACATAGAAAACTTAGAATTATTGTGGGCCAAAACTTGAGAGTCTAAATCAAGTGCTCTCGACCGTATTCGCGTACAATTACGGGCACACTTGTCGGAGGGACCTGCAACAAAAAGACGAAAACAACTAGAAAGTATTAAGCTAGCAACAATTAAACCTTCTTCTTTATCAGGTGCAGTCAGCTACATTCACCAATTGACTCCATACTATCACAACATAAACCATATCTATAGGCCATAGCCAAGATATTAAAATTCAAGTCTTTCTCTAACTGACCTGGACTATCTTCCTTTTACCTACTCTTCCAAAGGCTTTTTAAACAAGTCTTCTGTGAATAAGACCAAACCACCGTAGATTTCTACCATATTTTTCATAATGAGTGATGATTGTCACCTTAACTTTCTTTTGAATGTATCAGGGAGGGAAAGAACATAAAGAAAAAGAAAGCAAAAACATTCAAAATGCTCCCCTCCCCCTCAACAAGAACATAAATAGAGGAAAGAGCCAAAAAACCGGTAATGTACGTCTAGGACAACTGGATATGATTTGAGAATCAATCTCTATGTATATAAATGAAAAAGAGAAAACCCTAACTTAGTTCCCTTCCTAAGGGGCAAAAGAAATCTTAGACATATTCATTCTCTAGTCCTTTCTAGAACTCACATGTCCAAATGTTAAGGACTAACATGGCCAACATTAATATTCCAATTACCACAATTGGGAAATCCTGAGAGCTTTTTTTTTTCCCTCAGAAATTGGGCTTGTGTAGTTTTCATTTTCAACTTTTTTTCAAGATTTTAGGAAAAAATAGTGAAAATAGAAAATTAAGACAGAAAACTGGATTTATATTGTTTCTGCTTTCATCTTTACAAATTATAAAAAGTTGAAAATAGAAAAGCAAACAAGCCCCTCCCCAATAAATTTTACAAGGGCGAATATGAGGGTTCATTCTATAATGAAAAGAGACAAATGCAAAATAATGTGGGAGGAGAATTAGGAATCGAACTTTACATCATAAAAGAGCTGGATATATGTCACCTAATTTACATCTAAGACAATGTGGTGGCATTCAAAACAACCTTAAAACCTGCACAACTCACACTGATAAACTTACCATTCCATGGTCTGTAACAATTGCTGAGATATAATCTGAAGGAGTGACATCAAACCTATCAATCAAAATAAAATCAGTATCTAATTTTTCATGGGCTGTTCACACAAACGTAAAATCTAAAGCTTACATCAAATTCAAAATCTGCAAATTGTCTTCACTGGTCCAATTGTCTAGATAATTTACATTCATTCTTCCAGGAACCGTGGCAACAGCATTGGGATCACCTGCAAGCAATTTGAAGTTTTCTCAAATTGACAGCTTCATTTCACAAAAAGTGAATTTTTTCGCTTGACAGCACATGAAAGGAATAGAAGTGGGTTGAAGATCATTTATATAAAATGCATGACAGTTGACACAAGGATAGCAGTAGATACAAATTTCTATCCCAATCCCTCCTCTAAATATCAAGATACGCTGAAATGAAAATGCAAAGCCAACAAACTGATGCTATTAAACTTACCTAGTTCATTGGAACATATTGAATCAAGTTGGACTCTTTCGTGAAACTTATAAGCTTCACAACAGACCAATACAGGAACATGAAATGCATGAGCCACCATAGCAACACATGCAGTCCCAATTCTTGAATATACAGTTCCATTAGATAGAACAGCAGAAGCTCCCAGAAAAACTCGTGTGACTTCATGCATGACGTAAGAAACACCATTTATTAGAGTATATGTACAATCGAGTCCCTTTGCCAACAACCTACGGATTAAGGCCTGACTTTGAAGCTTTGGTCGCGAATCTACCACCACAACACGGAACTGTTTCCCAAGCTCATGAGCATATAAAAGAATCATCTCCACAACAGATGATGATCCATATATTAGAAGAACATCTCCATCCCTAACCTTTGTAGCAGCATGTCCAACTATCACCTTAGCAGCAAGAATTATTTTCTCATTTATGAATCGATCAATATCAGAATAAAGAGTTGCTTTTGCCTCAGATTCAGAATGACTTAAAGGCAACTTGGCAATACGACTCTTTACAAATCTAATTGCATTTCTCATGCTAATAGAAAGAGGCCTGCATTCAGTGAAAAATGAAACATAACTACCAATTTTTGCAGTTAAGTCCCTAACAAGAGCTTTTTCAGGAGGAGTAGAGTAGTCTCTGATTGCTTCTTGAAAGGCTCTGAGCATTTCAATACAACGAGCATTATCACCAGATGTACCTCCTGCCAAGTAACGCAATCCAACCTGAAAATTGAATAAGCCAGTGAGCAACATATCTATATTTGCCATTTAAAAGTTCATTTCAAAGCATGGATACATGCATGTAAAAAATTGCTTCAAATGGAATTGACATATTTCCCCCCTGCATGGGAAGAGGGAATAATATCGATCCAGGTTCCAGCTCAAAAGACAATACATAAGAAAAGGGCAAACTACATGATCTGCAGCATTGAACACCTCTAACAGACTTTGTCAGTGAAAACATGACAAATCAAGAAATGTTGTGTTTCATATCTCCTAATCTCAAGGGAGACAAATATAATTTAGAGTTAAAACAGAAACAAAAAACATCCATATCTAGTTGATCGTATAGGATGCCTCTTTGCACTCATGAACATATGAACATGTAAAGTTATAAATTCAAACAAAGGGCAAACTTTAAATTAATATATTTATTTCATAAAAGTTTTTTAAAACAACATTTTTGTAACCACTGAACGGTTTAAATTAAATATTTATTTTCATCAAAGTTTTAGAAAAAATTTTGTAACCATCGCAAACATAATATTAAACACAACTAACAAATACAATAATATCAAGGAGAATGGAGATTTGAAATAAGAATAATTAATTTAAGACACAGCAAAGCAATTGCATTTAACAACGAAATATACACACTATAGAATGAAAACACAAGTTAGTTGTAATGTTGATATTTATGCTCAGATCACATATTTAACTAGTAATATCAACAAATAGATTCCAAGTATCTTAATTTGAACCAACCTTATGAAACTCCAAAAGAGTACCTTGAACACAGAAGGATGCACTGAATCAATTTGGAAAAGCTTTGATTCAAGCTTAGGAAGCTGAGAACCATATTCGTATTGAGGCAAATGACGAAATAATTCAACTCTGTTTACAGCTTCAGTTTGATTGACTAATGCACGCCTTTTGGCCTTTTCAACTCTACTTTTGTCGTCAAATTGCATACGTGGAGGAGGAACATCTTTTTTCCTCTCTTTCTCCAAAGAACGACCACCTGATTTCTTGTCAGTAGCTGTCGAAGATGTTACAGGAGGTCCATCTTTCTTCCCGGAAGACTGCTTCACACCTTTACCAGGTTCTGCTCTGCCATCAGCTGGATACAGAACAACTATCAAAAGCATAAGCAGAGACTACAGGAGCCACATGAAGGTCATAGAATACATGAATAAGCAACTAACAAATTAACTATCTGATATATTTGGCCTATTTAAACATGAAACTCCAAATTTTTTCTTTCAGTCAAAACAAGTTAATCAAATTTCAACAGTCTTCCAGTTTTAAAAAATTTAGAAAGAAATAATTGAGAGCTAAAAACTGATGCTTCTAAGAAAGTAGCAAGAATAAAAAGCCCCCAGGGTTGCTCAAAGCAAGTGTTTACCTTGGTTTACAATTCAAAAACTATGCAAGGGCACAAAACTAATGAAAACTGTGAAGCAACAATTATTTTAAACCATGCCTCTCATTTAAAAACCAATTAACAGAACAAGAACACTGACAGTTTTCAAAATTTAGAATAAAAGACGAGCTAAAATTTAAACTTCATAGTAGTATGCATAAATCAAATCAATTCTGAAATATTCAGAAAAAAAAATGCGAAATTGTCAACAAAATTTTCAATGACTACAACCACCTTTAGAAGTAGCTTTTGCAGCTCTTTGTGCCTCCTGCAAGGCTCGTCTCTCGGCCTTCGTAGTGTTTGCCTTAACTGGCTTCGAAATTGAGGGCACATCGTTGCGTTCTTCTTTGGCAGTTCCTTCCATCCTTTCTGCTATGAGTATTATGCTTTCGTCATTAACATGTTAAAGAATAACAAATAACTATATCTAGAATCAGCCATTTATCAGAAGAAGCAAATGCAGCTTATTCAACATCATCAAAATCGCTCACATTTATTTGTAATTGCTAGCATGTCATTGCCTATTTTGAATTAAAGAAAATGAAAGTTTAATGTAGCATCGTTATTACTACCGGTGGTTCCGGCTATAGCTCCGGCTCTGGATCCGGCTACATTTTTCGAATTCACACTGCCGGTTAAACAATTCTCCGATGAATTTTCCAGAGGCTTCGCCGGCAAATCGAACTCTGTGACGGCAAAACTCGATTCGCTGCGAAGGAACCAACCGGAGGAATCCTCGGAGAATTCTCCGTCGCCATCGCGATACTCGGAAGTAGGCGTGGACGCCGCTGATGGCGAGGTTCCGAGCAGCGCCAGGGAAGGGTTGTAACTCCCAATCGGAATTCGATCTCCCGGGAACTGACGCCGGAACCCTATCTCCGGAACAGGAACGGCGGCGGTTCTCTCGGAGAGAAGACGTGGCGGGGGCACAGTAAGCGGATATTGGGATTGGTTCGGGTCGGGTTCGAAACCGACGCGCCTGAATTTGGGGTCCATGGAAGTCGAGAGGGTGTCGGTAACTCGGTATGGGATTCAATTCAATTCTGGTGATGGAAATTTTAATTAGGGTTTCATGATATTGATTGGCGTAATTTTTGGTGATTGCGATTAAGATTGGCGTGTGAATAGGATTTTGTTCGTGGAGTGTGGCAGTTCAGAAACTAGTTACTACTAACTACCACGACTTCACGCGAGTCAGGTCAACTAGATCATGGAAAGTAACGCGGGAAAACAAGATTAATGTGATTACTGAAAATTTTATTGTTAATGTATTAAAAATATGTCATATATTAGGCTATCTTAAAAAATATAATTAAATTATAGAATTTAATTTTAATAAATTAGGGCCTTTCTATGGTAAAGATTTAAATTGGTACAGATTTACAGATTTTCTGTCCAAATGATCATGAGATTGACACGTTGCTCTCTTTTGCAGAGCTTGTCTACTAGTTGATGGCTGGGTTGGCTGAGCCAGAAGCCGAAGCTTTTTGGTTTCACAGTCTGTTAGTGGACTTGATAAGGTGGGCTATGCCAAGAAAAATATTTGGGTATCCAATAGATGATGGGTATTTTTTTTTTTTGTAATGAAAATGGAAGGGAGAAAAAAAAAATACAGAGTCATATCCTGATGCATCAAAGGGAAGCGAAACAGTGACGACGATATTGTGGCCAAAATTGATGCCCTAGGTTCGAGGCACAAGGAGACAGTGTTGCTGCAGCGGCAGAGGTCGAAGGCTGGAAACAAACTTCGGTGAAGTTTGCTGGTTCTTCTCGTATCCAGCGCTGATTGCAACTGTGCGATAGACGGTATCGCTACCGGCGGGGGAGACAGGCGGTGCTTCCCTACTTCCCGTGTCGTGTTAGGTATGAAGTATGCTGGTTGTTGATCTGTTGGAATATGATCTGTTGGAATATAATCTGTTGCAAACGGGGTCTTGCTTTAGAGGTTTGAAGCATTAGGTGTTTTGAATTCAAGTCAGTCCATTAATCTGTTGCGTTGTGCCTGGCTTCGAGCTTCCGCTAGATGCATGAGGTACGGTGTTTATCCAATTTTGCCGTATATGTTATTGCATTCGTGCTTTCCTCTTTTTCAATTTTTATGACTAGAATGCCAGCTTCTGTCGTTCAAGCCGAATACTGAATTGTTGGTGATATAGACTTTTGGGATTGATTTGTAATTGGTAATTGTCACACGAAATTTATAATCCCTCTTTGTCTTTTTATACTTGACATTCAGGTCTTCCTCCCTTAGTGTAGCCTGTCATTGCATACAACACATGAAGTGAGTCATGTGCACTGCGCATTACTTCAATTTAGTCTTTAAGGATCCCTTTTATGGATTTGGCAATACGTTTAGAACAAAAATGAAAGGACGGAGAAAAAGAAGTTAATTGTTACAGAAAGTAGGGTTCATAGAAAGAAAGTTTGACATGTTTGTGGATGTGTAGCGGGAGGTCGGAGATTGTGCAAGTAACAGTTATATAGTCTTTAGTAATGATAAGTAAAAACATGGATGGTCTCAGTGTATTAGTATGTAGTGTCTGTCCCACACTGAAGGTACGAATACAAAATCATGTGATTTTATAGTGTGAGAGTTGCCTTAAGAGAGTAGCTATAACGTTTACATGTTCCTTTGGTTGACTTACGTGAGTTATCTATTAGATTGTGCTTGTTTTGTTTGTATGGCGTTAGGCTATTCTTTTTTATTTTTTAATTTTCGATAAGTCAATAATAAGTAAAATATATTTTGTATGAGGAGGTGCTGAGTTAGTTGTATTGAATGTAGGTTCCGACACCATAGATCAGTGGCATAAGAAAGACTATTTACTTTGGTCAAAGATAACATTTCCTATACTAGTGTTGTGATGCAGCATGGCTCCCCTCCTTTCTGTTTTCTTATTTTGCTGTTGTTATGATCTCAAATAAAAGCAGTTATTGTTGTTATTCTTTTTCTTCTTGACCATTTCGATAAATTTGCTGCATTGCTCCAATAATCCATTCATCCAGGTTGAAGAAACTGGACAGAGAGCAAGTCTTTAGGGTTGATTGAAATTGATAAAGCTTGTTCATGGTATCCACATCATGTCCCTAAGTTAGACCCGAATGTATGTAAGTATGTTGGTGTTGTGGCATTGTTAACGAGTTCACCGGTTAGTTAAGGTGCGGTAAAACTCGTAGCATCATTTACAAGCATAGACTTCATGTGTATTTAATTATTTGAATATTTGAATATTTATTTATGCCTAGCCTGTTTTAACTCCCTATTCCGATGCGGGCGTTTCAATAAGTCGCATTGTAAGTCATGATAAGTTTCCTGCCGAATAACCATCTTCCAGGTGATTGACTTCCTTTGTTGTTGAAGATGGATTCGCAGGTGCATTTCACTGTTGGAGACGATGACTCGGGCGGTCTTAGTGAGGATGAGTATTTCCGCATTTCTTCTCCGATTGGGGATGACGAGGATGACTCCTTTGAGAGTGACTCCGAGACGGCTGAAACGGGTGACGAAACCCACGGGAACGGGGTCAGGCCAAGCCAGGAGACATGTGAGGCTGATGCTCCCGGTTTTAGGTCGACGGAGGATTTCTTGGACAAAGTGTTTAGTACCGAGGAAGATGCTTACGCGGCATACAAACAGTTTGCCAGACTCAGGGGGTTCGGTGTAAGGAAGGGTGACGTGGCTCGAATGAACGGCCTTTTGGTTAGACGAGACTTCTTTTGTCATCGTCAAGGTACAAGGCATGAGAAACAATACGATCGTCCAGAAAGAGTGAGGGAGGAGAAGCTGGAGAGTCGCACGGGTTGTTCAGCGAAGCTGAAAATTTACTATGACCTGCAAGATCAGGTTTGGAAAGTCCGGAGAATAGACGACAACCATAACCACCCTCTTGCTACAACCATGTTTAGTCATCTTCTTCCGAGTCATCGGAATCTGAGTGACGGTGACAAAGCTCAAGTTGATAGTCTAAAAAAGTTTGGCATTGCGACATCAAAGATAATGGCGTACATGGCCGGGCAGTCAGGGGGTTACGGGATGCTTCGGTTTACGAAGAGGGATTTGTACAATTACGTTCACAGCCAAAGAATAGCACAAATTATCAATGGTGACGCTGCAGCAGCAATAAGTTATTTGGAAGGCAAGGCCAATACGGACATGATGACTGTTGCCAGATACACCAAAACAGCAGAGAATCAACTTGGTAGCCTATTCTGGGCGGATGGGCAGATGATGGCGGATTACCAGTTGTTCGGTAACGTCCTTGCATTTGATGCAACATACAGGTCCAACAAGTACAAGAAGCCTCTGGTGGTATTCTCCGGATCAAATCATCACAAGCAGATAGCAATTTTCGGCTTTGCATTGCTGGAGGACGAGGAGGTCCGTACATATAAATGGGTATTGCTGAACATTTTTGATGTCATAGAAAACAAGAAGCCTTCCGTTGTGGTCACTGACGGGGATAAAGCAATGCGGGCAGCGATCGCCGATGTGCTACCTTTAGCCAGGCATCGCCTATGCGGGTGGCATTTGGAAAAAAACTGTGTCTTAAGGGTGAAAGGAGCCTGAATTTCGAAAGGTCTTCAAAAAGGCAGTTTATGCAAACTTCGATGCTACAGAGTTCGAGGAGTACTGGAGCACGGCGGTGGAAAGTTTAGGGTTAATGAACAACAGCTGGGTCAAAAGCACCTACGAATTAAGACATAGTTGGGCAACAGCATATCTACGTGGCACCTTTTGTGCGGGTTACAGAACGACTTCGAGGTGTGAGGGCATAAATGCATTTGTCAAAGGGTTCCTAAAGTCCACAAATAGCCTTCTTGAATTGGTTCAGAGCCTGGATAGGGTGGTAAAAGACTATCGCAATAATGAGGTTACAGCTCAATTCTATTCATCGTACTACACGCCCGTACTGACAACAGGTCTTGATAAAATCGAGTTGTTTGCTGCAAAGACATACACCAGAGCAGTCTTCAAGGAGGTTAGGAAACAAATAAAGGGGGTTGGTAGTTTATTGTTGCTGGGGAAAGACAGCATTAGCACGACGTCCGTCTATAAGTTCTCAAGCGTGGGGAACCGTCGTAGGGTTCGCAAGGTTCTTTACGATCCAAGCGAACCAAAGATTGAATGTGATTGCATGCTGTGGAACAGTGAAGGCATTCCTTGCTGCCATATATTTTGCGTGATGAAGTATGAGGGTTGAGACGAAATCCCATCTGGTTTGATTGTTAGGCGTTGGTGTAAGGATGCGAAGGAATGGACAGAATCCGAAACATGCAATATATCGGGTCACAACAATTGTTTATTGAGGTATGGCGCGCTGTGCAGTGCAATGAGTGTCGTGGCGAAACTAGCTTCTGACGATGTATCTGACTTCTTTTTAGTGAGGGATGCAGTAACGTCTTTGGCACGGAGGCTTCAGGTGCGTAGGGGCAATACCGTAGACCACGAGGCCAGCGAGAGGCAACAGGACGTCGTGAGGGATTCGGCTGTCACCCGGACAAAAGGGGCCCCTAAACGCGGTAGGGAGACGGGGTCCTCGACAACTGCAGAACCTGAGGGGAAGAGGCGTTGCTGCACTTGTTGTGGGCGTCCCGGTCACACGAAGAGGACGTGCATGTCTCAAAGGGATACGAGCCAGGTCGGCACTCGACAAGTGACCTCTGCCACGGTTGGGAATCCATCCTCCGGAGAGACTAGTGGGAATCGTTCGGGGCGTAGTTGCTCGGAGGTATGTTTTGTGCTTTCGGTTATTTTTTTATATGCAATTTATGTATGCAAAGTGAGATAAAACGGCCTGGGTAAGTGCTTTGCACGATGATGTTGTATATAGTTTGTCTTTTAAACTTGTCACATTGTGTGTGATTTACATTCTTCGTTGGTGTCTGTAGGCCGTATCATTTTGCTTATGTTTATTTAGTTCCCTTTTGCTTCACAAGGTTCACTTCATTCTTCCATAACCGTCTCATGTGAATAACTTGTTTATCTAGTTGCAGGCTGCACATCGCGTCTCTGAACCTAGTATTCCCAGCGCCACGGACCCATACATACCGAGACCGCCCGGACCCAATGCAGCCAAGTCTAGTCTACCCCGGTTAAACCCAGGGGTTGCCGGCGGCAACTTCTTCCTCGGGGGGCAGTAGATACATCAGTTCTTTGCGGCTCCCAGCTGTTCAACACTCCACGGATGCGGCCCTAATCAAGCAGATGCGGCGATTTCCTCACCTGAACCAGCTCCCGCTATGACTGCTACGAACTTTAATACGTCAGGTTCTGATGCCTTCCAACAGTGGGTTCTAGAGGTAAAAATGTTTTGAATTTTTTAGTCATTGTCCTGCCAAGGTGACTAGTACACATATTAATAGAACGACAGTTAAGGTTGACATTATGAATGTTAACTGTTATTGTAGAATGCAATGGGAAACTCTTTGCCCGCCAACAGGTTCGGAGGGAACTTTTCATAGACTGAGCATGAACAGTTTGCGGGAGAGTGTGACTCCTTTTCCGTACAAAAGCGCAGGTTTCGACAACTGTTCAATACCCG
This sequence comes from Arachis hypogaea, assembly GCF_003086295.3. Lineage (NCBI taxonomy): Eukaryota > Viridiplantae > Streptophyta > Magnoliopsida > Fabales > Fabaceae > Arachis > Arachis hypogaea. The sequence goes on along the minus strand of NC_092045.1, from coordinate 103,575,411 downwards.
ACGGTTTTCCTTGCAGAGAGTTATGTTTCAAATTACAGGGTGTTCCCTCCAGAGCACATCTGGGACATACTGTGTAGTTTATGTTAGTAATCTTGTATTATTTTTACCTATAATTTATGCACGGTATCAGAACATTTTGTGGTAAAGTTGTTTCCTATACATTATGACAACAATCTTGCGTTCAACTAGCTTTATGGTTATTTTATGGTCCCGGGATTTTTTAACAACATTTCATAAGCGAAAGTTAACTAAAGGTTCAATCTGTGGTTCTCATAAGTCAAGCTGAATTGTGCCAAGTCTTTTCTCTGTAAGTGTGGCCACGTTTATCGTTAAGTTAGATGGTCGGTTTGTGATGTGCGAAAGGTTAGGCACAAGTGATAGTACGTATGTCGTTCAGTGCCAAGTCATGCCGAATTGTTCCAAATAATTTATCTGTAATTGTACTCACGTAGATTATTACATTAGAAGAACGGTGGATGAGAACAGCAAAAATTATGCTTCTGTATTATTTTGTTACTTGCTTAGTGGAATATGGATGCATTTAAAGTTGTTCCACACGCTATTATTCGTTACAGATGGTGATAAAAATTATTGGAATTCGGGCCAAAATTATTCAACACTGAAGGGTGCTAAAGTAACCATGCTTCATACTTCCAATCTTTACATATACATATATAGATGACAACAATGTTAAAGTTTACAGCTAACAACGGCTACCACTTTTAACCAAACAAAAAATAGCTTTACACGGTGCAAGACGGTACAAAAAAATAATTCCCTGCACAGATTGTGAGTATGCATAGTCACATTCCTATGCATAATAATTAGAGTGGAGTTAAGAAACCATTGAAACTTCTTTCAGACCCCAGAAATGCTAATCGCTGAAAACGCCTATTGTTGTTACTATGCGTATCTAGAGCCATGGCGTCCCACGCGGAAAAGGGTGGAACTAGTAGCTAGTCTAACGAGATGACAAAAAATTACAAAAAATAAACATCCATGTAAAAAAATCCTTAGTTGTCGACATCCATCATGACCAGGCGTATGAAGCGATCAGCATAGGAGACAAACAAAAAGATAAGACCCTAAGTCCCCTCATAAGAGACTTATATGTTCTTCCCAACCTATATGGCTATCGTTGTTGTCCTCGTCGTGAAGACGCTATCTTCTTTCTCCAGAAACTCATGGCCTTTTCCACGACATCGATTGCCTTTGCATTGTGTGATCTCAATACAAGATCAACGGCTATTCGCATCCTTTGTTTGGTTGTTTACTGCCTGCAAGCCATGAAACCGCAGTTTATAAGTTCTTCGATTATCAACACTGTAATTAGACTTGTTATATTTTTTGGCTCGTTAACATATTTCATTCAAGTAACTGATCATGGACGTCTTTGAACAACGTACCGTCACACTGTGTATAGCCCAAAGTGCTCCCCTAATCATCCATTGCAAGACCCATACACCGCAGTCCATCCTATGTCATGTAACACACCAAATAACAGTTTCTACAAAGACTGATGCAGCAAAAATAAAATGGAAAAGAAACCCTGCCAACAATTAACCACACAGTACACGTATTTAGAACACTATGACAACAGAACTCACGATAAATGATGTTGCTGGGGCATCACGGGCTCCTCGAACGGGTAAGACGAGAAGCGCGGTCTTTCAGCAATCCTCTTGGATAACCACTTGGGTCCAATTGTTATTGACTCCAAGTGCAGTGCCTGCTTAAGAAACCAGTCCCAGGAGAAGAGGTCATGATATTTTCCCCAAAAAATAATTTAAGCATATATGTAATCGAGTATATGAAGCCAGCATATATAATTAATTAATGTCAAAGTAGCCGTTTTCCATCAAACGGGTTAAGCCTATTATTCGTGGGTGCATCAGATTCCATGGTATTTATAGCACATACCAAAATTCATTTCTATTAACATGTCACTATTTTATTTAATTAACAGACCAACGTTAACAAAGGTAGCATATACGAACGAGACAGATGCAACCAGCAGGCTGACAAGTACATATGAAATCCGTGGATTTTATTACGCATAGTACGCAGTCCGGACCTTACAAGAATTATATGGTAAAAGGTGTTAACCTAATTAACATGTGTTACCGTGCAGGCTAGGGTTAAAAGTCACTACACTTACCACTTGCGTCATAGCAAGTTTTCTTGCCTCGGTCTCTGTTGTACACTTTAACGAGTCAAAGTACATCAGCCTCTGGCAGCGAACATCCACAACCATCAAGTACCAGTGTCCGTCCGTCCACATTGGTTGAAAGATCTGTTATTCGCAATGTTGAAAGATCTGTTAGTCGCAACGGGAGCAGAAAAGGTTTCTTATGGTAAATTAAGTTACGACTGTTAGAATCACGTCTTCCACCAGTAACGGGATTCGTTTTCAAACCTCGGTAACCTTGTCGACCTTGCACCTCATATGCTTGGTCACAACCGCGTCTATGTTAGCCTGCGTCATACGCGTTCCTTGTAGGGCATCTTGCTGTGGTGAGATCAAACATCGTCCCTTATTAGTGAGGAAAACCGATTGTCTCAAAAAAGGTTAATCATAACAGACTCGTTATGAAGAGTTAATCAGACATTGTGCATGCTGTTACATTTGTCGTGACTCACCATGATCATTGTCGGAATGAACCACTGGTGCTGGCTGGAGGTCTTCGACAACATCGTTGCCACGATTGTAATAACCTGAAAATTAAGGGATGAGCTTATGAATTGTGACATGCGAACTGCGGCCGCACCCGACTAGTAAGACAACAACTATTGAATGAAGGTACACAAAAGCACTCACGTCATCCATAACTCTTTCATTCGAAGCAAGTGTTAATAATGCTGTCCTATCCGCAAAACAGTGACCAACGTCGGCCAGAATTTCACTAGAAACGAATTAGTGACATCGGCAGAAACATACAAGAAGAACCGGGTTAGTGTAATTGGAAGAGCAACGTGTAACGAAAGAGGGCATATGGCGGACCTAGTTGTCGCCTAACCATGTTGGGTTCTCCTAAAGTATTATGTCAATCAGGGTTTATGGCAGCACAAATGAGCCAATGCACCGTACAACATAAATGACTGAAAACATTCGATATACCTCTTCGGAAGATCCTTGCTGAAGATGTACGTAGCAACGGCAAGCTCAACCCCTGCGAGGTCCATACTCCGGGTTGGTACGAAAGCTAGGTTAAAGGCCTAACTCAAACAGTGGAAACCACAAACAGTGTTGTCTTAGTCACTAAGTTTTTCGAATGGTCAATAAATACATGAATCAAAACCTAACCTTTGGGATATTCTCCGCAAGCATGCATACAAGAGCCGATTCGTGAACAACTCCATCGCTGCCAACCGGGGCGAGGTAATTGTAGTGCTTCTGTAAGCAGTTAGAGGGGCCCGGCGACTTGCTACGTGGACGCCGTGGATGTCGACTACGCCGACCTCGTTCACCGGTAAGATCGACCTGGCAGGGATCACAGGGGCAATAGTTAGGGAAATTTAAAAAGGAAAGGGATGGTGAAAGGAACACCTCGATTACGAGTTGAATTAGTTGTTGACGAAGCTAGGAGTTACCAAGTTAGGGTTTTTTTTCGGCTGCGTCTTGGCTCGGATGGTCCGTTGATTGCGAGGGGCTCTCTTCGATTTCTTGGATCTGAAAAGCATGTGATCCATGCTAAACTTTCCATCTAGTGTTGGCGCATAGGTCGGATCATGGTGCTGCGACGGCTTTGTCTCTTGAGAAATAGGATCGTTGTCTACCAAATCCTCAGTTCGCAGCCGCCGCTTTGGCGGAATCCCATTCTGACACGGGCACCGAAGTTTCCTTTCCTGGTCACATTATTGCTCCGTATCCTGAATCTTCGCCAACATAGTCAACGCCTTCCGAAAATCTGAGACAACCTGGTTGTTTAGGCAAATGCATTCGGTGAGCCTTCGAATTTCTTTATTTAGGCCAGAAACGCTGGTGACAACACTGAGCGCGATAGGGCTGCAATTCTGTTTTGAGAACAAGTTCACGGCGTTCATAACTATACATGTTTCAATGCAGCAGTTCATAGGGTTTACCAAAGTAATGGCTGGTAGGGTCACGTATATATTCTTACGTTTTCAACGCGCGCGCAGGAGGATACAGTAGGTGCAACGGACAGACCGTGATCCTCATTGGGTCGCCGAGGTAAGCTGCGAAAATGAGGAAGCACAATGTCAATCCATTGACATTAAAATAGAACAGGTTTACTATAGGAATGATAAATAGCGGTACAGGAGAGGTAACAAACCTCTTGGTATGGTCTGCGGTTGCTTGTCTGGCGCAGGAACGCGTCGACTCAGACTGGGTATGCGACCAAGGACGGACAGTAACCGGAGGTTCGGAGAAACCATACCGCGAGGGGGACCTTATTATTGTCTTGCTTCTTCCACGCCTGCAAACAGCATGTAAGTGCGCGATTTAGGGATAAAAAAATCGGTTACCATTTTGCACAACTGCGCCTAATGTCTAACGAAAACTATATCCAACTCAGATGTTACCAATCTTTTTCTTTTATGTTTAGGTCGGATCAAGTTAAACGATGTTACGTTTTACTTACCACACTTTTCCAAGGCCTACTAGGTGTTAAGCACTCACTTCCAGGTATAAGGAAAAAAAAGTTTTATACCAGGCCCATTTATGTTATTTACTTGTTGGCCCATAAAAGCATACTCAAGAAAAAGTTTATTGACCCAAGCGGGAATGCGTTTATTTTTTTTGGGTTTGCCATCGAAATCCAACTTAACCCTGGCTGAACATTTTTTTGGAGTAAATGTCGAAAAATAAATCGTTCTTTTTATTCTTTGGGTAAAAAAGAAAAAAACAGTTCCCATTGGTTCTGCCCAAAACGCTTTTCTCATGCTGTATTGGCGTGGGGAGATACGCCGCCTCAGACTGTGCCGCCTTGGCCAGTCGTCAACGGCGGGGTGGACGTCCCCCGTAGAAATGAAGTGTAATTTTGTGATTAATTTCAAGGCCAATCTACGGTGCATCCACGTATGACCGTTTTGGGGAACGTTTAATGACACAATGTTTTGAATAGTTACCTCTGTGAAGAATGATTTCAGCCTCCACCCCCTTTGGATGACACGGGGCTATGCCTGGAATCAACATCTTCCCTCTGCGAGGACATGTGACCTGACGAGTAGTTTCGAGAAGTGGAAAGTATCCCTACCTGTTAGCCGTCAGAGATTCCCAACAGATACCCCACAGTATGACTCTCAAATGAAAAATCAGTGTTCCGCAAGAAACAGCTGAAAACCTCAGAAATTTAGGGTTTTTGTAACACTCCCCCTATTTCGGGGCTATGACGTAGACTCCGTTAGTTGTGGGTGGTCCTTGGCAACGCGACGAATCTGACCCAGCAAGACAAGTTCACATGCATTGATGTTGGCGTGGCTAGACAGTGGAAGTGTATCTCCTATGCCTGGGACTCAGATCTCTGATCCCTTCAGCCAGGTCATTTTTCCATTGAAAAACCTAACTGGAATTTCATAAAACCAGGCTAGCGAAGGTTGCTTTTGATCCAAGGTTCTTGGTTCGAGACATTGTGGTGATATTTTGAAAATTCTTTAAAGCAGACCAGTTTGGTTAGAGCTTGTTATATATATATATATATATATATATATATATATATATATATATATATATATATATATATATATATATATATATATATATATGTTTACTGATGAATGTGATATATTTTTTTATGTAAGTAATCTTTTCAAGAAAATGTAATTGTTAATCTATTACGTTTTTAAAACATCTTAAATCAGTGGACTTTATCTAAAACACAGTATGAAAACATCTTTAAAAAAAGACGTTTCAGGCGACTTTATCTAAAGAATAAATACCGGGCCATATGGAGTGAATGTTATTGTGAACTGAGTCAGCAAGAAACGTGAAAAACCTAAGCAGTGGACAACTCATATATATATGGGGAGCCCTGCACAAGTTCAGGTCATACTCTTTGTGTTGGCAATAAACCTGACGTCGTGGTCAAACTTACAACAAGGACACACAACTTCTTGTCACACCGTGGAGAGGAAGGGATGTCCAACACCAACCCTGTTCAAGCCACTTTTGAAGAGGCAGCATCGATGGAGCACATCCGCACTCTGATCGCAGAAGCACGTGGCGATGGCCTGGATCCGGTCTTCGTTGCTGAGCGTGTGAGACAGCAGCGGTGGGTGTCCGAAAACCCCGATGAGGTGGCCAGGCTCATAAGCAACACACGGAGAAACGGACCAGGTATTGTATCTCACCTTTTTCACGCAGACTTGCTCCGACCTTGTTCGGTGACCACGTCATTATGACTGGATCCCGGTTATTACATTTCCGTTAACACTGTTAACCTATTTTCTTGGTATATGTAGCCGACGAGATGATCCCAGATCGTGACTGGAGCAAGGTCGTTGGTTGGAGGAGCCGCCAAACATCCTTAAGACTAGTATGCAAGGAGCTCTCTAGGCCTGCTCCTTATTACCAGACCCAAACACGACACTTCACTGTTGTCGGCAATGTTCACAGGTTTTTCATTTTGGTCCCTCCGGGAGTGCGTACCGGTGCATTGTCTGCAGTTGGCAGATTCTCGACGGACCCTCACCTTGCTCGGGAGGATGCGGCGGCAGAGATGATCCGGGTCTTGCTGGAGATATCCGGAAAGCATCTTGATGATTACAACTACGACCTTCTAGACGAGGCGCTGTCAGTCAATTACGAACTACAATGGGAGATCGGGGCGGTGAAGTCCAGCTACAAGGAGCTCCGGTCCTCCTATAGGTACGTTCTCTGCTGTAACAACTCGGAATTGGTAGACTCCGACTCGGACTCTTCTTAATACCATCCTGACGATCGACTTTCGACATCAGTGCCTGCTAAATTAACTGGGCAACCACCGGTTTTAAGCATCCATGTGTGTATCCTCCATGAACTACATCGACCATGTCTTTAATAGTTCCGTGTATGTTGTTCTACTTATCGTGATATTTTTAATTTCTGTCTCATTGTATTCTGTCCATTGGGAGGATGAACAAGTGAAGAGGGTTTTTTATTGATAGTGTTAAATTAAATTTGTCAACCTAATCTCTTCCCCAAAATTCGGTTTCCAAAACTGGAGATCCTCACTAAGACATGAAATTTAGACGAACGCGCAGACAACAACAAAACGCTGACTAAACCGTAAGTGAAAGACCTAAGCAAATGGTATCCAGTGTGAAAGTGCACCCACGGGAGCATGCTCAAATTACTAAAGGGTTCATGTTGTTTGTACCATAAAAGTTTAAACCCGGACACCCAAATAACCAGCTCCTGAGTGGATCAACTTCAACCTCGAAGCTCTACTTCCCAAACTGTAAATCTTAATCGCTAATGTGTTTTATTTTTTTTCTCTCTTAAAAAAAGATAAATATATTTCTTCATGCTCAAAATGGTTTTAGAAAATCTTAACCTCCATATACTATTTTATTTTTATCAATTAAAGTATATTTAACATGTCCGAATAAATTGTATTGTATTTTTTATTACAAAACATAATAACAGAAAGGCAAATGATGAAAATAAAATGAGAAACATACTTGTATATCTAATTTAATAGTAACATTTAAATGTATAGAAAATATCCTTTTTCAGGGTAACATGTTCTGTCAAATTAATAATAATTTGTCTTAATGAATTGGTTACAATAATGCATACTTTAAAAATAAGTGTTTTTGTTACGTTAATGTCATTAACTATAGTTAGACGATATCGACAATAATTTTATAGTATTATAGTTATGTAATTTACGAACTTAGCTACTTTTTACTAATTTTATTAGTTAAACTAATACGATCCGAGAAAGTAGTAAAACTTTAAACTAATTTAATTAATTATATGGATATGGTTGCATCTAAAATAATAACCGCTGCAGAGATTGAATGGATAGGATAGACGACATAAATTTGAAAGAAAAGCATAGCGTTCAATGCCAGTAGTAAATATGTCACCATAAGCATATTAATTAATTAAGATTACATAAGAGTCTCATGGGCTGACCACAAAGTTGGAAATTTAAGTAAACACACCAAAACATTTACTTAGTCATGATCTTTGGGCTTTACATGTACAATAAAGTGCAGGCCCAAGTTATTAACACCGTGTTGGTTGTAACAGTTGAACGATCCTAATAACAAACTGGCATGACACCCAACAAAAAAATTGAATAAGAATGCTTGACAAATTGTGTGATGCGAAACAGTCAACTTTTGGTACTAACATGTAAACATTTTTTCCTACACCAAATGGCCCTTATTCAAAAGTGACAAGAATTCATTTTAAAAAGACAACGAATGTCCCGCAATGTGTTTGCTCGCATGAGACTCAGACTTATTGTGCTCGTCATTTGACTGTATTCCGAATTTAGTGGTTAGAAAGTAAGTTTGTCGACCAGCCCAGGTAACCGGCATATCACGCTTGTCGTTCGAGTAGTGGGAGGATCCCTGTACAACAAAAAGGAAATCGAATTAACTAACTGGAATACAATGTCCAGGTAGTAAACCAAAAATTACAACATCAACTCACAACACCTAAGTAACACAAAAGGAACAGACAGGAACCAAAAAATCAGCAAGCTTAAAACTTACAGCAAGTCAACCGGTGTCTGAATTCCGTGATTCTCCACATAGTATCTCATTGAGACCTGAAAATTCCACTATCAGGGATAATCATGGTGTACCCACTTTTATGTGTTTAGCACGTTGTAATAATAAACAGTCAGACTCACCCAACATTTCTCATTCCACCACAACGTCAACAATGACGAGCTGCTGAAGAACGTGCGAGGATGTAAACTCGAAACAACCTGCACCACAAAAAAAATGCAAACTGAGGGGCTAACTGTCCTGAGCACAAAGGCCTGGCGTATTGCTCTAGTTGAAGACATCATGATTTACTACAAAAATCACCTTGCCTATCAATTGTTGCCCCCATGCTCCTTCATGTCCTCGTCAACAATCGGGGTGAGACATTAGCGACACCCGTATTAGATATTTCCGAAAAAATTGTATGTAACACTTTTTCCCGAATAAAATGCAATACAATATTCCCTCAACAAAGAAGAAACACACATCATCATCACTCCAGTCTAATATTCAATTTTATGTGTCGACTGTAAATATCTTATTTAAGACGTCCTGCCGACTACAATCCTTCCCCTCGTTTTTTTAACAGAATTACCGGAAAGGATTATCAAATCCAATATCGTTGGATTTTTCAGCCGCGGATGGAATAAAAGCAAAATGGATCAAGAAAGAAGATGTTAGTGTTTGGCTGAATGCAGCTTGGCAAGGAATTGTGGAGCTATACAGGTTAAAACATCAATATTTTGTAATTTTTAAGTATCATGGTGAATCTAAATTTAATCTCTTGGTGATCTGCTCGAATGCTTCGGAGATTGATCACTCAAGTTTGAGAGGTTTCCATAATGTTCACCACCATATGACTCGGAAAATTATTTCCCACAAAGTGGTGATCATCATGGAAACGAATCAAACTCGAATTATCAATCTTCGAGTCACTCAAATAGATCACCACGAACTTAAATTTAGATCCACCAAAACACTTAAAAATCACAAAATATTGATGCCCTAAACCCAATAACTTTACAACCCTACCAACATTCGTTGAACCAAATACTAATATCCTCTTTCTTACTCCATTTTACTTTTATTCCTTCCCCAGCTGCTACCTTCACCGATATCGGATCCGACAACCCTCTCCAACAATCCTTTAAAACCATCCGATTTACCGCAGCACGTACTCAAATAATATCTACCAACAGGCACAACAGGCACAGATAACTAAACCATACAACAGTATTCTCTATTCTAAAGACTTTTTATTGATGAAATAATTTAATCTGGATTTAATGCAACTTAAACAAGTCGTCAGTGATTATTTTGGTTTTTTTTTGTCAACAAACTATTTACATGCCATGATGCGTTGTGTAAAGTGACATGTGTAGTCATGTGATTAGGAGAGTGGATTTTTTTGTGTATTGTTGTAGTTAGAACATGTATATACGATGCTATATAAGTATATACTACTGAAAATTAAAATTCAAATTGTCTTTCTTTTCTCTTGGAACACAAATTTAAAGGCAGCATCATAAACAATATTTAGGAGATATTACTATGACTTACACTAAACATAACTACACAACAACTCCATTGCACCTTATGAATTATTTGAACTATAATTGAGTCTTGAAGATGATTCATTTTTATAAGAGTCATAATTGTATCATCTATCTTACCATTATTACCTTCAGGTTTCATGATACCTTTGTCGGCAAATTCTTTAAACTAAGCATTTCTTTAATGTTAAAACATGGTATTTTAAGCAACAATGCAAAGTTTTTTTTACACACTTCAATCGTCTTTTTCACTGTGCATCTTAAGATTGAACTTATAATTTTTTAATTTTGCCAATCCTTATAATTAGAATTCGAAAGAGAAAAAAATTATTCTTATCCACAATGACTTTGTACGCAATAGAAATTATTAAAATACTAACCAATTCATGAATAAGGATAGGAGGAGGGAACCACGAGCCGCCTCAACAAATTTGGAGCTGCTATTCTGTCTTGAATTGGTCTTCGCGTGATTCCATCGGGTTAGAGACAAAGCATTACAATGCGGAGGGACCGAAAAGGCAATCAGAAACAGAAAATCGGATTACTAAGTAATATGAATAATCCACTACCCCATGAACATGGACAGCAAAAACCAACTACACTAACAATCATCAATCATAAAAACCAATTGTGTAATACAATTCCCCCGACACACAATGCGGGGGGACCAGATAAGCAATCAAAACAGACAATCCAATTAGATAGGACTCTCAAAAATCGATCAGCCGATGAACATTGATGGAAAATCCAACAACAATAAAAATCATGATTCGTAAAAACTGCTTATATAATCTAATTCCCCTGGCACAGAACCTTCTTTTTATGTTCCGTTCCATCAACGAAGACTGCCCTTACATTAATTAACAGTAGATATTCAACTTTACTTTTTTTCTAAACTAATCCATTGCCTTTACTTTTTTTCTAAGCTAATCCATTGCCTTCTCAATAAAACAAGATGCAAGCATCAAGGTAACTCGTTGCAATTCATACATGTCAACATATATTAAAAGTATTTTAAAAGCAATGAATTTACATAAATTTAGGTTTAGAATATGATTCTCTAACTTATAAATAACATAGTCCCCATAACAGTATGGAATTTGTTAGTTTACCTGGATTCATCAACAATAAGCTTCCAGTTCGTATATGATTGAAGTAACAAAGCACCAACAGCACAATATCGGTTACGGGTCTGCATCACTCATCGCCTACACAACAACAACATCCTATAATAAAAATAAGTATATAAAATTAAAAAAAAATACATCCGTTGGACCAACCTTTCACCTCATTCATTACCAAGATTAACCTATCTGAAGAAATATTCCTGGTTCAATGTACCTTTATTCAAGTTCTACTGTACGCCACCTACACAGATCCATCTTTAGTGTGCATCCCAAGGGTAATCGCCCTCATCAAAGCTCCGGATCTCTTCCTCCTTATCCAACGGTGTCTTTGTTCCGAGGTAATCCAGATCTCTCCGCCACTTATAGCCCCACCTCACAATTAATCAAACAATGAACCACATCAACACACAGCGGCATTACAATATAAAAAACGCATAAATTCAGACTTCTGAAATACCAAACGACAAGGGTGAGGAGTTACCTTAAAGCCTTGAGTGTTACATACGTTACAAGGGATCGACGTTTCTCCTTCTAGGTGTGATGAACTGGGGTTAGGGTTCTCCTTCTTATAGAACGGCGGCTGCTACATTCTCTTTAAACCTATTACATTTTACCCGTCTTGGGCTAAGGCCAAACAAAATAACCGGAACCGATTTCTCTTTCAACCCAAGCCCAATTCCCACTTCATCATCCGCGAACACTGTTCACGTACCACAAAGCCACTTCTTCCAATTGCTGCTGCCACCCATGCTGCCCAAAACCAAAAACCAAACAACATAGGCCCAGCCCAGTTCCGTGTCCAGTTCGGGTTTTGTTACCTATATTCCTTCTACCCTGTTTTCATTAGCCGGCTACTATTTTCATAACTAAGGCAGACAGGCTTACAAAGCTCTGCCAAGCCTGTTCCCTCAAAGCAATCTTCTTGCCACTTGTCAACAAGTCATCCAATCTGTATCTATTAATCTGTATCATATAATTGGCCATAAATTATTAACGTAAAGTGATTTTTAACATACATCTAATTACATAATATTATATTTAAAAAATAATTATCTTTTATATTAACAGTATAAATAATTATCTAAAAAAATATAACTATATAATTGTATAAATTATTTTATACGATATATTAAAATTAAACTCTAAATTATAATATTATATTTCTAGTTTAATTTGTATACAGTGTTAATATAAAATAATTTTATATGAATAATTTATCGTATATTAATACATCGAAAAAGTAACTAATTTTTAACGGATTTTTATTTTAATAAAAAAATTAATTATAATAATTATTGAAATAAATAATTTAAACAATATTTACTAAAATAAATATTTTTTTATCTGGTTTACATGTATTTTTAAAAAATTTTTTTGAAAATAATAAAAAATATTAATAATATCAATAATCCAAACTTTTAACATGCAAATGGTATATAAAAAAGTTGATAGAAAAGATTAAAATGGATATGTTTGATCAATTAGTATAAAAAAATATATAAAAAATTCTAGATTAAATTATGATCCAAATGAATTGAGTTAAATTTGAAAAATAAAAATAACTGTTTCTCAATTATTAGGAGATGTTGACAGGATAGTGAGAGGAGAATTGAAACGATTATCTTCCACATGGGTGGGAGATAAAAAAAACGATCATTTTTATTGGCAAACGGCTAACTACGTGGAAAATAGCCATCTCAATTCTTTTTCCATTATCTCATCAATCTCTCCTAACAATTGTCAAACGGTTATTTTTATTTTTCAAATTTAAATCAATCCATTTAGATCCTAATTTAATTTAAAAATTTTTATGTATATTTTTTTTAAAGGAGAAGAGCTCAACACACTAAGGTAGAGCATACAGGATCAAACCAAAAAAGAAGACTAACCACTCCCGAAAAATCCTACCCCAAAGAACCATCATCCCCACGTCATCTCTGGCATAGCCATCAACAACCCTAGGGATGCATACCTCTCTATTCATCACAGGACGGTCATTGAGATGATCTCGTCAACGCCTTTACCTTCATTCTGAAAAATCCTCCTATTTCGCTCCATCCAAATATGCCAGATAATCGCGCAGAAGCATCTCAGGCGCTGCTTCCGGTCTTCCTTTCTTCTCGTCTCATTTGTCCAACTCAGAAAATGGTCCTTCACTAGTTCTGGGAAGACCCAGGGTCGGCCAAACGCAGATATCCATGCACTCCACACCTGCCAAGCAAAATCACAGCCAAGAAACAAGTGATGGACCTACTCATCATCCTTATTACACAAGACACAATGCTTATCATCATGGCTAATAATTCTGAGGCGGCTTAGCCGTTCCTTTGTATTCACCCTGCCAACCAGGACAAACCACACAAATAGCTCTACTCTTGGTAGAGCCAACCCTTTCCAGATGGTCTTCGTGAAGCTGTAACTGGTAACATCCTCTGATAGCATTCTTTCTTGTAGCACCTGCACAAAGGAGTTAGTCGAAAAATACCAAGTCTATCATATTTTCACACGACTCTATCCTCCCTATTATTCACTAGCCTCACAAGTCTCAACACCTCATGTAACTGACTCATGAGTTCTAACTCCCACTGAAAAAGCTCACGCCTCCACTGGAAGTTCCAAACCCACTCTAGCCCATCCCAAACCCCACAATCCCCTCTATCCGACCCACATTTGTTTGAAACAGAGAAGAGTCTTGAAAATCGATCTTTCAAGGAACCACAATGCAACCAAACATCCTCCCAAAACCGAGTCCTTCTTCCGTCACCAACCTCCATAGTTAGACTTGTAATCATCTTGTCCCTCAGATTCTGCAACTTGAATCCTATATGGCAAATATCCTTCCAAAGGCCTCCTCTAGTAGGGAGCACTTGCATGGATAGTAACTCATTTGGCCTCAATTTATTACATGAACAGACCACCTTCTTCCACAAAGGGCACTCTTCCTTCGCAAAACGCCACCACCACTTGAACAACAGTGCGGTGTTCCGAATCATAGCTCTCCAACTCCCAGCCCACCAAATTTTTTAGGGGCCTACACCAACTCCCATTTCACCAACACCATGCCCTGTCTCCCGTCCTCCTTACTCCACAGAAATCTTCTTTGTAGGGAAATCAGCTTCTCTGCAACTGCTTTCGGCATCTTGTATAGGCTCAGATAATACACTGGTAAGCTACTCAAGACAGATTTTATAAGCACCAACTTCCCCGCTTTGTTTAGCACCCTAGCTTTCCAGAGGCTTAGTTTCTCCTCCACCTTATCAATGACAGGCTTTCAGGTCTTAACCAACCTTGGATTAGCTCCTAAGGAGACTCCAAGGTATTTAACAGGGAGGGTGCCTTCCTTGCAACCCCAGAAACTACACATATATTGTACCCACTGCTCTTCACAATTGAGTGGAATTAAGCTGGACTTGTCAAAGTTGATACTGAGCCCTGACATTAACTCAAACTAGCGCAGCAGCCGCTTGTAATTCTGCATAGTCTCATCATCTGGTGGGCAGAACAGGATAGCGTCGTCAGCAAACTGAAGGTGTGAGAGCTCCACACTGTCTCGACCCACCACCAAATGGGAGATACGGCCATTCCTTATTGCCTCACCAATTATTCTATGCAGTACATCCACAACCAACACAAATAAGAACGGAGAAAGCGGATCCCCTTGTCTCAAGCCCCTTTCTATTTTAAATGGTTTAGTTGGTGATCCATTAATCAAAACTGACATCGAAGCTATGGTTACACACTCCATAACCCAAGTCCTCCACCTGCGACCAAACTCCATCTTTTCCAGTACAATATCTACAAAGCTCCACCTGACTCTGTCATAAGCCTTTTAAAAATCTAGCTTGATTATGGCTGCCTTTCCCTTTCTCCTTTTAAACCAATGCACCGTTTCACATGCTATGAGAACCCTATCATGAATTTTTCTACCTTGTACAAATGCACTCTGAGTCTCCCCTACTAGCCCAGGCATCACTGCTCTCATCTTCCTAACAAGTACATTTGAAATGACCTTATACACACACTCAACCATACTAAAAGGCCTGAGGTCTTTCATCTCCTTCGCACCAGTGAACTTTGGGGCTAGCGCCACCCACGTAATATTGGAATCTGTGGGTAGCCTGGCTGTCTGAAAAAACTCCATAACCGCTCCCGTGAATTCCGTTCCAATCTCATCCCAACATCACTTAATGAAGTTCATGTTGAACCCATCACATCCTGGCGCCTTCGAGGACTCACAATCCCACTGCCTGTCTAATTTCCTCAGCTGATGGCATCACCTCCAAGGACCCCGATTCTTCCTCATCTATCCTTCTAACCACCCCATCTCTGAACCCCAGTAAAGGAGAGCTCTCCTGATGATACAGATCTTTATAAAACTCTCTAATAGCTACTTTAATTCTAGCTTGGTTCCTTATCAGTCTGCCATTAACTACCAGATTATCAATCCGATTATTTCTCCTTCTTGACGACGCTATATTATGGAAGTACCTTGTGTTTCTGTCCATCTCCTTGGCTTGCTGAGATCGAAACATTTGCTTCCAGTGGATTTCTTTCCTCACATACCATCGCTCACAGCAAGTAACTAGTGCTTTCCTTCTAGCCTCCATAGTAGCATCATACACTCCAGCATTTGCCATATCATCAACCTTTTTTATCTCTTCCTCAAGCTTCAATATCTTACTATTCATGTCACCAAAGTTGTTCTTGTGCCAACTTCTCAACGGACCCATTAGCGCCTTCAATTTATCTGTAAATTGCAACTCCCCTAAATCCCTCCATTCCTCCTTAACCATTCGAAGGAAGCCGTCATGTGTGAACCACGCATCAAGACTCCGAAAAGGCCTAGGACCTCCCTTCATCCTCCGATCCTCCACAATAACAGGGCAGTGGTCCGATAAGCCTCTTGGTCCTTCTCGTAGCCGAGTCTCAAAGAACTCTTCTAACCATTCCACACTTACCAACACTCTATCAAGTCGACTGCACGAACGACCTCAAAACCAAGTGAACTTGCGATCTGTAAGTGGCAAGTCCACTAAGTGCACGTCCTGAATCCAATTCTTGAACTCTTCTGCGGATACAGACAGATTAACAGTACCTTTTCGTTCCTCTGCATGCACTATCTCATTAAAATTCCCAAAAAGCAGCAGGGGATCTAGCACAACCCATCAATGTAACTCAACTCCTCCCACATCTGGCTTTTCTCTTCTCTACTATGTGCACCGTATATCAAGAGAAAAGTATAGTTGAAGCTATTCTTTAGCACAACACCTTTAACACATAACCATCTTTCTCCCTTATAGCAGTTGTTCATATGAAAAAAAGTGTCGTCCCAAATCATCAACAGTCTCCCGGATGCACCGTCCGACCCTACATATTCCCACCCTGTCCCAGAACCTCCCCAAATCCTATTGACGTCTAACCTTGTCACAACCTGTCTCTTAGTCTCAATCAAGCCTAATATGCTCAGGTTAAATTTATTTTTCAAATCCTTCACCATTCTCATCTTCCTATCACCCCGCAACCCCCTAACATTCCAAGAACAGAAAGTCATTTTGAACTATTCGTACACACCTGGTTTTTAGTTTTTGGTCTGCATCGTCGCAACTTCGCCTTTTGTTTCACCAATTTCTTCTTTTGTGCTATTTCTTCATTTTGAGCCTAAAGGATTGCTATTATGTCATCTTCCTCATTGCATAGTAAAGTCCTTGATTCCAAAGCCAGCTCCAAGGTTTTTTTATTTTCCAATAATTGCTCCTCCAAGTGCTGTTCATTCGTCTGCACCCCATCAACCTGATTACTGTTCAAGTCCAGCGTATTAGTGGTCATCTTTCGCTTCGTACCCCCCTTTTCAGCCTGATTACTACATGCACCCCCTAATCCAGCAACCCCATCAGCCATGCTTACCTCTCCCTCTTCCACAGTAGCCTGACCGTCTCCATCCTCTTCACCTCTCACCGTTCCCGACTCCATTACAGCGCACTCCTGGTTCTCCGCCACTCGCCTGGAGGACTGTCTTCCTACTCGTCAAAATCTGTCCACCCAACATGACTCGCCCTAAGTCTTCTGCCGGTTCAGGGTCGGTCTACTTCGTCACTGACCTGCCGGCTCCCCAGATCGGAGCTCACCCGGCTCCCTCTGTTTCTAGCCCCATAGTAGGCGTCGCACTCCCCATCAAGGCAACGCACAGCGTTCTCGAGGGATCCCTGCTGCGCGTTTAGGAGCGCCTTGGCAAGTTGCAGATCGCGCTTCTCCCGACCTGGTTCAAGCCCAGCGCCTAATGGGTTGAGGCCCAGTCCAAAAGATCAGCCTTTCAGCCTCCTTTCGTTATACATGGCCGAAACCTTAGAGCAGCCTCCTTTTTTTCCTTTTTATTTTCCATAAGTTATTATCCGTTTCAGCCCATTAAGCATGGAAGAAAACTCACAAGTAACTGTACGATCTGATTCTCCATCATAACTGGAAGCGTTTTCGCACTCAAAATCCGGGATGTCTTGATTTACGCCATCAATGATTTGATTCATTACTATTTTTGTTCAATTTAATTTGCACTGCCCTTGACCCATTCATTTAAAAAATCGACAGAAATTATCAACCTACCCTCGTCATCTTCCCCTCCTCGGCTCACCACCATCAGCGGGGCTTCATCTTGCTCGGCTCCCTTTTATAAAAGCAGTCGCTTTTCCTACCAAATAACTCCCTCCGTACTCGTAGTTGCTATGTTCCGAAATAAACATTTAAATAAAGGGGAGATAGATTGCCCATTTAAAATAAACATGTTAACACGTTTATGTGAAAGTACGTAAATGCACGAAAGCACGTAAGTACGTTTTTTAAATATTAATTTTTAAATTTAAATTATATATATTTTAAATTTTGTTTGTTGCATAGGAGTACATAAAAGTTTGAAATATAATTTAAATATAATTATATTTCAAATTTTTTTTATTATATGGGTGTATATAAAAATTTGAAATATATTTAAATTTCGTTTGTTGTATAGGAGTATATTTAAATTATATTTTAAATTTATTGTTGAGTTAAGAAATTAACTAAATTAATTAGTGATGACAAACATTATTTTTGGGCAAAATAAATAATTAGTGTTAAGTGTCAATAATTATATGTTGCTAATTATTTATTATATGTTGCAGGCTAAAATGTTAATAGCCTAAAAGCAATCAGCAAGCTTATTGGGCTGAAAGCAAAAATAAAAAGCCCAAGCAAAAGCAAAGAAGGAAGCCAAAGAAATCAAATCGGGCCAAGAACACCAACACTCGATCCAAGCCCGATCTGGCTTCTTAATTTCAATTCCCTCCATGTTGCTCCAACCAAAGCAACGTTACCCTCCTCTCAGATCAAGTCAAATCAGCTTCAGAAAAAGTAAGAAAGAGAAAGAGAGAAAGAGCTTCTTCACCAAGCAAAACACCAAAGAAGCAAGAGAGAGAAAGGTTAAGCTTGATACACAGAAATCTAATCACAAAATTCAAACCAAATCAAGCTTAGGTTAAAGGTATTCCATCTTATCTTGCTTACATCAAATCTTCTTCTCTTCTTCCTAACTCTCTACTCTATCCGAAAATGGCATTCAAGAGAAAAGTTGATCTCTGCTCTTCACTGCTACAAATTCACAGACACAAGAGATTCTTGGGGACCAAGTTGCATCTCTATGGTTCAGATTTGGTTGACCATTGGAAAACAATTTTGGTTACTCCTTCATGGCTTTCGGTCAAGTTTGAGAAAGTCAGAAGCAAAGGTTCTACTTTGATGATTAAGGAGAAAAAGTGAATCTGTGGTGGGTGAAGCTCAAGACTCAAGATGTTGACCTTGGAAGAAGAACCCAGCAACATGCAAGGAGTTAAAAAGAAGTTTTTCTGTTCATTCAAAAAAAAAAGAAGGAGAGAAAACCAGAGTGTGAGAACAGTGTCTTGAAAAGGAGTTCCTCTACTTGGATAATGCTTACTTTCAAAGAAGCATTCGGCCAATACTGAAGAACTGTATCTGAGGTTTGCGAATCTGGTTTTGCACATAGCAAAGAGGCTGCTGATGAAGTCAATTTCCTTCATGTTTTACTGATTGTAATGTACTTTTCTAAGTTTATCTTTCTGTAATTTCTTGTGAGAAAAGGCATTGTGAGAAAGCTCAAGTAAAAGCCATGAGTGGAAAAAGGCTGAGTGAAACACGTGAGAGAAAAGTCTAGAGTTATTTTTCAGATTTCTTTAGGTGTGTTTATGTCTTGTATCTTGTACCAGTAAGGTATCCCTTTCTTAGTTGGGTTAGCACTAAGAGGTATAGTTAGGTATTAGCATAGCCAATGTCAAGTTAGGTTAGAACTTGAGTGTGAAAGGATTGGGTCAATCCTGTGTTATTGGTGTATGTAATACTGTTAACTATAGTGAAATTCTTCCATAGTTGTGGAGGAGACTGGATGTAGGTTGCATAGCACAAGGCAACCGAACCAGGATACTTGCTGATGTTAGCTCTTCTCTTCTCTGCTGTGTTCTGTTTTATGATTTTCATGAGACAAAAATAAATTGTCTCATAAATTTCCGCTGCTCAGATCAAACAGAATCAAAATAGCATAGGTGTTTAAAAAGGGAAATAACAGCAACGAAAAAGGAAGGCATAGATTCAACCCCCTTCTCTAAGCCTACCACAACCTTCAATTGGTATCAGGAGCTAAAGTCTGAAGAATCAAGCTTAACCGCTTGGAGCAAAGATCCAATGGCGAACAACTTGGGCACAACCACAGTTGCTTACACCTTCACTGAAGGCCAGTCAAACGGCCGGCCACCTTTCTTCAACGGAAAGAACTATTCCTACTGGAAAGAAAGGATAAGGATCTTCATTCAATCCATTGACTACAACCTATGGAAGATTGTTGTGAGTGGTCCCAAGATCCCAACAAAAACAAGTGCTGATAGAGTGGTGACTCTAAAAGAAGAAGCTGAATGGAATGAAGATGACAAGAAGAAGATAGAGCTGAACACTAAAGCAATCAACCTTCTTCATTGTGCTATCAGCTTTGAAGAGTACCGGAAGGTGTCTAGATGCAAGACAGCCAAAGAAATCTGGGAAAAACTCCAGGTTACACATGAAGGCACCAAACAAGTCAAAGAAACGAGGATTGATATGCTGCGAAAAGAGTACGAGATGTTTAGCATGAAGGATGGAGAAAGCATTGATGAAGCATTTGAGAGATTCTCAATCATAATCAACAACCTTGGTGAGAAAACTCCTTAGAAGCCTCACAAAAGAGTGGGAAAACACTGCTACTGTCCTAACCGAGAGTAACAATATAAGTCCCATAACCTATAATGAGCTGAGAGGAAAACTCCTTGCCTATGAAGCCACACACACAAACACAGACTCAAAGAAAAAGAGAATAGCCCTCAAGTCACAAATAGAACCGAAAGAGAGTGAGTCTAGTGATGGTATTTCAGATGACGAGCTTTTGTTTTTTGCTAGGAAATTTAGAAGGATGATGAAAAGCAAGGGCAAATACAAAGGTTCAAGTTCAAAGGAGCAAAAGATAGACTTGAGCAAGGTGACGTGTCATCATTGCAAGGAAACTGGACACTTCAAGTCAAACTGCCCAAAGCTCAAAAAGGAGGACAAAGGAAAGAAAGAAAGGAATAGAGTACTCATGGCAGCTTGAGAGGATCTTAAGAATGACTCAAATGAAGAAGAAGAATCTGAAGGAGATGACAAGGACTGTTTCTTGGCTGGAAACAACAATCTTGATGAGGTAAACTATTATGATTTAACCATTGAAGACTTGCATGCTATTATTGATGATCTCACTTTAAATACATCAAAACTGCTTGACAAATACAATGAATGCAGATCTGAAAGAGATGTGTTAAGAGCTGAAAATGAGTTTTTAAAAGAGAAAGTGAAGGAAACTGAATGTGCTTTAGACATCATTGAAGAAAACAGATTTCTAAAATCTGAACTTGAAAAATTAAAAGGAAAGCACATTGTGGATCCTTCACATGAGTTAATTGTTGAAAATGAAAGATTAAATGACATAATTAAAAGGCTGAATGGTAACTTAGCAAAATTTGCTCAAGGTTCTAGTAACTTGGACAAATTACTTGCAAGTCAAAAACCATTGTTTGAAAAATCTGGGTTGGACTACATAGCCAAGGAAGATGCAATCTCTAATATTTCCTCTATAAAATTTGTGGCTTCTTCATCAAATACCAAAATCATACCAAACAAATCTGGTATCGAAAATACTCCAACACGTGAAGAAAAATTTGATGAAGTATACACAAGTGAAACTGAGCCTTCACCAAGAACTGAACCGAGTTCAAACCGGCCAGGTTTGGGTTACATTTCGAAAAATGAGGCTGTTTTCAAGAAACCACCTTTTTACAACAAAACCTCATATTCGAAAGGTAAAAATGCTCAAAAAAATTCTGGTAAAAATGCTTTTGTAAAGAGGAATAACTTTAATAAAAATCAATTTGTCAAAAGAAATGCATCTCCTCCAAAAACCAGAAAATTTCAACCATTTAATCATTTCAAGAAATATAACTCACCTCAACTTCAGCGGCACACATCAGAAAATCATTGTGTTAATTGCAAGAAATTTGGTCACTCATATGCACAATGCTTCATTGAAAAGAGAGTTGTAGGAAATAAAGTTTACAATGTTGTTTGTGATTTCAATGCACTTGGGCAACCAAGATGGATTAACTTCAAAGGATCCAAATTAGTTTGGATACCTAAGGCTACTTGAAACTCTTCATGCAGATTTGCCTAGCATCCAAGAACAAAAAGGACATGTGGTACATGGATAGTGGATGTTCAAGGCACATGACTGGAAGGTCAACCTACTTCATCAAACTAAATAAGTATGATGGAAGTTTTGTGACCTTTGGAGATGATGGTAAAGGTAAAATCATTGCTGTTGGAAAAGTAGGTAATGAGCAATCTACTTTCATTGATGATGTACTTTTGGTTTGTGGTTTAAAGCACAATCTTTTGAGTATAAGTCAGCTGTGTGATTTAGGATATTTAGTTGTTTTCAAAAGGCTTGAATGCTGTGTTGTTAATGAAAAGACAAATGAAGTGATGTTTGTTGCCAAGCGTTTCAATAATATGTATGGACTTACTCTTGATAAACTAAAGGATCAAAATGTAGCTTGTCTTCACTCTAAAGAATCTAAAAAGTGGTTGTGGCACAAGAGATTGGGCCATGCAAGTATGTTTCAAATAAACAAACTTGTAAGGAAAGAATTAGTTAGAGGTCTTCCTTTGATAAAGTTTGACAAAGACATCACTTGTGATGCTTGCCAAATGGGAAAACAAACAAAAAGTTCATTTAAACCAAAGGAAGACATCTCTACTAAAAGACCACTTGAGTTGCTACACATTGATTTATTTGGTCCAACAAGAACTCAAAGCCTAGGTGGTAAACATTATGGTTTAGTAATTGTGGATGACTATACTAGGTTTGGTTGGGTTTTATTTCTTGCACACAAAAATGAAGTCTTTTCGGCCTTTGAACCTTTTTGCAAGAAAATTCAAAATGAAAAGGATTTGAAAATCTCTTCTATAAGAAGTGATCATGGAACTGAATTTGAAAATAATTTGTTTGAAACATTTTGTGAGGAATTTGGAATATCTCACAACTTCTCTTGTCCAAGAACACCACAACAAAATGGTGTTGTGGAAAGAAGAAATAGAAGCATACAAGAGATGACAAGAGCTATGCTTTGTGAGAGTAATGTTCCAAAATTCCTTTGGGCTGAAGTGGTTAATACAGCTTGCCACATTTTAAATAGAACAATCATAAGGAAATTTTTGAAGAAAACTCCTTATGAACTTTGGAAAGGCTACCCACCAAACTTAGATTACTTGCACATCTTTGGATGCAAATGTTTTGTTTTAAATAACAAAGAAAACTTGGGAAAATTTGATCCAAAGGCTTATGAGTGTTTGTTTGTAGGATATTCCACAACTAGTAAAGCATATAGGGTTTATCATCAAGATGCCAGAATTATTGAAGAATCCATACATGTTACATTTTGTGATACTAACTTGGTACAAAGCATTTTGGAAGATTGTGATGCAGGAAATCAAGCTCAAAAGGATGATGAAGCTGCTCAGAATCATGGAAAAGAAATTTCTGGACAAGCTGAACCAGAAACTGCAATTGCTGAAAATTCAAGAGATAATTTCATTTTGTCTCATGAATCTGAAGTAAACCCTGAAGCCAGCAACACCCAAAATCCCTTGGTGACTGAATCCGCCTCCAAGTCCACCAGACCTCGTGAATGGAGATTCTTGAAGAATTATCCCGAGGAATTTGTCATTGGGGACGTCTCTCATGGAGTGCAAACAAGGTCTTCCACTAGGAAGGCAAATGAAGGATCAAACATTGCCATTCTTTCACAAATAGAGCCTCAAAACGTCAAGGAAGCACTAAATGACCCCTCTTGGGTTAAAGCTATGGAGGATGAGCTTCTTGAGTTTGAAAAGAACCAAGTGTGGACTTTGGTTCCAAGGCCAAGTGGAAAGAAAGTGACCGGCACCAAGTGGATATTTCGGAACAAGTTGGGAGAAGATGGTAGCATTACAAGAAACAAGGCAAGGCTAGTGGCACAAGGATATGACCAAGAAGAAGGAATAGACTTTGATGAATCCTTTGCCCCTGTTGCCCAAATGGATGCCATAAGACTTCTCTTAGCTTATGCTGCATATTGTGGTTTTAAATTATACCAAATGGATGTGAAATGTGCATTTTTGAATGGAGTAATAGATAGAGAAGTGTATGTGGAGCAGCCTCCTGGTTTTGAAAATAAAGAGCATTTTAATCATGTTTTTAAACTATCTAAAGCTCTCTATGGTTTAAGACAAGCTCCTAGAGCTTGGTATGAGAGACTTAGCTCTTTCCTTTTGAAAAATAGTTTTCAAAGAGGCACCACTGACACAACTCTATTCATCAAGAACTCTAATGATTCTTTTATTCTAGTCCAAATATATGTTGATGACATTATTTTTGGATCAGCCAATGAATTCCTTTGTTCTGAATTTGGAAAACTCATGACAAGTGAATTTGACATGAGTATGATGGGTGAACTTAATTTTTTCCTTGGGCTGCAAATTAAACAAACTGAAAACGGTATTTTCATTCATCAAAAAAAGTATGCCAAGGAATTAGTTAAGAAATTTGGTATGGAAAATGCCAAACCCATGGGAACTCCCATGCATCCTAGTTCTAAATTAGATAAGGGAGAAACTGAGAAAGATGTTGATGAGACTAGGTATAGAGGGATAATCGGTTCTCTTATGTACCTAACTTCCTCTAGACCCGATATTGTGCAAAGTGTTGGATTGTGTTTTAGGTTCCAATCCAAACCTAAAGAGTCACATCTTTCTGCAGTTAAAAGGATCATTAGATATGTTCACGGCACATCCAATTTTGGTCTTTGGTATCCTAAGATTGATGATTTTTCTGCAGTTGGTTATTGTGATGCAGATTTTGTTGGTGACAGAGTTGATAGAAGGAGCACTTCTGGTTTATGTTGCTTCCTTGGAAAGTCCTTAAATGTTTGGTCAAGTAAGAAGCAACCAACGGTGGCCCTATCCATTACAGAAGCTGAGTATATAGCTGTTTCTTCTTGTTGTTCTCAGCTTTTATGGTTAAAAACACAGCTTGCTGATTACAAATTAAATGCTGAAAATATTCCCTTGATGTGTGATAATATGAGTGCCATTAATATTTCTAAAATTCCAGTTTTGCACTCTAGGACTAAACATATTGAAGTGAAATTTCACTCAATAAGGGAACATGTCCAAAAGGGGGATATTTGCATTCAATTTGTTAAATCAGAGGAGCAATTAGCATATATTTTTACAAAACCATTAGCTGAGGACAGATTCTGCTTACTTAGGACTTATCTAGGAATTTTGAGTTATGATTCTTTATTTAAAAATTGCTGATGTATCTGCTGGAGCTTTTTGTCTCATAAACAGGTATGAGACAATTCTGGGCAGGTGATGGACGTTTCGCTCAAGTTAGCGTGCTCTGGGCTTGTTTCAAATAAATAATTGATCTGAACCAACCTCAAATCAGATCTAGGTTGCCCTATGTGTTTCACTAAAACCATATCACCTCAAGGCCCAAATATGAATAATACATTTTTGTTGATAATTTTTGTTGGGCTGTATGCCTTAATTTTTTTTTAAAGGGATCCTTTTAGTTTGATTTTTAATTTTTAAATTTTTAAAATCAAATCAAATCTTTCTTTTATGAGGTCATGTCTTTTCAAGTCTTTTCAAATGGTGATGTAGTTGCATGGTTTTAGAAATCCACTTTTTGGGTACAGTTACCAACACTCCCTCTCTTCCATCCATAACTTCTCCTCAACCCTTCGGTTTCTTCCCTCTCACACCACTATTTCTCTTCCCTCAAAAGATTGAATCTAACCAAATGAGGAAGAAAGTTATTGCAAAAAGGGCTCCTCGTGAGAAGATTTACAAGCTACCCACAAAGCCTTCCACTCGCTCTCAAGACCGGACCTTTACCCCTTCTCCTTCTCCTCCTACCTCTCTTCCTCGCTGCGACCCCATGGCTCGGACCAAAAACACTCCAAGGTTTTCTGCCTCTGCCAAACCGACGCCACCACCAAAGGCCACACCTTCCAAGCCTAGCTCTTCAAAACCGAGCTCAGCAAAGCCTAGCTCCTCCAAAGGCAAACATCAGGTGACTGAGGAACCCATTCCCGAACCAACACAACCAAAATCCAGGTCGGTTCCAATGCGCTCTCAACGAGGTAACACTCGAGTCCCTCTCAAAGATGTTAAAGAACCAGAAATAGGACCTTTCGATCACAAAGCTCATTTTTTGACCTCTCATTCAAACTATAACCCCTATAGATTCAAATCTGCCATTAATAATGATTTTTATGAGGGAGTCATCCAGTATCGTACCCTGTGCTCTTCATTTCTCGCTGATTTGCCATCATTGAAAAGAAAAGGTTTTCCTTTTGTTGACAACTTAATTTTTCTGGACTGGAATCACCTTTTTGAAATCAAAAAACCTGTTTATCCTTTGTTGGTCAAAGAGTTTTATGCAAACATGACTTATCATAAAGGCACTGCTCATTCGTATGTCAAGGGCCGAGATATCGTTTTAAACAATGAGACCATCAGTGAAGCTTTGAATTATACTGATGTTGGGCCTTGTGCCTACATGTCAGTTAAGTGGGATGATGGAGTTGGTGTTTCTTACAATGATGCCCTGGCTAGTATTTGTGAACATGTCTCCTTAATAGATCGCATTACACCCACACACAAAGTCCTAGGATATGAATGTGCTCAGTTGCACCGAATGGTCAACCACATTATACTTCCCCAAAGTGGTTCATATCAAAGGGTTTCATACACTGACACTCTTGTTTTATATGCCATTCTCACCAAAACTGAAATTTCATTTGCATATTTGATGGTTAGATACATGTTTGATTCTGTTAGAAGTGAAAAGGACAAAGCTCTTCTTTATGGCATATTTCTAACTTGTATTTTTTAGTATTTTGGTGTTGACTTGACCAATGAGAAATATGAAAATAGACATTCATATCTAAAGGGAGGTGGTTCAGTGAAACAGAACAAAGGACCCACTAGATCTGAAAGAGTTGTCCTAGATGATGAAGATGATGATTTTGTTCCCGAAGATTCTCCTGATCCTTCCACTGAGGGAACATCCATCTCCACTGGAAAGAAATCTGCTCTGCTAAATGTGGTTAAGGATGTTGCTCAAGAGTTTGTCTCCTAATAAAATCACTTGATTGCCATGAGCAAGGAACAAAGGAAACTAGCTAGCAAGCATGAGAACTTTCTGAAGAAATCGAGGGATAGGGTGGCTGTACTCATGGCCTTCATTGATAATCTTCAAAATGATGAAGACATTGCCACTGATGCTGAAGAAGAAGCTGCTTCGGAGGGGGATGGTTCTGATGCCTAAGTTTTGTCTCATGAAAACTGCTGCTGCTGCTCTCTTTTTGTCTCATAAATTCTACTTATTTTGCAACTGTTGAACTATTTTATTTTGGATGACTGTAATAACTCTAAATACTGCTGCACTTTTGATGGTTTAGTTAGAACGTTGGACTGTGATCTAACCTTTTCTTGCAGGATTGGTATTGTTGTTTTTGTTGATCTTGTTTATTTTCCACCCTTGATGACAAAAAGGGGAGTAATAGCACTAGAATACTAGAATGATGGTATTTTTTGGTGTTGATGCAACTACTAGTAATTCTTTCGGATTTTTGTCTAATTGCTGCACTAAAATTTGATTTCACATGCTGAATCCTTTTGCTGCTGATATTAGTTTGATGTTGGGCTGATTATGTGATGTTGCTCATTTGATATTCCTTATACAAGATATAGTGTGCATAGCTCTTTATTGTGCTTTCTTTAAGAACAATGTGAAACAGGGACAAAGAGGAAAGCATAAATCCAGGGGGAGCAAATATTGAAAAGGAAAGGGGGAGCAACATAAAAGCAAATGAAAAATATCAAAGGGAATTTCTAAACCTTACTCAAATTCACTTTCTTTTGATTATTGCTTAAATCATGTTTGTCATCAAGGGGGAGATTATTGAGTTAAGAAATTAACTAAATTAATTAGTGATGACAAATATTATTTTTGGGCAAAATAAATAATTAGTGTTAAGTGTCAATAATTATATGTTGCTAATTATTTATTATATGTTGCAGGCCAAAATGTTAATAGCCTAAAAGCAATCAGCAAGCTTATTGGGCTGAAAGCAAAAATAAAAAGGCCAAGCAAAAGCAAAGAAGGAAGCCAAAGAAATCAAATCGGGCCAAGCACACCAACACCCGATCCAAGCCCGATCTGGCTTCTTAATTTCAATTCCCTCCATGTTGCTCCAACCAAAGCAACGTTACCCTCCTCTCAGATCAAGTCAAATCAGCTTCAGAAAAAGTAAGAAAGAGAAAGAGAGAAAGAGCTTCTTCACCAAGCAAAACACCAAAGAAGCAAGAGAGAGAAAGGTTAAGCTTGATACACAGAAATCTAATCACAAAATTCAAACCAAATCAAGCTTAGGTTAAAGGTATTCCATCTCATCTTGCTTACATCAAATATTCTTCTCTTCTTCCCAACTCTCTACTCTATCCGAAAATGGCATTCAAGAGAAAAGTTGATCTCTGCTCTTCACTGCTACAAATTCACAGACACAAGAGATTCTTGGGGACCAAGTTGCATCTCTATGGTTCAGATTTGGTTGACCATTGGAAAACAATTTTGGTTACTCCTTCATGGCTTTCGGTCAAGTTTGAGAAAGTCAGAAGCAAAGGTTCTACTTTGATGATTAAGGAGAAAAAGTGAATCTGTGGTGGGTGAAGCTCAAGGCTCAAGATGTTGACCTTGGAAGAAGAACCCAGCAACATGCAAGGAGTTAAAAAGAAGTTTTTCTGTTCATTCAAAAAAAAAAAAAGAAGGAGAGAAAAACAGAGTGTGAGAACAGTGTCCTGAAAAGGAGTTCCTCTACTTGGATAATGCTTACTTTCAAAGAAGCATTCGGCCAATACTGAAGAACTGTATCTGAGGTTTGCGAATCTGGTTTTGCACATAGCAAAGAGGCTGCTGATGAAGTCAATCTCCTTCATGTTTTACTGATTGTAATGTACTTTTCTAAGTTTATCTTTCTGTAATTTCTTGTGAGAAAAGGCATTGTGAAAAAGCTCAAGTAAAAGCCATGAGTGGAAAAAGGCTGAGTGAAACACTTGAGAGAAAAGTCTAGAGTTATTTTTCAGATTTCTTTAGGTGTGTTTATGTCTTGTATCTTGTACCAGTAAGGTATCCCTTTCTTAGTTGGGTTAGCACTAAGAGGTATAGTTAGGTATTAGCATAGCCAATGTCAAGTTAGGTTAGAACTTGAGTGTGAAAGGATTGGGTCAATCCTGTGTTATTGGTGTATGTAATACTGTTAACTATAGTGAAATTCTTCCATAGTTGTGGAGGAGATTGGATGTAGGTTGCATAGCACAACCGAACCAGGATACTTGCTAGTGTTAGCTCTTCTCTTCTCTGCTGTGTTCTATTTTATGATTTTCATGAGACAAAAATAAATTGTCTCATAAATTTCCGCTGCTCAGATCAAACAGAATCAAAATAGCATAGGTGTTTAAAAAGGAAAATAACAGCAACAAAAAAGGAAGGCATAGATTCAACCCCCTTCTCTAAGCCTACCACAACCTTCATTTTTATTTACTCCTATGCAACAAACAAAATTTAAAATATATATAATTTGAATTTAAAAATTAATACTCAAAAAAGAACATACAAAATTTAAAAATTTTATGAGTCAGAGACAACAATATTAATAGTGGGTAATTAGAAGAAAGATAACCGTTTATAGTGTAAATGAGATAATATATATCTCGTTTACACTATGTTATCTCGTTTAGAGTGTAAACGAGATATACGAAAATTTGTTTATAGTAATCGAGATAAGAGTAGAATATTTATTTTGATAAATATTTTTTAAATTATTTATTTCAGTAATTATTATAATTAATTTATTTATTAAAATTAAAAATCCAATTTTTAACACACTATTTAAAAAATTTTCTAAATATATAAGAATGTAATTAAAGGATCGTATAAAATTTTTTACACACGTTAAAATTAAACTTTGATAGTTGTAATAAAAATATTTAAAAAATTTTGATAGCCCATCCTAGTTAAGAACAAGATATAAATAAAATTATCTCTTTCAAATGGTGTGAAAAAAATAGGGCAAAGTTTTCTTTTCAACTTAAGGTCGTTAGAAAAATTTGAGATGGTAATTGTATATGTATATACTCTGTAATTTGTTTGAAGGACTACATGATAATTAGAGTGAGCTTCTTGGTTATAGCTGCTTCATTTACTACACTCGAGATTTCAGAAACAATAACCAATTTTTCTACGAAGAGAAGTGATACAATGAAATCTCTAGCTCGAACAGGTATCACTATTCTCTTCTTTAAATACAATTTCATTATGTACCAATTTAATCCATTTGATGGTTAACAATACACTAATTTTTTGCGTGTATCTTCAATATGGATTTATATTTATATTTTTTGCTACTGTGTCTTTTAGAAATTACAGATGTAATACATCTTTATCTATCATGTACGATACTAATATGATATGGATATAAAACATGATACAACAAAGAATATACAAATTTAAAATTTTTATAAAATATAAAGACATAGTATAGATATAAGATATAAAATATAAAATATTTTTTAAATAAATTATAATAATATTTTAATTTTTTATTAATATTAAAATATAAATTTATTTTTTAATTATTTTTTATATTTTTTAATTATATAAATTTTTTTAAATATTTTTTATTTTAAAAATTAATAATATATATTATTTTTAAATTTATTTCAAAAATACATGTTAAGAATAAAATTAGAAATACAGACATGTAATGGTATTATTTAATTGTATCTAAGTATGTCCAGAAATTCTTTTTTATGTTTTATTAACACACAGTTAGACATAAAAAACACGTGTATCGGACAAGTGTCGATGAATGTCGTGTCCAAATAAAAAAAGTGTCCGTACTTCATAGGATACATCACCACAATTGGAACATGAATTAGAAAAAATTGAAAATATTACTACAAATGTTACTTATTTGACGAATCAGATACCCTTAGTAGCGAAAAAACTGAAAAAATTTCATAAGTGCTAAAAAATTTATTATCGAACGAGTGACCATCTTTATCAATCACATCCTTAATACACTATTCCATTATAGAATTTACTCCAAAATGATTCATAGACTGCCTCTTAAGTGTGTACCACCTCATTCCATTGAAGTGATAGGTATGATTGGTATGATGACAAACAATTAGCTTGCGTTGAAAAAATATTAACAAAGTTGTGTGAAGTTGTAATAATCCCCTTGCCTCGATCTCTCTTGTCGGTGGAACTAGTCCCGGCAGGTGACTTAGTAGGAGGCTGAGATTGAATTTCACTCTCGCCAGGGAACCTCAATTTCAGGGGTAGAGATGTCTGAGCTATCTTCTTCATTTCTAAGAAAAAGATGAGTCATCAAATAACTCAAAGAAGCGTGTCTAGAAGTCATCCCAACTGCAAAAGGATGAGAAAAACAAGCTATGAAAAAGCAAGTCATGAAAAAAACAAGTTATGAAATCGAGAACAACATAGCAATACACACACCAAAAAAATGGAAGAACAACAATAAAAGAAAGGATCTTACCCACACAATCACGACCGGCCTCTTGGTCACCCATCAAGAGATGGGAGTTGAGGTTGTTAGAACCAAAAATCGCCAACAAGACATCGGCAATCTGTAGGTTCTGCCGACCTAGGTTGTCATAAGTTACCATGATCATATAGTTTGAGCCGGCACCAAAACTCTAATAGGTCAGGATCCACAGTTTTTCTTTGAGAGTAAGCCAGAAGGGATGGCGGCCTCTGACCAGCCTCACCTTGAAGAAGGTCTCCTTGAAACCGTGAAAGAAATTTTCGAAAAGGTTGAAAATCCTCCGATTTTACACAGTCCAAAAGGAGAGGTACTCCTTTTTATGTTTACCTTCTTAGGAGGGGTTGGTAAGAAGAAAGACATAGAGGAAGACTTCCACGGAGGCCGGGAGCTTCAAGTACTCACATACCATCTTGAAGCACCAGATGGCAGCCTAGCTATTAGGGTGAGGTTGTGAGGGAGCAACTTTACATCGATTTAGGAAAGCCATGACGAAGGGAAAAAATGAAGTGAACGTGGGTTTATACACCCTCGTCCAATTCGGAACATGGGGAGCTCCAAGTTAAGTTGGCAAACACGCTCCTGGGGGCTCGGCACAAAAACATCATTGTTGGCTTCTTCGGGACCATCCCCCCATAATGCTTCCGAGTTATGAAGCTCTTGTAAATTTTCTGCGGTCATCTTGGAGGACGTGCTCATATCATCGGTCGTACACCAGGCATAACGATTCACGAGAGGTTACTGCACCATACCTACAGTGGGGCACCACTTAAGTTAAAACGAGAAGTTGGAAGCTTATCACAAGCCAAAAACTAAAACTATGTTCTTCTACGAAAGTAATATCCTATACTATACCATCTATAGGCCTAAATCTAGAAAAAAGATACCTATGGCACCCTCTAAGAACTAGCTACCAAGCAATAAAAAGGTATAACAAACAGTGGCAAACGGCCAAAAGCAACAACACAGGCACTAAGATGAGAAAAATAAACACAAAAAATAACCACGTACCAGTATTTGTGAAAGAGGAAGATGCAAGACATGAGAAATGGTAAGTCCCTCGTGGCAGTAGCGTGAAATCCTTGAGTGATTCAGAAATGGAAGCAACAATTCGCATAGGGAGATAATGAGAAAATGACAGTGGTAATAGTTGTAGTTGGGGGAGGGGAAGAATGAAAAATGGAAAGAAAATGAAACTGAGGAAAAAGAGGTAAAAGTAACTGTAACTGAAGAGGGAAAAGCGCAAAAGGCCAGGGACATAATAGTCTTTTTCAGGCACTTTCAAATCACTCATAAAGAGCATTCAATTCTCTGGGCATGAAATCGAAACGACACCCCTAAATAATGGTTGGGGTAGCTCATGCGCACTAGAAGCGTGAATCCCGCAAATAAAGCCACGAGCAGGAGAAGATAGTTACGCAAGAAGACACAAATAGGGTGAACGCGCCAACCTAGATATTTGCAGCTTGTCAGGTTGGGAGCATTATTTTGACCCAACCTAGATATTTAAGTTTAGTTTGGTAAAACTTTTCGAAGAGGTACTTGTACTTTTTAAAAGCTCAAACTCTTCATTTTGTATTTGGTAAATAAAAAAGATCTTGTGCTTATACTTGCAACTTTTAAAAGATCGGGATACTTTTGAAAATATCTAAGGTAAAACTTTTCAAAGTTGGCACCGGATTCAATGGTTCCAGAACCTTTGGACCATTAAATGGTTCCATAATAAAACATGTTTTTTAAATTTTTTAATAACTGCTAAATAGTCCTTATTTAATTTTAATTACAAATTAATCCTTTATATATTACTTAATTATAAAATCTATTTTTTATTCTATAAATTATTATTTTATCATTCATCTATTATGTTTATTAATAATAAAAAACTAAAACAATAACAAATTAGATCTTTCATTAATCGTAATAAATATTTTACAATCTTAATCGATCATAATTTTATCATTGATCCGTTACATACATATTGGATTAGAAAACTCGTATTTGTTAGAAATTCAATTGATTGGAATTGATACACAATCGATTGAATTTTGCACGGCATATTTGTTTTTTTTATTCAATCGATTGGTCGTATTATTGTTTTGTCGATTTTTTGAAAATTGATGGTGGTTTGATATCTAGTGGTCTGGGAGCGAAATCTACTTCTCTTTGCAGGTACCAGTTTTTTAAAAGTGCATTAAAATGTCTTCGATTAGATGGCTATCGAGATGAAAGATAAATTAAAATTTGTAAAATAATAAAAGAAATGAAGAAATAAGGTTTTCAATTTTCGAAAAGAACATGTACTGAAATCATAAAGATTGCGTTGAAGTTTAAAGAAAGCAATAAAGTGCCTTAGACTGGGTCAAAGGGCTTTGGCATAAAATTTAAAGGTGCTGAAATATAAATTGGATAAGGAAAATTAAAGAAATGCTTGAAAGATAAATTTACTTGAAAAGTAAAGTTTACAAGAAGATAAACTAAAAAGATAAAAACATGGAAGAAATCATACAGAAAAAAAACTTGGTCGCATACTCAGGAATTCGCAAGGGATGTGAGTATGCTTGAGTGTTTTCTGAGTTAAAGTTCCAACCTTTATTCCCTAAGACTTTCTAATATTTATAGTCTTCCTCTGATAATTAATTACACAGCACAATCTTGTATGTACACTTCCTGGTAACCCTTCTCGCTTCTTTGTCAATAAACGTTACCCATAATTTCCTCACGTGGTGGAAGCCTTCAATTCATCTACTTGTGTAACCGTCTGATTCATCATTCGAGCCACCGTTTGGTTTCTTACTCGATACCCCTTTCGACTAAAGCTAGCTCGACTCGATCAGAATGTCCATAGTCGAATCCGTGCCAAGTAGATCCTAATTAATACATGCACGTGCTTTTAAACATTTCGATCTGATTCATTCCGATCGAAATATTTTTCGATCAACAATTACCCAATCGATTGAAATCATCAAAGCAATTTGAATAATACATAGATACACGGGAATAAACCATATTTAACGAGATTTTTTTCATTATAAATTAAAAAAAAAACTATTATTTTTCCAATAAAAATAAGACTTATTCATGTATACTCTTGTATACTTCTATATACTCTGGAGATGATGATAATGGTTGTCATTGTCTATTGTGAAGCTTAATAATTTGAATTAGCCATTTTTTTAGAATTTGAGGTGAAGTTTATCTTACTCTCTGCATAAAAAAAATTCGTATTTGAAAAATTAAAATTGAAAAATTGGGTTTTAGAAAATAATAATTATTTTATTTTATTTCAGAAAAAATCCATTACTAAAAGATAAAAAAAATATTTTTTCATTACACAATCAATTTCATGAATAAAGAATCAAAACAAAGAATTACAAAATTAGAGATTATATTCACTAATCTCGATTTGTAATCAAAACAATTGATTGTTTTTTAAACATTACAATAAAAAAATTGATTGAATCTCTATCGCAACTGTGATTATCAATTAATGATGAACAAATATTGGATATTAAGGAGATGGATAAACAATGAAGAAAAATTGGATATTAAGTAGATGGATAAACAATGAACAAAAATAATGAAAAAATTGATAATCAATCACATTGATAAACGATTCTAATTGTAGGATTGAGTAATTGTTGATAGATTATTCACCCATTTATAATCTTAATATTAAAGAAAAGATAAGATTAAAGTATCTAAATCAAAATAAAAACTTAAAAATTGAAGATAGAATTTTAAAGATAAGATAGATGAATAATAAAATAAATTTATAATCACAAGTAGAAAAATTTAGTGAAGCGTAACATATAACGCATTGCAAAATTCAATCCATTGAATTGAGAAAATCTATATTGCTTTGAAGACTTAAATCGATTCGGTAATATGACCAATCGATTGAATAAGAAAAACCCCACATGCCTTGCAAAATTCAATCGATTGTGTATCAATTCCAGTCGATTGAAGTTTGGAAAACCTAAACGATTGATTTGTGCATCTAATCGATTGAATTTCTAACAAACACGATTCTTTCAATCCAATACGTATGTAACGGATCAATGATAAAATTATGATCAATTAAGATTGTAAAATATTTATTACGATTAATAGAAGATCTAATTTGTTATTGTTTTAATTTTTTATTATTAATAAACATGATAGATGAATGATAAAATAATAATTTATAAAATAAAAAATAAATTTTATAATTAAATAATATATAAAAAGTTAATTTATAATTAAAATTAAATAAAGACTATTTAGCAGTTATTAAAAAATTTAAAAAACATGTTTTGTTATGGAACCATTTAATGGTCCAAATGTTTTGGGACCATCGAATCCTTTCACCTTGCAAATTTTAAAAGATCGTGATACTTTTGAAAAAGAACTTTTTAAAGTTGGCTTGTATATTTCAAAATTTAAAAATTTAATATAACCTCCTAATTTTTAAATTTAATATTTTCATTTATATCTATTATAATATTTTTAAATTTTAAAAACTATTTTACTAAACATAATTATTATTGCTTGTATTTATTAAAAAAAAATTTTAATTTGATTTATCAAATATAAATATTACAATTTTTAAAAAATTATTTTTAAAAATTAATTTTTATAAACTACTTTTAAAAAATAAAAATTTTACTAAACTAAACCTTAATCTGGATAGATGAATAGTAGTTTAGTAATACATCGTTGGATTATTTAGATTTGTTATTCATCTTCATTATCCTTTTTGCGCAGGTGGAAATAAATATATAGAAATTATACCATGATAGAAATTCTTAATTTCTTAGGGTGGGAATCAATTCTACCCTCCCAAAAATCCAATGGCACTATCAGTTGGATGGTGGTACTGCATATCTATCAGTTGGATGGTGGTACTGCATATCCACCGTTCATTATTTCCTTCGCAACATTACAAGATATTTTAACGAGTAAATGATCAAAAGTCAAATTCATCTTTGGTTTCTGAATTTTTTTTTTAATCAAATTTGCATTTTAAAAATTTTAAGTTAATGCTAGTTTGGATTGGTTCTTTTAATTAAAAAAATATTTTTTAAATAAAATTTTTTTTATTTAATTTAAAATTTATTTAAATATATCTTTTAAAAAAATATTTTTATTAAAAAATAAATTATTTACCTTTTTTTAAAAGTTAGCAATATTTTGTTTTTAAAAAAATTTTAAAAATAAAAACAAAAAATATTTTTAATATTTAATTTTTTTTAAAATTTATTTAAATATAAAATAAATTTTATTTTTTAAAAAAATTATTTTTTCAAAAGTTAATTCAAACTGACCCTTAGTCACATTAGTTAATTTTGTTGGCTATATTATATTTTTGTTGTCTTAATTGACCGTTAAGATAATAAATTTATATATAAATTTATTTTAAATTGAGTGGCACCTAATTAAGATTGTCTGCCGTTTGTGATGTGAATTAATATTATATTAG
Source organism: Arachis hypogaea (assembly GCF_003086295.3). NCBI lineage: Eukaryota > Viridiplantae > Streptophyta > Magnoliopsida > Fabales > Fabaceae > Arachis > Arachis hypogaea. The sequence continues at coordinate 103,538,330 of NC_092045.1, read as the reverse complement.
TAAACTCTAACACTATGAATAATGGAAATAACAAAAAAATTAATATAATCAATTTAAAATATTTAAAAAACGTATTTAATCGAAAAAAAAAATCGGAGGCTAATTTAAAAAATAAACAATTTTTCAGAGAGGAATGTGACTGTTTGCTCATATTTTAATCCAAATATAATCACGTGCCATGAAATCATGAAAAGGAATATACTCTCACATTCATATTGGTACAAAAAGGGGAACATGTTTCTTCCAATGACATTGAATACCATATTGTCTTTTAGTGATGAGCTTCACTAAGATTTTTTTTTTTTCACTTTGCTTCAATGAGATAAGTCGATAAGAATGTAGTGATTGTTAAAAAAATCAGAGTTAGCGAAATTCAGTGGCATTATTCAATGCAACCAAGTCATCAGAATAGGGAATATATCAAAATTGTTCTAACTAACCTGTTTGAAGGACTACATGATAGTTAGAGTGAGCTTCTTGGTTGTAACTTCTTCAATTGCTGTACTCAAGATTTTAGAAACAAAAACCAATTTTCCTGCAAAGAGAAGTGATACAATGAAATCTCTAGCTCCAGCAGGTATCACTATTTTCTCCTTTAATGAAAAATCAATACATTCAGAATTTAATATATTGATATAAATTATCTTCCTTCTCTGAATACATTAATTTCTTTATGTACCAATTTTATCAATTTGATGGTTCACAATACATTAATTTCTTGCTTGTATCTTCATTATTCATTATGGATTTATATTCATACTTCTTGCTATATGGTGTCTTTTGGGAACTAAGGATGTGATGCATCACCACACTTGGAACTTAAATCAGAAGATATTGAAAATAGCACTGCAAATGCTACTTATTCAATAAATCAGGTACCCTTAATAGTGACAAAAAAAACTGAAAATTTTTCATCAGAAAGTGCTAAAGAAACTTATTATTGAATGAGTGAGAATCTATTTTGCAGAATGAAGAGAAGCATATGAAAAATGAAACCCCACAGAAATTGGATTACGCAACTGAAAAGGAATTATTGCAGAATTTGGTAGAGAATTACAAGCAAAGGGAAGTGAGCCTTCAAAAGAAACTGCTTCGATTGAATGGTCTAAAGGAAGAGCAATCAGCCATTGCTCAACTGCGAACACAGCTCGAGGAAAAGAATGCAAAATTCGACTTGCTTAAGACAATCATTGATTCAATGGAGGCAGAGAACAAAACTATGCAAGAAAAAGCAAGAGATGATGGACTATCAAAGAAGCATCTAGAAATAGCTAAGAAGACGCTGAATGAGATGGAAAGAAAGAAGAGTTTCGAAGGAAGCCGTGTCGAGGAGCAGATAGTGATGCTTGAGAAGCAAGTTACAAAGGTAAAGAAGCAGGATAGCTCTTCCAGAGGTGCTAAGATTATTAAGAAGATTAAAGATATTGAAGGTGTTGGATTAGAAGCCTTGGAACTGAAGAGAAGAAACAAAGAGCTCGAATTGGAAAAGAGAGAGATAGGAGCTAAATTGATTACTGTTAATGATAAAGTAAAGACGGAGGTAGTTTAACACTATAATTTACCTTCCGTTTTACTTAATCTATGTAGAATTGTATATGCGTAGTTTACTCAAATATATCAAATTATTTAATTATTCTGGACTATTAACTTCAGGAGGAAACGGTTGCTTTGATCAAAGAGGAAATAACCAGTCTCCGGCAAGTCCATGAAGGACTTCTAGAGCAATTTGAAAGATTGCAAAGAAACCGATTCGAAATGGTGGAGGAACTCGTCTACCAACGGTGGCTCTTCACATGCTTAAGGTATGAACTCAACCACAATCTCCAAAAGAGAGCAACAAGGGAAGAGGCCTTAAGAAGAAGTTGCATAAAGAATTCAGATTCATATGAGAAGGATCAAATTGCAGTAACATATGAACATAATGATCCTGAGCTTGAAAGCAATAATTCCTCAAACACAACAACATTGGATGATGATGAGGATGATGAGACTGAAACCACCACGCTTGATGAGAGTTCCTCAAGCAGCCAAAGCAGTAGCAGCAAGAGCTCTAGTTTACTTGGCAAAATGAAGAGATGGAGAAAAATCAAACATGACTGCTCCAAGGAGAATAATGTAATTTCATCACCAAAGTGTTTAACTAGATCTGGCACTATAAGTTCTCCAATTAGAAGCCATGGTCTTATACGCAGGTTTTCCATGCCAATGGTGCTTCCTTCAGATCTATCAACAATGCCGTTATTATCCCGGAAAATCGGTTCTAACAGATCATTAGAGAGATCAGTGGTGCAGAAATCATTGAAGAGAGTTTCTTTCGGCGATTGTTCAGTTAAACCAAGTAATAATGAACATGTGTCGGATGATAGAGATTTCTTGGAAAACAAGCAAGAAAACAGCGCGGAACACGAACAAGAATTGGATGATGAAGTAGTAAGCAAATTGCACTCTCAAAAAGGTGATAGAGGTTCAGGTTCTGTGGCAGCCAATTGTTGGAAGGATCTCATAACTGCGAAAACGTTCGGAGATAGCGGTTTCTTGGAAACCAAACAAGAAGAAGAGATTAGACCTGATGAACTGATCAATTCAAACAAGTCCCTGGTTGGTGACAATGAAGGAAGCAAGAATCTCTTACTTGTGCGACTCGTGCAGTTGGTGGCAATTGTTTTTTTCTCACTAGTCCTGCTGCAAGCTTATTTCAGGGTCAACTCAAAATTGGGGCTTAGCAGAAGTGTGAAACGGTGGTAGCAAATTATTATATATGCTCTAATTTTGCAATGCTATATAGATACAACATTTCTAAAAATGAAATTAATTAGTCAATTTTGGTATGTTTTGCCGTATAGTCTTACGAACTTCTAGACATAACATTTTAGACAATTAAATAACTAAAAATAATAGACATATTTTTATGGTGGAAACTCAGCTGAAGTTAACTTCACGTGAAGTTAACATCTGAGAGTCGTTGGATGAAAATTTAGTCAAATCAGTCAAATCATTTAACGACTCTTAGGTATCAAATTCACGTGAAGTCGACTTCACCTGAGTTTTCACCTATATTTTTATTGTATTTAAAATGCATGTTTTGAAAAACTCATCCATTGAGGATTGAGTATAGCAAGCTCTCTGCCCTCCACGTGTATCGTACAAGTGACACCTGTCCCAACACCCTCCCTTCTTTTAACCCCACCCTTCTCTCTCTCTCTCTCTCTCTATCAACCCAAACTCACGTGCATGCCCACTGGCCACTTCCATGGGCATGGCTAACCATTACCCATACTCATCTCAAAGCCGAAGCCACATATCACCACCACCCACCACAATCCTTGGCAAACTCCAACACCACGCCACAACCTCCCCCCAACTCTTTAGCTTCTTCACCCTCCTCATAACCACTTCCATCTTTATCTTCCTATCCGGCTTAACCGTCGTTGCAACCACTCTCAGCCTCATTATCTTCTTCCCCTTAATCATATTGTTTAGTCCAATATGGCTCCCTCTTTTCATCTTTATCTTCCTATTCCTGTCCTTGTTCGGTTTCGGCGTTGTTATCGTGGCTGCTCTCAGTTGGGCGTACCGTTATTACTTCCTCAAACCGGTTCACTCGTTCGGTTCGGTTCGAATTCACGACTCGCCCAGACGCGCCAAACCGTATGGCGTATGCTAGGGAAAATGAATACGAGTACGGATACGGTGCGTATTTGGCGCCAGGAGCATGATAGATTGAGGAGTTCATCAGCCGAACCAAACCGATCCTATTCAAATCCAAATACGGATTGGAAGTTGGAACCAGAGTCCCTAGGTAGTCCTTCTTGATAAACGGTGTCGTCTGAGCATCACCATGAAGGTCTTGGTCATTAATTATTATTATTATCTGACGGCTTTGGCACTCTTCGATCTTCATTTGGGTTTATGCCCTGTCATTCATGGCTCATTCACGCTCTATAGTCTATACCATGTGGGTAGATAGACAAAATCCAGAACATGGAATGATAAGAAGGAATAAATTATATCTGGCCATTGTTCCAGTTCTTTTCCAAATTACAGGGATAAATTATCTTTAATAACTCTAATGGTAGATAAATTCAACAAATGAATAATATTTTATGTGTATTTTATTTAAATATTAAGTATAATGTTAAAATTAAATTTCAACTAATTTGAATTAATTAAGGAGTTTAAAGTAAACAAGCGTAAAAAATTTTAAATAAAATTTATATTTGCGGTGATATTATGAGGAATGAAAAATATTAAAATTAAATTTTAAATAATTAATTTAATATTTTTTTAAAAATAAAATTTTACAATCAATTAAAATATTTAATTAAATTTAACTAAATTATTATAATATTTTTATTTTTAGTGCTCTTTTTTTTCACTTTCGTATTTTTCTTCTTTTTTCTTTTCCTTTTCTATTGTGTTTTTTTTCTTCTTCGTATTTTTTTTAATTAATATTAATTTTTTTCTCTTTTATTATCATGTCACTACTATCATATTACTACTATTTTTTTCTTCTTTTTTTTATTTTTTTAATTTCTTTCTTTTTTTTCTCTTCCATCATCCTTCTTATTATTATTATTATTATTATTATTATTATTATTATTATTATATAAAAATTCAAATTTAGAATGTATCAAAATTTTTTACTGATGACAACACATAAACAAACTCAGTTCAAATAAAAAATACACTTTATTTAGATACAAAATATACTGAAATTACTCAATTATGACAAGATATAAATAAACTCAGTTTAAAATAAATATAGATCAAGTACATCTTATTTAAATTTAAAATACATAGAAATTACTTATTGATAACTCAAAATTTCTTATTCTTTTTTATTATCATCTTCTTCTTATTTTATTCTTTTATCAAGATAAAACAAAAAAATTTAACAAAAAAAACATAATGTTACAAAATTATTAGAAAGAGGAAAAAAAATAAAAAAATACGATAACAATAGCAGTGATAAAAAAACGATAATAAAAAAAAAATACGCGAAGAAGAAGAAAGAGTAACATGAAAAAAAAAGGAATACGAAAAAGAAAAAAAAAAGAAAGAAAAAGAGGAGGAACATGAGAATGTTAATTGTAAAACTTCAAATTTTTAAATGTTATTAATAAATTATTTATGATTTATTAGATTACTTGAGATTATATTTTTGAAATTTTATATATAAATCAGACGAATTTCTATTTATAATTTAGAATTTTTTATAATTTAAAATAATGAATATTTTATATGTCTTAATTTTAATATTCTTAATCTTATTTTATAAATAAAGGAGAATTAATTTACTTGTCTCTAATTTTTATCAATTTGGTATTTAACTGAAAAATAATTTAAAGATTAGTAATTAAAAAGTATTTTTAAAGATAGATACTTTATCAATAATCTAGGTGAAGTAATTATTATTCTACTTTTTATTTATTTTACAAAAATTACATTACTACCCCTATTTTAATAAATAAATAAATAAATAAATAAATAAAATATCTAAACTAACCCACTATCCCTAACTTAACCTAATCTATCCTAACCCTAGTTACCACCCATTCCCCCTCACCATACTCACGAAAGAAAAGAAACAAAGAAAAAAAAGAAAGGAAAAGGGGGAAGGGGGGAGATCTGAGAGGGAGAGCGCGCTGAGGTTGAGGGAGCTGCAACGAGGGAGAAGGGAAGAAGAGAGGGAGCCACCGCCGTTTAACTCGCCGTCGTCGTTCGAGCTGTCACCAACATTCCACGCCATCACGTCTCACCCGTCGTTGCTGTACCGTCGAGAGAGAAGCTGTGCGCGCGTGCTGGAGTGTCGCCGTCGTCCTCATCGCGACCTGCCACCGTCGCTGGAACCAGCCACCTTCATCGCCATTTTCTGCCGATGTTAAAGCCTGGAACCGCCGCGCCCTTGTCAGCTTCGCCATGAAGGCCATCGCCGCCATTGCTGTACCTGCACCGTCGTTGTCCTCGTCATGGAGTCAGAGTAGCCGTCACCCATGGAAGGAGACCCGCGCCCAGCCACCGTCGCTTCTACCGCCAGGGAATGCCGCTGTCGTCGTCGGAAATGCTGCCGGTAAGGGTTGAGTTTGGTTTACATCCTTTTGAGATTCCGAGAGCTTTATTGTCGTTGTTTGTTGTTACAGCCACCGTCACCGGAGTTCTGATCGCTACTGGAGCTCGTCGAAGCCATTGCGGTTTCGTTTCCTTACTTATCCTCGATTTCAGTAAATTGCTTTACCTAAAAAACTAGTTAAGTCGCTTTTCTACTTTATCTTATTGAGGAATTTGTGGCGTTATTATTTTTGGGGTGAGTTTTGGTTATTTTTTATCGCATCTCAAGTTGCGGCTAGTGTTGCGAAAACGGTAAGGAACTGTGGTTGAGGCTGTGTTGTTGCGGACTGTGAGAAAAGAATTTCGGTCGCGTGGTTAAATCGCAACGAGGTAGGGGCTTTTTCAAAAACTCAATTTTATAATTTGGAATTGTTATAAATGGATATTAATGTGATAAATGTGCTTTTAGGCTTCGTTTGTTTTTCAAAAGAGGACAAGATAAGACATTGAGAACAAGACACAAAGGACAGAGACACAAAATTTTGTGTTCATGTATTCTGTTTGGCGATAAACTAGAACAAATTATGAAAATCCAATTTATTCTCATTTTTTCCATTTAAAAAATTTGAGAACAAAAATATAATAATAAAAAAAATAATTATAAAAAATTAACAAGAATAATGAAAGAAAAAATAAAAAATAAGTTGTGTTCTTTGTTAGTGTCTCTGTGTCCTTCTTGTCAGGATGGACACAAAATACACTAATTCAGTATCCCTGGACACAATGTTTCTGTCTATGTCTCATCTGTCAAACACGATTTGTGTCTCCGTGTCCCTGTCTCAGTGTCCTGTCCCTGAAGACAAACGCAGCCTTAATGATTGTATAAATCTTATGTATTGTTGGGCTATTTTAAGATGAATATGATTGTTGTTTGATTGGATTGTGGTTTGATTTTGTTAAATATATGGTTGCTGCATTATTTCTTTAAAGTTTTTGAAACAAGTTTGGTTCATTGAAAATGAATTGAGTTTGAATCTATTTTCTTGAAATATGAGAATGATCTGAATCTTTGAAATTTGTCTGATTTTAAACTGATTTGGTTTTGAACCCGTGGAAGGGGTTGCAGAATGGTTTGGTTGGGACTCGAAAAGGGTGACAAAGTCTGAATTTTAGGGAAGGTGCTTACAAAATTTTATGAAACTCCGAGACTTTGTTTGAAGCACTACTTTAAAAGAAAATTTGATTTAAGAATCATATTATTTGATTTCGATTTATTATATAAGAGCTATGCTTTAAGTTTGATTTATTAATAAAAGAATTATGTTTTGATCTTTGACCTAGCAAGGTTCGTGGTGGTTTACCGCTTGCCCAGTGTCGAGATGTATGTGGGGTTCGTGGTGGTGTACCGTCCACATGTTTCTAAAAGAGGATGTTATGTGGGGTTCGTGGTAGTGTACCGCCCACATGTTTTTAGAAAGAATGTTGTGTGGGATCCGTGGTGGTTTATCGCCCACATGTATGTTTTGTTTTCCAATTGAAGATCTTGCGAGATTCGTGGTGGTGTACCGCCCACCAATTTTCAAGAGGACGATATCTGGGTTAGCTACCAGATGTGTCAGGTTCTAGCAAAGAAACCGACATGTGAACTCACGGCCAATAGGACAAGCATGCATCATACTGCATTTGTTTGCCATTGTTTGGGTGTGCTTAAATTGTTTTGGTTTGCCTATCTGATAAGTTCTGCTTAACTGGTAACTGTGATATTTGCTGTAACTGTTCTTTAAGTGTATTTGCCTTGTATTTGTTTGTGCTTGTGACTGATTTCTGTTTTAAGTAGTGGTGATGAGTTTTGTTGGGTCGGAGACCGAGATTTAATTGTATATTAGGCCGGAGGCCGTAATTGGTGAGTTTGGGATGATTGATCCCTTGGTATTTATATTGAATATTATGTCTATTTATAAATAATGGAACTTTTACGAAATTGAAATATGAGTGTTGGAATTTTGCATTTAATTATATGTCGATGTTTGAATAGATTCATAAGACAATGATAACTTTTGAGCTTGAACATAGTTTTTGTTAAAAATATCTTCTTATAACAATTCTTAAAACCCGCTAATCCACAAATAAATAAATATAATTATTTAATTTTACAATTATTCTTTATATACAAGCTATTTTATCATACAAGACCATATAAATCTTTTTTCTCTAAACTACCCTCACACGCGCGTCTACCCACGCCCATTCCACGCGCCTCTTAATTTAACAGATTTCAATCAACGCGCGAATATATAACTTCCTTTTTCAAAAGGATTTCGTTTCGTTTTTTGAATTTATCTGCGTTTTTCTTCATTTGTTTTCGTGCATTCTCTCTACGTTATCTTTCATCATTTTCATTAGTTTTTCTCTGTGTTCTCTTTTTTTCGTTTTTTCGATTTCCTTTGTTCTCTACATTCATTTTTGAAAGTAAGCTCTGAAATTGTTTTGAAGATAATGAATGACTCAAGTTCAGATTGTCAGCTAGACCAAAGCAAAGTGGATTATTATTTTGAATCGAATGAAGTGCCTGAGGTGTGGTTGAATTCTAATTAATATTTTCGTTAGTAGTTTATGATTATCTAGGTGAATAATATTGTGAACCTTGCTTGTGAAAATTTCTGTTCATTATTGATTGTTTGAATTGAATGTAATGTAGTTGTTCTGATGAAAATTGCTACCCATTACTATCCATTTTATATCAGATTTTTTGGGGTAAATCAGACATATTTGGGTGTAATAAAGGAGATTTTGAGAGTATTTACAGGTTCTGACTTGTCAATTGAACGATGGTGAATTATATTATTGTTTTGACTCAAATCAAGTACTAAGGTGTAGTTTGAATCTAGACAATGTAGTTTGTTCATAGTGTAAGAGTTTACAGTTGCATCATTTCTGTTTGATGCTTATTGAATAGTTGTTGTTGCATTCTATAGTTTATCCTAGCTTTTAATATGGTGTATTGTGGACTTTTTTGTGTGTATTTTGCAGTTTATGTGTGATGTTGATCATGAGTTTGTTCCAAAGGTTGGGGTGACTTTTAAGACGCTTGAAGATCCTACAAAATTCTACAAATATTATTCGAAAGCTGCAAGTTTTTCTACAAGAGTTTGGAGCACAAATAAGAAGGGTAATGAAATTAAGAACCAATTGATTACATGTAGCAGAGAGGGAAAATGGAAATAAAAAATATCTCTGATGGAGAAGACAAATTTCTTAGCTGGTTTAAATTGTCCTGCAAGAATTTATATACACATATTGAAGGACATTGGTGTGTGGATCATTTTGAAGGTCGTGTTTCATCATTCACATCCCTGTTGTCCAAATCAAGTAGAGATGCTTAAATAGCACAAGGAACTAAGCATGTCCGTGCGTCGTACAATAGAGAATAACGAGGAAGCCAGAATCAGACCAACCAAAACATACCAATCATTTGTCACAGCAGCTGGGGGTCACTACGAGTTAAATTTTATTGAAAAAGACATGAGAAATTACATCACGAGAGAAGTGCGGAATGTTTTGGAACTAGAGGATGCAAAATAATTCAAGAAATACTTATTAAGAATGAAAGAGAAGAATCAGAATTTCTTTTTCGAGCTCGAACTCGAGGTCGATCAGTCGATTAAGATTTCTTTTTGGGCGGACGCAAGGAGCAAGGCTGCCTTTGAGTATTTCGAAGATGTTATTTCATTCGATACCACCTACAATACAAACAGGTAATATTCAGTTCTATAGCAGAGGTGTACATTGCATGTTTTGGGTGTAGAGAGAGATTACTTTGGCGGATTTAACTATTTTGTTTTCTGTTTCGTCATATTCAGATATAAGCTGGTATTTGGTTCTTTTGTCAGGGTGAATCACCACAGTCAGTCAACACTTCTCAGATGCGTTTTGATGAAAAACGAGGATACTCAATCATTCAAATGGTTATTCAAATGTTGGCTTCATTACATGGGAGGAAATGCTCCGAAAGACATTCTCACCGATCAATGCGCATCGATGCATAGGGCCATTGAGGCTTGCATGCCGACATCAATTCACCGGTGGTATATTTGGTACATCATGAAGAAGATTCCAAGAAAATTAAATGGCTATAAGAGACAGCAAAAAATCGAACAAGAGTTGAGCCATGTTATTTGGAACTCTCTTATATATGAAAGAATCATTCGATAGGAATTGGAATGATTTTCTGATGAAGTATGGTCTTGGGGAAAACAAATGGCTTTCAAGTATTTTTTTAATTCTACAGTAGAGGTCTACATTGCAAGTTTTTGGGTGTATCCTAGTTCTGATTTAGGTGTTTTTTATAGAGCGTTTCAAAAACCGTCATATATGAATTTGACGAATTGACGAATTGGTGTTTCATTCGCAGAATATATGTGAATTTGTATCAGAATCTGAGGAGCTCACTACGATTATGTACCGCGCTTATGATAATGTCATTGTTGAGATGCAAGAACACAAAGCCAAAAGCAACGAAAAATGTTCGTTATCTCATGAAGTTGCTAACTTGGAAGCTATTAACGAGCTTCAAAGCCCTCCATAGGTGAGAACAAGAGGAAGTCCCAAAAATAGACTAGGTTCAAAGATGGAAAAACATATTGCAAATACTTCAAAGAAAAAGAAAACAAAAGCTCTAAGCGAGGTAAAAGTGATGTTCTTTTCACACGGTGTGTAATTGAGTTTATTATTTTTAATAGTTTTGCTAATATGTGAGTTTATTTTTTTGCAGTTGAACCTTTTTTATGGCGGATCAGTAGTACAATCAAATTCCAACCAATATCATGGACATGTTATGAATTATCAGTTCAGAGATTCAGTAGCACAGAACAGGTTTTGGAGTGTAGAGTAACACTATTTGGGTGTACTGATGAATATTTTTGGGTGTATTCTACATGCTCTTGTTTTTGACTTTCTCTTTATATATATATATATATATATATATATTTGAGATGCTACTGTTTGTTTGGAAATTAGTGTCTTGAAGGGATTTGTTTGTTTTAAATTTACAATACATATACAATTTAATACCTAAGGAGAGTAACAATTCAAATTTCTGAATGGCCATAACTCTTGGTTAGATTTTAAAGAGAAATATGTAAGTACACAATAAGGGTGTACTGTAAGAACCGGAATAACCGTTTTAATAAAATAATAATTTAATTGTCAGATATAGGTTCAAAAATATAGAAGTGTTCTTTTTAAAATAAAAAGGTGAAATTTGATTTCAATGAATTTTTCTAAGCGGAAAAATGTATCTTTTACAGAGAATTTTTGTAAAAATGCGTACCGACACTTAAGCTGGCAGTACCGGTTCTAGTCTGACCGGAATCGCGTACTGAGAAAAATAAGATTTTGAAAATTGAATTTATTTTTTTGAAAGGACAAAAATAATTTAGATTTGAAAACCGGGCACTAATCTTAAAGGTTTTGGCCCAAAGTTGGGTCAAACAGACTAAAAACACTAACAGATTGGACTGAGCCCAACATATATAAGACCTTTAATGAGGATTTGCATCCTCATTTCAGCATCAAAGGGGGAGAGAAATATGGATTGAGAAGAGAGGAAAGGTGACGGTTTGGTCACTATTCACAACCACCTTTCAGTGACCATAACTTGAGCTACAGTGCTCCGATTGACGAGTCGTTTGCTACCACGTGAAGCTCTCATCGAGCTCTTTGTTTCTATCTAAACAAAGTGGTAAGATTTTTGAAATCCATGCTCCAATTTCCAACCTTAACAGTTTTGCATCTTTGGTTATAGTTTTTTAGTAGATTTTGTGATTTTACTTGTTTAGGAGTGATTTAGCATTGGAATATTGTTGGGTTTTACCCCTATTCTCATTGGATAAGGTAAGGTCTCACTAAATTCTTGTGTTTAGTTGTTTTTGTGAACCCTAGGTTTGATGCGATTTGTTATATGATGTTATATTGAGGTTTGGTGTTTGTTGGAGTGAGCTTGATGGTTTTGGAGCTTTGAGTTCGAGCTTGGTGGCTTCGTTTTGGTGTTTGGTGTATTTTAGGAATCAGCCAAGGTGTAGTTTTGGTTTCCTTTATGTAATGTATAATGTTTTTGGACACTTAGGCAAGTTGACTTTAAGATAGGATTGAATTAAATAAATAGTGGATTGGATTATGTATGTGGTATGTGAATTGTGATTAAGATTTTATGAGTTGTGTATGTTAGAGTTTGATTTTGATATTGATGACAAAATTGATTATTGGTGTTGTTCATGGGAATTCAAAGATGTTCTAGTGGTGTTGTGTAGAAGGAATTAGAATAACAATGATGATGATTATATGATTTGATGATGAATGATGATAATTGGGTATATGGCTTGTACAGGGAATAATGCTATTGTATTTGGAGTTATGGAATGAATTGAGGAATAGAATTGATTTGGATACTTTTGTAGTGATGGGTGTTTGATTGATAAGGAACATGAAGTATAGGACTGGGAATTGGGTATGTTTTGGTTTGGTTTGGTTGTGAATTTTAGAAGTTTGAGAACCTAGTTAATTTTTTGTAAAAACTAATTTTTGGTGAAATTTGACAGATAATAACTTGAGTCTCAGTTTTTGAAATTGGTTGAAATTTCTCTTAAATTAAAGTTCACTCAAATATCTTTAAATTGATATAAAGTTTGATGAAAATAGATTTTCATAGAGAAAGTTATGAACATTTAAAGTTTGGTGTTTAAAACTGATTTCTGCAACTTTACTGAATTTGCAAATCTTGAGGTGTATGCGTACGCGTAACCCCCCATATGCGAGTGTGCCATTCTGTTTGGCACCTATGCGTACGCAAACTCTTGTATGCGTACACGAGATGGGCAAAATTTTAAGTATGCGTACACATACATGGGCATGCATACGTATAGGCCCTGTTTTGCTGAAAAATAATTTTTCTTCGTTTTCAAGGGTTCTCTAACTTGCTAAACTTCCTTCTAATGGCGTTTAAGAGTTCTATCTAGTAACTAGGTTCTAATATTACTAAAGATGAGTTAGTGATTTATTTTAAAGAATTTCAGTATGAATCTAGAAAACAGAGGTTTAGGTTTCTGGAGTTGTGAGTAAGACGGCGGAGTACTATCTCGGTGATGATTATGAGGACTGAAAGAGTTGAGAACAGTTGATGAACATGATGATGTTTATGATGAGTTTGAATCTTGAAAAGGAATAATGAGCTTGTTGGTTGTTGAAAGAGTGTGCAGGGCCTATATCCCTGGCGTGGCAAATTTCTCTACTGCATGAGTGTGCGGGGCCTATATCCCCTGCGTGGCAGTTTTTTTGCTGCAAGAGTGTGTGAGGCACTATATCATTGGAATAATTTATGACGAGATAGTTGTTGTTGATTCCTTCTTTGCTGCATGAGTGTGCGGGAGCCTATATCCCCGGCGTGGCAGATTTCTCTACTACATGAGTGTGCAGAGCCTATAACTCTGGGCGTGGCAAGAAGGCTACATCCGGAAGGATGTGTCGGGTTGGCATTTATAAACTGACAAGTGATATCACGAGCCAATAGGACAGACATTTATCATATGCATCTTCTATGTGTTTGTTTGCTTTGCTTATCTTCACTATGCCTAAATAAATCACATGTCTACTTGCTATTTGATTACTTGCTATATATGTATATTACTTGTGCTTATTTGTGTGCATTATCTGTGTCTTCTGCTGGGATTGAGGAGACTCGGTAGGCGGTGGCGATGGGATCGCACGGAGGGTAAGTTGGTGAAGGCTGTGGGACAGCGGTGACTAGTATTACTTAGAAATCCCTTAAGTAGATTTCCTGTTTATGGTTTAAGTTATTTATTTATTTATTTTGGTTAAGCTTGAATATCCGTAACGATGTGAAGTTCTAGGATTGCCTTCGGCGTCCCGGAACCTTACATCTTACATATTGGGTACTGTTACCATACTGAGAACCTCCAGTTATCATACCATATGTTGTTGTTGATTTTCAGATGTAGGTCGTAATTCATCTCGGTGCAATTGCAGACATGGTAACAGAACAGAGTATGGTTTCTTCCTTATTTATTTCTGTCTTATTTTATTGTAGTACTTTCTCTCACCTTTTTAATTTAGACTATATGGCCTTAGAGACTTAATTTGAGAGATAACTTGTACAATCTATTTTAAACTTCCAAAACTCTGTTGTATTCAGTTTGACTAACCGGCCTAAATTTTGCAGGCTGTTATTAGTCCTCTTTTGTATATCATACTTATATATATATATATATATATATATATATATATATATATATATATATATATATATATATTTGTTTAATTTAATTATGACCCTGTGTATCCTGGCACTATCTACAAGGTTTTATAGTTATTATGTCTTGTTCTGTTCATTTCTACGTGTTTAGTTATAGTGTGTGAACGCTTCGCGTTTTGTAATTCTGCTATATGCGACTTTGAGCTTTATTCCTTCATCGGAATTCTAGTTATATAAATTCTTGGACATATATTATATATTATAAGCTTTAGAACTATCATGGCACTTTGTTATCCTTTGCTTTACGGCTAGAGGTAAGGCTTAGGGTAACAGGGTGTTACATTTAGTGGTATCAGAGCGGTTCGTCCTCGGGAGCATGAGGAAAGGACCGATTATGCTTCATTGCACACTCTGGGTCATTTTTCTTTTGTGCTATTTAGGATATCTATTTGATATGAATAGCATTCTTGTTTGTGAGTGCCTTTGGGGATAATTGAAGCATTGAGCTTGAGATATTGAGACTGATCACCTTGATATCGATTGTTTGGTGTGGAAAGGAAACCCGAATTGCAACTCACGGACGAGGTTGATCACGTTAACGAAGAGGTAATGAGGATGACTAACCTAGCCTATGCGTTACGAGCTCAGCATGTTCCGAAAAAATTTTTTGTGGAGTTTGCGGCATAATGGTACACGAAATTGTGATCATCAATGGCGCCATCAACATGGTACGCTCAATTGCAATCTCAACTATTTATCACAACTTCGCACAACTAACCAGCAAGTGTACTGGGTCGTCCAAGTAATAAACCTTACGCGAGTAAGGGTCGATCCCACAGAGATTGTGGGTATGAAGCAAGCTATGGTCATCTTATAAATCTCAGTCAGGCAGATTCAAATGGTTATGGATGATATATGAATAAAGCATAAAGTAAAGATAGAGATACTTATGTAATTCATTGGTGAGAACTTCAGATAAGCGAATGGAGATGCTTTGTCCCTTCCGTCTCTCTGCTTTCCTACTGTCTTCATCCAATCCTTCTTACTCCTTTCCATGGCAAGCTGTATGTTGGGCATCACCGTTGTCAATGGCTACAATCCCGTTCTCTCAGTGAAAATGTTCAACGCACCCTGTCACGGCACGGCTAATCATCTATCGGTTCTCAATTAGGTTGGAATAGAATCCATTGATTCTTTTGCATCTGTCACTAACGCCCAGCCTTCAGGAGTTTGAAGCTCGTCACAGTCATTGAATCATTGAATCCTACTCAGAATACCACAGACAAGGTTTAGACCTTCCGGATTCTCTTGAATGCCGCCATCAATTCTAGCTTATACCACGAAGATCCCGATCAAGGGATCCAAGAGATAAACATTCAAGCCTTGTTTGCTTGTAGAACAGAAGTGGTTGTCAGGCACTCGTTCATAAGTGAGAATGATGATGAGTGTCACATAATCATCACATTCATCATATTCTTGGGTGCAAATGAATATCTTAGAACAAGAATAAGCTGAATTGAATAGAAGAACAATAGTAATTGCATTAATACTCGAGGTACAGCAGAGCTCCACACCTTAATCTATGGTGTGTAGAAACTCCACCGTTGAAAATACATAAGAACAAGGTCTAGGCATGGCCGAGAGGCTAGCCCCCATGATCTAAGAACTAGACGTCCAAAGATGATCAAAGGATCTAAAGTGATCCAAAGATGAAAATACAATAGTAAAAAGTTCTATTTGTAGAGAACTAGTAGCCTAGGGTTTACAGAAATGAGTAAATTACATAAAAATCCACTTCCGGGCCCACTTGGTGTGTGCTTGGGCTGAGCATTGAAGCTTTCATGTGTAGAGACTTTTCTTGGAGTTAAACGCCAGCTTTTGTGCCAGTTTGGGCGTTTAACTCCCATTCTTGTGCCAGTTCCGGCGTTTAACGCTGGGCAGTTTTCAGCTGATTTGGAACACCAGTTTGGGCCATCAAATCTCGGGCAAAGTATGGACTATTATACATTGCTGGAAAGCCCAGGATGTCTACTTTCCAACGCCATTAAGAGCGCAGCAATTGGGCTTCTGTAGCTCCAGAAAATCCACTTCGAGTGCAAGGAGGTCAGAATCCAACAACATCTACAGTCCTTTTCAGCCTCTGAATCAGATTTTTGCTCAGGTTCTTCAATTTCAGCTAGAAAATACCTGAAATCACAGAAAAACACACAAACTCATAGTAAAGTCCAGAAAAGTGAATTTTAACTAAAAACTAATAAAAATATAATAAAAACTAACTAAAACATACTAAAAACATACTAAAAACAATGCCAAAAAGTGTATAAATTATCCGCTCATCATAACACCAAACTTAAATTGTTGCTTGTTCCCAAGCAACTGAAAATCAAATAAGATAAAAAGAAGAGAATATGCAATGAATTCCAAAAACATCTATGAAGATTAGTATTAATTAGATGAGCGGGGCTTTTAGCTTTTTGCCTCTGAACAGTTTTGGCATCTCACTCTATCCTTTGAAATTAAGAATGATAAGATAAATGCATCGAAATTTCATGACCTTTTTGATACGACCAGGGAAATCTTTTATCTACGAGATTTCTCTCCGCATTGAATTTCATCAAATCCTAACAAGTCGGAATAGGTACCAGTTAAGTTATGGGATTTATGTTATTTCATTCGTTAGCGTTTATGGAAGCGTTAACAATTTATGGGCTGGTTGTAGCATTAGCACTTTTATTTGCGAATCCCTTTGTTTAACTCTAAAAAAATAGAAAACTGGTTATTCCTTACCTTGGGACCAAATTGGTTATTGGGCAGTCAAGATCCGACTACAAGAAGGCAAATAGTCTGATTCGGATAGAACGTTATTTTTTTTTGTTGTTTCTTTTTGACTATACTTTTGCTGGCCGACCTTGACCCTTGTTATTTTGAGGTCATATCTAGTATTCAGAGTTTGCCTCGATTTGGTTCTTTAAAATTTGTACAATCTTTATTTATTGTCAAAATCTTTATTGTATATTTTTGTACATATAAAATATATATATTCTATAGCTTCTATAGGAACTCAGAATCCAGATAGTGTTATTGATTCTCCTAGTTAAGTATGATGATTCTTTAACACAGCTACTTTATGAGTCTTGGCCGTGGCCCAAAGCACTATGTCTTTCAGTATTACCACCAGATACATACATGCCACAGACACATAACTGGGTGAACCTTTTCAGATTGTGACTCAGCTTTGCTAGAGTCCCCAATTAGAGGTGTCCAGAGTTCTTAAGCACACTCTTTTTGCCTTGGATAACAAATTTATTCTTTTTCTCTCTTTTTTTGTTTTTTTTTTCGTTTTTCTCCCTTTTTTTCTTTTCTTTTTTTGTATTCACTGCCTTTTCTTGCTTCAAGAATCATTTTTATGATTTTTCAGATCCTCAGTAACATGTCTCCTTTTTCATCATTCTTTCAAGAGCCAACATTCATGAACAACAAATTCAAAAGACATATGCACTGTTCAAGCATACATTCAGAAAACAAAAGTATTGCCACCACATCAATATAATTAATCTGTTATAAAATTCAAAATTCATGCAATTCTTCTCTTTTACAATTAAGAACAATTTTTTCATTTAAGAAAGGTGATGGATTCATAGGACATTCATAACTTTAAGGCATAGATACTAAGACACTAATGATCACAAGACACAAACATAGATAAACATAAGCATGAAAATTCGAAAAACAGGAAAATAAGGAACAAGGAGATTAAAGAACGGGTCCACCTCAGTGATAGCGGCTTGTTCTTCCTCTTGAAGATCTTATGGAGTGCTTGAGCTTCTCAATGTCTCTTCCTTGCCTTTGTTGTTTCTCTCTCATGATTCTTTGATCTTCTCTAATTTCATGGAGGAGGATGGAATGTTCTTGGTGCTCCACCCTTAGTTGTCCCATGTTGGAACTCAATTCTCCTAGGGAGGTGTTGATTTGCTCCCAATAGTTTTGTGGAGGAAAGTGCATCCCTTGAGGTATCTCAGGGATTTCATGATGAGTGGGATCTCTTGTTTGCTCCATCCTTTTCTTAGTGATGGGCTTGTCCTCATCAATGAAGATGTCTCCCTCTATGTCAATTCCAACTGAATAACAGAGGTGGCAAATGAGATGAGGAAAGGCTAACCTTGCCAAGGTAGAGGACTTGTCCGCCACCTTATAAAGTTCTTGGGCTATAACCTCATAAACTTCTATTTCTTCTCTAATCATGATGCTATGAATCATGATGGCCCGGTCTATAGTAACTTCGGACCGGTTGCTAGTGGGAATGATTGAATGTTGGATAAACTCCAACCATCCTCTAGCCACGGGTTTGAGGTCATGCCTTTTTAGTTGAACCGGCTTCCCTCTTGAATCTCTCTTCCATTGAGCGCCCTCCTCACAAATTTCTATGAGGACTTGGTCCAACCTTTGATCAAAGTTGACCCTTCTATTGTAAGGGTGTTCATCTCCTTGCATCATGGGCAAGTTGAATGCCAACCTTACATTTTCCAGACTAAAATCCAAGCATTTCCCCCGAACCATTGTAAGCTAATTCTTTGGGTTCGGGTTCACACTTTGATCATGGCTCTTGGTGATCCATGCATTGGCATAGAACTCTTGAACCATTAAGATTCTGACTTGTTGAATGGGGTTGGTAAGAACTTCCCAACCTCTTCTTTGAATCTCATGTCGGATCTGCGGGTATTCACTCTTTTTGAGTTTGAAAGGGACCTCGGGGATCACCTTCTTCATGGCCACAACTTCATAGAAGTGGTCTTGATGTACCCTTGAGATGAATCTCTCCATCTCCCATGACTCGGAGGTGGAAGCTTTTGCCTTCCCTTTCCTCTTTCTAGAGGTTTCTCTGGCCTTGAATGCCATAAATGGTTATGGAAAAACAAAAAGCAATGCTTTTACCACACCAAACTTAAAAGGTTTGCTCGTCCTCGAGCAAAAGAAGAAAGAAGAGAGTAAAAGAAGAAGAAATAGAGGAGATGGATGTGGCTTTGTATTTCGGCCAAGGAGAGAAGTAGTGTTTAGGTTGTGGAAAAATGAAGGAGTGAAGTTGGGTTTATATAGGAGTGGAGAGAGTGGTAAGGTTCGGCTATGTGAGGGTGGGTTTGGGAGGGAAAGTGGTTTGAATTTGAATGGTGAGGTAGGTGGGGTTTTATGAAGGATGGATGTGAGTGGTGAAGAGAAAGATGGGATTTGATAGGTGAGGGGTTTTGGGGGAAGAGGTGTTGAGGTAATTGGTGAATGGGTGAAGAGGAGAGAGAGTGGTGGGTTAGGTGGGGATCCTGTGGGGTCCACAGATCTTGAGGTGTCAAGGAAAAGTCATCCCTGCACCAAGTGGCGAGCAAAAATGCTCTCTATGCCAATTCTGGCGTTAAATGCCGGGTTGGTGCCCATTTCTGGCGTTTAACGCCAGCTTCTTGCCCTTTCCTGGCGTTTAACGCTAGTCTGGTGCCCCTTTCTGGCGTTAAACGCCCAAAATGGTGCCAGACTGGGCGTTAAATGCCCATTTGCTGCCCTTAAACACCAGTAAGGTCTTCCTCCAGGGTGTGCTATTTTTCTTTCTGTTTTTCATTCTATTTTTGCTTTTTCAATTGATTTTGTGACTTCCAATGATCATCAACCTACAGAAAACATAAAATAACAAAGGAAAATTAGATAAATATAACATTGGGTTGCCTCCCAACAAGCACTTCTTTAATGTCAGTAGCTTGACAGCGGGCTCTCATGGAGCCTCACAGATACTCAGAGCAATGTTGGAACCTCCCAACACCAAACTTAGAGTTTGAATGTGGGGATTCAACACCAAACTTAGAATTTGGTTGTGGCCTCCCAACACCAAACTTAGGGTTTGACTGTGGGGGCTCTGTTTGACTCTGTTTTGAGAGAAGCTCTTCATGCTTCCTCTCCATGGTGACAGAGGGATATCCTTGAGCCTTAAACACAAAGGATTCTTCATTCACTTGAATGATCAATTCTCCTCTGTCCACATCAATCACAGCCTTTGCTGTGGCTAGGAAGGGTCTGCCAAGGATGATGGATTCTTCCATGCACTTCCCAGTTTCTAGGACTATGAAATCAGTAGGGATGTAATGGTCTTCAATCTTTACCAGAACATCCTCTACAAGCCCATAAGCTTGTTTTCTTGAATTGTCTGCCATCTCTAGTGAGATTCTTGCAGCTTGTACCTCAAAGATCCCTAGCTTCTCCATTACAGAGAGAGGCATGAGGTTTATGCTTGACCCTAGGTCACACAGAGCCTTCTTAAAGGTCATGGTGCCTATGGTACAAGGTATTGAAAACTTCCCAGGATCTTGTCTCTTTTGAGATAATTTCTGCCTAGACAAGTCATCCAGTTCTTTGGTGAGCAAAGGGGGTTCATCCTCCCAAGTCTCATTACCAAATAACTTGTCATTTAGCTTCATGATTGCTCCAAGGTATTTAGCAACTTGCTCTTCAGTGACATACTCATCCTCTTCAGAGGAAGAATACTCATCAGAGCTCATGAATGGCAGAAGTAAATCCAATAGAATCTCTATGGTCTCTGTATGAGCCTCAGATTCCCATGGTTCCTCATTAGGGAACTCATTGGAGGCCAGTAGACGTCCATTGAGGTCTTCCTCAGTGGCGATCACTGCCTCTTCCTCCTCTCCAAGTTCGGCCATGTGGGTCATGTTAATGGCCTTGCATTCCCCTTTTGGATTCTCTTCTGTATTGCTTGGAAGAGTACTAGGAGTGAGTTCAGTAATTTTCTTGCTCAGCTGTCCCACTTGTGCCTCCAAGTTTCTAACGGAGGACCTTGTTTTAGTCATGAAACTTTGAGTGGTTTTGATTAGATCAGAGACCATGGTTGCTAAGTCAGAGCGGCTCTGCTTAGAAGTCTCTGTCTGTTACTGAGAAGATGATGGAAAAGGCTTGCCATTGCTAAACCTGTTTCTTCCACCATTATTGTTGTTGAAACCTTGTTGAGGTCTCTGTTGATCCTTCCATGAGAGATTTGGATGATTCCTCCATGAAGGATTATAGGTGTTTCCATAGGGTTCTCCCATGTAATTCACCTCTTTCATTGAAGGGTTCTCAGGATCATAAGCTTCTTCTTCAAATGAAGCGTCCTTAGTACTGCCTGGTGCAGCTTGCATTCCAGACAAACTTTGAGAAATCATATTGACTTGCTGAGTCAATATTTTGTTCTGAGCCAATATGGCATTCAGAGTATCAATCTCAAGAACTCCTTTCTTCTGATTTGTCCCATTGTTCGCAGGATTCCTTTCAGAAGTGTACATGAATTGGTTATTTGCAACCATTTCAATTAGTTCTTGAGCTTCTGCAGGCGTCTTCTTCAGATGAAGAGATCCTCCAGTAGAACTATCCAAAGACATCTTGGACAGTTCAGACAGACCATCATAGAAGATACATATGATGCTCCATTCAGAAAGCATGTCAGAAGGGCACTTTCTGATCAATTGTTTATATCTTTCCCAAGCTTCATAGAGGTATTCACCTTCCTTCTGTCTGAAGGTTTGGACTTCCACTCTAAGCTTACTCAATTTTTGAGGTGGAAAGAACTTTGCCAAGAAGGCAGTGACTAGCTTTTCCCAAGAGTTCAGGCTTTCTTTAGGTTGTGAGTCCAACCATATCCTAGCTCTGTCTCTTACAGCAAAAGGGAATAGCATAAGTCTGTAGACCTCAGGGTCAACCCCATTAGTCTTGACAGTGTCACAGATTTGCAAGAACTCAGCTAAAAACTGATGAGGATCTTCCAATGGAAGTCCATGGAACTTGCAATTCTGTTGCATCAGAGAAACTAATTGAGGCTTAAGCTCAAAGTTGTTTGCTCCAATGGCAGGGATAGACATGCTTCTCCCATAGAAGTCGGGAGTAGGTGCAGTAAAGTCACCCAGCACCTTCCTTGCATTGTTGGCATTGTTGTTGTTTTCGGCTGCCATGTCTTCTTCTTCTTTGAAGATTTCTGTTAGGTCCTCTACAGAGAGTTGTGCCTTAGCTTCTCTTAGCTTTCGCTTCAAGGTCCTTTCGGGTTCAGGGTCAGCCTCAACAAAAATGCTTTTGTCTTTGCTCCTGCTCATATGAAAGAGAAGAGAACAAGAAAGTATGGAATCCTCTATGTCACAGTATAGAGATTCCTTGAAGTGTCAGAGGAAAAGAAAAATGGAAGGAAGAGGTAGAAAATTCGAACTTATCAAGGAAAGATGGAGTTCGAATTGTGCATTGAGGAGTAGTGTTAGTCCATAAATAGAAGGATGTGAGAAAAGGGGAAGAAATACAATAAAAAGACTTTAAAAACATTTTGAAAAAAATACTAATTGATTTTCGAAAACTTAAGAGTGGAAAAAGAAATCAAGTGATTTTTGAAAAAGATTTTGAAATTAGAAATCAACAAGATATGATTGAAAACTATTTTGAAAAAGATGTGAGAAAAATATATGATTGAAAAGATATAGTTTTAAAAATATATGGTTGAGAAGATATGATTTGAAAAACAATTTAAAAAGATTTGATTTTAAAAATTAATGACTTGGCTAACAAGAAAAGATATGATTCAAACATTAAACCTTTCCCAACAGAAAAGGCAACATACTTGAAATGTTGAATCAAATCATTAATTGAGAGCAAGTATTTTTGAAAATGGAAAAAATTGATTTTGAAAAAGATTTGATTTTGAAAAAATTTTGAAAACTTGAAAAAAAAATTGAATTAAAAACAGAATCTTCCCTCTTGTGCCATCCTGGCGTTAAACGCCCAGAATGGTACCATTCTGGGCGTTTAACCCCAAAACACTACCCTTTTGGGCGTTAAACGCCCAACCAGGCACCCTGGCTGGCGTTTAAACGCCAGTTTCCCTTTCTCATTGGGCGTTTTGAACGCCCAGCTTTTTCTGTGTAATTCCTCTACTGAATGTTCTGAATCTTCAATTCTCTGTATTATTGACTTGAAAAGACACAAATTAAAATTTTTTTTATTTTTAATAATCAAAATGTAACTAAAATCAAATAACAATGCATGCAAGACACCAAACTTAGCAGTTTGTATACCATTGACACTAACAAAATGAGAATGCATATGAAAAACAACAAAACACTCAAGACAAGAGAATTTAAAGATCAGAACAAGGAAATCATCAAGAATAACTTGAAGATTAATGAAGACACATGCATGAATGCAAGAAGAATAGAAACATGCAATTGACACCAAACTTAAAATGAGACACTAGACTCAACAAGAAACATAAAATATTTTTTTATTTTTATGATTTTGTAATTTTTTTGGATTTTTTCGAAAATTAAGTGGAAAAGAAAATAAAGATATCAAAATTCTTAATGAGAATTCCAGGAATCATGCAATGTTAGTCTAAAGCTTCAGTCTAAAGGAATTAGACATGGCTAGCCAAGCTTCAACAGGACATTGCATTCAAGAGCTAAATTGATGAGAATCAATCAGCTTTGGTGATGATAAGAACATCACCTTGAAACACTAGAATTCATTCTTAAGAACTCTGAAGAAAAATACCTAATCTAAGCAACAAGATGAACCGTCAGTTGTCCAAACTCAAACAATCCCCGGCAACAGCGCCAAAAACTTGGTGCACGAAATTGTGATCATCAATGGCGCCATCAACATGGTACGCTCAATTGCAATCTCAACTATTTATCACAACTTCGCACAACTAACCAGCAAGTGTACTGGGTCGTCCAAGTAATAAACCTTACGCGAGTAAGGGTCGATCCCACGGAGATTGTTGGTATGAAGCAAGCTATGGTCATCTTGTAAATCTCAGTCAGGCAGATTCAAATGGTTATGGATGATATATGAATAAAGCATAAAGTAAAGATAGAGATACTTATGTAATTCATTGGTGAGAACTTCAGATAAGCGAATGGAGATGCTTTGTCCCTTCCGTCTCTCTGCTTACCTACTGTCTTCATTCAATCTTTCTTACTCCTTTCCATGGCAAGCTGTATGTTGGGCATCACCGTTGTCAGTGGCTACAATCTCGTCCTCTCAGTGAAAATGTTCAATGCACCCTGTCACGGCACGGCTAATCATCTGTCGGTTCTCAATCAGGTTGGAATAGAATCCATTGATTCTTTTGCGTTTGTCACTAACGCCCAGCCTTCAGGAGTTTGAAGCTCGTCACAGTCATTCAATCATTGAATCCTACTCAGAATACCACAGACAAGGTTTAGACCTTCCGGATTCTCTTGAATGCCGCCATCAATTCTGGCTTATACCACGAAGATTCCGATCAAGGGATCCAAGAGATAAACATTCAAGCCTTGTTTGCTTGTAGAACAGAAGTGGTTGTCAGGCACTCGTTCATAAGTGAGAATGATGATGAGTGTCACATAATCATCACATTCATCATGTTCTTGGGTGCAAATGAATATCTTAGAACAAGAATAAGCTGAATTGAATAGAAGAACAATAGTAATTACATTAATACTCGAGGTACAGCAGAGCTCCACACCTTAATCTATGGTGTGTAGAAACTCCACCGATGAAAATACATAAGAACAAGGTCTAGGCATGGCCGAGAGGCCAGCCCCCATGATCTAAGAACTAGACGTCCAAAGATGATCAAAGGATCTAAAGTGATCCAAAGATGAAAATACAATAGTAAAAGGTCCTATTTGTAGAGAACTAGTAGCCTAGGGTTTACAGAAATGAGTAAATTACATAAAAATCCACTTCCGGGCTCACTTGGTGTGTGCTTTGGCTGAGCATTGAAGCTTTCATGTGTAGAGACTTTTCTTAGAGTTAAACGCCAGCTTTTGTGCCAGTTTTGGCGTTTAACTCCCATTCTTGTGCTAGTTCCGGCGTTTAACGCCGGGCAGTTTTGAGCTGATTTGGAACGCCAGTTTGGGCCATCAAATCTCGAGCAAAGTATAGACTATTATACATTGCTGGAAAGCCCAGGATGTCTACTTTCCAACACCGTTGAGAGCGCGGAAATTGGGCTTCTGTAGCTCCAAAAAATCTACTTCGAGTGCAAGGAGGTCAGAATCCAACAGCATCTACAGTCCTTTTCAGCCTCTGAATCAGATTCTTGCTCAGGTCCCTCAATTTCAGCCAGAAAATACCTGAAATCACAGAAAAACACACAAACTCATAGTAAAGTCCAGAAAAGTGAATTTTAACTAAAAACTAATAAAAATATAATAAAAACTAACTAAAACATACTAAAAACAATGCTAAAAAGCGTATAAATTATCCGCTCATCACATAACAGTTGATGGGTGCGGTTCAGGACTAGTGGCAAGGGAAGTACCGACTGATGCTTTTGCGGTTTTTAATTATGATTTTAAATTTCTAACTGGTATGGTCTTAAATCATGTTGAAAAAGTTTTAAGGTTTTGAATGATTTTCAAATTTGGTTTGAAACTTTTGGTTTAAATGATGTAGTTTGAAAGAAAAGTGAGTTCTATGATTTTATTAATTTGTGAATTTGGTTTGAAACTTAACTTTTCAAAAGAGATTCATATTGAAAGGTTCTGATTTAAGAACTTTAATGAATTTAAGAAAATCATGCTTAAAAGTGATTGATTTTCGAATAAATGATTTTTGAGTCTTTGGAAAAAGCTTTGACATTGAAAAGGTATAGATTGAACTTGTTTTAAAAGCTTTGCAAATGTTACAAAAGTGATATTTGGTTTAAGGAAAAATTTTGGGTTCTTAGTGACGAATAATCAGAGTGGGGCAGCGGAAGGCGCAAACTCTTGTATGCGTACTCTTGTATGCGTACACGAAATGGGCAAAATTTTAAGTATGTGTGCATACGCATACACAGGCATGCATACGTATAGGCCCTATTTTGCTGAAAAATGATTTTTCTTCATTTTCAAGGATTCTCTAACTTTCTAAACTTCCTTCTAATGTTGTTTAAGAGTACTATCTAGTAATTAGGTTCTAATATTACTAAAGATGAGAATTTTGGTATGAATCTAGAAAACGGAGGTTTAGGTTTCTGGAGTTGTGAGTAAGCCAGCGGAGTACTATCTCGGTGATGATTATGAGGACTTAAAGAGTTGAGAACAGTTGATGAATATGATGATGTTTATGATGAGGTTGAATCTTGAAAAGAAATTATGAGCTTGTTGGTTGTTGAAAGAGTGTGTAGGGCCTATATCCATGGCGTGGCAGATTTCTCTGCTGCATGAGCGCGCGGGGTTTATATCCCCGGCGTGGCTGTTTTTCTGCTGCAAGAGTGTGCTAGGCACTATATCCTTGGAATGATTTATGATGAAACAGTTGTTGTTGATTATTTCTTTGCTGCATGAGTGTGCGTGGCCTATATCCCCGGCGTGGCAGATTTTTCTGCTGCATGAGTGTGCATAGCCTATATCTCTGGGCGTGGCAAGAAGGCTACATTCGGAAGGATGTATCGGGTTGGCATTTATAGACCGACAGTGATATCACGAGCCAATAAGACAGACATTCATCATATGCATCTTCTATGTGTTTGTTTTCTTTGCTTATCTTCAGTATGCCTAAATGAAACACATGTCTACCTGCTATTTGATTACTTGCTGTATATGTATATTACTTGTGTTTTACTTGTGTGCATTATATGTGTCTTCTGCTGGGATTGAGGAGGCTCGGTAGGCGGTGGCGATGGGATCACACGGAGGGTAGGTTGGTGAAGGCTGTAGGACAGCGGTGACTAGTATTACTTAGAAATCCCGTAAGTAGATTCCCCTGTTTATAGTTTAAGTTATTTATTTATTTATTTTCATTAAGCTTGAATATCCGTAACGATGTGAAGTTCTAGGATTGCCTTCGGCGTCCCGAAACCTTACATCTTACATATTGGGTACTGTTACCATACTGAGAACCTCCAGTTATCATACCATATGTTGTTGTTGATTTTCATATGCAGGTCGTAATTCACTTCGGTGAAATTGCAGACATGGTAACAGAGCAGAGTATGGTTTCTTCCTTGTTTATTTCTGTTTTATTTTGTTGTAGTACTATCTCTCACCCTTTTAATTTAGACTTTATGGCCTTAGAGGCTTAATTTGAGAGATAAGTTGTACAATCTGTTTAAAACTTCCAAAACTCTGTTGTATTCAGTTTGACTAGACGGCCTAAACTCCGCAGGCTGTGACTAGTCCTCTTTTATATATATATATATATCTTGTGTATCCTAGAGCTATCTACAAAGTTTTATAGTTATTATGTCTTGTTCTGTTCGTGCCTACGTGTTTAGTTATCATGTGTGAATGCTTCGCGTTTCGTAATTCCACTATATGCGGCTTTGAGCTTTATTCCTTTATCAGGTTTCTACAGGGACGGACCCATACTTATTGAAGAGGGGGCATTTGCCCCCACAATATTTTTTTTTTAACTAATACTTATATATATATATATATATATATATATATATATATATATATTATATTCCTTGTTATATTATGTTTGTTCTAAAAATATTAATAATTTTTTTTGTATTTTATGTTAAAAAAATATTTCACTAAACTTAATACATATTAATAATTATATTGTTAAATTTGATTTAGCATAAAAAATAAATAAATAAATTCAAAAAATAGTGATAATTAATTTTATTATATTAACTAATTAATTGATAATTAAATTAAAATTTAGTTTTTTAATTAAATACAACTTAAATTATTAGTGATTTTTAAAAATTATTTAAGATAAAAAATATATATTATCTATATATTAATATATTATAATTATTTTGGTTAAAAAATTTATTTATACTATAAAAACTATAATAAGTAGATTTGATAATTAAATATAAGACAATAAAAAATAAAATAATTATTTAAGAATATATATAGAAAAATAATATTTAGTCATGTTAAAAATAAAAAAAATTATTATAAATTATTTTTTATTATTTTGAATATTATTTTGGATATGAAATAATATTTTTATTATTTTAAATATTATAATAAGTGATTGTGTGTATATTTCTAGTTCTTATCAATATGTATAGATAGTTCTAACTTAAAATTTTAAATATATCTAAACCAATTTGGATTGGTCACTTAGTCGTTCGCTTAAGTAAGTATTGGGATTCGAATTCTGTCTCGTATTTATAGCAACTCATTGTCGGTCAATTAGAGATTCTTGAATGAAACTGAAATTCATGAAAAATTAGTTTTTAATTTGTTGGGTATCATAAAAAATCTAAAAAAATATTTATACCTAAATTTTATTATATTTTTGTCCCCACTACTAAATTTTTCTGGGTCCGTCACTGGGTTTCTAGTTTTATAAATTCTTGGACATATATTATATATTATAAGCTTTAGAACTGTCGTGACATTTTGTTATCCTTTGCTTTATGGCTAGAGGTAAGGCTTAGGGTAACAGGGTGTTACATGTATTCCTCATTTTTTTGTGTAATTTAAAAAGAATTCGGCGTATTTGTATATTTGATCTTTGTTTTTCTTGATTTTTTGGAACCGGTAATTAAAACCTTTTAAGTACAGCATAGACAGCTCCATAGAAGTTTATTAATACAAACAAAATTATAATAAGACTGGATTAAATATTCAGAATCTATACAAAAAATATGTGTTTAAACTAATCACAAACTATACAACATTCAATCAGTGTCAATATCATCTGAACCTAACTGACAATAAGGACTCAATAATGTTGTAGATGGCTTGGACAATCTGATTGCTTCACTTTCTTGAATGGCTCTATCTCTATCTTGATTCATCTCATGAAACAGAATATGCGAAGCGTATTCAACTCTGAAATGGTCCACCTCCACCTACAATTTAAAGAAATTTTTTTTTACTAAACTTCGTTAATTTAGCAAAGTAATACAGAGTTTTATATTTTTAAACATAATTACCCGTGTCCAATTCTCCCAGTCATATTTGTCCTTTTTAATATTTTTCAGTTCAAGTATCTCGAGCCATTTCATTATATAAACAGCACAATCGAAGCTAAAACAAAAATAAATTAGCAAAATAAAATAAGACAGTAAGAGAAAAGACAAAATTTCTTAGAGAAAAAGATTTATACCTCGTTTTCTACCCCGCAATGTCGACATACAGCGGTTGAATTTAATCATCCCTTTTAACGAGAGGTTGCCCCCGACAAATACCCTCGTTTTAGAAATCACATATTCCTAAAAAGCAATATATATATATATATATATATATATATATATATATATATATAAATAAGAAAGACTAAATTTTAAAACCTGATTATACCCTAATGATGCAATAACACACCTTATTTTAAACCGCACTACACCCAATTCCTATATTGCTAACAACAGACAAAAATCAAGGAATTTATAGAGAAAACAGAATCAACTTACAAAAAATGTATTAAATTTCATTCTTTCTTTGGAGGGACAAGTCTTGTGATACTGGTTAATGATAGGAAATTTCCTCTTTTTAACATCTGTCATCCATATCCATTAATGTTTTGCATAGCAAACCGGGGTAAATATCCGAAATTTGGTCAGACGGAACAATGTTTTAGTTTAATTGGCACCTAACGAAAGAATTGTGATAAGAATTTTTAGAAACGAAAACTTACATATGGATGGGACGCCAATTTTTGCATGTCCAAATAAGGGATGAATATTGAGTAGTCCTGAATGTCGAAGGGCTTTTTTGTTTTTAAATGTAAGAACTCGCCACCTTCATGATTCCCTAAAGCCATATTCTGCAAAATTTGTATAATACCAAAAGAAACAGTTACTACAGACAATACATTACATAAATACGCCGAAATTTGAGCTTAATACACCTTATCACAATATCAAGGGATAGGCAGTAAACTTATTCTTCAAATCTTTTGATTCTTATTTTGTTGAGAATTAGACACATTGCAGTCACAATCTAGAAAAACAAAAAATCCAAATTAATTACATCAACATTGCAGTCACAACTCATAATAAAATCATTAATCTTATTCTAAGATAACCTCAGCTTCAATATGTGTACCAGCTTTTAAAGACGCAAAGTAGCCTTTTGTTATTTCCATCGGTTGTTGAGCATTGAGGATTAACATTGACTCCCATTCATTAGTGCTTCCATCTGCATAGGTTTTTATATTAGTGGCCCAGAGGAAGCACTTTTCTTTGAGGTCTCCCGACACCTCGGTCCTCTTCGCAGGAGTTTCAAACTTTTCAAACTTTTAGAGCAGGGGGCTTCTATCTTTTGCAAAATTCAAGGCTGCGGCAACCCCTGTGTTTGCAACTTGCTCCACCAGTTCTTCTAAATCTTCAACCAGAATCGGGATCTCTTAACTCTTTCCCTTTTCTGACGCCGATTCTCCCTCCTAAATCAGTGTCTCTTTCTGACCCAAATTAGTAAAGCCAAGGCTGAATGATGGCACGGGAAATTATTTTGGTACAAAGGATACTGCCCTGGCCATCATCATCAATGCAACAGTGGCTTGAGGGACTGGTTGACTGTATTTTGTCATATAAAATACTATAAGAATAAGAATAGAAGAATGATATCGAAAGAGAGTTATATTGTGTAGAACTTACATTTTAGAAGGAGTTGCTGGCCCTATGGGTGTGCCATCAGCAGGTTGATGGGGTTGTGGAGTGCTGCACGGTTAAAGAAAAGGTTTTAAATAAGAAAAAAAACAAATTCACATTAATTCACCAGAGATACACCCATATATAAAAAATAGGTAACCAAATATTATTTCTTACTCCTTAATTGTTTCTTCTCTAATTTTTCGCTCGGAGACTTTGGAGGGATTAGTTCACTCTCCATAGGGCTTGGTGCTCTCGTCTCCGACGGAGGCAGACATACTTGAAGTGGAACTCTAACCAAGACAAAAATAAAAAGTTAACAAACTCTCTTAGAATAGAACATTAGAAGGTTAAAATTTAGTTGTAAAACTCACATCTCGAGCGGTTCAGATTGCGAATGTGTCTCCTTCCAAACAACGATCATCTGTAGTTGAGCCGAGTCACTGAATGATTCTTCTTCTACACCAACGTGAAATCTATTAAAATTGTGTCAGAATACACCTAAAGCATTGAATAGAAACACAACCTCTATTTTTTGAGAACTTGCATAGTTGCAGATTTTTCTTTTTTTTTCCTGCCTTTTTTTCTTGAATACAATATTAAAGGGCTTTTTTTCTTAAAAAAAATATATACAGAATCAGAACCAGAAGATGGTGACACAAGAATTAAGCAAACGAAAATAGAAATAGAAATTACATGCTATCATTGGGTTTGTTTACACTGCTTTGTTTCGTTTGTGTTTGAAACACATGATCGTTTTCACTTTCCAAGTTCACCTCCGGCATTCTAAGGACAAAACAAACATCATTCAGTATAAGTAGACTATTTAATTATATCAGGATCTACGAAATTTTATCAAATAAAGGATCTTACATTTTGGATGAATCATAGTAAGCTTCCGTCGAGGGGATCCTAGCTTTTGGTATGTTTGCCTTTTTTTCCTTCATCCTGGGAAAGCAAAAACTATCATCAACAACAAGAACACCTTAAAATCGGCAATATACACCCAAATTCAACATACCCTTGTGTAGTCTTTTCATTTGTTTTTTTTTGATTCTCTAAAAAATTCTTGTATTTCTTTAGTTTTAACATCAGTTCTGATAGTACATACAAAATAATATGTTAACAAATAAAATTTTGATGAAAAAGAGTAAGATAGCTTTTCTTAGATAGTATCTTGCACCAATAACTTTTGTTGATAGTGAGCCAAGTCTTTCCATCATTGTTTTACTAACAAGGCCATGTTAAAAGTTTCAAAATTCTTGGATTCCAGTCCTCCATTCAATTTGTTAATGCATAGTATATCCTAATTTATTCAGTGAATTTTTTTCTTCGTCTTTGCTTTTTCAATAGAACTTTCTAATTATGGAGTCTAGATGTTGGCATAGACTCACTGAAATC
Source organism: Arachis hypogaea (assembly GCF_003086295.3). NCBI lineage: Eukaryota > Viridiplantae > Streptophyta > Magnoliopsida > Fabales > Fabaceae > Arachis > Arachis hypogaea. The sequence goes on along the minus strand of NC_092045.1, from coordinate 103,506,081 downwards.
TAAAACATTCTATAATGTAAGTTGGAATTGATTGAGCAATCGCTTTGATCAACGTTTCTATCTCTACTCAGGACAGACATTTCTCTTTCCAACTTTTTAGCTTCTTTCAAACTCTCTCCTGAATGAATTTAAAAACCTCTTTCTTGGATCGTCCTACCAATGTAGGAAGTCCCAAGTATTTAGAGTGTTGACTCACTGTCTTTATCCCTAATCAATCTTAGATCGACATTTATCTAGTAATTGGCACATTTTGACTAGACGCAATTTCTGATTTCTCTAGATTGATTCTTTGTCCCGAAGCTATTTAGTATTGGATAAGAGTATCTTTTACTCCCAATATGTCTTGGTCTGTTGCTCTCGTGAATAGAATGCTAGGATTTAAGATTTTGGCATGAAACATGTTAATGTGGTGTTCTAGTGTCTCTATCTGTCTTTCTTATTAACCTCTTTTTTTGTAAAAAAAATATTTATGTTAATAATAAAATTACTAATAAATTATATATGTTAAAATTTGTTACATATTTAGCGATTCTAGCATCTCTCTTCATTTATATAAAATATTATATATTAGTTATGAAATCTATTAATAATAGATGATCAACTATAATGGAATTAGAATGTGTTGCATTCTCCAATACTATTTGTCTAATAGAGCAAGGTTTTGAGCCTTAAAGACTTTAAAACCAAGATCTCCTTCTTTTCTTGGGCAGGTCATAATGTCCCAGCTGATCCAAGCCAGTCGCCTTTCATTTTCTTTTTGACCCTACTAGAATTGAGTCAGTAAGGAGTGAACATCAGAGATTAGACTGTCTGGTAATCTGAAGCAGGAGAGAGTGTAAATCAGGATGGCCTCCTCAATTGCCTTTAATAAAACTAATCTTCCCCCAGCAAACAATAGGTTACGCTTCCAACCTTGAATTCTTTTTTGTATCTTCTCCTTAACCATGTTAAAAGTGTCTATCTTTGATCTATTAACAATAGATGGCAGCCCAAGATATTTATCTTAAGCTCCCATCTGTGAAATATTTAAGAAAGCAACCAGACAAGCACGAGAGTCAAGATGAGTGTTATGACTGAAAAAAACTGTAGACTTGCCAAGATTAACTTTCTGACCGCTGAAGCACTCGTACGTAGTTAATAAATCAAGGATATTTCCACAAACAGTTGAATTACCCTTACAAAAAAGAATAGAGTCATCTGCAAATAGAAGATGATTGACCTTAGGACAACGCCTGTTAATTTCAATGCCCTTAATGAGACTGTTTTGTTCTACTTTGTGTACCAAGAAAGAGAGACCTTCTGCATAAAATAAGAAAAGATAAGGAGAAAGAGGATCTCCTTGGCAGAGACCACTTTGTGGTTTGAAAAAATCATAGGGTTGTCCTTCCACAATCACAGAATAAGAAACAATCGTCACTAGTTCACGAATCCGAATAATCCAAAGGGGATCAAATCCTATTTTCTCTAACATAAACCACAAAAAGTTTCACTCTACTATGTCGTAGGCCTTACTCATATCCAATTTGAGGGCCATCTCATATTCCAAACCTTGTTTTTCATCCTTGAGGTAATGTATACATTCATGGACAATTAAGATATTATCAGAGATCAGTCGTCTTGTAATAAAAGCACTCTGAGAAGGGCTGATAAGTTTATGCATCATTCCTTGAAGTCTGTGAACTATGAATTTAGAAATAATTTTATAAACTACAGGAGAAAGGCTAATTGGTCTCACCTGGTATCTTTAGCATCTGGGACTTTTGGGATCAGACAAAATTTATGCGTGGTAGAACCTTTTCAATATGCCACCTCTTGTAAAGAATCCGATAGCTGTCTGAAACACATCACCACTGACGATGTCCCAATAATGTTGAAAGAATTTAGCTGTTATCCCATCATCTCTTGGGGCACTCTGAGGGTCACTGAAAGTAGCCCATTTGACTTCCTCTATAGTAACCGAACGTCTAAGCCTCCGGTTCATGGAAGTTGTAACCTTAGCCTCGAAGTCAGTGAATAGTGGGCTTGAATCATTGTGACAAAAGGAGAAAAAATATCTCTAAAATAATATTCAGCCACTGCCGCTATATCAGCATTTGAAGAAAGTAATTCGCCATGGTTTTCGGTCAAGTGCCAGATTTTATTCCGACGAGTGTGGTTACGAAATTTCTGGTGAAAGTAACTAGTATTTTGATCTCCCGCCTGAAGCCATCTGATCCTAGACTTCTCCTACCAATATAATTCTTCATTATGGAGAGCCTTTTCTAGTTTGCTTTCTAAATCTGAGATGATATTACCTCCATGGATCCCTGTTGTCTGAAGCTCCTCTAATTGAGATTGAAGAGAATCAATTTCCTCTTTAGAGTTCATTCTATTAGAATGCTGCCATAAGACAAGAATGTGTCGACACTTCTTCAATTTTTGAAATAAAATAAATACGGAGCTTTCTTCTATTCTCTCCCTCCATATCTCATTCACAATCTGTCTTACCTCATCATTAGAGTACCACCATTCTTGAAATTTGAATTACCGTTTAGTTCTCTCTGTTCTCGAGCTTAAATCAGTGAGAAGAGGAGCATGATCAGAACCTGATTCAGAAAGTCGAAGAATAGTAGTATTAGGAAATAGTTGTTGTCACTCAGAACCAACTAGCATACGGTCAAGCCATTTCTAAATTAAATCTGGACCAGACCTCCGATTTGATCATGTAAATGGTCTGTCTACTATTTCAATATCCATTAGAGAGCTGTCATCAATAAACGAATTAAAGGCTTCGATAGAAGCTGCTAACTTCACTACCCTGCCCACTTTTTCATTTTAGTTAGAAATAGCATTAAAATCACCCATGATTATCACTCATCCTTGAAATGCTTGAATAATAGGTTGAAGAGCCTCATACTGTACCAGCCTACCTTGATCATGAGAGGTCAAATGAACTCCAGTAATACCCCAAAAAATATTAGTGCTCACTTCTATCATCGAGGCCACAATGTAAAAGCTGTTATAACTAATAATCTGAACATTGCATCTCTCTTTCCATGCCAAAGCAAGGCCACCGGAAATTCCTGATGGATCTGCAATGAACCAATCTTTGAAACTGCAATATTTAAGCTTTGCTTTCACTTGTCGAGGTTGGTTTTTTGTTTCACAGAGAAAAACAACATCGGGAGAGTAGGATTTACGTCAGGAGTCTCTTCAAATCCCGACAATTCCAAACTAGTATTTTCATGGCTCCATGGGTGCTATTTGAAGGCTGGCACCCTCCACTATCATAGCATCATTAGAGTATTCCTCAAGACAGATTTTTTTCATATTTTCAACATTCTCCTTACCTCTATTTCTCCACTTACTTCCAGAAAAAGATTTTTACTGCCAAACTTTTTAAATTATGGCTCCTTCTTCCTTGTTTTACTTTTGTATTGGTGACAATTGTTGGGAATAAGACACCATTCCCCCTTGAGAAAACACCTTTGACAGAGAAATAAAATAGACACAATCACAACACAAGAATTTAACGTGGAAACTCCAATTACCGGAGAAAAAACCACGGCCGTTGTTAAATGACAACCAGAGAATATCACTATGTGAAAATTGTTACAACACATAGACTTCTTTCTCTCTAACACCGGCACCCCAGTACACCCACACTCTCTCAAAGCAAATATCTAATTACACCTCACAACACTCTCTAATCAAAGAGTACAGAGGAAAAGAAAAATCAGATACAAGCTTAAAGTGTTTCCGACTGGTGCAAAAACAAATGGAGAACTTAACCTCATATTTATAGCCTAGGCCACCCACTCCATTTGCTATCCTAAGTAATGTGGGACTAATTCAACCAAATCCTAACAATCTCCACCTTGATTGAAATAGTCACACATCTTCAGCTTCCATTGTCAACACCAATAATTCTTTGCTGCCATTGTCTATACCGACAATCATAGTTCATAGAACTATCATACTCCACCATGAAAGTATACTCACTTGGAATTAGACCATTCCAAGCATTTTGCCTTGGTACAAATCGAAACCTTGCTGAAAATTCATGGTGCAACTTCCAAATTGGCTTTTCCTGGAAGTTCTTCAGCCATCGACCTAACTCCGCCACACACCTTGCATCTCAATGCCAACCAATGCCCGTGTGCAATTGTGGACCCGATTGCCACAACTTATCCTTATCCATGGCAGTGCGGTAATACCATGAGGATACTTCTTGTCTTCTAGAGAACATCATCTTCTCTCATAGAGAGAGCAACCAGAGATCTTCTCCTTCAACGCCTTGTGCAAACCTGATTGTATCAACACATCCTTGACTTGTACTTGCCACAAGCCAAAATTGATTCTTCCATCAAATTTCTCTATTTCAAGCTTCACAGCACTTGAATATCCTGACATTGTTGCAACCGTATACTGGAATAGTATAACTCAACTGTAGACCGTGCACTAGGAAGGGTCCCCAGGAAAGAGAGGTGGGTCACAATGGACACACTTAAATACCAGGTCTTTCCTCAGAACCTTTTCAAACTGCACTCTCACAGTGTCACACTGCCTTCCAGCAACAACAACAGCAACCAAAGATCAACCTCAAGCTACAGGACAAAATTCTTTTCTGATGTGGAAGGTCAGATTAGGCTGCAACCACAGAGCATACTAAGAATAAATCTCACCGAACCGAAGCTCTGATACCACTTGTTGGGAATAAGACACCATTCCCCCTTGAGAAAACACATTTGACAGAGAAATAAAATAGACACAATCACAACACAAGAATTTAACGTGGAAACTCCAATTACCGGAGAAAAAACCACGACCGTTGTCAAATGACAACCAGAGAATATCACTATGTGAAAATTGTTACAACACATAGACTTCTTTCTCTCTAACACCGGCACCCCAGTACACCCACACTCTCTCAAAGCAAATATCTAATTACACCTCACAACACTCTCTAATCAAAGAGTACAGAGAAAAAGAAAAATCAGATACAAGCTTAAAGTGTTTTCGACTGGTGCAAAAACAAATGGAGAACTTAGCCTCATATTTATAGCCTAGGCCACCCACTCCATTTGCTATCCTAAGTAATGTGGGACTAATTCAACCAAATCCTAACAACAACAACTTGATTTAAAATGTTCATTTGGAGAGGAGATAACAATTAAAAATACAAAGATTTTGGATGAAATTAAAATATAAATAAGATTATAGATTTAGATGAGCGTAGATGAGGTGAAAAAAGAAAAAAAAATTGATATATGTTGAGTGAGATTGATTAGAAGAAAGAAGAAAAAATCCTAATAAAGTGCTATAAAAACTCTAACAAAGCACATTAAAAATCCCATTAGCAGAACACTAAAAATAAATTGATGATAACTATAGTGAATTTTTAATAATTTAAATATTCTACATCAGATCTTTTCATAATTACGTTGATTTTTTCGGTGTTGATTGTTTTGACTTTTTTTAAATATGAAATTATGTTTTATTTTTCATTTACGGTTATTTACGTAAATATTTCTTTTTTGAAGATACGAAATTATAAAAGTTACTTTTATAAATTTAAAATTTTTATATGATCAAAATATGATAATACATTCAATAATAGTGCAGCACTATTGAGTTAAAACATAAGTACTATTTTACGCTTTAGTGTTTGACTTAAAAATTTATTTTGTAAAAAATAAATGTAAATGTCCATTTTGTTAAAATCAAAATTTTTAAGTTCTAAAATAATTATTTATCCAATTTTTTAAAATATATAATTCCGAAGGTCTCAAGTCTCAACACCCAAGTAATTCCAAAAGCTCAGCATCCAAAATATGGAGGTGCATCAAGCTCAGAACCAAACTAGTAGAACAAAAAGAATATCATATCCTAAATTAATCCCCATATTCTCTAGCTATCATAAAACCTAATAATTTATTCTAGTTTGTATTTCGTCTTCCACCCCTTAAATTGTTTCATGTGTCCTAAATCTTGATCACTTTGAGTGGCAATGGCACAATGAGTGGACCGCAGTCCACCCCAAAAAGTAGCAATAAGAATAGACAACCAATTTGGAAGTGGCTCAAAGCATGACTTTTTAGTGGACACATTCTCAGCATACAAATACATCAAGTTATTCTCCCTAATCTATCATGCGCATCCCATGCCACTAACAAGTTACAAGTTAGGACCCTCAATTGGGTTCGCATATTTTTTCAGACCCCATATATTTCTTTATCAATTCACTTTAAATTTTGGTGGCTATTCACCCCCATTTTTTTATGTAATAATAAAACTAATAATAAATAGCGATTCTACATATATTTGACCAATTAATCACGCATCTAATTTACCTTATAATGCACAGACATTAATATAGATACGGGATACGTAATGATACGAAATATATTGACACATAAATTTTAAAATTTTATAAAATACGAGAACATACATATATATAAAATATAAAATATTTTTTAGATCAATTTCGCTACGTTATTAATAATATTTTTATCAATTTCTGTCAACTCTTGTTTATAATTATGTTTAATAAAAATATTTTTGTGGATGTGTCTAATAAAAATATCTTTCTATTAATACACAATAAAACACAGCAAACATACGTATCGAACGAATGTCAATAAATATCGTGTCTAAAATATATCCAATATATAGACACGACAATTCAACGAAGTATATCTACTACATAAAATTTCTCCCCCTCTTTGATTTTTTCTTCCCTCTTAAATATGTAAATAACAGGAATCAACTGTGAGGACAAATCTGATTGTCAAACAGAAAATAAAAGCAAAATATCCAAAGAATGTTTAAAAAGGATTCAATTAACATATATTAATTTAACAACCTAATTGTGAAACAGAAAATAAGAACACATATTAATTAAGGTAATTAATGACAAAGATTTTTATAAAAAACAAAATTTATATTTTTAATATATTTGTTATGTATTTAATTATTAAAATTTTTTTATGAATAATAATTTTATCATGTATTCTTAGAATATGTATAATAATTTTTTTTTGCTGCTTATAAAATTTTTTAATTTGACAAATTAAAAATTAATTTATTATAAACTTAAATTTTATTTAAAAATATAATAAATAAATTATTATATAAAATAAGATTTGAACCCAATATTTATTTAAATGGATAAACAAACTAACGATGTAATGTATCAGAACTAAATCATGTATGGACACCAAAATAACTAAATCATGTATTATTATACTCATCTGATTTTCTTACCTTTTAATGTATAGAGTTTTTTAAGAAAAAAAATATATATATTAAATACAGTCAATGTAACATTTATTACTTATTATTCAGTCCACAATCGTGCTATTACATGTTTGACCCGTCTCTTATACGACTCTATATATTTATTTTATTGCAATAAACTAATAATATTATTTGAATTATATAATAATAAAAATATAAAATATAAAATTAATATATGAAGTGGATATCACAAAGCAAATGAGTAAAACCTAAAAATATTGAGAAAATTTTTAAAATTTTAATTACAACATAAATATTTTTGAAATTAAAAAATATATATTAATTTGTTATTCTTTTTCTGTCGAGTAATTTTTTGCGGTAGAAGTAATCTAACACATCCTTTTCATATTAGAATAGAGAAAATTAAGTAATTTTAATTTTAGCATTAAACACTTGATGAAACAGATATTATTTAATTTTAATGATCATATGTTTTTGGAGTATAAAATGCTTTATGATTATTAAAGTTAAATAACTTTATTTTATCAAGTATTTAGTGTTAAAATTAAAACAACGCAATAACGTTATTTTATTTATTTAATACTATATTTTCAATCTCAAAAACTTTTATGATATAAATAAAATTTAAAAAAAAATTCGTACAAATTAATATAAAAAGTTACTTTAGAGTTTAGAGTTTAACTTCAAAGCAAATGTTCAACGCCATTCAACAGAAAATATGAAGAAAGGGAAAAAAAACATTGACGCGTTAAATTGGAAGCTAATCCAAAATCTACCAATGATTCAATATAATCAGGGTTAAAATATGCGATGAATTAGATGCTAATTTTTTTATTATTTACATACATAATAGCATATGTAAGCATGTTTTATTATTTTGATTTGTTGCTTTCCAACATACTACAAGATTGGACTTATCACTCCATTCAAACCACACAGGCTCACAGCTCTCAATTTCACAAACTCTAGCTGGTCATGAAAGGTGACTATTTTTGCGAAGATAATGTTATAAATTGTTGTGATTAAATATATTTAATTAATTATAATCTAAAAATTTATAATATTATCTTCGCGTAAATATATCTTAAAAAAAAACTGTATGACATAGTTTAAATCGTCCTTCTACGATGGCGGCGGCGGTGGTGCTTGTCACTCACCGATCGGTGATCCAACCACACTGTTTCAAAACAAAGAAGCTTTCAGATTTTTATTGAAAAAAAAAACATATAATTCATACTATTTGTAATTTAACACATTAAAATAATTAAAAAAAAGTCAAAAACTGATGTGTATTAAGAATAAATGAATAATACAGAATATATATATTTAGAAAAAAAATGAGACCTCAAAAAAATTCAGAGGAGACTGATCGTTTAAGTAACTGTCTCTGAGGGGTGAAGAACGGAGCAGGCACGTGACTCGCACGTGGAGACCTAACAGGGATTTCACTAACCTGCTTCCCATTACTATCGTAGTAAATTACACCCGAGAAATCCAACGGCTCACACTTGTCCCCCATCAAGATCGCTTTTTGCCACACGCCACCATCTCCCCACTCCCCTCCACTCTTATTATTCTTCTTCTGAATAAACGACAGCGTTTTGCTGCTTAAGCTGCTAAGTAACTTCTTCGGCCGCGCTACCAGCGCCGCCGCCGGCGATGACTTCGGCGATGACCTCAGCACGATTTTCCAGTCGTCTACCGGCTTCGGCTCCGACTCTGCCGCCGCCTTCAGCTTCTTTGGAAGCCGGCTTGCTCGCTTCGCTAGCATGGCAAAAACCGCCGCTACGGCCACGGCGAAGTTGCGCTTGTGCGAGTCGCGAGTTGGAACCCCCACGACCATGGTGATCTATGGTTTTGTTTTTGGTTGTGTTTGGAGCTTTGGAGGTTGATGGCTATGAAGGAAATGATCAAAAGGAATTGGCGATTCGGTATTTATAGGTGACACTGACATAGAGTCTTATTTTGAGTTGACTGTCTCCATTTTTTCCTTTTTCTTGGTTTTGTATTAAACAACGTAATTAAGAATTATGAGTGCAATAAGCTACCCTGAATTGATATTTCACTCGTCTAATTAATTAAATATTTTAATTTCATCCGTTATATGGAGTAATTTTTATATCCAATTAGGTTAGTCAAGTGGTTAATATTTTTTTTAAATAAACATTGAGAGTTGAATTTTAATTTTTGCACAACAAAAAAAATATAAAGTAATTTATTAATTAACTATAAATTTTGCAATGAAATTTAGATTTATAATACAAAATGAAAGATATTGTGAAAAATAAAAAGATATAAATACTATTACTTTATGATAAAAATAAAGATATAATTATCTTCGTATGTGAAGTTAATAATTTAATTAACGCGGTTCTCTTAGAAAATCAACTCAGAATAAAAATAGATGTTTTATAAAATAAAATAAAAAATAAAAAAAATTAACTTAATTAATTTATATTATAATTATTTTTAAAATTAAATATATTAAATTATTTAATAATTTTAACTATCAATTTTATATAAAAATAACTGTATCTTTATATGTAAATATAAGCGTTTAAATAAAATTTTGTTTTTATTTTTTTATTTTGTTTGAATAAAATTTAAAAATCATTTATTTTAGTTAATCCGGTAAGGAAAAGGATAAGTAAAAGATTTATTCTTTATATTAAAAAAATATGCATTTAATGCAATTCAAAAGAATATATTTTTTAATAAAAATATTATTTATATTAAAATTAATTATTAATATATATTTTATACTAATTTTTAATAGATAATTTTAATATATATATAGTCACGGAACATAATCGATTTTTTAATATACTAAAAGATGATATACAAATATTATTTTGAGGGAAGATATTTCTACTTTTAAATTTAATGTTGTCATTATCTTTTGTGTAACCTTCTTAAAATTATCCTCTATTTCAATTAATTTATTTTCCATATAATAATAAATAAAAAATCTTTATAAAAATAATATATAATGAAAAAGACTTTATGAATTAAGAAATAATAATATCCATACTATGTGTTTCTTAATAAATTAAACAATAAGTTGGAGTGGAAGACGCAGCAGCGCAAGTGGAAATTGGTAATCATCCAACGTCGATGCTGCATTTGTGCACCAAGCACCATGCGGTGGTGAAGCATCAACCATGCAATGCGCTTGAAGTAGGATATTATTAATTTCTTCAATTTTTCAAACAAAAAAAAAAGCTAATTAATAATCATTCATTTACTCCTCTTATTGTTTTCTTATGCATCTTTTTATATTACCGCTTATTACACTGATCAAGATCATCATATTTGTAAAAGATGAAAATTAAATTCAATTATGTTACATATGCGTAAAAATAAATCATCAAATCAAATATATGTATTTATATATATAATAATTAATTTTGTAGCTAAATTTTTTATACACATATTATTTTTGTTTTTCAAAATATTATTGACAAAATATTATATTTTATTTTGGCTAATTTCTTATCAAATAAATCGAGTTTTTCGAATATATGATAAAAATATTTATAAAAAAATAATTTTATTAGGCATAAAATTTTTGTTTGAAGGGGAATTTCATTAGATATAGATTCTCGCGTTTTGGGAAAACAGGCAGATTCTTATATGATATATACTAAGAAAAAATATCTCTAGGTTTTTTGTGAGATGTTAGCAAGAATTTCTTAATGTAAACCCTAAAGTTGTAAGCAGTGGCGCAAGTTGGAATGGTAGTCAACTTTACAAACTCAAATATATATGGTGTGCGTTTCTGATTTCCCTTCCATTGATCCCACCAAATTATGTGACAAAATTTTCACCATGTAATTCCTACATTACAATTGTATTTCGATTTTTGCCTATTTTTATAAAAGATAAAATACTCTTTATTAAAAAAAAACACTACAATCTTTAATTTTTTTATTTTAGGACAATACGATTTTTTTGTTAAAAAATTTATTAAATAGTAAAAAAAATTAATTTTATGCGAGTTTTTTTTTGTAATTAATTAGAGTTTTAAACTCTGATAAACTTTTTTAACAGTATAACTAACTATGACTACTATTACCATTATTTTTTTATTTTTATCATTATAACATTATTACTTCTATCTCTACTATTTTTATTGTGTAATTATATTTTATCACCATCATTATTTAATCTCTTTTACTGTTATTATCACCAATACAAATATCATCAATATTAATATTATTTTATTTTATTTTATTTTTTATTTTATGTTTTTTTTAAAGATTTCTGTACTGTAATTATTTTTTATTTTATGTTTTTTTTAAGAGCTCTGCACTGTAATTATTTTTTCTATTTTTAAATATAAATTTATTAATAGTTTATGAAAATTTAAAATATTTATAAATTATAAATAATTTTTTTTACAAAACTAATTTTTATTATTATTTAATAAATTTTTTAATAAAAAAATTGTATTATTCTAAAATAAAAAGATTAAAGACTAAAATATTTTTTATTTTAGACAAAATTAAAAATACTTTATCCTTAGTAAAAAAAAAGACCAAATTAAATCTTTATTCCTTATTTAGTGATATAGGGCAAGCTTCGTGGTGATGGTCTCATCATACACGCTCTTCCAATGTTAGGATAAGTGGATAGTGACGCGATATATAAGATATTTTTTTGTTTTCCTTTATCTAAATATTTAATTTCATTTAGAGGCTTGCTATATTCTCTCAGGTTTTGTTTGGTAAGGAAAGATACGCAAAGGAACGAAATCGGATGAATTTTTAATTTACATAGATAGATATATTTAGAAGGTGGGTATTGGTAATGAAAATTTTATAATTGTTTTTACATAAATTTTTTTAATAATAAATTATAGGAATAAATTTTGATATATTATAAAAATATTATTTTTGTTTAAATTATAATTAAATAAATAATATTTTTATACAAAATATTTTCATAAAAGATATTTTTATTTGAATAACTCCTTATTTAAAAAGTTAAAAATATTAGATATTATAATACTTATGTATTTATTGGTAGTTACTCTCATGAAGATAGTTAGTGATTTAGAATAACTTTTTAAAAATTAATTTAATTTGATCGAGTGGTTAGTTTACTTGTCTATTTAAGTATTTATCAGAAATTTAAATCTTGTCTTGCTTGCAATGATTTATTAATAAGCGATAAACTTTAGATAAGATTCTGATCTATAATGAGTTAATTCTTAATTTATTAATTACAAATATTATAAAAAAAATAATTTTCTAGCAAAAATAATAATAATTAAAATATTGATATATATTATACAAATAACTTAATCAAATATATTAAATTTCGTATATTTTTAACTATCATATTCACATAAATATTATTCCAATCATTTTTATTTAACTAGCCATTCCTCCTCTCTTTTTCTCTATATATACATATGTTTTTTCATTTATCTAGGGATGGAATTAGATAAAAGATTAAAAGAGAGCCAAAAATATTTATATAATAAAATAAGACTAAAATAATATTTTAAAGAGGACTAAATTAAAATTTACATATAATTCACATGTAAAAAATTAAAATTAGGGGGACCATTAACCCCTTTGCTACAATGTAGCTCCACCCCTGCATTTATCTATATAATATAATAATTCTATCAATTTCGAAAAAATTGATTGGAAATGTTAACAAACCACGAACTAAATACCCATACAAAAAAATACCGGTTAGAACACTAATTCACATAAAAAAGTTATGGGAAAAAGACAAATAGGTCTCTGACTTTTTAAACTTTTGACAAATATATTCCTGACAAAATTTAAATACAAAAAAGTCCCTGACTTTAACAAATGGAAGACAATTTAGTCCTTTCGTCTATTTGCCTCTCATATACCTAACGGAACTGGCTGACGTGGCTGAAACAGTGTACAAGTGTCCGTTACGGTGCCACGTTGGAAGGGAAAAAAAATTCGAATGACAAATAAGTCATTGACGTCATTTTACAAATAAAGTTCGAAGGACAAATAGGTCCTTGAGAATTTTTTTTTTCATTATACTTCTATTATGCTTCTATTATGAGAATTTAGTTTATAAAATTAGGCTAATTTTTTTTGTATGGAAAAAATATTGGTGTTTTTGTTGAAAATGGGAGAATGTGGTGTAATTATAGATGGGTGAATTTTTTTTGTGGGAAGTCAACACGTGGGGGCGTGGTGCAACACGTGGGGGCGTGGTGAACACGTGGCATCATTCTGACCAACACGTGGGGGACGTGTTGAACACGTGGCAGCATCTTAGCCAACACGTGGGGGCGTGTTGAATAATTTCCACAATACTGTAATACACTTCAAATGTCAATATTCAACCAAAACACCAATTTTCTTTCCATATTAAAAATAATTTCTGATAAAATTATGCTTGTATTTTGAAATCTAGTTAACTTGTTTTATTCTACAATTTAAATTATTTGTATTAAAATTGTAGAAATTGGGCTTGTTATGTTTCTACTCTTTTTCTTAAATTGCATTAGTTTAGTTTTAGTGCATTTGTGTATTATATTAGAATTTGTTAAATTGCATTAGTTCAGTTTTCATCATACCAGTGGCATTAGTTAGCATCAGTTCATTTATGCATCAAGTTAGCATTAGTTCATTTGTGCATCATTCATGTATTAAGTTAGCATTAGTGCATTTGTGTATTATATTAGAACTAGTATTTTTATGCATAATAACATTACGAGAATATTTTTTTTAAATTATAGTTCACTTTGTTCTAACAGTATAAATTATGCATGACACAAAAGATTTATAAAATCAAACTACTTTTACAAAAAAGTCGTAAGTTGACAAAAGTTTCTGACTAAGAAGACCAAGATATCTGCAGATAAAAAATTAAATAATAAGATTTTTAGTTATTATTTTTATATAAAAAAGTCTAATTTTTTATTAGTAATTAATTTTAACATTCGTTATCGAAAATTTAAAATAATTTAATGTGTATAATTTTACATTTAAAATATTTTAATTGTAAAAAAATATCGAATGACATATTTTGATTTGTCAAATTACTAATATAAAATATAATTATATATAGAGTAAAAATAGTAGAGAAAAATATAAAAATGGAGAGAGGTAGATGAGAGAATTTAGGAAATGAGTTCATTAATTTTGAAAAAAAAATTCTCAAGGACCTATTTGTCCTTTGAACTTTATTTGTAAAATGACGTCAATGACTTATTTGTCCTTCGAACTTTTTTTCCCTTGCAACATGGCACCGTAACGGACACCTGGACACCGTTTCAGCCACGTCAGCCAGTTCCGTTAGGTGTATGAGAGGCAAATAGACGGAAGGACTAACTTGTCCTCCGTTTGTTAAAGTCAGGGACTTTTTTGTATTTAAATTTTGTCAGGGATGTATTTGTCAAAAGTTTGAAAAGTTAGGGACCTATTTGTCTTTTTTCCAAAAGTTATTAAGTCAGATGTTGTTCAATTACATTCTATGATTTTAAAAATTAGATCATATTGACCGATCGAATTGATTCAACAGCAAATCAAATATTAACACATTTTAATTTACCGTTTAAAATTATCGATTCTAAAACCACTCGCAAAATGCTTAATCAGACAGAAATTGGCCAGTCGGATCAAATCAAAATCCAACCAGTTCTCATGAAACATCATCATTCTGCAATTAGGAAAAAAAAGGCAAGTTCTTCAATCTCTCATTTTCTCAAGTCATTCTCAGTCTCTCAACTCTTATAACTCAAAACACAACCTTATGTTACAGTGGTCTTTCCCATCGTTGCAAAGAGTACGTCACCATTCGTTGTGTTTAGGGACTACTGTGTCTTCATCATATGGCTGTCCACGCTTCTTTGTCATTCGATAATCAGTGTGCCATTGCATTTTTCTTGAGCTCGCCGTCAGTGGTCTTGTCTTCCTTGAGCTCGTCATCAATAGTCTTTATTGAGTTTAGAAAGGTAACATTAAAATGATGATCAAATATTTTTAAAATATTAACTGAATGCTTATTAAAATATTATCAATTGTTTGTTTGATGAATTTGGTTTAGTGTGCAAGTAAGCAAATTAATTTTGGCCTAATAAACAAATGAGCAAGCCCATGTCCATCAATTCAAATTCGGCCTAATCCAAAATTTAGTGGCTGAACTTTGAAATAAGGAAGAAAAGACAAGCCCAATCACAAGCCCATGAACCAAGTATGATGAATTAAGGAAAGGAGCACAAGAGACCACAAGCTTTATACAATTCTCTCACTCTTGGTAATTGGAACTTGAAATTCATTTCAATTAATTTTTTGAAACTTCCACCGAAAGCTTCTCTTTTCTCTCTCCTCTCTCTTACTTCGGTCACATCACTCATTCAAAAAAGAAAAAAGAAGAAAATGAAAACTACAGAAGATAGGTTTTGAGAAAAGGTAAAAAAATTATTGCTAAATCAAAGCAGAAAACAGGGGCTTCGGTCTAGTAGCTAGGCTCTCTCAATCAAAGCACAACAAAAGTTTCTTTCCTCAATTATGCTTCACTGAAGAATCAAGAAGAAAGCCACAAAGTCTCAAGCATGGAAGAAGCAACAATGGAGAACGTGATGCTATCTTGGATCAAAAGCTCATCAACGTTCAGAACAAAACTTGGAGCCAAAGTCAAGCTCAACGATCAAGATTGAAGAAGTTTGAAGAAAAAGGATGAGAGAGAAGAGGTGAGTTGCATGCAACAGATTCAGACTTTTCTCTCCTCTCTGTTGAAATCGCTGCTAGTCTCTGATGTTGGAAAAGATGATAATGTTAGGGTTGAACAAGATTCAACCTTGGAAACTTCACTCTTCTATATTAAGGGTGAACGACCAAGGGTTGAAGGCAAGGAGAGTAAGTGAAAAGCACAGAGTTCACTCTCATAGCTACCCAAACTGTTGAAGTTCTTCTCCTTCATGTAGTACATTAAGTATTTTCTTTTTCTCAGTTTTGATCTGTCTGAGTCTCATTGTAAAAGGCAAACATGGTGAGGTTTGTAAGAAAAAGCCAAAATGAGAGGAAAAAGGAAGTGAATTAAATTAGGAGAAAAAGCCATAAGATGTCTCAGGTTTACTTTGTACATCTTTTTGTTTTGTGTCATGATCATGTGGGGATTTTCTTGCAAGTTGGGTTAGCACGTTGCTATTAAAAGCTAGATTGAGGCGGTCTAATCAAATTCAGTTTGGGGTTAGAATCTAGATTTGTCTCAGATAGGATTGAGTATATCATAGGGAAGAATTGGTGTTTGTAATCTTGAATAAGAGATATTGAAATCCCATCATAGTTGTGATGGAGACTAGATGTATGTAGGCTACATGGCACTAAGTAGTTGAACCAAGATACATCTGGTGTTATTTCTTCTTCTCTACTTCAATTTTGTTTCTGTTACTTAGGAGACAAAATGAAAATGTCTCTCAACTTGGTACGAGACAAAAATAAAAATATCTCCTAAGTTTCTTTGAGAAAGTAATGTACTATACAGTTGAAAAATAAGCTAAGATTCAATCCTCCTTCTCTTAGCCACTGATAACCATCAGCCTTCGTCTTCCTCGATGCCGTTTTGTAATTCCATTTGAAAAAAAAAAGTTCTGAAAGGTTCTAAAATCACTAAAGACTAAATACTCTCTCTCTCCCTCCCTCCCTCCCTCCCTCTCTCTCTCTCTCAAGATCGCCACCAGGTTCATTGTGCTCGAAGGCCCTCCCCTTATTCGCCAGCGTTTGCATCTCTAGTCATGTTTTGCAAGCAGCTCTTCGCCCATCGTTCGTCACGTTCAACCACTCTCCCTCAAATCTCTGCTCCATGCCCTTGTCGAAGGTAATGCTTCGAATGCTCAATACTCATTGCTTGTTCTTGATTTATTAGTTCTGCTCACTGCTGCTTGATGATAAATTGATAACTCTGTTATTATTTAATGATAAACTAATAAATAATAACTCTCTTACTGCTTGATGATAAATTAATAATTTTATTATTGATTCGTTGCTCATTCTTATTTTTTTTCTATTGTTAAACTTTATGTTGAAAAGTGAAAATATTGTGCTGACTTTGTTAAAATTAGAAATAGAAATTTTGTTAATCTTTGTTAAAACATGTTAATTTTTGTGTTGGCTTTGTTAAAATTATGTTAAAAATTTTGTTAATCCTAGTTAAATCTTGTTAATTTTTGTTAATTTTTATGCTAAGATAAATTGAGCTCTGTTAGTTTGAGTGTTTTAGACAATTAAAAGATAAATGTTAATAACTTATGATTATGCTTGGAGTTTCTTTCGAGTTGGTTCCATAATACTTGCCTGCCATTCATGATGCAAGTGATGTATTCATGGAAGCTATGAAGGTTTTAAAATATTCTGAAAGAGAATTTGGTGCAAGTGTGTTCTTGGAACTCTTTGCACTTTCATGGCTCATATTGCGGCTAATCATCTTTTTCTTTTGTGTTGTTAGAACAACAAGGTTGATCTTCTGTTTTAATGATTAATTTAGCTTTATTTTGATTTTGGAGGTACTTTTTAATTTTTTATGTTTGTTTATTTGGGTTGATTTTATCATTAAATTTTTAGTATCAATTTAATTGATCACTTAAATTTAAATAATATTTTAATATTTATATTAAATTATAATTGTATTTTAATATATTTATTTATATTTTATTTATTATTTTATTATAAAAATCATTCTACCTAAAATATAATTAAATCGATTAAACTAATAAATTAATAATAAATCAATAATTAAATTGATTCGATAATCAGTCTAATTTTTAGAATCACGTTAAATACTTGCTATAAGTCAACTTCCATTTCATATATATGTGTATTTGAATTATGAAAAGAAAATGTTCACATTTTTATGTCATCATGAATTTGCGAGAGCTTACTTCAACTATTAGAAAATAATGATTGGCAGATAATAATATTTAAGAGTACGCACATTAAAATATAAATTCATTTTAGGGTCACTTTATGATGGCTAGCTCCATTATATGCTGATATGACCTATCCCCTTAGTGGTCTCAAGGGCGGCATCCTCTCGTGAGGTATTGGGATAGTTAGAAAATTGGAATACAATTAGAATTCATCATTATACAATTTATATGGTTATTTTATTATAGGAATCTGTCGTTATCATTCATCTGTTTTGGGACAAGAATCGTATGCATATATTGGGCATATTTCATAAAGTTTAAAGTTTGAAAGCATAAAATGCTGGATTTAGATCTTTCAAACTTGAGTATCTTGGGTAAAGTTAAATCATAATAAAATACTTATTTTGATATGATAATAAATTTATACGTATTAATATAATAAAAATATTAACAAATAAAAAAATGGACACAATATTTATTTTTAATTTATTTACAAAATTATTAGATTATTGTATATACTAAAATACTTTTATAATTTATTAGAGAAAACAAATATATTATTTTAAATATTTTTATTAAAAGACTAAAAAATCTCTTTTTATTGAATAGAAACTTTGACAAATATACTAAATCGATTTAAGTAAAACTACAATGAGTAAATATCATTTTTACTGTGAGTGAATATTGTTTTTACAAAAATTAAAGAATTGAGTAAACAATATTTATTAAAATCCTAATTAGATTAACGAACTTTTGTAAGAATAGAAATTAGACTTAAAACAATAATCATTCATTGTACAAAGCTTATGAATGATGAAATAGATAGATAATGAATGAAGATGTTAAAGGTTTTAGATATGCTTAATTCTCAAGAAGGAAACATTTATGTTTATTACCTTAATTCATGTATAGATATATTCACGACAAATAGTATGTAATTAAATTTTAAACTCTTGGTGATTCAATTTCTCTTTATTCTAACTAATAGCCAATTCCTTGATTAATTAGTTAGCAATAAGAGAATTACAGTGCAGTTTTGATTTAACGTCACATAACATTTAAAATTATTTCTAGACAATTGAAAAGTTATGATAATGAGTTTCAAGCTAATCCCAATAATAACTTCTCCAAAATAATAAAGGAATCTAAAACAAACTAGAAATATTTTTTAGTATCTCTAATCCTTTAGAATAAAACGAAACCTAATTTCTTAAAAGTATCAATGCATTAATCAAGATAAAAGAACAATCATTATCAATCAATAAAACTAAATAGAGCTCCTAACCATAACACAGAAAAATTAGTAGTTGGTGAAAACAAAAAATAAAAATATGCTAATGAATGCTCAATCCTAAAATTGCTCCTCTTCAACTTATTTATATTCTCTATCCTAACCTAATTTTTAAATTTAAAACTAAACGTGATCTTATTTTTTTCTCGAAAAATAAGATGAACTAACCATAATCTTTTGAATTTAAATTAATTGAAATCACATTTAGATAAATTCTTGGAGTGTGTGAATTGTCTCAAATGTCTATGTTATTTTTGCTAAAGGAAGATTGGGCCTTAAATGAATGCACAGGCGCTGGGTAGGGGTGGAAATAGGCCAGGCCAGGCCAGGCTTTTCTCTTAACAGGCCTGGCCTATCATACAGTTGATTGGCCTGAGCCTGGCCTGCAGCCTGTTATAGGCTCTTTATAAAGTACTAGGCCTGGTCTGTTATTCAGCCTGACTGGGCCTGAAACCTGTTAAAAGGCCTGATAATTTTTTTTTACAAAATAAAAATATTATTTAAAAAAATTATTTTTTAATAAAAATTATTATATATAATATGTCATATATTTAATATTTGTAAAAAATTTTAAACTTCTAACATATTTAAAATATACAAAAATATTTATAATAAAATATAATAAATTTAAAATATCTCATAATTTTATTAATAATAAATAATTATTTATATATTTAATTATATTTTAACAGGCCTATAAGGCTAATTAGTAAGCCTGGACCTGGCCTATTAATGTATTAAAGCTTTTAAAAGAGCCTGAACCTGTACCTATTTTATAACAGGCCAGGCCAGGCCATGCCAAACACAGGCCAGGCTGCAGGCCCCTGGCAGGCCGCCTGGCCTTTTTCCACCCCTAGCGCTGGGCGCCGGCCCGTGGCACTAGGCGCCAGGGCTTTTTGATGTGTTTTTTATCATGAGCGCTGAGCGCCAATTGTAGTTGCTACTTTGTTTTTTTCGAATGCATTAGGCATCAAGGTTTGGCGCTTGGCGCTAGGTCCCTGGACGTAAATAAAATCTTGGGCGTTGGGCATGACGAAGTTGTGCTGGATGCCGAAAGAAGGTATTGGATGTTAGTACATGGGCTCTGGGCATCATTTGTGGGCTGGGAGCCCTTTTTTGGTTTCTCCTGGGCATTGGGTGCCAATGTGTGGGTGTTCAGAGCCCATCCTTGCTCCTTTATTGGGTGCTAGGTGCCAGCGTGTGGGCGTTGGACACCCCACCTTCTCTAATTGCTTCTCGCTTTTCTTCTTATAGTCTAAATTTTTTTGAAAATATCCTGAACACACAACAATTTCAAATAAAATAGATTGGCCGTGAAAATCTTAATTAACCTAAGAAAACTATTAAGAAATGCTAAAAAAAACTACTAAAAATGCTAATGTATCATTACTAGTGTGACAAAAATATCCATATACAATAAAAAATTTAAAGTCAAATAATGTTAATCTAAAAAAATTCTATTATTTTTTGTTCATCTTTATTTTCTTCTCCCGTCTAAGCCATCGACCAAAAAATAAATCATATTGTTGATATTCTTACTAGCATTGCTGCTCTTGCCACACATTGCACATTGTTCACACAGTTCTCCCTAATGTTGCTACGACCAGTCCTTGCTTGCCTTTTAGATTTGTCGTTTGATAACTCCTCACTTCTCATTGTGTTCTTTGATTTCTCTTTAGCTCTGCTATATGCTCTTTGAAATTTTACTTTCTACTTCTTATTTTATTTGATTTGGATTGGAGTTAAATGTTCATTATAAGAAAAATGTTGAGTACCGTCAGATTTACCGTTTGATTCATCAAATAAATCCATCAGTAATCAGTTTACAGTCAAATTTACTGTCGTCTTGGATTTAACGATATAAACGGCACCTAAAATTGTTTACCGGCAGATTATTTTCGTCCAATGCTATTTACCAGCGGATTTTACGTCGATTTTTCAATGGACTTGTCGAGACTGAGTTGACAATCCAGCGACAACTTTGGCGCTATTTCACATGTTTAGGCACCAAGTTACCACCGGATTTATCTGCCGGTAAATTCTACTGTAGTTTTTTTATTTTTTTATTTTTTGGCACAGTTAAGTCACAATTAGTAGTCAAATTAAAACTCTTGTTAATAAAATTATTAGCAGAAATCTAAAGTTATCATAAATGAACAAATTATTTTATTAAAAATAAATTGTCTAAATATAATAAAATGTCACATAAGTATAATACAATGAAGTAGGCAAAAAAAAATAAATGTGTAACAGATCCTGATACTTGTTGTCGTGGTCAGGATCCCTCTGTTGAAGTGGCAGAAAAGGTGTTGACGTCGGCAGCGCCCTTCCTCTAACGTGCATCTGCTGGGTGTACACAAGTGGGTCATATTCTTCTTCGTTCTCGGTTGAAGCAGCTATTCACATGAATAAGGTTTAGCATAAGTGGATATTCACAGTATTGTTTAAGGAGGGTGGTGATTTTGGGAGGAGACTGAAGTTTGTCAGTGTTGCCGAGACTATCTGCACATCTCCAGATTGGTTGTTCTCCATGATCTGTTATCATAATTGATTCTTATCACTTTTTTATTTTGTGGCTATACATTGGAGAAAGACTATTTGATCTCTTATTGGCAGGTTGGGTGTGCAACGAAATGGATACGATATGAGTTTACTTTGACAGCGATGGTGCTCTTAGACTCACACCTTCTTGACTTCTTGAGGTGAGGTTTTGCCCACTTTAAAAGATGTTGTGGTTCTTCTTCAATTGCTGACAGTTGGCCGTGTGGATCTCACTCTTTTTTATCCAGACTCTGATCTATTTAAGCTTGCAAAATATCTTTAAAGTAGTTTAAGTGATGTTGACTGTTATGCAAAAGAGTTGTCCAAGAGTAGGCGTGTTGAGAAGTCTTTTTCCAAGGATAAGCACTCAAAAACTCGTAGGTCTTCCAGGAGCAAATAGGTGGTTTATGCAAAGCAAGATTCTAATAGGAAGAAGATTACTATTAAGTACTCTTACTCCAATGGGTCTCGTTATTTTTTTTTGTGACTTCCTCAAGGGTGAACTTGTCCCTGTTCCTGTTTCTGTTATTTCTTCGAATTTTGGAGAAACCACTTATGTAGCTTATTAGTTAAGTAAATATGTGTTTCTGAGACTAGCAAACAAGTGTATGAGTCATGGCGTCTTTCTCTTATCTTGCTCGATTACTTGAGAAGAACTCCTGCCACTTACTTCTTTCTATTTAGGTAGTTTGTATATGCGACTTGATCAATTCTCTAAGCAACTCAAAATTGGTCATGGTCGCTTCTGGTATTAGCTTTTATTGATGAAATATTTCTTCAACTCTTTTTTTAGCTGTTCTCTCAATTTGCTCCTATCCGTAAGCTTCCTACAAATCTTATGAACAAGAAGGAAAGTCCTATTACTTAGATTTGGGGTTCATCTCATCCATCTAAACCTTTGGAGAATATTACTGATTTGGAGAAAATTTTTTATTTCTACCTGTACTCAACCTCTTACCAACCTGGTGCAACATTAGCTCTTTATTGTATATATTCTACTGATTTTGAACATGACCGTAATGACATTTTCACTAGCAAGGAAGGTTCATATGGCTTTTGGCTTATGTGTACTTTTCCTACCTTTCTTCCTGATTTGATTATTATGGATAGGGACTTCTCTGATAGAGCTTTGATCTATCCCATGACTAACGAACGGATTCCCTATTGGTAAAGAAATATAAAAATATAATCGCGTTGTAAGTATAGTTTCTAAACCAACAGAGAATCCTTTCGTACAAAAGTTTGGTTGTCACAAGTAACAAAACCCAATAAATTTATAAACCAAAGTATTCAAACCTCGGGTCGTCTTCTCAATGAATTGCAGGGAAGTATGATTTATTATTGGTTATGGAAAAAGATATATTTTTTGGTTTTTGAAATAGAGAACAAGTAATTTAAATAGCAAGAAAAATAAATTAATAATTAAGAAAACTCTTGGCAAGGTATGAGAACTGGAAGTCCTATCCTAGTTATCCTTATCAATTGTGATGAGAATTGGCTTTTGCACCCACTTGATCAACGTCTAACTATGAAGTTAAGTGGATAAATCAATTTGATTCCTCAAGTCCTAGTCTTTTCCTTGGAAAGGATAGAGTTAGTGGAATCCAAATTAATTAGCAAGGAATTCTAATTTTTAGTCAACACCTTGAGTTTGATAACTCAAGCATCACCAATTACTTAACCAAAGCCAAATGAAAAAATTCTAAATTAAATTAAAAACATCATAAATAGAATAAAGCAATCATAAATCTGAAATACCTCAAACTACGTTTAAACATAAATTCAAATCTAACATGGAAAGGTTCATAAGCTAAATTGAAAAGATAAATATCAATTAAAGTAATAAAATAAAAGTAGAAAATAAATTAAAGGAACATTGAACCTGTGATGAAGAAGAAATAATCCTAAATCCTAAAACTAAGAGAAATCCTAATTCCTAAAACCTAAGAGAGAGGAGAAAACCTCTCTCTCTAAAAACTATATCTAAATTATGAGAAATGAATTTTGATCTGATATCTTGAGTCTTTGCATGTTCCCTGACTTTAATTTGTGTTTCTGGGCCAAACTCTGGGTCAAAACGCGGTCCAAAATTGTCTCCAGCGTATTCTAAAATTTCTGCAGATCGCGCAGGTCACGCGTACGCGTCATTCAGCGTTTTCCTTGCCATGCTTGTGCGTCAGGCACGCGCTCGCCTCGTTTGCGCGAACTCCAATCCACGCGTACGCATCAAGCACGCGTACGCGTCGCTGTGATTTTATCTGATTCACGCGCATGCGTCAGCCATGCGTTCACGTCGCTGTCTGCTGGTTGTCTCCTTTATTTCTTGTGCTCCTTCCCTTTTTTGCAAGCTTCCTCTCTATTCTCTAAGTCATTCCTGTCCTATGAAGCCTGAAACACTTAACACACATATCAAGGCATCGAATGGTAATAAGAGATGATTAAAATACACAAATAAAAGACTCTAGAAAGCAAGTTTTTAATCATAGAACAATTTGGGAAGGAATTGCAAATACATGCTAATCATATGAATAAGTGGGTAAATACTTGATAAAAAACACTCAATTAAACACAAGATAAACCATAAAATAGTGGTTTATCAACCTCCCCACACTTAAACATTAGCATGTCCTCATGCTTAGCTTAAGGAGATAAAACAAATGAGTAGGGAAAAGCAAGACTCATGCAATGCCACCTATGAATGTGAATGCAGCTAAATGCAAAATGCTTTTACCTACTTGGTTAAAGGTAAACAAATTCTCCAAGATAAACATAAATTGGATTTCACTAATTCAAATCATAAAAATGAAGTACAAATAACTTGTAAGAAGAAGATAGCTCATGAAAGCCGGGAACAAAGAATCGAGCATTGAACCCTCACCGGAAGTATATACACTCTAATCGCTCAGGTGTTTAAGGTTCGATTCTCTCAATTCTCTACTAATCTTGCTTTCTAAGGCTTGCTCTTCATCTAACAATCAACAAAAATTTAATGCACCAATATACAAATCAAGAGGTCTTTTAAGGGTTGTAATGGGGTTAGGGTCAAGGTAGGATTGTATTTGGTCAAGTGGACTAAAATCTGAATCCTTAATTAACCTAAACTTCCCACCTAACTTAAGACAATCCATTTAATTAAAATGCAGAATCTAACTTCCCATTAACTGTGTTTTCCATATATTCATGCATCCTAAATTTAAGTACAGTACATATGCATTGATACCAACACTTACTTTGGAGCATTTTGTCCCCTTTTATTATTTGCTCTTTTTCTTTTCTTTTTCACTTTTTTTTTTCTTTTTCTATTATTATATTTTTTTCTTTTCTCTTGTTTTTCTCAATGCATATGATTAAAGTATTGAATGCAATAATATGTGTTCAACTATTATTTTGCACATTTTCACAAAAATATACAACATCCAATTACTCAAACCAAATAATTTCAAACCCAACTTTCCCACACTTAAATCATGAGCACTTTTACTAGTCTAAGCTAACCAAGGATTCAAATTAAGGACATTATTGTTTTTCACTTAGAGTTAGTAATGAGCTAAAGTAAAGAACAAATGGGTAAAATAGGCTCAAATTGGTTTGCAAAGGATAATGAAAGGGTAAGGCCATATGGGTATGTAAACTTAGTGAAACCAGACCTCAATCATATAAGTCACTGTTAGCAGAACCGGACCAGACCGGCCGGTTCGATCGGAAAACCGGTGAACCGGACCCTATACCGGTCCGGTCCGATGATTGGACCGCACAAGGTTAAGAACCGGTGCGAACCGGTCAAATTCGGTTGCAACCGGTCCGACCGAACCGGAACAATTTAAAATCTCCTCAAAATGAAGCAGTTGGGGTTCGAACCTCATCCCTCCAGGAAATAAAAAGTAGATATGTCCACCAGGACACCTTGTCTTATACTAATATGGATACAAATTAAAATATATATTAATATCTTTTGGTAAATAATTTACTTTTATTTAATTTATTTTAATTTTAATTATAAACTCACTCATTTTTAAATTAATTATATTTTTATTTAACAGTAATTATAAATTCACTTATTATTTTTTTCATAATTATATAATATCTATTAATATTATTTTTTAATAAATACTTGTAGTATATAATAGTATAATAGATATAAACTAATTAATAAATTATTAAAATTCGAAAATAATACTTATTTTAATATAAAAACAAAATAAAAATATTTATGATAGAGTAAAATTAACAAAATACTTATTGTTTCTATTCCATATTGTTTAGAATAGCTAGATATTTTTAAAATATTAGTAAAATATGTATTTTAAATTTTTAATTCTAATTTTTTTCCTATATTTTATTTTTTATTTATATAGGACCGAGTTAACCGATTCAACCAGTGACCCACCGGTTGAACCAGTGACCCAGTGATCCAATAGCTTGACCGGTTCGGTTCTGACAACTATGATATAAGTGCATGCATACATCAAATAATGAAAATATAGAATTAAGCAAGATAAAGATTACAATTTAGAGAGAACAAAACACAAAAATAAAATATATTGGTTGATAAAATACAACCAATAAAATAGGTTCAAAATCTCACTAGTTTTGTGTGTTCGAGCTCTAAATCATGTTCCAATATAATATTTCTTCAGACAAGTTTAACAAAAATTTTAATTTAAATTAGTGAAATGCTATAAAAGGTTTCTTGAAAAAGAAAATGTTACTTCAACAAGTGGTGGTAAAGTATGCAATCAAACATGCAAATACACATGCAAATGCAGCAATGAACTAACATAGAAAATAAAAAATTGGTGTTGAGAAGGGACTAACTAACCCGTGGAGATCGGTATCGACCTCCCCACACTTAAAGATTTCACCGTCCTCGGTGCATGCAAAGATGTGCAGGTGGGCGGGGGTTGTGGTTCCTCAGCCGGTGCTTGTTGTAGAGTCTTTCTCTTTACCCTTCCTGGTGGCCATCCTGAAAAGGGAGAAGAGAAAGGGGCATGAAGTCAAAGGGAGAGGACAGTACGAGTGATAATCATGCCAAAGTAAAGAAGAATGTTGTTAACACATGGTCGCGACTCCATGAAATTAGGACATCAATGGAAATATAGCATGATAAATTGAGGCAATTAAATGCAAGATGTTTATTGGCATGCTGGCGAAGGCATGAGTAGCATAGATCAAGCATTAAAAGCCAAAATGTATTATCAATCGTAAGAGACTAACAATAATATTTATATTGATAATTATATTTAATTAATAAAATATTGGAAGGGTTTGGTGAAAAACAGGCATTAGAGTAAAAGGATAGAATAATGAAGAAGTCACAATGCCATACGGGCGTTTTCACAAACACATAGCATGCATGGGGAAATAAGTTGGGGAGTGTATTAAATTGAACATACAAGTAACCCTATAAAAATAATATATAATTGTCAAACAATTCCTTAATAATCCATAAGCAAAATATAGGAAATAATGACCCAAATAGATTTCTAACACCAATGAAAATAATGCAATGAATGAAAGTATGCAAATAAATTAAATGAAATAGGATGGAAGTGAAGAGGGGTGAGAGGTTAAAGGAATGAAGAAGAAGAAAGTAAGAAAGAAGGAAGAAAGAAGTATAAATGAGAGAAGAAAGGTGCGAACGCGTAAAAACTGAACGAGCCATGCGATGCGTAAGCGTCGCCCCCGCATACGCGGTGGGGCCATAAAGGGAGCATGACGCGCACACATCAGGGACACATACGCGTGAATGAATTTGTGCCTTTCACGCAAGTCCCTCGCAAGGGCAGCACAACCCTCTATCCAGGTGCTCTTTACACTGATTTGGGTATCCACGCGTATGCGTCGTTGACGCTTACGCGTGGGTGGTAAATATCGCAGGGGACGCGCACGCGTGAGGTACGCGTATGCGTGGGGTGGCTTGTGTGCCACGCACCCCTCCCGCGCATCTCTCGCGTAACTCACTGTTTAGTTGCGTAGTCACATACGATGCGTGCGCGTCGTAGACGCTTGCGCGTCGATCCCTCCCTCTTTTTTTTTCAGTATGCAGAATGCAATGCAATGAATGTTATGCAAAATTCCATGTTCAATCAGAATTCAAAAACAGACTAAACTGAAAAAAAAATGATCATACCATGGTGGGTTGTCTCCCACCTAGCACTTTTAGTTAAAGTCCTTAAGTTGAACATTCTGGTGAGCCTCCTGTTATGGTGGCTTGTGCTTGAATTCATCTAGGAATCTCCACCAATGTTTAGAATGCCAGCATCCTTTGGGGTCCCAAACAAGGCACATAAAGCCTTTGAGCAGTTTCAAACAGGGTTTCAGGCTTCCGGGGTGTTGAATGTCAGAATAGATTCCAGGATCCCAAACCTTACTTTTACACCCGTGTTTGTCTTGATCTACATTTTTCCAGCCGGGTGGTGAGTAATCTGAATTCTCACTGTAGTGACCAAACAGCTTCCGAGATCCTTTCAATTGGGCTTGACACCAATCCTTGCACCTCAAATTAAAGTGTGAAACCTCATTGGATCTTGCATGCCAGCTCTGAGTGCGAGTCATGTCCCTTTTACTCTTAAAGCCGCAAAGAGCTCTAAGATGGTCATCTGTTTTAAGTAACCCATATTCAAGTGGAAAAGTAAAGATAAAAGCTAAGGATTTTACCCACTTGAAGTTTGTATTGGGTGGTAATGGCCTTGGGGTAGGTGTTTCCAGTGGTTCTGCAAACTCTACTCCCTTGTGGTCTTCTTTGAATTCCTCCATTTCTTTACAAACTTCTTCAATTTCAACCATGTTTGGATCAAAGTCTTCGATATCTTCCTCATTATTTGAATCATAATTGGGAGGTTGAGAGAAGTCTACCTCTGCATCATCTTCGTATTCACTTGGGAAAGATTCTTCTATCTTAAAGAATTCACTTGTGGATGCAAGTTCATTACTAAGAGAACTTGACTTGTGATTATCATCATCAAGGAAACTTGCGTCTTGGGTTGTTCTGTCCAGTTCCTCATAAGATACCTGCTTTGGGGGTTGTGCACTATCCTCCTTAGCATCAATTGTAACGTCCTTGACGGAATTCTCCATAACTCTGGATTCCCATGGAGGTTCAGCATCTCCCAAATCTTCAATCAATACTTCTTCTTCTATAATGACAGCTTCCTCTACTTGTTCTAGTATGAAGTCATGCTCTGTACTGTCTACTGGAGTTTCTAGTATCTCCTTCATGCTACATTCTTCATTAGATTCTCCACATGAAGTCATGGGGATTCCATGAGTGTCCGAACGTTTGGAAGATAATTGATTTATTGCTTGCTCCAATTGATGAAGGGTTGCATGAAATTGATCTACTGATTCTTCGAAGCGAACCTGTGATTCTTGGCTTGATGGATGTGGACATGGTACATAGGGAAGTGGTGGTTCTTGGGAGTGATTAGATTGGAATTGGGGTGGATAAGGATCATACGGCGGTGAATGGTGAGAAGCAGCTTGTGAGTGTGGTGGTTCGATGCTATGTTGAGAGGGTGGTCTATAAGCACAGGGTGGGGCTTGTTGGTAACTGCAAGGGGTCCACCATATCTATTAGTTTGGTACGCATTGTAGAATGGTTTTTGTCCATGATATCTAGGAAGGTGTTGTTGCCTAAAGGGTTGATCATATCCTTTTGGCTCCATCCATCTTTGATTGCTTAGACCGTGATGCATAGTCCTGTTATAGCTTCCATTTCTTTCAACAAAATTAGAGCCAAACTCAAAGCGAGAGGGGTGAGAACTCATAGTAGCTAATAGAAATAAGAAGGGAAAACAAAAATAAATAAACAAGTAAAAGAAAAATATTTACAATAACCAATAATAAGGCACATGTTTGCAGGGGCGAAGCTAGGTTGAAGTTGAGGGAGGGGCCAAAAATTAATCTTGTAATAAAAAAAGAGTAAAATAAAATTTTTAAGGGGGGCTAAAATAAAATTTGTACACAATTTATAAGGAAAAATTAAAATTTGGGAGGGGCCATTGCCCCCCTTTTGTTATATGTGGCTCCGCCCCTGCATGTTTGCAAGTCCCCGGCAACGGTGCCATTTTGACGAACGGATTCCTTATCGGTAAAGAAATATAAAAATATAATCACGTTGTAAGTATAGTTTCTAAACCAACAGAGAATCCTTTCGTACAAAAGTTTGATAGTCACAAGTAACAAAACCCAATAAATTTATAAACCGAAGTATTCAAACATCGGGTCGTCTTCTCAAAGAATTGCAGGGAAGTATGATTTATTATTGGTTATGAAAAAAGATATATTTTTGGGTTTTTAAAATAGAGAACAAGTAATTTAAATAGCAAGAAAAATAAATTAATAATTAAGAAAACTCTTGGCAAGGTATGAGAACTGGAAGTCCTATCCTAGTTATCCTTATCAATTGTGATGAGAATTGGCTTTTGCTCCCACTTGGTCAACCTCTAACTATGAAGTTAAGTGGATAAATCAATTTGATTCCTCAAGTCCTAGTCTTTCCTTTGGAAAGGCTAGAGTTAGTGGAATCCAAATTAATTAGCAAGGAATTCCAATTTTCAGTCAACACCTCGAGTTTGATAACTCAAGCGTCACCAATTACTTAACCAAAGCCAAAAGGAAAAATTCTAAATTAAATTGAAAACATCATAAATAGAATAAAGCAATCATAAATCTGAAATACCTCAAACTACGTTTAAACATAAATTCAAATCTAACATAGAAAGGTTCATAAGCTAAATTGAAAAGATAAATATCAATTAAAGTAATAAAATAAAAGTAAAAAATAAATTAAAGGAACATTGAACCTGTGATGAAGAAGAAATAATCCTAAATCCTAAAACTAAGATAAATCCTAATTCCTAAAACCTAAAAGAGAGGAGAGAACCTCTCTCTCAAAAAATTACATCGAAATTATGAGAAGTGAATTCTGATCTGATATCTTAAGTCTCTGCATGTTCTCTGACTTTAATCTGTGTTTCTGGGCCAAACTCTGGGTCAAAACGTGGCCTAAAACTATCTCCAGCGTATTCTAAAATTTCTGCAGATCGCGCAGGTCACGCGTACGCGTCATTCATGCGTATGTGTCATTCAGCATTTTCCTTGCCACGCTTGCACGTCAAGCACACGCTCGCTTCGTTTGCGCGAACTCCAATCCATGCGTACGCGTCGCTGTGATTTTGTCTGATTCGCGCGCACGCGTCAGCCATGCGTGCGCCCGCTGTCCGCTGGTTGTCTCCTTTATTTCTTGTGCTCCTTCTTTTTTTGCAAGCTTCCTCTCTATTCTCTAAGCCATTCCTGCCCTATGAAGCCTGAAACACTTAACACATATCAAGGCATCGAATGATAATAAGAGATGATTAAAATACACAAATTAAAGACTCTAGGAAGCAAGTTTTTAATCATAGAATAATTTGGGAAGGAATTGCAAATACATGCTAATCATATGAATAAGTGGGTAAAGACTTGATAAAAACTACTCAATTAAACACAAGATAAACCATAAAATAGTGGTTTATCAATTACCTATCTCCTCATAAGGTAACTTGCCAACTAGGGTGGGACCAAGATCCAAAATAGTTGAGCATATCTTTTTCTCAATGAAAAATTTAATAAAAAGATTTTATTTCAAAATAAACTCCTAGAGTACAATCCTTATTTGGTTGTTCCTCTTGATAGGGATGGAGGAGTTACAATAGAGTATGTGAATTATCTTATGTGTATGAAGAAGCATATTAGGCTGTATGAGGGTACCTCTTCTCCATATGTCAAACCATTTGTTTCAGTTTTGATTAAGGATCCATGTTTTATTATTGACAATTTCTCTCCTTCAACTAGTATAAGTAATATTTGTTTTATATTGATTTTTGTTTTTGTTTCTTCTCTTTCTTTTGTGCTTTGTGTGTTTGACTATTGTATCTTTTATGTTGGTGTTTTGTAGACTTAGACGCCATGTGTTACAAACATCCACCTTTTTAAAAAATTTTTTTTGATGATTCTATTGTTACTGTTGAAGTGGTCAAGCGTGGTAAAGTGAAATGTTCAAATGTTAAGGTTGCAAAGAGGTCTCCCAAAAAATTATCTAACCCTCCAATTGATGCTACCCCTTCACCAGTTTCTATCGACTTATGGATTTTTTCTTCTTCATCAACCAAAGCTAAAGGTTTTTCTATTGTTGATTGCTTTGTCAAATCATCATAGTCTCCTAGTAAGGATGTCGCTAGCTTAATTGGGCATGCTATGAAGCGTAGGTCTTATCACCTTTTGGATAAGATGAACACAATTTCTAATGTGCATTCTGATCTAGTGAATGTGGGTGATGAGAGTTCCCAAGAAGAGATCAGTGAGGACTCTCCAAATTCATCTTCTCTTGTGGATGTCCCTGGTGAGAGTACTACCCAAGTTATTGCTCAAGATAGCCCCAAATAGTAGCAAGTGGTAAGAACTCCATCAGCATCGAGTCGCGTGTTACCTGCCAAAAGAATTCTGCTAGAAGTAATTATCTACTCATTCAAATGGAGTTTCCTGGTGCAGATACAACTGCCTTCCTCCATTATTTTTCTTTTCAATATGTCAAATATTTTGCTTACTTACTTGTGCTCATACTATGTATGTGTATATGCTTGTATTAATCACTATTTTTTCTACTATTCATGTTGATTCTCGATCCACTTTTCCAGCATCAAGCACTTCTAATATCACAAAAGAACTCTCGGGTAGTGCTTCTCGATCATGGTGTGTATCATTATTTTTTTCTTTTGCTTGGTGCACCAGAATTTTGCAAGTTTTTGACAAAAAAAAGTATTTTCTTACTTGGTTGTTTTGTTTTTTTTGCTTCTGTTCATGATGAGTTTGAGCATTTTCATGGAGATGTGAAGATATTGATATTAGAGATTGCATCCCAGAACCCTTCCTTCATGCTTTCAAGTGACCTCAACTGTCCTTTTAAGAAACTTAGGCATCAATCTTTTCTGGACGCATGAATGTTTTTTACTTCACACTTCCTTGCAGACTTGTATGTGGGGTGTTCATCGGGATATAGTGGAAAAGTATTTAAATAATCTTAAGTTATTTAAATTCAATGGTCCTTGGCTTGAAAATCTTTCTTTTAAATTGGAGCCTCCATCTGGGGTATCCAATCTTGCTAGAGAAGAACTATTGTCTAGAGAGTACCTTTTCTTCTAGTGTTTCTTCTCTTTAAGAAAAGGTTAACAAACTTGCATTTGAATTGAACACTATGAAGGCTAAGCTAGCTAGCGTTAGCCTGGAGCGATAACAATTGACCAAGCATAAGAAAACTGCTTCTTCTATGATATCTTATAGTGATCTTTTGTGGCTGTCATATTTTTCCAACTCTTTAGTTTGTGAATTATGTAAGGCTTTGACAAAATATATTTTTGCTTTGTTGCCTTTATAACTTTCATTGTTACACCTCTTTTTGAGTGTCATGCTTTTTCTTTTGTTTAATATTATGCGTACTCTTTCGGCGAGTTTTATTTTTTGTGCCTGCTTGCATGATCATTTTACCATAAACACCCTTTTGTTTAATACTTTTTGGCAAAAGATATTTTTGAGTATTCCCATCATTTCAAGACCTTATAACTAAAAATGGGTGTAAGAAAAAAGTTGACCTCCATAAGAAGGTGTCCAGGTAAAATGATCATGCAAGTAGGTATAGAAAATAAAACTCCACAGAGGAGTATGCATTGTATTAAACAAAAGAGAAAGCATAACACCCAAAAAGAGGTGTAACAATAAAAATCATAGAGCCAGCAAAGCAAAAAGTAGAATTTGTCAAAGACTTACATATTTCACAAAATAAAGAGCTAGAAAACTATGACGGTCATAAAATATCACTATAAGATATCATAGAAGAAGCGGTCTCCTTATGATTGGCCAATTGCTCTCACTCTAAGCTAATGCTAGCTAGCTTAGCCTTCATGGTGTTCAATTTAGATGTAAGCTTGTTAACTTTTTTTTAAAAAGCAAAAATACCAGAAGAAAGGGTATTATACTCTCTAAACAACAATTTTTCTCTAGCAAGATTGAGTACTCTAGATGAAAGTTCCAATTTAGAAGAAAGATTCTCATGTCAAGGACCACTAAATTTAAATAACTTATGGTTATTTAGATGTTTTTCATCATATCCTGATGAACACCCCACAAGTATGCAAGAGAGTATGAAGTAAAAAACATCCATGCGTCTAGAAAAGCTTGATACTCAAATTTCTTAAAAACATAGTTGAGGTCACTTGAAAGCATGAAGGAAGAGTTTGGGATACAATCTTCGACAACAATATCTTCACATCACCATGAAAATACTCAAATTCATTATGAACAGAAGTTGAAAAGCAAAACAACTAGTAAAAAAACACTTTTTTCCTATTGAAAACTTGCAAAAGTATGGTGCACCAAACAAAAGAAAATAAAAACAATGATGCATACCAGAAGAAGCACTAGCCGAGAGTTCTTTCGCAATATTAGAAGTGCTTGATACTGAAAAAGTGAATTGACATGAGCAATTGAAAAAATAGTGATGAATGCAAACATATACACATACATAACATAAATACAAATAAGTATCCAATATATTTGGAATATTGAAAAGAAAAAGAATGGGGAAAGGCAGTAGTACCTACACCAGGAAACACCATTTGAATGGGTAGAGAATCACTTCTAACAAGATTCTTTTGGCAGATAACACTCGACTTGATGTCAATATTATTCTTACTACTTGCTATTGCTTGGAGCTATCTTAAGCAACACCTTGGATAGTACCCTCACCAGGGACATTCCTAAGAGCAGATGAATTAGGGGAGCCCCTACTAACCCCCTCTTGGGAGCTATCATTATCCACATTCACTGGATCAGAAGACACATTGGAAATTGTGTTCATCTTACCCAATAGGCAATGAAACCAATGCTTTATAGCATGCCCAGTTAAGCTAGCAGCATCCTTATCAGGAGACTGTGATGATTTAACAAAGCAATCGATATCAGAAGAATCGTTAGCTTTGGTTGCTGAAGAAGGAAAAATTTCTGAGCGAATAGAAATTGATAAAGGGGTAGCATTAATTGGAGGCTTAGGTGGCTTTTTGGAAGACCTCTTTGTAACGTTAACATTTGAATCCTATACTTTACCACACTTAACCACTTCAGCAGTAAAAGCAGAATCATCAGATTTTCTCTTTGAAGAAGGTGGATATTTGTAACACCTGACATCTAAGTCTACAAAACACCAGCATAGAGGATATATATAACTAGCAAAGACACAAAGCATAAAAGAAAAAGAAATGAAACAAAAACAAGAATCAACAGAGAATAAATATTACTTGTAATAGTTGAAGGAGAGAGGTTGCCAATCATGAAATATGGATCCTTGATCAAAATTGGAATAAATGATTTGACATCTGGA
Organism: Arachis hypogaea; assembly: GCF_003086295.3. NCBI lineage: Eukaryota > Viridiplantae > Streptophyta > Magnoliopsida > Fabales > Fabaceae > Arachis > Arachis hypogaea. The sequence continues at coordinate 103,470,729 of NC_092045.1, read as the reverse complement.
GCAGAGGTACCCTCATATATCCTAATATGCTTCTTCATACGCATAAGGTAATCTATGTACTCCGTTGTAACTCCTCCATCCCTATCAAGAGGAACAATCAACCAAGAATTGTACTCTGGAAATTCATTTTGAAATAAAACCTTTTTCATTGAATTTTTTACTAAGAAAAAGATATGCTCCACTTTTTTGGATCTTGGTCCCACCCTAGTTGGTGAGTTACCTTATTAGGATGATAGATCACGGGATAGATCAAAGCTCTATAAGAAAAATCCCTGTCCATAACAATCAAATCAGAAAAACGGATAGAAAAAATACACAGAAGCCAAAAATCATATGAACCCTATTTGCGTGAAAATGTCATTGCGATAATGTTCAAGATTAATAGAATATATACGATGAAGAGCTAATGCTATACCAGATTGGTAAGAGGTTATGTACGGACGGAAATAAAAATTCTCCTCCAAATCAATAATATCCTCCAAAGTTTTTGAAGGATGAGTTGAACCCCAAATCTAAGCATGAGAACTTGCCTTCTCATCCGTAAGAATGGTAGGAAGCTTACGGATGGGAGCAACTCGAAAGAACGCTAAAAAAGAGTTGAAGAAATAATTCATCAATAAAAGTCAATACCGAAAGCGACCATAAGCAATTTTGAGTTACTTAGAGAATTGATCAAGTTCCATATATGAACTACCCAAATAGAGAGAAGTAAGTGGCATGCGTTCTTCTTTAGCAGTCAAGCAAGTTAAGAGAAAGACGCATGGCATGGCTCATACAATCGTTCGTTGGTTACAAAAACATATATTTATTTAACCAATAAGTTTCATAAGTGTAGAGACGGATCCAGAAAGTTTAGTATGGAGGGCCGAATTTTAGATTATTTTTTTATTTCATAAAAATAATTAACATATAGTTATTAGAGTTAGTTTTTCAAAAAATTTATCAAAAAAATATATATATAATTATAAATTTTTTTCACAACTTTATTTTTAATATGATAGTTACATAAAAAAATATAACAATATCAATAATACATTATAAAATTATAAACTACCAATAATTTATAGTGTGTTTAGTTAAAAATGATCACATATCTTATTAAAATTAATTCTTTCAAAATTTTTTAGAAATTTGAAAATAAATGATAAATTATTAATTATTTGAAAAATACAATACCTTTATAAAATACAAGATATAAAATATTTTTATAAAATTTTTTTTTCAACAATGTAAATTTAGAAGAAAAATAAGTATTTTTTTATAAGAAAAGAATATCTAAATACATAATGTGATTACCAAAATATAATTACGTAAGTTATTATTAATATAATAATATAAATTTTAAATATGTTAATATAAAATAAACAAATAATTTTTTTAAATAAATATAGAGATTATTATATAAAAACTAATTTAAAAGTTACAAAGACTTGAGGGTATGATATTAAATTAGTTAAGTGAAAAATATTAGTGAATTAAACAATTAAAACATAAATCTATCATATAATAAAAAATAATACATATAAAAATACTAAATTATATAATAATTTTTATTTTTTAAATACATATCTCATATATAAATATAGTTTCTAAAAATTTTGGGGGGCCGAGGCCACTACTCGCCCTCCCTTATGTCCGTCCCTGCATAAGTGGCTTCTCCAAGATCTAAAGAAATAGTAGGAGTAAGGACAAGTTTACAATTTAGGAACTCACCAAAAAACTAACGAAACCAATTGGAGTAAGAGTACTTAATGATAATCTTCTTTCTAGAATCTTGCTTCTCATAAACCACCCCTTTGTTCTTGGAGGACCAAAAAATTTTTGAGTACTTATCCTTGGAAGGAGACTTCTCAACATGCTTATTTTTGGACTCTTCTTTTGCATAACGGCCAACATCACTTAAACTGCTTTAAAAATATTTTGTAAGTTTAAGTAAACCAGAGTCTGGGCGAAGAAGAGTGAGATTCACACAGCCAAATACTGGCAATTGAAGACGAACCACAAGATCTTTTAAAATGGACAAAAACTCACCCTAAAAAGTCCAGAAAGTGCGAGTCTGGAAGCACCATCACTGCCAAAGTAAACGTATATCATATCCATTTTGTTGCACACCCAAGCCTGCCAAAAAGAGATCAATTAATCTTTTTTCATTATATAGAAAAAAATAAAAAAGTGATAAGAATCAATTATGATAAAAAATCGTGAAGAACAACTAACCTACGGATGCGCGGATAGCCTCAATAACACCAGCAAATTTCAATCTCCTTACAAAATTATCACCCTTCTGAAAAAATATTATGAGCACTCACTTACGCTAAACCTTATTCATGTGAGCAGCTACCTCAGACTTGAAAGATGTCCATAAAAATTCTTGGCGCTTCAGCCGAGAACGAAGAAGAGTATGATCCACTTGATATGAAGATTTTTCGATAAATTCATCTAAAATTCTATAGTCTAAAAAATCAAAGGCAGGCTAAACAGTTTTATCTATACCTAATAATGAGCCATAAGACGGAGGTTTCAAAAAAAAATTTTCTAATGAGAGGAAGATCTATAAAAATAGTCCTATTGTCTAATGGCTTAACCCAATGTTGGAGAATAAATTTAGAAAATCAATTTGCATACTCTTAGAGAACATTATCCATATCATCCACAGAAGAATCATTGACCAAACTATTATCAAAGTTCTCAATTGGGTCACTATCCATTATCTTGGTAGTAAGCTTTACACGAGATATGACAACAAAAAAATAAGTCCTAAAAAAATAATAACAACAAAATAAGGTAAATATCAAGATTACGTGAATCTCAACCACAAAAATACCTAAAATCAGTAGCAAAATTTAAGAGTGCCTATAATAACGTCCTAGTAACTAAAAATTCAACAGTATTAAGACTATCAATAAAGTATCAATGTCAAGAATAACATAAAACACAATATCAAAGGTTTAATGTAACACGAGTTTAGAATAACGAGTTTAAAATATTAAAAATGTCAAAAATACAATAGCAAAAATTTTAAGTGCCAAAAATTTTATCATACAAGAAAAGAAAAATACACACCCTATGACAACAATAGAAAAAAAATAGACAAAAAAAGAGTAAAGATGAAGAAAAGAGGTATAAAAGAAGAAGAAAAGAAATCTTATCAAGTAGAAGAGAAAGTAAAAATGAATGTAAAAGTATTTTTTATCGTGAAAAAAACTCTCCCTTCATAAGGAAGATAAATTAAAAGACCTAGTGGTGATGGTGATAGCAATAATGGTATTAAAAAAATAGTGAAAAAAAATGTCTTAACAAAAAAAATGATAAGACCTTTTTTTTTGTGTCTCTCTCCAAAGCTACTTAAAATTCATAACACCAAATTAAAAAGATGAGAGTTTCTCTTCTTTTTTAAAAAAAAATAAAAAATAAAATCATCCTTCTTCCTTCGTTAAAAAAAATAAAATAACAAAAATAAATAAATAAATACAAATAAATTATGAATTTATTTATTTATTTTATTAACATTCAAATTTTTGGACAATAATATTTTTGTATTTTTTTTTATGAATACATAACTATATTCAAATCATATAAATATATTTATATTTTAATATCATAATATATACAAATATGCATATCACTAAAAAAATAAATTAAAAAATTGATTATTTAGAATAGTAATATGTTTAAAAAAATTTATTATTTTAAAAACAAACTTAAAAGTTTTATGAAATATAAAAAATTCAATGCAGTTTAAAAAAACACTTTGTATTTTTAAAAATTGCATGAGAACTTATGATTGTACACCAAAAATATAATTTTTTTTGTATATAAATAATCTTTAAATAACTCAAAACAAGGTCAAAAAAAAATAAAATTCCTCCTAGTTAGGTCAAAAGGATGAAATTCAAAAAGAATATCAGAGGAGTTAAATTTCTCTTTTAGGAAGAATTGAATTGATAAAAATAAATTGGTTGAATTTAAAAGATAGAGAGGGTCATCTATTTGAAAATAAATCAAATTGGATGTCCCTTATCTAATGTCACATGTCATGATTATTATTTATTCAGACAATTTCTTAACACGAACACTTAGAGCAATGTCAAAACTAACTTAACTTATAGAGATTAACTTCTTCTTTATACCCATTTTTAGTTAAAGAGCCTTAAAATGATGAAAATATCCAAAAACACTTTTTACCAACAACTTTATTTAGTAACAAGTCTTTGATGATAAGCTAAATGTGATATTGTAATCATTAGACAATATATTCCCTCATCAAAATAGTTTGAGCCTATAAAAAGACTTCAACCCATTTCTCTTGAAAGACTTTTTTCTGATACTAGAAAGCTCATATCCATCCTTTCATTTTTCCTATTTCTTTTCATTGTACTTTATTTTGTTCATCAACTTTAAACAAAAAAATTCATAAAATTAGTATTTGAATGTGATAGTAAATTTAATTAATTTTTATCTATTTTATAAGAATTCATTCATCCTCTTGTGATATTAGTGAAAATCTCAACACTTATTCTTCACCTTTATTTCTTATCTTTAATTCTTGTATTATTTATTTACCATTAATAAAAATATTTTTCTCACAAATTTACTTATCCTTAATCTCTCCTCTTAACTTTTTTCACCTAATTTATCTTCATAAAATTCACCCAAATCAACAATCTAAAATATTATCGTTGTTTTTCTTATATGTTTATGCATTAATTTCAAATTTTGCAATGTCCTTCATTTATATGCAAATGTTGGTTATTGCTTTTTTAATCTGTGTTGGATATCTTCAATCAATGGCAAAAAAATCCACTTCAAAATTTTGCAATTGTAAAATTTTCTTAACATTTGCCTCTCTTATTGTTCTTTGCTATCAAGGTTTTATATTTTTTATAAATTTAATTATTCTGTTATTTTTTATATTTTTATTAAATTTTTAATTAAATTTTTATATTTTTTAATTGAATCTTTATACTATTTTAATTTTATAATTAGATTCTTTTCATGTCAAAAACGTTAAAAATTAATAAAATATTTCTCTTAAAATACATGTAATCATAGATCTAATTAAATTTTTAATTATGAATATCTTCAATTTATAAAAAAATGTTCAATTAATCCTAATATTTTTTATATTAAAAAAGATCTAATTATAAAATTAAAAGTAATATAAAAATTTTACAAAAATATAAAAAACTTAGTTATAAATTTAAACTATAAAACTAACAGAATAATTAAATTAATAATATGCATAAGTTAATAATTGTTAATTAAATTAGTGCAACTTAATTATTTGTGAACGGAGATAGTTGAGAGGTCACCTGAAAGACAGAGAAGGGCAGAGTAACAACCACAAAGGTATTAGAATAGGCCAAAGTATAATGACATAATAACTAAGGTATGTTTGCCGCAAAGAAAACTTGCAGTGAAGAACAAGAGCCATTTTTTGTTTTTTTGTTTTTGGTGACTAAATAGAAAAGAAAGAAAAAAGAGACAAAACTAAATTAATTGGCTAGGGTCATATCTAAATCTATTAGATGTTGAAGCTCACTCCATGGTTGGCTCCAATTCGAGTGAATGTCCGCGACAGAAGCAGCTGCTTTAGGCATACAATCTGCAACACTATTTGCAGTCCTCTGAATTAAAAGAATAGAGACTCTCCAATTCCAATTCATAACCTCCTGAATATGCTTTGCCAAATCCCATTCCGGAATATCCTTACTAAGCATTCTTTGGTTTACCAAGAAAAGAGCTTCTAAACAGTCTGTTTCACAAATAACCTCACGAAATCCACTCTCCCAAGCAAGAAGTAAACCTCTCCAAATTGCATACAATTCAGCAAAAAGAATACTGCACACTTCGACTTTTCCAGTGCAACCTTTCAACCAACATCCATTAGGATTGCGAATAATACAACCAAAACCAGCATAGCCAGAAGGAGCAAACCAACTAGCATCACAATTCAATTTAACAGAATGAACTGGAGGTGGAACCCAATGCAAACAAAGTGAAGGAGGAGACAGAGATTGATGCATAGCAAAAATAGTGTGAAACTCCCTTACTGAACTACGAATCAAACTCACCACTTTACTAGCACTCCATGAATCATCTATATTAAATAAGTCATGATTTCTGCTTCTCCAAATCCACCAGATAGTCGAAAAGAAAAGAAAAGCATCTCCACTCCTTGCACCTCTGTAGAGCCAATCATGTAAATTCGAGTTATCTGAATACAAGCTTAAAAGGGTCCAGACCTCCTTGGCACTAGGGCACTCCCGAAGACAATGAAGAGTGGATTCAGAACCATTCTAACACCGATGACAGGTGCTAGATAAAGCTAAACCACGACCCAAACGAAACTCTGCTGTAGGAATAGCATTATGGAGACTGAGCCAAATCAAGAACTTATACTTCTCAGGAATATGCAGACGCCATACCCACAACCAATTATCATGCTCATTCCAGTCAAACTTTCTTTTGGCTAGCCAACTGTACCCACTCCTAGCTGAGTAGAGTCTAGAAGATGCCACACCCCACGACCAACCCGAACTCTCTCCAGCATTCAAATCCGGATTATAAGCATTCAAACGCTGTTTGACATCTTCTGGAATGATAGAGAAAATATCATGGAGATTCCATTGACCATCTTTCCAAACGTCTCTAACAGTTAAATCAGAGTCAGATATATGTACAAAAGGGACATCTTGAGCAATTGGGCCCTCAATATTCCAATTGTCAAACCAAAAAGATTGATCAAGTGACCCAACGCACCAAGAGAAGGCATCTTTAAGAGCACCAAAAGCCTTTGAGATACTCTTCCAAACATGAGAAGCATTGCAAGGGACAGGGCCATCTAAAACTCCCTCATTCCTCAGATACTTCGCCCTCAATAGAGCAACCCAAGGCTTGTCTTGACAATGAAAAAGTTGCCACACCAATTTACCAAGTAAAGATATATTAACACACGCAGGGTCTCTAACACCCAGGCCACCAAATTTTTTTGGAGTGATCACGGTCCTCCAATTAACAAGAGAAAGACCTCTACCATCAACTTGACCCTTCCAAAGGAACTGTCTCATCATAGAAGATAATTTATCGCAAACCCAATTTGGAAAAAAGGATACCTGCATATGATAGACAGGAATGGATGCTGCAACAGAATTGATCAGGCAAAGTCTCCCTGCTTTATTTATAAGCCTTCCTTTCCAATTAGCTAATCTTCCCCTCACTTTTTCAATCACCGAATGAAAAGGAGCCATTTTTTGTTTAAAATATGAGTTTTAGTGTCTAATTTTTTTTTATATAATATCTTTTTTAATTAACTCCTCCACTTAATATTAGTTCTTCGGTTTTAAAAAATTCTCACCAATTTTTCTTATCTCATATTCACACCAATATAGTAATTTCATTTAAAAATATCATAAATAGAGATGAACACATTACTGACCATTAATATTTTATCTTAAGAACTCTATCTTAATTAATTGTAAAAGAAAAAAAAATTATAGATTACTCCTAGAATATTGTAAACTATAAGTAATATTTTTTTTATATTTTGATTATTATTATTATTATACTTTTATTCTAATGTATTTTTAGTAGCTATGATTTATATAAAAGTTTACTTGATTTTTTGTGAAATTTAAAATACATTAATCTCATATCAATATATAATATATTACTTTTTAAATATTCAAATACTCATAATAGTAGTAGAGTTGGTCCATCTGGTAATAATAATATTAGTAGGTATAAATGATCATTTTTTAAAACCTTTAATTCATACTTAGTGAATCTTCAATTATTTCTAATATAATATGTTACATATATCTATAATATAATATATTATGATTGATAATTATTCACTTAATAAATTTATGCTGTTAATTTAATGCTTGAATTATTTTTATTATGATATTATTTTAATGTACTCTAAATTTTTATATGTATTTATAATTTTGATGATAATCATTCTTAGAAAAAATATTAACTTTATTTTTTAATTTCTTTGTCCCTGACAATGTTAAATAATCTATATTAAAAGATTTAGATAATTTAAAAAATATTATTAAAATAAACATATTAAAATATAATAAATAAAATTATTAATTTAACATTTACATTAATGGATAACTACCAAAAAGAAATTATTGTATAAATAATAAAAAAAATTGATAATAGAAAAACGGTTCAACATGCTTAAGCGATATATATATCATACAAATGTTGCGTTCTCAAATATTGGTACTGCATTTGGATTTTGGAGGCAAAATCAGTGGATACATTGATTGTATTTTGTACTTGAACCTTGTCACTCTATCTGTAGTTCTCTTTTTTTTTTTTTTTTTTATCATTTGTCAGTTACTACTTACTATCAACAGAAATATAGAATCTTAAACATTTATTAGTGTCTAATGCCACGGCTTTCTTGGTGCTTATGTTTGATAACGAGCAACTTATGTTCGGAAATTTGTAATAAGTGCCAAATGTGTTTTATCTTTTATTTAATTAACTATTAATATTTTGAAGCCAGGCTATGCTATGCATGGGATAAATATTTTAGAAAATGAAATAATTTGATGTTGATTAATCCGATTAAATAACATAAAATGATCAATAATAACTTTTTAAATAGAATAATATATCTCTTAATTAAGAAAAGTTTGGTACATATTTATTGTTCAATGTTTATTTGTCAACTATTACACTTAACTGAATAAATAATATTTTTTTGGTACAAATATCCATATAGTTATTACTTATTACAACTATTTAATCTAAGGTTAAAATATTAAATTCATCCTTATATTTAGGCGTAATCTTATTTTAATCCTTAAGATTTAAAGTATTTTATTTAAATTTAAAAAAATTTTATTTAGTTTTAATGTAGTTCCACCATGAGGTCAAAGTTAAATAATTAACAAATATTCTACATGACAGTAATACAAGAAATAATTTGAAGAATAAGTACAAGCTCCAAAAGCATAAAATCAACTGTAAATGCATCAATATATTTATTTATCATTCTCCTTAGTTCTATAGAAAATATTTCATTTAAATTGTAAGAAAAATGATAAATACATGTATTGATGCATCTACAATTGATTTTGTGCCTCTGGAGCTTGTACTTATTTTTCAAATTATCGACTTTGTTCTTGTACTACTATCATATATGACATTTCATGAATTATTTAACTTTGACATCACAGTGGGACTACATTAAAATTAAATAAAACTTTTTTAAATTCAAATAGGATACTTTAAACCTTAAAAACCAAGATAGAATTTACACCCAAACGTAAAAGACCAATTTAATACTTTACTCTTAATCTAATTATAAATGCAAGGACCAAATTTGATTAGTGGGTACAAATTCAAAAATAACTTTTTTTTTAGTTGTTTATTTAGCTACAATTAAAAAATATACTTTAAAAAATGTGAGTCAATAATAAAAATATAAATTATGAATAAAATTAAATCAACAAATAAATTAAAGAATTTAAGAGAACAAATAATTAAATTATTCAAACTAATAGGCCAAAAATTAATGATTCGAACTAATATTAATATAAAATATTTTTTTTGAAATCACAATTTTACAATAAATTTTATTCAAGAAATTCAAAATAATAAAAATTGTTAGACTAAAAATAGAATAATTAACAATAAAAATTGGTAGATTAAAATATAGATCTTCAAATTATTATTAAAAGAATTATAAAAATTATAAATAAAAATTTAATTGATAAAAAATTATTAAATTCACAAAAAATAAGAAAAATATCAAAATGATAATAAAATAGAAACAGAAAAATAATATTTTAAAATTTATAAAAAAATAAAAAGATAAAATAATTTTCTAATAAAATTTTTATTAAAAATTTAAATTGTAAAAAAATTTAAAAATTAGTATCAAAACTAAAATAATAATTTTAAGAATATAGCAGCGCCTTTTAATAATGATAATATTTTTAATTTACGTCACATGTCAAAAATTTAATATATAACAATTTATTTCATGAACAAGATCAAATATCTTTATTTAAAATATTTTAAACGTCTTTACTTCAATCTCTGCAAAAAGAATATTGATAAAAATAATTCATACTTTTATTAAACAATAAAAATGTCTCTAGAGCTCCTCCCACTACTCCATTTCACAGTGATCTTCAAGACACCAACAGTAAAGCTCCGGCATTGTCATCATTGCTATTCCGAGGGTTACCTGAAACGTTGATTTGGGCCTGAACATAAAGTCCAGATCTCTTTATGGGACATGCCCGACTCGCTTAGGCCGAGGTACCGCCTGTCCGAATTCCTTGTGAGGAGTTGGGGGTGGTATCTGCAAGAGATTCCGATGCTTAAGTTAGCAAGAGTTTTAGGCAGGTTTTTAGCAGATTGGAGCGTGAGTTATACCTGGGGGATGCCAGTGTATTTATAGTAGAATTACTAACCACCTTTGTTGGAGTGATCTTATCTTTTCTGATCAGATAAGTGTTCCCTTTATCTTGAGAGTTTGTTGAGATTCACCTTCTAGATAAAGTAGAGATTTTGGGAAAGCGATTTATCTGCTTTGAACGAGCAGGGCTTTCCCCTTGAGGGTCGGTGTCTAACCTCTTTAAAGAGGTCGGAATTATCATGAGGTCCACCTTTATTGGTGGACCTTTTAGTGTCGTTGGGCTTGGCTGTTATCTATTGGGTCAGAGTATGAACAGTGTCCCTGCTTGAGTCCGTTCTTTCTTAAGGTTGGCCTCAAGCATTTCGAGGCCTCTATTGTGGACGTCAGATTTTTTATTACGAGATTGAAATTTTGAATGTTACCTTTCGTAGGTCCAACTTCGAGCAATTGGCGTTTTGACTTATCTAGTTTTGGGATTCTGAGTTACCTTTCGTAGGTCCGACTTCGAGTAATCGGCCTTTGACTTATCTGGTTTTGGGATTCCGAGTTTTCTTTCGTAGGTACGACTTCAAGTAATCGGCCTTTATCAAGTTATTTTTACGACTCCTTTTTTATTCGATCTCAGTGAGACGCTTTACACAAGTTGTTTATATAACTTCTTACATTAACTTGTACCTCGTCATTTCATCTTGTCGGCCAAGTTTAGGTCGAACAATGATTTTTTGTGGTTTGTCGAGCTTAAGTTAATGTGTCTTAAGTAGGAAACTTCTTAGGTTACATGCGTGCCAGGACCTCAGGAGCTCCCGCCTTAGAGGTCGGACACTTTGTAGTAGCCTTTACCTAAGACATCTACTATTTTGTAAGGTCCTTTCCAATTAGCAGCTAGCTTCCCTTCTATTGACTTTTGTACCCCGATGTCATTCCGGATCTAGATGAGATCGTTAGTGCCAAAGTTCCTCTTGACCACCTTTTGGTTGTATCTCAGAGCCATCCTTTATTTTAGAGCTTCCTCCCTAATCCGAGCTTTTTCTCGAACTTCTGGGAGGAGATCGAACTCTTCTTTTTGTTCTTGGGTGTTGGCTCTTTCGCTATAAAATATTACTCTAGGTGATTCTTTGGTGACTTCTATTAGAATCATGGCCTCTATTCCGTAAGCAAGTCGGAAGGGCGATTCCCCCGTTGTGGAGTGTGGGGTTGTCTGATATTCCCACAAGACTTGAGAGAGCTTGTCAGCGCAAACCCCTTTTGCGTCTTATAGTGCTTTTTTGGTGAAGTAGGTGTGCTTTGCCCGATGTCATCTCCTTTGAATAGTGCAGAGGCTACTGCTTTGTTAGCCACAGCTAAATATAGGACAAGTTCTTCTCTCGCTTCATGTCGGGTAAGAATTGGAGGCTGAGACAAAAATTTTACGAATTATTGAAAGACTTGTTTGCATTCTTGGTTCACACCATGCCCCTTTTTATAGTAGAGCTTTCTCCTCTTATTTTCTTGCTACTTCTTGATTTTGTGTTAGATCCAAGTATTAATGGTTTATTGAATCCTACTATAACCTTTGTTGGATAGGACTTGTTAAGAGATTTCTTTCTTTGGCCTCCTTTTGCTATTGGAGTATATTCTTCGTGTGATAATGTTTTTTTTCGTTATATACTTTCTCTTGACAGGTTGACTTTCTTCTGATTTTTTTTCCTTCGTCTTGATGACTTTGATGAAAGTGATTATATACAAGGAAGACTTATATTTATGTTGTCTCCAATTTGATTGTACTTGGTTGTGTGATTACATTTTTTCGCCAGCAAATCTGTTAAACAAAGTCCTTTTACAAGATTTTTTGTAGATTCTGCCATTAAGTCTTTCATCAGACTAGTTGTTTCGTAGGGTCTTGTTTACTCCTTTCATTCTCACGTACTTTCTCTTGCCAGTTGAATTTTTTCTTAGTTGAACATTATTTTCGAATTCATTTTAATTTACTTTTTCAATGAACTTAGGACGGTGTTTTCTTCTTTTTTGTTTTGGTTGTGGTATGCTTTTTTTCTAGATGCCATCCATTTTTATTGGTGTAAAAACAACATCAAATTCATTAACAATGATGTAATTTGTGAGCAACCAACGAAAGAAGGATGTGCCATGAGGATTTCCGATATTAGTCACTGCTCTGTTGTAATTGATTTGTGAATCCAATGAAAAAAGCTGGATTAATCAATCCTTTGTCTAATTGGGTCGCATTTAAATTGGCTGATACTGCATTTCTGGCATGAACATAAGTTGGGAGAAAAGATTTCATTGTTTGTACCAACAATGTTTTCATTCTTCCTTCAGTTACAAGGGTCCATAGCCCAATGGTAAAGTATTTGACTGTAGAAGAAGTCAACTGTAGAAGAAGAAGCCAACTGATTCTGAGTTTGAGAAGAAGCCAACTGTAGAAGCAGAATATCATCCCTATTTGATATCCTCTGTCTATTGGGAGAAGTTTTTACTCTAGTATCCATAGAAACTGTATTTCATCTTCTTTTTAATATGCTCGTATCTCATTCATGTCAGGTGGTTCTTTGACTATCTTGTTGATTATCCGTCATTATTAAGGGTTGAGCTCCAAGTCCCGACAATGACACTAATATTTCGAAAATCACCTGAAACGTTAATTTGTATAACAATTCGACTATTTGAAAATTAAATAATAAATGATTTATGATTTATTATATTTATTGATAATTTTATTTAAAAAAATTATTTTTTAAGAGTAATTAAATTAAATTTTATGATACTTTGAATTTAAAATTTATTAAGATTTTTGGATAATTTTCATTTTAATAAAATATTTTGAAAAAAATAAAAAAATATTATTATTATTATTATTATTATTATTATTATTATTATTATTATTATTATCAAAGTTCAAAAAACAAAAAGAAAAAAGGAGGAATTGGCCGAAGCCATAAAGAAAAAAAAGAAAAGAAATAAGGTGGCTTATATATATATATATATATATATATATATATATATATATATATATATATATATATATATATATATATATATATATATATAACCTAAGCATGACACCTAAGCATTTTCATTATATTAATCATCATCATCAAACGAGCTATTAATGGAATAAAAGAAAGAAATGCAAAGTGTGACTTATAAGCATATATGTATATATATTCAAGCATGACACATGTTTCATTTTAATTAATAACCAATGACACCTAAATCTCCCCCATGGGTAACATTTCCCCTAAAGCATGATCATTAGTACCTAATTGGCCATGCATATTTCATTTTTGGGTAAGGCAAAAGAGAAAGAATTGAGAGAGAAAGAAAAGAAACCGTGAACTTCTTTCAGCTTCTCATCTCGATTTCTTGCAATCAATAATTTCAATAAAAAATTTAATTTAATAAAATTAGTTATATGTTTTTCTTTATACGTTAGCGTTATTTTTGTCTGGTAAAAGTTGATGATGACGTAGCTCCTCTTCCCTTTAAGTTCGGTCAATGAAATTCTAGGAGGCACAGACAATTTTTAATATTTTTCTCTTCAGCAACTCGATCAGAAAGCTTCTCCAGAATTTTTGCTGATTCTGATTTTGTACGGAAGTAGGGGATTTATTTTTAAAACTATAAGATTTTAATTCATGAATGTTAAAAAGCTTAATGAGTAATTGTAAATAATTTATGACTGTCTAGATTAGTTGAATGACGAATTTGTATTAGATTTGTGACGGTAAAAATAACTGAATTTGATGAATATGTGTTTAATTTTCTAAATGTTTAAGTATGCTAAAAAATCTTATTTCTAGTTGATTGTGATGAGAATTATCCAAATTGTGGCTGTGTCTGTTGACACGAGAATTAATAAATTATCATATGCTTGATTGATGATAAATATAGTTTTATTTTGTGCTTGAATAATGATCAAAGTATATGAATTGTTATGTTTGACATATTGCAGAAAAGTGAAAGCTTGATTATAATTAAGTACTTGAATTTGTGAAAATTGTTAAATTTGGGTTCTTGGACTGTGTTGGATGTGAAGCCAACTTAGAATAACTAGAGAAAGGTTAGGTATGTGATTTTGGAAGGGTTATAAGTTTAGATGTGGGTTATGGTATGTAAAGTTGTTAAAAAAAGTTTAAGATAGAAATTCTGCATAATTAATAGTAAAGTAAATCAGTTTCTGGGAGCAATTCCAGTCATAATTTTAAATGAAACTATTTTTTTTTATAAAACTTTAAGGTGTTTTGAGTGTCTCATAAAAAATTTAGAATTTATTGATGAGTGGTTTGGGAGAAACGAATTTTTAAAGATTGATAGTTTCTGCAGAAAATTTAGTTTTTTTACTACATAAGTACCAACTACCAACCCACATAATTTTCAATTCTGGTAAGTGTCTGAACTGAAACCAACGGCCATTTCAAGCTTTGTGTGTCCACAATTCTCAGTTTAAATTTTGTGTCAAATTTTTTTTTAACCAATTAGATATATTGCAAAGAGTGTAGGTTGCTCAGTGAATTTTGAAAATAGAATTCTAAAAGGCAGGGCTGTGTTTCTAACCTCATAACTTTTTTTATATGACATGGTAATAATTTAGAATTTATTTTTTAGAAATCTGAAAGAGTCTTGTTTAAAGTCATAAATTTTGAAAGGCAATGGGTGAGAATTGGATTTTTATTGAATTTAACAAATTTACTATTCCTACTATTGTTTTCTACATTTACTTACAAATAATTACGACATTTTTTTAAGGGAAATAGTACAAGTTTAAACTATGACCGAATTACCTCAACACCAAGTTTTGGGTTCTAAATCAATAGTATTAGAATAACCAAGGAAGGTTTAAAGTTAATTGGTGATGCGGAGGTATGTGTGATTAAGCGGTGATGCGGAGGTACGTTTAATAATGTAGGTGATGTGGAGGTATGTGTATGTAATTGATGATATGGAGGCATAATAAAGAGAAAGAAAATGAGAAGCCATGTATGAAAGAGATAACTGAAACGGATAATGAATCGTAAAAATTGTATGTCAAATGGATTTTGTGCCAAAGTGCTAATGCAGAAGTGCCTGTTTGACTGATAGCTTAAGATTACTAATGTGGGAATGTTCGCCTAACTGATAGCATATGGAATGTGAATGGGCATTGTGCCAAATTGCTAATGCGAAAGGGTCCGCCTAACTGATAGCATGAGATTGTTAATGCGAGAATGTTCACCTAATTGATGGCCTGTTTCTACCGTGATGCCAAGATATCCTAACTGACATACCCATGATAATAATTGTGCCTGATTGACACGATAAAGAAACCATAATCGGGGTTCGCCACGAGTAACGTCAGGTTGCGGGTAGACAACCGACGCGTGAGCTCATGACCTGTTTAGGATAGACATGCTTTATATTGTTTGTGCATTTGCATTTTGGTTGTGTCATGCTTGTTGTATTTTCTTTGTGATTGTACTGGTTGTCTTATTCTGTATTGCTTGTGTGTTCAATTGGATCTCTGGTACTACTGGTTATGTATTGAAGTGATTAAGAATTAATGTTATGAATTTGTTTTGTTTTAAGTTCAGAAATTTCAAAGAAAACAATTAATTGTCTAAAGTAAAATTAAAAAGTATTTTCAAAGGCTTGATAAAAGAATAGTTTTACCGAGTAAAGTCCATTATTCGTATTTCGTTCATTACTTTTACGGCATTCACTTACCCTACTGAGAACATGCGAGGACGACGTTCTCACTCCCCTATAGATTTCCCTTTCAACAACAGGTTCAGGAATCCTTGGCGCGGAGTCGCAACTGAACGTTAGAGCTTTATGTACATATATATTTTGTATCTTCTGTATTTGGTTTAGCCTTGAATTTTTTCCTCGCTATTTATTCTCTTTGAATTTTAGAGGGGTAGGATTTGTATTTTGAGAATTCTGAGATATATATATATATATATATATATATATATATATATATATATATATATATATATATATTAAGAGTAAACTTTGCCAGTATATTTATAATAGAATTGTTAACCACCTTCGTTGGAGTGATCTTATCTTTTTTGATTAGATAAGCGTTCCCTTTATTTTAGAAGTTTGTTGAGATTCACCTTCTAGATGAAGTAGAGATTTTGGGGGAGCGGTTTATCTGCTTTGAACGAGCAGGGCTTTGCCCTTGAGGGTCAGTGTCTGACCTCTTTAAAGAAGTCGGGCTTGTCATGTAGTCCACCTTTATTGATGGGTCTTTCAGTGTCGTTGAGTCTGGCTATTATCTATTGGGTCAGGATATGAACAACTACCACCACAATATCCTTCCATCCCACTCTAGAATTTTATCATCGACCTTCCCTAAAATGACTCCGTCAGCAACGGATCAAACACGAACATGTCACCACCATTGTCTATCCTATTTGTTAGCGACTTAGTGCCATCAGCTCCTCACCTCCTTGTTAATGAAGTTAGGCATCGAGTAGGGTGAAATCTTCATGTAAAATTATTTTTTATTAACAATATATGTAAATTAAGTTTTAAAAATATTTTAATATGCCATCCTAAATTTATTTTTAAATTTATGTTATATTTTAAATGAAAATAATCAAATTAATACGTCTTTTATTTTTTATAACATCTTTTTTCAGTACATTCTCAACATTTTTAGAAATCTTAAACATATATCTTGAATGAAAAAAAAGGAACTAAACCTAGGAAAGAGAAGTTGATTAGGGAAAATATTATAATTTTAAAATTTAAAATTTATTTTTCATAATATTTTAAATTTAGTTTTTGATATTTTATTATTCATATCAATAATTTAATTGACATACATCATAAATAATTTTTTATATATGCTAAATTTTAGAAAGAAGAGCGGAATAAAAATATAATATTATATGTAAAACTATGGGATAAGTATTGTTTTCGTCCCTAACGTTGAGGGTCAGAATCGAAACCGTCTCCAACGTAATTTTGGATTTAAAATCATTCTTAACGTGTTTTTTCATATTAAAATCTTCCTTTTTAATAAAATTTTTAATTTTATTCCTAAAATACTCCTACTTTAATAAAAAAATTATAATTTTTTTTTAAAAAAGAAAAGAACGCGTTGGAGGGGGGAAGAAACGCATTTTGGGATAGGGGGAGGCGAAAGGAAACGCGAAGGGGGGAAAGGAGGGAGATGGAAAAGGGGAAAGGAAAATGGGGAAAGGGAAGGGGAAGGGGGAGGGGACGGTGCCAGCGAAGCTTGGAGCTGCCGTCACCGTCGCCGGAAGAAAGAAGAAAGGAGAGGGGCTGCGATGGGGGAGAAGAGAAGAGGGGAAAGAGAGAGGGAGCGCTGGTGGAGGGGAGGACCGTCCATGCATGCTTCTGATGTCGTGAAGTGCGTCGCCGGGAAGATGAGCCCGACACGAGGAGGGCGGTGCGTGAAGGAGATTGAGAGAGGGATCCGAGGCTGAGCTGGTCCGCGCACGCTCCGTCGCCAGTCCGCGGGTGATGGGTGGCAGAGGAGAAAGAGGGATCCGAGGGTGGAGTGCGTCGCCGGTCCTCGCACGCTCCGTCGCCGCCCCTGGTGATGGGTGGCCAAGTGCCGGTGGTTCTACATCTGTTTCTTCTTCTGAATCTGCTTCTTCTTCTGCATCTGCTTCTGCTTGAGTTTCTGTTTTTGATTCTATGACTACCTCTGCTTCTGCTTCTGTGACTGCCTCTGCTTCTGATTTTGATTTTTTGTTTTTTGATTTTATTGTTGTTGTGTGTTGATTTGGTTGTTAAATTTGTTGCATTTGGGTTGATTTGTTGAATTTCTGATTTCTGAATTTGTTGAATTTGTGTTGATTTTATTGATGTTGTTTTTCTTGGTGGTGGAGGTAAAGATGCTGGTGGTGGTGGAGGTAAAGGTGCTGATGGTAGTGGAGGACATTTTTGTCCAGAAAAAGTTAAAAAGACGATTTTAATACGAAAAAACACGTTAAGGATGATTTTAAATCCAAAATTACGTTGGGGACGGTTTCGATTCTGACCCTAAACGTTAGGGACCAAAACAATACTTATTCCTAAAATTATTGTATTAAAATTGTTGTTACATGATATAAGAGTCATCCTATTTATAAGGATATTACCAACTAACCTCATAAATATTCATCTACTAACTCGAGAAGCATGGAATAAGAAGATAATATTACATGTGAAGTTGTTGTGTTGAAATTGTTGTTATATGATACAAGAGTCACCCTATTTCTAGGAATATTATCAAATACCAACTAACGTCATAAATATCCATCTACTAACTACTAGTCATTATTAACTTAATTCCCAATTATTAACAACTCTAATAATATTTTAATAGGATTATTCTCCACATACAAGCACTTTTTCATACAAGTCATACAAGTCATTTATACTCACGCTGTTTTCACAGTTTTTTTGTGCCTCTTTTTCTTCTTCTTCTTTCTCCGTGCTTCCTCTTCCTCTTCCTTTTCCTCTTCCTCTTCCTCTTTCTCCATGTCTTTTCTTCTTTTTTTTCGTAATTTTTCTCTCTCGTTATCGTCGTCCTCAACACCACCTCTTCCTCCTTCTTTTTTTATTGAAATTTCTTCTCCTCTTTTCGTTTTCTCTTTCTCCTAAAAATCACCAGAAAAAATGAAGAAACATTATACAAAGTACTGCTTTACTATTCTTCTAGATTTTTTTTCTAGATTATCTTTGCCATGTGCCTCATCCTTAACCAGCAAAACATTAAAAGATTTCAAGAAGAAATATACTGTCTCCCTCCTATATTGGGTATATTTCTTAAATTTTTTGGGTATATTTTTTAAATCCTTTGGGTGTATTTCTGTAACCCTTTAAGTGTATTTCTATAATCATTTGGTTTATTTCTGTAACTGTTTGGGTGTATTTCTGTAATCCTTTGGATGTATTTCTGTAATCGTTTGGATGTAATTTTGTAATCGTTCGGGTATATTTCTGAAGTTTCA
This sequence comes from Arachis hypogaea, assembly GCF_003086295.3. Taxonomy (NCBI): domain Eukaryota; kingdom Viridiplantae; phylum Streptophyta; class Magnoliopsida; order Fabales; family Fabaceae; genus Arachis; species Arachis hypogaea. Next base: position 103,451,388 of record NC_092045.1, on the reverse strand, counting down.
TCATTTTTAAAATAATTTCAAAACTTGATTTCATAAACCATGAATATCGAAAAAAAGAGAATGAGATCGAAGGCAAAGAGAGAACGCACGAAGGAGATCGAATAAATTTGACAAGAAACTCGAAAAAGGAAATGAAGATGAAACACGCGAAGATGGTTCAATGACTTGTATGTGTAGATTTGGCCCAACTTGTGAGACTTGTAAGCCAAAATGACTTGTATGTGTAGCACTCCTCATTTTAATAATATATAGATCTAATTAAATATTTCATATTAATAAAATAATTATTTTTATATTTATCGTGAAAAACAAATACGATTGGATGGTTATGTAATTTTTTTAGATAACGTAAAGTATTTTACACATTATATTAAAAATTGAGTAAAGGACAAATCCATCCCTGAGAATTTTTTCCGCAGACATTTTCATCCTCGAGGGTTAGGAAATACGGTAATGTCCCTGACCCCCCAGAAAACTGGACATTTTTACCCCTCTGTCATAGTGTCTCCGTTTAGCCCCGACGGAAAACAGTGATGTGGCTCGGTGGCGCTGAGCTGGCCGTAACGGGCTGCCACGTTGGCTGGGCTTTATAAAAGAGGACAAATATGTCCCCCGAGCCCAAAACGCTGCCGTTTCTCCCCCATCCCCTATCTATGAAATCCTTGAACCCTAATCCCTCTGATGCAGTTTGAGAGTGAAGCAGGTGAAGGAAGAAAGGGAGCATTGCGACCATGGCATCCGAAGGAGTGTCGTCAAGCTCGAGAGGAGGCCCAGTTCCAAACGAAAATGATGAAAAAGAGGGTGTGTCACCAAGGTGCTTCTGTGGAGAAAATGCAATCCTGTTCATGTCGAGGACCAACAGCAATCCTAGGGGTGTAATCGGTTCGGTTTGGTTCGGTTTTGGACCGAAAACCAACCGAACCGACCTGATCGGTTGTACGTTAATATCAACCATTTGGTTGGCTATTTTCTGGACAACCGAACCGAACCAACAGCGGTTTGGTTTGGTCAGTTTTTTCAGTTTTTTTATACATAATAAACAGAATTTAAAATATCATAAAATGAAGTTTAAAACCTTCAATAAACTAGAATAACAAGAGTATATCACATCCAAATCTAATACAAATTCAACTTAATTAAATATAAAACAAAAGCAATTAAAAATGTCTAGCAAAATAACAAAAATAAACACATTTTAAACCGCAATAGTCACTTTAAAACAACTAAAAACCAAACAGCCAATCAACCACCATACTTAATCTGAATCTACACCGGACTCATCCTCATCTTCTCCGGTTGGTGCAATTTCTACAAAAATAAAACAAGAAAATCAATATAGATTATAAATATAATATAGATTATAGATTATAAACATAAACCATGAAAGGAACTACAATTTTTTTTTTGCTTACCTAATTCAAGTTTCTCAAACTCTTCAATAAGTTTCTCAAAATCAGTTGTCATCGGAGAAGCACGAAGCCAATTTTGTGTGCATATCAATGCCTCAACCATCTTTATGAAATTAAAAACCATAATAAATAAATAAATTTTTTATTTCTTAATTAGTCTGCTTCTATGTCATAGAAAAACAAAGGAAACAAATTTTAAGTAGCAGGAGTTAAGCTAGAATATTTACTAATACCGTGGAAGAAAATTTGCCTTCTGCACACCAAATTGGAATTTGCCAAAATTTCTCCCTCAAAAGGTCCTACACTCTTACATACTGGAATCATTCATAGTATATGCTCTTATGGTGTGCACACAATTTTCATTTGCTACCTGTATGTATTGGGGACTAAAGTGAATAAGTGACATATCAGTTTATTTTCTATTTTGTTGAGTGTTTCTGATATATGCAATGAAAAATCCAACTGCATTGCAATTACTTGTTTTGACATGCCAAATGATAATGGAATAAATTCCAATCCTAGTGTACTCTAGTTCCATATTATGCTTTATGACTGAACTTGTTGAGATAGGAATCTGTTGGACAATTTGTTGGTCTATCTAGTATCTACCCATATTATGTGTTCTCCAAAGAGAATAGTAATCATATTAGCATCCATAACTACTTGTTCAGAATCTAAAAACAGAATTTCTAAAAAACATAACCACAAAGGCACAAACAGAATTTCTAAAAAACATAACCACAAACAATTGTTCAGGTTAAATCAAGCACAAATGCACAATATCACATTATCACTAAACAAAATCTCTAAAAACAATTGTTCAGAATTTCTAACCTTCGAAGAAGACATTGTGGAGTTGCTTTTTGCAGGAGATGGCTTGGTGACAGACTGACAGGAGTGCTTTAGGCTTATCGTCGCTCGAGTTGGAGTGTTGGACTGCGACAGCCACTGGAGTCTTGTTGGTGACTGGACTGCTGCTCCGTGACAGGACTGCTGCTCGGTGAATGGAATGCTCCTCGGCGACGGCGACCCAGTGACGGCGACCCAACAACGGCTACCCTGCGGCGGCGATGACTGAACGCCTTCGAGCAAGGAGTGGTGACTTCCTTCACGGTGGACACTGGACAACACTCTCTGGCTCCCTCAGGGTCTCCTTCTCTCAAGCATGGAGGAATCGCCGAATCAGAGGTGGAACCGTGGAAGAGAAGAAGAGAGCTCGGGACAGAATCGCCGTTCGCGTAAAAGGGAAGAAGAAAGCTAGGGTTCTGTGTGATAGGGCTCTTTTATACTTAGGTTAAAGGGCAATTTTGTAAAAACACACCATTGAACCCTCATTCTTCGGTTCGGTCCGGTTCGGTTCGATTTCTGCCGAGCCAACCGAAAACCGAACCGAACCGATCGGTTTAGTTTGAAAAAAACCAAAAAAATCGATTTTTTCGGTTTTTTAATCAGTTGTTGTAAGACTCGGTTCGGTTCTGTGATAATTTTCGGTCCGGTTCGGTAACTTACACCCCTAAGCAATCCGAACAGATTGTTTCTTGGATGTCCGTTTTACAAGGTAAGCAAAGGACATCTGTGTAACTTGGGTTGTGTTAGGGTTTATCCTCAATTCCAACCTTTTGTGAGCCTTGAGGATTGATTTTGTGCAGGTAAAACAACCATGCTGCAAGTTTTTTTTGTGGCTGGACGAGCACGTAGCCGGCCTTGGAGCTGGTGTTACAAGGTACCTGGGGTAGGAGCAAATTCTGCATGGTGGAGAGCATCTCAGGATGAAAGACATGGAAAACAGGATATTGTTGTTGGAGAAGAGGATAGAAGTGTTAGAGGTTAAAAAAAATCGAATTAGGTGGAGCATATATGTGATGTTTGTTGTCCTGATTTTTGCTTTATTTAGTTGCAAAGAATGATGTAAGATTGGTAAAAATGTTGTCAATGAAATGTATTAATCGTTTATGCATCTGGAATCACCTTTGGTTATGTTTGTGACTATGTTTGTATGTAACTAAAGTTCGGAAAATCACAGGAAATAAAAGTGTCAACAACTGATATTTAGAATGCAAAAGTATACATTCATCATGTAAACTAACATCAAAATAAAAGGAATGCTACCATTAACATCTCCTTACTTGAGAAGTGATGTTTTAACTCAAAATAAAGACCAAAATCAAAAAAAGGAAATTGTATCTAGAGTTTGTGGTTGTTAGTTACATTGGGCCACAGGTAAACAAAAAAAAAATTCATAATATCGTCAGCCTTCACTCATGTTGATTCCCTAGATGCCAGGTCAGCTGGTGTTGTTCTTTGGGAGACTTCCTGAGCTTCTGCTTCTAGGGTTGTGCTAGACTGTCCTTGAAACAGTGGTGCCGGTGGCCTGAAGATCTTCTACTTTGGTCATAATTTTGATGGTTTAGGACGAGAAGTCTTGCTAACCATCTCTGGAGCCTTGCCTGGAGCATTACATGCAGGGGTTGGCCTTTGGGCTGGTGGCCTGAATGGAGTGACTGTTGGGACCGGAGGTGCTACCACAAGTATGGATCTAGTAACCATGCGTGGGGATGGTGCAGTAGTTGCATGAGTTGGTCCTGCTGCACTCATAAACTGCAAGCACGAGGAGAGCAAGTAACGGGAAAAAATTAAATCACATCAAGTCTACCATCAAACAACAAGGTATATCAAATTCATCTCAGAGCACAAATAATTCAGTTATAGTAGTTGCTTGTTGAACGGGTTGTGTGTTGGTTGGTTGGCTGCTTGAAGAATCCTGGACAGTTAATGGACATGGGGTGTCAGCATGATAATATGACAGATTAGTCCTCTAACTTGTCTACACTAAGACTTCCTGATCCTTGACAATTACGTTACTAATACTCATTAACCCCTTAAGTATATGACATTAAGACAGATACGTCCCTGCCAAACTAATCTATAAACAAGCATTTACGTAGTACTCTATAATCCAAACAAAAAATATACAATGCAAACTTACTACTGTGGGTGGAGCTGACTGGGACAAAGGAAGCACAACTAGTTGTTGAGAGATGCTTCCTCCTTTCTTCTTAGGGATCTTCATATTAGGCTTCCAGTTGGGGTTTGAAGGAGCTCCCTTGCAGGTTTTATAATTGTAGCCCTTTTCACCACACTTACTGCAAGTCACCGAGAATGACTTCTTCAATTTTCCACCTTGCATCAAGGGCTCAGCAGGATCTTTCTATCTGTTGTGAACTTTGGCCGGCCAATAGGCCTCTTGATGATGGGGGGTTCTAGTTGTGAGTACTCAGAACGAGGACAGAATTCTGCACTGGGGACTGGTTTGATGCAGTGTGAATATGTCCTCTTGATTGATTCCATGCACAACCAGGGGTGGACATAATCTTCTGCCTTGTCACGCCTCTTCACAATAGCAGCAAGTGCATGTGTGCATGGCATCCCTAAAAAAACCAAAAAATGTTTCAATTTGATCATAGAGCAAAGACTAGTTAAATCACAGGTGATAAATACTTTAATAATGTAATTAACAGTTTATAAGAACATTTGTGTTGTACCAGTTAGTTGCCATCGATTGCAGCTGCAGGTGTAATTAATGAGGTCCACATCTACCTTGCTTCCTTTGCGGCTCACTTTGAAACTTTTTCTTTCATTATCTCCAACCCACTCTGCTGTCCACTTTGTCCCCATAGCAAGCAATCTTTCCATCCGTTTTTGCTGTACTGGGGCTAGTTTACCGGGGTGATTTTTCAATACTCGCTTGTGATTTACCATCCTCCGCATCAGGTAACACCTGATTTCTTCGCACATAGTCAGGATTGGCTTGCAGCGGTAATTAACAATTTCGGCATTGAAGACCTCACACATGTTGTTAGTGAGGTTATCAACTTTCGGCCCATGGGAGAAATATGCCTTGACCCATGTCTCTGGCTCAAACTTGGAGAGGTATTCCCAAGCCCCCTGATTCACTGCCTTCAGCCTGTCCATACAGTCCTTAAATTTCGCAACTGTTGTGCATCTGGCACACTCCCACACGACCTCTCTTATGTATAAATCTTTGAACCTATTAACGAAGTTCTTCCACATGTGCATCACGCAGTTTCTGTGCCTGGCTTTTGGCATGACTTCCTTTAAGGTAGGGAGTAAACCCTGCATTTAACGTGAGCAGCCAACATTTAGAATTCATCAAATATATGAAGTGTGCAGTCATGAATCAATAATGCATCATACCTTTTGTTGATCTGAAATGAAATTCCACCCATGGTTTGCATCGTCTCCTATGTCTGCCTGAAGGTTACTCAGGAACCACTTCCAGGCATCCTTTGTCTCAGCCCTCACAACCCCATATGCAACAACATAAAATTGGTTGTTTGCGTCTTGGGCAACTGCTGCTAGAAGCCACCCCATGTAGTATGTCTTGAGAAAGCATCCATCCAGGTGCAGCAAGGGCCTACACCCTTCCTTGAACCCTCGCTTATAGGCATCTAAGCATATGTATATCTTGTCGAAAATAGGGGAGATTCTGGAATTGTCAGCAGTTCCAACCTTGCAGTAGACCCTGGATTACTGCTTAAATTCTGCTCACAATAGTCCCTTGTCCTCTTGTATTGTTCCTTCTCGTTTCCCATAATCTTATCCCTGGCTTCAACTACTGCTCTATATACCATCTTAGGATGGGGAGCTAACGAAAATTCCTCCTTTAGGAATTCAGTTGCCTCCCTAGTGGTCATATGTGGTTGGGTAGCCATCCTCTTCACAATTTTCCTGCTGATCCAATGCTGGTCAGCTGCATTACTCCCTAAATCCCGTGCACAACTATGCTCTGGCTGGTACGTCTTAATTTGGTAACATTGTAGAGTCTTGTTGTAAGACATATGAACCAAGAAATTGCATTCTTCATCCTTGCAGCCCACTCTCACTCTATCCCTATCATTCTTGATCCACTTAACCTCCCTACCTTCAGCAATGAATGAGTCTTTCACCACATCTTTAAACCGTTCAACACTTGCAAACCTCATCCCTAACTCAAATCTGCCCTGACCATGAGCATAGTCATCATCAAACTTTGGAAACGTGTGGCCTTCACCTTCATCCTCTGATCCCATAGGTGTGTGCAACTCCTCGGACTCGTACTCAAACATAATTTCCTCAGGCTCTGTCAGGACTTCACTTACATAGTATCTCCCTAAATTATCCACTCCAGGCCTATTGCCACCATCTACTCCATCATTAGGCCCAGCAGCTGAGTCCTTTTCACCTTCACCAGCTACTCCTGTTTTAGTCTGACCGCTATCTTTTCCACTTGGATTCTCCCTCGGACTATCTTCCACCTTTTTCTTACCCTTCTTATACTTATCCTTCATCCCTTGTCTCTTTGTGAATTTCTTCTTAGGGGTTACCACCTTCTTTCTTGGCTCATTTACTCTTTTCCTCTTTCCATCAACAGCCCCTATACTACTGTCAGAATCATTTCCTTCATTCTCCAACCCAACTGGTGGAGGTTTATATAATACATCTTCGGTGCTCTCATACCCATCATCCGATGAAGAGGATGTCTTCAATTCCTTTAAAATTTCATCAACATCCACTTCATCATCACCATCCTTGCCAACATCATCTATTACCTCCGCATCATCAACGGGGTGGTCAAAGTAAATGTGGAACTCAGCAGACTGTTGGTCCTTCAGTAAGTTCTCCCGTATTGCATTGATCCCTGCGTCCCCGGTTAACTCGTTCAGCCCAGACTCAAGCAACCTACTACTTCGATCATACCAGTATACTGCCTTGTACGAAGGGTATCCCAAACCCTTAAATAAGGTTACAATATCCCCGGAGTTGACAAAATCTAGGTCCATCTCCGGGAACCTCTCTTCCTTACCATTCTCATAAATAAGAACACCATCACTACCTCTCACGAAGCTACCTCTGTGGTGAAAAACTGGCACCACAAAACATCCACCATCTGAAATTTACCAAGAAACAACTATGTGTCAGTACTACATTGCATTCAAAATTTATTACAGAACCCCCTCTTGCCCTAACCGATACCTCCTACTACTACTACACACCATGCTCTAAAATCCATTTTTAGCTCTCATTACACCACTCTTACACACACTGTCAACATGCACACATGAAGAATATAGTCCCTTACTACAAACTACAGAAACTTCAGGAGTAAGGAAGGCGATCTTACCTTGATAGGAAGACGACAGTGCTAACCTCCACAGTAACCTTCTTTCTTGCCTCCGACAGCTGCTCCACCGTACGCCGATTGCTCTTCCACGTAGTGCAATTTTTGGAGGGAGAAACAGGGGAGGGATTTTGATCGTTTTGGTGTTATGTGTGTTGTGTAAGGGAGTTATGCTAAGTTTCAAAAGGTTGGGGAAAAACGGCAACGTTTTGGGCTCGGGGGGCATATTTGTCCTCTTTAATAAAGCCCAGTCAAGGTGGCAGCCCGTTACGGCCAGCTCAGCGCCACCGAGCCATGTCACTGTTTTCCGTCGGGGCTAAACGGAGACACTATGACGGAGGGGTAAAAATGTCCAGTTTTCTGGGGGGTTAGGGACATTACCGTATTTCCCAACCCTCGAGGACGAAAATGTCCGTGGGAAAAATCCTCAGAGACGGATTTGTCCTTTACTCTTAAAAATTTAATTCTTATACTAATAAATAATTTTTTGGGATAAAGTATATTTTGTCTTTAAAATTTATCAAAAATTTAAAAATATTCTTAAGTTTTATTTTGTTTCAATTCTATTATTGAAGTTTTCGATTTATATAAAATAATACATGATAACTATGTTTGATTTATTTTTGTTAAATATTATTCTTGTGAAATTGTTGTTAAATTGATCCTAAATTTTTTAAATAGTAGAGTATCGTTTTTGTCCCAACGTTTAGAATAAGTCTTATAATTCTATTTGTCCCTAATGTTTAAATCGTTCTATTTCTTCTCTAACGTTTATAAAAATGATATTCAATGTACTCTATCATCAATTATACTAATAAAATTATATTTTTTAATTATTCTCACTTAAATGTATTCATTCTCAATTAGATCTCACTTAGATATGTTCAATTTCAATATTTCAATATTGTACCCCCTATTCTGTTCAAGTTCAATTATGTCCCTAAACAAGTATTGCGGAACCAGTTTCTAATGTTTGATGAGTTATTATCCGTAGTGAATCATCATTCTGTCTAGACATTTGTATTCTAACTTTGAAAAAAGATTTACAGAATTCTAACTAAAACTCATGATGTATAATTGATAGCAGGATAACATTGAATTATTTTTACAAACGTCAGGATACAAATAGAATAATTTAAACGTTAAGAATAAAAATAGGACTTACTACAAATATTAAAAACAAAAAATATTTTATTTTTTTAAAATTAGCTGCCAAAATATATTTAATGCAAATAATTTTTTTTTGGATAAAATTAATTTTTATCAAATTTTTTAAAGACAAAAATATACTTTATTTTTTTAATAGAATAAAAATAAAAGAATGCATTTTATCAAAAGAACGAAAGGGGGGTTGAAGTTTACTAGTTGTGAATGTCATCGTAAAAAAGAGGAGGGAGAGAGGTTGAAGGCGAGGGGACAAAGAGAGAGGAGCAGTTGACTGCGGCGGAGACCTCGTCGTAAGCGGTGGAGCCGGCGGTAGGTACCCTTCTTGTTCTGCCATTGTTATTCTTTCTTGAAATATTACCAATTTTTTTCATCTTGTAAATGAAATGAGCTATAATAGGCAAAACCCTAATTCATCCTTTGATATTTGAAGGACTTAGGTTTAAATTACTTATTTATAGCGTATATAATTATAGTTAGGGTTAATGATATTACACAAAAATGCTATTTAATCCATCTAGATGTTTCAATCTTCTGAAATTACATGAATGTTCTCGACTCAACTCAATCTCGTTTGCAATTATCGAATAATGTAGCTAAATTTGGGCGAGTTATGTGTGTGATTTCTTTCATATCATATTTAGACAACGTTTTAGTTTTAATCATTGAATAGTTTGGGTTTAATCATGATCTCAACCATTTGAATCAATTGAATATTCAGTTCAAACATTTTGAGCTTGCAAAAATGGCAAGTGCTCCTGCACAAATCCCTACAAGCTTTGGCCATGAGTTGAGGGCTTGTCTTCGTTGCCGCCTTGTCAAAACCTATGATCAGGTTGTATTCCCCTTCCCTTTTGTATTTTCTCTTTTTTGCATTTTTTTTTCTAACTATTTGATTTTCGTTGTACAGTTCAGAGAATCAGGTTGTGAGAACTGCCCATTCTTTAAGATGGAAGAAGATCACGAGCGTGTTGTTGATTGCACCACCCCCAATTTTAATGGGTTTGTTACTACCAGTTTTTTTTTTTAGCTAAACTCACTTCACCCTGAATTTGCCAGTGCTCATTTTGTTTTCCACTTTCCATTAAATTTTGCCACAGGATCATTTCAGTCATGGATCCAACCAGGAGTTGGGCTGCCCGCTGGTTACGTATTGGTATGTTTAGTGTTTCTCTTGATACAATTTTTTCCTAATTATCGCTTGCTTTTCCTTGGCTTTCAGTTTTCAATTATGCTTCTGCTTTACAATATTTTGGTGGAAGTAGTAATTTGGAACTTGGAATTTCTCATTTTATTGTTATCCTTTTATTCTTTTTTCTCCTTTTAATTGGACCTAGATTTTACTTTTATAGTTAAGCTTTCATTGATAATAATTACATGTATAAGCACACAACTAAGGATTATAACTACAGATTAGTCTTGCACTTGTTTGATCATTTTGTTCAATTTCACATTCCAATACAAGGAGTCGGACAAAGTGCATGCCAATTGAGTGATTTGAAAAGAGGAAAAAAAATAACGGATTCTGTGTAGATTGAATATTTACATAGAGATCATGTATAGCATTTGTGTTGTGGCATTTAGGTTGAACTTGAATATGTTGCAGGAAGATTTGTTCCTGGTGTTTATACTCTTGCTGTCTCAGAGGCTCTTCCTGAAGATTTACAGGTTTGATTTTTTTTTTATTAGTCTATATGGGTTTCAGAATATTATATTAGTTAGAGTGATTTCAATTTTTAGTGATTAATTTTGATACATTGCAATGGTAATGTATTTTATGCTGTTGACCAGTTGCATCTTATTATATGCGTGACTTTTGAGATATTTATTATAAAAATTAAATTCTTAATGGTATGCCACTATGCAATTGGATGAATGTGTAAATTGGAAATGAAAATGAAAAAAAGTCACATTTGGCGGTGTTTGAATTTTTAATGAGTAGATATCTGTTTTTTTTTTTTTTTTCCATTACAAAATTTCACAAATAAATGTTTGGCCAGTACATCAAATCCACATTATTTAATTGGCTGCTAAATTTTGCCTACCTGTCATTCTTCTGCTAGTTACGAGGGCATAATCATGATAGTGGGCACTAAGATGATAAATGCTAGTAATGAAGTATTATGTCCTCCTCTCTTGTAAACTCAAACTCCAACAATGTTGATAGTTTTATCAAATATATATATCAAACCAGTAGTATGTTAATAAGTAGCATAGATTGTGGCCTGTATGTAATTTCTTCTGATGCATTTGGTTGGAGCGAACACATGAATTCAAGAGTCTTTCTCTTCATATTAGTCACTAGATTTTCCTTCTGACCTGTGGTGATTGGCTCGTGAATTATGAAGGGATTGGACGTTTTTTTTTGTATTGGTTTTAGTAAAGAAGACAAACACCTTGATGTGTTTATTTTGATTATTGAGCTTCTAGTGGAGAAAGAAAACAACTAACCCTGTCTCATTATTTCTGGAGAAGGGAAACTGTTTAAATTGCTAACTTCTATTGAGCTTTAGACAAATATTTGATTTGTTATGCCTTTTTTGCAGACCATATGTGAAGACGAGCGCATTCAGTATGTTCCTCCCAAGCGTTAATGAAATGCATAGGGGACTTTGTGACTTCACTTTTAAGCTGAATTGTGAGTCTGTAGTTGTGGGATTTTCACTGTCCATAGTTGTGTTCTGATGTATTTTATAGTGACTGTTAGAATTCTTCAAGTTCTGTTTAGTGTTTAGTGTTTCTCTTTTGATGAACAAATAAACAGATGACGATTTGTTCTGAAGAGATCATGAGTGACTTTACTTGATCAAAATATCAACGTTTTATTTAGTGTTTGATACAAATTGTTAAAGAATTTACGAGTAGTCCCTAAAGAGTTATTCTCATTCTATTTTGGTCATTCCTTTAACATTTGTTATAAAGTAACTTAGATAAGCATATGCTACCTAAAGGTAATATTATCTAACTTCTCATATATAAACTTCTCAAGAAAGTTTCTATTTAATTTTTTTCAAAAAGGTTTCAGAGTCTCATATGCGGTAGATAATATGCTGTGTTTAGTTGGTGTCCTTTATACATAAATACAAATAATACACAAGTAGAACTGTAGAAGTAAATACATATATACACAATTTTTTTTTATCATGTTTGGTGATAATATAGTTATTTAATTTAAATGTCTGTTTTACCCCAAGTCTAACCCCCACTACCACTATCATTACTATCACTTATTTCCACTGCCTTTGCCAAAATTTTCAACCTCAATTCAAATTAATATCATCAACAAAATTTAATCACAAGTTCAACTATTTAAATTAAAAATTGAAATAGAGTGCAAAATTTCAACAATTATATTTTAAAAATAAAAAGTTGATTAGGAATAAAAAAAATAGAAATGAAGGTGAAAGGGATGTACAAATCTGGGAAATAAAAAGGGGAGCTGAAAAATGGTAGAAGCAAAGAAGTCAAGAAGGTGATGGGGAAGTATTGGAATAGATTGGAAAATGACGGCGGTGACGCAGTGAGACCTGTGGTAGTGACGATCTGCAATGGCGAGGGTGGGGCGATGTGGTGACAACCATGACGGTGAGGGAAGAAGGCACAACAAGATGTAGAGGCACATAGACTAGAGGAGTTTTATGGTCAGATTTACGACGGGTGACAATAGTGATGGCGAGGGAAGAAGGCATGACGAGTTTGTAGAGACTAGAGGAGTTTTGCCCTCAGATTTAAAAAAGAAGAAGAAAGGAAGAAGATAGATATGGGAAGTGAGTGAAAAGGCTAAATGAATGAGGTTAAATTTAGAAATTTCAAAAATTATTAAGAGCAAACTCGTCCAAAAATAAAGTTTATATTGTGTTTCAGGTTAAAAAGCTATGTCTCATTATCTCAGAAAGACACAAAATAGACGTATTATATGCACTTTTATGTGTAATTGTGTCTCTCTTTTTATGTCTCACAAAGCAAACACTAAATATGTATAACCGTGTCATAATGCACCTCATGATGCCATCAATAAACTTCACTTCATGTAACTATGTTCTAGAAAAATAGATAAATAAATGAATTTTGAAGAATACAACTTCTTATTACAGTTTGCTTTTCGGGATAAATGTCTGTCTTTTTTGGTTTCATTTAATTTTAAAATATTTATTGAAGAAATAAGGTTGATGGAGTAACGTCTAGAGGCAAGAGTGATTCTACATTGGTTACTGTTACGGATCCGACCCACGGATCTCGGATCCAAGGTTAGGCCCAAACTCGGTACCACGGGTCTAACCCGTCTCTCTCCTGGAAGGCCCAAAAACCGGCCTTCTAGAACTCCTAACTGACTTTCGAATTCAAACATCTCCCTTATCTTAGCCAAATAAAGATAAGATAAGATAAGATACTCACGGACGCCTATAAATTGAGGACCCAAGTCCCTTCAGGTATTCATTCATTCCACTCACCTTATACCTCTTAGATCCATCCTGACTTGAGCGTCGGAGTGTCTTTGCAGGTACCTCCCCCCGCCGCTCTACTCGAATAGTCCGACATCCGCCTTGACCCGCAGGTTCCCGATCCTCCTCTCAACTCGTACCAGAGACATCTTGTACATTGGCGCCGTCTGTGGGGATTTGCGACAGTCGAACCGGATGGAGGGCGTCCTAGAGGAAAACCCTTCAAGCCAGGATGACTCCCAACCGCGTCGTCCGACCTCAGAACACCAGGAAGTCACAAACCAAGCAAGAATAGCAAGTACTATCCACCACACGAACGAACACGTCGTCACGGACCCGCGACATCCTGAGAAAGCCAGGGACAAAGCGGCACAGATCATCCAGGATCTCTGCCTCCGAGTCCAGGAATTTGAAGGCAAACTGACCAACAGAGAAAAACACAACAACGAACACGGAAGCCAGGCGACTTCCAGGTCAAGATCCCACCGCGGCAGGTCGCCAACCCGACAACACGATAGGAGAGACGGTCGCAGTGTCTCACGCGACCACCGACACGAGAAATCTCCGGAACGGCGATACAACAAGAAACACCACCGCAGCGCTTCCCGTGATCTAAGTCGTCAACACGATTCAGACGAAGATCGGAGATACCGAAACACCAAACGCATGAGAAACGACCACACCATAATGGGAGCTACACCCTTCACAGAAAGAATCTTAAGAGCGAAACTTCCCAAAGGTTTCGACAAACCCACCAACATGAAGTATGATGGAACCAAGGACCCTCAGGAACATCTAACAGCCTTCGAGGCCAGAATGAACCTAGAAGGAGCGGCCGACGCAGTCCGGTGCAGAGCCTTCCCGGTAACCCTTGCCGGACCGGCGATCAAATGGTTCAACGCTCTCCCGAACGGATCCATAGCCAGCTTCCACGACATAGCACGAAAATTCATGGCCCAGTTCACGACCAGAATCACCAAAGCCAAACACCCCATCAGCTTATTAGGGGTCACACAAAAGCAAGAAGAATCCACAAGGAAATACCTCGACCGCTTCAACGATGAATGCCTAACGGTCGATGGACTCACGGATTCCGTTGCAAGCCTTTGCCTGACTAACGGGCTCATGAATGAAGATTTTAACAGGCACCTCACTACTAAACCAGTATGGACCATGCACGAGATCCATAACGTCGCCAAAGACTACATCAACGACAAAGAAGTCCGCCAGGTCGTCGCCGCCCACAAACGGCAGCACGGCAGCGCCCAACACGGCAACTTGACTTCTCGCCATAACCCACCACCCAGAGAGAATCAAAAGGACCACCCCAGACTAACAAACACAAGCCGACCGCCAAGAATAGGCAAATTCTCTAATTACACGCCCTTGACAGCACCAATTACGGAGATATACCATCAAATAGCAGATCGAGGCATCATTCCAAGAGCCCGACAACTCAAAGAAAGGACGGGAGGCAACAAAACCCTCTACTGTGACTACCACCGAGGTTATGGCCACAAAATACAAGATTGTTTCGACCTTAAAGACGCTCTTGAACAGGCCATACGAGATGGCAAACTCCCGGAATTTACCAAAATCATCAGAGAACCGAGACGCGCGGAGAGAGACAAGTCGCCGGAAAGAGAAGGGCGTAACCCGAGAACTCAAAAGCAAGCCCCCAGGGAGAGCCCGGAGGAAGACCCGACCATTATAGTGAACGTCATCACAGGCAAGGACGTATCAAGCAAGTCAAAACTAACAATGAAAAAAGATCTCAAGGTAATGGCTGTCAGAAACCAAGCCCCAATCGCCGGTTCCGACAATACGATAACGTTCTTGCCAGAGGACTGCCAACACGGCACCTCAGCCGAAGATGCCCCCTTCGTCATCTCAATCAGAATCGGAACAGGACTAGTACGAAGGATACTGGTAGACACCGGCGCAGACTCCAATAGGTCGGAAACCGGCGCTCACCCTCCAGCGTCAGCCAAAACGGGTGATGCCCTTGAGCAGGACGCACCTTAAAATACTCCCTCTTAAAACCATGAAAAGAATCCTCAAACAACCCAAAAATACGGCGATGAGGCTGAGCACAGAATGACATATACCCCTTCTTATGCTTCCCTTCCTTAGTCGGAAGAGTGCATAAGAACAGGAAGAGAAATACAGGAACAGATGTCGGAAGATCGAGATACTGGCAAACCAATTCAAAAGACCGCACGGCAGCCCAACTATTCGGGTGAAGTTAAGACGGGGCCACGGAACACCGACTCAACAACTCTTGCACAAACGGCGAAAAAGGAAGCCGCACGCCGAGCCGGGTAAACATTGATTCGTAAACCCACATCCAATCCGGAACGGTGGGCGAATCAAGGTTCAAATAGCAAACACGCTCATCGGCATCCGGAAGGGCAAGCTCATACTGCCGCTCCATATCACCACCACCACAAATCGCCCCCTGGTCACGGAGGCGCTGAAGATCGGCTTCCGTCATCCGTGACGGAACGCCCCACACGTCACTAGTCACCCAAGTGTAGCGAGCGGAGACGCCACTGGAGGGAGCTATGGGAGCACCAACACCCTCATTTCTCCGCCGATGCATACCTAAAACAGGGAGGAGCACCACCGTCAGCCCACTAACCCTATGTAGAAGTGAGAACAGAAACCTACCACTACTACCAAGTCCAACACGGTGGTGCACCGCCACTACTAACCAAACACAACGATACTTAGCCCCCTCAAAACTCAAATACCACCACCCAAAACACAATGCAGCAAGGAAATGACAAAGTAATACGCAGCAAATGCAAGAACGACAAAAATACCACAAAACAAAAAAGATAAGAAAAGCAACGCGTGCCAACCTGATAATGAAGAAGATGACCCCGGAAAAGCTTGAGGAGCAGGAGCAGCAAGCAAACACCAAGAGAACAATTTCACAGAGAGCAGAGGAGATTTTTTTAGAAACGGAAAAAGAAAAAACTAAGCGAGGGAACCCAAGTAAAGGCCAAAACGGTTACAAAAGAAAGAGGGCGAAAAGACACAATTGGGTCCAAGCAAGGTTAGGCTAATAGGGGCAAAAGAGGAAAAACATCCCCTCACATTAAATGCCCCCTCGAAAAAAGAAGCTAATAAATACACGCCTCGAAGAACGCAACGGACGGAGTAGACTTGGAAAAGACGCGCCAGACCAAAATGGTCAGACGAGCCCTCGAGCAAAGCCGAGGCCGAGGCACCGATCTCCCTCCAAATAACCAAACGAACGCCCGAGAAAACTAAAGACCTGGTCCACGGTCAATGCCACACCTCCCAGCGAAAGACCGACCTCGCTCGCTCTCCCGCTGCAGGGGCAACTGTTACGAATCCGACCCAAGGATCCCGGATCCAAGGTTAGGCCCAAACCCGGTACCACGGGTCTAACCTGTCTCTCTCCTGGAAGGCCCAAAAACCGGCCTTCTAGAACTCCTAACCGACTTTCGAATTCAAACATCTCCCTTATCTTAGCCAAATAAAGATAAGATAAGATAAGATACTCACGGACGCCTATAAATTGAGGACCCAAGTCCCTTCAGGTATTCATTCATTCCACTCACCTTATACCTCTTAGATCCATCCTGACTTGAGCGTCGGAGTGTCTTTGCAGGTACCTCCCCCCACCGCTCTACTCGAATAGTCCGACATCTGCCTCGACCCGCAGGTCCCCAATCCTCCTCTCAACCCGTACCAGAGACATATATAGGTTACCATATATAGGTTATTAACTCATATGTAGGAGTGTACATTAAAAAAAAATTGCTTTTTAATTTTGATATTGCCCCTCAGTGGTGTTTCTCACTATTATTGGAGATTTTTGTGTAATCCAAGAGTGTGGAAGACGGAAGAGAACAAATTGGAACCTCAGGATTGTCCCACCACAAATCGGAGGATGAGAATTGCTTGCAAATCAGATCCTCATATTTGCGATCGATAGTGACACGCGTGCAACAATAGACGATCAGATTTGATTCCAACACAATCGGATAACTAAGAATGGGTTTCCAAATTGGACGTTTATATTTGTGAGGCACGCTAATCCAATGGACAGGGTTAAATCTACGAAGATCTGATGGTCATAAACTCTGTGCAATTCGGAGCCTCAGTTTTGTCCTTTGCCCAGGTATCGTCCATGCAGATGGTTGACGTGAGGATGCATGGGGTGGGAGGGTGTTCTCTGTCTTCTCTTCCTTGTTCACTCTACTCTCATTTCCATTTACTTCTTATTAAGATCAATTAGCATTTATTAGAATTATTTAGTATGTCTGAATATTTATTATAGAATATTACGTCCTTATTTTCATGATTCTCTTAACACCTACAAATACCCTTTTATATTGTATCATTATAGACAACTTGAATACACTCAATAATACACAAATCCTTTCTCCAGTTTCGTTTCTTGTTTCTAATATGGTATAAGAGCCATGGTATCTTCCTTGAGGAGGATAAGCTGTTTTTTTTTTTGTTGAAATGTACTTTTCCTACTTTTTTTCTGTGCCAGTTTTTTTCCTCTTTTATCAATGCTTTGATGCTTTCTCACCTAACCGATTAGCTCATTCACTACTTATTTATTCTCGTGGAGAAATCATATATTTTTGTCACCTTCCGATAGTTTGCCATCTCTTTATACTTTGTCACTTTTCAGCAGTTTTTCGGCAGTTCGCCATGTTTTCAGTAGTTTTTTGGCAGTTGGTCATTCTTCCAGTAGTTCCGTCTGTGTTTCTTTTCGACAGTTCCATCTGCGCTTCCTTCAAACAGTGGCAGTTCCGTCTGCTATTCTTTCAGACAGTGTCAGTTCCATTCCGTCTACATCCGTTCTATCAGTTATGCATTTTTTTATTTTGTTGTTTTAAATACGTTTCAAACTCAAGTTGTCACTTGAGTTTGACTGTTTGAGGGGGGATGTCAGAATATATTATGATCAATTAACATTCATTAGAATTAATTAATATATCTGAATATTTATTATATAATATTACGTCTTTATTATTATGATTCTCTTAACACCTATAAATACTCTTTTATATTGTATCATTCCAGACAACTTGAATACACTCAATAATACACAAATCATTTCTTTAGTTTAGTCTCTTGTTTCTAATATCTTCATTGTCATCATTCTCAGAAAGAAGAACACCACATTCATATTCTCAATCCAAAATTTTTATTTTGGCAAAATCATAATACCTAAGAAGCAAAAAATTAAAAAGATGATCATCTTGAATTTCACATTGCTAATTATCTTGTAAGTTTTTTTTAGTATAAATATTAAAATAATATTGTACATTTAATCTTGTTTATAGTAAGTAAACAATAGTATTAAATGTATTGATGTAGATAAATATTAATTATATATATGCACTGAGTTTATACTAATCCTTAGGTAATATCTTAAATCCCGGTTTCAGCAACGCATTCAGAATCCACGTGTCATCACCCCGGGTTATCATGAATTAATGCATTCTCCTCAGAATATATTATGATCAATTAACATTCATTAGAATTAATTAATATATCTGAATATTTATTATATAATATTACGTCTTTATTATTATGATTCTCTTAACACCTATAAATACTCTTTTATATTGTATCATTCCAGACAACTTGAATACACTCAATAATACACAAATCCTTTCTTTAGTTTAGTCTCTTGTTTCTAATATCTTCATTGTCATCATTCTCAGAAAGAAGAACACCACATTCATATTCTCAATCCAAAATTTTTATTTTGGCAAAATCATAATACCTAAGAAGCAAAAAATTAAAAAGATGATCATCTTGAATTTTACACTGCTAATTATCTTGTAAGTTTTTTTTAGTATAAATATTAAAATAATATTGTACATTTAATCTTGTTTATAGTAAGTAAACAATAGTATTAAATGTATTGATGTAGATAAATATTAATTATATATATGCACTGAGTTTATACTAATCCTTAGTTAATATCTTAAATCCCGGTTTCAGCAACGCATTCAGAATCCACGTGTCATCACCCCGGGTTATCATGAATTAATGCATTCTCCTTTTCAACGAAAACCTTTCACTGGCCTAGATTTTCATCAATTCATGCATCATAATGTTGTTCAGTGACCAGGTGTTGTTGCCCCGGAGTTTACTATAAGTCTGATTTGGCTATTCACATTTATTACCAATATTATTGGACTGGTGAGGTTGTTATTGTTCTGGCTCTCATAAAAACATATAAAATATAAATTATCTAAATTATAAATTATAGTAAAATTAAATATATGCAAGCATATAAGCCATGAGTAACAGAATAAATATTTATACGTTTACATGTAGTTTATACATAATTTACATATATACATATATACATATATTTGTACTATTTGCACTATTAATAATATTAAAGGATTAATAACCTGATTAATAATATAATAGGATAAAAGGATTCAAGGAGTAAAGGATTAAGCGAAGAAAATATATCTATATATCTATATTTTGTTGGTATGTATTTAAGAAGAACCCAGACTCACCGTCTAGCCACATCACACCACGTAAAGATCTCATTTTCCCATTTACCTAGCATTTGTATTCTCCCTTTTTCGTACGTTATCCCTTATCTTTTTCACTTTTCCTCCTCAACGGCTAGCATGGAAGATCAGCACCCAATTGGAAGCTCCTGATCATCCACCGCACAGATTGATGCCGTCTTCGATGGTGGCCATTCCTGGGATCCAACCAATTCCAACCTCTCGGTGCTGCCAACGGACCTGATTCTGAAGATATTTATTCTATCTGATGGAAAAACAATAGGAAGGGCATATGCATGTCGCATGATTGGTACAATAGGTTAAACCTGGCAGATAACATGGCAACTTATTTGAATTCAAAGGGAGGGAAGGCGGCGGTCCTTCATTTAGACAATCCCTTGAATGAGGTTGATTGTGGGCGGCTGTCTTTGTACATCTTCGAAATTCGTGCGGAGGTTCCGGTGACTGCTCTTCTTGTCTGGACGTGATTTTCCTTGGTGGGGTCGGCCATGGGCAAGCTTTGTGCTAGGTATTCTACCGATGACTGTTCTAGTTCGTTGGTTATATGGGATCCGTTGGGCTCCTGGAGGCTTATTATTCCTGATCCAGGGTCTGACTGTTACCATTTCAACCACCGTGATGACTGGTCTGCTTATGCCTTTGTCGGCGTGGTTGGTAGTGATTATTATAAGATTCCCAGCCTCGCCAAGCGTCACCTGGCAGCTGTTGGATACGACATGTAAATCTTTAATTCGAATGCGGGTTAGTGGAGTCACTCTGTTCGGACCCCGCCAATGGTTGATAGACTGGGCAGTAGCTATGCGGTTGCCAATCATTATGTTTTTTGGGTCAATAGTGAAGGGAGTTTTCGTAAGAAACCGGTTTCTGTGATTAGGTACTCCACGCTAGATTCTACATGGAATGAGGTTGAAATAGGTATAGGTGTATGTGTGGAGCACCCTGCTTTGATTGAGCACCATGATTGTGTGGATTTTGTTAGCTATGAGCGGTCCTCTGTTAGGTTCAGAGTTCATCTGATGACTATCAACTTTGGACCTTCTGGTAGAATGGAATGGGGTCGGCATCTCTTTATTGGTAATCGTAACCTGACCGATACGCCATGTGTTATGTTTGGTCTCGACCTCCTTGGTATCAGTCATTTCATCCGTGGCTTCGATGTCTTTGATCCGTCGCATTAGAGACGCAATTCCGCACTATTGGTCTGATTGATGGAGTCGTCAGATTTGTTGGCCGCATAAAATGGGCCGGAGTTGTTTCCATCAAGGGTAGCATGGAGTTTTCTGTATGTGTGAAAAAAACGTGCTGTGGTGTGCTGTGCATTGTTTTATGTGATCTTCTCTTCCCATTAGGTGAATAAGCTAGGCGTTAGGCGTTAGTCATTAGTTAATGTTTCTCCGCCTTTAATTGTATGGTGTTGCCTCTGTGTGATGCGTTCCCATGATTGAGCTCACTAGCTCCATGTTTTATTTATCAATGTTTTTTAATTTGCATTGTGTATTTTCGTGGTTATTATGTGATCCATTTTAGTAAGCCCTCGATGTTGCTTTCATGGTAACGAATATGTTTGGGTTAGCGTGGCATTCTCTTTCGCAGTTCACGTTTTGCGTGCTCTATTCCGTTTCTTTTTACACACAGTAGTTTTGTGTTGCTTTGTGCTCACGTTTTGTTTTGAGGATTTCAACTATTTGGGTACCAATTGATGCTCCGGTTCTAATTCAACGATAACCGGCCTGTTTCGGCGCACATCGGCCCAATGTGATATTTTTTACTATGTGGTTTACGTGAGCGACAACCCACTATTCTGTTATTTCCTTAACTTGGTGGTTTTAGACTGCATACACCCTTGAACCCTTGATTTGGCCAACGCTCCCAATACTTACTCCGGCTCATCAGGCGTTTTATTGATCGTTCCGAGGCCGATTCTTTGACCCTTCGTTGTGGCGGCTACTCCTTCACCATCGACAGCTTACTCCCTTTTTTAATATGTGTTCAGTGATGTGTTATCTATCTCTTCTTTGGTTATATAATTCTTGGCTATTCTATTAAAAGGGTTTCATAAAAAATAATGGTCCCACAGGGTTATCATGCTATGCTCACTTCGCATTCTTCCATAAAGTGCGTGGTCTGAGTTCATGCATGTCAATTTTTTTTAAATCTTCTTGCCAGGGAGATCCCATCTTTTGTTTGTGCACACTTTCTTTGACCTGGATGAGTTTAGATCCATGACTTTTGAGTTCCCTCTCTTCATTTCCAGCTCTAGCGTATACACGGGCAAGGCTACATTTCGGGTTTCATGTGGGTGTACGGGGTGTTAACAGGTTTTGGAGCGAATTTGGAATCGTCTCTGCGCATGTACTTGGTTAGCTATTTTTTAGTTTTTACACTTCCAAAGAATAGTCATCGTTAGAGTTGCCTTCTACTTCGTTTTTAATGTTATTCAAAATACTTTTTGATCTGCTAATATGCACCACTAACAAAAGTTTAGCTATTAAAGTTTAATGGGATCTTAAACTGTTAAACAAGCAACCATATGTTATCAAGCTATGCCTTTAATCGTGTGCCATTAATATTTGGCCTCATAATTGATTCTTCTATTATATTCTGCCATAGGTATCTTATAAACTAGAATTTATCTTGCCCATACTCTTTATATTTTATGCCGTGTTTTTCTTTGACTCTAATGTGTCAGTTTCTTTTCTGATTGATTCCCATTTATCCCTCGGTGTACTGTGTTTCCCCCAGACCTGCCCATTCAACTCTGTTTTCCCCCATCCCAACCATGTTGATGATTCAATGCAATTAATTTTCTTTACCTGTATCCCTTACTTTCTCATTCAGTGTGTTCAACCCGTTGGAGGAATGAGTGACAAGACGTTTTCCTACCAGGAGTAATTGTAGTTAAACTTCTTTCCCCACTTGAACATTTACTTTCATTATAATTTAATGGTATTCTTTCTTCCTTCAGTGCAACTTATCTCTGGAGCAATGGAACTAGGTAATTATCACTGCTATTATCCTAATTCACCCCCTTAGTTTGCTTACTGATGACAGTGAATAACTTGCATTTAATGACAACCTGTCCATTATTAATTTTTCTCGGTCTTTCTTCAAAAGGCGGGAACATCTTCCCGTTCAATTTTTCACTTGAACCAAGGATTACTATAAAGTGATCCGTCAACTATCAGTAATAAATTTTGATCTAGAGAGATAAACTCTGTACTTGCTATTATTATTATTATTATTGTTTCAGATTAATCCGTTAAGCCATCTAATCTAATCTAATGTCATTCTTTGTATCCGGGTCTGGGGGGCCAAATATTATCACTCATGATAGGATCCGTTCCTTGGATTTCATTACAGTATTTTCTCAATTTGTTTGTCTAGTTTTTAGTATTATTATTTAATCTTTAAGTAATAATATTCATATATTCATACTCATCGGTTAGGCTTTATTATAAATATGTTAATCTTAGCTATACCAATTTAATTTCGGTCTATGATATATCACTTTCTCATCGAACAATATTCCCCACCGTCCCCCACCATTCCCTACCCTTCCCCTGTTTTCCCGGGCTTTTGGATTTATATTTGTCATACGGTCACTCTCTTCAATGATTCAAAAGTTTATTTTCGCATTGGTGGACCATGGGTAAGTGACCAAAATTATCTTGCTTCACATTTATGTTAAGACACACACGTATATTTGTGCCTTTTATAGTGTTTTCTGTTGATACTCTTACCTAATGTGTGAGGTCCTTTTCCGTACATAGTATCTGATGTCGTTACTCTCATTTTGTGAAGTATCTGTCTTTGGCCATCTGCTGACTCAAGCAAAAATGGTGATCCCAACCCTGATTTCTATATACTTCTCTTCCTTGCATTGGATCCCATGGTCGTACGTTTCCTTCTGAATCAATACCATCTCTTATTCATATATGCATATATTCTTATGAAGCTTCATCTTTTATGGATTGCAATGCTCCTTTCATTTATTTTTTCGTCAATGTCCTCATGCGTCATTTTTCCCAGTTTCATTTAATATATGTCATATATTTATATATAACACCTTATATAGCTGATATATATTGTATACATATAGATAAAGTGAAAAGCTTTAGATCATACATATATATGTATATGAACATATTGCCATTAGTGAAAAGGTCTTCATGCACGTACTTATACTTGGCTATTCTAATTTTATAAATATATCAAGGTATGAGTTTTACATTCACAAATACACACACACATACATACACACACACACACACACACACACACACACACACACACACACACACATATTTATCTATTACAGTTATTTTTAATTTGTTTGTGTTCTCGGTATATATTTTTCAGAGATGAGTTGCAATTCCCGACCCCTTTTATCGTGCATTTCATCATGAACTGGGTGATTCATGATGTTTAAGGATAACCATGGAAATGAGTTTCGCGTTATGTTAGATAAGGTTAGTAACAATGCATTTTTTTCTAGGGATTCCGTTCTATGGTTGTCGCCTATAATATCAAGCACGGGGCTTGGTTGCACGCCTACTACCAAGGTGATGGCACTATGTGCATCTCCATAAGGAACCTTGAAGGATCCCGCATTATTTATCCAAGACAACATACTCGAAGCAACTCCACTGGTTCAACACTGATTAGCATGGATCCACGTCGTCCAGGCGCCCTTTCTCGTGATATGTTTCGGACGGGCGACGTGATACCTCCATTTGCCCTCAGAAATACTCACCTCCTGTCTCTTGTACGTGGCAACACCAACGGCAGTCCAAAATACCGAACAAACAGCCTTGGTTGTCCTATATATTTTGCTTCAACTGCTTTCCATGCAGGTCCAGTTAGTCAAGTTGACATCGGTTCGCCAAGACAACCACAGAGTCCACCAGTTGCACAAGGTAACAGCCGCATTTATTTATCTTAACCAATAAGGTCGTATTTGTCTGTATCCCACAAAAGCAGGTGTTTTTTTTCCTGGGGTTAACTAACCAGTATAAGTTGCTGATAATATGTTTAGATGCAGATTCTGGCAGCTTCTCCGAGCGGATCGTCGCTAAAGTTGTTTTGGATCCTACTTTGCAACCAATGATGCTCCCAAGCATGTCTAATCAACGTGTCATTTTCCTGTTCTACTTTTCATTGTTTCCTGAATGGTGCTTTGCCATATTGTGGGTAATTTCTTTTATTTCATCCCCAGATTTGTGATAAATGGCATTTCAACGCTTTATGGTTTCCCTGACCGGGATGGATAATTATGATGTATGCCGCAAATAGCCATTATTTCCATCCATGTATCTAAATGCATTAGTGTTGCATGTGAAGTTACCTATGCATGACCTACATGTTGATATACGTATTCTTATAATTATTATATAAATACATGTAAATATAATATATATGATATGTAATTCATATTTTAATATTCATATATTATATAATATCTAATATATATTATATAATAATGTATAATATATAATTTATCATATATACTATGTCTATATATTATATAATTATATATAATATGTAATATATATACATAGTATATATTATATAATTATATATAATATGTAATATATATATATATATATATATATATATATATATATTAAATATTGGTATGGGTTCTTTTAATTTTTTCCCCTTATCTTTCGATTTCTGCGTTGAATTATGTCACTTCTACATATAGCAATCAAAATATAACTGATGTGGTTAACATCTCAGTTTTTTTTGTTATTCTATTATTCCATGCAACCAAATGAGAGTATGATGTTAAATATCAAATTACACAATGGGATTTGTTTAACTACCTTGCTTTCCTATGCCCTAGGTAGTTTGTCAGTTGATGTTTCTGCTATTAGATGCTCTGCTAATATTTT
Organism: Arachis hypogaea; assembly: GCF_003086295.3. Taxonomy (NCBI): domain Eukaryota; kingdom Viridiplantae; phylum Streptophyta; class Magnoliopsida; order Fabales; family Fabaceae; genus Arachis; species Arachis hypogaea. Next base: position 103,425,744 of record NC_092045.1, on the reverse strand, counting down.
TTAGCATTATTTATGCTGGGAAGCCGTTCGGTTAGGTGACTAATGGACCTTTGTATGAAGCACGGTGCTCATTTACGTTCTCTCTTTGTTAATTATTTGTTAGTTACTATTGACATTATTTAATGTTCTGGAGTTTCATAATCACACTGCCAAGGAATAGCCATTTCATTAACATCTCACGCGGTCCGACATTTACATATCTGTGTTTTGCATTATGGTAGATCCATCAACAAACAGTCACTTGCAATGTGTTTCTTGAGGCTTCTTACACATTAGTTGCATATAATCTCTGTCCAAAAAGGGATCTCTTACACTATTTGGTCTACGAGTAATTACAGTTTGCATGATTTATTGTATAGTTTTTCTCTATTTTGCTTCAAAAGCTAATGATTAAAAGCGTCTGAAGTTGCTGTAACTGCTTCCAATATGCAAAATCCTCTACGGTGCAACCTGTGCTTTAAGAACATGTCTTCATAACCACGTAATACAAACAATCATGCAATCCTAAGCTTTCAAAACTTCCTGTGATTATTCAGCCGCTTGAACCTGGGGCACTGTTGAATCACAATGAATAACCAACCCGCAAACCACGCACCCGGAGTTTCCAATGACTAAAATTATCAGATGCACCTGTAATATGTGTTATCCTTGTAGATGCATAAGAATTATATATCAGTCAATTGCACACCCATTCGACCATACTGTTAGATTATTCACACGACTAAATTTGAATAAGCATCACGTTCTTCATACACACATTCCACAATAACCTTTGCCAACTCCTCTTTGCTCTGTAAGGATGGAGCGTAAATGCTTTAACCTGAATTCAATAGCGTAAATTTAATCTGCTGTGATGGATATGACCTTTGGGTGAGACCATCAAGCTTTTTTGCATTCAAAAATCAAGGTACAGCAGTCAAACTGAACTTTTGGCTGCCCGGACTACTGTATTCATGTCCCAGTCTTCATTTTGTTATTACAATTAGACATAGTGACATTCTTTTTGCTATTACAATTTGCCATTATGAGCCAACTTCATCATTTTTTTTCGTTATTTCAAGGTCATCGGTCGATTATGTCTTGGCCTTATTGTATTTTCAATTTCCTCGAGGTCACAGAATGGCGATTTGATCCTTTTCCTTTGTGAAGTGGTTTCTATTACTTCATAGTTAAAGATAAACCAAACTGCTGACGACGGGTGGATTTTATTGTCCAAGTTTGACCTTTTCTCTGACACAGCGCTTTCAGTCGTTCCCCATCTTGCCATTCTGTGCTGACTTTTAGCATTGCATGATGTTGTTCCTGGCTGGCCAAGTGCTATTGAGTTTTAGCATTAACTGAACTGATTTTGCACAGCTGTCTCAAAAATCTTCCCCACGTCTAGCCTTTTTGCCAAGGTTTCTACTTTCCTTCTACTGGCTTTGTTCCATGGACCACCATGCTAAGTTTGTATGGCAACGACGGATGAATTTGCTGAGCAATAAGAGGTGACGAGTGAATGGGCTTTTGTGCCGAGCCGGCCCCAAGAATGGTTTGTTATTGGTTATCTGTGGGTGAATTCGCTCAGTGTTCACCCTCATTTTGCTCTCCTATCTTTCTTTCTGTGCATGCTCCATGCTTTTCATACGATGAAACAAGTTAGCTTATGTTGGCAGTTTTACGTTCATGTGAGGTCGTTGGTCTCCTGATTTGCTTATGTATGCCTTATTAACATGCAACATTGATTTATGTTGTTGCATATGATCCTAACATACAGATATATGTGCCGCCCCAGAGCACTATCGGTGTGCTGGACCAATTACCCGCCACGGTTGTTGTAGTGCAAGGTTACCTTTACTTTGTTATTTGAACATGGTTTTATTTGTAAATTCTTTCTTTGGTTCGTTGACGTTCGATCGAAAGTTCGGGTCTTCCCCCCACATGCATGGATTACCGCTTATCTCTCTTAGTTGATGTGATCATTCTGGTTGATTAATTAGTTTTGGTGACATTTTTTCCCCTGTCTGACAACACCAAGTTAATTTCTTCACTGCGTCTAACACCCTGTTTCCCTTGCAGGGTCGTCTCCATGCAACGTTTCTAAGATCAGGGGAAATCCGAAGCATGCTATAATACATAGGACGTAAGTTATGGCTAAATAATATCTTTTCCTCAAACCTTTGATGCGACCAATTAGGTCGCACTGCAACGAATTTTCCCATTAGTTGGTTCGGTGTTGCTCATCATGAGCATGGAAGCTGTTTCCCCCATCATAATCGCAACCATGTTTGTGCAGTGCTCTTGCAGTGGATTGTTCTGCACACCAACTCAACTTCTTTTATTTGTCTCGAATTCTACTTCGACAATTACTAATTGGTGCTGATCAAATATGCAGACATGTTGCCCATTCCCCTTTATCCCAGCCGACAAATCCTCTTTTTCCTGAGGCCAACGGTGTCCAAGTTCAAGTCTCTGATGCATATGCTACTGAACCAGGTCTTACTCTCATTCACTATGAGTTTTTCGTTACTTAGACCGATGCATGCACAACTAGATCACTTAATTTGTCTTGATTTTTTTTTGTCCACTAGATGTTTGGTCAATTGGGCTACCCATGCAAAGTTGTGTTTTTGTGGTGCAAATATGTGGATGCACGAGCACCTTGCGAAAGCTGGAGCCAATAACACTGTATTATTTGGCATTTGTTGCATGAGTGGGAAGGTCACGCTGCCTTTGTTGCCGGTTCTGCCTCCATTGTTGGTGTTGTTGTTGGATGGTGTTGATGAACGAGCTGTGCATTATCAGAAACATATCAAGGCCTTCAATGGTATGTTTTCATTCACATCCATGACTGGAAAGATTTAGTACACACTTAACAAGGGAACCGCTCCTCCAATGTTTGTTATTAGTGGCCAAAGTTATCATTCTCTTGGGAGTTTGATACCACAACATTCTAGCAAGCTAAAGTTTGCACAACTCTATTTTTATAATACAGATAATGAAGTTCAAATCAGGATTTAAGCAGTTGGGTGAGTTGGTCTTATTGGTCATTCTACCGAGTTTCTCTACCCTTTATATTTTAACTATGTATCATATACTTTCGTGGGTGGTTACCTTGATTTATCCTTTTGTCTTTATTTTTTTTGTAGCCACTCTTATCATCATAATTCCATTGATCAGACAATTGTGGCCGACCTCAGCAACATGCTTGATTCCCATAACTCTCTTACTAAGTCTTTCCGGTATGCTAGGCAAAGGTTCGATGAAAATTTAACCACTCCGCTACAGCTTTGTCTTATTAAGAAGAGGAATACAGATGGTAGAAGATATAATCTACTATCAGCATCTGAAGTTGCAGCTCTTATTGTAGGTGATTTTGATACAGAAAACCTTGCGAGGAATGTTAGCATTCAGACACGTTAAAATCAGTTGAAACAACTTGATCTTAATCATCCTCAGTACCTTGCTCTACAGTATCCCTTGCTATTTCTATATGGAGAAGATGGTTTTAGGAGCGACATTCTAATATCCGAAGAAAGATCTAAGCAAAATTTACATAAGCGAGAACCATTAGCATGAGGAAATTTTTTTCTTTTCAACTTCAAATGAGGGCACTGAGTCACAAGTTCTACTAAAATCAAGACGTTTGTTTCAACAGTTTTTGGTAGATAGTTACACGATGGTAGAGGCTAAAAGATTTCAATATCATAGGCACCACGATAATAAGTTTCGCTCCCATCAACTGCATGGGCTTTATGAGTGCCTAATTCATGGGGAAACACGAGCTACTAGAACTGGCAAACGAGTTATCCTGTCGTCGTCCTTTGTCGGTGGTCCCCAATACATGTATAACAATTGCAAAGATGTATTTGCTATATGCAGGTATGCCAGTTATCTTAGCTATTTTATTACTATCACATGTAACCCAGAGTGAAATGAGGTTAAAGAATGTGTTTCCAAATATTCATTAAAGCCAAGTGACAGGCCGGATATCATATCTAGAGTGTTTAAGATCAAGTTAGATGAATTACTAAAAGACTTAAAGAATGGGTCTATATTTGGAAAGCCAAAAGCAAGTAACCATTCTTCATTGAGTCTCTTTCAAGTTCACACTAGCAGATTAGTCTTTTTTTTTATCATTTGTTATTTGTCTCCTAACACATTGTATTCTTTTTTCCCATCCTTTGATTTAGTTGTCTACACAGCTGAATTCCAGAAGTTTGGCCTTTCCCACTGTCATATTTTATTGTTTATTCAGCCAAATGAGAAACCTCGATCCTCCGATGATATTGACCATCATATCTCAGTTGAGATACCTGACGAACACATGCAACCTAAGCTACACAGATTAGTCCAGAAGTTTTAAGGTTCATGGACCCTGTGGGGTTTTAAATACGAGCAGCCCATGTATGGTTAACGAAAAGTGTTCCAAGCTCTATCTGATGGCCTTCCGTGAGAAAACAACCATAGACAGTGCAGGTTTCCCAAAGTATAAGCATTTGGATAATGGCCGTACAAACGAGCAAGAAAAATGTTGACGTTGATAATCGGTTCATTGTTCCCTATAATGCAACGTTGCTTCTTAAGTATGGTTGTCACATAAATATTGAGTACACTTGCCAGACGTCAGCTATAAATTATTTGTTTAAGTATGTGCATAAAGGTAATGACTGTGTCACAGCTTGATTTTTCCGATGTCACATGATTTAGATGATTTAGTTGTCACTGTAGATGAAATCCAAAATTACTATGATTGCCGATATATATCTGCCTGCGAGGCATCTTGGAGTCTATTCAGATTTTATATTCAGTTCAATAACCCTAACGTTATACGCTTTCCATTCCACTTGCCGAATGAACAGAATGTTTTGTATGAAGATCATCAGCTTATTGAAAATGTAATTAAGACTGCGGTCTCAAAGGATAGTATGTTTATTGGATGGTTGAAGGCTAACAAGGATTTTGATGCTTCCCATACCCTTACCTATGCAGAGATGCCGTCGTATTTTGTTTGGGATAAGCAGGGGCATATTTGGAAGCCGCAGAAGCAAGGGCATGTGATTGGTCATCTCACACATATTCCTCACTCGCATGGAGAGGAGTACTATCTTTGTTTGTTATTGAACTCTCAAAAAGGGTGCCAGAGATTTGCTGATATTCATTCTATTGGTGGCGTTGTGCACGACACATTCAAAGAAGAATGTTATGCTCTCGGGCTATTACAAGATAACAGGGAATTTATTGATGCAATTAATGAAGTCAGTTCATGGGCTTCACCAAATTATATCGGAAGGTTGTTTGCAATGCTTTTGATGTCAAATAACATGGTCCGCCAGACATGGTCTGGGAACAATGTTGGCAACATTGTGCAGATGACACGATGTTTGATAGAACACATAATTTAGGTGAAGTTTGCATTTTTTGGCACAATTATTTTGCTATTTCGCCAAATTCACGTCTAGCTATTTAAAAACTGCCCTTTTCTTTTTTCATTATACTGCTGTCTTTTATGGATTTGTTCTTTAGCATTATGGCGAAGTAGTTTGTGATGTTAACCTCTTCTATTATGGGTTTAGGATTCGAGCATTCTGCTGACGAGAATAAGTCCACTACTCTTGCCGAAATTGAAAAATTGTTGCAGCCAAATGGTGGGACACTTAAAGAATTTACTGACATGTCATTTCCGAATTTGGTGGATTCCATTGAACCTCCCAACATAATCTTCTTTGATGAGCTTAATTTCAATAAGACTGAGTTGGCAAGTATTTCTGTCGATTTAGTTTACCGCTTGAATCGAGATCAGCGTGTCGCGTACGACACAATATTCAATGCAGTCAATCATGGCATAGGTGATTTTTTCTTTGTTTATAGATATGATGGAACTAGGAAGACTTTTCTATGGAATGCACTTTTCGTTTCAATAAGGTTGAAATGTCATATTGTTCTAAACGTGGCATCCAGTGGCATTGCAACGTTATTGTTGCCTAATGGGCGAACTACTCATTCACGCTTTAAGGTTCCACTCAGTGTTAACCAAGATTCCATTTGTAATATAAGGCAAGGCACACCTTTCCCATATCTTATTTCATCTGCAAAATTAATTATATGGGACGAGGCACTTATGTTAAACAAATTTTGCTTTGAAGTGCTCGACAAGTGCCTTAGGGATGTTCTTCATTTTGATCATGGATATAATCTCGATGCTCCGTTTGGTGGAAAAAGTTGTTGTTTTGGGAGGTGATTTTCGTCAGATATTACCTGTGATTCCTCGTGGTTCCCGGGAGGAGATTGTTCATGCATGTATTAATGCTTCGTACCTGTGGCAATCTTGCAGGTGTTGTAATTGACGAAAAACATGAGGCTGGGTTGTGGTCCACAAGATATCCACAATGTACAATTAGAGGAATTTGTTGACTGGCTGCTTCAAATAGGTGACGGGTTATTCAGAGACAGTAGTGATGGCGAATCAGTGATTAGAATACCAGACAGCTTGCTATTGGATATTGAGTCTCCGGTTCTCCACGATTTGGTGTTGTTTGTTTATCCTAACATTTTACTCCGTACTTCTAGTGTGGATTATTTTAAGGACATGAGTATATTGCCACCAACACTTGATGTTATGACTGAAGTTAATAATCATGTGATGTCTTTAATCCCTAGCAATGAAAAGGTTTACCTGAGCTCTGACACGCTGCTTAATGAAGATGGTCACTTAGAATCTGAATTATACACAATGAGTACATAGTCGTTGAATGCGTTGAATTGTTCTAGAATTCCTCAACACAGGTTAGTTCTTAAAATTGGTGTTCTTGTCATGCTTATTCGCAATATTGACCAATCTAATGGACTATGCCATGGTACGCGAATGTGAGTTAGGCGACTTGGTGATCATGTCATTGAGTGCGTCATATTAGCAGGTCATAATATTGATGAAGTTGTCTTTATTCCCAAGATGAATATGGTCCCTAATAATGAAACATTACCGATCAGGTTTACCCGGAGACAGTTTCCGATTATGCTTTGCTTTGCAATGACCATAAACAAGTCCCAGTGACAAACACTGTCAACTGTTGGTGTGTATCTTCCAAGACCTATTTTCACTCATGGTCAGCTTTATGTTGCACTCTCTCGGGTCAACAGTTATTCTGGTCTAAAGATATTAGTTGTTAGCTCTAATGGCATAGTCTCAAATCATACTATTAATGTTGTCTACAGAGAGGTTTTTGTCAACTTACCATAATCCATTCCGCCTTGAATGCTATGTTTGTTGTTTGGCTCTTTGGTCATATTTGCAAGGTGTTGTTTGCATTTTGTCTCCTTAGGACTGTAGTTACTGCTTGCGAATATGCTATTGTTGAATATTGCTACAACGTGATTTCTTTATTTATGCTTAGAGGCCGTTGCTTTTATGTCCCCGTGCCTGGCACGGGTCTTAAAACTAGTAATAATAATAATCTATGGGTGTAGTTAGTTTGTTTATTGTATTTGTTAGAGTAGAATGGCAATAGGTGAATTTTACTGATAATATTTCATATATTAGAATATTTGCTAAATTTTGTTTAGTGTTAGTGGCATACCAATTTAATTGAACAATGTTTAAATTAAATTAATAAAGTTTAATTTAGAATTTGTGATTAATGTGAATAAATATTTTAGATTGTATGGTAATATTAATTAGAATTGTTAGTTTAATTTATCTATAGTTGTTATAATAGAATAGATAGAAATTTGAATTTTAATTTTTTGGTAACGTTAAGATTAAAGTAAAATTGTTTTAACAAAATGGATCGTTTATATTTTTGTAGTTATTTTAATGTTATACAATAGAGATTACAACTAATTTTTTTAGCGTCAATTTATGGTACATATATAAGTTAGTACAGATTTACAGATATTCCTTTTGGATGAGTATGGGATGGATACCTAGTGCTGTTTTGCAAGGCTTGTCTGTCTTAAAGGTGGCTGAGTCAGTTAGCCAAACTTGCTTGATTCAAATTTAAGCTGATACATTTGTTGAAGTGGGCTTTAACAGCAGTGGATTGGGTATTCAAAAAGAACCTAAATATTTTTTTTGTGAATGGGAGAAAAAAAAGAGAAACTAGGTTCAACAGTATCCATGGAGGGCGAAGTAAAAATGAAGATCTTCTCCCCAAAAATGAAACCCTAGGTTGCAGGGAGAGGGATACAGTTACCGAGGTGGTGCCGTCGCGGAGGATTACGCTTGGAAATCGATACTGATCGAAGACGCGGATTCATGTCGTAGCCTGGTGGGCGTTGCATTGCCTGCGTATGGCCGTTCACACTTCTGCTGCCGGCGGAATCGGTAATTGCAAATGTTCTGGTTTGGTCCATAATTGAAAAAACACTAAATTATGGCTATCATCACCACAAAAACAAACGGCCACCTGTATGTTCGATAAAGCCAGAGATTCCCCCTCCCCCCGATCGGAGCCCTATCTACCTCTTGGGTAGGCTACCTGTGGCGAGGGGGAGGGGATCAGAAACTCGCTTCACTTGAGACCTAAAGCCCTCCTATTCATTGTTGTGATTTGTTTTCAATTACTTTCGACCACTTTCCTGTAGGTATGAATTTCATTGTTTTTGCTCTGTTCGATTTTATAGTATTCAAAATGTCATGATGATATGATTAACAAATGTCTAACGTTCAAATCTTCCTTCCATATTTAGTTGCTTCTACAAATTAAACTTTGAGGATTGTAATGTAAATCTAGTGAGTCTGTCAGTCTTACCCTTTCCCTAGTCTCTAATTCTGTCATTACCTTGGTACTTGTGCTACTTACATCTCGTATAATTCAATGGTTAAAATGTTATTGATGGAACTTAGTTTTCTAGATTTGTATATAGTAGTAAGGCGTGAACTTGATTTGGTTTGTTGTAATATTCCATCATTTTAAATCCCTTTGGGCTTGAAGCTATTAATTTCAGAGTGCTTAATTGTGATATAAGATTGTGCCACAAGGGTTGACCTGTTATTTTGTCGACAGCCTAATGTCATGTAGTGGCTCTACTTTGTTTTAAATATTAAGTTTGCGATGCAAGTCAAGATTTGTTCAAGGTGAATTTTTTTCTTTGCCTTATGTAACTTTAGATTTCTATACTTAAGTCTCAGGCTTTATGAATTCTTGTTGCATGTTTTGTTATTTAGAGGGAAAAATCTGTGATGGTGACACTTTTCTTTCATAATATTTGTCTTTGTTCAAAAGTTGTAAAGCCTAACTCCAATAATTACAGTCAAGTCTAAGTTTTCAATAGACAATATGTCATAGGTAAGCTAAGCCCGTTCTTGTTTGCTGTGAATTTACTTACATACTTATCAAAAGTAATATGATGCTAAACCTACTTACAAATTGTAGGAAAAGTAAGATAATATTGACTTTGGAGTGAATATTTGGTTACCTTTGTAGAGTTCTGAATTTTTTATGAATGATTCTCATGTACCAAGAATCCTTTCTCACATTAGCTATAGTTACTTTTATATTAGTGTTTTTGGGTAGGATTTTTATATTTTAAATACAAGGAAAATATAAGAGAATTTAAATGATGTAATTAAGATTTTTCAATTTTTTGTTTGGTTAAAGTAATTACATTAGTTGTAGTTTTAAATGTTCGGAAACTATATCATGCAATTTTTGAACAATTGGTATCATTTTTTCCTCATCCACCGAGAGCACTTCGTCTGTGGTTTTGTTATGCTTCAATACTTTTCGAAATGAAGTTGGTAGATTCCGACTTCGACTCTTCGTGAGACTCTAGCAATGAGTTCATGAACAATAGCCAAACCTTCTCAGATGACAACCATTTTGGTTTTAGTTCGGGAGTCTTCTTAACACATAGTCTGATGCTTATATATGTCTTCTTTTTTGTATTTCTAAAATTAGGAGGATCATGTATTCAAAGTGGTATCCAGATTCACCTCAAATTTGTTTTGCAACCCTTCTCTCTTTCTGTAATACATGCTGCGACATGGTTTTTAAATGACTAAATTGGATAGCTTAACTACCCAACATTAAGTTAAGATATCATGAAGGAATTCAACCTATCACTTTATAAGTAGAGGTGTTCATAAAAAAATCAAAATGTGGTTAACCGTTTAAAAAACCATAACCACATTTTGGTTAACCAGTTTAAGAAAACAATTTTAAAAACCATATCCATATTTTTTAAAATTGGTTAACCAAAACCAAATTAAATTCTCCCTTTTCTCTCTCTTCTTTTTCCCCTCGTTCTCTCCCTTCTCCTTCTCTCTCCCCCTTGCTTCCCCCCTCTCTTCTTCTTCTTTTTCTTCTCTCTCTCTCACTCTTTTCCCTTTCTATCTCTCTCTCATTTCCCTCTCTCTCTCTACTTCTCTCTTTCTCCCTCTTCTCTCTCTCCCTCTCTCTCTCTTCCTCTCTCTCTCTCTCTCCCCTTCCACTCTTTCTCTCCTCCTCTCTCTCCCGTATCTGTCTCTTTCCCCTTTTCCTATTTTTTCTCTCTCTCCCCTCTCCCTCCTCTCTCTCTCCCCTCATCTTCTCTCTATCTCTCTCTCTCTCTCTCTCTCTCTCCACCTTCCCTTTCTTTCTTTCTCCCTTGTCTCTCTATCCTTCTTTCTCTCTCTCTCCCCCTTGCTCTCTCTCTCTTTCTCATGTTTCTCTCTTTCTCTCTCTCCTTTGCTCTCCCCCATCTCTTCTTCTCTCTCTGTCTCACTCTCCTTTTCTCTTCTTTGTCTCTTTCTCTCTCTCTCTCTCATTGCCCTCTTTCTCCATTTCCATCTCCCTTCTCTATTTTTTTCTCTCTCATTCCCTTCCTCTCCCTACTCATCTCTCACTTTCCTTCTCTCTCCTCTCTCTCTTCTCTTTCTCTCTCTCTCTCTTTCTCTTATCTTTCTCCTTTTCTCCTTTCTTTTTCCTTTTCTCTCTCTTTCCCTCTCTCTCTCCCCCATTTCCTTCCTCTCTCTCCCCCTCCCCTCTCTTTCTATCTATCTCTCTTGTTTTTTTCTCTCTTTCTCTCTCTCTCGCTCCTCTCTCTTTCCTTTCTTTCTTTCTCGCTCTTGCTCTTCTCTCCTTTTTTTCTTCTTTCTCTCTCCCCCTTCCCTCTCTCTCCTCCTCTTCCTATCTTCCTTCTCTCTCTTTCTCCTATTTCTTCTCCTACTCTCTCTTTTCTCTTTCTCTCTCAGCTTTTTCTCACTCTCTATCTTTCTTCTCTCTTTTCTCCTATTTTCTCCAAAGCGAGAGAAAGAGGAGAGAGAAGAGAGATAGAAGGAGGAGAGAGAAAAAAGGGGAAGATGACAAGAGAAAAAAATTGAAAGAGAGAGAGAAGAAGAGAGAGAAAAGGGGGAGAAAGAGAGTAAGGAGAGAGAGGAAGAGAGATACAGAAAGAGAAAGAGAAAGAGAGAGAGCGAGAGAGAGAGAGAGAGAGAGGAGGGGAGAGTGAAGGAGAGAGGGAGAAGAGGGGATAGAGAAAGAAGGGGAGAGAGAGAGAACATGGGGAGAGAGAGGGAGAGAAGGATAGAGAGAAAGAAATAGAAGGGTGAGAAAGAGGGAAATGGGAGAGATAGATAGATAGATAGAGAGAGAGGAGGGGGAGAGAGAGAGAAAGGAAAGAGAGGAGGAGAGAGAGAGAAAAAGAAGAGAGGATGAGAGAGAGAGGAGGGGGAGAGAGAGAGAGAGGAAGACAAATAGAAGGGAGGGGGAGAAAAAGGGAAAGGGAGAGAGAGAAGGAAGAGAGGAGAAGAGAGGGAGAGAAAAGAGAGAAATGGAGAGTAAGAGATAAGAAAAAGTTACTCGTATCATTTAGAAAGAAAATTATTTACATTAGAAACAATTATTTATAGAAAATGCTGAAAAGAGATAAGAAAGAAAAAGGAATGAAGCAACGGAAGGAATTTCATTATTTACAAATGTTACTCGTATCATTTAGAAAGAAAAAAAATAATTTTTAGAATAAAAAAATTCAATTTCAAAAAAAGGTTAAAAATTTGGATTTTTGTTTATAAAAAAATTAATTTTTGTGTAAAAACCAGTTTTTAATTGTAAAACCCAATTTTTTTTGTATAAAAACTAGTTTTTAGTGAAAAACCGGTTTTTTAGTAAAAAATCGGTTTTTTATGTAAAATCCGATTTTTCTATATAAAAACTTGTTATTTTTTAAAATCGGTTTTTATTTTAATAACCTGTTTTGAATTTTACTAACCGGTTAATAACCAGTTTTATAATGTAAAACCAATTTGGTTAATAACCAAGACTATATTTTTGGTTAACCAAAAAACTGGTTTAGTTTTTGGATTAACCAAATCATGAACACCCCTATTTACAAGTATGGTCTCTTCTACTATTATTATGGCATCAATTTAGAGACTGTATAAAATATTTTAGAACTATTACTTTTTTCTTGTGGTAGTAAGATAGCTACATTTTGACATTTTTTTCTCGTAATTTAAGCATTCCATTATAATTTGGTAGTAACATAGCTACATTTTAACATATTCACCTCAAATAGCCCTAATTTTTTACTTCAATTTCTTCAAGAATAACCAAGACTCATTTTGAAAACTATTTTATTATTGTTCTAACTGAATACCACTTTCAAAATGAAAAGAATCCAAAATTAATTAAGATAATTTTTTGCTAGAAGATATTAAAATTTTCAATTCTCATGGAACATGTTCAATCAGTGAATCCTTATCCAATAGAAAATAAGATTTAACTTCCAATTGTAAAAAAAATACCAATTTTGCATGATGTATCCCTCAGACTCATGATTCACAAAATGTATGAAGTATAAAATATAATAAAAAGTGTGGTGCAAAGAAATGGCTCTGTATAACAATAAAATCAAATGGTTCAACCAATGTGGCTAGTTCATCAGCTTATAAACAAACTCCAAACACGAGACTTCACCGTTGTGTGAATTGTTCACAGGTTCTTCTTTCTGATCCGTCCGGTAACGCGTACGGGTGCTCTCTCTGTAGTTGGCAGGTTCTCCACTGATCCTCATCTTCCCGATGGTGCGTCGGAAATGATACGACTCTTACTGGAGATTTCTTGAAAGCACCTTGAACTACTATCTCCTAGACGATCGGGCAGTGAAATTCAGTTAGGATATATGTATATGCTGTTTTTAGGTTGTGTTATCCTTTTCTTTCTCCTTGTGTTCCCAGAAGTGCAAGGATCATGGTATTAATTGCGGTGTATAGGATAACATAAACTTGGTTGGCAACTTAAATCTCTTTCCCAAAAACAATTTATTAAACGATGAGGATGATTATTGGTCAACTTAGTCGGTTATCCTAAGTAGCCCACAAATGTTAAAGTTATAACAAACACATTTTATACCATTAGTGAATCGTAATAAAATAGTTAACAACAACCACATTCGAGTGAATAAAAACATTTCTCGTTGAACCTTTTATTCGCAACAAACCGGACCTAGGTTTAAATCAGTGAACAAGGAACACATTATGTATTTTTTTACCCTCTTTGTGTTTAATGTGAATAAACAAGACATTATGTATTTTCACATAGTCCATACAGCTCGACACTTAGTCCTGAAATTTATATGAGTCAACTTAGTTGATCACCCGCGTTTGATAATCTTTTTTGGTCAATAAAGAGATTCGAGGTGAAAAAAAGATGTAATGGCACTACAATAAATTTAGAAAATAATAAAAATCATTAATAACAAACGTTATTTCAAGATTATTTTCACATCTACTTAATCATTTTATGCGAGCCTACAATAGGGTTTACTCACTATAATCAGTTCTTATTTTCTGCAATTGGTATGTGTTATGAATTTTATATTCACCTGTGCAAGATAATGTGTCCCTCCGATCGATCTTCGGGTCTGGCGTCAGGCCTTGATGGCGTTGAGCTGGCTCGAACAGTTCTCTCCATTGGCGACACCTCCACAGGAAGATCCTCCCGCGCGATGATGACGTAGTCCGCCTGTTGATTAATGATTCCTTGGATTGGCCACCGATCTCTTTCGACTATCATACATCCAAAGCTTTCACTCGTCCGCTGCTCTTGCTTCAACCATGGTATCAATTCCAACCTCCAAATTCACCATAGGTTGCTGTTCTACCTCGCTCCCATCCGCATTGCTGCTTGCTGTGACTGGTCCAGTTCTCTCAAGCTACCTTCTTTTCATGTCATTGTGTTGTTAGGCCACTCATGGCCAAAAACGAAAAACTAAAACAACGGCCCAGCCCACTCCCTAAATCGAGTTGGGGATCTCTAACATCAGCTCCTTATTCCATTAGTCGGCTCCCCCTTCAACTACCAAGGCAGACAAGGTTACAGAGCTTTGCCAAGCCTGTTCCCTACAAGGAGCATCCTTACCACTTGTCAACACCTCCTTGCATCTGTATGCATAAATCTGTCCTATATAACTGGCCATTCTTTTAATGTTAATAACAAAGCTAGTGGAAATAATTAATATTTAGGTTCTATGTTAAAATATAAATGTGTATTTTACTTTTATGTATGTATACATATAGGATAAACCTATTTATTAATTACATAGTTACATTTTTTACTATGTGTTTTTAGAAATAAATATATATAATTTGGCTAAATTTTGTTGATAGTAAGATTAGTTAAAATTAATTTTGAGTAAAATTTTTGTAATTATACTAGTTAATTTAGTACAGAAGTTAGTTTTTAGAAATAAGATATTTATAATTTGGTTTTATTTTTGTTGATAACAAGATTTTGTTAGGTTAATATTCATGTTAATTTAATGTTAATTATGAATATTTTAATTTATAACTGATTAATTAATTAACTGAGACAATTTGAAATATTAGTTGTCTATATTTTATAGGGTTCACGAACTTTGAAGTGTATCCACATGAATCCACTAAATGCATACAACTCGATTGTCGATCCTCTTTTGCATGTCATTGGGTTTATCATGTATCTCAAGTTGGAGTGATCCAAGAATAGTCGGCTTTAGTAACAGGTTTAGTAGAGAAATGGTACCCTGATACTCATACTTTCCATCTTCTAACTTGTGAATGCGCTGTTACATTGGAAGATATGTCTCTTATCCTAAGTATTGGGATAGATGGTCTTCCGGTGACAAGAACAACTATGACTAGTCACGAGGCCATGGAAGTCGAATACTTACACTAATTTGGGGTTGCTCTTAGAGCCAATGATTGTAGAGGAAGTAACATCAAGATGACCTGGATTAAAAATATGAAAGATATATTATATCTGAATAATAGAGTTTCTATGGAAAAGTACGTGAAGTGTCATATATTGTTGTTGTTTGGGTCAATCTTGTTTGTTGATAAGTCTGGGTTAGTGGTTCACTGAAAATTTATGCCACTGCTTCGCGACTTCTCTCGGATTTGCGAAATCAGCCGGGGATCGGCATCCCTAGCACATTTGTATAGAGCATTATGCATCATGT
The DNA here is from genome assembly GCF_003086295.3 of Arachis hypogaea. Lineage (NCBI taxonomy): Eukaryota > Viridiplantae > Streptophyta > Magnoliopsida > Fabales > Fabaceae > Arachis > Arachis hypogaea. The sequence continues at coordinate 103,410,348 of NC_092045.1, read as the reverse complement.
CGCGCTTTGACTGTTAAAAGTGTGATGGTCTGCTGACATTATTAGATATCTGGGCTTGGATTCATATGCCATTTCTTGCCCCAATTTCTAGTGTCCCACGATATTTTCCACTTGCTAACAGGCAATAATAATTGTTAATAACTTGGACATTTTGTTTTACTTTGTATGTGAATGTCTCTTCTGATATAGTTTACTAATGAAAGAAAATGATGTCAGATGGCGTAACTCGGAGTGGGATAATCGGCCATATAGATATCATATTGTTTTCAATTTAGGGGATTGTTAGATGAAGTTCAGGAAGGCCAGGTATGATTTTCATTAAATAATATATTATAATCTCGATATACATGCATCTTTGGTTCCAATTTCTAATGAATAATCTTCCATTGTTTGTTTTCCTCCAGTTTGTTTGGGAAGCTTATGGTGTTGATCGGATTGAGTCAAACGCCATCCCCCAAGATATCTGTCATCATTCATAGGTTTGGAGTGCAACGGCACTGTTGATAGCATTTGAGACCCTTGAATAGCATGCAATCAACAGGTGCAAGAGACAATTTGGTGTTGTACAGGGTATCCCACATCAAAAGAGGTCTCTGGACTAACTACTATGGAAATAACACATAATCGGATCACTATCAGGTATTTTGAGCAGCACCTCCTGTACTAGTGCCACCACGTTGATGGAATCTACTACGGATATGGCTCTCAGCCCTACACTACCTATAGTGCCTTGGACCACGTATCATTTGCGTGTCCATCTCATTCAAGAAGTGGGTTATTTTCGGCCAACCCTTGGTAACTTGCTTGAGAAAAGGATTCATTACGAGCCGATGTCCGTGGTATGCAAGTCATGTAGTAGAATTTCTGAATGGCCTAAATCTAGCTCTGTAAACCCTTCAGATATGGTCCATCCTGTAGACATCCTGAATGTACACGTGCCAATCCAGCCGTTGATTTGCACAACAAACAAAGACATGGCGACATGACATTTGATCCATTTGGAATTCATCACAGTCACAACGACGCTGATGTAGATTAACCACAAACTCCAAATTACTAGGCATCTCACGCACCTCAAAGACTTCATTCTGTCTGTCAAAACAGTTAACTTGAATATTTCCCACTGTCAGCTGATTTGCATGCAACTTTGAGGTCACAAGCTCAGAGAACACATGACCAACATTAATTAGAGCCTTGGTTTTAGTCCTTTTTCTGGTGAACAACTCATTAATCCTGTAAAATATTGCTTTTACAAGTGTACTGACTAGGAAATTACGTGTTTCTTTAAAACCGAATTGATACACTCAACTAAATTCGTGGTCATATGACCCCAATGATATCCACTATCAAATGCCAAAGCATATTGTTCACGTGGAATGTTATCCAACCACCTTGTATACGCTTCACCTCACTCACATAAACACTCGTAACGCAGTTGGTCTTCACGCACATTCTTTGAATACTGTGAAAAAAAAAGCTGGATATAACCATTACAATAACAAACAACTATATTGACATTAGTATGTGAAATTTATTTAATTACCTATGTTAACGATAAGCTTTTGTAGATATGGTGCCTTGAATTTTCTCAAGAAGTTAGACTCTATATGCTTGATGCAAAACATGTGGAAAGCTCTTGGAGGCGACCAATCTCCGTTACTCCAAGCGATGACTAAAGTAATAAAATCGTGTTGATCAAATATAAGGCCCACACCATCTCGTGTCACCATATGTTGTTGCAAGTTACTCAGAAAAAATACCAAACATCGGAAGTCTCTCCCTCGACAATAGCAAATGCAATCGGCACGACGTTGTTGTTTCCATCCTAACTCATGTGAAACTACAATCAATAGACAATATTTATATTTTCCATAAAATTAAGTCCCGTCTACCTGTACTATTGGCTTACAGTTCCTGAATGCTCCAATGCAAGGATAATAACTCTAAAAGACTCGATGTAAATATCTGGAACTAAGTCATTTTTCTGATATGCAGACATAGTTTCAAAGTGGACGGCTGCTGATGGCTGCTTGTGACACATGGCTTCAAATCATATCAGCAAAGCTTCATAGGAAGCTTTTCAACCTCTGAATATCTTTTCTACTGACTTTTGCTTTGCCAACCATGCTTTGCGATAACTTATGGTGTAATTAAATTTTGACTGAATTTCAACAATGACAGATTTTACCTTTATAGATGGATCAATCTTTACTAATGGCTTAATTACTTCTGTAATTGTGATGAAAGCTAGCTTGGAATGATCTTAAAATATAGTGGCTTTAGTGAAAGTGTGACTATCATTATATCTCTTTATCTCCCAATAATACTTCTTATGCATCATGTTAACTCTAATCAGCCAATCACAACACGTGCCACACTGTGCACACTTGGTATAAAATATCTGTGGTTTCGACTCATATATCCTATAGTTTACATCTCTGCGGATAGCATAATATTTGACTGTCGCAATCACAGTTTTTCGAGAACTAAATTTCATTTTCACGACAAATTTATCGTCTATCACAATGGGAGGCTCTGCTATAACAACACCATAACATAAACTTATCAAGTATATATAAATATATAAAATTTAAATATACAAATTCTAAATATGTAAATATAAATATATATTTATAATAAATACGTAAGTATATTCCAGACATGTATACAAACAAAATATAAATTATATTTTTTATATAAATGTATAAGTTACATAAGTATATAATATATATATATATATATATATATATATATAAATTTTGATTTTAAATTTATAGTATGATACATATACAAATAAATTTACAATCTAAATATATAAGTATATACATTTTCAATTTTAAATATATGTAATATATACAAATAATTATGTAAACATATAATATATTTACGATTTTAAATTTTTTAATTTTATATCACGGATATATAATATAGTTACATATATATTAATTATATATAAGTAAAATTCCGAAATTTGAAAATTACACTTACAAAAAATAAACAAATTTTTAAAATATGAAAAATAATACTATTTTGTACTAGATATCTAAAAAATTAATAGGTCATCACTAATTGCATAACTTAAAATATAGACATCTTATTTTACGCCAAATTTAATTATTTCTATGTTATAAATCTTTTAAATATTTTTTTTAAATTACATACTTGCATTTATGTATTTAGGAAATTTTGATGCATGCATAGCATCAGAATTCAACGCACACATGAAAGATAGCTTTTCGAACAGACGATGGTTTGCTAGTGCATTTGCCACTTTCGCAACATCTGCCTCCATGGTGTAATTAGCTTCATCATCATTTTCTATTGATTTAATAACCTTTTAGTTGCTTTCGAACTCATCCTCGTTATCACTATTGTAATCTCTTCATTTTATATCTCAATCGGCTTCAAATTGTTCAAACTCAATGTATAGCTCAATAAACAACACTTGTGATCAAGTTTCATAATAGATTGAAAAATCTTTTGCATGCTCGTATTATCGGTGACATATTTAGTCTGAAAATGAACAAATCTATCGAACACTGATACAAGATGTCGATACAAAATACTCGATATATCCTCTTTGATATATGAGGATCTATCATTTCACAAATAACACTTTTTAATTCATCAAATGACAACGTAAAAGGAACAATAAGATGATAAAGATTTTCACAAATAAATCTTACTTTTTCATATGTTTGTAACAAAATTTGATCATAATAGTACAATTTTACCAGAAGTCTATAACTCTATTTTCTTTTTTTTTTAAAACAATGTTACTCTCTTTTTACTGGTTTATATCAGCAAAAGTATGAAACAATTAGCTGAAATGATAAAGAATAGACAAGAAGAAGAAAGTGACTTCAACAAGATAAAGTTATATATATATATATAACAAATCGGATCCTTAGAATTGTATTTATATCGGATCCTTAGAATTGTATTTTTTAAATTAATTTTTTTTCTTATTCACAAAACAAACTTATCGAATTGGACTTTCCAATTTTCTAACCCACCAATTTTTCAACATTAAAAAAAATAAATTAAGGCACAACTCAAATATGAGGCTCCAATTTGTCACCATCTGAATTTGAATTTATCACTCTACAAATCAGAGCTTCCGAGTTATATTTTGTAATTAAGTACGATTTTGGTACTTAAGGTAGGGGCTGAAAATTTTTTTCGTCTCCAACCTTTTTCTGCTTACAAAATCGTTCCTAAGGTTTCACTTATTCTTAGAACCGTCATTCGGACCAAAATATCATTCCCCTTCTCACCAAAATACCTAATTTTTATTCTTTTTTTTCGTTTTTCTCCATCAACAGCAACAACAATAGTAAAATCACCAGCAACAATGAATCAAAAGAAAAAATAGTGAAGCACAAAAACAATGAATCCAAATCTGAATCTGAATCAAAAGCACAAGAACAATGAAGTAAAAGCAATAACAATGAAGCCATCTCTTTTTTCTTCTTCTTCAGCAACAACAATGAAGCAGAAGCATAAGCAAAATTGGAAACAAAAATTGAAGCAAAATTGAAAATAAAAAATAGAAGCAGAAACAGAAGTAACAGAAGCATCAAAACTAAAAAAACAAAGAATCAAATACAGAATTAGAAACAGAAGCAAAATCAAAAGCATCAAAATTAGAAACAGAAGCAAAATCAGATTTAGAAGTAACAGAAATAGAAGAACAAAGAGGGAGGAGAGTGCAATGATGCGACGATGTGGAAGTAACAGATGCGAAGGACGCCGTCGTTGTGGCGGCAGCAGCAAGGAGGGCGAGAGTGCGACGATGCGACGCTTGTTGAGGGACTGGGCAGACGATACGACGCTTGCGAGGAAGAGGAGTGGTGAGATTTGGCAGCGAGGACTGAACGACGAAGAGTAGTGACGGCGGTGGCGAAGAGCAGCGGCGACGGATTCCCTTCCTCTTCTCTTTTCCACCTTCCCTTTGTAAACCCTGTAAAATTAGTAGATAATTCATCAATAAAATAAATATTAATAAAAGAAATTAGGAATGTGAATTTTATAGTTTAATAATATAGAACAAATTAAAATAAGAATTTTGACACTAATTTTAAAGAATTTTGCCTAAAATTGGGCTAAACGGGCCAAACTAAACCCAAACCGGGCCCGTGAGCCCATCCAACTCATTAAATAAAATGAGCTGAAGTTCATTCTCTTCCCTTCAATCCTCATATACGCTGGGAAACATTTTGGAAAGGAGGAGAAGGGTTCAAAACCCTAACACCATAATTAAACCACCATAACTTTTCGCTCCGAGCTCCGATCACTACACCGTTTGCGGCCACGCGACCACTGCGTCGAGCTCTACAAATTTATTGGAACAATTTTATAGGTAAGCCTCACTCTCACTCCAATTACTCTACCTGCTTGATTTTCAAAATTGGTGAGTATATATGTTGAGATTTTGTTGGCTTTGATGCTTTAGGTTCGATCTAGCTTGCGAGAATTGCTGGGCTTGGTTCGTTCGGTCCGTAGAAGCGGTAAGAATCCTCAACCCCTAGTATATTCATTGGTTGAGTGTGTGGGTATTGAATTTTGTATGTGTATGTGTGATAATTGTGAATTAGGTGTGTATATATGTAAATCGGAGCTTTGTTATAAACATTGGAGACTTGGTGGAGTTTGGGTGTCATTGCTTTGGAGATCTTGGATACGTGGGGCTGTGTTTGGTGCCTTTTGGTGGTGTTTCAGGTTATACGAGGAAATCGGCCAAGGTATGGTTTTGGTTTCTCGTATTTAATATATAATGTCTTGTGAAAACTTAGGCTTGATGTCCTTAGGATAGGAATGAATGCATGAGTATATTAATTGTTTAGTACCTTTGATGATATTTATAATGTGGGTTGAGTGTTTGTTGGTGTTTGTTGATTATGATGGAAATAGAATGATAAATGATAGTTTGGTGATGATTGATAAGTTGGTAATAATGAGTATGTATATATGATTGTATATTGTAAGTTGTTGGTATAATTGTGAAGGTTATATATGGTAGTTTTGTGAAAGTGAAGTATGGTGGTTGATGATAGGGGGTGGTATTGTGTTGATTGTGTGTTGTATTGCTGATTATATGTGTAGGATGTTGAGGTTTGAGTTTGATTTTTATTGAAAATAGAGGTTGAGTATTTTTGGGAAAAACTAATTTTTGGTCGAACTTCGACGAGCCATAACTCGGCTTCCGGACCTCCAAATTGTTTCAAACTTATTTCATATGAAAATTAGGTTCGTGAAGTTTATACCATTTAAAGAACATATGGAAAATGTTTTAAAACAAAAAAGTTTTGCACGTCGGAAGTTCGGAGTGCAAAATTGAAAATTCTGTGGCATTCAGCATTTTTGTTGTTCTGCATAGCTTGCATACGTGACCACTATACATGATGCGACCAACCTTTTTGAGTTGGGCATCTCGCGTACGCAAGCAAGGAGCTTGTGTACGAAAAAATAGAAAAATATATGCCGGTCACACGTACGCGTGACGTCTCAGTAATGAACTCCCACGCGTACGCATGGCCCACGTGTATATGTGACCCCTTGTTTTCAGCAAACTTAATTTTATGTGTTTAAAATCTAATTTCAAACTTCTAAACCTCTATTTTTACTCTTTTAACTCCTAACCCTTAGTTGGATACTTAATGATGAGAAGAAATTAGGAAAGGATAGTAACTTGGGAGTGAAGCAAGTTTTGGGGTAATGAATTATGATTGTGAGGTGATGATTTTGAGCTTGAGGAGTGTTAACTGAACTAATATGATGGAAATTGAATTTTAATGAATTAAATGAGATAGAGGTGCCCGGGTAAGAGGTGATGGAAATGACCACTCGCTCCGGGTATACGTTAAAGAAGTGTAGAGATGTTAAAAATGTATAGAAAATGAATTAATAAATTAATGATTATGAATGAATTGGAATAATAAGGAAAATGAACTTGAAAGTGATTGAGATATGCCTCCGGGTAAGAGGCGAGATTGCCGGATAAGATGCAGTGGTGTTATTCATATGCTCCATTTAAGAGTTCGAAGCTCTGAGTAAGATGCAGGGGTGGAATTCTATCGCCGCTTGCTCGGGTTGAGAACTGTAACACCACCTGGGTAAGAGGCAGGGTAAAGTTGTCCCCTGCTCTGGGGGTTCGCGGGTAAGATGCAATGGTTGAGGCGTTGTCCCACTTGCTCCGTGTTTGGTGTTCTGTCCAAGGTTAGCTGCCGAACATGTCGGGTTTGGCTTTATAAATGACAGATGAGACTCATCAGCTATAGGACAGGCATGCATCATATGCATTTTGTTTGAATTGCTTGCTTGTGCATTAATTGAGATTACCTAAGTGATTATAATATGCTATTTGTTATATTTGCTATATGTACTACTTGTATTCTACCTGTGTTTGTCATTGTCTATTTGTTTGTCTTTGTATTTTCACCAGAGATAGAGGAACGGAGGGAAGGTGGAGAGGTTTAGGGTTCTAGTTAAGTTTTAGTTAGATTTAAGGAATTGGTTAAGTTTAGAAATCCTTAGAAAACCACCCTTATTTATTGTTTCTGTTTTAATTCTTAAGTTTTAAATCTGAGTGTCGGCGTTCTAGGATTGCCTTTGGCATTCCCATGACCTTATATCTTATGTACATGGTATCTTTACTATGCTGAGAACCCCTGGTTCTCATCCCATACAATATTTGTGTTTTTTAAATACAGGTCGAGAGGCACCTCGCTAGGCATCTGGAGTTCTGCAGCGAAGTGGAATTTGGGGCTTTATTTTGATGTATAGTTTATATATGATCATATGTATAGAAGTCTCCTAACAACTTGTTTTATTTTGCACTTCTTAGAGGTTTATGAAGAACTAGGATTTATTATATATATGTATTTCGGGTTTTGGGGTTAAGTATATATGTATGTAAATATTTTCCAGCCAGCCTTAGCTTCGCAAGCTGAGTTAAGAACTTGTTATTTTGTACTCTTGACCCTCTGTTCTTACTTTCTATATATTTATATCTATGAACTCTAACTTTCTTTGTACGCAAGTTACGTTGTTTCTGAGAGTTGCGGTTTTAATTTTTGCAATTTTGTTTTACCCACTTTTCAAGGCTCCTCGTATATTATATTCTTTCTATTATCATATGTATATGTATTTTAGTTTAGAGATCGTGGGGCCTCGCCACCTCTATTTTACATCCTAGGGATAAAGCTCTGTGTGGTAAGGTGTTACACTCTTCCCCCTTTTCTTCTTTGGAAACAACCCACCAGCGTCATTCCCTTCTCTCTATCCCTTATCCCGTTTTTTTTATTTTATTTTATATTTTTTCAGTTAGGGGTAGTTTAGTAATAAAAATTAAAATTTTGGTAAAAAGAACAATTTTAAAATTAAGTTAAATCTTAAAGACGATTTTAGAAGCAAAAAAAAGTTGAGGACGAAAAAAATTTTAACCCTTATCTTAAAGATCAAAATCGTATTTAACCCATAAAAAAAATAACCTTCCATATTCATACTAAACATCTAAGTATCTCATAACTCATCATAACACAACTCTAAAATCCATTACTAAAAAAAAAAAAAGCAAAATATAGTTAACCAATTTAATAAATAAATTTAAAAATTATATTCATGTTATTTAAAATTGGTTAATTAAAACTAAATTAAAATAAAAATTGATTTTTATTACTTATTTATGTGTTATTAAATTGATAAAAAATATCTTATTTTAATAAAAATAGATTTTTTTTATTTTTTAGTGTGATTGGTAAATTTCTAATAATAAAAGTAAAAATATTAGAAAAATAAAAAAATATTTTTTAAAAAGCTACAATTTACATCTTTTTTTTAAAGATATTTTTTTCTTTTAAAAAAATATTTTTCACGTAATAAATAAATAAAAAAATTTTTGCATGAGTTATCCAAATATAAAATTACTCTTACATCTCTTGATAAAAGATAACTTGAAAAAAAAATTTCTTAAAAGCTCATTCAAACAAGCCCTTAGTGTTTCTTTGAGAGCCATTAAGTTGATAAAAAAATTTTTTTAATAATTTTTTTAAATTTTTAGCGTATTTAATAGATTTCTAGAAATAAAAGTAAAAGTACTAAAAAAAGATTTTTTTTAAAAAAACTATAATTAGTCACACAAAAAACTACTATTTATATTTTTTTTAAAATATTCTTTACATAATAAATAAATAAAAGAATTTTAAATTAAATATATAAACATAAAATTATTTTTATTTTTTTATAAAATCTCGGGTAAAAAACACAAATAAACCAATGGAGGATAATTGTTACATGAATAAGCCAAACTGAAAATTAATTCACGAATGAGCCAAAGCATACTTATATGTAATTCGAACCTATTTGATTCGAACTCCAATTGCATATAAATCGAACCTATTTAGTTCGAACTAGACACACATAATTCAAACCTAATTGGTTCGAATTACACACGAATTGGGCTATCTCAATTTGAACTTAATTGGTTCGAATTACTAAGGAATAAGTGTGAATATGTTACGTGCATGAGATTGTAATTGAAATGAAACAAATTTAAAATATTGTAACATATACAGAAAAATTATTTATTATATAAAGTTTATAAAAAAATATCTTTAAAATTAATTCTAAACTTTTTTAAATTATAATTAATGTACTCTTTTAATTTCTAAGATTACTTATATTTTACTTATTATTTATTGTAAAAAAATAATTTTTTTTAATATATTAGTATCTACTTGGGTTTAATTGTATTCCTCGTTAAAAAATGCTTCTAAAATCAAATCCTTTTTATTTTTTTAATAATTTGATTACAAATTTTTTAAGAAAAAAATACTTTATATCTTTAATTGTCTTAGTTTTTTAATCTTAAATTTCATTCCGTTTCAATTTATTTTTACATTTTATTTTGTGTTAATTTTATCCTTACTTCAATTTAATTAAAGAACATTGAATCCTAATAAAATAAAATTAAAATTAAATAAAGTTAAATAAAATAAAATTTAAAAATAAAATTAAAATAATATTCAAATTGCATATATAAAATGTATTTAAAATTCCAATATTTAACTATATAATCTCTAGAAACAGCGATAAACTAAAGAAATATACACATAAAAGATAAAAATCAAATTTTTTATTGACATTAAAAAATGTTTGTAATAAATTATATATTCATTAAAATGGAACAAATTTAAAATGGTGTAATATATACGAAACAAAAAACATCTTTAAGACCAATTCTAAACTTCTCTAAATTATAGTTAGTGTACTCTTCTGATTTCTAATATTACTTGTACTTTACTTATCACTTATTGTAATAAAAAATTAGGCCTTTTTTTTAATATATTAGTCTCTGTTTAGTTTTAATTTTCTGCGTTGTTAAAAAATGTTTCTAAAATCAAATCCTTTTTAATAATTGCGTTTTGATGTTATTTAATTTTCGCATCATGTCTTGCTTAATTTAATTTATAGACTAATTTATTCCCATGTGTATTCAACAGACATTTCCTTTAAAACTCCTTAAACGAAACATATTCATCAATTACAATCCCATGCACGTAACATATTCACACTTATTCTTTAGTATTTGAACCAATTAGGTTCGAATTATGAGATAGCCTAATTAGTGTGTAATTCGAACCAATTAGGTTCGAATTATGTGTGTCTAGTTCGAACCAAATATGTTCGATTTATATGCAATTGGAGTTCGAACCAAATAAGTTCGAATTACATCTTTATAGTAATACAAATGGGGAGCTCATTTGCTGACGTGGCGCTCATACGTTGAGTCTGAGAGTTTATTTGTTTACGTGTCGTCACTAAAAATTTTTAGATTTATATTTATAAATTATAAATTATTATTTACTCGGTTGTTATTTTCAAATTTTAAGTTTGGGTTGTTTTACTTAGGTTGTTATTTTTTAAATTTTAAATTGTTTTATTTGTTTGGATTATTTTACTTAGGTTGTTATTTTTTAAATTTTAAATTATTTTATTTAAGTTGTTATTTTTTAAATTTTATTTAGATTTTATTTAGATTGTTCTTTTTTATATTTTAACACTATTTTTTAAAAATCTGTTAATTCTTTTTAGCATAATTTTTTTAAATTTTGTTGATTTTTTTTTAAATTACAGCTACATAAATTCTTTTAAAGAAATTTAAAGTTTTAAAAAAAATTACGTTAATTATTCTTCGATTGTTACATACTAATATTACAATAAATAAATATTTACGTTAGTTTAGAATTTTTAAATTATTATTTATTTAAGTTGTTATTTTTAAATTTTAAATTTGGGTTGTTTTACTTAGTTTGTTATTTTTTAATTTTAAATTAAATTCAACCAAATTTTAAAAAATTTAGTTATGATGCAACTATAAAAGGATAAGTTATGAGAGATGTAAAACACCATAATTTAAAGTACATCAATCCCTTTTTTTACATATATCCAAAATCTTCCTACTTATTCCAATGGCTGATATTCACAAAATTGCTGACATCAATCCTACAATCGACAATTTGTGTGTACGTATACGAGTAATATGGTTATGGACACTATCAAGTTACGAAAATTCTCCATTGCCATACTTAATTGAGATGGTTTGACTCGATGAAGACGCGAGTTTTCTACTAATATCCTTTTATCCATGACTCCAAGGTTATTTATTTATTTATTTAAATTAAAGTCTATGTACATTGGATTAGATATTAAATAAGTCTATATTTAACTTTTTCTTATGTTATTTTCTTTTTTAAGCAGGTATCGAATAATGCTTGGTGTCATTGATGATTCTGACTGTGCATGTTATGTAGTCTTTGACAAGGAGGCAAAACAAGTTTTGGAAGAGAGCTGTGTAGAGATACTTGATCCACTCTTATTGGTAAGATCTAACCAATATTTATTTCTAAAAGTATTAGTGAATACATTTTTATTGGTACTTTTTATATTATTTATTATTAATATATTATGTAATATCCTGCAGAAAGGAGATCTATTAGATACACCTACACTTTTACTCAACCTAATTGATAAGATCTTTCTCTTCATCGTTGAAGTTCAAATATATGATATTTCATATTTTTCACCTTCTTATAAAGTTAAGAAGATGACTAATAATGTGGATCTCATAAATAAATTCAAAGAGGCTCACCCTATTCAAATTGTGAGAATATATAAGTGTACTTCTATTAAAAATTAATTTATTTTTTGCTTTCTTGGTCATTAGTAGTATCTAATTTATAAATAATAATTAATTATAATTTTAGGATGTTGACTACACCGGTGGTTTGTTTCCAATTTCAAAGACATCCTCAATCATTGAAGGAGAGAAAGTAGAAGGTACTAAGGTATTTGTTAAAAAATATTTTTTTTGTTTGTTCTCTCAAAATTAGATCTTAATTTTATTCAAAAAATATTAGTGAGATAAAATCAAAGGTTAGAAAGAAGTCTTTAATTTAACGTGGTTTTTTGTACAGAATTTGTTGCTTGAATTCTCTATTGAAGTTGCGGCCAATGATGAATCTGAATTGTTGGAAAGTGCTATTACACCAATTAAGTGACTATCTTTGGAGTCGAAAGATTCGAAGGTGGAAGGAGATACCTCAACTTGCAAGAAGATCAAGATTGAGAAAGAAACTTGAGAATTTGGATGCACATGCTTTAGAATCTCTTTTAGAGTCTATCTAATAGAATAATGCCAAGCATATATTTGTTTTGGTGGAAACATTATCTTTTCTTGAGTTGTTATTTTTCTTTTGGTTCTTTTCGATTTTTATGTTTGGAATTTAGAATTTTTTTAAATATAAATTGAAGTTATTTGGTTATTACTTGTGGTTTTATTTTTAATTTGATTCTCACCGTTGATATTTTGATAATTTTTAATTTAATATTTAATGTCATAAAGTTATAAATTTTTTCTTTGAATTATTGTTGATACAATTAAGTTAGTTATTAATTTTTAATGTGTACTTATTTAAAAAAATTTAATTATAATTTTTAATTAAAGTATTATGTTTATAATTTTAAATTTAAATTCAAATATACTTTTTTTTTGAATTTTTACGTAAGCAATTGGGTTTGAGAATATTTTTTAAAAAATTATATAATTTATAAGTTACTATGCTAATTACAAAGGATTATAATAAAATAAATAGAATTATCAGTCTTATTAAAATGTGAAATTATTTATACAATTTAAAAAAATGTAATACTGTTTAAATTTTAGAAAAAGTATAATAAAGTTAATACTGTTTATGATGAAATTAAAAAAAAATATTTTTAAATTAACAAATTTTTATATTTCTAATGGACAACGGACGTTTGATTAGAAAATTTTATTTAAAAATTTAAAATTTATACTAGCTAATTAAAAAATTTTATTTTAAAAATTTTAAATTTGAATTTCTAATATTAATTTCTAATTAAGTAAGTTTTTAACCATTTCAATTTTTAAATTTAAATTTTTTTACTTGCCACATTTATAAATTTTTATTATTATCTTTTTAGATTGTCTCTCCACAGTAGAAATACTTTCATTTTTTTCTCTTTTTAAGTATTTTTTCTAAATTTACGTAATTTATAAGGTTATTAATTTTTAGATTGTATTTAATTTTATTTATTTTTATCGATAAATAATAGAATTGATATTATTTATGACGAAACTAATAAAAATTGTTTTTAAATTAACAAATTTCTATATTCTTAATGAATAACAAATGTTTAATTAAAAAAGTTTATTTAAAAATTTTAAATTTGCACTAGCTAATTAGAAAATTCTATTTAAAAATTTAAAATTTAAAACTCTAATACTAATTCCTAATTAAGTGGCTTCTTAACCGTTTTGATTTTTAAATTTAAATTTTTTTATTTGTCACATTTATAATTTTTTTCTATTTACTTCGTTTACATTGTTATTTTTTAGATTATAACAATAGAGGTACTTTTATCTTTTTCTCTCTTTTTACTTATAAGTTATTCATTTTCAATCTCTTTAACTATAAGTTAAATTTATTGATCGTGAGATTAAACTTATATTTATTTGAAAAAAGATACTTTTGTAAAAAAATATATATTATTTTCTGTAAAATATGTTTACGTAAGTAAATAAACGAGAATAAAAAAGAAATTAAAGCGGCCATTGAAAATAAAATCTGTGCGATTTAACATAGACATAAGAAGACACTAATTTCATATTCTATTTGGTAAGTTAGACATGAAAAAAAATTGTAAAAAAATTAGTGTCTCAAGTTAAAAATTAGTGTTTCAGCATTTTAGAGAGACACAAAATACATGTTTTTAATGGGTGTTTGTGTATGACTATGTCTTTCATCATTTTTGTCTTAGTAAACAAACACCATACATGTACTACGCTGTCATATGTGTACTACTTTATTTTTTTAATAATATAAAAAAATTGATAATAAAAATGTATTATGTATAATGTATATATATTTTTAATTGGTTAAAAAATTTATTTATTTGATATTTTTAGGTATATATTGAAAGATGCAAGAAGTCCAAAGAGAAGTAAGATTATATTGAAGAGAAAATTGATATTAAAAAACAAAGAAAATACAAAGCAAAGCACAATTCAAGGTAGATTTCATATAAAAAAATAAATTAATTATTTTATCATTTTTGTTTTTAGGTTAGAATAATATATTTTTTTATTTAATATTTTTAAGTATGTCAGTTCTATATATTTAGTTTTTATTTGGTATACAAAATAACTAACATGTCATGAGTATTTTGTTCGAATGAAAACCCATAAAATACAATATTTTTTTATATATTATTTAGCTATTGACAAGTAATAAATTATTAATTTACATTGTCTTCGTAATATATTACTAAATTTGTTTATGAAAAAATTACAGGAAATTCGAGTGATAGTTCCAATAGTGTGCATTTTCAATCGGTGTTGTCGAACATTACAAATAGCATTAATACATATTTATTTTTGGATATTTTTTTTGGAACTTACTTATGGGAATATACATGCACTTTATGTATTTTGATTTTCCTACTATTTATTAATTATAAACTTTAACAGAAAATATGTTCAAAACTAATATCTCGAGTTATCTTATTAGGTAATAACCCAACACCACATTGATCAAGGTCTCCAACTACTAATCTACACTCTGTAGATGAAAAAAAATGATGTTCCAATATTAGTGATATTAGTAATTCGGGTATCATAAATGAAGTATATGATAGTCCATGTCATCAGACAAGTCAACAACATCTTCAACAAACATCAAATAATATCTATCAGTTACTATGTTAATATGTTTTTATTACTTAAAGACCAAACAATCATTAGTATATGCTAAATAATTATTATAGATTTATTGGAGTACACAAATGGAATTAGATTGCAAAGGGATATAAGACTGAATAGGAAGACTATGCTACTTCAAAAGAGACATGGTAAGATAAGCATGATAGATTGTAATTATCACAAAGCTAAAATTTTTCTTCTGTTATCTTTAATATTACCTTCATAATATATATTCATAATTCAGCTGATTCAAACATTTAATATATATTCATTTTTTTTATAATATAAAGTACTTGATGTATTATCTCTAATGATTACAGGAGCAAGTACATTTAATTCAAATTTAGATACTAAAGAATTAGAAGAAGTGTGCATAGCTGAAAAAAAAAGACACCTAATATAAAGAGAAACATTTTTGAAGGAATTGACTACAAATCTTTCAAAAATTTTTCAAGGAGTTGAGGATATTACTGAAAATACGACTATTTTAGATGATTCTGTGCAAATTTAATACCCAGCCATATTCGATGTTGCTGAGAATACAAGTAATTTAAGAAGCAGCAATATCAGCACTTTATTATTTACTATTGTTATGCTTTTTATAAGCAAAAAATTATCGTTTAGTGTTCAAGTTTTAAAATTTAAACTAAGATATGGTTATATATTATAATTTTTGTATTTGAACATTGATTGATTGTAAAACTTAAATCTTGAGGTTGGTACAATAAAATTGTATTATATAATCTCATCTTTTTAATCCATAAATTGTATTTTTCGGTAATCTTTTATGAATATTATTTTTATACTTAACATGGTGAAAGAAAGGTATATTTTTATATAAAGTATTTGTTGCAGATATAACTAAAACAATTTATTATCTTGGTGATTATTAGATGTGATAGATATTGGTGACCCAGAATTTTTTGTCGGCATTGCGACGCCATGATGTGGTATAAGGAGAGATCAGAGAAGTCCAAAACAGGATCCAATTTTGAGTTCTCAATATGTTGTATGCGAGGGAAGGTACAACTGCCGTTTTAAAGCACTTGATCGGACGCTCAGGAATCTTATGTCAGTTACCGATCAACATAAGACACATCAACCATTTGGTGGTAAGATTGTTGTTCTAGGAGGTGATTTCAGACAGATACTTCCGGTGATTTCGAAAGGAAGTAGACACGATATATTAGCATCCGCTATTAACTCATCCCATCTGTGGTCATTTTGTAAGGTTCTGAAACTACATACGAATATGAGGCTTTTAATGTTTTCTTCGGATCAAGATGAAGGTGAAATGAAGATATTTGCTAATTGGATACTTGATGTTGGAAATGGAAATATTGGCTCTGTTGTTGGTGATGAATCAGAAGTTGAAATTCTAGATGATCTATTGATTACAACTACTGATGATCCTCTCTCTCATTTGGTAGACTTTGCATATCTAAATTTGTTGCAAAACATGTCAGATTACAGGTATTTTCAGAGTAGAGCAATTCTTGCACCCACACTTAAGAGTGTCGAGAAGGTAAACAATTTTGTCTTGACAATCTTTCCAGAGATGGAAAATGAGTATTTGAGCTCTGACACAACATGTCAAGCTGATGAGAATGAAGATGTAAAACAAGAGTGATTCACACCAGAGTTTCTAAATGACATCAAATGTTCGGGACTACTCAATCACAAGTTGACTTTGAAGTCAGGAGTCGCTATAATGCTACTGCGAAACATAGACCAGACTTCAGGTTTATGCAACGGGACAAGATTAATAGTTAACAAACTTGGCAGCAACGTAATTGGAGCAACGGTAGTGACCGATAGAAATATTGGAGATAAAATGTACATTCCAAAAATGAACTTGATCCCTTCAGATTCAGGATTGCCATTTAAGTTCCAACGGAGACAATTTTCATTAACAGTATGCTTTGCAATGACCATTAACATGAGTCAGGGTCAATCATTATCACATGTACGACTTTATTTGCCAAAATCAGTGTTCACTCATGGACAATTTTATGTTGCTTTGTCAATAGTTAAGAGTCGCATTGGCCTTAGGATTTTAATTCTAAACGAAGACGCCAATCCAAAGTCATCAACAACAAATGTCGTGTTCAAAGAGGTTTTTAATAATATTTAGGTAAGAATAATATTATTTTCATTTTAATAGCATGATTTACACTTTTGTATAAATTTTTACTATAGATATAACTAATTTATCTATAACTCTTTTTTCAAATTTGAAATGAAATGTGTAACAAGGAGCACAACATCCAATGATTTTCTAATGAAGTTAGTAAGATACTAGGTTGTCGATAAATTTTTATTAGCTTTTTGATATAAAATTTAGGGTAAAATTAACATGTTATTATTACAGTTATATATGTTCTTATTTTTTTATCTCCCTCCTTATGGTTCAAGAATATTATAAACTTCGAACTCTTCTATTCATATTTTACTTTGAATAAAGATAAAACAATATATTTAACACGTTTATTATATAACGATGATGATAGTGTTATACTAAATTTAAAAAATATATGATTTAAAATATTATTTTTAATTTAACTTATCAAATTTAAAATATTTTTTTAATTTAACACTAGTATAAATATACTTTGGCTCATTCGTCAATCAATTTTCAATTTGGCTTATTCATGTAACAACTATCCTCCATTGATTTATTTGTGTTTTTTACCCTAAAATCTCTTTAAAAAAAGATAATTAATTTTTTTTAAAAAAATTCACGTGGCCTAACTAAAACTAAAATTAAATAAAAAAAACCTAATTTCAAAAGCTTCAGCATTCAACAGCTCTTCTGTGTACGCCGCCGTCAACAGCCCTTCTCCTCTGCCCCTCGCCGGAGCTCGCCGGTAGATCGTCGGACCTCTGCCTCTTCGAGTGTCTTTACTCTGATTCGCGCCTCTATCTCTCTGCCTCGACCTCCCGTTCTTGCCGCCGGAGTATCTCTTTTTCGTTCTGTTTTTCTCTCGTCGGTGCTTCGCCGGAGCTCGTCAAAATGCTCTAAGTTTTCACTCTGGTTCGCACCTCTATCTCTCTGCCTCGATCTCCCATTCTTGTCGTTGTTCTGCCGTCGCATCAATTGAGGTAAGCCTCCTCCTTGCCCTTGGTTCTGCCATTAGCGTCTTCTGAGTTCTGAGTTTTCTCCTGAGTTTTGTTCTGCCGTCGCATCTGGCTTTCTTCTATTTTGTTCTGTTGTGTTCTGTCAAACAACTTCCGAGTTTTCTTCTGTTTTCTCCAAACCGAACCCTTAGTTTTGGATGTGCTCTGATTTTGAACCATTGCATAACCCAGTTTCAGGAAAGATGAAAAGGTACAGAACTACAGATTTTAAAATCTCTCAGTGTTGAACTCTTCATTTCAACGGATCCTGCTGTAAGTTTCTTCCTCACTGTGGTTCACTTTTTGATTGGTTAGGACTTAATTAAATTGCATGAATTAATTTGATAGGATCACAGCTTTTCCCTTTGCTGTGTAAATAGATTGTTTTTGTTGTTTGTATATTGAATTAGTAGATTACTGTTAGAGTAGGAAGGGATTTGAGCTGATTTAACACGTCTTAAGAATCTTAACAAGTCCTTATCTTCAAAATCTTCGTTGAAAATTGCTATGGGCTTGTTGACTTGTTCTGTAATCTCTCTGTAAATCTCTATAGGAAAAAATGGAAAATGAGAGAAGATTCTAGTGATTTTGTTTGGAGGGAAATCTAGACCCTTCTAATTTGATAAGTTTGAGTGTGTGCTGTTTAATGCTGCATACTCTTTGTGCTCTTTGAATAAGATGATTAAAGCTTCCACTTCCAATTTATTTTAAATCACAAAACTTTCCCATATCATTTATATATGTTTCTCTGTCAAAGATAAGTTTTTAAGATAAATCATCATAAGTTAAATTGTGCTCACAGTCGTTTACCTTAACCGGAATTTCTCCTTTTACTCTAAATCTAAATACATTGGCTTTAATTAGATATCATTATTGTTGCTTGTATTAGAGATGTATTACGAAATGAAGCAATCATACAACTTAAAATAATGTCTTATATATAGATGATAGTGGATCAAATTTGTTGATGTTCTACCAAAATATGGAAAAGTTTGAATATTGTAATGCAATAATAGACCAAAGAATAATATAACTCTTCAGATAATCAGAAGGTAGAGAATCGAGAGGAGTTGGGGTTTTTAATATAGAAATAAGTTTCTCTAATAATACTAGGAATAGTTATTGTGACTGACAAAATAGCAGTAAAAACGTTTTAAGAACATGCATTACAAACACCATTGCCCATTATAAAAATAATTTGTGCATAATAAGGAGACCTTAACTTTTTAAGAAAATCTGGCTTTGGTAATAGGTCAGCCCGTAATGCAAAAGACACAAATGAGTCTAATTGGCAAAGTTTATTTTTCTGAACAATACCTCAAATTTTATTAAAGTTTCACAATAGACTAATTTGCCAAAAGAAACAAGGAGTTGATGATTCTATTTTTGAGACTAAATTGTTCTACTAATTTTTTTTAAGAAAATTATTTGCAGTATTACTCTTATTTTAAATGTTTTACCACTTAATTTTTTTATATAACTGAAAATAAAAAATTATCATTAAGTATATATCATAAATTATTCTATTTAAAATTAATTTATTTTAAATTTATTATTTATAAAATTTATATCAATAAGTGAAAAGTGATCTTTAAATTAGAAATTAGCTAACAAGTGTCCTTAGTTAAATGTAAAATGTTTGTATTAGAAAATTAAGGTCTGTTTGGTTTCTGTTTTTAGTTTTAATATCTTTAAATTTGTACAAAAAAATTAAAATAATGAAAACAAGATTGTTATTTTCATTATTTTTATTTTTTTTATAATATTATAAAAACATAAAACACAAAAAACAAAAACATGAAATAAAAAATAGACTAATTGCACCTTAAAAAATTTCAAATTTTCATAATATATATTTATTATATAAAATATTTAAAAATTAAAAAAAGTTCATGAAAAATAACCTTATTCCATACATGCAGGAGTTTGTTAGTAAAAACTATTTAAATTAAAAAGAAAATTTTGTTAAAAAAGAAACGTACCCTTTGTAAAGTAAATCCGTCTTGTGCAGCTGCTCCGTCTTGTGCAGCCACTCCCTGCTGCCCCGCCATCTACACAATGATGATGGTAGTTCAAGTATATATTATGAAAATTTGAAATTTTCATATAAAATAATTTTTGTGTGACATTATCCAAATTGCAATGATGATGGTAGTTCAATCAAACTAGTCATTGAAATTAACAATAACGTTGGTGTAGTGGTAGTGGCATACTACAACAGGGGAGAACCCGAGTTATACTCCTAGAGAGTACATGATACATCGATTGATTACGAAAAGGGTATTAATCTCAGGGAAAATAGGCACTGAGGTTTGAGGAGAGAATGGACTTGGTTATCAATGCAGCAGTGGAAGAGATATGTGGCCACCTTGAAGATGGAATCACTCTTGCTGCACTGTGGGACAAGCTTGAAGGCTCGCCTTCCCTCTTGTCCTCCGGCCTCCAACTCTCTCCTGCCATCAAAAGGGACATATGGACCAACCTCCTCAACATCCCTACTTTGCGGTTTGAGCCCCAACCCACTTCCTCGGAGCTTGAAGATGCCAACGAGCTCAATTTGAAGATCATTGCTCAAAAGAGCCTTGTTGACAACTTCATGGGACTCTATGATTCCCCCTCTCTCCAACAAGCTCAAATGCGTGTCCTCCACCTTCTGGCTAGTGTCAAGGCCAATGGCATTACTCAAAGCAACCTTGCTAAACAATTGAACATTGATGGGAATAACTTTCATTATGTGCTGAGAAGTCTCGAGTGCCAAGGCTTAGTTGTCAAGCACCCTGCTATCGAAAAGAAGAAGCAAATCTCCACTCATGGGGATTCCAAGAATTATCCATGTGTATCTACCCATTTAGTGTACTTGCGTCGCTATGCTAAGAAACTTGAATCAAATCAGAGGTTTGAACTACAAATAACCAAATCAAACAACCCTGAGGATGATGACCAGGATGCAGAGGGAAATTCACTTCAAACAGATGTTCTTCTTAAAGATTATGCACCCCAAATGAAAGCTATTTGTGACAAACTTGCAAAAGCTAATGGCAAGGTTCTTATTTTGTTTAGTACTCATTTTTATTGGTCAGATAAACTATTTTGTGCTAATATTGTTTTGTTGGTTATCTTGAAGGTTCTTCTTGCGTCTGAGATTAAGAAGGAACTTGGGTATTTTGGATCACGTCCTAAACAAAGGATTTGGAGAACAGTATATTCTCTAACATTAAACTTCCTAAAGTTATGATTAACTTTTCTGTTATGTGGTTCTTGATTGCCTTATTTCTCTTATTATTCTGTGTGAGCAGCTTTGTCGCCGGTTGAAAGCAGATAATGTTGCGGAACTGTTTGATGCTAAGGTGAATGGCAAGGTTAGTTAGCTTATACTACTATATAATGACTTCTCTTTGATTCTTAGCTTCTAATTTCATTTGGTAAAATATGATTTTAATAGGGATCTTATTTTCATGGTTTTTGTGATAATACAACAATAATTTTACTTGTTTGCAGGTTGAGTCTTGTCTACGGCTTGTTGAACCAGTAACTACTGGATCTGCAAATGAAGATAAAAACTCAAACTTTGGGAAAGTATGCGTCATTGATCAGTTTGTGGAGCTACCTATTGAGCATCAAATATTCGATATGATTGATGCTGCAGGATCAAGTGGCATTACTTTCAAGGAGGTGCATATTTAATTCTTATATTTTCCTTTTTCTGAGACATGTGGAAAGCTGCGAATGTTAGTAAAGAATTATTTTCAGGCCTTTAGGATAGCAGGCCCTGTTTATTATGCTATGTAAGACCTCTTAGGATAAATATATACCATAGGATTAAGTTATCTTAATAGAGTAAGCTACGAAAGCCTAGGCAGACTAAGAGGGTTATCACAACAGTAACTAACTCTGCCGGGTAGGACTGCCCGGTGTATCCAGCTGTAATTACTTAACACCGAAATTCATTATACCATCTTTAGAGTAGCTTCCTCTAGAAGTCATCCCTGCTATTGTATATAAGCTTTGTAATTGTTCATTGGGCATTTCTAAGTCATATCTCTCTCTCTCTACCCATTTAAACTGAAGCATGGATAGGGCATAGAATTTCTCTCTCTCTCTCTCTCTCTCTCACATTCAAATTGAAGCATGGATAGGGCATAGAATTTCTTGAGTTCTTAAGTTAAAAGCACCAGGACTAATCTACATAAAATCTGAATCATAGAAAATTATTTGGATGGTATTTATGTCGAGCAACTCACTGGCTTTCAGTGGAGAGCTTAAGTGTTTGGCAGAATTGACTCTTGACATTGCATTGGTGTAAAATCTTATGCCTGTGTGGTATAATGTTTAGTCCTTGTTACCCACCATTATATCTAAGACTACTCATTGATGCTGTATGTTTGTCTTCTAGCCCTAAAAAAGGTTTTGGTCTCTTCATTTCATGAGGGTATTTTTGTGTAAATCTTTCTTTAAATTACTCTTATTTTGAATGCAACCTTTAACCTGTTTCCACCTTGATAAGTTACCTCGAAATCCAAAGCACTTTTTTTAATAGGGGCAACCAAATGATTTCATATCTTAATTGGAAATTTCATGTTTCTCTTCTACAGGTATGTGAGAGGCTTGGGATTGATCTAAAAAAGAACCACATTCGGCTAATAAATTTTTGTCATAGATTTGGAATGAAAGTGCAGCAAGTGCAAGACTCGAAATCCAAGACAATTCGTGTTTGGACATCTAAAAATTTCAATTGTGAACCAGAAGCTGGGCTTTTTCACAAACTTGAAGAAAATAAAATTTTTGATCACGTACCCGACAGTTCTTCTAAATCAGCATCTGAATTTGACACTTCAACTTCCCATGGTAGACTTCCTGACCCTGCAGAATTCAAAGATATTGAACAAGGTGCTGGAGTATCTTGTGAATCTCCAAGAAATGTTGAGTCTGAAGGAATACCAACAAACTTGCAAGACGTAGACCTTGACCCCGTGGGCACTGTTTACAATACCAAGCGCGATTTGGTTAGTTTATCAACGGATGCAGATGTTGCATCATCAGCTATGCAATATAGTGTTTCAAAAAATGGATTAAATAAAAGATATACAAGTTACTCTTTCACTGTGGACAGCAATCGAAGGGCAAATAGGATACTAGAAAGACTCAAGGTATGCCATTTTCTGCCTTCCTAATCCTAATGCTCATGAAAATGGTCTAGAACAAAAGTTTATTGCCTAAAATTTATATTCTCAGTTTTTTATCCAAAAAAAATTATCAGTTTCTAAAAGTAATGTTCTCCATTTCTTTTTTTGCAGAATGAAAGGTTCATTTTGAGATCTGAGATGAGTAGGTGGCTTACTAGCTTAGAGAAATCTAAGTATAAGTCTCAGGTGGACCGCAAAACTATAGATCGAATATTGAATAAGCTTCAGGAGCATGGGCTATGCAAATGCATAACAGTACATTCCCCTGTAGTTACTGAATATTCCAAGACTAAAGATTGTATTGTAGTTGTGCATCCATCCATAAATCTAACGCCTGAACTATTTGATGCAATTCAAGATAGAGTGAGATCATTTGATATGGAACTTCGCAGCAAAAGTATGTCTCATAAAAAAGATGATGAATCGATACCCGTAATGGAGGATATTCAGAAAACTAAAAGCCATGTAGCTCCAGATTCAGGGGCCAGCAAAGCAGATGTTATGCGCGCTAATGGATTTGTGTTGGCAAAAATGATTCGTGCAAAACTTCTCCATACTTTTCTTTGGGATTATTTGCATGGGTCAGCAAGCCATGATGATCCTTTATCAAATGAAAAATGTATTTACGAACTGAATAATAATCCTCATAGTAGTAGCAAATTATTTTCTTTGGAAACTGTTATCAAAGCGATTCCAGTTGAACTATTCTTACAAGTTGTTGGCTCCACTCAAAAGTTTGAAGAAATGATTGAAAAGTGCAAGATGGGTATACGCCTATCTGATATTTCTACCAGGGACTACAATTGTTTAATGGACACTAATGCAACTGGAAGGTTGTCGAAAGTTATTGACATTTTAAGGCGTTTAAAGGTACATTTTTCACTTCGGTGTAGTGTCATCCTTTTTATGTTTTCTATATTATTTTTTATCTGTATTTTATCTCCTTGCCCCCTTTAGAATAAATTCCTCTAGTTGGTACTTTAAAATTTAAATTGCCTTTGTGAGCTGAGAAGACTGGAAACAGTGGTGGAGGAATTGTAAAAACATGGTTGAAAATTGATATGATCAGAGTGAAAATTACTTGGCCACAGTAAAAGTGAATGTGATTAATGTCTTTTCTGCTTGATATGCTGTGTTGTTTCAGCAAAATGATAATGGGGTACTCAAGGAAACAGGAAAAGAATGGCCATCACTTAATGCTGAGTTGTTTTAATTTTATCATAATCCAATTTATCTGGGGAAAAAAAAAAACTTGTACATTTCTTTTTTAAAAAAAATTCTGAAACTTATTCCTAGTTCCTGCTCATGGCTTCCTAAAACTTTTATGTATTTAAGTTGTTCTTATATGGAGCTATTTAGTCCTAGGTAAGGATTCTGTGCGTCTTTTATCTGAATACATCTTGTCTGCAGGTGAACTAAAGTTATTAACTAATTTTGTTGATCTTAATTGTTACTTACGGATATGTTGTATTTGGGATAAGTGCACTTTTGTTTTATCCATTGTAAAAGGTAGTTTTTGAAACGAAAATGCAGCGAATGGTGCAAAGTAGTCGGAAGTAGAAGGTGGGAAGTTTTAAGCAAACACAATATTAGATGGTCAATATAAATAAGATTACCATTTACCATTACCTTGTAGAAAATGAATTATTCTTGACAAAGATATATTTATGTAGTTGATTCGGATTGTAGCTGATATGCAATCTAGAGATGAAGTGAACATGGCACATACTTTTTCCCACATGTTGGAGCTTAAGCCGTACATTGAGGAACCCCTTTCAAGTGAAGCAACTTCTCTAAACTTTATGTCCCATGATCTTCGACCAAGAATCAGGCATGATTTTGTCTTGTCTAATAGAGATGCAGTTGATGAATATTGGCAAACTTTGGAGTATTGCTATGCTGCTGCTGATCCAAAAGCTGCGACATATGCATTTCCTGGATGTGTTGTTCATGAGGTAATCTGCAAGTGTCTCAGTGGGTGACTTCAAGGCTTCTCTACTTTGATGGCTTTCGATTTTTTTGTTATAATTTCAGTTTAAACTCTAAAACTTTTTTTTTTCTGGTTTACAATATTAGGTTTTTCGATTCCGTTCATGGGCATCAACTCGTCTTATGACAGCTGAACAACGTGATGCACTTTTAAAGCATGTGGCAAAGGATGATCTCGGTGAAAGAATATCTTATAGGGACTGTGAGAAGATTGCAAAGGATCTTAATCTTACCTTGGAGCAGGTCAGTATGTTGCAAGCTCTAAACATTGCTTTTGTTATTTATCTCTTCTAGAGATTGCTTAGGTAAATTGTTAAAGTGTTCATCATCATGACTGCATAATGGACAAGAAAACTACTTGGTCAATTATGATGAGGAATTTCATTGCTCTAGGATCCCTTTTAATAGAGAAACATATTGAGATGAAAAAGATAGAGTGCAGATAGAGAGGAAAAAAAGTTATCCTCATAAATACAAAGAAGGAAAGAAGAACATAAGAAAAAAGTTACTGTAGAAAGCAGCATGGTCCAATTTGCTGTTGAATGTGATATTTTATAGAATTTTAGAAAGATAAGGTTCATATATGATACTGAGAACTGTCAGTGACTTGGTGGAAATGCATTTGATAGATTTAAATATTTTTGTTTGTGTAAATAGTTTATAAAAGCTTGGGAAAACCCTCAATCCATGAGTTAGGATTTGGGGCTAAGTTATATGCATTCAATTATAAGAGTGTAAAGGAAAATGTTAAGTTGTTGAATGAGTGGCTGCTGTCCCCCCCCCCCCCCCCCCTTCTCTCTCAATATTACTTTTGAATTCATATTTTTCCACTAGCAGGTTCTTAGTGTGTATTCTATTAAGCGGCGCCATTACATTAAAAAGTTCAAAGATGAAAGGAAAGAGAATAGTTCACTTGAAGGAATGGGTAGGAAATATAGTTCTACAGAGCTGAGGCCAGAAAAGCATGCAAGAATTGAAGAAGCTGCTGATATTGAGATGCATATGGAAGAAGACAATCTGGGTATTGATTCTGGAGAGCATGTCAATGATACTCAAGAATTTGAGGACGATGTTCATTCTGAAGAGGGTTCTCAAGATTGTCCCCTTATTAGCCAGTGTGTCTTATCCACAATGAAGCCAAGACGGCAAAGGAGATTTGCATGGTCAGACAAAGCTGATAGGTAAGAGAAAAAATTTCTCAATCTATTCAATGATAATTCAAATGAGTATTGCATTGAGTGTTTGAGGGTGCGTGAAATAATGGTTCTTTGAAGATGGATGGATCATTTATATATTCAAGGTTGCTTTGATGAAGCTGTTAAATGAATTTTTAGATTGTTTGAAAATCATGAGTATAATACTTTTTACAAGTATTTATCGGGCATGAAATGCAAGTTTAAATCAGTGACACTGGCATTGGGCTTATTACTTTAATTTTAGAAAAAAGAAATTTATTAATGGAAATGAGAATACTGACAGGGTCATGTGGCCTTTCTACAGTAGTATGTAAAAAGAAATTGCATTTTTTCACTTTGTCTATCCATTTTATTGTTTTGAAAATCGTCTACCCCTCCTTCCTCTCCTTTGTTGCCTAAGAATCAAGAATATCTCTATATCTTATTTCAGACAATTGGTGATTCAATATGTTAGACATCGTGCTGCTCTTGGTGCAAAATATCATCGTATGGATTGGACATCAGTTCCTGATCTCCCAGCGCCTCCAAGAGTCTGCATGAGAAGAATGAATTTATTGAATAGTAACGAAAGAGTTAGGAAAGCTGTGAATAGACTCTGTAACATTCTCGGTGAACGATATGCAGAGCAGCTGGAGATGTCCCAGAATTTGTCATCGAAGAAAGATGATTGCAGGGAACTTGTGAGGTCCCAGTCCAGTAAAGGTGTTGACAATAATTTTAGACCTGATATTGGAATTCAAATGCCAAGCCTAAATGGAGAGCCTTGGGATGACTTTGAGAACAAAACTATCAAGAACGCTCTTGAGGACATTCTTCGCTACAAGATAATGGCTAAGCTAGATGCCTCCTCCAAGAAAGTTCAGCCTCAATATGAAGGGTTGTCAGATGCAAATGCAGATGCTGATGGATATGTAATTCTCTAATACCTACAATAATAATATCAAGCCATGTCTTCAAAGTGTTTATAAATAAACAAGACTTAATGAGATTTACCTTATTTCCGTCATCTTCTATTTTTTTATAATGAATAGTTAATGCTTTCCCTTTCACTGTTCTTGGTCGAAGCTATTATTATTTGCTTTATGCTGTACAGTCTTAACTTATTTTGGAAGCTGGGTTACTAAAAGAATAATTTTTCTTAGCAGGAGTCCCAAGAAAATGAAGACACTGTATCAGCCATTCCTAGTGAGATTACTCAAAGCCATCATGGAAAGAGCCAAATCTCTTCTGCCCAAAGGTCACGCCGCCGCCTTGATAAAAATTTTAAGAGGTTTCTGAGTAACACTACTAATGTATATGGACAAGTGTACAAATCATTGGCCATTTCAAATGCCGTGGAGCTATTTAAGCTTGTTTTTTTGAGTACCTCCTCAAGTCCACAGGCACCAAGTTTACTAGCAGACATTCTTCGGCGTTACTCAGAGCATGATTTATTTGCTGCTTTTAACTACCTTAGAGAGAAGAAAATCATGGTAAATGTCTCATTCTGCAATAGTTAATATTTCTTGCATGTGTTGTTGATCATGCACCCTATACCGATACTTGTTCATGTCAAGCCTACATCAGTCATCATGTAAACTAATGATATATGCATCAAATATTCATATATTTTGTTTCTGTATGTACTGGCTCGTGTTTGATTGATTATCTCTAGAAGGCTTAATTATGGGGAATAAAATGATGGGAGAATTTCGCTGTCTTTTTCTGATTGAATATAAAGTCGAAAGTCAATTGCAGCTAAACATGGTTATATGTCGAAAGTTGTTGAGGGAGATCTAGGCGAATGTTAAGTTAATTCAGTCAAAAAACACAACTGTTTTTATGCATGCATATAAGGGATTACAAGATTATCTATGTGTTTAAACGTCATGATGCCCCCATAAGCTTTGACCATAGGTTCCTTTTTATTTGTTAAATTATTCATTGAAGCTAAGAAGTTTATTTAAAAATCATTGGCAAGTGCCAACCACATTCAGACATTAATAGATGGCAAATAGGTAGCCATTGTAAGGGGCAGGCCGTTCTGCCCCTTGTCCCTGAGGAAGGTTTACAATTATTTCTTAGGTTTAGTAAGATTCACTTTAACTATTATTTATACCACTGCTAATTGTTGCTAATTGTAGCAGACATCTTCCTTTGAGCTAAAAGGGTTATTGGACAACCTACCATGAGCATATTCCTTGGAATTCCCTTGAACCTGAGTAGCTTAAAAGTTTGTTTTATATATATATATATATATATATATATATATATATATATATATATATATATATATATATATATATTTGTGATTTCTGCCACCTATTTTAATTTGATTTGACTCTAACCTTCAAGATTTTGGCTACCTGATTTATCTTTTTCACCTTCTTACCCTCTCTTACTGTTATATATAGACAATCTCAATGTATTATGCATCTGTGTTGGTATTTGATAGGTTGGCGGAAACGGCAGAGAACGTTTTGAACTATCACAGCAGTTTCTGCAGTGTGTTTCCAAGTCACCATTTCCATTTAATACTGCAAAGCGAGCAGTTAAATTTTCTCTGTGGCTACAAGAAAGAGACAAAGTCCTGAAGGAAATGGGTACCAATCTTGCTGAAGATCTTCAATGTGGTGACATTTTTCAGTTGTTTGCCTTAGTCTCGTCGGGTGAACTTTCAATTTCACCATGCTTACCAGATAATGGTGTTGGAGAGGCTGAAGACCTGAGGAACACAAAGCGCAAATCTGATGTTGAAGGTGAAATAATTTCTCGTCGGGAAAAAGGTTTCCCGGGTATTGTCATTTCTGTACACTGCACAACAATGTCAAGGGCTGATATTTTAGATTTGCTTGAAGATAATAACAACGACAACCAACCTTTTGAGAAGAGCTCCAAACTAAACACTGATGAAAACTGTAACAATTCAGGTCCTGACCAAATGTTGGAAGTCTTTAACTCTTGTGATACAGTACCTGTGGAAGAAAACCATATTGAATCACCGTGGGAAGCTATGGTAGGCTATGCAAAGCGATTGATGTTTGATCCTTCTAATCAAGAACAAGAATGTGTCATCTGTGCTGAGGACTTCAGGGTTGTTTATGCTGCTATCCAAAATGCTGGTGATCAAGGGTTAAGCATGGGGGAAATCTCCCAAATTATAAACTTGCCAGGTATATATGCCATGAGATGTAACCAAGTATATCATTGACTTAAAACTGTTATAAAAAAGTCAGTTATTTAACTTATTTGATGTTGTGTATTGGTATTTTGCTTTATACATTTCAGGAGCAGAAGTAGATGGACTGCTTGTTGATGTTCTTCAGGCATTTGGTCAAGCCTTTAAGGTTTCTCCTTTCCTCATTCCATTCCAACAGTTTATAGCATGTCTTGATTATTCCAAACCATGGATTGATCCAATAAAAAAAGCAATCTTTTTTGTTTTTACTCAGTCCAAAGGTTTGAGACTCAAAATCCTGTTCAAACATTATTCCAACCATGCTTTCGTCAAAATTTGGTTGCAGATAAAACACAATTTGCACCATGCACATCCAAGACTAATTTAGGGAGTGCAAACAGTAATGAAAATATGCAGAAAGTACTACTATGTGCATTGATCAGATAGTTTCCTTTTGCATTTTCCCATGTTGGACTCTTCAATACTGTTATCTTTTGTTTTTGTTTATTGTTTATTGTTTTCCTTCTCTGTTTTTTCTGTGTTCTCTTGAATTTTGTTTGAGCGAAAGTGGCTTTGGGGAACTCTTGTGAGAGGAAGCTTTGGGAAAAAGGGCATTGCAAATCGTGTTTTCCTATTTGAGACTTAAACCAAACAGGCTGATACTCCTTTTGTTATTTTGAAACTATATATGAAAGGAATTGGGACTGGTTGTTGAGATTTGCTGGAGTTATTAACAACAGTAGAAATTTAAGCTTATTACCAGAAATGATAAGTTTTTCCCTTTTGGGAAAATTATGTTGATTTACTCTCATGCTG
Organism: Arachis hypogaea; assembly: GCF_003086295.3. Lineage (NCBI taxonomy): Eukaryota > Viridiplantae > Streptophyta > Magnoliopsida > Fabales > Fabaceae > Arachis > Arachis hypogaea. The sequence goes on along the minus strand of NC_092045.1, from coordinate 103,379,607 downwards.
GCGGTTTTAGTATGTTATTCATATTCAGTTTTAAAATTTTAGTTTCTTTCTCTTTTATATCTAATAATATTCTCGTTTCTCTGCAGGTCAATGCTTTTGATTCTGTTCGTGTTGTTGATGCTTTATACCGTCACAAGTACTTTTTGACACCTGTATGTGGTTTAAATCAAGGTACTGTGCATCCTTCATCACCAAAGACCATTGAGAAAAGTGGTCATACACGTAATCTTCACAAAGTGACAATTCTTAATCTTCCACTTGGTGATGAGAAGCCTAAAAGTAAAGCTTGCGATAGGAATGAAGGCTTTGTTGAAGATAGACTTATTGATTCCAGTGTTGATAATGTAAAAGACACACAGAAATTCTCTTCTGGTGAACTGTGTGTGCCAATACTGCCGTGGATCAATGGAGATGGGACCATCAACAGCATTGTCTACAATGGTCTCAGACGCCGTATCCTTGGAATAGTGATGCAAAACCCAGGAATGTTGGAGGTATGTGCAATCTTTATTTTGATTGAAAGATTGTAATCCATGCTGACACCCTTGCTTATCTTAAAAATTAGTGATTGCATAATAAACAAAAATATCGACTGACTTTTTCATTGTGTATCTTGTTAGGGTGATATTCTACGTCAGATGCATGCGCTGAATCCACAGGTATTCAACCAAATTTAGACTATTGTTTAGATCATATAATCTGTATGAATGATAATGACCTGAGTCAGGGAAAAGTGTCTTTTTGTTCCTGTTGGATGAAATATTTACCTACGTGTGCTTTTGTTCTCTGGAATCCATGAATTTTGCTTTAAAGTTCCAAGATAAGCTTTATATTATATCCCCGTTCCCATGAGATTATACTGAAACCTGCCATCACACCTCTCAAGTTTCAACATTATGCAAAATCCTGATGTGTATATTACTTAGGTTTTAGTCATTATTAAATTATATCACTAATATAATAATTACTTAATTAATGTAGAGGTTCCAACACAAAAATAGATCATATAAAGAGTATCCCAATTGATAGTGCTAAAGTTGAAGGCGTTATTTGAAGGGGCTCGTCTATGGGCACGGTGCATGATTGGAGTAGTACACAATAACATTGTCAGATTCATGAAGCTTACATTCTTGTTAACTAAATGTTAAAAAGCCATACATTAATGGAAAGTTACCTATACAAATCATTTGAGATATGGCATGGAATGGGAAGAGAACAGTGGAGGGAAAATGAAGAGAAGTGAATGGTTATGATGGGATTATATATAATTGGTTAGGGACCCTTTCGTGTATATTTCATTACTCCTTAAGTTAAAAGGGTTTGTTTCTATGCTTGAAGATGCCAATTATCTTATCATTGTTGGTGCTGATATAATTTGTTTTCTTTTTCATCCTCCTGATCCTGATTTTGCTTATAATTGTTTGTGGCACTCTTGCTTAAGAGTAAATGCTGATTTTGTGCTTCTCACAGAGCTGTAGAACACTATTGGAATTGATGGTTTTGGATAAACACTTAATTGTGAGGAAGATGCATCAAGAAAGATTTGGTTCCCCCTCCATACTACAGAATCTTATTGGACGAAAATCCAATCAATCAAAGTGGATATGTCTCGAGCATTACTTTGCCAATCCCATGAGTACTTCCTTCTTGTAAGGAATCTCATTGGACATGTAAAGCCCATAAATAATGTGTTTATATGTATAAGGATGAACAAAAATATATGGAAAAAAATTATGTTAGTCTTTATGTATAATTAGGACTTTAGAGAATTTTTAAAACTTAGAGCATTCTAGTTGTGTATTTAAATTAGGATCGCATAATTGTTCTGTAAGTTCAGTCTTTGACTAACCATAGTAAACCAGTTAATCACTCTTACATAGTAGGATACACATTTTATAGAAGTTACAAAATTAATGGTAATTAATCTTTTATTTTTATCATTTTATCAATTTTTTTACTTTACAGGATTTAAATTCGTAAACGAAGTTCTGGAAGAAAATAGAGAACACTTATGCTATGCAACTCCTCTATTCCTAGTCAAATCCAAAATATGTGGAAATAGCAATACAAGTTGGTCTTGAGTGTCAACATTACAATAACAGTATTCAATGCTTATAGTGATCTACTACTATTAAAATCAACTGCATACGAATTTTGTTTTGTTCAGGAATTAGGGATTCATTAGAAACGGGTTTTGGTTAGCCAGTTAAAAAAAACTAGTATTTATAAAACAAGAACCCAAATAGAAAAAGGTTACAATTTATAAATTGTTTGAAAAAATCGGTTATTTTAAATCTAGTTAAGGTTCTTTAAATGGTTAATTAGCTCTTTTTTTTATCCCCGAATGAAGCTCTGTTTACAAAATGTCAGGCTATTTTAGTGAAAAAAGCTGAAGCTAATATATATTTTAATTTTGATGTAATGATGTATAAAAGGTTGTGTATATGAATTTTGAAGTATTGAAAATAGATTACTTTCTTTTACGGTAATGTAACATGATAAAATTATTTTGATAATTAAGTTTAACTAAGTTGATCTAATAGTTTAAGCATTGATAACTAGATCGAACTGAATCGGTCAGTCGGACCATGAATCGGGCTTCTCTACAGTTCGACTCAACCTGAAAAACCAATAGACATAAAACCGTTTTAAAATTGCTGAACCGAATAGGAACTGGTTGGTTGGATCGAACTGAGACAGGCCGATTTTCACTCACCTGCCTTAAAGAGTGTCGTTTTGGGGTTAAAAGAAAAAACAGGAAGTGAAGCCTCACACTCATAGAGTCACACAAGCCATCATCTCTTCATCCATAGTTGTAGAAACCGGATCGAACTGGCCAGTTCGATAAAAAAACCGACGAACCGAATCCCAACCGGTCCGGTCTAGTTCCAAGACAGTTTAAAGTCAAGAACCAGTAAGAATCAATGAAAGTCGATGAAAATCGGTCAAAACTGATGTAAAATTGGTTCAACCAAACCGCCCGAGAGAAAATTCCAAAATTGATGAAGATGTGGTTTTAACCTAGGTCCTCCTTGTAACTACATGCTCTCCTTACGACTAACCTATGTTATTCTTTGTTATTTTTGTTCATACCATGGCCCAAAATATAGCCAAATCCAAAGTGAGCAAAGTCCAATCTACATACCAAGGTATCATCAGCAACTACCCAACCTTATGCAAGTCGGGCTCGACAATGCAACCTTGGCCTTATCTACTTGAATCAATAAAACTAACTTCGACGATCTCTCTCCTTCATCTTGAAGGGAGATCCCAACAACCTCCCCAATAAAGGGAACGGTTATCCACCATCAAAGGTGAAACTACTCAAAAGAGTGGTTATAGAATCTACACTTACCATTATAAGTATCCGAACACTCTCAGGTATTCTTTAGAACCAATCTACAAAAAGCCTGTTTAAACCCCTACTAACTTAAGCATCGGAGTCCCTTGCAGGTACCATCCCCACCTCCTCACGAGGAATTCGGATGGCAACACCTCGATGCCAGCAGAAGTTGGACACTGCGTCAAAAGGAGTCTGGACCTTACGTCCAGGCCCAAAAGCCACCCAATTTTAGGTAATCCTCGAAATATTGGTGCCATTACCGGGGACCTGGAGTCTACGCCCAACTATGGCGGACAATCAACCCGAAGACGGGCATATGGCATCCGAATCCGAGCCTAAATGTCACAATGACAATCATGCAATAGTAATACCTGCGACAAGATAGAGCGGACGGTTCTAATGGGGAGGGGACTTCACGAAACCCTCAACCCAGAAGAATCAACTCAGAGATACACTCACCAGAGGACGTGGTGAACCGACATCCAACAGAACTCATGGGACTCGTGCATGGGCACCATAGCTGACTAGAACAACTCAAGCAGGAGATAGAGCGATAAAGAGAAGTTGAAAGAGACCTTAAAAAGGAAGTACGACAACAAAAAGAACTAGAAGAAAAGCTTTTGAAATAAGGAGCCAACCTTCGAGGCCAGAGCAATAATACAGATCAGGAAGAAATCCCTTTCGAAGGGAAGAACTATTCATTGAAGAGATCATGCGGGCTAGGGTCTCCAGAAACTTTAAGAGCCCTGACATGGACCTCTATGATGGAACGATCGACCCAAGACACCATCTAAGCAACTTTAAAAGCTGGATGTACTTGGCTGACGCGTCAGATGCAACTCGTTGCAAAGCTTTCCCGACAACGTTAACCAAGGCAGCAATGAAGTGGTTCGACGCCCAGGTTCGTAACCTGCTTTGACGATCTTGCAAGAAAGTTTATCACCCGATTCTTCATCCAGAAAAATAAAGTCTAACACGCTCCAAGCCTTCTAGGAGTCAAGCAGGAGGTCGGAGAAACTCTCCGAGCTTACATGGAAAGATTGAACAAAGCCTGCTTAGATATCTAAACTCTGCCTACAGAAGCAATGATAATGAGGCTAGTTAATGGCCTCAAACAAGGACCATTTTCCCAGTCCATATCAAAAAGACACCCGACTTCTCTGTACAAGGTACAAGAGCGAGCAGAAAAGTACATCAACATGGAAGAGAATGTCCGACTAAGAGAACCTGCTCCAAAACAAAATCTTCCTTACCAGGCTCAAGATAAAGAAGTGAAGAAAAAGGATGAGTACAACTCAGACAAGCCTTGAAGATATCATAACTACACCCCCTGCGAGTCTCCCTTGTTGACATCTATAGAGATATCTGTCATATCAAGAAGCTTTCACCTCCTCGGCCCATCAAAAACAAGAAAAATAGAAGTTAGACAGAATATTGCTATCACAAGATATATGGACATTCTACCAATGATTGCTACGACTTGAAAAATGTAATAGAAAAAATGGCCAAGGAAGGTCGGTTAGAAAGATACTTGGCAGAAAGATCGGATGAACTAAGAAAAAGAAAAGGAGACGAGGAAGACAATAGTCAACGAGATCGGCCACCACAAACTCCTAATAGACACATCCACATGATAGCCAGAGGATTTGCAGGAGGCTGAATAACTAAGTCCTCCCACAAAAGGCATTTAAAAGAAGTCTATCAAGTCGGGGAGGAGGCTGAATCCCCCGACTTGCCCATTATTTCCTTCACGAAAGAAGATGCACAAAGGATAACACTGGGGCACGACGATCCTGTTGTGATCACAATGATACTTGCTAATCCAAATGTCCACAGGACTTTGCTGGACCAAGGAAGTTTGGCTGACATCTTGTTTAAACCTACCTTCGACAAGTTAGGGTTGGAAGAAAAGAAACTTAGGGCATACTCTGACACTCTTTTTAGATTGGGAGACACGCCCATCCGACCTCTTGTCCTCATTATGTTACACACCACTTTTGGTAAAGGTATGAAGTCCAGAAGTTTGAGTATAGACTACATTGTGGTTGACGTAGCATCAGCTTATAATGCTTTGATAGGTCAGACAATGTTAAACTGGCTTGCTGCAGTCGTCTCTACCTCTCATCTCTGTATAAAATTCCCGAGCTCAGAGGGAATAGACACCATGAAAACAGATTAGAAATTGGTGAGAAGATGCTACAATGAGAGCCTGAACCTACGTGGATGCACAAAGGGAGAGAAGTCAACACCATTAACTTAGTGGTACTCGAACACGAGAAAAACTAAGGCCACAACCCGATGGAAAAACTGAGGAGATTCAAATCGGATACTAGGTTTGAAAGATGATAAACATATGAGCTAACTTAGACAAAGAATTGATAGCAGATCTCATCAAGATCCTACAAGAAAACTCCGATCTCTTCGCATGAAAGGTCTCCGATATGCCCGGAATACATCCTAATCTTATAAGTCACAAGCTTGCTGTTCACTCGAGCTCACGACCTGTACAACAAAAATGATGAAATCTCGGCTTCAAAAGAGCACAAGTCATTGAGGAGCAGGTCCAAGCTTTGTTAGAACCTGGGTTCATAAGAGAAGTAAAATACCCCTTGTGGCTGGCCAATGTAATACTCGTGAAGAAACAAAACGAGAAATGGAGAATGTGTGTCGACTACACCGACCTCGATAAAACTTGTCCTAAGGATCCATACCCTCTTCCCAGCATTGATGCTTTGGTAGATTCAGCTTCGGGCTATAGATACTTGTCCTTTATGGACGCATATTCAGGATACAACCAAATTTCGATGTACAAGCTGGACCAAGAGAAAACGTTTTTCATTACCCCGAGATCAAATTACTTTTATGTAGTAATGCCTTTTGGATTAAAAAATGCTGGAGCCATATATCAATGATTAATGAACAATGTGTTTTCATCTCACCTCGGAATATTGATGGAAGTCTACGTGGATGACATGCTTGTCAAGACAAGAGAAGATGTTAACCACTTGCCCGACTTAGTTGAGGTATTCAAAACAATAAAGAAGCATGGGATGAAACTAAATCCCTCAAAGTGCACTTTTATAGTAGAAGCCGAGAAGTTCTTACGATTCATGCTCGCCCAAAGGGGCATCGAAGCTAACCCAGACAAATACAAAGCAATATTTGAGATGAAAAGCTCGACCTGCCTCAAAGAAGTCTAGCAGTTAAATGGAAGATTAGCATCTTTACCTAAGTTCTTGGCAGAGTCGGCCCTAAAGTCTTTACTCTGTTTTGAATACTAAAGAAGTGATGCCAATTCGGGTGGATCCAGGAATGTGAGCAAGCTTTTCAAGACTTCAAAAACTTCCTGAGTTAGCCACTGATCCTTACCCGACCTATAAAAGGAGAGGAGCTCATATTGTACTTTGCAGTTGCAAGCAAGGCCATAGCCTCCACTCTTGTCTGAGAAGACAAGGACAGACAACAACCAGTCTACTTTTCCAGCAAGGCCCTACAGTGGGCAGAACTAAACTATCAAAGAATAGAGAAGTTCGCATATGCCCTTGTCCCTGCCTCTAGAAGACTCTGACCTTATTTTCAAGTCCATACGATAAAAGTTCGAACTAACCAACCCATGAAGCACATCCTCCAAAAAATGGATATCGCGGGGCAAGTGATACAATGGGTCGTGAAACTGTCTGAGTTCGACCTGAAATACGAAATTTGTATAGCAATCAAATCCCAATACCTGGCCAAGTGTATAGGAGCCCAAGGAGATCCTACATCCTGACATCTGTACATAGATGGATCATCAAACAAAGCAGGAAGTGGAGTAAGAATCATTCTTGAAAATGAAGAAGAAACTCGGATTGAACTCTCGCTAAAATTGGAGTTTCTAACCTCCAACAATCAAGTAGAGTATGAGGCCATGCTTGCTGGCTTGAGGCTAGCCAAAGAAGTCAAAGCAGCAAAATTAATAGTGTTTAGTGACTCTTAAGTAATAACTTCTCAAATAAATGGGACCTACTAGGCCAAAGATCCCAACATGAAGAAATACTTGGAAGAAACACTGGAATAATTAGCTCAATTTAAGGAAGCAGAGGTAAAACATATAACTCGGGAATTAAACAACCGAGTTGATGCCCTCTCCAAATTGGCCAGCACCAAGTCAAGGGACAACAATAGAAGTCTAATTTAGAAACTCTTCACACCCCATCAGTGATAAAAGAAATCAAAAAGTCGGATGCGATGACAGTCACAAACCTAAATCTGGGATGGATGACTCCCATCATTGAATACCTCAAATTCGATATCCTCCCCGAAAAGAAAAAAGAGGCAATGAGATATATAAGGGATGCTGGTGCGCGAAATTGTGAACAATACTTTTCACAACTCTCATAATCCCCGGTCATGAACCCCAAAAACTTGGTGTTCATTACCATGGCATTACACAACTTCGCACAACTAACCAGCAAGTGCACTGGGTCGTCCAAGTAATAAACCTTACGCGAGTAAGGGTCGATCCCACGGAGATTGTTAGTATGAAGCAAGCTATGGTCATCTTGTAAATCTTAGTCAGGCAAACTCAAATGATATGATGATGAACGAAAATAAACAATGATAAAGATAGAGGTACTTATGTAATTCATTGGTAGGAACTTCAGATAAGCGCATGAAGATGCCTTCCCTTCCGTCTCTCTGCTTTCCTACAGTCTTCATCCAATCCTTCTTATTCCTTTCCATGGCAAGCTTGTGTAGGGTTTCACCGTTGTCAATGGCTACCTCCCATCCTCTCAGTGAAAACGATTGCATATGCTCTGTCACAGCACGCGGAATTCAGCTGTCGGTTCTCGGTCAGGCCGGAATAGAATCCATCGATTCTTTTGCGTCTGTCACTAACGCCCCGCCTGCTAGGAGTTTGAAGCACGTCACAGTCATTCAGTCATTGAATCCTACTCAGAATACCACAGACAAGGTTAGACCTTCCGGATTCTCTTGAATGCCGCCATCAGTTCTAGCCTATACCACGAAGACTCTGATCTCACGGAATGGTTGGCTCGTTTGTCAGACGAGCACTTGGTTGTCAGGCGATCAACCATGCATCGTGCAATCAGGAATCCAAGAGATATTCACCCAATCAAAGGTAGAACGGAGGTGGTTGTCAGTCACACGTTCATAGGTGAGAATGATGATGAGTGTCACGGATCATCACATTCATCAAGTTGAAGAACAAGTGATATCTTAGAACAAGAACAAGCGGAATTGAATGGAAGAACAATAGTAATTGCATTAATACTCGAGGTACAGCAGAGCTCCACACCTTAATCTATGGTGTGTAGAAGCTCCACCGTTGAAAATACATAAGAACAGGGTCTAGGCATGGCCGAATGGCCAGCCTCCCAATGATCTAAGATAGCATAAAATGAAGATAGCTACCAAAGTCTGATCTAAGAACTAGATGTCCAAAGATTTAAAATACAATAGTAAAAGGTCCTACTTATAGAAAACTAGTAGCCTAGGGTGTACAGAGATGAGTAAAAGACATAAAAATCCACTTCCGGGCCCGCTTGGTGTGTGCTTGGGCTGAGCAATGAAGCATTTTCGTGTAGAGACTCTTCTTGGAGTTAAACGCCAGCTTTTATGCCAGTTTGGGCGTTTAACTCCCATTTGGGTGCCAGTTCCAGCGTTTAACGCTGGGATTTCTGAGGGTGACTTTGAACGCTAGTTTGGGCCATCAAATCTTGGGCAAAGTATAGACTATCATATATTGCTGGAAAGCCCAGGATGTCTACTTTCCAACGCCGTTGAGAGCGCGCCAATTGGGCTTCTGTAGCTCCAGAAAATCCACTTCGAGTGCAGGGAGGTCAGAATCCAACAGCATCTGCAGTCCTTTTTAGTCTCTGAATCAGATTTTTGCTCAGGTCCCTCAATTTCAGCCAGAAAATACCTGAAATCACAGAAAAACACACAAACTCATAGTAAAGTCCAGAAAAGTGAATTTTAACTAAAAACTAATAAAAATATACTAAAAACTAACTAGATCATACTAAAAACACACTAAAAACAATGCCAAAAAGCGTACAAATTATCCGCTCATCACAACACCAAACTTAAATTGTTGCTTGTCCTCAAGCAACTGAAAATCAAATAAGATAAAAAGAAGAGAATATGCAATGAATTCCAAAAACATCTATGAAGATCAGTATTAATTAGATGAGCGGGGCTTTTAGCTTTTTGCCTCTGAACAGTTTTGGCATCTCACTCTATCCTTTGAAATTCAGAATGATTGGCTTCTTTAGGAACTTAGAATCCAGATAGTGTTAATGATTCTCCTAGTAAGGTATGATGATTCTTGAACATAGCTATTTATTGAGTCTTGGCCGTGGCCCAAAGCACTCTGTCTTCCAGTATTACCACCGGATACATACATGCCACAGACACATAATTGGGTAAACCTTTTCAGATTGTGACTCAGCTTTGCTAAAGTCCCCAACTAGAGGTGTCCAGGGTTCTTAAGCACACTCTTATTGCCTTGGATCACAACTTTATTTTTCTTTCTTTTCTTTCTCTTTTTCTCTTTTTTTTTTCGTTTTTTTTTAATAGTAATGCTTTTTCTTGCTTCAAGAATCATTGTAATGATTTTTCAGATCCTCAGTAACATGTCTCCTTTTTCATCATTCTTTCAAGAGCCAACATTCATGAACCACAAATTCAAGATACATATGCACTGTTTAAGCATACATTCAGAAAACAAAAATATTGCCACCACATCAAAATAATTAAACTGTTATAAAATTCAAAATTCATGCAATTCTTTCCTTTTCAATTTAAGTACGTTTTTATTCAAGAAAGGTGATGGATTCATAGGACATTCATAACTTTAAGGCATAGACACTAAGACACTAATGATCACAAGACACAAACATAGATAAACATAAGCACTAAAATTCGAAAAACAGAAGAATAAAGAACAAGGAAATCAAGGAACGGGTCCACCTTAGTGATAGCGGCTCTTCCTTCCTCTTGAAGATCCTATGGTGTGCTTGAGATCCTCAATGTCTCTTCCTTGTCTTTGTTGCTCCTCCCTCATGATTCTTTGGTCTTCTCTAATTTCATGGAGGATGATGGAGTGTTCTTGGTGCTCCACCCTTAGTTGTCCCATGTTGGAACTTAATTCTCCTAAGGAGGTGTTTAGTTGCTCCCAATAATTTTGTGGAGGAAAGTGCATCCCTTGAGGAATCTCAGGGATTTCATGATGAGTGGGGTCTCTTGTGTGCTCCATCCTCTTCTTAGTGATGGGCTTGTCCTCATCAATGGGGATGTCTCCCTCTATGTCAACTCCAACTGAATAACAGAGGTGACAAATGAGATGAGGAAAGGCTAACCTTGCCAAGGTAGAGGACTTGTCCGCCACCTTATAGAGTTCTTGGGCTATAACCTCATGAACTTCTATTTCTTCTCCAATCATGATGCTATGGATCATGATAGCCCGGTCTATGGTAACTTCGGACCGGTTGCTAGTGGGAATGATTGAGCGTTGTATAAACTCTAACCATCCTCTAGCCACGGGTTTGAGGTCATGCCTTCTCAATTGAACCGGCTTTCCTCTTGAATCTCTCTTCCATTGGGCGCCCTCTTCACATATGACTGTGAGGACTTGGTCCAACCTTTGATCAAAGTTGACCCTTCTAGTGTAAGGATGTTCATCTCCTTGCATCATGGGCAAGTTGAACGCCACCCTCACACTTTCCGGACTAAAATCCAAGTATTTCCCTCGAACCATAGTAAGATAATTCTTTGGATCCGGGTTCATACTTTGGTCATGGTTCTTGGTGATCCATGCATTGGCATAGAACTCTTGAACCATTAAGATTCCGATTTGTTGAATGGGGTTGGTAAGAACTTCCCAACCTCTTCTTCGGATCTCATGTCGGATCTCCGGATATTCACCCTTTTTGAGTGAAAAAGGGACCTCGGGGATCACCTTCTTCAAGGCCACAACTTCATAGAAGTGGTCTTGATGCACCCTTGAGATGAATCTTTCTATCTCCCATGACTCGGAGGTGGAAGCTTTTGCCTTCCCTTTCCACTTTCTAGAGGTTTCTCCGGCCTTGGATGCCATAAATGGTTATGGAAAAACAAAAAGCAATGCTTTTACCACACCAAACTTAAAAGGTTTGCTCGTCCCCGAGCAAAAGAAGAAAGAAGAGAGTAGAAGAAGAAGAAATGAGGGGAAAGGGAATGGCTTTTGTTTTCGGCCAAGAGGGGGAGAAGTGGTGTGTATGTTGTGTGAAAATGAAGGAGTGAAGGAGGGTTTATATAGGAGAGGGGAAAGGTAGGGTTCGGCCATTTGAGGGTGGGTTTGGGTGGAAAAGTGGTTTGAATTTGAATGGTGAGGTAGGTGGGGTTTTATGAGGGATGGATTTGAGTGGTGAAGAGAAAGATGGGATTTGATAGGTGAAGGGTTTTTGGGGAAGAGGTGTTGAGGTGATTGGTGAATGGGTGAAGAAGAGAGAGAGTGGTAGGGTAGGTGGGGATCCTGTGGGGTCCACAAATCCTGAGGTGTCAAGGAAAAGTCATCCCTGCACCAAATGGCAAACAAAATCACGTTTTTAGCCATTTCTGGCGTTAAACGCCAGGCTGGTGCCCATTTCTGGCGTTTAACACCAGGCTGGTGCCCATTTCTGGCGTTTAACGCCAGCGTCTTGCCCATTTCTGGCGTTTAACGCCAGTCTGGTGCCCCTTTCTGGCGTTAAACGCCCAGAATGGTGCCAGACTGGGCGTTAAACGCCTAACAGCTAACCTCACTGGCGTTTAAACGCCAGTGGGTGCGTCCTCCAGGGTGTGCTGTTTTTCTTCCTGTTTTTCATTCTGTTTTTGCTTTTTTCATTGATTTTGTGACTTCTCATGATCATCAACCTACAAAAAACATAAAATAACAAAAGAAAATAGTTAATTATAAAACATTGGGTTGCCTCCCAACAAGCGCTTCTTTAATGTCATTAGCTTGACAGAGTACTCTCATGGAGCCTCAGAATTGCTTAGAGCTATGTTGGAACCTCCCAACACCAAACTTAGATTTTGAATGTGTGGGTTCAACACCAAACTTAGAGTTTGGTTGTGGCCTCCCAACACCAAACTTAGAGTTTGACTGTGGGGGCTCTGTTTGGCTCTGTTTTGAGAGAAGCTCTTCATGCTTCCTCTCCATGATGATAGAGGGATATCCTTGAGCCTTAAACATAAGGGATTCTTCATTCACTTGAATGATCAACTCTCCTCTATCAACATCAATCACAGCCTTTGCAGTGGCTAGGAAGGGTCTGCCAAGGATGATGGATTCATCCATGCACTTCCCAGTCTCTAGGACTATGAAATCAGTAGGGATGTAATGGTCTTCAACTTTAACCAGAACATCCTCTACAAGTCCATGGGCTTGTTTTCTTGAATTGTCTACCATCTCTAGTGAGATTCTTGCAGCTTGTACCTCAGAGATCCCTAACTTCTCTATTACAGAGAGAGGCATGAGGTTTACACTTGACCCTAAGTCGCACAAGGCCTTCTTGAAGGTCATGGTGCCTATGGTACAAGGTATTGAAAACTTCCCAGGATCCTGTCTCTTTTGAGGCAGTTTCTACCTAGACAAGTCATCCAGTTCTTTGGTGAGCAAAGGGGGTTCATCCTCCCAAGTCTCATTTCCAAATAACTTGTCATTTAGCTTCATGATTGCTCCAAGGTATTTAGCAACTTGCTCTTCAGTGACATACTCATCCTCTTCAGAGGAAGAATACTCATCAGAGCTCATGAATGGCAGAAGTAAGTCCAATGGAATCTCTATGGTCTCAGTTTGAACCTCAGATTCCCATGGTTCCTCATTGGGGAACTCATTGGGGGTCAGTGGACGTCCATTGAGGTCTTCCTCAGTGCCGTTCACTGCCTCTCCTTCCTCCCAAAATTCGGCCATGTTGATGGCCTTGCACTCTCCTTTTGGATTTTTTTCTGTATTGCTTGGGAGAGTACTAGGAGGGAGTTCAGTAATTTTCTTGCTCAGCTGACCCACTTGTCCTTCCAAATTTCTAATGGAGGACCTTGTTTCAGTCATGAAACTTTGAGTGGTTTTGATCAGATCAGAGATCATGGTTGCTAAGTCAGAGTTATTCTGCTTAGAACTCTCTGTCTGTTGCTGAGAAGATGATGGAAAAGGCTTGCTATTGCTAAACCTGTTTCTTCCACTATTATTGTTATTGAAACCTTGTTGAGGTCTCTGTTGATCCTTCCATGAAAGATTTGGATGATTCCTCCATGAAGGATTGTAGGTGTTTCCATAGGGTTCTCCCATGTAATTCACCTCTTCTATTGAAGGGTTCTCAGGATCATAAGCTTCTTCCTCAGATGAAGCCTCCTTAGTACTGCTTGGTGCATTTTGCATTCCAGACAGACTTTGAGAAATCATATTGACTTGTTGAGTCAATATTTTGTTCTGAGCCAATATGGCATTCAGAGTGTCAATCTCAAGAACCCCTTTCTTCTGACTAGTCCCATTGTTCACAGGATTTCTTTCAGAAGTGTACATGAATTGGTTATTTGCAACCATTTCAATCAGTTCTTGAGCTTCAGTAGGCGTCTTCTTCAGATGAAGAGATCCTCCTGCAGAGCTATCCAAAGACATCTTGGATAGTTCAGAGAGACCATCATAGAAAATACCTATGATGCTCCATTCAGAAAGCATATCAGAAGGACACGTTCTGATTAATTGTTTGTATCTTTCCCAAGCTTCATAGAGGGATTCTCCTTCCTTCTGTCTGAAGGTTTGGACTTCCACTCTAAGCTTACTCAATTTTTGAGGTGGAAAGAACTTTGCCAAGAAGGCATTGACTAGCTTTTTCCAAGAGTCCAGGCTTTCTTTAGGTTGTGAGTCCAACCATGTCCTAGCTCTGTCTCTTACAGCAAAAGGGAATAGCATAAGTCTGTAGACCTCAGGGTCAACCCCATTAGTCTTGACAGTGTCACAGATTTGCAAGAACTCAGCTAAAAACTGATGAGGATCTTCCAGTGGAAGTCCATGGAACTTGCAATTCTGTTGCATTAGAGAAACTAATTGAGGCTTGAGCTCAAAGTTGTTTGCTCCAATGGCAGGGATAGAGATGCTTCTCCCATAGAAATCGGGAGTAGGTGCAGTAAAGTCACCCAGCACCTTCCTTGCATTGTTGGCATTGTTGTTTTCGGCTGCCATATGTTCTTCTTCTTTGGAGAATTCTGTCAGGTCCTCTAAAGAGAGTTGTGCTTTGGCTTCTCTGAGCTTTCTCTTCAAGGTCTTTTCAGGTTCAGGATCAGCCTCAACAAGAATGCCTTTGTCTTTGCTCCTGCTCATAAGAAAGAGAAGAGAACAAGAAAATGTGGAATCCTCTATGTCACAGTATAGAGATTCCTTGAAGTGTCAGAGGAAAAGAAGAGTAGAAGACAGAAGTAGAAAATTCGAACTTATCAAAGGAGATGGAGTTCGAATTTTGCATTAAGGAATAGTGTTAGTCCATAAATAGAAGGATGTGAGAAGAAGGGAAGTGATTTTCGAAAATTAAGTAAAAATTTTGAAAACATTTTTGAAAAACATTACTTAATTTTCGAAAATGAAAGTGGGAAAGAAGTGAAGTGATTTTTGAAAAAGATTTTAAAATTAGAAATCAAAGAGATTTGATTGAAAATTATTTTGAAAAAGATGTGGTTAAGAAAATATGATTGGTTTTAAAAAGATGTGATTGAGAAGATATGATTTGAAAAACATTTTAAAAAGATTTGATTCTGAAAATTAAAAACTTGGCTAACAAGAAAAGATATGATTCAAACATTAAACCTTTCTCAACAGAAAAGGCAACATACTTGAATTGTTGAATCAAATCATTAATTGGTAGCAAGTATCTTTAAAGATAGAAAGAAATCAATTTTGAAAACATATGATTGAAAAGATATGATTTGAAAAAGATTTGATTTTGAAAAACTTTGAAAACCTGAAAAAAATTGCATTGAAAAACAGAATCTTCCCCCTTGTGCCATCCTGGCGTTAAACGCCCAGAATGGTGCACATTCTGGCGTTTAACGCCCAAAACTATACCTTTTTGGGCGTTAAACGCCCAACCAGGTACCCTGGCTGGCGTTTAAACGCCAGTCTGTCCTTCTTCACTGGGCGTTTTGAACGCCCAGCTTTTTCTGTATAATTCCTCTGCTGTATGTTCTGAATCTTCAATTCTCTGTATTATTGACTTGAGAAGACACAAATTAAAAATATTTTTGGATTTTTAATAATAAGGAAAAATCAAAATGCAACAAGAATCAAATAACAATGCATGCAAGACACCAAACTTAGCAGTTTGTATACTACTGACACTAATGAGAATGCATATGAGACACACAAAACACTCAAGTCAATTGAATTTAAAGATCAGAGCACGAAAATCATCAAGAATTACTTGAAGATCCTTAAGACATATGAATGAATGCATGCAGTTGACACTAAACTTAAGATGAGACACTAGACTTAAACAAGAAATTTTTTTGATTTTATGATTTTTTTAATTTTTTTTTTGTGTTTTTCGAAAATTAAGTGGAAAAAGGTATCAAAATTCTCAATGAGAATTCCAGGAATCAGTGCAATGCTAGTCTAAGACTCCGGTCCAGGAATTAGACATGGCTTCACAGCCAGCCAAGCTTTCAAAGAAAGCTTCGGTCCAAAACACTAGACATGGCCAAAGGCCAGCCAAGCCTTAGCAGATCACTGCTCCAAAAGCAAGATTGATAAAGATCAACAAGCTCTTGTGATGATAAGTTAAAACCTCGGTCCAATGAGATTAGACATGGCTTCTCAGCCAGCCAGACTTCAACAAATCATCATGAAACTCTAGAATTCATCTTCAAGAATTTCGAAAAAAATAAATACCTAATCTAAGCAACAAGATGAACCTTCAGTTGTCCAAACTTAACAATCCCCGGCAACGGCGCCAAAAACTTGGTGCGCGAAATTGTGAACAATACTTTTCACAACTCTCATAATCCCCGGTCATGAACCCCAAAAACTTGGTGTTCATTACCATGGCATTACACAACTTCGCACAACTAACCAGCAAGTGCACTGGGTCGTCCAAGTAATAAACCTTACACGAGTAAGGGTCGATCCCACGGAGATTGTTAGTATGAAGCAAGCTATGGTCATCTTGTAAATCTTAGTCAGGCAAACTCAAATGATATGATGATGAACGAAAATAAACAATGATAAAGATAGAGGTACTTATGTAATTCATTGGTAGGAACTTCAGATAAGCGCATGAAGATGCCTTCCCTTCCGTCTCTCTGCTTTCCTACAGTCTTCATCCAATCCTTCTTATTCCTTTCCATGGCAAGCTTGTGTAGGGTTTCACTGTTGTCAATGGCTACCTCCCATCCTCTCAGTTAAAACGATTGCATATGCTCTGTCACAGCACGCGGAATTCAGCTGTCGGTTCTCGGTCAGGCCGGAATAGAATCCATCGATTCTTTTGCGTCTGTCACTAACGCCCCGCCTGCTAGGAGTTTGAAGCACGTCACAGTCATTCAGTCATTGAATCCTGCTCAGAATACCACAGACAAGGTTAGACCTTCCGGATTCTCTTGAATGCCGCCATCAGTTCTAGCCTATACCACGAAGACTCTGATCTCACGGAATGGTTGGCTCGTTTGTCAGACGAGCACTCGGTTGTCAGGCGATCAACCATGCATCGTGCAATCAGGAATCCAAGAGATATTCACCCAATCGAAGGTAGAACGGAGGTGGTTGTCAGTCACACGTTCATAGGTGAGAATGATGATGAGTGTCACGGATCATCACATTCATCAAGTTGAAGAACAAGTGATATCTTAGAACAAGAACAAGCGGAATTGAATGGAAGAACAATAGTAATTGCATTAATACTCGAGGTACAGCAGAGCTCCACACCTTAATCTATGGTGTGTAGAAGCTCCACCGTTGAAAATACATAAGAACAGGGTCTAGGCATGGCCGAATGGCCAGCCTCCCAATGATCTAAGATAGCATAAAATGAAGATAGCTACCAAAGTCTGATCTAAGAACTGGATGTCCAAAGATTAAAATACAATAGTAAAAGGTCCTACTTATAGAAAACTAGTAGCCTAGGGTGTACAGAGATGAGTAAAAGACATAAAAATCCACTTCCGGGCCCACTTGGTGTGTGCTTGGGCTGAGCGATGAAGAATTTTCGTGTAGAGACTCTTCTTGGAGTTAAACGCCAGCTTTTATGCCAGTTTGGGCGTTTAACTCCCATTTGGGTGCCAGTTCCAGCGTTTAACGCTGGGATTTCTGAGGGTGACTTTGAACGCCGGTTTGGGCCATCAAATCTTGGGCAAAGTATGGACTATCATATATTGCTGAAAAGCCCAGGATGTCTACTTTCCAACGCCGTTGAGAGCGCGCCAATTGGGCTTCTGTAGCTCCAGAAAATCCACTTCGAGTGCAGGGAGGTCAGAATCCAACAGCATCTGCAGTCCTTTTTAGTCTCTGAATCAGATTTTTGCTCAGGTCCCTCAATTTCAGCCAGAAAATACCTGAAATCACAGAAAAACACACAAACTCATAGTAAAGTCCAGAAAAGTGAATTTTAACTAAAAACTAATAAAAATATACTAAAAACTAACTAGATCATACTAAAAACACACTAAAAACAATGCCAAAAAGCGTACAAATTATCCGCTCATCAGATGCACAGAACTATATTTTGATCCTCAACGTACTCTATAGAAAAGGAATCTCCACACCCTTACTAAAGTGTGTTCCGACTTCATCAATAGAAGAAGTCTTACGAGAAGTTCATAGCGGCATTTATGGAAATCACTTGGGAGCTAGATCACTAGCTAATAAAGTCTTGCGAACAGGCTTCTACTGGCCGACCTTACAAAAGGAGACATCCGACTTTGTTAAAAGATGCCAACCTTGTCAAAAATATGTTAATTGCCATATAGCACCACCAGAAGAGCTCATTAGCATCATCCCCCCTTTGGCTAAATGGGGCTTGAACCTCCTCAGACCAATTTCTCAAGCACCTGGACAGGTAAAATATCTCATAGTCAGGATTGATTATTTTACTAAGTGGATCGAGGCAGAATCCTTGGCAACTATCACACCCCAAAGAAGTCAGAAATTTCTCTACAAGAACATTGTTATCCGGTTTAGAGTCCCATACTCCATAACCTTAGACAATGGCACTCAGTTTACTGACTCAACATTCAAAAGTCTAGTGGCAAGCCTCAAGATTAAGCATCAGTTTATGTCGGTTGAGCACCCTCAAGCCAATGGACAAGCAGAAGCTGCGAACAAAGTCATACTGGCCGGGCTCAAGCGAAGACTCCAAGATGCAAACAGTGCATCGGCTAAAGAGCTCTCCCAAGTCTTATGGGTATATCGGACAACTCCTCACTCAACAATTGGGGAATTTTCATTCTGACTTGCTTATGGCATAGAAGCCATGATTCCAATAGAGGTCAACGAAGAAAGTCTTGAATAAGGTTTTATGGTGTTGTGGTAGCTGTTTAGAGGTTTGAAATGCTTGGTTTGGTGCAAGAACTTGGAAAAATTTTGAAAAATAGAGCACCAACCCACGGGTACACATGACCAACGGGTACGTGTGACCCCAAGCTTTTCGACCATCCACGCACACGCGTCACCCAAGCGTACGCGTGGATATAAAATTTCTACCTCCCAGCCAAAAACCAGAGAGTTGTGCCTGAAGTGTGCTAGTTTTGTGCCTTTGGCACAAGCCTACCCACGTGTACACGTCGCTCTCTGAATAAGCCATCCACGCGTACACGTGACCAACGCGTACGTTTCGTTCCCATTTCACCGTCACGTGTACGCATCACTCCCATTTCACCACTTCATGTGTACGAGTCGCATGACGTGCACGCGTGGATTGCCTTCTTTCACACACTTCTTTCCTCATCTTCTTTCCATTTCCTTCCTTATTCTCTCTTATTCCCTTCTCTTATCCCTCATCCAACACTTCCAAACACCATTTATAACCATTCCTTTTAATTAGTTAGTCGTTTAGTTAGTTAATTTTATATTTTTCATTATAAGTGTTGGATTATTAATCTTGCCTACTGTTAGTTGCTGCTGATTACTGATGAGATGTTAGTTTAATATCATTGTTGTTAATTTTCATTGTTGGATTTCTTTATTGAGGTTACAATTCATTACTTGGCTTTGAATTTTTCATGCTTCACTTTTGTGAATGCCAAGTACATGAGAATTGCCTCTAGAGCATTTTAAATCTTTTAAATTGCATGATTTGACCACCATGTGATTTGAATTCTTTTCTTTGATTAGGCAATTTCGTAAGGGATATTGTGCATTTATCTTAATGCATTGTGTTTCTTGATCATATGCATCCATATGTTTTTGACTTGAATGCTTTCATGCTTTTTTATCGCTTGTTTGGTTGTCTTCAACCATAAGTTTAAAGTATCTCAAGCACATTAGTCTGAGTGAAGTGCATGCTTCTTTTGTGTAAATTGTGACAAAGCTTTTTATGCTAGTATGCATGTGTTCTTTACCGCGTGCAATTTAGGACCCACACACACTCTTTGCTTCAATGTCACATTAACTCACTCACTTCATTCTAGTGACTTACCTCATTCCAACAATTTAGGCTTTCGTGCTTTTGCATTCACTTTTCTTACTATCATGCCTTCTACTTCCAGGATAACTCATCACAAGCAAAAATGGAAGCAGAAGAAAGAACACGCAACAAATTGGTTGACCTACCAGCAGAAGGTAGCAACTCAGAAAGTCGCCGTACCCCTTTGCTCATCTTAGAATGCACCGAGCACGGTGCAAACTTTTAAGTGTAGGAGGTCGTCCGACCAGTCGGCGTTTTTGGGTGACAAGTTTCTAATCCCAACACTTTTGCTTTTCATTTTAGGTCTTTTAGAAATTTTTGTTGTATTTTCTTATCGCGCATATATATATATATATATATATATATATATATAAGCTTAGTTAAAATAATGAAATTCTCCAAGAAAAACATTCTTTATAGGGCATTGGCATCCCAATTGATTTTAGTAAAAAATTTTCATTGAGCTTGCATGAATTATATATATTGTGGATCATGTTTTTGAGCTAAGAACACACAGCCTTGTGAGTTTTGAGCCTAATTGTGTGATTACATCTTATAATCACTTATTTCCCTTCTTGTGTGCATTATTCTCTTTCTATGATTGTAATCTTTTATTTGTTTGATTCTTTATGTCAATTATTTTGTGTATGCATGCATTTATATGATTGAGGCCATCATTTCATTTAGCTCACTTACCCAAATAGCCTTACCTTTCATCAATCATTGTTAGCCAACTTTGAGCCTACGATTAACCCACTTGTTCTTCATATTAGCACATTACAAGCCTTAAAGAGACGAATAATAAATGTCCTTAATTTGGATCTTTGACTAGCTTGGCTAGTGAGTGTGTGTATCATTCAAGTGTGAGAAAACTCGGGACATTGGTTGAGGTAAAAGTGTATTTAGAGTTTTTCATTGAAATCATGGGAATTGGATACATACTCATGTGTTAATTAAATGTTTAAACCATATGCATTGATACCTTTGTATATAATTACATCAAAAAGAAAAAAAAGAGAAAAACAAAAGAAAAATAAAAAGAAGGAAAATATAGAAAAATAAAAAAAGAAAAAAATAGAAAAAAAAGAAAAAGAAAAGCAATAAAAAGGGGACAAAATGCCCCAAAGTAAAGTTCAATAAGAATCAATGTATATGTGTGGTGATTAAAAGGAGAATGCATGAGTATGCGAAAAAGTGAAGAATGGGTACGTAGGTTAGCACTCAAATTTTATAGGTTGTCATAAGTTAGGTGAGAAGTTTAAGTTAATCAAAGATTCAAATTTCAAGCTCACTTGACCATATGCATCCTTACCTTGACTCTAGCCCCATTATAACCCAAAGAAAAGACCTCATGATATTTGTATGCATGCATGAAATAACTGTTGATTGTTAGATGAAAAACAAATCTTGGAAAGCATGATTAGGGGAGAATTGAGTGAATCAACCCTAAACACTTGAGCGACTATAGTGCAAACACTTCTGGTGAGGGTTCGATTGCTCAATTACATGTTTTCACCTAGAATCAACACTTTTCTTGCAAGTTTGTTTAATCTTTAATAACTCAATTCAATTGTGGTTTGGCTTGGTTGTTAACACCTTTAGCCCTTATGCTTATATTGGTTTTCTGGGGAGTTGATTTATTTTGACCAAGCAATTGCATCCATTTAGATAGTTGCATGTAGGTAGGTTGCATCTAGTTAGTTTACATAGAATAAATGACAATACCCTTTGTTTCCTTCTTGGTTAAGCATGAGGACATGCTTGGTTTAAGTGTGGGGAGATTTGATGCACCACTATTTCGTGGTACATTTTGTGCTCAATTTAGGTAGATTTTATCCACTTTTCCCACATTTATTCAATGAAATAGCATGGTTTCATGATTTCCTCCTAATTTTTCCTTAAGTGTGAAAACATGCTTTTTAGGCCTTTAATTGGTTAATTTTAATTCACCTTTGATTCCACTAGTTGTCTTGATGTGTTTGTTAGTGAATTCATATTGAAAAAGCTAGGAATGGATCAAAGGAATGAAGAGGAAAGCATGCAAAGTGGAGAAATCATGGATGCTGAGATCGATGCACACGCGTAGCAGACGCGCACCCGTGGAATTGGAGTCGCATGGTGACGCGTACGCGTGGATAGAAAATGCCATCGACACGTACGCGTGACCCATGCGTACGTGTCGGTGCTCGCACGTAACCCACTTAAAGTGAATCTGCTGGGGGCGATTTTTGGGCTTCCCAATCCCAAAACCAACTCATTTATGATGCTATTAAACCCAAGGATTGAAGGGGGATCAACATCACATTACATATTAGTCATAGTTTAGTTTTAGATCATGCTTTAGTTAGTTTTTAGAGAGAAAAGCTCTCTCTTCTCTCTAAAATTAGGATTAGGTTTAGATCTAGATCTACTTCTTCTTCTCTCTTGCTTTAATTTTCCTTTTTCATCTTTAATTGTTCTCTTGTAGTTGTAGCATTCTACTTCTCTCTCTTGTATTGTTAGTTGTAGTTCATGCACTCTTTTGTAGATCTCCTTTCCCTTTCAATGCAATTTATGATTTTCTTGTCTTTTTATGTTTGCTTTAGTTTCTATTGCTGATCTCTTGCCTTAAGTAGTTGTAGTTCTTTTAATTCTTGCAATTTGTGATGTTTACTTTTATTTCCTTCATGTGTTTGTTGAAATGCTTCTTTTAGTTATGAGTTATATTTTTCTCCTCTTGACTTTGGTTGAGTAATTGGGGACTCTTGAGTTATCTAATGCTCTTGTTGATTGACAATTAGAAGTTGCTAACTGAATCGCATGTCACTAAAGCTAGTCTTTCTCTTTGGATTTGACTAGGACTTGTGAATCCAATTTGATTACCTCCACTTGACTTTTCTTCATAGTTAGAGGTTAACTAAGTGGAGCAATGGATAATTCTCTTCACAATTGATGATGATAATGAGGATAGGACTTCTAGTCCTCATACCTTGCCAAGAGTTTTCTTAGTTGTTAGTTTACTTCCTTTGCAATTTACATTTCTTGTTTCTTGATTCAAAAACCCCAAAACATACTCCATACCCAATAACAAAAACACTTCCCTGCAATTCCTTTGAGAGACGACTTGAGGTTTGAATACTTCGGTTATTTTTATTGGGATTTGTACTTGTGACAAACAATTTTTTATATGAAAGGATTGTTTGTTGGTTTAGGAACTATACTTGCAACAAGATTTATTGTGAAATTCTAAACCATCAATTTTCCGTTCATCAAGCGTCCAAGCCCAAATGGAAGAACTCAATCTCCTTCCAGAAGTCCGAGAACAAGCTCAGGTAAGGGAGGAAGCATTGAAGCAAAGAATGACCATAAGGTACAACAAGAAAGTCATCAGAAGAAACTTCGCTACAAACAACCTCATACTAATCTAGAATGACATCGGCATACAAAAGTTGGGCGAAGCAAAGTTGGCTTTAAACTAGAAAGGATCTTACAAGATCATTGAGGTCTTGGAAAAGGGCTACTTTAAAGTGTCCGACCTCAAGGGAAATAAACTCCCAAGGTCGTGGCATGTATGCAATATAAAAAGATACTATAGCTAAGATGCAAACCTTGTTCCCTAAGGTACTCTTCTTTACGACTTCATGATTTTTTTTTCCAACAAGAGAACTGAAGGGGGTTTTAACAAGGCATCACAGTAAGGGCTAGGAGCCACAATAGAAAAGCTCTTGGTAGCAAAATAGCATTTGTAAATCCATCCTTCATTAATGATAATTCATTGTTTATTCCATTGATTATCCTACTAACATGCACTAAATTAAGCTCGAAAAAGCACAAAAATCATTGCCCAACCTAATATGATCAGCAAGATAAAGCAATGAGATCCAAGTTAGTGTAAGAAGTTTTATACACAGATCATGGTCAAAACTTGAGAAACCACTTGTATGAAACAAGTTGGCAAGAGAAATAGCCCCAAAACAAATCGCAAAAGTAACTTAATAACAAATACGATTGTTCCGAGGGTTACTTAAAACTATAGGTCGATCTCAGATGAGATCTTCTGTGCTGGTCGGAATGGTTGTATCCGATTTATTGGACTTGATGGTGGTGCTGATTCCTTCGTCCCCGGAGGGTGGGGGTACCTGCAAGGGACTCCGATGCTTAAGTTAGCAAGGGTATTAAGCAGGTATTGAGTAGAATCAGAGTATGAGTTATACATGGGTGCTCCAGTGTATTTATAATGGTGTAGGGTAACCTTTGCAGATAAGATAAGTTAGTTATCTTATCTTATCTTTATCTTATCTTCAAGTGCGGTCATCTTATCTTCAGGGGAACCGCCCTTCCCTTGGTAGGCTTGGGTTGCCTTAGGATTTGGGTCGTGTTCCTCTATTTTGGGCCCTTTACTGGGCTTCCCTAGTAGCTTGGCCAAGCTCTTTGAGAAGAGGTCGGATCGTCCTGACCTGAAGAGGTCGGTTGCTTCGTCTATAGAACATCCCGAGTCAGACTGCTCGACCCAGGGTATGAGTAGTGCCCCTGCTCGAGCTCGGTCTTTATTTGGAGGTCGAGTCTTGGTTTTAGGACTTCGGGCCTTCTCGGGTGAAGCCGAACTTGAGCATTTTGTCGCTTTTATCTTTGTAGCTTTTTCTGAGACTTTACTCTATCATTGCCTCTAAAGGATGCCCTAGGACCTCAGTGTGCGTCTTGGGGTTTTCCTTTTATTGTTTGTGTGCTTGAGGTCGTGTTTGTCCGAGTTACTTCCATATTGCCCGAATTTGTTTTTGGGTTAGTAACTCATTTCTTTTTGTTTGTAGGATTAGTTGGCCATGTCATCTCACAAAAATATTGTTGAGGCATCCTCTAAGGTTCCTGAGGGGATGTCCGACTGGTTGGACTCCCTTGTGTTGCTATGTGTATCTCTAGCTAATGCGGAGTTCTGTGTGGAGCTTAGAAAACACCATCGGATATGTAGTAGTGAGAATCAAGAATGCAACTATGAGTTGGTGGCACCCGATTCTGATGACAGGGTCTGCTTTCCTGTTCCGACCTAGGGGGAGCGTCCTTTCATTTATGCATATGATTTCTTCTTTAGCCAGATGGATATTACCCTTCCTTTTACTTCCTTTGAGACCGACCTGTTGTGGTCTTGTAATGTGGCCCCATCTCAGCTTCATCCGAATTCTTGGGGTTTTATTAAGATATTTCAACTGGTTTGCCATGAATTCAGTGTTAAGCCCTCTTTAACCCTTTTTCTGTATCTGTTTGTGTTGACCAAGCCTGGAACTACCAAAAAGAAAGCTTCTTGGATTTCTTTTAGGTCGGCCCAAGGACATAAGGTCTTTTCCATGTATGATGAGTCTTTCTAAGATTTTAAGAATTACTTTTTCAAGATCCAAGCTGTTGAAGGAGCTCGTCCTTTCTTCTTGGATGAGAATGGCGAGCCTCGTTTTCCTTTAGAATGGCAGAGGAATGTAGTTGTATCTAGGTATACCTGGGAGATGTTAGATGAGGTTGAGCAGGCCTTTGTTGCTGCTTTGGAGGATATTTGGGGGAAACCTCCCTATCTTGATACCAAGAAATTTCTGGGGGATCCATCTTTGATCCGTACCGTGCTGGGTATTTTATAAACTGTGTCCCAATTTGTTTTGTTTTCTGCTTTCTTTTCTGGCTTTGTAAGTTGTTGCATTTTTCTTATTTTTTAGAGATGTCGAACAATAATGACTCACTGAAGGCCTTTAAGAAGGCGAGGAAGGCTACCGTGGCTCAGAACGTCCCGGCCAAGGTGGTCGGGGAAGGGTCCTCCCAGGTTTTGTCGAAGCCATCTGTCCCAAGCTCTCCTGGGCCGAGGAGGATGATCCTGATTCCCCAGGTTCATTTGGTCGACCCACCTCAGACTTCAGTTGGTACCTCTGCTCCTTCAGTCGCTCCTCCTCCAAAAAGACCTCGGACTGTCGAGCCGTTTAATCTTGGTGCTCCCGATTTTGATGCAATTGGGTTTGTAGACCAACAGATTGCTCCCTATGGCGTCATGCCTACCGACGATGTAGCTATTCTTCGTCATTTAGACTTTATTACTCGGAGTGGTATTACACTGGCACACATGGGAGCGGCTTTATACCGAACTGCTCAAGATCTTCCTATCCATGCTACCAAGGCTTTTATGGAGGAGGCGAAATCAGAATTTGACCGAATTAAGGGTTTGAAGGAGGAGATTGAGGTGGAAATGGCCGAGCTGAAAAATGAGCTGAAGGGGGAAAAGGCCCGGGCTGTTGGTCTGGCGGCTGTCGCGCAACTGGCCGAGGATACGGCTCAAAAACATAAGGATAGCTATGTTACTACTTATAGAGAGATGATGGAGCTCAGGGGTAGGTTGGAATCTGTTCAGGCCGATTACTCCGAACTTCAAAGTCATCTTATAGGTAGTGTTACTGCGGCTTATGAGAATCTGAAAGAGCAATTCCGAGTTCTTGTGCCAGATCTCAACCTTTACCTTATTAGCCTGGACAATATTGTTAGGGATGGTAAGATTATCCCTGACGATCCCAATGATGATGATAATGATCGCCCTTCACTGCCTACTACCAAGACTTCTGCTGTGCCGACTTCTCCGACTTCTACTGCTGGGATCAGTCGTCCAGAAGGGGAACCGGATTGCCAAATCCTGAACTGAGATGATGGGACGGTAGATGTGGTGCCTCTTCAGACTCATCCTCCTTCGCCCCGAGTTGATGCTGCTGAGAAGTCTTCTAATGTTGACTGAGTTTTCTTCCTGTTTAATGTAGATAGCCCGGCTTGTGGGCTTTTGAACTCTTTATCTTGTAAATGGTGTTTTGCTGACTGCTGCTACTTTTTTGGTTGCTTGTTTAGCAACTTTTATTTCGAAAAACAAAGTAGTTTCTGAGCTTCCGGGGCTGATTTTGGTGGCCTCTGAAGCTTGCTATTATCATAACTTAGTAGTTTTTATATCATGTCTGCTTGCACTCATCTTGGTACCTTCGTAGGCTCGGATTTTGTCCTGACATGATCAGCTTGACTCTTTGGCTTGGTTTTGTTTGTAATCCTCCTTTTTGGACCTCATTTAGGTCTCTTTTGGGGACTATTTTTGTAATTTGTGTCATGGGCTCGACTTCGTCATGTCAGGTCCTGTCGAGTTACTTGATAATCCTCTTTCTTGGACCTTGTTCAGGTCTCTTTGGGAATTACCTTTTGTAGCTTTACATCTTTCTGGGCCGACTTCATCACGTCGGGCCCTGTCGAGTTACTTGAGAATCCTCTTTCTTGGACCTTATTTAGGTCTCTTTCAGGGATTATCTTTGTAACTTATCTTTTTGGGCCGACTTCGTCACATCGGGCCCTGTCGAGTTACTTGATAATCCTCTTTCTTGGACCTTATTTAGGTCTCTTTCAGAGATTATCTTTGTAACTTATCTTTCTGGGCCGACTTCGTCACGTCGGGCCCTGTCGAGTTACTTGATAATCCTCTTTCTTGGACCTTGTTTAGGTCTCTTTCAGGGATTGTCTTTGTAACTTTTTGTAGGAGTCTGACTTCATCATGTCGGGCTCTTCGAAGTTATAGTAATCCTCTTTTATAGGGTTGGCCAGACCTCTTTCCAGGGCTTTTGATGAGCAGATAATTTATACGCTTTTTGGCACTGTTTTTAGTATGTTTTTAGTATATTTTAGTTAGTTTTTAGTATGTTTTTAGTAGTTTTTATTTAAAATTCACTTTTCTGGGCTTTACTATGAGTTTGTGTGTTTTTCTGTGATTTCAGGTATTTTCTGGCTGAAATTGAGGGACCTGAGCAAAAATCTGATTCAGAGGCTGAAAAAGGACTGCAGATGCTGTTGGATTCTGACCTCCCTGCACTCGAAGTGGATTTTCTGGAGCTACAGAAGCCCAATTGGCATGCTCTCAATTGCGTTGGAAAGTAGACATCCTGGGATTTCCAGCAAAATATAATAGTCCATACTTTGCTCGAGAATTGATGGCCTAAACTGGCGTTTCAAATCAGCTTCAGAATTCCCGGCGTTTAACGCTAGAACTGGCACAAAAGTTGGAGTTAAACGCCCAAACTGGCACAAAAGCTGGCGTTTAACTCCAGGAAAAGTCTCTACACATGAAAGCTTCAATGCTCGGTCCAAGCACACACCAAGTGGACCCCGGAAGTGGATTTTTATGTCATTTACTCATTCTTGTAAACTCTAGGTCACTAGTTCACTATAAATAGGACCTTTTGCTATTGTATCTTTATCTCATGAAACTTTACATATTTCATACTGTATCTTCTACGGCATGAGTCTCTAAACCCCATGCTATTGTGGGGCATTAGTGACAGACGCAAAAGAATCACTGGATGCTATTCCGACATGATCGAGAACCGACAGATGAATAGCCGTGCTGTGACAGAGCACGTTGAACATTTTCACTGAGAGGATGGGAGATAGCCATTGACAACAGTGAAACCCAACATACAGCTTGCCATGGAAGGAGCCTTGCGTGCATGAAGAAGAAGACAGTAGGAAAGTAGAAATTTAGAAGATATAGCATCTCCAAAACCTCAACATGTTCTCCATTACTGCAAAACAAGTATTTATTTCATGTTCTTTTACTTTTTACAATTAAACCTGAGAATTATTGATATTCTGAGTGGGATCGACCCTTACTCACGTAAGGTATTACTTGGACGACCCAGTGCACTTGCTGGTTAGTTGTGCGGAATTGCAAAAGTGTGATTGTGATTTCGTGCACCAAGTTTTTGGCGCCGTTGCCGAGAATTGTTCGAGTTTGGACAACTGACGATTTATCTTGCTGCTTAGATTAGGAATATTTTATTTTTGTTGGTTTAGAGTCTTTTATTTGAGTTTAGTTTCATATTTTAAGTTTGGTGTCAATTGCATGCTTTTATTTTCTTTTAATTCTTCGAATTTGTATGTTCCTAGTCCTTTCTTGATCTTTAAAAATTCTAAGTTTGGTGTCCTCCTTGTGTTTTCCTTTAAGTTTTCAAAAATTTGTGTTTGATTTTCTAAAAATTTTAAGTTTAGTGTCGATTTGTTGCTTTTCTCTTCCCTCATTAATTTTTTTTTTTAAAAAATATCTTTCCCTTATTTTACTCCTAATTTTTGAAATTTTGCATTAATTTAGTCAAAGATTTTCAAAATCATATCTTTTTTTTTGCAATTCATATCAATTCCCTTTTCTCCATCATGGACATAAGTGGAAATGAACAGTCCAGAAGGACTCTGGGGTCATATGCTAACCCCATTACAGCTGCATATAGGAGTAGCATCTGTATACCCCCCATTAAAGCAAGCAGCTTTGAGCTAAATTCTCAGCTCATTATCATGGTGCAGCAAAATTACTAGTATTTCGGTCTTCCACAGGAAGAACCAACTGAGTTTCTGGCACAGTTCTTGTAAATTGTTGACACAGTACGTGATAAAGAAGTGGATCAGGATGTCTACAGATTGTTACTGTTTCCATTTGCTGTAAAAGATCAAGCTAAGAGGTGGTTGAATAACCAACCCACAGCAAGTATAAAAATATGGAGACAGTGGTGCGCGAAATTGTGAACAATACTTTTCACAACTCTCATAATCCCCGGTCATGAACCCCAAAAACTTGGTGTTCAATACCATGGCATTACACAACTTCGCACAACTAACCAGCAAGTGCACTGGGTCGTCCAAGTAATAAACCTTACGCGAGTAAGGGTTGATCCCACGGAGATTGTTAGTATGAAGCAAGCTATGGTCATCTTGTAAATCTTAGTCAGCCAAACTCAAATGATATGATGATGAACGAAAATAAACAATGATAAAGATAGAGGTACTTATGTAATTCATTGGTAGGAACTTCAGATAAGCGCATGAAGATGCCTTCCCTTCCGTCTCTCTGTTTCCTACAGTCTTCATCCAATCCTTCTTATTCCTTTCCATGGCAAGCTTGTGTAGGGTTTCACCGTTGTCAATGGCTACCTCCCATCCTCTCAGTGAAAACGATTGCATATGCTCTGTCACAGCACGCGGAATTCAGCTGTCGGTTCTCGGTCAGGCCGGAATAGAATCCATCGATTCTTTTGCGTCTTTCACTAACGCCCCGCCTGCTAGGAGTTTGAAGCACGTCACAGTCATTCAGTCATTGAATCCTACTCAGAATACCACAGACAAGGTTAGACCTTTCGGATTCTCTTGAATGCCGC
Source organism: Arachis hypogaea (assembly GCF_003086295.3). Taxonomy (NCBI): domain Eukaryota; kingdom Viridiplantae; phylum Streptophyta; class Magnoliopsida; order Fabales; family Fabaceae; genus Arachis; species Arachis hypogaea. The sequence goes on along the minus strand of NC_092045.1, from coordinate 103,349,458 downwards.
CATCAGTTCTAGCCTATACCACGAAGACTCTGATCTCACGGAATGGTTGGCTCGTTTGTCAGACGAGCACTCGGTTGTCAGGCGATCAACCATGCATCGTGCAATCAGGAATCCAAGAGATATTCACCCAATCGAAGGTAGAACGGAGGTGGTTGTCAGTCACACGTTCATAGGTGAGAATGATGATGAGTGTCACGGATCATCACATTCATCAAGTTGAAGAACAAGTGATATCTTAGAACAAGAACAAGCGGAATTGAATGGAAGAACAATAGTAATTGCATTAATACTCGAGGTACAGCAGAGCTCCACACCTTAATCTATGGTGTGTAGAAGCTCCACCGTTGAAAATACATAAGAACAGGGTCTAGGCATGGCCGAATGGCCAGCCTCCCAATGATCTAAGATAGCATAAAATGAAGATAGCTACCAAAGTCTGATCTAAGAACTAGATGTCCAAAGATTTAAAATACAATAGTAAAAGGTCCTACTTATAGAAAACTAGTAGCCTAGGGTGTACAGAGATGAGTAAAAGACATAAAAATTCACTTCCGGGCCCACTTGGTGTGTGCTTGGGCTGAGCAATGAAGCATTTTCGTGTAGAGACTCTTCTTGGAGTTAAACGCCAGCTTTTATGCCAGTTTGGGCGTTTAACTCCCATTTGGGTGCCAGTTCCAGCGTTTAACACTGGGATTTCTGAGGGTGACTTTGAACGCCGGTTTGGGCCATCAAATCTTGGGCAAAGTATGGACTATCATATATTGCTGGAAAGTCCAGGATGTCTACTTTCCAACGCCGTTGAGAGCGCGCCAATTGGGCTTCTGTAGCTCCAGAAAATCCACTTCGAGTGCAGGGAGGTCAGAATCCAACAGCATCTGCAGTCCTTTTTAGTCTCTGAATCAGATTTTTGCTCAGGTCCCTCAATTTCAGCCAGAAAATACCTGAAATCACAGAAAAACACACAAACTCATAGTAAAGTCCAGAAAAGTGAATTTTAACTAAAAACTAATAAAAATATACTAAAAACTAACTAGATCATACTAAAAACACACTAAAAACAATGCCAAAAAGCGTACAAATTATCCGCTCATCACAACACCAAACTTAAATTGTTGCTTGTCCTCAAGCAACTGAAAATCAAATAAGATAAAAAGAAGAGAATATGCAATGAATTCCAAAAACATCTATGAAGATCAGTATTAATTAGATGAGCGGGGCTTTTAGCTTTTTGCCTCTGAACAGTTTTGGCATCTCACTCTATCCTTTGAAATTCAGAATGATTGGCTTCTTTAGGAACTTAGAATCCAGATAGTGTTAATGATTCTCCTAGTAAGGTATGATGATTCTTGAACATAGCTATTTATTGAGTCTTGGCCGTGGCCCAAAGCACTCTGTCTTCCAGTATTACCACCGGATACATACATGCCACAGACACATAATTGGGTGAACCTTTTCAGATTGTGACTCAGCTTTGCTAAAGTCCCCAACTAGAGGTGTCCAGGGTTCTTAAGCACACTCTTATTGCCTTGGATCACAACTTTATTTTTCTTTCTTTTCTTTCTCTTTTTCTCTTTTTTTTTTCGTTTTTTTTTTTGAATAGTAATGCTTTTTCTTGCTTCAAGAATCATTGTAATGATTTTTCAGATCCTCAGTAACATGTCTCCTTTTTCATCATTCTTTCAAGAGCCAACATTCATGAACCACAAATTCAAGATACATATGCACTATTTAAGCATACATTCAGAAAACAAAAATATTGCCACCACATCAAAATAATTAAACTGTTATAAAATTCAAAATTCATGCAATTTTTTCCTTTTCAATTTAGCACGTTTTTATTCAAGAAAGGTGATGGATTCATAGAACATTCATAGCTTTTAGGCATAGACACTAAGACACTAATGATCACAAGACACAAACATAGATAAACATAAGCACTAAAATTCGAAAAACAGAAGAATAAAGAACAAGGAAATCAAGGAACGGGTCCACCTTAGTGATGGCGGCTCTTTCTTCCTCTTGAAGATCCTATGGAGTGCTTGAGCTCCTCAATGTCTCTTCCTTGTCTTTGTTGCTCCTCCCTCATGATTCTTTGGTCTTCTCTAATTTCATGGAGGATGATGGAGTGTTCTTGATGCTCCACCCTTAGTTGTCCCATGTTGGAACTTAATTCTCCTAGGGAGGTGTTTAGTTGCTCCCAATAATTTTGTGGAGGAAAGTGCATCCCTTGAGGAATCTCAGGGATTTCATGATGAGTGGGGTCTCTTGTGTGCTCCATCCTCTTCTTAGTGATGGGCTTGTCCTCATCAATGGGGATGTCTCCCTCTATGTCAACTCCCACTGAATAACAGAGGTGACAAATGAGATGAGGAAAGGCTAACCTTGCCAAGGTAGAGGACTTGTCCGCCACCTTATAGAGTTCTTGGGCTATAACCTCATGAATTTCTATTCCTTCTCCAATCATGATGCTATGAATCATGATAGCCCGGTCTATGGTAACTTCGGACCGGTTGCTAGTGGGAATGATTGAGTGTTGTATAAACTCTAACCATCCTCTAGCCACGGGTTTGAGGTCATGCCTTCTCAATTGAACCGGCTTTCCTCTTGAATCTCTCTTCCATTGGGCGCCCTCTTCACATATGACTGTGAGGACTTGGTCCAACCTTTGATCAAAGTTGACCCTTCTAGTGTAAGGATGTTCATCTCCTTGCATCATGGGCAAGTTGAACGCCACCCTCACACTTTCCGGACTAAAATCCAAGTATTTCCCTCGAACCATAGTAAGATAATTCTTTGGATCCGGGTTCATACTTTGGTCATGGTTCTTGGTGATCCATGCATTGGCATAGAACTCTTGAACCATTAAGATTCCGACTTGTTGAATGGGGTTGGTAAGAACTTCCCAACCTCTTCTTCGGATCTCATGTCGGATCTCCGGATATTCACCCTTTTTGAGTGAAAAAGGGACCTCGGGGATCACCTTCTTCAAGGCCACAACTTCATAGAAGTGGTCTTGATGCACCCTTGAGATGAATCTTTCTATCTCCCATGACTCGGAGGTGGAAGCTTTTGCCTTCCCTTTCCTCTTTCTAGAGGTTTCTCCGGCCTTGGATGCCATAAATGGTTATGGAAAAACAAAAAGCAATGCTTTTACCACACCAAACTTAAAAGGTTTGCTCGTCCTCGAGCAAAAGAAGAAAGAAGAGAGTAGAAGAAGAAGAAATGAGGGGAAAGGGAATGGCTTTTGTTTTCGGCCAAGAGGGGGAGAAGTGGTGTGTATGTTGTGTGAAAATGAAGGAGTGAAGGAGGGTTTATATAGGAGAGGGGAAAGGTAGGGTTCGGCCATTTGAGGGTGGGTTTTTATGAGGGATGGATGTGAGTGGTGAAGAGAAGGATGGGATTTGATAGGTGAAGGGTTTTTGGGGAAGAGGTGTTGAGGTGATTGGTGAATGGGTGAAGAAGAGAGAGAGTGGTAGGGTAGGTGGGGATCCTGTGGGGTCCACAGATCCTGAGGTGTCAAGGAAAAGTCATCCCTGCACCAAATGGCAAACAAAATCACGTTTTTAGCCATTTCTGGCGTTAAACGCCGGGCTGGTGCCCATTTCTGGCGTTAAACGCCAGCTTCTTGCCCATTTCTGGCGTTTAACGCCAGTCTGGTGCCCCTTTCTGGCTTTAAACGCCCAGAATGGTGCCAGACTAGGCGTTAAACGCCCAACAGCTAACCTCACTGGCGTTTAAACGCCAGTGGGTGCGTCCTCCAGGGTGTGCTATTTTTCTTCCTGTTTTTCATTCTGTTTTTGCTTTTTTTCATTGATTTTGTGACTTCTCATGATCATCAACCTACAAAAAATAACAAAATAAAATAGATAAAATATAACATTGGGTTGCCTCCCAACAAGCGCTTCTTTAATGTCAGTAGCTTGACAGAGGACTCTCATGGAGCCTCACAGATATTCAGAGCCATGTTGGAACCTCCCAACACCAAACTTAGAGTTTGAATGTGGGGGTTCAACACCAAACTTAGAGTTTGGTTGTGGCCTCCCAACACCAAACTTAGAGTTTGACTGTGGGGGCTCTGTTTGTCTCTGATTTGAGAGAAGCTCTTCATGCTTCCTCTCCATGATGATAGAGGGATATCCTTGAGCCTTAAACATAAGGGATTCTTCATTCACTTGAATGATCAACTTTCCTCTATCAACATCAATCACAGCCTTTGCAGTGGCTAGGAAGGGTCTGCCAAGGATGATGGATTCATCCATGCACTTCCCAGTCTCTAGGACTATGAAATCAGTAGGGATGTAATGGTCTTCAACTTTAACCAGAACATCCTCTACAAGTCCATGGGCTTGTTTTCTTGAATTGTCTGCCATCTCTAGTGAGATTCTTGCAGCTTGTACCTCAGAGATCCCTAACTTCTCTATTACAGAGAGAGGCATGAGGTTTACACTTGACCCTAAGTCGCACAAGGCCTTCTTGAAGGTCATGGTGCCTATGGCACAAGGTATTGAAAACTTCCCAGGATCCTGTCTCTTTTGAGGCAGTTTCTGCCTAGACATGTCATCCAGTTCTTTGGTGAGCAAAGGGGGTTCATCCTCCCAAGTCTCATTTCCAAATAACTTGTCATTTAGCTTCATGATTGCTCCAAGGTATTTAGCAACTTGCTCTTCAGTGACATACTCATCCTCTTCAGAGGAAGAATACTCATCAGAGCTCATGAATGGCAGAAGTAAGTCCAATGGAATCTCTATGGTCTCAGTTTGAACCTCAGATTCCCATGGTTCCTCATTGGGGAACTCATTGGGGGTCAGTGGACGTCCATTGAGGTCTTCCTCAGTGGCGTTCACTGCCTCTCCTTCCTCCCAAAATTTGGCCATGTTGATGGCCTTGCACTCTCCTTTTGGATTTTCTTCTGTATTGCTTGGGAGAGTACTAGGAGGGAGTTCAGTAATTTTCTTGCTCAGCTGACCCACTTGTGCCTCCAAATTTCTGATGGAGGACCTTGTTTCAGTCATGAAACTTTGAGTGGTTTTGATTAGATCAGAGACCATGGTTGCTAAGTCAGAGGTATTCTGCTTAGAACTCTCTGTCTGTTGCTGAGAAGATGATGGAAAAGGCTTGCTATTGCTAAACCTGTTTCTTCCACCATTATTGTTATTGAAACCTTGTTGAGGTCTCTGTTGATCCTTCCATGAAAGATTTGGATGATTCCTCCATGAAGGATTGTAGGTGTTTCCATAGGGTTCTCCCATGTAATTCACCTCTTCTATTGAAGGGTTCTCAGGATCATAAGCTTCTTCCTCAGATGAAGCCTCCTTAGTACTGCTTGGTGCATTTTGCATTCCAGACAGACTTTGAGAAATCATATTGACTTGTTGAGTCAATATTTTGTTCTGAGCCAATATGGCATTCAGAGTGTCAATCTCAAGAACCCCTTTCTTCTGACTAGTCCCATTGTTCACAGGATTTCTTTCAGAAGTGTACATGAATTGGTTATTTGCAACCATTTCAATCAGTTCTTGAGCTTCAGTAGGCGTCTTCTTCAGATGAAGAGATCCTCTTGCAGAGCTATCCAAAGACATCTTGGATAGTTCAGAGAGACCATCATAGAAAATACCTATGATGCTCCATTCAGAAAGCATATCAGAAGGACACTTTCTGATTAATTGTTTGTATCTTTCCCAAGCTTCATAGAGGGATTCTCCTTCCTTCTGTCTGAAGGTTTGGACTTCCACTCTAAGCTTACTCAATTTTTGAGGTGGAAAGAACTTTGCCAAGAAGGCATTGACTAGCTTTTCCCAAGAGTCCAGGCTTTCTTTAGGTTGTGAGTCCAACCATGTCCTAGCTCTGTCTCTTACAGCAAAAGGGAATAGCATAAGTCTGTAGACCTCAGGGTCAACCCCATTAGTCTTGACAGTGTCACAGATTTGCAAGAACTCAGCTAAAAACTGATGAGGATCTTCCAGTGGAAGTCCATGGAACTTGCAATTCTGTTGCATTAGAGAAACTAATTGAGGCTTGAGCTCAAAGTTGTTTGCTCCAATGGCAGGGATAGAGATGCTTCTCCCATAGAAATCGGGAGTAGGTGCAGTAAAGTCACCCAGCACCTTCCTTACATTGTTGGCATTGTTGTTTTCGGCTGCCATATGTTCTTCTTCTTTGGAGAATTCTGTCAGGTCCTCTAAAGAGAGTTGTGCTTTGGCTTCTCTGAGCTTTCTCTTCAAGGTCCTTTCAGGTTCAGGATCAGCCTCAACAAGAATGCCTTTGTCTTTGCTCCTGCTCATAAGAAAGAGAAGAGAACAAGAAAATGTGGAATCCTCTATGTCACAGTATAGAGATTCCTTGAAGTGTCAGAGAAAAAGAAGAGTAGAAGACAGAAGTAGAAAATTCGAACTTATCAAAGGAGATGGAGTTCGAATTTTGCATTAAGGAATAGTGTTAGTCCACAAATAGAAGGATGTGAGAAGAAGGGAAGTGATTTTCGAAAATTAAGTAAAAATTTTGAAAACATTTTTGAAAAACATTACTTAATTTTCGAAAATGAAAGTGGGAAAGAAGTGAAGTGATTTTTGAAAAAGATTTTAAAATTAGAAATCAAAGAGATTTGATTGAAAATTATTTTGAAAAAGATGTGGTTAAGAAAATATGATTGGTTTTAAAAAGATGTGATTGAGAAGATATGATTTGAAAAACATTTTAAAAAGATTTGATTCTGAAAATTAAAAACTTGGCTAACAAGAAAAGATATGATTCAAACATTAAACCTTTCTCAACAGAAAAGGCAACATACTTGAATTGTTGAATCAAATCATTAATTGGTAGCAAGTATCTTTAAAGATAGAAAGAAATCAATTTTGAAAACATATGATTGAAAAGATATGATTTGGAAAAGATTTGATTTTGAAAAACTTTGAAAACCTGAAAAAAATTGCATTGAAAAACAGAATCTTCCCCCTTGTGCCATCCTGGCGTTAAACGCCCAGAATGGTGCACATTCTGGCGTTTAACGCCCAAAACTATACCTTTTTGGGCGTTAAACGCCCAACCAGGTACCCTGGCTGGCGTTTAAACGCCAGTCTGTCCTTCTTCACTGGGCGTTTTGAACGCCCAGCTTTTTCTGTATAATTCCTCTGCTGTATGTTCTGAATCTTCAATTCTCTGTATTATTGACTTGAGAAGACACAAATTAAAAATATTTTTGGATTTTTAATAATAAGGAAAAATCAAAATGCAACAAGAATCAAATAACAATGCATGCAAGACACCAAACTTAGCAGTTTGTATACTACTGACACTAATGAGAATGCATATGAGACCACAAAACACTCAAGTCAATTGAATTTAAAGATCAGAGCACGAAAATCATCAAGAATTACTTGAAGATCCTTAAGACATATGAATGAATGCATGCAGTTGACACTAAACTTAAGATGAGACACTAGACTTAAACAAGAAATTTTTTTTTGATTTTGTGATTTTTTTAAATTTTTTTTTTGTTTTTCGAAAATTAAGTGGAAAAAGGTATCAAAATTCTCAATGAGAATTCCAGGAATCAGTGCAATGCTAGTCTAAGACTCCGGTCCAGGAATTAGACATGGCTTCACAGCCAGCCAAGCTTTCAAAGAAAGCTTCGGTCCAAAACACTAGACATGGCCAGAGGCTAGCCAAGCCTTAGCAGATCACTGCTCCAAAAGCAAGATTGATAAAGATCAACAAGCTCTTGTGATGATAAGTTGAAACCTCGGTCCAATGAGATTAGACATGGCTTCTCAGCCAGCCAGACTTCAACAAATCATCATGAAACTCTAGAATTCATCTTCAAGAATTTCAAAAAAAATAAATACCTAATCTAAGCAACAAGATGAACCTTCAGTTGTCCAAACTTAACAATCCCCGGCAACGGCGCCAAATACTTGGTGCGCGAAATTGTGAACAATACTTTTCACAACTCTCATAATCCCCGGTCATGAACCCCAAAAACTTGGTGTTCATTACCATGGCATTACACAACTTCGCACAACTAACCAGCAAGTGCACTGGGTCGTCCAAGTAATAAACCTTACGCGAGTAAGGGTCGATCCCACGGAGATTGTTAGTATGAAGCAAGCCATGGTCATCTTGTAAATCTTAGTCAGGCAAACTCAAATGATATGATGATGAACGAAAATAAACAATGATAAAGATAGAGGTACTTATGTAATTCATTGGTAGGAACTTCAGATAAGCGCATGAAGATGCCTTCCCTTCCGTCTCTCTGCTTTCCTACAGTCTTCATCCAATCCTTCTTATTCCTTTCCATGGCAAGCTTGTGTAGGGTTTCACCGTTGTCAATGGCTACCTCCCATCCTCTCAGTGAAAACGATTGCATATGCTCTGTCACAGCATGCGGAATTCAGCTGTCGGTTCTCGGTCAGGCCGGAATAGAATCCATCGATTCTTTTGCGTCTGTCACTAACGCCCCGCCTGCTAGGAGTTTGAAGCACGTCACAGTCATTCAGTCATTGAATCCTACTCAGAATACCACAGACAAGGTTAGACCTTCCGGATTCTCTTGAATGCCGCCATCAGTTCTAGCCTATACCACGAAGACTCTGATCTCACGGAATGGTTGGCTCGTTTGTCAGACGAGCACTCGGTTGTCAGGCGATCAACCATGCATCGTGCAATCAGGAATCCAAGAGATATTCACCCAATCGAAGGTAGAACGGAGGTGGTTGTCAGTCACACGTTCATAGGTGAGAATGATGATGAGTGTCACGGATCATCACATTCATCAAGTTGAAGAACAAGTGATATCTTAGAACAAGAACAAGCGGAATTGAATGGAAGAACAATAGTAATTGCATTAATACTCGAGGTACAGCAGAGCTCCACACCTTAATCTATGGTGTGTAGAAGCTCCACCGTTGAAAATACATAAGAACAGGGTCTAGGCATGGCCGAATGGCCAGCCTCCCAATGATCTAAGATAGCATAAAATGAAGATAGCTACCAAAGTCTGATCTAAGAACTAGATGTCCAAAGATTTAAAATACAATAGTAAAAGGTCCTACTTATAGAAAACTAGTAGCCTAGGGTGTACAGAGATGAGTAAAAGACATAAAAATCCACTTTCGGGCCCACTTGGTGTGTGCTTGGGCTGAGCAATGAAGCATTTTCGTGTAGAGACTCTTCTTGGAGTTAAACGCCAGCTTTTATGCCAGTTTGGGCGTTTAACTCCCATTTGGGTGCCAGTTCCAGCGTTTAACGCTGGGATTTCTGAGGGTGACTTTGAACGCCGGTTTGGGCCATCAAATCTTGGGCAAAGTATGGACTATCATATATTGCTGGAAAGCCCAGGATGTCTACTTTCCAACGCCGTTGAGAGCGCGCCAATTGGGCTTTTGTAGCTCCAGAAAATCCACTTCGAGTGCAGGGAGGTCAGAATCCAACAACATCTGCAGTCCTTTTTAGTCTCTGAATCAGATTTTTGCTCAGGTCCCTCAATTTCAGCCAGAAAATACCTGAAATCACAGAAAAACACACAAACTCATAGTAAAGTCCAGAAAAGTGAATTTTAACTAAAAACTAATAAAAATATACTAAAAACTAACTAGATCATACTAAAAACACACTAAAAATAATGCCAAAAAGCGTACAAATTATCCGCTCATCAGACAGTTATCAGACAAATTCCTGAATCAATTTTACCCTCCAAAAAGGATGACACAGCTAAGGCTAGACATCCAAGGCTTTAAACAAGAGGATAATGAATCCCTTCATAATGCCTGGGAGAGGTATAGATGTATGCTGAGGAAATGCCCCTCTGAAATATTTTCAGAGTGGGTACAGTTGGACATCTTCTACTATGGGCTTACAGAAAAAGCTCAGATGTCTTTAGACCACTCAGCTGGTGGATCTATACACATGAGGAAGATGATTAAAGAGGCTCAAGAGCTCATAGATACGGTTGCTAGAAATCAGCATCTATACTCAAGCAGTGAGTCCTCTATAAAAGAAGAAGCTATGGCAGTAACTACTGATCCTAATCCTCAAGAACAGATTGTTGAACTTAATCAACAACTACTCCTGATGACAAAACAATTAGCAGAGTTTAAAGAGATACCCCAAGAAACTAAAAATGCTAACCAGTATATGGAAGCACAATTGAATCAGACAAGACAGCAGCTATCTAAACAGATAATAGAAGAATGCCAAGCTGTTAAATTAAGGAGTGGGAAGACATTGAATGTATCAATTCAAAGCAGCAGAAAGCCAAGAAAGGAACAACTGACAGAGGATAACCAAACCACTGTCCAAAATCCCTCTGAGGACAGTAAGATCCCAGAGAGGAATACTTCTGGCGTTCCAACGCCAGAAAAAGGGAAAAAGTTGGCGTTAAACGCCCATTTCTTGCCCAGTTCTGGCGTTCAAATACCAGAAAAGGGTGGAAAGATGGCGTTAAATGCCCATCCTACACCCAGTCCTGGCGTTTAAACGCCAATGAGGAATCAGACACCTGAGAGTGCTGATAGTAACCCCTCTAAGAAGGCTTCTCCAACCACCTCTGTAGGAAATAAACCTGCGGCAACTAAGGTTGAAGAATATAAAGCCAAGATGCCTTATCCTCAGAAACTCCGCCAAGTGGAACAGGATAAACAATTTGCCCGCTTTGCAGACTATCTCAGGACTCTTGAAATAAAGATTCCGTTTGCAGAGGCACTTGAGCAAATACCCTCTTATGCTAAGTTCATGAAAGAGATCTTAAGTCATAAGAAGGATTGGAGAGAAACTGAAAAGGTGTTTCTCACTGAAGAATGCAGTGCAATCATTCTGAAAAGCTTACCAGAGAAGCTTCAAGATCCAGGAAACTTTATGATACCATGCACATTAGAAGGTGCTTGTACCAAGACAGCCCTATGTGACCTTGGAGCAAGTATCAACCTGATACCTGCAACCACTATCAGAAAGCTTGGGTTGACTGAAGAAGTCAAACCAACCCGGATATGTCTCCAACTGGTTGATGGGTCCATTAAATATCCATCAAGCATAATTGAAGACATGATTGTCAAGGTTGGGCCGTTTGCCTTTCCCACTGACTTTGTAGTGCTGGAAATGGAGGAGCACAAGAGTGCAACTCTCATCCTAGGAAGACCTTTCCTAGCAACTGGACGCACTCTTATTGATGTACAAAAAGGGGAAGTGACCCTGAGAGTCAATGAGGATGAGTTCAAGTTGAATGCTGTCAAAGCTATGCAGCATCCAGACACATCAAATGACTACATGAGCATTGATATTATTGACTCTTTGGTGGAAGAGATCAATATGACTGAGAGTCTCGAATCAGAGCTAGAGGAAATAAAAGAACCTCTGAAAATTCCTCAGGAAGAGGATAAGCCTCCCAAACCTGAGCTCAAACCACTACCACCATCCCTGAAGTATGCATTTCTGGGAGAAGGTGACACTTTTCCAGTGATCATAAGCTCTGCTTTAAATTCACAGGAAGAGGAAGCATTAATTCAAGTGCTAAGGACACACAAGACAGCTCTTGGATGGTCTATAAGTGATCTTAAGGGCATCAGCCCAGCAAGATGCATGCACAAGATCCTATTGGAAGATAATGCCAAGCCAGTGGTTCAACCACAAAGGCGGCTAAATCCAGCCATGAAGGAGGTGGTGCAGAAAGAGGTCACTAAGTTACTAGAGGCTGGGATTATTTATCCTATTTCTGATAGCCCCTGGGTGAGCCCTGTTCAAGTCGTCCCCAAGAAGGGAGGCATGACAGTGGTTCATAATGAAAAGAATGAACTGGTTCCTACAAGAACATTTACAGGGTGGCGTATGTGTATTGACTACAGAAGGCTCAATACAGCTACCAGAAAGGATCATTTTCCTTTACCATTCATAGACCAGATGCTAGAAAGACTAGCGGGTCATGATTATTACTGCTTTTTGGATGGCTATTCAGGCTACAATCAAATTACAGTGGACCCTCAAGATCAAGAGAAAACAGCATTCACCTGTCCTTCTGGGGTATTTGCTTACAGAAGAATGCCTTTTGGTCTATGCAATGCACCTGCAACTTTTCAGAGGTGCATGCTATCTATCTTATCTGATATGGTAGAGAAGTTCCTGGAAGTCTTCATGGATGACTTCTCAGTATTTGGAGACTCATTCAGCTCCTGTCTTGACCATCTAGCACTTGTCCTAAAAAGGTGCCAAGAGACTAACCTGGTCTTAAACTGGGAGAAATGTCACTTTATGGTGACTGAAAGAATTGTCCTTGGACACAAAATTTCAAGCAAGGGAATAGAGGTGGATCAAGCCAAGGTGGAGGTGATTGAAAAATTACCACCACCTGCCAATGTAAAAGCAATAAGAAGCTTTCTGGGACATGCAGGATTCTACAGGAGGTTCATAAAGGATTTTATAAAAATTACAAAACCTCTAAGCAACCTGCTAGCTGCTGACACGCCATTTGTGTTTGACATAAAGTGTCTGCAGGCGTTTGAGACCCTAAAAGCCAAGCTGGTCACAGCACCAGTCATCTCTGTACCAGACTGGACATTACCATTCGAACTAATGTATGATCCGAGTGACCATGCTATTGGTGCAGTGTTGGGACAGAGGCACAACAAGCTTCTGCACGTCATTTATTATGCTAGCCGTGTTCTAAATGACGCACAGAAGAATTACACAACCACAGAAAAAGAGTTACTTGCAGTGGTTTATGCCATTGACAAGTTTAGATCCTATTTAGTAGGATCAAAAGTGATTGTGTACACTGACCATGCTGTTCTTAAATACTTACTCACAAAGCAGGATTCAAAACCTAGGCTCATAAGATGGGTGTTGCTTCTACAAGAGTTTGATATAGAAATAAGAGACAGAAAAGGGACAGAAAATCAGGTAGCTGATCACTTGTCCCGGATAGAACCAGTAGCTGGGGCATCCCTCCCCTCTACTGAGATCTCTGAGACCTTTCTAGATGAGCAACTCTTTGCCATTCAAGAAGCACCATGGTTTGCAGACATTGCAAACTATAAAGCTGTGAGGTTCATACCCCAGGAGTACAGCAGGGTGCAAAGAAAAAAATTAATTTTAGATGCCAAGTACTACCTATGGGATGAGCCATATCTCTTTAAGAGATGTGCAGACGGAATGATCCGCAGATGTGTACCTAGAGAGGAAGCACAAAGGATCCTATGGCATTGCCATGGATCACAGTATAGGGGACATTTCGGAAGTGAGCGAACAGCCACTAAGGTCCTCCAATGTGGCTTCTACTGGCCTACTCTCTATAAGGATGCCCGAGAGTTTATGCGTAACTATGACAGTTGCTAAAGAGCTGGTAACTTGCCTCATGGTTACACCATGCCTCAACAAGGATCTTAGAGATTGAATTGTTTGATGTATGGGGTATTGACTTCATGGGTCCCTTCCCACCATCGTACTCAAACACTTATATTCTGGTGGCAGTAGACTATGTATCTAAATGGGTAGAAGCAATTGCCACACCCAATAATGATACCAAGACCGTGCTAAAATTCCTCCAGAAACACGTCTTTAGCAGGTTTGGTGTTCCCAGAGTACTAATCAGTGATGGGGGCACTCATTTCTGCAATAAACAACTGTACTCTGCTATGGTTCGATATGGAATTAGCCACAAAGTAGCAACTCCGTATCATCCACAGACAAATGGGCAAGCTGAAGTCTCTAATAGAGAGCTTAAAAGAATCCTGGAACGGACTGTAATTGCCCGTAGAAAGGATTGGGCAAAGAGCTTGGATGATGCTTTGTGGGCATACAGAACAGCATTCAAGACTCCTATAGGAACCTCTCCATACCAACTTGTGTATGGCAAGGCCTGTCATCTGCCCGTGGAACTAGAACATAAAGCCTACTGGGCAACCAGATTCCTAAACCTGGATGCTAAGTTAGCTGGGGAAAAAAGATTGCTCCAGCTAAATGAGCTAGAGGAATTCAGACTCAGTGCCTTTGAAAATGCAAAAATTTATAAGGAAAAGGCAAAAAAGTGGCATGACAAGAAGTTGTCATCCAAAGTCTTTGAGCCAGGACAATAGGTTCTGCTCTTCAACTCTAGGCTCAGACTATTCCCAGGAAAACTGAAATCCCGATGGAGGGGCCCGTATGTGATTACAGGAGTGTCACCATATGGATATGTTGAGCTTCAGGATATTGATTCTGACAAAAAGTTCATTGTTAATGGACAGAGGATCAAACATTATCTTGAAAGCAATTTTGAGCAGGAATGCTCAAAACTGAGGCTTGAATGAGTCTCAGTAAAGGTCCCGCTAAAGACAATAAAGAAGCGCTTGCTGGAATGCAACCCAGTCATTAGCAGGTTATTTGTTTTACTTAATAAAAGTTTGATATATATTCTTCAAGGTTGATCATCAAAATTGAAGGAATTCACAGAGTTACAGAAGAATTCAGTGAAAAAAGCAGAGAAAAGGAGCTTGCTGGCAAGAAAACGCCAGTAAAGGGCACTCTGGGCATTAAACGCCAGAATGGATACCATTCTGGGCATTTAACGCCAGTAAAGGCACCATTTTGGGCGTTAAACGCCAGAATGGGCACCATTCTGGGCGTTTAACGCCAGAATTGCAGCATCCTCGGTGTTCAGCAAAACGCCCAGTGATAAAGGGGTTTCTGGCGTTTAACGCCAGCCAGGGTGCCTGGCTGGGTGTTAAACGCCCATAATGGCCAACAATTGGGCGTTAAACGCCAGAATGGATACCATTCTGGGCGTTTAACGCCAGAAAGGCAGGGGAATGAGATTTTGCTTTCCATTTCAAATTTTTTCACACTTTCACGTTTTGACCCATAATTTTCTACATAAACATGTTACAAATTTTCATCATTCACCCTCAAATTTCAAAAATCCAACAATTTTCTAAATTATTTCTCAAATCTCTTTCAAATCCTTTCCAAATCTTCTTCAAAAACTCAAGTATTTTCTCAAATTCTTTCCATATCTTCTCAAATCTCTTTCAAAACTTTCGAAATCCCTCCCCCTCCCTTATAAATACACATTCGGCCATCCCCCTCTCTTCACCATTCGAATTTGCTTCTCCTCCTCTCTCTCCCCTTTCCTTTCTTTTGCTTGAGGGCAAGCAAACCTCTAAGTTTGGTGTGCTTTTCCGTGATCACTAAGCTAAGGCTCATCAAGATCATGGCTCCTAAGGAAAAACAAACCAATTCAAGAGGGAAGAAAGAGAATACTCCAAAGAGTCTTTGGAATCAAGAGAAGTTCTTAACCAAAGAACATGCAGATCATTACCACAAAATAATGGGTCTAAGGTCAGTGATCTCGGAAGTCAAATTCGATCTGAAAGAAGACGAATATCCGGAGATCCAAGAGCAAATTCGAAATAGAGGATGGGAAATTCTAGCCAATCCTGAGACAGATAAGCAGAAAATGACTGAAACTGCTTTTCATACCTACAGAACCATGGTCAGAGGGAGAATTATTTACTTCCATCTGGACAAAATAAGAGAGGTCTTCGAATTGCCTCAACTACAAGATGATCCTGAATCCTTTAATAGGAGAATGGTGAAAGTAGATAAGGGGTTGGATCAAGTTCTAGAGGACATATGCCTCCCTGTAACTAAATGGATAACCAATTCAAAAGGTGTCCCAAACCAACTCAAGAGGGGAGATCTCAAACCAGTTGCAAGAGGTTGGCTAGACTTCATTGGGCGTTCTATATTGCCCACTAGCAACCGTTCTGAGGTCACGGTCAAGAAAGCGGTGATGATTCATTGCATTATGCTGGGAAAAGAAGTGGAGATTCATCATCTGATTTCTTGTGAGATTTACACAATTGCAAACAAGAACTCCACTGAAGCCAAACTAGCTTACCCAAGGTTAATCTCTTTGCTATGTAAAAATGCTGGGGTAAGGATGGGAGTAGATGAATTCATCCCAATTGAACATCCAATCACCAAGAAGTCAATGGAAGGACAAATGCAAGATAATTCTATCAAAAGGAGGGCGCAAGAATTCCTCCCTGAACTTCCTAAAATTGACTACTGGGCCAGCTTAGAAGCATCTGTTGCCAAGCTGCAAGAAGCTATGGAACAAATTAAGGAAGAATAGCAGAATCAAAACTGCATGCTCTGCAAATTGCTACAGGAACAAGAGAAGTAGGGGCGTGAGCTACAGGAGCTGAAGCGCCAGAAGCTCTTTCTTGAAGGGTCAAATACCTCACAAGTTGAGGGAGCATCCACTTCTCAAAATCAAGGTTGTTGAGTCCTAACTCTATGATAACCTCTATCATTAGGAATCTATTTTAGAGTTATTTAAATTTCTGTTTTCAATTTTCTGTTTTCTATTACTATTGGTCTTATCTTATATTTATTTTTGAATCTTGTTCTTCATCCATGATTAATAAAATTTAAGGTTCATGTCTTAAAGCTATGAATGTCCTATGACTCCATCACCTCTCTTAAATGAAAAATGCTTTAATTACAAAAGAACAAGAAGTACAGGATTTCGAATTCATCTCTGAAACTAGTTGAATTAGTTTGATGTGGTGACAATACTTTTTATTTTCTGAATGAATGCTTGAACAGTGCATATGTCTTTTGAATTTGTTGTTTAAAGAATGTTAAATTTGTTGGCTCTTGAAAGAATGATGGAAAATGAAAAATGTTATTGAGGATCTGAAAAATTATCAAATTAATTCTTGAAGCAAGAAAAAGCAGTGAAAAAAAAGAAGAAGAGAGAAGAAGAAAAAGCAAGCAGAAAAAGCCAATAGCCCTTTAAACCAAAAGGCAAGGGTAAAAATAAAAAGGATCCAAGGCTTTGAGCATCAGTGGATAGGAGGGCCCACATGGAATAAAATCCTGGCCTAAGCGGCTAAACCAAGCTGTCCCTAACCATGTGCTTGTAGTGTGAAGGTGTCAAGTGAAAACTTGAGACTGAGCGGTTAAAGTCGTGATCCAAAGCAAAAAGAGTGTGCTTAAGAACCCTGGACACCTCCAATTGGGGACTCTAGCAAAGCTGAGTCACAATCTGAAAAGGTTCACCCAGTTATGTGTCTGTGGCATGGATATATCTGGTGGTAATACTGGAAAACAGAGTGCTTTGGGCCACGGCCAAGACTCATAAAGTAGCTGTGTTCAAGAATCAACATACTTAACTAGGAGAATCAATAACACTATCTGAATTCTGAGTTCCTATAGATGCCAATCATTCTAAACTTCAAAGGATAAAGTGAGATGCCAAAATTGTTCAGAGACAAAAAGCTGCTAGTCCCGCTCATCTAATTGGAGCTAAGTTTCATTGATATTTTGGAGTCTATAGTATGTTCTCTTCTTTTTATCCTATTTGATTTTCAGTTGCTTGGGGACAAGCAACAATTTAAGTTTGGTGTTGTGATGAGCGGATAATTTATACGCTTTTTGGCACTGTTTTTAGTATGTTTTTAGTATATTTTAGTTAGTTCTTAGTATGTTTTTAGTAGTTTTTATTTAAAATTCACTTTTCTGGGCTTTACTATGAGTTTGTGTGTTTTTCTGTGATTTCAGGTATTTTCTGGCTGAAATTGAGGGACCTGAGCAAAAATCTGATTCAAAGGCTGAAAAAGGACTGCAGATGCTGTTGGATTCTGACCTCCCTGAACTCGAAGTGGATTTTCTGGAGCTACAGAAGCCCAATTGGCGCGCTCTCAATTGCTTTGGAAAGTAGACATCCTGGGCTTTCCAGCAATATATAATAGTCTATACTTTGTCCGAGAATTGATGGCCCAAACCGGCATTTCAAATCAGCTTCAGAATTCCCGGCGTTTTAACGCCGGAACTGGCACAAAAGTTGGAGTTAAACGCCCAAACTGGCACAAAAGCTGGCGTTTAACTCCAGAAAAAGTCTCTACACATGAAAGCTTCAATGCTCAGCCCAAGCACACACCAAGTGGACCCCGGAAGTGGATTTTTATGTCATTTACTCATTCTTGTAAACTCTAGGTCACTAGTTCACTATAAATAGGACCTTTTGCTATTGTATCTTTATCTCATGACACTTTACATATTTCATACTGTATCTTCTACGGCATGAGTCTCTAAATCCCATGGTTGGGGGTGAGGAGCGCTGTTGTGTCTTGATGGATTAATGCAATTACTAATGTTTTTCATTCAATCACGCTTGCTTCTATTCCAAGATATCACTTGTTCCTCAACTTGATGAATATGATGATCCGTGACACTCATCATCATTCTCACCTATGAACGTGTGCCTGACAACCACCTCCGTTCTACCTTAGATTGAGTGGATATCTCTTGGATTCCTTAACCAGAATTTTCGTGGTATAAGCTAGAATCTACTGGCAGCCATTCTTGAGAATCCGGAAGGTCTAAACCTTGTCTGTGGTATTTTGAGTAGGATTCAGGGATTGAATGACTGTGATGAGCTTCAAACTCGCTATTGTGGGGCGTTAGTGACAGACACAAAAGAATCACTGGATTCTATTCCAACATGATCGAGAACCGACAGATGAATAGCCGTGCTGTGACAGAGCGCATTGAACATTTTCACTGAGAGGATGGGAGGTCGCCATTGACAACGGTGAAACCCAACATACAGCTTGCCATGGAAGGAGCCTTGCGTGCATGAAGAAGAAGACAGTAGGAAATTAGAGATTCAAAAGATATAGCATCTCCAAAACCTCAACCTGTTCTCCATTACTGCAAAACAAGTATTTATTTCATGTTCTTTTACTTTTTACAATTAAACCTGAGAATTATTGATATCCTGACTAAGAGTTACAAGATAACCATAGCTTGCTTCAAGCCGACAATCTCCGTGAGATCGACCCTTACTTACGTAAGGTATTACTTGGACGACCCAGTGCACTTGCTGGTTAGTTGTGTGGAATTGCAAAAGTGTGATTGTGATTTCGTGCACCAGCTTTACTTATAACTTGGGTTATTGTGGCTGGTCCGACTTTTTGTGTCGGCCAGTCTTTAAGTTATTTTATAGCAATCCATTTTATTAGGACCTCGTCAGGTCCTTTCTATGGATCACTTTCTATAGCTTCTTTCATTATTCTATTTTCATCTTTGCCGATTTTGTAGAATTTGGGTTTTAACCCGCGTTTTTATCGTGATCGCGCAGTGAATTTGGTTTTCACTTTCTGTCGATCTGTAGCTTTATAATCGGGCAATGAATGTTTTTAGAATAATACGACTTGAGCATTTGTAGAGAATCTGAACAGATTTTATTAAAAGAGAATGCAAATATACATGAGGGGTTAATTTTCTAAGTCGGGTGATTTATAGGTCTTAGCTGGGCATCTCGTTAAAAAACCTTTTTCAGGAAAAAGAGTGCGCCTTTTCCAAGATCTTTTATCATCCCTAGCTATAGTACCTTCTTAGGTTGCAGGCGTGCCATGACCTAGGAAGCTCTCGCCCGTCGAGTTCAGAAAGCCTGTAGTAGCCCTTTCCCAGTACTTCTATGACTCGGAAGGGTCCTTTCCAGTTTGCTGCCAGCTTTCCTTCTCCAGGTCGAGTTGTTCCTATGTCGTTTTGGATTAGGATGAGGTCGTCTTCAGCAAAGGCCCGCTGTATTACATTTCGGTTGTATCTGGAGGCCATTCATCATTTCAACGCCTCTTCCCTTGTCCAAGCTCTTTCTCGGATTTTCGGAAGTAAGTTGAGCTCTTCCCTTTGAAGTTGGGAATTGACTTTTTCGCTAAAATGGATTACTCTGGGTGATCCTTCTTCAACCTCCACTGGGATCATTGCCTCCATTTCGTAAGTTAATCGGAAAGGTGACTCCTTTGTCGTGGAATGTGGAGTTGTTCGATATGCCCATAGGACTTGCGGGAGCTCCTCAGCCCAGGCTCCCTTTGCACCTGTAATCTCCATTTTAACCCTGCTAATATAACTTTGTTAGCAGCTTCAGCTTGCCCATTGCCTTGGGGGTGCTCAACAGAGGTGAATTATTGTTTTATATTCAAGTCGGCCGCTAGTTTTCTGAAGCCTGCGTCTGTGAACTGGGTACCATTGTCTGTAGTGATGGAGTATGGGACTCCGAACCTTGTGACGATGTTTCTATATAGAAATTTCTAACTTCTTTGAGCTGTGGCATTGGCTAGGGGTTCTGCCTCGATCCATTTTCTGAAGTAGTCTATTCCTACTATGAGGACTTTGACTTGTCCCGATCCTTGAGGAAAAGGTCCGAGGAGATCGAGTCCCCATTTTGCGAATGGCCAAGGTGAGGTCACGCTGATGAGTTCCTCTGGCGGAGCGGTGTGAAAGTTGGCATGTTTCTGACATGGTGAACATGTCCTTACAAATTCTGTGGCTTTTTTTTGTAGAGTTAGCCAATAAAATCCTGCCCGAAGTACGTTTTTGGCAAGTGCCTGCGCTCCGAGGTGATTGCCACAAATGTCACTGTGTACTTCTTCTAGGACATCTTTTGTGTTGGAAGTCGGCACACATTTTAGCAATGGTATTGAAATCCCTCTTTTGTATAGAGTATTATTTATGATGGTATAATATTGTGCTTCCCGTTTTAACCTCTTTGCCTCTTTCTCATCTGTGGGGAGGGCTTCTGTTTTGAGATAGTTAATTATGGGAGCCATCCATCCCTGATCGTGACCTGTTATGGCTAGGACTTTTTCCTCTTCTGAGATTGATGGATTCTATAGAATTTCTTGGATGAAGCTTCTATTGTTGCCTCCTGGTTTGGTGCTGGCTAGTTTTGAGAGTGCATCGGCCCGGGCATTCTGTTCTCGGGGTATGTGACGAATCTCATACTCTTCGAGTTGTCCAAGCTGTTCCCTGGTTCTGTCCAAGTACTTTTTCATAGTGGGATCTTTGGCTTGGTAGCTTCCTGTTATTTGTGAAGTAACTACCTATGAGTCGCTGAAGACGATAAGTTTTTGAGCTCTAACCTCCCTGGCCAGCTTCAAACCAGCTAGTAGTGCCTCATATTCGGCTTGATTGTTTGAGGCAGGGAACCTGAATTTGAGGGAAAGTTCGATCTGGGTTCCCTGGTCGCTTTCAATTATTACGCCCGCGCCACTTCCCATTTTATTTGAGGAACCATCCATGTATAGATTCTATTTTGTGGGGATTTCCGGTGTGTCTGTGAATTCCGCGATAAAGTCGGCCAGATATTGAGATTTGATGGCCGTTTGAGCTTCGTATTGAAGGTCGAATTTGGACAACTCGATTGCCCATTGCAAGATTCTGCCTGCCAAGTCTGTTTTTTGTATGATCCCTTTTATGGGCTGGTTGGTCCGAACTTTGATGGTGTGAGACTGGAAGTATGGGCGAAGTCGTCGTGATGTTAGTATGAGAGCGTAAGCGAACTTTTCTATTTTCTGGTAGTTCATCTCGGATCCTTGTAATGCTTTGCTGATAAAGTATATGGGTTGTTGCCCGCTGTTGTCTTCTTGGACCAGTGCTGAGGCTATTGCCTGATTTTCCACCGCGAGGTACAGTATGAGTGGTTCTCCTTCCCATGGCCCACTTAGTATAGGTGGCCATCCCAGGAATCTTTTGAAGTCTTGGAAGGCTTGCTCGCATTTTGCTGTTCATTCAAACTCCTTTCCCTTCCTTAGAGTGGCGTAAAAAGGGAGAGATCTTATTGCTGATCCGGCCAGGAATCTCGACAAGGCTGCCAAACTCCCGTTGAGTTGTTGTACCTCTTTGACACAAGCCTGACTTTTCATGTCGAGTATGGCCCTGCACTTGTCCGGGTTTGCCTCGATTCCTCTCTGTGTGATCATAAAACACAAGAATTTTGCGGGATTGAGTCGCATGCCGTGTCGTCTTTTGGTGTTGAATACTTGTGTCAGATCGGATAATAACATCTCTTCGTTTTGCGTCTTTACTAGCATGTCGTCCACGTAGACCTCCATGACCTTTCCGATGTGATCCGAAAAAACCTTGTTCATTAATCTTTGGTAAGTGGCTCCCGCATTTTTAAGACCGAAGGGCATAACAATGTAGCAGTAATTTGCCTTTGGGGTTAAGAATGCGATTTTTTCTTGGTCGGATGGGTACATTGGGATTTGGTTATATTCCGAGTATGCATCCATGAAGGAGAGGTATTTAAATTTGGAGGAGGCATCTACCAGAGCGTCGATGTTCGGGAGCGGGTAAGGATCTTTTGGGCATGCTTTGTTGAGATCGGTATAGTCGGTGCACATTCTCCACTTCCCGTTTGACTTTTTTATCAATACGACATTAGCAAGCCATAGCGGGTATTTGACTTCTCTTATGAAACATGCCTCCAGTAGAGCTCGTACCTGTTCTTCCACAGCTTGAGAGCATTCTGGTCCTAGCTTTCTACGCCTTTGTTGTACCGGCCGAGATCCCGGGTAGACTGCTAGCTTGTGGCACATTAGCGTGGGATCTATGCCTGGCATGTCTGCGGCCTTCCATGCAAAGAGGTCAGTGTTGTCGCGTAGAAACTATATAAGTGATTCTTTAATGTCTCCTTTTAGAAGTGTGTCGATATTGGTTGTTTGGTCTGGGGTATCCCCGATCTGGATTTTCTCTATTTCTCCTTCAGGTTGTGGGCGAAGCTCTTCCCGCCTTTGAACTCAACCGAGCTCAATTGTGTGGAATTCTTCTCCTCTACCTTTGAGGTTTAGACTTTTGTTGTAACAGCGGTGCGCCATTGATGAGTGGATAATTTATACGCTTTTTGGCTTTGTTTTTAAGTAGTTTTTAGTATGATCTAACTACTTTTAGGGATGTTTTCATTAGTTTTTATGTTAAATTCACATTTCTGGACTTTACTATGAGTTTGTGTGTTTTTCTGTGATTTCAGGTATTTTCTGGCTGAAATTGAGGGACCTGAGCAAAACTCTGATAGAAGGCTAACAAAGGACTGCTGATGCTGTTGTAATCTGACCTCCCTGCACTCAAAATAGATTTTATGGAGCTACAGAACTCCAAATGGCGCGTTCTCAATGGCGTTGGAAAGTAGACATCCAGAGCTTTCCATCAATATATAATAGTCCATACTTTATTCGTAATTAGATGACGTAAACTGGCGCTCAACACCAGTTCCATACTGCATTCTGGAGTCAAACGCCAGAAACACGTCACGAACCAGAGTTGAACGCCCAAAATACGTTACAACTTGGCGTTCAACTCCAAGAGAAGCCTCAGCTCGTGGATAGATCAAGCTCAGCCCAAGCACACACCAAGTGGGCCCCGAAAGTGGATTTATACATCAATTACTTACTTCTGTAAACCCTAGTAGCTAGTTTAGTATAAATAGAACTTTTTACTAGTTTATTAGAGATCCTGGATCCTGGATTGTATTTTTGATCCTGTGATCACGTTTTGGGGGCTGGCCTCTCGGCCATGCCTGGACCTCTATCACTTATGTATTTTCAACGGTGGAGTTTCTACACACCACAGATTAAGGGTGTGGAGCTCTGCTGTACCTCGAGTTTCAATGCAATTACTACTATTTTCTATTCAATTCAGTTTATTCCTATTCTAAGATATTCGTTGCACTTCAACATGATGAATGTGATGATCTGTGACACTCATCATCATTCTCACCTATGAACGCGCGTGACTGACAACCACTTCCGTTCTACCTTAGACCGGGCGCATATCTCTTGGATTCCTTAATCAGAATCTTCGTGGTATAAGCTAGAATTGATGGCGGCATTCATGGGAATCCAGAAAGTCTAACCTTGTCTGTGGTATTCCGAGTAGGATTCCGGAATTGAATAATTGTGACGAGCTTCAAACTCGCGATTGCTGGGCATGATGACAAACGCAAAAAAATCAAGGGATTCTATTCCAACATGATCGAGAACTGACAGATGATTAGTCGTGCTGTGACAGAGCATTTGGACCATTTTCACTGAGAGGATGGGATGTAGCCATTGACAACGGTGATGCCCTACATACAGCTTGCCATAGAAAGGAGTGACAAAGATTGGATAAAAACGGTAGAAAAGCAGAGATTCAGAAGGAACACAGCACCTCCATACACCTATCTGAAATTCCCACCATTGGATTACATGAGTAACTTTATCTTTATTTTCTATTTAATTTATTATTATTATTCGAAAAACCAATAATCTCTTAAATTAGTAAAATCCGCCTGACTGAGATTTACAAGGTGACCATAACTTGCTTCATATCAACAATCTCTGTGGGATCGACCCTTACTCACGTAAGGTATTACTTGGACGACCCAGTACACTTGCTGGTTAGTTGTGCGGAGTTGTGACAAAGTGTGATTCACGTTTGAGAGCACCAAGCCTTTGGAGCCATTATTGATGAACACAATTTCATCCACCAGCCATCCTCTGATCTGCTTTTATTGTAGCTATTCCTCCTGCAGTTGGGAACTTTTTGCATAGATACGGAGTCGAGACTATTGCGCCAAGCTGATTTAACGTTGTCCGACCTATTAGGGCATTGTAGGCTGAACTTACGTCGACTACGATATAATCTATTTTGAGTGTTCTTGACTGACTTCCTTTTCCAAAAGTTGTGTGGAGTGAGATGTATCCCATCGGTTGAACTGGGGTATCGCCTAGCCCGAACAGGCTGTCTGGATACGCTCTGAGTTCTTTTTCTTCTAGGCCGAGTTTGTGAAAGCCGTTCTGAATAATATGTCGGCAGAACTCCCCTGGTCTATTAGCGTGCGGTGAAGATTCACGTTTGCCAGTATAATAGTGATGATCATGGGATCGTCATGCCCTGATGCGACGCCGGATGCGTCTTCCTTTGTAAAAGTGATTACCGGGATGTCGGGTGCTTCCTCCTTTCCTGCGACGTGATATACATCTTTGAGATGTCTTTTGCAAGATGATTTGGAGATTCCTCCCCCGGTAAATCAGTCGTGTATCATGTGGACATGTCTTTCTGGCGTTCGAGATGATCGCGCGTTTGTTCCGATATCTTCTGCTGTTCTTCTTTTTCTTTGTTCATCATCATGGGTGGCCAGATATCGGTCTAGCTTTCCTTCTCGTACAAGCTTTTCTATGACATTTTTTAAATCGAAACACTCATTGGTGGAGTGCCCACGGATCCGATGGTATTCACAATATTCAGCCCGGTTTCCTCCTCCTTTTTGCCTTTGAGTGGCCGAGCTGGTGGTATTTTTTCCGTGTTGCAAACCTCTCTGTATACGTCCACAAGAGACACCCGTAGAGGGGTGTAATTGTGGTATTTTTTAATTTTCTCTCCATGTCAGTCTTCCTTCTTTCTGGAATCTTTATCCTTATCCCGTGGGGTGAACCCGGCCTTCGAGGTATCTCCTAGTCGGGAGTTTTCCTCCATGTTGATGTACTTTTCCGCTCGTTCCTGCACCTCGTTCAGAGATGTGGGGTACTTTTTTGATATAGATTGACTAAAGGGCCCTTCTCGTAAGCCATTAATGAGGCCCATAATAGCTGCTTCTTTTGGTAGGTTCTGTATATCCATGCATGTCCTGTTGAATCTTTTCATGTAGTTACGCAGGGTTTCCCGTTCTCCTTGCCTAATTCCCAGTAAGCTCGGAGCATGTTTAGCTTTGTCCTTTTGGATGGAGAATCTGGCCAGGAATTTCTTAGCCATGTCGTCGAAACTTGAGATGGAATTAGGAGGGAGGTTGTCGAACCATCTAATTGCTGTTTTTGTTAAAGTAGTTGGAAAGGCTTTGCAACGAATTGCATCTGAGGCGTCGGTGAGATACATTCTGCTTCTGAAGTTGCTAAGATGATGGCCGGGATCTGTAGTACCATCGTATAAGGTCATGTCTGGGAGTTTAAAGTCCTTTGGGATTTTCGTCTTCATGATCTCCTTGGTGAATGGGTCTTGCTCTTTGCGGGTGCTATCTTCAGGAGTGGATCGGCTGACTTTCGTCTTGACATCGGCTTCAAGTTTTAGGAGTTTGTTCCCCAATTCCCGGCATCGCCTCATTTCCATTTGTAGGTCCTTCTCGGCCTCTCGTTGGCATAGGGCTTCTTCCTTAAGTTGTTTTAACCGGTCTTGAAATGCATCCATGGATCCCTCGTTTGGGGAGTTCTTATTTTGGGAAGTATCTTTTGGGGTGGTGTCTGTGTTTTTATGCGGCGTTCTTTCCTCTAGATCTGAGGTGTGGTCGTTGTCATGGTCATCCACCATACTGATAGAATGACTTCCAGGTTCTCCGGCAACGGCGCCAATGTTCCGAGGGTTACCTGAAACTGTAGATCGATCTCGGATGAGATCTTCGCTGCCGGTCGGAACGGTTGTATCCGATTTGTTGGACTTGATAGAGGTGCTGATTCCTTCGTCCCCGAAGGGTAGGGGGTACCTACAAGGGACTCTGATGCTTAAGTTAGCAAGGGTATTAAGCAGGTATTAAGTAGAGTCAGAGTATGAGTTATGCCTGGGTGCTTCAGTGTATTTATAATGGTGTAGGGTGACCTTTGCAGATAAGATAAGTTAGTTATCTTATCTTATCTTTATCTTATCTTCAAGTGCGGTCATCTTATCTTCAGGGGAACCGCCCTTCCCTTGGTAGGCTTGGGTTGCCTTAGGATTTGGGTCATGTTCCTCTATTTTGGGCCATTTACTGGGCTTTCCTAGTAGCTTGGCCGAGCTCTTTGAGAAGAGGTCGGATCGTCCTGACCTGAAGAGGTCGGTTACTTCGTCTGTAGAACATCCCGAGTTGGACTGATCGACCCAGGGTATGAACAACAATGACCTCAAAAGGTTGGCATTGAGCCTTTAAAAATGGGAAAGAGAGTTATCATGACTTCCTAGATAGGGAACTCTAAAAGTTATCTGACCTTATAAAAGCTCACTCGACATTAGTTAAAGAAAGAGTCAATAACTTAGAAAACCATTCACCTATTTGAGGATGAATGTTATTGACAACATATAAGTCAAAGCCATGAAATCACTTATAAATAATAAAAAAGTGTAGCAAAAGTTATGATGTTTCAAAAATCCCTCGAAAAGGTAGAATCCATCAACAAAGAGTGTTTAACAAAATACCCAAATTAAAATATTACAAAAGTAAAGTGTTCACAAAACCCACAAATTGGGCCATTAAATATCAAGAAATAAAAAAGTTAAGAGGAGGGATCCTGTTCACCAGAGGTCATGTTGGAAGCTTCTTCAGGCTGAGTTGAGGAGGTAAGGAGAGTCTTTTCAAGTCGGGTCAGAAAGAATGAGGGTTCTTCATCCATCCTAGTTGAAAATCTTTGGGAAGCTCTCTCAACCTGGGCATTCGATGTCTTAGGATATTTAGAAAGGATGTCATCATCAGGGGGAGGAACGATTTTTCCATCAACCACAATCATGTCGGAATCAATAAGAGAGAGATCCGCCACGGAAGCAACAACCCGGATTTGAGCTTTCAAGTTCTTAGTCATTTCATCCATACCTTTGGAAATAGATTCCTTTAGATTAGCGTATCCCTCCTTCAACCTGGCAACATCATCCACCAAATCTAGATTCTCCCTGAAAACTCGAGTGTAACTCTCCTCAGCCTTCTTCTTTAAACCTTCTGCCATGACCCATGAAGCTTCAACAAGCTTTAACCTCTCTCAAAGCTTTGAAAGGTTGAAAATGAAAGTTTCCTTCTCTTTCTCCAACCCTTGCTTAGACTCCCACAAAGATGTCATCTCATCCTACAAGTCTATCAAAGTTCACTGAGTGGCATCAAAGAGAGTATTTTCAAGCTGTCTTAGTAAAGAAAAACAAACCCCGACCGTCCTGATCCCACCTCGGGCTAAAACTTGAAAGTGATTTTTTATAGAAACATCGTCCATACTAATAAAATTATGGGAAAGGGCATGTTTCTAACAAAAAGCCACAGCATCAAAACCTTGTTCATACACACTTCCAGACTCAGAGTCTTATGTTTTTTCAATTTCAACTCAGGAAAAAGAGGATCGGGGGAAATGGTTTGAATATCAGATTCACCAGGAGGAGTAAGAGAAAGAGGAGTAGGATCAAGAAGAATCTTAACTAATTGAAAAGGACCCGAATCCAACTTGAAAGAGGAAGATAGGTCACCTGACCTTTTGGCATCTTTTAATTGAAAAACTTGGGTAGTAACATTCTTTTTGGCTTGACGGAGACTCTTCAGAGCGTTCAATCGGCTAGTCATCCTTGTTGCAAAACCAAACATCAAAGTCGGATTATATAAGCATAATAAATACCAACAAAAAGGTATCTACAAGATGCAAAGAAGTACTACCTAGCTTGGTACGTACGTAGCTTAGCTTTTCTACCAGAAATTTCTTGGTATCAAAGTTAGGAGCTCAGCCCTAAAACTCTTGAAACAGGTCAACTACACACTCCTCTACCTCATCTAAATCCTCAAGGTTGTATTTTATAATTATGGGAAACTCCTCCCAATACAGGCTAAAAAGGGATTCATCTCTCTCATTCAGAAAGAAAGGTTGAACACCCTCAACTGATTGGATCCTGAAAAAATAATTTTTGAACTCATGTAAAGAATCGTCAAAAATGGAAAAGACCTTCTTTCTTTGAATAGTCCAGAAGGAAATCCATCCCTATTTTTTTGGAACTAAATAGTTTGGTGAGTTGAAAAAGATAAAAGAAAACTTTGGAGGATAAGGGTAGGTCGAGCTCTTGACTTATTAGCTGGTAAATTTTCAGGAAATCCCAAGAATTCGGATGGAGTTGAAAAGGAAAAACTTTATAGAGATGGAGAATTTCATATTCAAAATCACAAAAACGGGAGACTCACTCCCAGTCTAGTAAAAAAGCACTCATACATGTAAATGAAATGACGTTTTGACTTGTCAAGTTTGGAAAAACAAATTCTCTGCACGGGATCAGCAACCACAATCTCATATTTATTGTCATCTCCTCGATCTCTACATAGCCTATGTTGTCTACAAAAAGTTTTGGCATACACATTATCAATTACAGGGACAGTAGAAAGCATGGTAATATTTATCTAGTCTAGGTCGGATGGAACTTTAGAAAATACGGTGAGTATTACTGAACAAGACATAAAGCTATACCTACAACACAGTAAAAGAAAACCATCACAACAAGTCAGAAATGTGGGTACAACAACAAAAACATTCAAATAAGTCCGCAAGAGATCGGATCATCTTCAACGACAAAGAACTTCATAGTTCTTAAAACCTCTTGTGAACCCAACAATCAAACCATATTACTAGAACTTGAAATGGTGCTATTTTCAAAGGTAAAAATGGCACCATTTGGGGGTACAGAGCAAAGCCCCACATTCAATACACAAATTCATAACAAAGGAATAATTTTCAAAGAAAAGAACGCAAAAAATTAGAACAAACATGAAGATACAATTTCAAAAGAATATCAATTACCTCAACAGGAAACTATTTTTTCACACAAACATCAAGAATGATTGTATTCAGAAGCACATTATCCAGCAAAGAATAGGAGTGTGGAAAGCGAAATAAGGAAGGCAAGATCAACCTAGATCAAATGCAAAATGAAGGAGCGTACATAGCAGCAAACACACAAAGGTTCCAAGCCCCTCAAGAAAGCACAAGTGAAAATTCATAGCAGAATTTCAAGATGGAGAAATCTTGAAAGCGAAAAAGGGTTACAACGAAGAAAATGAAAAGCTTTAAGAGAGAATGAAGTGAAAACATTTTAGAAGAAGCAAAAAATACAAAAGAAAAAAGGGGTTGAGTATTTATAAGACTCTAGGGGTAGAATGGTAAATTTACTCCTCCCTCATTTATGACGTGCACGGTTACCAAAGTAATCATAAGAAAACATGCAAATGATTACGAAAAGATGCAACATTTTACATTCATAAAACATGTCGAGTACCTGACCTAACCCTTCGGAAGGCGGTATACCCGACGTGGTAAACTGACACCACAAAAAGACTAGCTCGACCTATAAATGCTTGAGTCTGACCTAATGAAGCTCGGTCTCAAACAGAGGCATTGTTCATGCCATGACCTAAAATACAACCAGGCCCAAAGTGAGCAAATCCTAATACAATCTACATACCAGGGTTTCATCAGCACCTACCTAACCTTATGCGGGTTGAGCTCGACGACACTAACCTTGGTCTTATCTGCTTAAATCAATAAAACTAACTCCTACGATCTTTTTCCTTCATCTAGAAGGAAGATCCAACAACCTCTCCAACAAAAGGGATTGTTAACTACCATCAAAGGTGGAACTACTGATGAGCGGATAATTTGTATGCTTTTTGGCATTATTTTTAGTATGTTTTTGGTATGATATAGTTAGTTTTTAGTATATTTTTATTAGTTTTTAGTTAAAATTCACTTTTCTGGACTTTACTATGAGTTTGTGTGTTTTTCTGTGATTTCAGGTATTTTCTGGCTGAAATTGAGGGACCTGAGCAAAAATCTGATTCAGAGACGGAAAAAGGACTGCAGATGCTGTTGGATTCTGACCTCCCTGCACTCGAAGTGGATTTTCTGGAGCTACAGAAGCCCAATTGGCGCGCTCTCAACGGCGTTGGAAAGTAGACATCCTGGGCTTTCTAGCAATATATGATAGTCCATACTTTGCCTAAGATTTGATGGCCCAAATTGGCGTACAAAGTCACCCTCAGAAATCCCAGCGTTAAACGCCGGAACTGGCACCCAAATGGGAGTTAAACGCCCAAACTGGCATAAAAGCTGGCGTTTAACTCCAAGAAGAGTCTCTGCACGAAAATGCTTCATTGCTCAGCCCAAGCACACACCAAGTGGGCCCGGAAGTGGATTTTTATGTCATTTACTCATTTCTGTACACCTTAGGCTACTAGTTTTCTATAAGTAGGACCTTTTACTATTGTATTAGAAGACTTTGGTAGCTATCTTCATTTTTATGCTATCTTAGATCACTGGGAGGCTGGCCATTCGGCCATGCCTAGACCTCATGCTTATGTATTTTCAACAGTGGAGCTTCTACACACCATAGATTAAGGTGTGGAGCTCTGCTGTACCTCGAGTATTAATGCAATTACTATTGTTCTTCCATTCAATTCCGCTTGTTCTTTATCCAAGATATCACTTGTTCTTCAACCTGATGAATGTGATGATCCGTGACACTCATCATCATTCTCACCTATGAACAAGGTGACTGACAACCACTTCTGTTCTACAAGCAACCAAGGCTCTAGTGAATATCTCTTGGATTCTTTAACCGGAATCTTCGTGGTATAGGCGAGAACTGATGGTAGCATTCAAGAGAATCCGGAAGGTCTAACCTTGTTTGTGGTATTCTGAGTAGGATTCAATGATTGAATGACTGTGACGTGCTTCAAACTCCTGAGGGCGGGGCGTTAGTGACAGACGCAAAAGAATCACTGGATTCTATTCCGGCCTGATTGAGAACCGACAGATGAATTCCGCTATGCTGTGACAGAGCATATGCAATCGCTTTCACTGAGAGGATGGGAGGTAGCCACTGACAACGGTGAAACCCTTGCTTAAGCTTGCCATGGAAAGGAGTAAGAAGGATTGGATGAAGACAGTAGGAAAGTAGAGAGACGGAAGGGAAGGCATCTTCATGCGTTTGTCTGAAGTTCCTACCAATGAATTACATAAGTATCTCTATCTTTACCTTTGTGTTATTTTCGTTCATCACCATTATCATTTGAGTTTGCCTGACTAAGATTTACAAGATGACCATAGCTTGCTTCAATACTAACAATCTCCGTGGGATCGACCCTTACTCGCGTAAGGTTTATTACTTGGACGACCCAGTGCACTTGCTGGTTAGTTGTGCGAAGTTGTGTAATGCCATGGTATTGAATACCAAGTTTTTGGGGTTCATGACCGGGGATTATGAGAGTTGTGAAAAAAGTATTGTTCACAATTTCGCGCACCAAGTTTTTGGCGCCGTTGCCGGGGATTGTTCAAGTTTTGAGCAAGCTTTTGGTAACATCAGTGCCAAGATCCGGCAACAACACCAAGTTTTTGGCGTTATTGCCAGGGATTGTTCAAGTTTGGACAACTGACGGTTCATCTTGTTGCTTAGATTAGGTATTTATTTTTTCCGAAATTCTTGAAGATGAATTCTAGAGTTTCATGATGATTTGTTGAAATCTGGCTGGCTGAGAAGCCATGTCTAATCTCATTGGACCGAGGTTTCAACTTATCACCACAGGAGCTTGTTGATTTCTATCAATCTTGCTCTTGGAGCAGTGATCTGCTAAGGCTTGGCTGGCCTTTGGCCATGTCTAGTGTTTTGGACCGAAGCTTTCTTTGAAGGCTTGGCTGGCTGTGAAGCCATGTCTAATTCCTGGACCGGAGTCTTAGACTAGCATTGCACTGATTCCTGGAATTCTCATTAAGAATTTTGATACCTTTTTCCACTTAATTTTCGAAAAAAACACAAAAAAATCAAAAAAACCATAAAATCCAAAAATAATTCTTGTTTGAGTCTAGTGTCTCATGTTAAGTTTGGTGTCAATTGCATGTTTCTGTTCTTATTGCATTCATGCATGTGTCTTAAGAATCTTCAAGTAATTCTTGATGATTTTCGTGCTCTGATCTTTGAATTCTATTGACTTGAGTGTCTCATTTGCATTTTCATTTTGTTAGTGTCAGTAGTATACAAACTGCTAAGTTTGGTGTCTTGCATGCATTATTATTTGATTCTTGTTGCATTTTGATTTTTCCTTATTATTAAAAAAATCCAAAAATATTTTTAATTTATGTCTTTTCAAGTCAATAATACAGAGAATTGAAGATTCAGAACATACAGCAGAGGAATTGCACAGAAAAAGCTGGGCGTTCAAAACGCCCAGTGAAGAAGGACAGACTGGCGTTTAAACGCCAGCCAGGGTACCTGGTTGGGCGTTTAACGCCCAAAAGGGTAGCATTTTGGGCGTTAAACGCCAGAATGTGCACCATTCTGGGCGTTTAACGCCAGGATGGCTAGAAGGGAAGATTTTGTTTTCAAATCAAATTTTTTTCTAAGTTTTCAAAATCTTTTCAAAATCAAATCTTTTTCAAATCAATTTTCCAATCAAATCTTTTTCAAAACCAATTTCTTTCCATTTTTAAAGATACTTACTATCAATTAATGATTTGATTCAACATTTCAAGTATGTTACCTTTTCTGTTGAGAAAGGTTTAATGTTTGAATCATATCTTTTCTTGTTAGTCAAGTTTTTAATTTTCAAATCAAATCTTTTTAAAATGTTTTTCAAATCATATCTTCTCAATCACATTTTTTTAAAACAATCATATCTTCTTAACCACATCTTTTCCAAAATAGTTTCAATCAAATCTTTTTGATTTCTAATTTCAAAATCTTTTTCAAAAATCACTTGATTTCTTTTCCATTTTCATTTTCGAAAATTAAATAATGTTTTTCAAAAATGTTTTCAAAATTTTTCACTTAATTTTCGAAAAATTACTTCCCTCCTTCTCACATCCTTCTATTTATGGACTAATGCTATTCCTTAATGCAAAATTCGAACTCCATCTTCTCTGATAAGTTCGAATTTTCTACTTCTGTCTTCTACTCTTCTTTTCCTCTGACACCTAAAGGAATCTCTATACTGTGACATAGAGGATTCCACATTTTCTTGTTCTCTTCTCTTTCTTATGAGCAGGAGCAAAGACAAAGGCATTCTTGTTGAGGCTGATCCTGAACCTGAAAGGACCTTGAAGAGAAAGCTCAGAGAAGCCAAAGCACAACTCTCTTTAGAGGACCTGACCGAATTCTTCAAAGGAGAAGAACACATGGCAGCCGAAAACAACAATGCCAACAATGCAAGGAAGGTGCTGGGTGACTTTACTGCACCTACTCCCGATTTCTATGGGAGAAGCATCTTTATCCCTGCCATTGGAGCAAACAACTTCGAGCTTAAGCCTCAATTAGTTTCTCTAATGCAACAGAATTGCAAGTTCCATGGACTTCCATTGGAAGATCCTCATCAGTTTTTAGCTGAATTCTTGCAAATTTGTGACACTGTTAAGACTAATGGGGTTGACCCTGAGGTCTATAGACTAATGCTATTCCCTTTTGCTGTAAGAGACAGAGCTAGAACATGGTTGGATTCTCAACCTAAAGAAAGCCTGGACTCTTGGGAAAAGCTAGTCAATGCCTTCTTGGCAAAGTTCTTTCCACCTCAAAAATTGAGTAAGCTTAGAGTGGAAGTCCAAACCTTCAGACAGAAGGAAGGAGAATCCCTCTGAAGCTTGGGAAAGATACAAACAATTGATCAGAAAGTGTCCCTCTGACATGCTTTCTGAATGGAGCATCATAGGTATTTTCTATGATGGTCTCTCTGAACTGTCCAAGATGTCTTTGGATAGCTCTGCTGGAGGCTCTCTTCATCTGAAGAAGACGCCTGCAGAGGCTCAGGAACTGATTGAAATGGTTGCAAATAACCAATTCATGTACACTTCTGAAAGAAATCCTGTGAACAATGGGACTAGTCAGAAGAAAGGAGTTCTTGAAATTGACACTCTGAATGCCATTTTGGCTCAGAACAAAATATTGACTCAACAAGTCAATATGATTTCTCAAAGTCTGTCTGGAATGCAAAATGCACCAAGCAGTACTAAGGAAGCTTCATCTGAGGAAGAAGCTAATGATCCTGAGAACCCTTCAATAGAAGAGGTGAATTACATGGGAGAACCCTATGGAAACACCTACAATCCTTCATGGAGGAATCATCCAAATCTTTCATGGAAGGATCAACAGAGACCTCAACAAGGTTTCAATAACAATAATGGTGTAAGAAACAGGTTTAGCAATAGCAAACCTTTTCCATCATCTTCTCAGCAACAGACAGAGAGTTCTAAGCAGAATACCTCTGACTTAGCAACCATGGTCTCTGATCTAATCAAAACCACTCAAAGTTTCATGACTGAAACAAGGTCCTCCATCAGAAATTTGGAAGGACAAGTGGGTCAGCTGAGCAAGAAAATTACTGAACTCCCTCCTAGTACTCTTCCAAGCAATACAGAAGAAAATCCAAAAGGAGAGTGCAAGGCCATCAACATGGCCGAATTTTGGGAGGAAGAAGAGGCAGTGAACGCCACTGAGGAAGGCCTCACTGGGCGTCCACTGGCCTCCAATGAGTTCCCCAATGAGGAACCATGGGAATTTGAGGCTCAAACTGAGACCATAGAGATTCCATTGGACTTACTTCTGCCATTCATGAGCTCTGATGAGTATTCTTCCTCTGAAGAGGATGAGTATGTCACTGAAGAGCAAGTTGCTAAATACCTTGGAGCAATCATGAAGCTAAATGACAAGTTATTTGGAAATGAGACTTGAGAGGAGAACCCCCTTTGCTCACCAAAGAACTAGATGACTTGTCTAGGCAGAAACTGCCTCAAAAGAGGCAGGATCCTGGGAAGTTTTCTATATCTTGTACCATAGGCACCATGACCTTCAAGAAGGCCTTGTGTGACTTAGGGTCAAGTGTAAACCTCATGCCCCTCTCTGTAATGGAGAAGCTAGGGATCTTTGAGGTGCAAGCTGCAAAAATCTCACTAGAGATGGCAGACAACTCAAGAAAACAAGCCTATGGACTTGTGGAGGATGTTCTGGTCAAAGTTGAAGACCATTACATCCCTACTGATTTCATAGTCCTAGAGACTGGGAAGAGCATGGATGAGTCCATCATCCTTGGCAGACCCTTCCTAGCCACTGCAAGGGCTGTGATTGATGTTGATAGAGGAGAGTTGATCATTCAAGTGAATGAAGAATCCTTGGTGTTTAAAGCCCAAGGATATCCCTCTGTCATCATGGAGAGGAAGCATGAAGAGCTTCTCTCCAAACAGAGCCCCCACAGTCAAACTCTAAGTTTGGTGTTGGGAGGTTCCAACACGGTTCTAAGTATCTGTGAGGCTCCATGAGAGTCCTCTGTCAAGCTAATGACAGTAAAGAAGCGCTTGTTGGGAGGCAACCCAATGTTTTATAATTAACCATTTTCTTTTGTTATTTTCTCTTTTTTGTAGGTTGATGATCATAAGAAGTCACAAAAATAATGAAAAAAGCAAAAACAAAATGAAAAACAGGAAGAAAAACAGCACACCCTGGAGGACGCACCCACTGGCGTTTAAACGCCAGTGAGGTTAGCTGGTGGGCGTTTAACGCCCAGTCTGGCACCATTCTGGGCGTTTAACGCCAAAAAGGGGCACCAGACTGGCGTTAAACGCCAGAAAGGGGCAAGATGCTGGTGTTAAACGCCAGAAATGGGCACCAGCCCAGCGTTTAACGCCAGAAATGGCTCAAAACGTGTTTTTGAGTGCCATTTGGTACAGGGATGACTTTTCCTTGACACCTAAGGATCTGTGGACCCCACAGGATCCCCCTACCCTACCACTCTCTCTCTTCTTCACCAATCACCTCAACACCTCTTCCCCAAAAACCCCTCACCTATCAAATCCCATCTTTCTCTTCACCACTCACATCCATCCTTCATAAAACCCCACCTACCCCACCATTCAAATTCAAACCACTTTCCCACCCAAACCCACCCTCTAATGGCCGAACATCTCTCTCCCCCTCTCCTATATAAACCCTCCTTCACTCCTTCATTTTCACACACCTTAAACACTACTTCTTCTCCCTTTTGGCCGAACACATAGCCATTCCCTTTCTCCTCATTTCTTCTTCTTCTACTCTCTTCTTTCTTCTTTTGCTCGAGGACGAGCAAACATTTTAAGTTTGGTGTGGTAAAAGCATTGCTTTTTGTTTTTCCATAACCATTTATGGCATCCAAGGCCGGAGAAACCTCTAGAAAGAGGAAAGGGAAGGCAAAGGCTTCCACCTCCGAGTCATGGGAGATGGAGAGATTCATCTCAAGGGTGCATCAAGACCATTTCTATGAAGTTGTGGCCTTGAAGAAGGTGATCCCCGAGGTCCCTTTTTCACTCAAAAAGGGTGAATATCCGGAGATCCGACATGAGATCCGAAGAAGAGGTTGGGAAGTCCTTACCAACCCCATTCAACAAGTCGGAATCTTGATGGTTCAAGAGTTCTATGCCAATGCATGGATCACCAAGAACCATGACCAAAGTGTGAACCCGAATCCAAAGAATTACCTTACTATGGTTCGGGGGAAATACTTGGATTTTAGTCCGGAGAGTGTGAGGGTGGCGTTCAACTTGCCTATGATGCAAGGAGATGAACATCCTTACACTAGAAGGGTCAACTTTGATCAAAGGTTGGACCAAGTCCTCACAGTCATATGTGAAGAGGGCGCCCAATGGAAGAGAGATTCAAGAGGAAAGCCGGTTCAATTGAGAAGGCATGACCTCAAACCCGTGGCTAGAGGATGGTTAGAGTTTATACAACACTCAATCATTCCCACTAGCAACCGGTCCGAAGTTACCATAGACCGGGCTATCATGATCCATAGCATCATGATTGGAGAAGAAATAGAGGTTCATGAGGTTATAGCCCAAGAACTCTATAAGGTGGCGGACAAGTCCTCTACCTTGGCAAGGTTAGCCTTTCCTCATCTCATTTGTCACCTCTGTTATTCAGTTGGAGTTGACATAGAGGGAGACACCCCCATTGATGAGGACAAGCCCATCACTAAGAAGAGGATGGAGCACACAAGAGATCCCACTCATCATGAGATCCCTGAGATTCCTCAAGGGATGCACTTTCCTCCACAAAACTATTGGGAGCAATTAAACACCTCCCTAGGAGAGTTGAGTTCCAACATGGGACAACTAAGGGTGGAGCATCAAGAACACTCCATCATCCTTCATGAGATTAGAGAAGATCAAAGAATCATGAGGGAGGAGCAACAAAGACAAGGAAGAGATATTGAGGAGCTCAAGCACTCCATAGGATCTTCAAGAACAAGAAAGAGCCGCCATCACTAAGGTGGACCCGTTCTTTGATTTCCTTGTTCTTTATTCTTCTGTTTTTCGAATTTTATGCTTGTGTTTATCCATGTTTGTATCTTGTGATCATTAGTGTCTTAGTGTCTATGCCTTAAAGTTATGAATGTCCTATGAATCCATCACCTTTCTTAAATAAAAATGTGCTTAATTGAAAAAAGGAAAGAATTGCATGAATTTTGAATTTTATAACAGTTTAATTAGTTTGATGTGGTGGCAATATTTTTGTTCTCTGAATGTATGCTTAAACAGTGCATATGTCTTTTGAATTTGTGGTTCATGAATGTTGGCTCTTAAAAGAATGATGAAAAAGGAGACATGTTACTGAGGATCTGAAAAATCATTAAAATGATTCTTGAAGCAAGAAAAAAGCATTACTATTCAAAAAAAAAATTTCGAAAAAAAAAGAAAAGAAAGAAAAGAAAACGAAAAAAAAATTATAGAGAAATAAGAGTTGTGATCCAAGGCAAATAAGAGTGTGCTTAAGAACCCTGGACACCTCTAATTGGGGACTTTAGCAAAGCTGAGTCACAATCTGAAAAGGTTCACCCAATTATGTGTCTGTGGCATGTATGCATCCGGTGGTAATACTGGAAGACAGAGTGCTTTGGGCCACAGCCAAGACTCAATAAGTAGCTTTGTTCAAGAATCATCATACTTTACTAGGAGAATCATTAACACTATCTGGATTCTAAGTTCCTAAAGAAGCCAACCATTCTGAATTTCAAAGGATAGAGTGAGATGCCAAAACTGTTCAGAGGCAAAAAGCTAAAAGCCCCGCTCATCTAATTAATACTGATCTTCATAGATGTTTTTGGAATTCATTGCATATTCTCTTCTTTTTATCTTATTTGATTTTTAGTTGCTTGAGGACAAGCAACAATTTAAATTTGGTGTTGTGATGAGCGGATAATTTGTATGCTTTTTGGCATTGTTTTTAGTATGTTTTTGGTAAGATATAGTTAGTTTTTAGTATATTTTTATTAGTTTTTAGTTAAAATTCACTTTTCTGGACTTTACTATGAGTTTGTGTGTTTTTCTGTGATTTCAGGTATTTTCTGGCTGAAATTGAGGGACCTGAGCAAAAATCTGATTCAGAGACGGAAAAAGGACTGCAGATGCTGTTGGATTCTGACCTCCCTGCACTCGAAGTGGATTTTCTGGAGCTACAGAAGCCCAATTGGCGCGCTCTTAATGGCGTTGGAAAGTAGACATCCTGGGCTTTCCAGTAATATATGATAGTCCATACTTTGCCCAAGATTTGATGGCCCAAACCGGCGTACAAAGTCACCCTCAGAAATCCCAGCGTTAAACGCCGGAACTGGCACCCAAATGGGAGTTAAACGCCCAAACTGGCATAAAAGCTGGCGTTTAACTCCAAGAAGAGTCTCTGCACGAAAATGCTTCATTGCTCAGCCCAAGCACACACCAAGTGGGCCCGAAAGTGGATTTTTATGTCATTTACTCATTTCTGTACACCTTAGGCTACTAGTTTTCTATAAGTAGGACCTTTTACTATTGTATTAGAAGACTTTGGTAGCTATCTTCATTTTTATGCTATCTTAGATCACTGGGAGGCTGGCCATTCGGCCATGCCTAGACCTCATGCTTATGTATTTTCAACGGTGGAGCTTCTACACACCATAGATTAAGGTGTGGAGCTCTGCTGTACCTCGAGTATTAATGCAATTACTATTGTTCTTCCATTCAATTCCGCTTGTTCTTTATCCAAGATATCACTTGTTCTTCAACCTGATGAATGTGATGATCCGTGACACTCATCATCATTCTCACCTATGAACAAGGTGACTGACAACCACTTCTGTTCTACAAGCAACCAAGGCTCTAGTGAATATCTCTTGGATTCTTTAACCGGAATCTTCGTGGTATAGGCGAGAACTGATGGCAGCATTCAAGAGAATCCGGAAGGTCTAACCTTGTCTGTGGTATTCTGAGTAGGATTCAATGATTGAATGACTGTGACGTGCTTCAAACTCCTGAGGGCGGGGCGTTAGTGACAGACGCAAAAGAATCACTGGATTCTATTCCGGCCTGATTGAGAACCGACAGATGAATTCCGCTATGCTGTGACAGAGCGTATGCAATCGCTTTCACTGAGAGGATGGGAGGTAGCCACTGACAACGGTGAAACCCTTGCTTAAGCTTGCCATGGAAAGGAGTAAGAAGGATTGGATGAAGACAGTAGGAAAGCAGAGAGACGGAAGGGAAGGCATCTTCATGCGTTTGTCTGAAGTTCCTACCAATGAATTACATAAGTATCTCTATCTTTACCTTTGTGTTATTTTCGTTCATCACCATTATCATTTGAGTTTGCCTGACTAAGATTTACAAGATGACCATAGCTTGCTTCAATACTAACAATCTCCGTGGGATCGACCCTTACTCGCGTAAGGTTTATTACTTGGACGACCCAGTGCACTTGCTGGTTAGTTGTGCGAAGTTGTGTAATGCCATGGTATTGAATACCAAGTTTTTGGGGTTCATGACCGGGGATTATGAGAGTTGTGAAAAAAGTATTGTTCACAATTTCGCGCACCAACTACTCAAAGGGGTGGTTACAGAATCTACACTTACCATTATATGTACTCGAACACTCTCATGTATTCTTCATACCCAATCTACAAAAAATCTGCTTAAACCCCTGCTAATTTAATTATCGGAATTCCTTGCATGTACCACCCCCAACTTCTCATGAGGAACTTGGATGGAGGCA
The DNA here is from genome assembly GCF_003086295.3 of Arachis hypogaea. Classification (NCBI taxonomy): domain Eukaryota; kingdom Viridiplantae; phylum Streptophyta; class Magnoliopsida; order Fabales; family Fabaceae; genus Arachis; species Arachis hypogaea. The sequence continues at coordinate 103,308,937 of NC_092045.1, read as the reverse complement.
CCTCGATACCAGCAGAAGTCGGATGCTACCTCAAAAGGAGTCTGAACCTCACATCTAGGCCCAAAAGCCACCCAGTTTCAGGTAACCCTCGGAATCATTTTATATGTTAATTATTAATTATATAGTAAAAATGTATAGTAATTTTTTTTAGATATTATTTTAATTTTATACTCACTTATATTTAAATTAATTATATTTTTTATTAATTATATAATTACTTTTTTATGATTATAGAATATTTATTAATATTATTTTTCAATAAATACATATAGTATATAACAATATAACAATATAAACTAATAATTATTTTTTACTATTTATATTTTTATTTATGTGGGATCGATTCTATTGGTTCAACCAATAACTCATCGGTTAAACCAATAAATCAATAAATTAGTAGAGTGACTGGTTTGATCACTGGTTCAGATTTGACAACTATGTCTTCATCTCTCCGAAGGACATTGCTCTTCCTTCTCTCTGAGATAGAAAAGAGGAGACAAACCCTAGCATTCACCACCACTGCCGCTCTTCTCACCGCCGTTGTCGCACCATCGTCTGGTTGTCCTCCACCGTCCCCTCTACAGTATTCTCCAACGCCTCTGCTCATTCGCCAACTTCTTCATGTCGCATCGCCAGCTCCTATTCGGTAGTTCGTCGCCCATCGTCTATGGTTGTCTATCGTACGTCGTTGTCGGCATTCTCGCTCCTTCTCCCTCATACTCTGCTCACTTCTCAAATCGAAGGTAATCTATGTTTTCTCGATTTCATTTTTGTTTTTAATTTCTTTCTTATCCCTGTTTTCTCTGTCATCTTGCTTAGTTTATCGAGATTCATACTCTGCTCACTATTCATTCGATAATGGCTATTTTCTCTCTTATTTTTTTAATTGTTGTTCAGACTTCAGATTCAGAGAGGTTCCGCTTCTTTGCTTGCTTGGATCAGTATGGTTTAGGGTATTCATTTTCCTGAATGATTTGAAGCAAAAGTTAAGTGGACCAATTTAATCTTGCTTGTTTTTTGAGATAATTTAATCTCTTTTGTTAACCTAATTTAATCTTGCTCACAGCAAATCCCAATTATTCAAGAAGCTTTATTTATGAGTGTTAAAATTATGATAGCAATAGCTGTCAATAGTTTTTTTTTTAATCTTGCACTGTTTGGATAGTATATTGTTTGCAATTTTCTTTTGCGTCTTTTTGAATGATCAGAAGCTATGATGATGAATTTTGTAGTATTAGTATGCTTATTCTCCTTCTTCTTCTCCTTTGTTTGGGACATACACGGTAAGATACTGAAGGTTCTTGATGGTCTAGAGAAGAGAGTTGAATCTAATGGCCTTCTTTTAAACTTGATTAATTAATCATCAACCCAGAAAATGAAAATGAGTTTTTGTTCAGACTGCGAGATGGATTATGCAGGAGATAATTTCATTATGTCTCATAACAATCAAAAATAGAAACAAAGCAAGAAAAAAGGAAATGACTCACATGTATCCTGGTTCAGCTACCTTGTGCAATGTAGCCTATATCCAGTCTCCACCACAACAGAAGTAAAATTTTCACTATCTTTTCAAGTATTATATACACCAATTTCCAAGGATTCAAACTAATCCTATCAGAGACAAACCAAACTTTTACCCAAACTTGATTTGGCTAGGTTCACTCTCTAAACGTACAACATACTAAGTGCTCACCTAACTTAGCAAGGGATACATCTCAAATACAAGATACAAAACAGAAATACAATCAAAAGAGACATGACATAAATCTTGGCTTTTCTCTCCAAGTACCTTTCTTTGCCTTTTCTCTCAATAGTTTTTTTCTTAATGCCTCTCATATATGCTTTTTTCCATTAAAGTAAAACCAAAAAGATAAAACATGTAAACAAAATATGCAATGATAAATCATGAAGGAGATGGTGTAGAACAGCTCTAAAGTTATAGGATGAATCGGATTCAACTCTCTCATATGTAGCTCTCCATCTTGGCGGAATATTTCTTTAATCTAGAAACACTGTCTAAAACATTGAGCAAGAATAGTAGAGAAGTTCTCAATGAAACCAGATTTTAGTTCACTCTGCTTACCCAAAACTGAAGTTGATTTTCCCTTTTTGTATGGAGTTCAGTTGCCAAGGCTAGGGTTTGCTGAACTAAGTCAACTCATTGAATCTTGAACCAGCTAAAGTCTTCTCTTTCTTTTCATCAATCAGACTATAAAATCGGGGATTGAGATCAGAGTTAAGCAACGTAGAAGAGAGATGAGTAACATCAGCTTCATTGATTTGGGTTGCTTAATGAGTTTGCCAAATCCAAACTCTTAATATGGTGCTTTGGCTCCAAGTTTCAATATCAACTATTAATTTACAGCAGAACAAAGTAACTTTTACTGTCTTCTTGTTACCCAAAATGCTTGTGCAGAGAGAAGGTGAAATCAACAAGTAATTGACTTGCATGTTAATGAAAATTTTTTACCTATTTCTTCTGATTTTGCTTGACTTGAGCATATTGATTTTGGCTCCATTTTAATTTGACATATCCTCCAAGATTTACTTTTTTTTCCTTCTTTGATGATAGATAGAAAAAGTGAACCCCTCTTTTCTTCTTTGTGCCTTACCCGAAGCCACAAAGCTCCACCTGCATCACATTAATTTTCTTTTTTCTCTTCATAAAACAAGTGAACTGGATTGTGGACTTGGTCCCAATCAACAGCCTTTGATGCACATATTTCTTCTTATTGGATTGCTGGTTTTCTTTATTTGGGTTGCACAATAAAATTTGGGCTTGAGATGGTGAGGCTCTAACTTCAATAGCTTATAGAACTCTTATTTCCTTTGATTAAAGATTAGCAACTTTGTTTCTCAAAATTATTCCTACCCAAACTCAGTTGACATAGTGCAACATCAATGAGTCTCAATGTATATTTTTGTTAGATTTGTCAAATATCATATAGACCTGCATAATTAACACTCACATCAAACAAATTTTTAAACTTTCAACCTAACCAAATATCTATTTGTCATCACCAAAAATATAATTAATGTTTCCTAAATTCAATAGATACTTTTAAAGATTCGGATTAATAAAACTTAAGTTGTCTTCCAATTATAACTTACAAATTCTTACTAGGTTTTGTTCAAAGCCTTCGATTCAATTTAGTTTAGAGTTATTTGTTACTAAAGAAGTCATATTTAAAATTCTTTTTTCTTTACTTTCCTTTTTCTTTACTTATCTTGTTTCAGTGGGTGCTAACACTCATGAATTAGCCTCTTAAGTTAAAAACTCGGATTTCTGTACAATCAGTTCCTATATTCTTTTAACTACAATATATAATTGGGATGCATTTTTACAAGTTCATTGATATAAGTTTTCTTTAGCCTCTTGCGTAACTTGAAGAATGTAGTTCCATCATAATGTATAATCTTTAATGTTTGCTACTTCTTATATCTGGCTTTATTGTTGATGTTACAGATTTATTAAGATCATAAGATTTTAGTTAATAAAATGTTTTAAATTTAGATGATATTTTAAAATTTATATTAAATTATAATTATTTTTTAGTGTATTTATTTATTATTTTATTATAAAATAGTTATTCCGGTTAAACTACAATTAAATTGATTGGACTAGTAAATTAGTAAACTAATAACTAAAACGATTCGATGACCAATCTTATTTTCAAAATTTTGTTAAACTCAACTGCATAGGAATCTTGTTTGGTTTAGAAATTAGGGATTCATTAGAAATGGGTTCTGATTAGCTAGTTAAAAAACTAGTATTTATAAAATCAAAACCCAAATAGAAAAAGATTAAAATTTATAAGTTGTTTGATCGGTTATTTTAAATCTAGTTATGATTCTTTAAATGGTTAATTAGCTTTTTGTTTTTCTTTTTTACGAATGAAGCTCTGTTTACAAAATGTTAAGCTATTTTAATGAAAAAAGTTGAAGCTAATATATATAGTTTAATTTTGATGTAATGATGTATTTTGAAGTATTGAATTTAAAAGTAGATTAAGTAGATTACAGTGATAAATCTCATATTGAATTTAAATTAATTTTTATGATATATAGTTTTAGTATGGATTTACAAAAAATTATATAACAATTCAAATGAGAACTTTTGTAATTATTTTTAGAGCTTGTTTGAAAATTATTTAATATAAAAAAATAATTCTATTTCTTTTAAAAAAATAATTTATTTTTATTTAAAATTCAATTCTATAATTTAAAATGACTATAATATATTAATAAAATAGAATTCAAATTTGATGAGTGTGTAAGTGAATTTGGAAATCAAATTTCTTTTAGTTTGATTTATAAATAAAGTAAAAATGAGAATTAAAATTTTTAAAAAAATTTAATTCTATTGTAAAAATAAGGATTAGGATGTGAGGGAAGGAGAAGAGAGAATGAAGAGAATGATAAGTAATTCTATTATTATTATATAAGTTAGAAAAAAGGATTTAGATCATCTAAATTTTGAATATCACTTTAGACAGTAAAATGTGATTTTTTACCATTTATTTTATAGGTGGAATCAAGAGTAAATATGAGAGAGAAACTAGGACTGCACATGGATTGGATAATTTTCGCATATCCACGGTAATTATCCGCATCCGATCTAAATTTTACGGATATTATCCGATCCGCACTGTGGTAGGATCGGATTGCAGATTTGGCAGTGATATTCGCAGATCTGATCAGCAAATCCGTATATCTGCACATCACATATAAATAGCATAGTTTAAGAAAGTAAAACCTAATGTGATATGAATTTTAGTGTGTTATTTTATGAGTTTTATGATATTTTGTTTTTAATTTTTTATGTTGTACTTCAACTTAGAATAATTAAACTTAAATTTTGTATTATTATTTTGTTTTTGTTATTCAAAGAGAACTATTATTGATAATATTTTATGAGTAAATAGGCTTAAACAGATAAAAAATAAATTTTTTGGATATTTTTTTGTAAAAACAACCAAATATAATATTAAAATAGTTTTTTTGAATTATGCGGATATACCCGATATCCGATTCGAGATATCCGATCCGCATCGGATCGGATTGGATCGTATCCAACCTAAAAAAATGCGGATATAGTATCCGATCCGATCCATATGCAGCCCTAGGAGAAATCATTAAAGGGTAAAAGATCACACCTTACTCTCTAAAATAAAAGTTCAAAATTTAGAAGATTTAAATTTTAAAAATATATGAAAAAGACTATTTATAGTCAAGAATCAAACTCTTAGCTAAAAGTACAACTCTTATATTTATAACAAAGTCATTTATTTTTAATTATTCCAAAAAAAAATTTAACTCTTGACTAAATTCACTAAATTCTAATTTTTAACATTCTAAAATCAAAATAAACTTTAATTTTCCATTCCTCCCAATTTTGTTTTCATGAACTAGTAAATTGATGAACTAGTAACTTAAATGATCGGTCCGATTTTCAGAACTTGCTGGTTACGTCTTGGCTTTCACCTGCTCTGTTGCCTGCCACCCCGGCTGAATCTGCGATCCAATCACCTCACCTATGGCCGTCGATGACAAGTGGTGCGTCGTCACCGGAGGTCGCGGCTTCGCCGCCCGCCACCTGGTGGAAATGTTGATCCAAGACAACACCTACTTCGTTCGCATCGCCGATCTCGGAGCCACTATCGAACTCGAACCGTCCGAACAACTCGGGACACTAGGCCAAGCCTTGAGCTCTGGTCGCGCCCAATACGTCTCTCTCGATCTTCGTAACAAGGAACACGTCCTCAAAGGTTACCTCTCCTAACTACTTCAATGTCGTTTATCAACACGTATGGTGTTTAACGGCGTCGTTTCTCGTTGCAGCATTGGAAGGTTGTGAGATTGTTTTCCACATGGCTGCTCCAAACTCATCCATTAACAACTATCAGCTTCATCATTCTGTCAATGTCCAAGGTAAAATGCTCAATCTTATGTTCGTTTTTCTTCATGGAATGCCAACTGTTTGATGGAACGTTTGAAAGAAAAGTAACTGACACTGAGATTTTTGTTTCGCAAGGAACACAGAATGTCATTGATGCTTGTGTTCAACTTAGAGTGAAGCGGCTTGTTTACACCAGCTCATCTAGTGTTGTATTTGATGGCGTTCATGGAATTCATAATGGAAAGGAATCAATGCCCTATCCACCTAAGGTACCTGCCATAACTACTCTCTATGTTTCTTTTAACATGAGATAATGCATACATTTTGAATACTGGCTTGGTGGATGGTGCATTTTATATTATATTTTTGGCGACTTGAAATGTTGCTCAATCTTGTTAACCTGTTCTTTATGTAATTGGCACGGTCCTAAACTGAGTTTTGCACTGCTTTCAGCATAATGATCATTATTCTGCCACTAAAGCTCAGGGTGAGGCTTTGGTTTTGAAGGCTAATGGAACTAGTGGGCTCCTGACTTGCTCGCTACGTCCTAGTAGCATTTTTGGGCCTGGTGATAGACTGATGGTGCCTTCGTCAGTTGATGCTGCCAAGGCAGGGAAAACCAAGGTAAATATTGCTGTACCTTCTAATTCTATAGATATGGTTTTGTGTGTGTGACTGTTTCTGGCATCATCATTGTACTTTGTGTTCATGTAGCAATTTGAGTATGGGCTATAGAACACATTTTTGTAGTTTTTGCGTGATTTAGGCAGGCTTAATATTTATTAGGTCTGTTCTATGCTTTTATATCCTATCCCCTTTGTGCTGAGCAGAATGAGAACAGTTGGCAATTAACTTGACTTTACTGCTTTGTGGAGCCCTGTAGCTTATGCTATGGCATACTCAGTCATACTTCCTGACTCTTAATGTGAATTTCTGCTGAAGGCTATGCTTTGCACTGCATATGTAATGAGTGTCCTAGTAAATTTTGGTACTCTCCTTCAATAGCTAATTAATCTGGACAGTTAATCTTGAGTGGGACATAGCTTGCTGATTCAAATTATCCATGAATCGAAAGAAATTGGCTTGTTGCAAATAATAGAAAACTATTGTGCTTCCTGAAATAAAGATGGATTTGAACAGAGCAGTATGAACATGTAACTTATTACCAGAAAATTTCATCAAGTCTTTAATTCTTTAATTTATAATTCTCTCTTGAACAGTTCATTATTGGTGATGGCAATAACATGTATGATTTCACTTATGTTGGAAATGTGGCTCATTCCCATTTATGTGCTGACCGAGCTCTGGCTTCAGAGGGGGAAGTTTCAAAAAAAGCTGCAGGAGAGGTACCTTTGGAAGATTCTGTCATTACAGTTTTTGGTATATAAATATTTGTTTAATTATGTAAATGAAGATTAAAATGGACATCTTAGAAGGTGGTGGTGATGATCCTGCTCTATTGTCGATGGGTTGTTAGTTATTCATAGGTGTACATTCTTTTGGAAACCACAGTTGCTAACATGATGATGAGTTGATGATACATTCAAAGGTAGATTTCTTCTTTTGGGTGGGTGAATGACAAGACCTAGAAAATATACGTTTCAGCAAAGACATTATGTTTGTCCTAGTTAGTTTGTTTGATTCTAATTTAAACAAATTATTCATTTCATGAAAGATTCATTAGGCATTTGCATACTGAAGGAGGGGGTGGGGAAGGAACTTGGTTATTAGCACGATTAGGTAGGAATTTAGCAGTTTCTGTAGTGTTTTCGTGCTGAAGTTTTTTTCCCCCTGTTTCCTGTAGGCATATTTCATAACAAATATGGAACCTATAAAATTTTGGGAATTCATGTCACTTATTCTAGAAGGTCTCGGATATGAAAGGTATACTATGAATCATTTGATATTTCTTGCTCTCATTTTGCTTATGCTATCTTTTGAATGTAAGATCTCATTTTTTTTATTGTGACCCTCTGGATGTAAAAGCAAAGTTTCTCAATTCATGTCAATGAAAATTAGCATTGGTCCATTATTTGCGAAAAATACAAATAAGAAAATACTCAAAAAGAAATATTTACTATCACAATGTAGACTTCTAGTTAAATCCTAATCAAATACTTATGCTAAAATAAGAAAAATATACAACAAAAAAACCTTATTCCACTAGGTAGGGTTGACTATATGAATCAAATAACATCATTGTGCCTTATCATGTATCATGTTTGCGGTGAGATAGTTTATACCGAGATGTCGCTTGACCACTTTATGTAGAGCCCTTTTAGGTCGTCGTCTACCTCTAACAACTGGTTTATCTACTATCTGATCCACCATTCTCACTAGATGCTCTATTGGCCTTCTCTTCACATGTCCAAACCACCTAAAATGAGATTCCACAATCTTTTCAACAATGGGAGCTACTCCAACTTTTTCTCTCATATCCTTGTTCCTTATTACATCCATACGCGTATGACTGCGCAAGTGTTTATCCATCGAAGCATACTCCTTTGAGTCACATTGAATTTAAGTTCATGTTCACTTTTTGCCGGTCAACACTCTGTTCATACAACATAGTTGGTCTAATGGCAGTGCGATAAAATGTACCCTTAAGTTTTAGACGTACTTTTTTTGTCACATGTAAAAATTGAAGCACTCTGCCATTTTGACCAACCTCCTTGAATTCTATGATTTACACCGTCATCTATCTCTCCACTGTCTTGAATAATACCACCAAGATACTAAAATCTCTTGTGGTATAATATCTTTTCCGATTTTCACTTCTGTGTAAGTCTTTCCCCTTCCGCTGCTAAACTTGCATTCTATATACTCCATCTTAGTGTGACTTATGCGCGAACCATGTACTTTCTCTACAAGTCCAACTTCTCATTCAATTCTTCTTGCTATTCTCCCAAAGACGATGTCATCCGTGAAAGGTGTGCTCCATGGTACAAGTTCTTGAATATGCGTGGTAAGCACTTCCAACACAAGTGTGAAAAGATATGGGCTTAGAGATAACCCTTGGTGTAATCATACACCAATAGAAAATTATTCTGTTACACCATATTGGGTTTCACATCAATTGTTGTAACCCCATCGTATACGTCCTTAATTATGTGAATATATGTAATTCTTACTCTCTTCCTATCATATGCTTTTTTTCAAGTTAATAAAAACCACATATAGATTCTTTTGTTACTTCAAAGCCTCTCCATCATTCTCCTTAACAACTGTATAGCCTTTATGGTATATCTTACTAGGATAAAGACCAAACTACAAATTTCGAAACCTGAGTCTCTTGTTTCAACCTTTACCCTATCACCCTTTCCCACAGCTGCATAGTTGGCTCATGAGCTTGATCCTTCTATAGTTTTCACAACTTTGTATATTTCCCTGATTCTTGTAGATAAGGACTAAAATGCTCTTCCTCCATTTGTTTGACATCTCTTAGACCTTAAAATATTATTAAAGAGTTTAGCTAACCAACAGGCGCTTTTTCTTCCTAAACTTTTCTAAACTTCAATAGGGATATTAACCAGGCTCACTGCTCTACCATTCTTCATCCCTTTTAGAGTCTCCTTAACTTCAAAATCCCGAATTTTTTTATAGTAAATGAAGTTTTGGTCCTCCTCCCTTGTTTGTAACCAACCTGAGCACGAAAGAGTCTTATGTCCATCATTAAATAACTTGTGAAAGTAGCTCTTCCATCTTTTGTTGATGTTCTCGTTTGTGGCCAAAACTTCACCATTATTGTCCTTAATGCACTTAACTTGATCCAAATTTATATTCTTTCTTTCTTGACCCTTCACTATCTTGTAAATGCATCTTTCCCATCTTACATACCCAAAGAAAAGATTGATAAAACTCTAATAAACTCTCTTTCTTGCTTCACTTACCGCCACTTTTGTCTCCTTCTTAACCGACTTATACTTATTCCAATTTTCCACATTGCGGCATAAAAACTATACTTTAAAACATTCCCTCTTCATGTTTACCTTCTCTTGCACACTTGTCGCCCACCATGATTCTTTATCTCTAGCTCCATTACCTCTAGTCTCTTTGTTTGTCACCTTTCATTAGCCACCTCCTAGTCCTTGGGTTCCTTTTTTGTCTACTTCTCCACACATTTCGTTGAACACACAAATCCATAATTAGCACCCTATATTAGGTAGTCAAACTCTCTCGCAGGATAATTTTGCAATTAGTACAAAATTTTTTGGTCGGATTTTTTTTAACACCCTATGTGCTGTTCATCCTACATGACCTCTGCCCTGTTAATAATACAACCATTCTGGCAAACCATCAGCTTGTCACTAAAATTTTGTGACACCACATACTCAGACAAAAACTACTTGCTATTTGTTCAATAATGTGGAAAGTGCAACCCTATGCTGAGCATAGGTCTGAAGTTGCTATTAAATAAGGATATGGGATTATTGGAAATTTTCATCTTATCATAGCTGTTATTTGGTATTCTTTCAATTTTTAATTATAATCAGATAAATTCCTTTCTGCGACCTCTCTTTTTGTGGGATTGTTCACTGCTGCTCTGGTTTTTCTTTTATATGTTAATGTGAATGTTGGTTTCTACTTTTCTATCATTATTAATAAATAATAATTTCTATATCTCTTATAGTTAAATTGAAAAGAAATATGGGATATAGTTTTGCTTATCCCACCAAAAAACTGTAAAAGTATAGTCATGGCTCTATCAATTCCTTTTTTCTGTTAGCTGAGTTCATTTAGTTTGCAGGCCAAGAATAAAGATCCCTGCCTTTGTTCTCATGCCAATTGCACTATTGGTGGAGTATACATATAAGCTGCTAGGTCCATATGGTATGAAGGTGCCTCCGTTAACACCTTCAAGAGTAAGACTCCTATCTTGCAACAGAACTTTTGATTGCTCAAAAGCAAAGGAGCGCCTTCGATATGAACCCATCGTAACGCTAAAGGTTTTGTGATATTTCTTGATTTTATTATGCATTGAATATTTTGGTTTATTGTTATGTAGAACCTTTGTGTAGTTTCTAAGTTTATGTATATCCTTTGTGATCTATATTCCTTGCAATCTTGGCACATTGATAAAATAAAGTAATGTTCAATTCTGTAATTCCACTCATTGATAATATTGAGTTAATATCATTAACTTGAAGTCAACTATTGGACTTGACTTGTAAAATATATGGTGTTTTATTGCACAAAGGTTCATGTTTTTATGGTGGTGAGTGTAGATGCTAGTCCTAGTTGTTGCCTGGTGTTTCATTTCTAGTGTGATTGCATTTTTTTTCTCTGCAGGAGGGTTTGCGGAGGACGATTGATTCATTTTCACACTTGAGGGCTGAAAATCAACTTAAGGCCAAAAGGGAAGGGGTCTCGAAAGCTTCAATATATCTTGGGAGTGGAAGAGGTATGAATAATCAACTATAATCCATTTAACTTATTTGATTGGAAACTCTGGATATGCTGATTTGTTTAATGCTGTTTTTGGTTTGTTGTAAAAGAAATCTGAAAGGCAAATATTCATTTTCAAAAGACAAATAAACTTCAGGAAATCATGACTGCTAATGTGGCATTTAGCCTCAAACCCGTGGGCCAGTCTTCATAAAATCCTTCTATTCTATATAGGTCTATGTTGATATGAAGCATTGCATTTTACCTTTGTAATTTCTTATTGATGTGAAAGTGCAAAGAACAAGTGTTGGAACTTAGAAGTTCCAACTTAGAGTTGGTATTCTAACTCAATCCATTATCATAATCTATTAAATGGTAATGGTTTCATATCGCTTTTACTTAATATACAAACACAACACTGTTACCGTGGTGATGGGAGTGATTTTGCAATTTACTTTTATCTATCTATTGGTTATAACTTGTAACTGATGTACTTATTTGCAGTTGCTGACACATTGCTTTGGAAGGACAGAAAGCAAACGTTCACCACATTGTTAGTCTTGATTGCAATATACTTGAGCTTCATTGCACCCGGGAATACTTTCATTACTGCTCTCTCAAAGCTTCTGTTGTTTACATCGATCTTTTTATTCATTCATGGGATTCTACCGGCAAAGATGTACGTATACTATTTACTGTTCAGTGTTTAGTTGTCAATTACATGATGATATTGATATGTGTGAAGCTCACCCAATAGTGAATGATATATATAATTTGTAACCATGAAGATGATTGTTTTGAAGCTTTGTAGTCCAGCTTCCAATGGGAAGATAAATGCTAACTATCTCTTGTACTCATATATATGAAGATTGGGGTACACTGTTCAGAAAATGCCCAAATCCTGGTTTCACATATCGGAAGACATGTCACATCAACTTGCTGTCTCCGTGGTATCAGTATGGAATATTCCTATGAATGTTTTGAAATCCCTTGCACAAGGGACCGAGTGGATGCTATTCTTTAAGGTACCTAAACTGCATTGCATTTTCCCCCTTGCCATTGCTTGCTGCTGCAATGCGTATGGAATAATACAAGATGCATTTAGTGATCTACAACTTAAGTTGTGAAATTTGCTGAAAAAGTGAAGGCCTTAATTTTGGAACTGTCATTTCAAAATTTCATGTATGTTAGATTTTGATAATGGGGAGGATTAGAATTAGATATCCAGATTACTTCAATTTACTGAGGATAAAGTTTCTCAAGTATCTAGTGCGCTGAAATATCTTTGCCTTGATCAATAGGTTGTTCTCTCTTCGCTCCTTCTTAGCTTCTTTGGTGCATTTTCACTTCAGAACTTATATAAGATAGGTATATGCTCTCTTTCTCTCTTTCTGACAAATTTTGCACATGTATGTACCATTTGCTTGCACAAAAAATTATACTGCTAGACTTGCCTCCACTTAAAATGATTGAAGCTATTCATACTACATGCTTCACACTTGTATTTGTTTATTATGAGTGAACTATAAACTATTTATAGGCAATTCTAAATTGCTGCCATACCCATACCGGGTAATTACCTACTAGTGGTGCTACTTATCAACTAAGTATTACAATAAACAAATACTTTCTAAATATAAATTACTTTTCATAAAACATCAATCATGCACTTTAAATATGAGAATCTAAAAAATTTAATTTTTCATTACTTTTATTGTGCATTTATTAAAGAAAAAATTTTTAAAAGTTTCTATTCAAAGTAATCTGAACAAGTGCCCTAAGGGCACTAGTTAGCAAAACCTTTAAAATATATGTGATTTGCGAGTAAAGTAATATTAACGTGTTTGAATCTGCAGTTCCTTGATGGTAGATTGGTAATGAATAATGATGATAGTTTCTCTTTTTCTTGTCATTTACAGGACTTACCACTGCATTTATTGCTTTCTACATTTATGAAAAGAAGGAGGAAGAAATTGATGACTTATTCATAAAAGCACTTTCTTTTGGGTGCAAATTGAAATCTGATGCCATAAGGAAGTTCCTTCCTTCTAAGAAGAGTGAGTGATAGCTTGTAACCCCTAGTTTTTTCTTGGATAAGGGGGATGAGCACTATCTCAAGTTGTGTATGCTGTGGAGTTCATTGTATGATTGTACAATACTGGGATTCTTTTATTTATATTCAACTAACCTATAAAATGTTAGTATTTATTTGTTAAAAATTCTTAAGCTGGTTTGGAATTCAAAATTAGAATGCGTAGCAATTTCTCTACTAGAGACATGATGTAGCATTCTTGGACTAGAAAATGTATAGTTTGATTAGTTTCTTTATTTTAATCTGATTGCTTCGGCATTTAAATTTCTTTAATTTCTTTGGTAGAAGACGTTTAAATATCTAAATGATATATTCATCATTTGTGCTAAACCCATGTTTATTATGACTTTGTGAGCAAAATTGTAAAACCATGAGCTGGGAATAGAAAGAGTTGTGAGACGCTCTGATATTCAAAGTATTTCTAATGTCAAATTGATTCTTAGGTTCTTAATATGGGAGATTTAAGTTCTTGTTAATGTTACCTGTTTAACCAATTTGGATTGCTCTAGTAGTTAGTTCACTAGTCTACTTAATCAAATGTTAAGAGTTTGAATTCTGTTTTATCCACACAGCAATCAATTGGTTAGCGACAAATTCTTAAATAGAGTTTTTATTTGTGACGTAGTAGTCTTCGGTCTCCTGAATTGAAGGATACCGTGGCGTGAAGAAACCAAAAGAGTTCTTGTTATTCATTTAACTCGTGAGCCTCCTTTATAAAAACAAATTTGGGAAAACAAATTGTTATATAACATATTTTTATATTAAAATATATTTTATTCAAATTTCATTAAAACTAAATTGACTTTATAAAACCAAGTAATATTTTTTTGAGTTAGTGTACGGTCCAAATAAATCAGATATAATACGTATACATGTTTAAAGGTTGGTATTTTGAGGGTTATTTGAAAAGGATGGATTGGATTTGCACGTGATGTCCAGACGCTTTCTAGTGAAAGGTTCAATGTCTTCTATTGCAGGAAGGAAGCCGTTCCGAGTTCCTCGTGAGGAGGTGGAAAGTGGTTCCTACAAAAGACTCCGATAATAAGGGTTTTAGACAGTTTTTAGTAGATTGGATTCGGAGTATACTTGAGGGTGTTAGTGTATTTACAATAGTAGAGGTAGAGTCACTAACCACTTTTTAGAATGGCTCCAACTTTAATGCTGGATAACCGATTCCTTTTGTTAGAGAAGTCTTTGAGATCTCCTTTTAGATGAGTAGAAGAGATTATAGGAGTTAGTTACTGCTTTGGGCAAGTATAGCTTATATAACATCGTCGTGTCCAACCTTTTATGAGGTCAGGCGAATGTCGATCCGGCTGATGACTGTTGATTAGGCTTTGCTTACTTTGGGCCTGGCTAAGTAGTGGGTCAAAGTATGAACAATTGATGGATCGAACGACATTATTGTGTCCTATCTATTTTTATTATATAAAAGTTGATAACTAAGTTTTTCTATATTGTGTTTAAGTTATATTTCTTTCTAACGATGCCATTCAGCAATTTTGCTTATTTGGCAAAACTTGAAAATCAACCAATCATCTTTTAGTAAACGATTTAAAAAGAATAAAATAAATAAATTCTTATCTATTATTATTCAATTAATACATAGAATACTAATTAAATATAATAAATATACATTAAAAGTATCATAATAATAATAATTATAAAAATTTTCAATTACAAATAATGAAATTCTATAACTTATACATGTTAATACTTTTACTATTACATTAGTTGGTCTACTTATGCATGTTACATAAGACTCTACTACTCTTTATTTCTTAATTTCTCGAACCAATTAGCAAAAACTCCTTCAAGTAAGTTTAAATTTGTCACTTTTTTTGACTAAATACATTCAAATATATCATGATTATAAAATTAATGCATAATATTTTTGTATTTTTTGTATTTTTCATTCTCATTCATTTTTCTAAATCCAAGTAAGTTTAAATTTGGCACATCTCCTTACTAGGTATATTCAAATATATCATGATTATAAAATTAATTTATATTTTTGATGCTTTTTATTCTCATTATTTTTTTAAAATTTGTTTCTTTAATTACTTGCAACCCAAAAAACACCATATGAAAAAACAAAATATGACAACTAAAAGAATATAAAAATGAAAGTAATACATAAAGATATAATTTTGTATAACTCTAATATAAAAAGCCTATGTTTTTTTTTAAATAAATGAATTCAAATTTTAAAATAATAAATTATATTTTAATTTGTATTACATTTTAGTTGAAAAATTATATGAAATTATATTTAAACTATCAAATAAATATTGTAAAATATTTTTAATATAAAACAATTTAACTTTAACATTAGTTTATATATTATCTAATTAGTCTCTAAATAATATAATACTTATTAAAAAAATATTATAGTGTATAATTTATCACTCTATACATATGCGAGTCTCACCCTAGTTATATTTTATTTCTATAATAAAAATACTAATATCTAAATTTCTTTTAACCACTTAATGTATAATCTTTTTAGATATTTTTCTATTATTGATCACGTGTAAATGTTATCCTAATAAAAATAATTTGCTAGTTGGGACCTCGAATAGACAGGATTGAAAACCTTATTTTGTGAATTTTTTATTTATTGAGTATCTGTATTATTTTTAATTTTATAATTAAATATTTTTTATATCAAAAATATTAAAATTAATAAAATATTTTTTTTAAAATATATAATTAAAAATTAAATTTTTAATTATGAATATGTTTAATTTATAAAAAATATTTAATTAATTTTAATATTTTTTACATTAAAAATGATCGAATTATAAAATTAAAAATAATATAAAAAATTTAATTAAAAAATATAAAAATTTAACTATAAATTTGATAAAATTATAATGACCAATAAAATAATTAAATTTTTTATAATGTGAATTTGTATAAAATAAAAAAAGCAATGAATTTAATTTTAATATAACTAGTTTTATATTTGTATAAAAATCTCATAAAATCTCCAAATCTAATTTATTTAAAATCAAAATCAAATAGAAGCTTACATTACATTCCCAGTTCAAAGAGTACGTTCCACTATACCAGAAAACCAGAAGTTCCAAGTTCCACAGCTTCTTACTAAGTATTGAGAGTAGAGAGTATTATATTAGTATATACCATTGGATCAAGTTCAAGAAGTTGGTTGATCACTTTTAAATTGAGATAGTGTTAGTGTGGTAACTGCCGGTTAATGGCGTTTTCAGCGGCCTCACGAATAAACAATCTCCGACGACACTTGGATTCACCTAACGTCTCCGATCCTCCAATTTTTCCTATTTATGATCCAATTTTTCTGCCTAATTTTATTTATATTTAACATTTTTTTTCATTACTTGTGCTATTATTATTATTATCATTATTATAGGATGCACTTGGAGGATATTCAATCAATGTGAAGGTAGCTCCAGAGGTTTCTGAAGCCTTATCACTTGGCCGTGCCGTCGTGGCTCTCGAATCCACCATCATTTCACATGGTTCGGTTCGGTTCTTCGCTTTTCCCCTCTATATTCTTAGGGTTTAGGGTTTATTGATTGAACAATTTTGATGCTGTGTTGTTATTTTTAGGAATGCCTTATCCTCAAAATTTGGAAACTGCAAAAGAGGTAGAAGATATTGTCAGGAAAAACGGTGCTGTTCCTGCAACCATTGCAATTTTGGATGGCACCCCTTGCGTAGGTCTTTATTATAATTCTCCTTTATTTAATTAATTTATTTATTTTCGTGGTATTGGTATGCTTTGGATTGATATCACAATTCTTGTAACTTGAAAAAGCATAAGCCATGTGGTATAAGAAGCATGATGGAATGGTTTCACTTAATTACTTCATGTTGTTTTTGTAAATGAAGTTTGATCCGTGTATATTTATAAATTTTGTATGTATACAACGTTGAAGAAATATGCTGAAGGGTTTGTCACCCCCATTTGATGGGTTTTTGTTAGCTTGTTGCTTGATTTGGATGGATTTTCTTTTCTTGCTTGTGCAACGTGGATAGGCCTAAGTGTTGAAGAACTTGAGAAGCTAGCTACTCTGGGAACCAAAGCTCGGAAAACAGCTCGAAGAGACATTGCACATGTTGTGAGTACTTTTGGCATCAGTACACTGTAATCATGTTATAAGAATCTATTTATGTAATCATATGTTTATGTCTGTGATCATGTGAATCTTAGCAACCTCATGAAAAGAAAATTGAAATCTGACTTTAGCCGGATTTATGAATCTTCTAACACTGAACTGGAAACCATTGAGATAAATAATTTGTTTGCTTTATGCCCACTCACAACTGCTTTTATCCAGGACCACTGTGATCCGACCTTGTTTTTTCAAAAACACTAACATGTACGTTTTAGGTGGCTAGTGGTGGAAATGGTGCTACTACTGTTTCAGCAACAATGTTGTTGGCTTCTATGGTATCTTATATAATTTTTCATCTACTCTCCTTATGCAAAAATCTATTTCATGCTCTATCCTTGGACCAAGTCATTTTGGTTTCACCGTTCTTTTATATTTACTGCAGGTTCATATTCCCATCTTTGTGACCGGGGGCATTGGGGGAGTACATAGAGATGGGGAACATAGTAAGCTAATTTCTTATATCTTAATGTTAAAAGAATTATTTTCCATGATAAATGCAACATGTTCTGGTTTGGGACCAAATGAATCAACCTGTGCATGTTAACTTATTATTGTTGTTTTGGAAGGTTCATGAAAGTCCTGTAATTTCAGTAAAAAATTCAAAGGGAGATTTATGGCCTGGGACCGAGTTTGGCTTTTCAGACAAGAGATCTTAAAAGTTGTTTTTAAAAGGCTAATAATACCCCTTGTGCAGCATTTTGTTTGTAAGGCAGAAAAAAATTGCAAAGCTAGCCAATTTTTAGTCGGAATTTTACTAGTTTAGATTGAGAATGCTAAATGCTAGGTTCAGAATGGGAACTTGATACATAGGTCCTTTTTATTTTTTCTCTCACTGGGACTACAACAAATGGATCTAGCGTTTTTATATTATCTTCATTTTTCTTTGGACAGCTATGGATATATCTTCAGATCTCACTGAGCTAGGTAGAACTCCAGTAGCAGTTTTCTGTGCTGGCGTAAAATCAATATTAGATATTCCCAGAACCCTTGAATATCTGGTACTGACTTTTGCGTTAATAGTCACTGAAGTAGTTCAACTATGCAAGCTAAGTTGTATCTTGTACTCATGTTTTTTTTCCATATCTTGGACAGGAAACACAGGGAGTTTGTGTCGCTGGTTACAAGACAAATGAGTTCCCTGCATTTTTCACGGAATCAAGTGGCTGCAAGGTATGTTTGGTTGGGTTTTCCCATGGCTGTAACATGCTGATTCTGAATACTTGAAGTAGCAACAGATGTTTTGGTAATTAGATTGATATGTTGGCATCTTTCCTGATTTAAATAATTTATTTAGCTCATGGTATGTTCCAAAACTGACATTTATTCTCATTTTTAGAGTGTAGACTTTTGATAAGTTTATATGCAAGGATTGAATGTTAAAATATAATGTACCTATAAACAAGCTTAATTGAGTATATATTATATTTGGTCATGCCATAATTTTCAGGTTTCATGTCGACTAGATAGCCCAGAAGAGTGTGCTCGCGTAATAGGCAAGGACTATATTACTTTTCCAGTGTAAATTTGTATTTTTCTTTTCTTTTTCAAATACAGCTTCATACCATTCATTTTATTTTTATCCTTCAAACAGAAGCAAACAACAAACTCAAGCTTGGAACTGGAATTGTAATAGCAGTTCCTATTCCTCGAGAACACTCAGCATCTGGACACATAATTGAATCTGCAATCCAAAAAGCCCTTCAAGAAGCTAGGTAAGCTTTTTATTTTCTCTTTCTGTCGACATCACATGCAAGTTGTAAAATAGTATTGATTAACTGGTTTTCTTATGTTTTCATCGCACCATTTGCAGGGAAAAAAATATAACAGGAAATGCTGTAACTCCGTTCTTGCTTGCTAGAGTAAATGAGTTGACAGGGGGTGCCTCACTTGCATCCAGTATCCTCATTTAAAGTTTTTCCAACATTATGTTATAACAAAATCAAGTATTAGAAGCATATATCTTTAAATAAATGAATATATTATATTCTAATTTCTATTAATATGGTTTAAACTGGTTGAAGTCTTAACCATATTTTAGACATTGCTCTTATGAAGAATAATGCTCTTGTTGGAGCTAAGGTTGCTGCTGCCCTTGCTCAACTAAGAGAAAGAGAAAGAGAACATGGTCAGAGATGAGCTCGTATCTTGAATTAAATTGAGCCTTACCTAGCGGTGGTGGTGGACAAAGGTCAGGGTGTTTGATTAGATAATTCACAAAAATATTTGATGTAGTTGGTGATTAAAACTATAAACAGATTCTGAAGTCTTTGAATAGGCTTGGAAGCTTACTTTAATGTGTACAAATTTTGTTGGAGATCATTGTCTTTCATTTAGGAATTTTTTTAAAATAAATAAAAAATATTTTATTTACAAAAATATGTAATTTGTAGTGTTTTTACCAATTTGCACTCTATTATTTATCTCGTTTATATTGTATATCTCGTTTACAACACAATGCTATTTCAAGATAAGTGATAAGTTATGACGTTTCCAGTGTAAAAAACGAGATATGGTTCGACAAATTTTCATCAGCTATAAAAAGATGTAGCAATGACTAAGGTGCTGATCTCCACTTTAGATATAACTACATAAGAGATGTAGCAACTGTGAATGACAAGAAAAATCTCGTTAGGGATTTTTATCTATTTGACGTACAAAAAACTTCTGAGCATGTTACAAGATGAGATATTCTAAAATAGTAAAATCAGAGAAGAGATTAACATTAGCTATTGTAGTTTCTAAAAGGACATGGAAAACTTACATGGCATAAAGTATACTCGTACAAAGAATTATCTACCTCTATATTCTGTCTATAAACAACTTCACATAATCGAAAGTTTGTGAATTACCAATAATCATTGCAAGAACATTTTCCATCCTTGATATGATGAAACCGGTTTGCATCTCGCACCACAATTTCTCTTCCAGTGACTACTGAAATATACTTTATTGCCGTATGGCAGTCACCACAAACCCTTAGATTCTTAAATATTCTTATAGGTTTGGGTTTTCTGGTGCTGATCAGTGCAAATGCCACTGCAATTTTTTCACTGTGTTGAAACAGAAACTGTTCCTTCAGTTCTTCCTCTACATCATGAAGAACAGAATCTGTATTTGGGACATAACCCAAGTTTTTTATTTTAAAAGTCAATTCATCAAGCTTATCATATATCTTTTGAGCTTTGGGGTGTGAAGTATCCCCTACATGGAACTTGTGCACCTGGTTTTCAACTTCAATCCAGCTACACCCAGCTTCTTTTGTTAATTTTCTCAGTTTCATGCTTTTCCTAATGGCTGCTACATCATCCCATCGCCCTTCTGCAGCATACAAGTTTGACAATAATATGTATGCAGCTGGATCATGAGGTTCAAGCTCAAGAACCTTTTTTGCAGCCTGCTCTCCAAACTTGGAGTTATGATGAATCCGGCAAGAACCGAGAAATGTGCGCCATATCAACGCATCAGCACGGAAAGGCATTGAGTTAATAAATTCTATGGCCTCTGAAAGCAAGCCAGATCGACCAAGCAAATCAACCATGCATGCATAATGTTCCATCCTTGGTACAATATCATGGTCACGGTGCATGGAAGCAAAGTGTTTCCATGCCTCGTCTATCAAGCCAACATGACTACAGGCTGATAAAACTGCAATGTAAGTGACCCCATTAGGCTTTACACCTGCTTCAAGCATTTCGCAGAACAATTCTAAGGCTTTCGTAGCAAACCCGTGTTTTGCAAAACCACTTATGATTGAAGTCCAAGAAATGACATTTCGATCTTTCATGTCACTGAATACTCGTAAAGCAGCTGCTTCATTTCCGCACTTTGAATACATGGAAATCAATGCATTATTAATGCATAAGTTGTTCCCAAAGCCGGATTTCAATACCCTTGCATGAATTTGTTCACCCTTACTAATTGTACCAATACAAGCAGCAGCACTTAAGAGGCTTCCATATGTAAAAGCATTAACTCCATTACCTGTGCCTTCAGTTTCAAGGTTGAATATATCATCTTTAGGATCCAAATTTTTCGCATTCCAATCAACAGCCGTGTCACACAAAATCAAGTTCTTCTCTAATAGAATATCAAAGCATTTTCGAGCACACTCCATTCTTCCAGACCTTGCATACATGTTAACAAGACCATTCCCCACACAATTAACTGCAGAAACGCCTAGCTTAATTGCTTGACTGTGAAGCTGTTTCCCTAAGCCGAATTCAGGCAGGTTTGCACAAGCCTTGAGAGTGCTGGCAAACGTGAAACAATTTGGCACGACATAACCCCAAATCATTTCACAAAACAACCCAATAGCTTCCTGTTCTAGTCCACCCTGCACATATGCCGCGATAATTGCAGTCCAAGACACAACATTCCGTTCCGGCATTCTATCAAACACCTTCCTAGCATCTTCCACTGATCCATCAGCGCCACATTTCGCATACATATCCACCAAACTAGACCCAAAAAAGACATCCAAACCCATTCCAGACTTAACACCCCAAGAATGTAACTGTTTCCCAAACGCCAACAACTCCAACTCGGCGCAAGCCGACAAAACAGAGCTCAGAGTAAACCTATCAGGACCAAACCCACTCTCCACCATGCTGAAAAACAAGTGAATTGCATCACCAGTATGACTAAACTGAACCAACCTAGTAATCATAAGGTTCCACGTGACCACATTCCTCTCCGATATTTTCTCGAACACCTTGAATGCAGAACCCAAATCATCACTACCCTTAACAAACATATCAATCAACGCGCAACCGACGCAAACATCAGCGTCAAGATAACCAGTCTTCAAGACGAAACCGAAAACCGCAAGGCCGGTGGAGAAAAACTCCGCGTTGGAACATGACCGAAGCGACGCCGTAAAGGAGAACTCGTTAGGGTAAAAATCGGTAGCTCGGAGCAACTGGATGAAGGTGGAGAGGGATTGGCGGTGCATGCGGTGGTTGGCGAAGCAAGAAATCATGGCGGTCCATGAGACCAAGTCTCGCATGCTGGGGTCCATGGATTGGAAGATGGAGAGAGCTTGTTGCCATTGGCCGGATTTAGAGTAGAGGGTGATGAGTGAGTTGAGGAGGGGCGAGTCAAGGGTGAGTTGTGACTCAGTGAATTTGCGGTGGAGGAGCTTGCCAAGGGCGAAGTTACGGGAACGGATGCAGGATTTGAGGAGATCGTGAGGTTCACGCGCGGGGTGGAGCGTGGAGATGGCTCTCCGGAACTCCGAGTTGTTGGTATTGTTGAGAGGTGGAGGTAGAGATAGGCTTAAGCTCAGGCTCGGCATGGGACACACATCTACTCTTGCATGTGTTTCTCACTAAGGCCGTGTTTGGGTGAAGACAAATATAGGAACTTGTTAATACAAGATTTTCTGTTCCTGATTGAATAAATGTCTATTTATATTTGTGTTATTTTACTTATTTTAAGCTTTTATAAATAAAGGACAATCTAGATAGAATTAAAAAATATAAAGCATTTTTGCTACACTATTATTTTAGCCTTTTAGGGATTTAGGTGAACAATATTTTAAGAGTATTTATTGAGTTAAACTTTAAAGTAATTTCTAAAATTATACTCAAATTTTAAAATGATTTCTAAAATTAATAGTTATTTAATTTTATTTTCGAACTTATACTTTAGAATTTATAATAGTTCTTAGACTACTTTTCGTTAGGATTATTCTCCACATACAAGCACTTTTCCATATAAGTCATACAAGTCATTTATACTCACGTCATTTTTACGTTTTTTTTTTTTTTTGCCTTCTTCTTCTTCTTCTTTGTAATTTTTCTCTCTTGTTATCGTCGTCATCAACACCACCTCTTTCTCCTTCTTTTTTTATTGAAATTTCTTCTCTCTCCTATATTGGGTGTATTTCTTAAATCCTTTGGATGTATTTTTTAAATTCTTTGGGTGTATTTCTGTAATTCTTTGAGTGTATTTCTATAATCGTTTGGTTTATTTCTGTAACTGTTTGGGTGTATTTCTGTATTCCTTTGGATGTATTTCTGTAATCGTTTGGGTGTATTTTTGTAATCGTTCGGTGTATTTTCGTTTTCTCTTTCTCCTTCATCAAAATCTCCAGAAAAAACGAAGAAACGTTATTCAAGGTACTGTTTTACTGATCTTCTAGATTTTTTTTTCTAGATTGTCTTTGTCATGTGCCTCATCCTTAACTAGCAAAACATTAAAAGATTTCAAGAAGAAATATACTGTCTCCCTCCTATATTGGGTGTATTTCTTAAATCTTTTGGATGTATTTTTTAAATTCTTTGGGTGTATTTCTATAATCTTTTGAGTGTATTTCTGTAATCGTTTGGTTTATTTCTGTAACTGTTTGGGTGTATTTCTGTAATTCTTTGGATGTATTTCTGTAATCGTTTGGGTGTATTTTTGTAATCATTCAGGTGTATTTCTGAAGTTCCATCATCTTCAAAACACTTTCAAAGCTTGATTTCAAAAACCATGAAAATCGAAAAAAACAGAAGGAGATCAAAGGCAAAGAGAGAACGCACGAAAGAGATCGAACAAATTTGACAAGAAACTCGAAAAAGGAAACAAAGATGAAACACGTGAAGATAGTTCAGTGACATGCGTGTTAGATTTGGCCCAACTTGTAAGACTTGTAAGCCAAAATGACTTGTATGTGTAGCACTCCTCTTTTCGTTAATAACATATGACCAGAAAGCTGATATAGATTTACTCTATCATGTTGACATTTTTTTGTCAATTTATTCTCTAATTCTCGTTTAAAAATCCTAATCTCTAAATTAACTCTATTATCTCCAGAAGAACCAATAGAAATTTTCGACACTAATTAGGGTTTTCAAATTCTAATAAATATCGAAAGGATACTCATTGTTGGTGGGTCTCCAACTCAAGTGGGACCTACACTTTAAATCAAAAAATAATAATAATAAAAAGTAGTGATTTATAGCAATGGGTAATAAAAAGAAAAATTGAAGAGAGTGTGAGTCATTCCTTCATTTTGAAAAGAAAAAGAAAACAGAAAGAGTGAGAGAGAGTTCGTCAAGGAGGAGAAGAAATTAGGGAGAAATGACAGTCCCAATTTGACCTCATTAAACTAGTAAATTTGTTCCTTTTTTTTATAAAATTTTAATATGTTGTTCCTGGTGTAGAAACGAAAATTAGGATATAACTTGCTATTTGTATTGCCTTTTTTTCGTCTGATTTAAAATACCTACTTTTATGGAGAATTTATGTTGATTCTATCAGTTTTGATGATGTATTTTGTTGATTGTTGAGATGCCCTAATATTATTAGGAAGACTGATTGTGTACTCATTATTTTGATAGTGAAAGATTTTACTGGATTAGATCCCGTAAATTTTTTGTCCCTCTTTTTAGAGGTTTTTTCACGATAAAAATTCTGGTGTTTAATTATTTAATTTTTGTTATTTTATTTGCTGCTTGGAGTATCTTTAGAGTTGTCTATTTAACTGCACAGGTTGTGAAAAAATTATTTTTTGTGCTTTCGTTGTTATATAGGTTCTTATTGAACCTCAATTTTTTCAACAAAGTGGTATCATAATTTTGGTTATTTATTTTTGTGCTGATTAAATAGAGGAAAATACTCATGGACTAAATATGGTTAAATTGAATTCTAAAAATTATTCGATTTGGAAGACTCTCATAAAAGATATGTTGTATAGCAAGGACGTGTATGATCCTATGGAGGGGGATAAATCCAAAGGTACTAAATTCGATATTTAATGGAAGAAGTTGAATCGGAAGGCAGTTGCTTTGATTAGGCAATGACTCAATCTTAGCGTATATCCACATGTTGTCACTGAAACAAATGTCAAGAAGATGTGGAAGAAATTGAAGGAGTTATATGAGAAGAAGAATGTACAAAACAAAGCATTCTTGTTTAGAAAGCTTGTTAATATGAATTATATTTAAGATAAATTAATGTCATAGCACTTGAGCATCTTTCAGGAGATGGTGAACCAACTGAAAAATAATGAAATCACTTTAAATGATGAATTGCAAGTCTCGTTGTTGTTGAGTTCTTTGCCAGATAGTTGAAAAATTTTGGTTGTGACACTGACTAACTCAGCTCTAAAAAGAAAGTTGACATTAGCAATGGTTAAAGAGAGCATGTTGAATGAAGCAGTCAGAAGAAAAGAATGGATTTGATTAATGTCTCCTACCAGTCAGAAGCACTTATTTCAGAGTCACAAGAGAGAAGTTAAAGTAAAAAACCTCACAGTTCTGACAGGTCAGAGAGTCTAAGCAAGTCAAGAGAAAAGTAAAAGCCAAGAAAGGAGTTCAATTGTCACCATTGTGACAAGTCGGAGCATATCAAGAGGTATTGTAAGTTCTTGAAAAGAGAACAATCAAGGAAAAAAAATAAAGACAAAAGTAAAGATAATGATAAAGAAACTGCTGCTATTGCTTATAAAGATATTTTTATCATCTATGATGAAAATTATGTTAATCTTTTCTGTGATGATTCCACTTGGATTAATAATTCTGGTGTCTCATGTCATGTCACTTCGAGACGTGAATTTTTAACTTCTTATACTGCTAAAAATTTTGGCAAGATCAAATTGAGAGATAAAGAAGTGTGTGATATCATTGGTATGGGTGATGTGTGACTTGAAATCAACATGGGATACAAGTTGCAGTTGAATAATGTTAGGCATGTGCTAGATGTGCGGTTTAATCTGATTTCAATGAAGGCATTGAATCAAGAGAGATATTGCACTTCTTTTGTTAGTGAAAAATACAAGATCACCAAAGGGGCTCTCATTGTTGCTAAAAAAGACAATAGTCTTACTACTCTCTACCAATTACAAGTAAAGTTGTGCAAAGAAAACGTGAATGTAGTTAGTGATTCCTCTTTTGATTTGTGGCATAGCGTCTTTGGTCACTTGAGCAAGAAAGGACTAAGCGTCTTAGTCAAGAAACACTCGCTTCTCATAATACAACTTTAAATATTTGTCCTTATTGTTTTGTTGGAAACCATGTTAGAGTATTATTTCATAGTTTTGGATCTCATAGGAGATCACATGTTCTAGATTTAGTTCACACTGATATTTGCATTATGGATGCTAAGACACTAGGTGGTGCATCATACTTTGTTGTTTTTATTGATGATTATTCTCGGAAAGTGTGGACTTTTGTTTTGAAATCTAAAGATCAGGTGCTCAGTATCTTCAAACACTTTCATGCAAGTATTGAATAAAAAACCAGAAGAAAATTGAAATGTGTTCGAGCAGATAATGATGGTGAATACAAAGGCTCATTTGAAGAGTATTGTAAAAGACATAAGATCACGTTTGAAAAGACGGTTCCTAAGAATCCTCAACATAATGAAGTTACAGAGGGAATGAATTGCACTATCAATGATGGAGTCAGGTATATACTCTCTCATACAAAGTTACCGAAATCCTCTTGGAGTGAAGCGATGAGGACTGCAGTAGATTTGATCAACCTTTCTCTTTCAGTTCCACTAAATGGTAATGCTCTAGAGAAAGTTTGGAGAGAAATATATGTCTCCTATAATCACTTGCGAGTGTTTAGCTAAAAGGCTTTTATTCACATTTCAAGATATGAAAAGTTAAAACTTGATGAAAAGTCCAAACAGTGTATCTTTATAGGTTATGGTCATAAAGACTTTGGTCACAGATTATAAGATTTGGTGAGCAAGAAAACAATTAGAAGTCGAGATGTGACTTTTTTTTAAGACCAAACTATTAAATATCTTGAGAAGACAGATAAACCAACTTCTATTGATGATAAATCTGGTCTTTCCAAACGTATTTATGTAATATGCAAATGGAATTATTAAAATTGAACTGATAATACCCATACCTTCATAACAAGTTTGGTATCGATGTGACAACTTTATTACATGGATAAACTACCATATATATCCACGAAAATTTTGGATATTAACAAATCTCTCTCTCTCTCTCTCTCTCTCTCTCTCTCTCTCTCTCTCTCTCTCTCTCTCTAACGTCAATCTATTTTTGTCACTGCCGCCAATTTCAACTACCCACAGCATAGCCTCCCCCAACCTCAACCACCGTAGTCTAGCCATCACCTCAACATTGATTGCGATGCCATCACCATCACTTTCTAAGTCCCACAATTTTATTTTTCCACCATCACTAATATTTTTTGCCTCTTCATCCCCAACTACAGTTGTATAACCCCACTATCACCAGGCACCAGCAAGTGCCTGTGCAAACTTCAACCCTCTGCCAACTCATCTTTTTTTTTTTTCAATCACAACACGAAAAAAAGCCCAAACTCCTAAATCCACCCATAACCGAAACAATTTCAAAGAAAATAAAAAGTTTTACCAATAATTTCGAAGCCAAAGTGGGTTCGATTCCTCACTGCAGTCACATCCGTCCAAGGTGGTTCAAGTTCTCTCTCCCATCACACTGTCCAGATGGATTCCTTTCTCTTTTGCCAAATGCCGCTAAAATTAGCAAAGTGAATTGGAGTTCGCTACGGTAGGGGGCTAATTTCGGACTAATTTAAGAGAGATAGTAGTAGTGGTAGAGAGAAGGATAATTTTAAATTTTGTTAGTTTTTTGAGATTTAGATAGTTTTGTTGTACGGACCTAGTCTTTTATAAGTACAACTTCAATTTCGTTATTTCATCGATACATTTGTCAATGAGTATAAATGATGGTTTATTCTTATTGAATCAACATCTGAAATAGATAGAAAGTGTAATGATATATAAAGACTAGAATTTAATAAATAATTGTAAATTATGTGTCTAAAAATTTGATTCATTTTGAGATACAAATAACATTTTCCTTGATATGTAAGGGCTCCCATTGCTAATTGTATCTATAGATCAAATTATAAACTCACATAAAGTTGAAAAAGACAAACAAATAATAATTAAAAAACACTATACTGTTGTGAACAATCTCTGTATGGA
This sequence comes from Arachis hypogaea, assembly GCF_003086295.3. Taxonomy (NCBI): domain Eukaryota; kingdom Viridiplantae; phylum Streptophyta; class Magnoliopsida; order Fabales; family Fabaceae; genus Arachis; species Arachis hypogaea. Next base: position 103,280,460 of record NC_092045.1, on the reverse strand, counting down.
CAAAAACATTAATCTTCGAATGCCAACCTAAGTGGAAAATATTTTGGGTTAGAAACAACCAATTAGATGTAAGGCACCATTTAGAACTTCGGTCCAAAAGCCTTGGAAGGCATAAAGGTGCAGAAAATAGAAACATACATGGGGCACTGGTTTATTGGTGGATTTGTCCCTCCGGGTTCAAGACTTTGCAGTAGGAGCCAAGGAACCCGCCCACGGTGTATGTGAGTGTGTGTATGTCTGTATATATATGAATCTGGGTTCAGAAAAATTGGATTTGACTATGCAACTCAACCATTCCTCTTTTTTTTTTCTTTCAACCCTATCAGATAAATACCAAGTCAATAGCCTTCGTTGCTTCGTAAGTATATATTTCTCCAAATTCAATGGCTATGTACACTAGGAAAAAGATTGCAAATTATGAAGCCATTGTTTTGGATTTGGCTTAAATAGCTTCAAACAGAACTCGGTGCTCAAGGAGTTCAGACAAAACACCCCTCATTTTGTCAACAGAAACAGGTTTCAGTATAAGGCCATCCATACCGACCCTCATACAGTTCTCTTTTGTCACCCTGTTTGTGTTCCCAGTAAGAGCAACTATTAATGGCCTATCTTGGCGTTTCTTAAACTTCTCCTGTATACGTATCGCTAGTTCATATCCGTCTAACCCTGTACACACATCCATGAAGACCACTCTGTGTTCTGGCGAAATGATGCGCAGACACTCTTCACTTGAGCCTGCAGTTGTAACATCGCATCCTAAATGAAGTAGTAGTCCCTTTGTTACTGACCTGTTAACCCTGCAACACAAAATTTTACCATCAGTTACAATATGGACTTTCAAACAAGGCACTGAAATTCAATTCCTTATTTTTGGATCCACTCTTCCTACACAAAAACACCACGTCTGAAACCTTGATGTTTAGTCTTATTTTCTGGATTAGAGACGAGAAATGTTTTCACTAATAATCACTAAAAAAGAGATCCATTGCTTTCTTTTGTTCTTGTGTAGTCATGTTCAAACTTTTGTGCTTCATTAGTCCACCAAGTCCTTTTTTTTAAAAAAAAGAAAAAGAAAAAGAAAAAACAATATATATAATTTCTTTACCAAGTTTGGAAAGAGAAAACAAAGACAAGACAAGAAGCACTTTCAAAACTATGAATGAAACAGAGAAGAACAAATAGCATTGAAGTTTGGGTAGGATTTACCAAGAAGTTGGAGGTTAAGCAATCAACTAAGAGTTTAGTTTTTCTATGAAACTCTAATAGTTTTTACCGTTTTATTCAAATAATTGATAAGTGGCAAAGCAACAAATACCAGAACTGAAGATGCAAAAATGAAGCTATGCTACTGACCCATTATCATCCATGACAAGAACCTTGAGGCCTCCAAAGTTTGTAGATACATGATTTCCAGGAACTTTAGGAGCAAACGCCAATTTAGATTCATTTGGTCGGTCAGGGATTCCAAGCTTCACAATAAAAGTGACTGTACATCCTTTACCAATACCTTCACTTTCAATCCAAATATGCCCTTCCATGAGATTTACAAACCTGCTCACAAAGTTAAAAAGTAAATGAGTGAAATCACAAACAAGAAGAATTCAAGTGAGAACCTAGTTCCAATTTTGCAAGAAATAAGAAAACAGTACCTCCTACAAATGGCAAGGCCAAGTCCACTTCCAGCAGGACCTTTAGTCTGTACTGCTTGGCTTTGTGCAAACTTGGTGAATAACTTTGGAATATCTTGTGGGTTAATTCCTGATCCTGAATCATTTACCTATAATGTAGGGAAAAATTAGTCAAAGTCAAATAACAAAGCATGCAATGCTCCTACAAGGAATAATGCCGATTAAGCTTTAGGCAACAAACCTGTACACGCAAATAAAAGTGACTGTCACTTGGCACTGGAAGAAACTCAGGAATTCTAGCATCCTTGAAGGATTCAGGCTTTGCAACAATAGCAGTGATGGAAATGCTGCCCTCTTTTGAGAACTTCACAGCATTACCAACAACATTAAGAATAGTTTGCATTAGACGTTTTTCATCGCCAACGGCATATACTGGCAAATCAGAAGCTAGATGTAAAGTGAGAGACAATCTTTTGACAGATGCAACGGGCTTAATCAAGTTAAGGACCTGCAATCAAAATAATATGGATCTTACAGCATTTGGATTTTGAAGAAACTCCAGATAATAAATTAAATTATGGGCTAAAAGACTTGTATCATTATAATTGACAATGAAAATTATACCTCTCTAAAAACAGAATGAAGGCTAAATGTTGTTGTTTCAAGTTGAAGACTACCATCTTCAAGCCGTGAAAGATCCAAAACATCATTGATGAGAGTAGCCAACAAATTGCTGCTTTTCAATATTGTCTCTACCATCAGACGTTGCTCAGCCGTCAACTCTGTTTCCTGTAACAAAGAAGAGAGTGCAATAATCGCATGCATGGGAGTTCTCATCTCATGGTTCATAACTGCCAAAAAGTCATTGCGAGCATGGATGGCAGTTTCTGCTTCTCTTCTTGCTAGATCAAGTGCAACATTCTGCTCTATCAGCAGATTCCTTGCCCTCATTGATTCTTCTAAGATTGCAGCATGTGAAAGAGCAACAGCTACCTAGTGTGGAAAGACAATTGTGATTACTTATTGTACATGGATGGTAGTAATTTTTCTCACAAATTAGGTTTCATCACTTGGATCAATCAATAAGATTAGGTAATTATAGTAAATAATTCATATCAAAGGTAGAAAATGAGCAAAATTAGTATACCAATTTATTATGGAACAATGCACATAAATTTAGAAAACAATCGTAACTTGCGATGTATATTAAGGATATTACTCTTTCCTTTCTACAGTGTATTTCATATAAGGCACATGAAGTAAGAAAACAAGTTAATAACACTTTGATTTTTGGGCAAAAGTACTATTGAAAGACTATATTGTACGTTGTGTTTGTTGATTAAGAAGTTAATTATTTTGTAGCAAACTTAAAGTATACCAGACTTTAGCTAGAACTGATGCTTGTGACTAATATGTTGTTCCATGTGATTTGTACAGTATCAGGAATAATAGGAACACTAAATTGGAAATAATCAAAATCATGGCCCTAAATATGATTATTAGGAAATAGTTTAAATAATCTCTATTAATCTATTAATCTGCTATTTATGTGTATTTAGGCTGCCTTTGAAACAAAAGATTAGGGAGGGACAGGACATTGAGACAGCAACACCAAATATAGACACACTAAAACGGTGTATTTAGTCTCAACATGTCTTTGTCTCCGTCTCAACCAAACATATTTTGAGTCTATAGATACTAACCAAACGTAAACTTAGTCTGGGGTATCTATACCTAAGCACCTAAAAACCTAAATGCACTTTGTGCCTCACATAATTGCATCAATTGTATGATCCATCCGACCATCCCTCCTCCTCTTCCCCACACAAACTTAAGAATGACATCAAGAGCAAATAATATCACAAAATATGAAATCACCAAAACATAGAAACTCAATGCAAAAAGTAACAATCGTAAATGACAAACATATCCAACACCATCAAAGTGTAGCCTGTTAATCTTCAAAAAGCAAAAAGGGAAAGTAGCTCACCTGATCAGCAACTACCTCAACCAACTCTAGCTCATGTACATGCCATTGTCTAGCACTGTCCGATGGAAGCATCAACACCATCAAAGCATAGCTTCTCGTGGAAACCTCCGGCCAATCATATATTTGGAAATTAGACAGATTCAGTAAAGGTACCCTAACAGCAACCACTTCTCCTGGCAAGTATTTCCCCGTATGAGGCCTTAACCTCGCAACCGGGCAATTCGGCGAAATCTTCACCGCCCGGTTGCTACTAAACACTTGATTAATCACAGGCAGATGAATTGGCACGGTATAACCAACTGGATTCTGCTGCCGCAACGTATAAGCCAATTGAAGCTCCAACCCTGTTCGTGTTGGCATCCATAAAGCACACTCCTCAAGCGCCAAAGTTCTTCCCAACTCTATAAGCGTAGTCTTCAAGATTGTGTGTCTATCCAAAGTGCTTCTAATTTCATGAGTTAACATCCTAACATGCCTACCAGTTTCCTCCTGAGTACGAATCAATCCCATTTCTCTATCAAGTTCTGCAGCCTTGTTCTTCAAAAATAGCTCTCTGGTCTTAACGCTAAGTAAATCAGGAATAATATGTACAAGCATAAGCGCAGTAGCGCAAGAAACAACGGCAGTTAGAACCTTAGCGGCGGTCATTACCATAGCGACGGTTCTCGTGTGAACAGTGAAGGTCCAGAGGTTAATAAGATGCGTGGCTCCGCATAGAACAATGAAGGCACCGAACTGCACAAGAACCCATCTGTACGGAAAAACCGCTGATTTCTTAACGAAGTAGATGAGTTCGAGAGGGATTGAGAAATACGCAAGCGCGATGAAGAAATCTGAGATGTATTGGTATTTGACCAGTAATTCATCCGCAGGCCATTGCGGCTCTATACAGTTGCAAGATTCCGTAGCTTTGAACCACATCTTCGGAGCTGATTCTTCTTGTTTTTCACATAATCATGGATGATGATGAATTGAGTTGAATTGAATGGAATCGAGTAGGGTTTTGGTAAAGTAGGCCCAGGGAAGGAGAAGACTCAGAAGAGAGAAAATGAAGAGAAAAGAAAGAGGAGGCATCAAGTTACATAAGTTGAAGAAATTATATTTGATTATTTAATATTAATAATAATTAATAATGAATAATTTGATAGCGTATGGTAGTGGGTATGGCGGTCAAGTTCAATGAATTCGTTGAGTTGAGTTGAGTTGAGTTGAGCTGGCTAAGGTGTTACCGCTAATGATGGAGACATATATATCTCTGGAAGTCCAAATGGTCAGGCTTTCTCATGCGCTTTCTGTTTATTTATCTTAATTAAATTTTTGTTATTTTGGGTTAATTTTGAGATATACTAACAAAATATAAACGAAAACAAAAATCTCTAATTATTGTTTTTAAGACATCTCAAATTTTTTTACCCGAAATATTTTTTTTTCTTGCACGAAAAACAGAGATTTGTTGTAAAATAAATAAAAGATATAAAATAGAGATGTATAAATAGAAGACTTTATTATTAATATAATTAGCTCAATAATTATTATATATATATATAATAATATTATATGTTGTATTGTGTATATATATACAAAGATAAGAAAAAGTATTAAAAATAAAGAGAGAGAGATTTGCATTTGATACTATCTCAATATAATAAAGATGGTTAATATTGCTATTAATATTATATATAAAGAGTAATAGAAAATAGAATTTAAAATACTTATAAAATAAAAGAAGAGAAAGAATTGTAATAGTAATATAAGGAGAAGGGTATTTGATTGCAACATAAAAAGATGATTGATTTATTTGTATAGAAAGGAAGGAAGAATCTGTTGTTATTGTTGTGTGTCCATATCATGCACTGAGGATGTCTATTTATACATGCAAGGAGGCTATAATTTTCAACTATCATTAAATATAAGGACATTGATAATGTAGCCATTCAGCATGGAAAATATGATCTGTTTATGGTCATCCATTTTTATCCTTATCGCAACACTCCCCCTTGGATGACCATTAAGGATTATTGTCTCATTAAAACCTTACTAAAGGAAAACCCTGTGGGAAAAACCTCAGTGAAGGAAAAAGAGTACGATATCCTTTGTGATGGGGACTGTCTCATTAAAAACCTTGTCAAGAAAAACCCAATGGGAAAAAACCTGACCAAGGAAAAAAGAGTACAGTCTCCCCCTCTTGCCGACATCATTTAATGTCTCGAAATCGGCGCATCCCAATCTCATGTACCAATCTTTCAAAGGAGGATTTCGGGAGTGACTTTGTGAATAAATCTGCCAGATTGTCACTTGAACGGATCTGTTGGACATCAATTGTCCCTTGATTTTGAAGATCATGAGTGAAGAAGAATTTGGGAGAAATGTGCTTTGTTCTATCGCCTTTAATGTATCTGCCTTTAAGTTGAGCAATGCATGCTGTATTATCTTCAAACAGGACAGTTGGAGCTATCTTATGATCAATCAGTCCACATGATGACATAATATATTGAATCAGACTCCTTAGCCAAAAACACTCGCGACTAGCTTCATGAATCGCTAGTATTTCAGCATGATTAGAGGATGTTGCAGCAATTGTCTGTTTCGTGGACCTCCAAGATATAGCTGTACCACCATATGTAAACAGATATCCTGTTTGAGATCTCCCTTTATGTAGATCAGACAAGTAGCCAGCATATGCATAGCCAACTAGTTGTGACTTGGATCCATAGGGGTAAAACAATCCCATATCAACCGTTCCATGAAGATATCGAAAAATTTGTTTGATTCCACTCCAATGTCTTTTGGTTGGAGAGGAACTATACCTTGCTAGTAAATTCACCGCGAATGATATGTCAGGTCGCGTATTATTAGCAAGATACATTAGTGCTCCAATGGCACTAAGATATGGTACTTTAGGACCAAGGATATCTTCATTTTCTTCTTTAGGACGGAATTGATCCTTTTTCACATCCAAAGATCTTACAATCATTGGGGTACTTAATGGATGTGACTTATCCATATAAAATCTCTTCAAGATCTTTTCTGTGTATGTTGTTTGATGAATAAAGATCCCGTCTTTTATATGCTCGATCTGCAGGCCGAGACAAAATTTAGTCTTTCCAAGATCTTTCATCTCAAACTCTTCTTTTAGAGTTTTTTATAATTGTTGGAATCTCTTCAGGAGTCCCAATGATATTTAAATCATCAACGTACACAGCAATTATAACGAATCCAGATGCAGATTTCTTTATGAAAACACATGGGCAGATATCATCATTCTTGAATCCGTTTTTGGCCAGATACTCAGTAAGACGATTATACCACATTCGTCCAGATTGCTTTAGACCATATAAAGATCTTTGCAATTTGACTGAGTATAACCCTTGCGAATATTCATTGGATGGTTTAGATATCTTTAATCCTTCAGGGACTTTCATATAGATATCTCGATCTAATGAGCCGTATAAATAGGTTGTTACCACATCCATTAAATGCATATGCAGTTTATGATATGCAGATAAGCTGACCAAATAACGCAAAGTTATCGCATCCACTACAGGGGAATACGTTTCTTCATAATCTATATCGGGCCTTTGTGAAAAACCTTGTGCCACAAGTCGGGCTTTGTAGCGCACGACTTCATTTTTCTCATTTCGTTTTCTCACAAATACCCATTTATATCCAACAGGTTTTACATCTTCAGGTGTACGGACTATAGGTCCAAAGACTTCACGTTTTGCAAGTGAGTCTAATTCAGCCTTCATGGCTGCTTCCCATTTTGGCCAATCATTTCTTTGTCGACATTCTTCGACTGATCTTGGCTCAAGATCCTTACTTTCATGCATGATATCTACTGCCACATTATATGCAAATATTTCATTGACAATTGTCTTATTCCGGTCCCATTTCTTTCCTGTAAAGACATAATTTATCGAGATCTCGTCATTTTCACAATTTTCAGGTACCTGAACGTCTTCTGGCGTTATATCAGAATTTTGGACAACTGCCGGTGTCTTTACTATGTCTTTTTCAACAGGAATCGTATTTACCTCTTTTCTCTTTCGAGGATTTTTATCTTTGGAACCAACAGGCCTGCCACGCTTCTGGCGTGTATTTGCTTCCGTGGCTATTTGTCCTACTGGGACATCAATTCGAATTGGGGCATTTTCCGCCCTGCCACGCTTCTGGCGTGAATTTGCTTCAGTGGCTACTTGTCCTACTGGGACGTCAATTCGAATTGAGGCATTTTCCGCTGGTATATAAGATTTGGTTATCCTCTTTGTATCAGAAAATGCATCAGGCAATTCATTTGCTATTCTTTGCAAATGTATAATCTTTTGAACTTCTAGTTCACATTGCCCTGATCGAGGATCCAAATGCATCAACGATGATGCATTCCAATTAAGTTCCTTTTCAGGAAGCTTATTCTCTCCCCCTAATGTTGGAAATTTTGATTCATCAAATGACAATCCGCAAACCGGGCTTTAAACACATCACCAGTTTGTATCTCAAGATACCTCACTATAGAGGGAGAATCATATCCAACATATATCCCCAATTTTCTTTGGGGTCCCATTTTGGTGCGATTAGGTGGTGCAATGGGAACATATATCACACACCCAAATATTCTTAAATGGGAAACATTTGGCTGCTGGCCAAAAGCTAATTGTATAGGAGAGAATTGATGATAACTCGTTGGGCTCAAACGAATAAGTGCTGCGGCATGTAAAATAGCATGCCCCCAAACCGAGGTTGGGAGATTTGTTCTCATAAGCAAGGGTCTAGCAATTAATTGGAGGCGCTTAATAAGTGATTCTGCTAACCCATTTTGTGTGTGAACATAAGCTACTGGATGTTCAACACTTATTCCATTAGCCATACAATAAGCATCAAAAGCTTGGGAAGTAAATTCACCAGCATTATCAAGACGAATTGCTTTAATTGGATTTTCTGAAAATTGTGCTTTTAATCGAATAATTTGAGCCAGTAATCTCGCAAACGCCAGGTTGCGAGAAGATAATAAGCACACATGTGACCATCTCGAAGATGCGTCTATGAGGACCATAAAATATCTAAAAGATCCACATGGTGGATGAATAGGTCCACATATATCACCTTGAATCCTTTCTAGGAATTCAGGGGACTCAAATCCAATCTTTACTGGTGATGGCTTTAAAATTAGCTTTCCCTGAGAACATGCAGCACAACAAAATTCACTAGTTTTAAGAATCTTCTGGTTCTTTAGTGAATGTCCATGAGAGTTTTCAATAATTCTCCTCATCATGGTTGTTCCCGGATGACCCAAACGGTCGTGCCAAATTATGAATTCATTTGGGCTAGTAAACTTCTGGTTTACAGTGGCATGTGATTCAATTGCACTAATTTTGGTATAATACAACCCAGATGAAAGAGAGGGTAATTTTTCTAATATAACTTTCTTATTTGAATCATGAGTTGTGATACATAAATACTCATGATTTCCCTCATTCATCGTCTCAACATGATATCCATTTCGGCGAATATCTTTGAAACTCAACAAGTTCCTCAGAGACTTGGTAGATAATAGTGCATTATTTATTATAAATTTTGTTCCTCCAGGAAACAAAATTACAGCTCTTCCGGAGCCTTCAATCACATTGCCTGAGCCAATAATAGTATTAACATATTCCTCTTTTGGCACAAGATGGGTAAAATATATATCACTTTTGAGAATAGTGTGCGAACTTGCACTATCCGCAAGGCATACATCTTCATTACATATCCTTGCCATTTTCTTCAAAAACAAATAATAAAATGAGTAATATGCACAGTTAAATTGAATACTTGATCAGAATTATTTTTCTAAGAAACACTGTACATAAAATAATGTCATATACTAAAATTTTATTTTAAAATTTGACACATTTAATAATTTCAAAATTCATATTAATATTTCATTATTTATGTACATCACATTTGAGACTTAAATACATAAATAAAACTTAACAATAAGTTCTTTACATTATTTATTTACATATATACTTCACAATCCCACATATTAAACTATTCCATCATTGATCAAATGACCAATATTTCCTTCAGGGTCCTCAAAGAAATCAGATACATCATAATGAGTGGTGGAGTTCTCAGCATCATTTGAAACAAAATTTGTTTCCTTTCCTTTGTCGTTCTTTTTCAAAGATGCCTGGTAAAGATCGACTAGGTGCCTTGGGGTACGACAGGTACGTGACCAATGGCCCTTTCCACCACAGCGGAAACACTTCTCCTCCGTCGATTTATTCTGCCCGATATTCTTTTCTTTATCCCACTTCTGGTGAGATTCTCTCTTTTGAACATAATTCTTTTTCCTTCCATAATTTTTCTTGTTATTAAAAGCTTGCCATTTACCTCTTCTGGGGTAATGATTTGCCGCATTTACTTCAGGAAATGGGGCGGCGCCAGCTGGGCGCGCTTCATGATTTTTCAATAATGACTCATTGTTGCGTTCGGCAACAAGAAGGCAAGAAATTAACTCAGAATATTTTTTAAACCCTTTCTCTCGATACTGCTGCTGCAGGAGCACATTCGAGGCATGGAAGGTTGAGAAAGTTTTCTCCAACATATCATGATCAGTTATTTTTTCCCCACACAATTTCATTCGTGAGGTGATTCGAAACATTGCAGAATTATATTCATTTATAGATTTAAAATCTTGTAAACGCAAATGCGTCCATTCATACCGGGCTTGAGGAAGTATCACCGTTTTCTGATGATTGTACCTTTCTTCAAGGTCTTTCCAAAGATCTGCAGGATCTTTTAATGTGAGATATTCATTTTTCAATCCTTCGTCAAGATGACGACGGAGAAAAATCATGGCTTTAGCTTTATCCTTCTGGGATGCATTATTTTCAATCTTAATGGTATCTCCAAGATCCATTGAATCAAGATGGATTTCAGCATCTAATATCCATGATAAATAATTGTTTCCAGATATATCAAGAGCATTGAATTCAAGATGAGAGAGCTTCGACATAATGAAAATATTACCTGAGTCTTCCTAAAGATTTGATCAGAGTCTCGTGCTGATAACGTGTTGTAAAATAAATAAAAGATATAAAATAGAGATGTATAAATAGAAGACTTTATTATTAATATAATTAGCTCAATAATTATTATATATATATAATAATATTATATGTTGTATTGTGTATATATATACAAAGATAAGAAAAAGTATTAAAAATAAAGAGAGAGAGAGATTTGCATTTGATACTATCTCAATATAATAAAGATGGTTAATATTGCTATTAATATTATATGTAAAGAGTAATAGAAAATAGAATTTAAAATACTTATAAAATAAAAGAAGAGAAAGAATTGTAATAGTAATATAAGGAGAAGGGTATTTGATTGCAACATAAAAAGATGATTGATTTATTTGTATAAAAAGGAAGGAAGAATCTGTTGTTATTGTTGTGTGTCCATATCGTGCACTGAGGATGTCTATTTATACATGCAAGGAGGCTATAATTTTCAACTATCATTAAATATAAGGACATTGATAATGTAGCCATTCAGCATGGAAAATATGATCTGTTCATGGTCATCCATTTTTATCCTTATCGCAACAAGATTATATGATCTCTAAAAAATGAGAATTTTTTTATACTATTTTATTTATCAATATACTAATTATTAGGATTATCTATATAGCTACATATTTAAATATTGTATCACATCTTAAATACAATAGGTACAATTTGAAAATAGCTACAGTTTTCAAAATAAAAGATTAAAAATTCAATCTGAACGCATTTCGATTGCATCCGATAATTAATTTGCGTATTTGAAAAACAAGTCATATCTCGGATAAAAATTTAATCGAATTAAATTAAATTATTAATTTAAATTATATTTATCTAAATTTTAAATTATTTGAATAAAATTAGATTAAATAAAAAAATAAAAATCAAACTAATATGTTTTTCAAATTGTAATAAATTATTTTATTTTGTGTACATAATTTTACATGTATTTAGACCATCTCCAATAGAAAACTCATCACAATCCTTATTTATAACCCATCTGTTATAAAAAATAATTTTACATCAGGTTTTGCGTCATAAACAGTAAATAGGAAATCAAAGCATATCTCTCTTCTTCATTAGGAGGAACTAACTTTAGCCCTGTCGTGGTCCCACTTAATTAATTAATTAAAATATTTAAAATTAATATAATTATTTTTTAATAATATTATTTAAATTTATAAATTTAAAAATAATTCACTATTAACAGATATTAATATTAAAAAATTCATATGTAACAATAATACAATATATAATTCGAGATTATACTAATTTGTAAAATTACTTAATACAAAGAAAAATATAATTAAGCTCTATAGTTGACGACAAGTATTGTGAAATTGCCATATGTGTTCAATCAAATCTTTTTTCAATTGTTTATGCTGCTGCCTATTTCGAAGTTGGGCATTTCTTTGGAGAAATTGATGGTACGATGCAAAATCTTCCTCTCCCAACTAAGGTTGTGATAAGCCATTTTCGACATCGTCATACTCTAAGCCTTGGCAAAATTTCCTGCATAAGTGTCTCTTTCATCCTCAACAATCATATTATGTAATATAATACAAGCTCTCATTATGTTGGCAAACTTCTTCTTTTACCAAAAGCTAGCTGGACCACGTATAATTGCAAAGCGTGCTTGCAACATTCCGAATGCTCGCTCCACACCTTCTCTTTGTCCTTCTTGATATTGTGCAAATAACTTGCGTTTCTTCCCTTGTGGCTTTGAGATTGATTTGACAAATGTGGCCTATTCAGGATAAATATCATCTGCTAAATAGTATCACATAGTATAATTATTACTATTAATTGTATAATTTACCTCTAGAGCACAGTCATTTAGAATATCATCGAACACTGGAGAACGATCTAACACGTTGATATCGTTATTTGAACCTGAAACTTCAAAGAACGCATGACATATCCAAAGGTCTGAAGATGCTACAACCTCAAGTACTATGGTTGCAACCCCACGATAACCACTCATGTACATACCTTTCCACGCCTTTGGACAATTTTTCCATTGCCAATGTATGCAGTCAATGCTACCCAACATGCCAGGAAAGCCATGACCCTCCCCCATTTGTAGTAGGCGTTAGTACATTATTTGGATTTGGTTTTCGCAAGTATCCATCCTCGAACACCGAAATGACACCTTCAACAAATTTTTCCAAGCATTCAATTATAGTGCTCTCGCCTATGCGTACATAATCATCAACAGTATCAGCTGCTACGCCATATGCTAACATCCGTATCACAGGCGGTGCATTTTTGGAGTGATGACAAGCTTCTTCTTCCAGTTGCATCAACCATCTGTTGGAAATACGAATAGACGTTTGAGAGAGCGTCTACTATCCAAAGGAACACATGTCTTCTCATTCGAAATCTCTGTCGAAAAATGTCAGCATTATACACCGGTTCATCTGCAAAGTAATCTTGGAAAAGGCGATCATGTCCTGCTTCTCGATCTCTGTTGATCCATGTACGAGGAGTTGAGATAGAGCTTCTATCGATATCTTCTTCTTCTGAATCTTTGAATAAACACTCATCGATCCAATTATCTATGAGTGTGTTATCTTGCCGTCTTCTTTTGCCATACAAAACCTCATTAAACATATCATCAAAATTTCTAGCCATATCTTGAAATGTAATTTTTAGTACTCTTTCGAGGTGAGAAACAAGAGTTGAAATGGAGTTGCAGAGTCATTGATAGTTGATATTTATAAGTATGTTTGTAACAAGTACCTACTTCTCAAGACTAATTTTACAACGACTACTTAACAGATAGTTTTGCAACAGCTACTTAACGGCTAGTTTTGCAACGGTCACTTTCATGAACAATAACGGCACAATAATATTGACTAATTTGAAAAGTTACATCAGAAATGAATAAAACAGACTACATCACATACCAGTAATACGCAATTAAAATAAGAACATACTACGTAACTCTACGAATACAAAGAACTATTAAGTAAACCACTTAGCAATTATTTTCTCACATGCAATCTCATGAAGAACTCGTCGTTTTTCACTCATTGTAGACATGTCAACATTAAGTATTTGCATATCCATTTTCCTTTCCCTTTCCTTAGCCATCCTTTCCATTTCCCTTTCTTTCGCATTTATCTCCATTTCTTTAATATACCTCTGAGTTTGTAATTCTTGTTCTTTCATTGCCGCTTGATTTTGTAATTCTTGTTCTTTCATTGCTGTTTGAATTTGTAACTCCTTCTCCTTCATTGCCATAATCTTTGCTTTATGTTCTCTCTCCTCTTCTCTTTCTTTTTCCATATCCATTAGTTCCTTTTCTCTAATATTCTTAATATCTTCCATGAGAGATAGTTTTTTAACAACCGTGATTTCTTTTCGCTAAGATCTTCAGACATTTGTGTTTTTCCTTTACTTTTTCGCTTGCTTTTCTTTGATCCTTGTGGGCGAACGGGAGAGTCCACACCGGGTTCGTCAACCAACGGTATTTCTGCGTTTGACGAGGATGAGTATGCTCCAGTTGCACTAACCTTGGTTCTCTTTGAGCCTCCACTCTGTATAGGTAGTTGGCTTCTCCACTTTTGCTCCAAACGAAGCATATTCTAATGCCTTTTAAAAGTGAATTTCTGACCATAATGTGTGGAATAAAGTTTATAGGCCAACTCCTTTATATCATCAGCATTCGAACCACTTCTTATGTTTCGACTAGCTTGATCGTAACAACCAGCAAATTGTGCAACTGCTTTGTTGATCTTATACCATCGTTTTTTACATGCAACTACCCCCATTTTTATGTTGGAGTTGAATTCCACACAATAACTGTGAATTCGACTCCAAAATGTTTCACCCTTTTGGTCGGTACCAACTATAGGGTCGGTTGAAATATTCAACCATGCACTGATTAACATCTTATCATCTTCCCGTTGCCAGTGTTGAATACTATCTTGCCTATGATTTTCAATGTCATCTTCATTGAGGTCGATAGCATCTAATTCACGAGGGTTGACAAAATCTGAATATTGTGAATTTGGACTACATTGTATCAGAGTCTGAGGGGATGGGTTAGAAGAGCCACCAACACCAGATGAGCTATGTCTCGATGCACTGAATTGAGTTGAAAACGGCAAGGATGTTAGAGCAATATTTCCAATAGAAGGATTAAATATGGATGAAAATGGAAAATGTGGTGTTTGTGAATTTTGATTTTGTGGTTGGAACATAGGAAATTAATTATTATAAGGAGCCTGAAAATTAAAATAAGGAAGATTTTTTATATTTGGATTTTGAAATGTATTTGGTAGTGTGAAGTTTTGATTTTTGAGAGTTTGAGATTTGAGATTGTTGGGTATTTGAAGTTTGAGAAAAGTTTTGTAAGTAATTGAAAAAAGAGTTGAGTTGATTTGGATCCATTTTTTCGAACAAAAAAAGTAGCAGTAGAACTTTGATTTCGTGAAATTTGAAAGAAGATGAAGAAGAGTAGAAGAAAATGTGAGAATAGAAATGTATGTAAGTAGTATATATAAAATAACAAAATATTAATTTATTAATAATAACGGTAACATAGTAATGGCTAGTTTTGCAACGGCTAGTTTTGTAATGTAGTTAGTATTTCCAATTTTATACATAAAAATATACTCACCAAAAACATTATTTTATAATATGTGAAAAGTTAAAATTATTTTTTATATATAAACAAATTTAATTAATTTAATATAATAACATAATTAATATTCAATATTAATTTAATTATTTATATTAATTATAATTTAAATAATTAACATAAATTATTAATTAAATAGAATTATAATTAATTATTATTATTATTAATAAATCAAATATAATTTAATTATTTAATATAATTTTTTAAATAATTATACTAAATAATTAAATCATATTTAATTTATAAATAATTATAATATTTAATTATATACGTAAAATAAAATATATGTATAGTTAACATATTATGCAATGCTAGTTATTATATTAATAAAATATTTTTTTAATTTATTTGCCACATGTTAGAATATCATATGATTAAAATGAAAAGAAACCAAATTCCTCTAAGCAGGGCTTTGCTTGCTTTGAAAATTGTGATGGAACTCATCTTTATTTTGCTCTAACGGTTAGTCTTCACTTTTTGTCAGACAAATAGTAAATGGGACCTTCATTTATTTATCATTGGACATGTTCTTAGGATGTTGTACTCGAAAATAACACAACACAAATATCAGATACAGTGT
The DNA here is from genome assembly GCF_003086295.3 of Arachis hypogaea. Taxonomy (NCBI): domain Eukaryota; kingdom Viridiplantae; phylum Streptophyta; class Magnoliopsida; order Fabales; family Fabaceae; genus Arachis; species Arachis hypogaea. The sequence continues at coordinate 103,264,565 of NC_092045.1, read as the reverse complement.
ATTTGATATCTAAATAAGAAGAAAAGCTATATGTTTTTCTAAACAAATTAAGTAAAATATAAATAAATACATAAATAAAATTCAATAAGACACAAATATTGTATATTTTATTGTAAGTACAATTCAGCGATAAAGTCATCCAAAACAAAAAACTCACATATATGTAAAATTAAAGTTCAAAATATATGAAACATACCATGAGAAGAGAGAGCACCAATGATGCTAGTTACCTTAAATGTCGTGGGCATGACGCAATCCTGCTCTACGTTCTTTAAGATTGTTCGTACATTCGAAGTGTATAAACAAACAGTGTCAATAATGACCAACAAAGATATTTATTCAATCAAGATCTCCAATCTTAATTAGAGAATAACTTCAATATAAGCACTCCTACTTATAATGAGACTTTTTAGCCCATTACTTTCATTACTACTTATAACGCAGCTTTCAGAAACATGAATGAACTCGTCTTTAATGAAAGAAGTTTACAAAGTTCTGAGTTCTCCTATTACATCAGAAATTTAGCTCAAACTATAATAGTATTCTAAACATGACCGAACCAAGCAACAAAGCTCTTACCTCTTTAAAAGAGTAGCAAATTAGTTGGAATCATTCTCTGAAAGGTTGGCTCAAATTCAATACCGATGGGTTACTCAATTCTTCGAACTCGTCTGGTACTTGCAGAGGCCTCATCCGCATGCAAATAGAAGATTTATGGTAGGGTTCCTGATGAATATTGGAACCACTACAATCATTATGGCAAAAATGTGGGGACTCTACGTGGGTTTGAAATTGGCTACTGAGCTCGGCATCCAGAGATTGCAGGTTGAAACTGACTCCTCTTACGCCATCTAGCATATCCACGGTGCTTCCTCACAGACTCATTCATCTTCTTTCCTGATTCAAGCGATAAAAATCTTTCTCGTTGGTCTAGAAACCTTTAAAGTCCACCATGTCTTCAAGGAATCAAACTTCGCCGTTGACGCCCTTGCTAAATCCGCCCATTCAGCCTTGGCAGGACTGTAATGTTTAAACGAAGCTCCTCCTTACTTTCGTCTCCATCTAGAAACTAATAAAAGGGGAGTAAAAGTTTTCATATTAATCCGTGTTTAAGTGTTTTTGTTTTTTGAGTATTTGGCCCCATTTTTTATGTGAGAGAGAGAGATCAAAGAATTATATAATTGCAAGTTTTAGAAGTACGTGTTGCACTAATTGTCACTAAAAACTTTCGCTAAAATGAGTTATCATAAGGAATAAAGTATTAGTGATTTCCTTCGAAATATAAAAACTAAATTTAGAAAATAAAGAAAGTAAGAAAAAACAAAGTTGTAATACTTACCTAAGGCTCATCGGAAGCATCAAGATTACGTTGATCTTCTGATTTTTCAATCTCCGAGCCTTTGATATTTTTTCAAATTGAAATCCATTGGGTAGCACTTGCTCAACACCTTCCTCTCTCCCATCTTCTCTCTTCTTTTTCTTCTTCTTCTGATTGGCTTTTAATCACTAAGACAATTACAAACGATTCATAGTTGAAATTAATAATTAATTTAAAGAAAAAAAGAAGGAAGAACAGAATTCTCAGTTATTTGCATTACACTCGCTATTGGAATGGCTAGGGTTTATAGGAATACGTCTAAAAATAATTAAAGGAAAATGATCTTACGAGAATAAGAGAGAAAAGCAAGTGAAAAAGAGAGCAATAGTGAGTTCATAGCATTTGAGAGCCATTTAGGAATGGACACGAACAATAGCTTTTTTTAAGATAAGAATTATTCATTGATAAGAGAATAGTATTACCCATAATAGGACTATAATAAAAAAGAAAAGGAGAAATTTCAAATAAGAAAGAAAATAAAATGAACGGTTCACAAAAGAGAAAGGAATTAAAAGATAAAAAACGTGCAGATATTTGATAAAGTTATTGTTCTTAGACAACGCTACAGCTAAATGCAGAGATTGATGGGAGACTCAGCAACAAACGTAGGAGAGCATTGATTATGCTAAAACATTTCCTGGTTGTGACTCTTCAAAATGCTCCTGCATCCAATCGTGAGAAGCTAGAGCTTGTAATCCTTGAAAAGCTGTTGTGCAAATCTCTCCCTTACCAATCGCTATCATTGGCAAAAAATTATAGGCTCTGCAGAAGAAGAATATCATCAATAGAGGTTCTTTTCCAAACTTCAGCAGCCACTCTACAGCTAATTAAATAGTGAGAAACTGATTCCTCTATTTTTTGTATGCACCTTGGACAAATCCGAGTAGTGGTTAAAACCTCCAATGAAGAACATAATGAACCGAAAGCTTCTCATGCAAGACCTTCAATGTGAAAATCTTCACTTTTGGGAGGATTGGAGATTTCCAAAGCTCAAACTACAGATCACTTTCGACAAAATAATCAGGACAACTTTAAATAACTTAAAAACTAAGATTTTGATGGAATTAATTTTTTGCTAAAAAATTTATAAACAACTATAAAATGAGATATTGCAATTAATATAGATTTGTGAAATTTATAGTAAATAGGTAGAATATTGTTGACATAAGATTCAACACATTCATTTTTTCTAATTCAACCTCAAGCACAAAAAAAAGAGTTGATCTAGATCTTCTTAATTAAAATTATCGCACTATAATGCAATTAGGAATCTCTTCTTCTCATCAATCAATCAATCAGAGGAGAAAAAATATTTATTGTAATATTATTTAGGTATTGCTACATCTTCACATACGATTTTTTTTAATATTGGACCAATATTGGTGAATTTGCTGGAAATGGGTCATTTAATGCGTAATCCGATTTTATGGAAAACAAAAATGAAAGGGTCGAAATCGCCGGGTCTAATCATCAAACCCAAATGAAGGGAGGCGAACTGCAAAGGTTTCCAAAAAACCCAAGTGTAGCATTGGAGATAGAGACCTAATTTCAGGAGTAGTTTTGGAACTTGAATAGAAAAATGGGGGAGTGTGTGAGTAGCCTAAGGGGGCGAATTGATTGGGAGAGGACAAATGTCTGCAATGCAGCTGGCTAGGAGGGGGCACGCATGGCTGATTTGGGCAGATTACTTTATCTCTTTTTTCACGGGTTCACCCGACAAAGTTATTGGAAATTGGATGACAAGTAGTAAAGTCATTTTCATTTCTTTAGTTACTAAAAAAATTTTACAGAAAGAGAAAGAGTTTCATGAATAATTTTAAGAAGAGCTTCTCTGGAGTAGAGTAAAATTTTAAATTTAGAAGAGTGAAGCAATAATGGTGTTTCGTGATCTCACCAAATTTGAAGAACACATTATTCAATTTTTAGATCATCCTATATATATATATATATATATATATATATATATATATATATATATATATATATATATATATATATATATATATATAAAAGTTAATTTATTTAATATTAATTTTAATTAATGTTAATGTTGATGGTATTAATTAAGATTATTTAGAGATTGTTAATGTATTAGAATTTGTTAGTGTAATTTAAAAATTTAGTTTAGTTAAGATATTAGTAAAATAATCAGTGCTCTAATTTTTAAATGTTAGAATATATAGAGTAAATTTTTAAAAAATATATTTTATGTTAATATAAAGTTGATATAATTAGTTAAAATTTTAGATTTTGTACTTAAATTCATTTGGCAATATATTTAGGGTTAATAGAAATGATACGTCATTAATAAAAGTGGAATATCAAAAGTTGTATATAATATTTTTTAAAAAATTTTATTACTAACGGTAATAATAATATTTGTAAAATAAAAATATCAAAAGTTATTATTGATATTTTTTAAAAATAAGTTTAAAAACGTTTAGTAATATGTTTACTAATATTCGTTAAAATATGTTTATTAAAAGTTATAATTCTATTAGAAAAGATAGAAAGTACGATTTTCATTGTTATGTTGCTGTCTTGTTAAATTTTAATAACAAGCATGAATATTTTTATTATTATCTTAATATATTTTAATGTATTTCATTACGTTAATATATTTGTGTAGGAACACTGCCTTTTCGAAAAGGAAACAAATTGTTATTTAGCAAAAAAAATTATAATTAATATAAAAAAATTTTTATAGGGTTAGATTTTTAATAAGTTTAATTACATGAATAGTTAAATTTGTTTAATTTTTCACATGTGTAACTACTGGATTTAAATGTTAACAAACACAAATCATTCAAAATCCAAAAGAAAGAGTTATAATATATTTGTTTTAAGTTATATTTCTATTCTAGTTATAAAAAAAATTAAAGATATAAATTTTAAATTTAAGTCTTATCATATTTTTCTTATTTGTTGATCAGGGTTTAAGATTATTAGAATTCAGGCATCTGAACGTGCCAGAACTATGTGATCCAATTACTACTGAACTTTTAAATGAAATTGGATTTGGAGACATATCTCGTATTAGAAGAGTACAGGGGCACTCGGCAATGTTCACAGCCTTGGTTGAAAGATGGCATCCAGATACACATATTTTTCACATTTCGACTAGTGAATGCACGATAACTTTGGAGGATATAACAATAATTCTTAGCTTTGGAAGTAATGGCATGCCAGTTTCAGGGTTAACAATAAGTAGTCACAGCCTCCTAGCGGATGAGTGCATGGATCAGTTTGGAAGTGCACCCACAGGGAAGGATTGTCAGGAAAGTTTCATTAAGTTGCCTTGGCTTAGGCGGTACAAAAATAATACAGACTTGATTGATATTGTTGTTATATAAAGGTATGTAAAAGTGCACATTATGATGTTATTTTGGTACGGCCTTGTTTTGTGATAAATCTGACACTGGGGTCCATTGAAAATTTTTACCATTGCTCTGTGAATTTCCCGGATAAGGGAATTTAGCTGGGGTTCGGCATGTCTTGCTCATATGTATCGATCGCTGTGTCGAGCATCACGTTTTGATTGTAAAGACATAGATGGGTCGGTGCTTCTCCTCCAGATATGGGCTTGGGAGCGGATGCCTTTACTAGCTCTGATTCCTCGAACTCCATGATTTTCACTAGCTTGTCGGTACGTGTTACTTTGTATAATGTGGTGCATAATTTTCTTAATTCATGCTTTTTCTTTAACTTAACTGTGTCTTGACAGGTGGGTTGATTGGACATCTCCGTCGAATGATAATAGACATTGGACAACACGACGGTGTAGGGAGTTATTGGACATGGTGTATGATGCTGTGAGGGTATAGATTCATATATTAATTTAGTTGTCATTTAATGTTCATTTACAATGCTTAGAATCTGTTTGGATAAAATGTCATTTATTTTCCATGTTGATACGGTTTGTATGGGATTTATATAATCAAGACAGGCTTCCTCCCCACCTAGTGCCAGCGGATATCTGTCATGATGGATTATGTTGGAATACAAAGGTCCCTTTAATCTCATTTGAGTGCGTGGAGTGACATCCAACTGATAGGGTGACGAGACAGTTTGATCTGCAACAAGGCATTCTGGGAGCCGTAAGGGATCATGGCGATGCGCACAACAATGTGTTGACTGGACCGAAAAAATTTGAATTGGATTGTAGCGCATGATAAGTGGATATCAATATGGCAGGACCGATATGATCACCGAATTTTTAATCTTAATCCATGCATTACGTATGATGCGGATGAGTTTTATATGAGTTGGTACAGATGTCAATTTTCAAATCACTTGTTCTTGGCCGGCCCTTACATACTCTCCTGAGGTTCGAATTAAGTATCATCCTTGGTCCTTCAACCACTAGCCATGTAGTTGGATTTTCCAGTGGCCTAAACTTGGCTTTATAGACCTTTCTGACCTCATCCATTTGGTAAACCTCATTCACATAAACTTGCCAGTCAAGAAGCTAGTTTGCACAACATGCAAACACATGGCGACATGGAATTTGATCCACCTGAAAATTACCACAATCACATTGTTGGCGGCGTAGATCGACTGCGTACTCTTGACTGGATGGCATCTCACAGACCTCGAACACCTCATTTCGCCTGTCAAACATACCAACCTGAATGTTTCCGGATGCTCGTTGGTTTGTTTCAAGTCGAATCATAACAGCTTCTGAAAAAACATGTCCAGTATTAATGCGTGCCCCGGCCTCGACCCTCTTTCTAGTGAACAACTCATTGAGTTTATAAAAAATGGCTCTAACGAGCGCCGTCACTGGAAGATTGCGTGTCCCTTTCAAGACGCCGTTGATACACTCAACTAGATTCGTGGTCATATGTCTCCATCTATAACCACCGAGTATATACCTCGTCGCGGTCACGTAGTCGTTGGTATCGCATATTAAATTTATGCACTGTCCTGGAATAGCCTGTTTCAAAGAACGACCGTTAGGCATTTACACATTGAACATATTCAAAATTCTATAATGTTAAATCCTATTTACCTATGTTGACAATAAGCTTTTGCAAGTATAGTACCTTAAACTTTCTCAAAAAGTTTGTTGCTATGTGCCTAATACAATGCATGTGGATAGCTCTTGGAGGATCCCATGCTCCATTACTATGGGCTATGGCTGAAGTAATGGACTCATGACGATTAGAAATAAGACCCACACCATCCCAAGTCACGACAAGTCTTCTCAAATTAGAAAGGAAAAAGTACCATGCATCAGCAGTCCCCCCTTCGACAATGGCAAAGGCAATAAGCACAATATTCCCATTGCCATCTTGTGATACTGCAACCATCAGAACTCCCTTGTATTTTCTACACAAGTGTATGCCATCTACCTGCACAACTGGTTTGCAATGTCTGAATGCTCTAATACAAGGGTAAAAACTCTAGAACACACGCTGCAATACCCGGGTATCCTGAGCCAACTCATCTCCTCGATAAACAGGCAACGTTTCGAACTGCACAGCTGTTGATGTTTCTTTGTTACACATAGCTTCAAACCATGTTGGTAGAGCCTCATATGAGGCCTCCCAACCACAAAAAATCTTCTCCACTGCTTTTTATTTTGCCAACCATGCTTTGTGATAGCTCACAGTGTAATTAAACTTTGCTTGCACATCTGCAATCACAAATCGCACTTTTAGAGATGGATCAGCTTCAACTAATGGCTTTATCGCTTCTGCGATTGTGTCTGAGTCTAGCTTGCAGTGGTCTTGAGAAATGGTGGATATGGTGCAAGTGTGACTACCGTTATAACGCCTTATTTTCCAGCAATATTTCTTTCGGATCAAACTTATCCTGATAAGCCAATCACAATTACTGCCATATTGTACACATTTGGCATAAAATGTCGTTGGTTCAAACTCGTATACCCAGTAGTCAACTCCTCTACGAATTGTATACTCTTTGATGGCTGCAACCACAACTTCTCTGAACTGAATTTCATCCCAATAACAAATTCACCGTATGCAACAATAGGTGGGTTTGCAACAATACCACAAAAAGTAATTATACAACATGATTTACCAACCACGGTAGAATCATCATCTTATAGTACAGAAAATATATCTACTCTCTTATTATCATATTCACATACCAGCAGTCACATACTCAGGAAACTCTGGTGCATTCAGCGCTGCAAGGTCCAAAGTGCGCATAAAAGACGGCTCCCCAAATAGATGTTGGCTTGCTAGGACATTTGCCACTTCTTCTACATTTGGCTCATTAATGCAACCAACATCGTCTCCATCTACGTTTGGATCCTCTATTTCATAGTTGCCTTCAAATTCATCTTCGCTTTCACTATTGTAGCCTTCCCAATCCATGCCTCCATCGGCTACTTCAACACCATAAGTCAAGTGTTCGAGCTCAACGTATAGCTCGATGACAAAGTCTTGTAGTCAACTTTTGTGATATATTGAAAATATTTCTTGCATCGTTGCTTCATCAGTGATATACTTCATCTCAAATTGTATGAATCCTCCAAATACTATTACAGGATATCTGTACACAACACTAGTCACTCTTTTCAATATATGATGATCTATTCTTTCACAAATTAATCCTTTTATTTATTCAAATAATATGATAAAAGGAACAACAATATCACATGTATTCTCACACATAAATTTTACACCTTCAGATGTCTGAAATAAAATTTGGCCATAATAATACACTCTCAAACAAACTCTATCACCCATTTTTTTCAATATTTTTTTAAAAAATTAGATACAACAGCACTACAAGAATCAAAAAAGAAAACAGAGATGTAGAGTAGGAAGAAGAACAATAAGATGAGAAAGATGAATGCGAAGCTTGATTGAGACCTTATTTGTAGCCGTTGCAATTCTTTTTTTTTTATATTTTTTTAACAAATCACCCCCTTCATACGTCAAGTCGCCCCCACCATACCTCAAGTCGCCTCACCATTTTATTCCATAAAAAGAAAAAAAACTTTCTACATCTGTGCAGTCATCGCTCTCCCCGTTTTCTAACTTTTCTTTCTTGTTTTTCATTCCTTCACAAATCGCTGGCAGCGATTTCTGCCACTGTCCGATATTCAAGTAAAACCCATATTCACATCATAATAGGGAATAACAGCAAAAGCACTCCAATATTAAAAAAAATGAGCCTCTTCACATACATCCCTTTCATTTTAACTTTTGGCAAATTATCAAAATTTTCTTTCTCACTTTTTCACGTGTCAAAAATTTAGAATTTGTGTACATCATTTTTTTTAAGCTACATATCGTTTTTATGTGCAATTTGAATATGAATATATAAATTAGGTCGACAAAATAAATTTGATAAAAAAAATTCTTTTGACTCTCAACCATAATTTAGAGAAAGAAGTCGCTTCCTTTCCGTGCAATTACTACTTGCAATAAAATTTCATCGTTCATTCTTATGTAACTATTGAAGTCAATGATCCTCTTTTTGATGTGTTAATCAACAATAGTTTTTCGTCATATGAATATTGTTAACAAGAGAATTTTTTTAGCAAATGTTTATTATTGAACATTATGTTTATTAAGATAATACACAATTTACTTTCTTTGAGATAGTTTGAGAGTATTTTATCATCCATTCTTTCTTCTTGTTAATTTTTTTAAAATAAAAATAAAAAATATCATAAAAATGAGAATAAAAAAGAGAGGTTATCCTCCATTTTTTATTAATTTTTAAATAAAATAAAAAACAAAAAATACCATAAAAACGAAAATAAAGAATAGAATAGGGAGAGAAATTAAAAAGTATAGACAACTATAAAATGAGATATTGCAATTAACATAGATTTGTGAAATTTATAGTAAATATGTAGAATAATGTTGACATAAGACCCAACACATTTATTTTTTTTAATTCGAACTCAAGCACAAAAAAAAAAGAATTGATCCAGATCTTCTTAATTAGGATTATCACGCTATAATGCAATTAGTAATCTCTTCTTCTCATGAATCAATTAAAAAAAATATTTATTATAATATTATTTAGGCATTGCTACATCTTTATAGACATCCCTTTCGTCTTAATTTTTGACATATTATCAAAATCTTCCTTCTCCCTTTTTCACTGTCAAAATTTTAAAATTGGTGTACAACATTTTTTTAAGTCACGTATCATTTTTATGTGCAATTTGAAAATAATTTTAATATGTCGGTATGTATCTTTAATATATATAAAATATTTGAAATTAGGTTGACAAAATAAATTTGATAAAAATTTTCTTTTGACTCTCTATCATAATTTAGGGAAAGAAATCATTTTCTTTCGACACAATTACTATTTACAATAAAATTTTATTCTTTATTTTTAAATGACTATTGAAGTCAATGATCCTCTTTTTAGACGTTAATCAACAATAAATTTTTGTCATATAAATATTGTTAACAAAAGGATTTTTTTAGTAAATATTTATTATTGAACATTATATTTATTAAGATAATACTCAATTTATTCTCTTTAAGATAGTTTGGGAGCATCTTATTATTCATTCTTTCTTTTCATTAATTTCTTTTCAAAATAAAATAAAAACAAAAAAAATTCATAAAAATGAGAATGAAAAAAAAAAGAAGTTATCATCCATTCTTTTTTTATCATTTTTTTTTAAATAGAATAAAGTATCGTTTTTACACGCAATGTTTGGGGGTAAGTCTCAAAGTTGTCTCTAACATTTTAATCGTCTTATTTAAGTCCCTAACGTTTTAAAATTGATTCAATGTTGTCCTGCTGTTAGGGATCCATTAACAGAATTGACGGCGGAACAAAATTGAGACGATTTTGAAATGTTAGAGACTTAAATAGGACGAAAACGTTGGAGTAAAAAATGATACATAGTAATAAATTTTAGTTTTATCCTTCAGCAATAATATCAAATTTTTACTATATATACATAGTATTCAATTTTTTTTAATCACATCTAAGTAAATTACAATTAATCACATTACTTTCATTCTAAATAATTTTTTTTATAATTTTACACTTAAATTTATAAGTTAATATAAAAATATAAGAAAAATTATTTAGAATGAAAGTACTATGATTAAGTGTAATTTATTTCGATGTGATTAAAAATTAATTGAATATTATATACAGTAAAAAATTGCTATTATTGAAAGATAAAATTAAAATTTATTTTTATGTATCGTTTTTGTCCCCCAACATTTTCGTTCTATTTAAGTTCTTAACGTTTCAAAATCGTCTCAATTTTGTCCCGCCGTCAATTCTGTTAACGGATTCCTAACGGCAGAACAACATTAAGTCAATTTTAAAACGTTAAGGACTTAAATAGGACGATTAAAACATTAGAAACAACTTTGAGACTTACCCCAAACGTTGGGGACAAAAATGATATTTTACTCTTTTTTTAAATAAAAAAAAAAACACACCATAAAGACGAGAAAGAAGACGAGAGTACGGAGAGAAATTTAAAATTATAGACAAGTAAGACAACTATAGAATGAGATATTGCAATTAACATAGATTTGTGAAATTTATAATAAATGAGTAGAACACTATTGACATAAGACCAACACATTCATCTTTTTTAATTCAACCTCAAGCACAAAAAAACAAGTTGATCTAGATCTTCTAATTAGGATTATCACGCTATAATACAATTATCTCTTCTTTTCATCAATCAATTAGAGGAGAGAAAACATTTATTGTAATATTATTTAGGCATTACTACATCTTCACACACATCCCTTTTATTTGAACGTTTAACAAACTATCAAAATCTTCCTTTTCCCTCTTGCACGTGTCAAAAATTTAGAATTGGTGGACAACGTTCTTTTAAGCCATGTATCGTTTTTATGTGTAATTTGAAAATGAATTTAATATGTTGGTATCGATCTTTAATATATATAAAATATTTAAAATTAGGTCGACAAAATAAATTTCATAAAAAAACTCTTTTGACTTCTTACTATAATTTAAGGAAAGAAGTCTCTTCTTTTTAGTGCAATTACTACTTGCAATAAAATTTTATTGTTTATTCATTTTTTATGTGACTATTAAACTCAATGATCTTCTTTTTAAGACCTCAATCAACAATTATTTTTCATCATATGAATATGGTTAACAAGAGGAATCTTTTAGCAAATGTTATTATTGAACATTATGTTTATTAAGATAAATACTCAATTTATCTCTTTAAAATAGTTTAAGAGCATTTATTATCCATTCTTTTTTTCATTGATTTTTTTAAATAAAATAAAAACAAAAATACATAAAAATAAGAATGAAAAAGAGAGATTATCATCTATTTTTTATCATTTTTATAAATAAAATAGAATAATAAAAAAAACACCATAAAAATGAGAATGAAGAAGAGAGTATGGAGATAAACTAAAAATTATAGACAACTATAGAATGAGATATTACAATTAATATAGATTTGTGAAATTGATAGTAAATGGGTAGAATACTGCTGATATAAGATCCAATACATTTATCTTTTTTAATTTAACTTCAAGCACAAAAAAAAAAAATTGATCTAAATCTTCTTAATTTGGATTATCACACTATGCAATTAGTAATCCTATCTTCTCATCAATCAATAAGAGGAGAGAAAATATTTATTGTAATATTATTTAGGCATTGCTATATCTTCTTACACATTTTTTTCATTTTAACATTTGATAAACTATCAAAATCTTCCTTCTCCCTCTTCCACATGTCAAAAGTTTAGAATTGGTGTACAACAATTTTTTAAGCCACATATCGTTTTTATGTGTAATTTGAAAATAAATTTAATATGTTGGTATCTATTTTTAATATATATAAAATATTTAAAACTAGGTTGACTAAATAAATTTGATAAAAAAAACTCTTTTGACTCTCTACCATAATTTAAGAAAAATAGTCGCTTCCTTTTAGTGCAATTATTATTTGTAATATAAAATTTTATTTTTTATTCTTATGTGATTATTGAAGTCAATGATCCTCTTTTTGAGACGTCAATCATTAATAGCTTTTCGTCATATGAATACTGTTAACAAGAGAATTTTTTTAGCAAATGTTTATTATTGAACATTATGTTTATTAAGATAATATTCAATTTACTCTTTTTGAGATAATTTGAGAGTATTTTATCATCCATTTTTTCTTCTCATTATTTAAAAAAAAAAGTTATCATCCATTATTTTTTTTCATTATATTTTTAAAATAAAATAAAAAAACCATAAAAACAAAAATGAAAAAGAAAATTGGGAGAAAAATTACGAAATGGACGTAAAAAATCTACATCTCCTAACTTGTTATTTATATCCGCTCACATTTAAATGTTTTATTTTTTTTAACAAATTAAATCGCCCTCACCATACGTCAAGTTGTCTCTTCTATTTTCTGCTTTTCGAAAAAAAATTATTTTCACTTTATGCAACAATTGGTCCTCTATTTTCTTTTTTCTTTTTTCTTTTTTTTTTTGTCTTCTTCCTGATTTCTACAAATTACCGGCAACGTTATCTTCATGCCTCTAATATATAAGTAAAACACAGTTGTATCATATTGACACATTATATCAAATGTCAATCAATATTTTTTTAAAAAAATTATTTAGCTTGTGCTCTAAAAACATATATTAAATTTATAAATTAAAAAATTATTAAAAATATAAAACTTTAAATTTTTAATATATTTATTTTATATTCATTAAATAAAAATATTTAAATTTTTTATTAATAATAAATTTATCATATATATTTAATATACATATTAGATAAACCCGAAAAAAAAATTAACCCTAAACTGACGCAGTCGTATTTATGTGGAAATTAAATTGAATATTGATTATGTTATTAATGCATCACAAACTTATGACCTAAGTCTAAACAATTTTCTTGTTCTTTTATTCATCTTTTTCAGCCGGACGTAACTCCCAATAATAGTTATAATTGCATCATCAAGTTCCTCTTTAGGCCTTTAGATGTGATAGAAAGGCAAGAGAGAAAATGTATTAATTGCATCAATGCATCCAATAATATGAACATAGGTTTTTACTTTTTTGAAGATGTCAAATATGAACATTTATTTGACCGGGAAAAATTAGTGATTGGTACAGAATGGAGTGGGTGGTGTATTTGTGAAATAAAAGAGTGTGGTTGGGTGTCACGGGGCTCAAGATTGAAGATCTTTTGTTTTGTTGTCCGAAATAGATGAGCCAATAGAGTTAGGGCGGCAGGGCACTCACACCGATTACAAAAGTGGCCCATACCATGCCATGTTCTCATTTTCTCAATAATAATCTCACTATGCTGGAATGCTGGATATTAAAATTAAGTTATTAAATGTAAAATGTTTGCATTTTAAAAAAGATTTTTTAAAAGTTTTTAAAACATTTATTGCATAAATTTTTTCTAAAACATTTATTATACAGAAATTTTAGAAATAATATTTTTTAATTAATATTCTTAAAACACTTATTATTAAAATTCTAAAATTAAAAACTAGTCAGAATTAGTTATTAGTATAGTAATACATAATAAATTTAACTTTATATTTGTAATTTATTTCAATTATATTCCATAATTTTGGTTACTTTCAATTATATTCCGATTATAGTTTCAATTTTACTCAAGCGTGGATAAATTAAATTGTTAATGAAAATGTGAAATCGTCAAAATATCCCTAAAAGTAAAAACCTCTAATATAATTTTATATTATAATTAAATTATAGCGCAAATCACTATATTAAGTTAAAGAGAAAAAAATTACAGAAATCTGTCAAACTAAAAATTGGTTCATGAATTAACTAAGAGCTATTTATATATAGTTCGAATCAGTCTAATTTAAATTCTAATTACATATAATTTGAATCACACTGATTTAAACTATTTACACACGCACACATCCACTAATTCGAATCAATCTGATTCGAATTATACTCACACACTACACATAGTAATTCGAATTGGCCAGATTCGAATTACTCATGATTTAATTCTGCTCATTCTTTTATTAAAAAATTAATAATTGATTAAAAAATTAATAATTTAAAAATTAAAAAATATATATTTTATTTCATGCATTAAAAAAAGCTAACAAAATATTTAATTATGAGACTTCTTTAAGATATTAATGAGTTATCAATTCGAATTTCATACAATACTCTTTTACCCATTTTTAATAGCTTAGGAATGTTTTTTAATAATTTTTAAATAAATTTATTTAAATTATACCACAAAAAAATATTTTATTTTATACAAAATAATTTTAAAAAATGGCTTAAAAGATGTTAGGAGCACTATAAAAATTTGTAATGTCCTAATGACTTAAAGATATTAAAGAAATACTCTACATAGTCAATAATAATTTATAAATTAAAAAAAATATAGTTATAACCAGTATTTACCTAAATTACTAGAATATTATAAATTTTTATAGTATTCCTAATATTTTTTAAGCTATTTTTTAAAATTGTTTTGCATAGAAAATGACTTAAAATGTATTTTTTAATGTCCTAAGTCATTAGGACATTACAAATTTTTATAGTACTTCTAACATCTTTTAAGCCATTTTTTATAATTATTTTATATAGAATAAAATATTTTTTGTGGTATAATTTAAATAAATTTATTTAAAAAATTTATTAAAAAATATTCATGAGCTATTAAAAATGGGCAAAAAAGTATTGTATGAAATTCGAATTGATAGCTCATTAATATTTTAAAGAAGTCTTGTAGTTAAATATTTTGTTAGCTTTTTTTAATGCATGAAATAAAATATATATATTTTTTAATTTTTAAATTATTAAATTTTTAATAAAAGAATGGGCAGAATTAAATCATGAGTAATTTGAATCTAGCCAATTCGAATTACTATGTGCAGCGTGTGTGAATGTAATGAATTACTGTTGGTGTAATTCGAATCAGGTTGATTCGAATTAGTGGGTGTGCGCGTGTGTGAGTAGTTTGAATCAGTGTGATTCGAATTACATGTAATTAGAGTTCGAATTAGGCTGATTCGAATTATATATAAATGGCTCTTGGTTGATTCATGAATCAATTTTTGGTTTGGTGGATTTCTGTAATTTCTTCCTCTCCTTGACTTAATACAGTGATTTGCCCTAAATTATATATACTTAAAAATAAAATACAAAAAAATACAAAATTAGAATAGTAACTAATATTTTATATTCATGATAATTTTGATTAATTTTTATGAAAAATATGTAAAACATGTATAAAAATAAAAATACATCATATATGTATGATTAATGTAATATCCAATTTCTAATATCTGTAAATTAATTTTAAATAATCATATTAATTCAAAGAGTATACCTAAAAAAAGGTTTTATTATTCTTTAGTTAACTGCCAGGGATTTAATCCTGATTTTAAACATGAAAAAGTTCTTAAGTTTCAATTTTAAAATCAACTGTCCCATTTATTAAAAAAAAAATTAGTAAAAATGCGGAAATATTTAATCACTACATGATTCAAGTGAAGGGTGGAGTGTTAAACATTGGTTAACAAAAAGTAAAAGTAACGATGACCATATCCATCTGTCTGCCTTCAAGGAAAGATGTCGCCTCGCACAGTCGCACTCTCCAGTCTCCGGCCTTCGCACAACGCGACAAAAACCAAGGATACTTTCGTCTTTTCCGTCTCACTCATTCGCCAATTGCCTGTACCATGGACTTCTGGACTTGTCGCTTTCTGATACCAAACAAAAAGCACAATAATAGTACAAAAATTATTTACTATATTTGATTATTTGTTTATATTTATATATTAATTTACATATTTTTAATTAAATTATTAATCATCCGAATTAATAAAATAATTAAATATAGAATAAATTTATAACTAAATTTATTTATAGAAATATAATATAAAATATAAAATATAAAATATATTGTATATTGAAAAGTAAATTTATAAAAATTTGAGTAACTATAACATCCGCTTAGACTGAAAAACAAAAAAACGTAGCCACCTTCCTCTGCAAGTTGCTGACACCAGTGCGAAAAGTTGCAGAAAAACAGAACCATTAACTCGGCGCCACATGGTTCCAATTTTAACACATAGCACCACCATCATCGCCACTTCACCAAGCTAACTCGCTTTGCATTGGTCTTCACTATTTTTATTATATACAAGAAAAGATTAAAAAAAAAAAGAATCTTAGTGCTTCTTTTTGACTGAAATTTCGAAACATCGAAACTCCGTTAGACACGCCCTTTCTCCTTCACAAGGTGGTGCTCCTTCGTTGAATCAGAATTTGGTTAAGCCTTCGCCTCAATAGCACTCTAGGTATAATTTTCTGCTTTATTTTTCTTTTGATTATTGAATCGTTTTCGTTCTTTTGTTGCTTTTAATTTTTAACGCGCCTTAAATCTGCGCCAGTTCTTTGGCAACATTTTTCAATTCATGCTATGCTGTTGCAGCGTCTCTCTGCTTTACCGTTTTCATAGCAGTGGAACAGTAGCTTTCTAGTTGTTTGTTACTGAAACTTGTGTATCGAATAAACCTTTCTGATCCTTTGGCTTCAGTTCTTTTCCAAGATCACACTCTGTTTTGGAGGGAGTGTTTTTTTTTTTTTCAAGAATCATACTTGAAGTGATAGCTGATAATCAATAATAATTTAATCAACAATGTCAAATTATATTATTTAACAATCGTCAATTATCAACTTGCAACGAAGATAACCACGGTTTTTTTTTTTTCAAGAGAGGAAAGACAGGGTAATTTTTTTATTATTTTAATTTGTGACTCAAAAATAAAGAAATATAAAATAGTAGATACTATTACTGCTTTTGTTTATATACAACTGTTACTTTGACATCAAAGTGAATATTATTGAGGATGAACTTAGTGTGGTGTAAAAATGAAGGAGAATGATTTTTTTTTTCATATACGATTATATATATATATATATATATATATATATATATATATATATATATATATATATATATTGTGATTGAAAACAGGGAAGACTTTTCGTAATTCATCTAATTTTTAGTTCAAGAATACATGCCTTTTTGTAATTGTCTTTACGGTCTTTAACTTTTGAAGGATGATTTGGAAAGGAAGGCAATATCAAACATGAGAGTGGCAAATGGCAATATTGCTTCCTTCACTATTCACTATTGATGTCTACTTGTTTTGGGAAGCTTTTTTTTCTCTCCTAAAAAATTGTTTAACCCTTTAAATTCAAAATAAAGCAAACAAATTGTTTTCTCTAACCTTTAAAAGTCCTTAATTTTTTTGAAGGAAAAAAAAGACTTGTAGAGCCTTTGAGATTGTCCTTCATAGGGTGGTTATGCGAATGTTTGGTAAACTTGACATATGAAAGGGAATTGGGAATTGCTCATGTATCACTATATCAGCATATCTGTTGTTCTTGCTTTTTTACACTGGTCTGATGAGTTTTTAAACCTCCCAATCATGCTCCATCAGATGGATGATGAAACTTTTGTTCTCTGCATTTTTTTCCTTCTTATTCAGTTCTCTGCTTGTTACTTGTTAAGCTTGTAGTGTTGCTGAGTTAAGTAAATAGGTCTGTTTGATGAACTCTGCTTCTGGATACACTATTATTAGCTACTGAGCTGTACAAGATAACAAATCAAGATTGCAAGAATGAATACTGATCTTATGTGTATATAAAGAAATATTCTGGTTTCCTCAAATTAAGACATCACTATATGCTTTGGCCCACTCAGCTCCTTGATTGTATGAGTAATTTTGTTTGAAAGTTGGGTAGGGACAAAGTCAATAAGATCCGGTCATCATTCAAATTTTATTTTTATTTTTGTCTCTTTCCTGAACTTGATTGGCCTTACATGGTTGTCACTTTCGTACTAAAATTCTCTTAGACTACTCTACCGAGTCTGCCCTTTGCACTTCATCAAGCTGAGGTGTCATGTTCAAATGAGTTGCACAATTCTAACTTTAAGTTCTGGTCGGGTTCATTGACATTCCCATTCTGATGTGATTGTATCCTCTATTCTGGTTGTAAAATTTTTAATTTTAGAATTTTACTCTGCATAGTTGTTGTTTGTTGTTATTTTCTTTTTCATTTTTTTTATTTATACATTTCAAGTGAAAGTTACTATACCCAAATAAACTGACCTACTATGATCTCTACTTGAAATACAGTTCAAAAGGGCTTCATCTTCAGCATTTTTGACATGCCTACAAGCCAACTGATGACCATGCTTGTGTTTCTCATAATACTTGTGCACATAGCCTTGGTGTCCTCATTGAATCTTCGACCAGGATATTACTCAGAGACATGTCCAGAAGCTGAATTTATAGTCCGAGATGTCATGAAGAGGGCCCTCATGAGGGAGCCGAGAAGTGTTGCCTCTGTCATGCGCTTCCAGTTCCATGATTGCTTTGTCAATGTGTGTTACAACTAATATCTAAATTCAAAAATAGTGTTGATTAAATACCCCAGATTGATATTTATTTATTTGCATTTTCTGATTTGAGGAATTGAACTTGTGAAGGGGTGTGATGGCTCCATGTTGCTTGATGATACACCAACCATGCTAGGGGAGAAACTGTCCCTGTCAAATATTAATTCGCTTAGATCCTATGAAGTTGTTGATGAAATCAAGGAGGCTCTTGAGAAGGCATGTCCTGGTGTTGTTTCTTGTGCTGATATCATAATCATGGCATCAAGAGATGCTGTAGCACTGGTTAGTATTCATCTCTATCTTTCAAGTTTTTCCTTTTCCATTGCAAAGCTTACACACACACACACCAATGGAAAGTTTCTAATATAGTCAAGTAGAGGAGCTATTCTTCCTCCTATGTGGCTACTATGATTTCTTCTGACAAGGAAACTTGCAAAGCTTATACAATTAGAATATTGATTTGACTTGGATCATATTGATAAGAAATTAAGAATGCTAGATCACCTGAATATGGTTATGTTCTGTTTAAAAAATTAACAGTTTTTGTATTCTTGTTTATCTTAGGTCAGTGCTTTTCTGGTTTTGCATTTTCATACTGAAAATTATATTGACCACGACAAATACAGTCATACACTCTTTGTATTGGATATTCTTGTCGCACCAGTAATTTTTTAACAACTTACACGTATTCTTTTTGTTTGTTTAAAAAATAATTTGAATACATAATTAATTAATAACAATTGTATTTTATATAAGAGTATTTGTTGTATACATAATATTTATTTTTAAATACTATTCCAATAGTATTATTGAGGTTGGAAAATCCTTTTCTTTACACTTAAGTGACTTTTCCTGTATGAAGTTGTTTAGGTCTTCTCTTTCCTTCTTTGGCTATGTGCACGCATCAATATACGGAATAAATTATTTTTAGGGTAGTGCTAGGGAGCCAATGGCATCCTAAAAATTTAAGTTAATTTTGGAGTTCACCTTGACCTTCAAGTATCTAGAATTCTAATACCATGTCATGAACCCACTCATCCCAAAAGCGTAACCTGACAGGACAATGTAACACTAATGATCATATCTCTAATACTTTCTAAACCTCCATTGTACACATTGTACGCTTAGACCATTGGCTCCCTATACTTTTCCTTATTTTTAATAGTTTTGACTTTTCATCCATTATTGCATGTCATGAATGTAAAATTGTTCATAATACGCCAAAATAAGGGAAAAGTAATTGTCCCACTTTAGAATACGACGAAGATAATATTTAGTTAGGGTAAAGTACTATTTGGGCCTAATTCTGTTTTTGTTTCTAAAGTTTAAATTGTCTTATTTGAATCTAAAAAAAATTTTATTTAGTTTTAATATAGTCATGCCGTAAAGTTAATGTTAAATAATTAACGAAACTCAGTTTTCAGATATGAAAAACTTATATAACTAAACTTTTCGGTTGTTGAGGGAAGTTTCTTGCGGTAGAGATGATGATGGCTTTGTTCTCGTCGCCACCAGCAAACTTCCCCACAGAAAGCGGGTTTTCGACAGTGTTCTCTATGTGCTTGAACCAAGGCCAATGGCTCGTGGTGATGCATCCGTTGCTGATCCTGTGTCTCTCGAGTTGTACCTTTTATTCAGGAAAGAACATTAAGGTCTAGTGGAGTGGTGAGGTTAATCATTTAACATTGACTTCGCAGTAGGACTACGTTGAAGCTAAATGAAATTTTTTGGATTCAAGTAGAACACTTTAAACTTTATGGATCAAAACAGGATTAAATTCAAACTTGAGGGACCAATTTAGTACTTTACCCTATTTAGTTATTTAGACAAGTGACACTCACTTCAGGACTTGAGGTACGCTTTATTTATTGTAAGAGTAACCTTCATTGTCAAATTACAGAACAAAAGCTTCATCTAACTAAGTTCATGTATAAAACATAACTGAGAAAATAAGCTATATTTACGTTTAGATTTATTAAATGAATCAAAGAATATTTCGTTAAATAATATAAAGTAAGATAGATTTCTTTGTTTTTTCATTATAGGCTCATGGTATTTATAGAAAGGTAGCTCAGTAGCTGGATAGCCTTTTGGTTCAATTCTATGTAAATATATTGAATGATGATTGTACTAAATTTTGTAAGCTACGAAATACTATTGAATGAAGACATTATTAGATTCATTGTTAAGAATTGAGATCATATATCATTGTTAGGTTTTGTTCTTTTTCTCATTTTATTTATTTTCTTACATCTGTTGCAGACCGGAGGACCCGACTGGGAGGTGAGGTTGGGAAGATTGGACAGCCTGACTGCAAGTCAAGAAGATGCAGACAACATCATGCCAAGCCCAAGAGCCAACGCAACCACTCTCATTGACCTTTTTCACAGATTCAACCTCTCTATCAAGGACCTTGTGGCACTCTCAGGATCACACTCCATCGGCGAAGGTCGATGTTTTTCAATCATGTTTCGGCTCTACAATCAATCTGGAACTGGAAAGCCTGATCCTGCCATCAACCCCATATTCAGGGAAGAACTATACAAGCGATGCCCCCTTGATGTCGATCAGAACACGACTGTGGAACTTGATTCAACACCAAGGTTGTTCGATAATCAATATTTCAAGGATTTGGTTGCTGGGAGGGGGTTCCTCAATTCCGATGAAACACTCTTCACTTTCCCCCTGACGAAAAAGTTTGTGAAATTGTATAGCAAGGGTCAAGATGAGTTCTTTAGAGATTTTGTCGAAGGGATGCTGAAGATGGGTGACTTGCAGTCCGGCCAGCCTGGTGAGATTAGGAGGAACTGCAGGGTGGTTAACTCAGTCGCGGATCACCTGGTGGTTGGGCCGCAACATAGGATGGAGAGTAACCATAAATCAATATAGCTGATGCTTTTCTTTTTAAAAGAACATTTAAATAAGAGTGAGTGTGAAAAATGCATATGTGAGTTCAGAGTGAAGACATTTGTGAGTGCAGAGTGCAGACTAATGTCTTCACCATATGTGTCAAGCAAATTTTGCAATGGCACAAACTGAAAGGCATAATTGCTGCATTTAGTATACAATCGAAATATGCTAGTTTTCCGTAATATATTTGTAGCTTCATGCAAGATTTTGAACCTAACAAGTGGCACGACTTCAATGATAGTAACAAAAATCATTAGCATCATAGCATGTATTACAGGAAACTTTATACATTCAGGCTGAAAAGGAGTACAGCCAGTACATGTGGGAAAAAGGAAATCAAGCTTTTAAATATTCTCCTTCACTTTGGATATGGAATTTCTAATGGAGGAAGGAGATGTTTCAATGGGAGCTAGAACTAGTTAACTAATTTTATGGGGTCTTAGGATCAGTTAAGTTAAGAGAGAGAGAATTGAGTTATATGAAAATTTGATAAAAAAAAAAAAAACCGTTTATACTACTAATTCTTTTGTGCAGATTTTGTAGGCATAAACACTTCTAGGGGATATAACAAGCTATAGTTCTATTAGCTCTATTTGGAGAGGTGTCATTGAGTCATTCCACCAAGAATTGAGTTATTTGCTTGGTTTGTCTTGGTTGGCAGGGTTAATAAAAAAAAAAAAGATTGGATAGATTAGGTGTTATTGATCAGAATGATAATGTTTGTGTATTATGTAAAACAGATGTTGAGAATCTTTTCATTTATTCTTGGCTATGAATTTACTTAGCAGATGTGACGTGTTTAGATGTTTGCTTCTAGTAGTTTATAGACTTTCCTAGGTACTCTTAAACAATACTCAGTATTGAACAGAAGCGCATGAAAAGAAGGAAGAGCGGATGAGATGGTTGATTGATTTTTTTGCTGTCATTTAGAATGTTCGGATAGAAAGGAATAAGAGGGTATTCAAGAGCAAAGACTAGAATGTTTGGATAGAAAGGAATAAGAGGGTATTCAAGAGCAAAGACTGGGAAGTTATCAACAAGTTGGTAAAAAACTACCAAGAGTGGTATGGTGTTGACCCCCTATAGGATATTACTATGGGTTAAGGTATCAAAATGGTTCTGTTTGTGTTTTTAGTTTCTCTTTTTGTTGGCCTTTATGCTCCACCACATTGTGTTGAGGTCCTTGTTAAAAAAAAAAAGCATGTAAACTACTGCTTTGGGTTTAGTGTCAACATCGCAAAATATGGGAAATGCGTGTTTTATAGAGGAAAAACGGGTGAAGGATGAAACTTTTGATTACACTAAACTATGATTAGCCTACGCAGACACTTCTATTTATAAAAAGATTCATTAATTTCCATGAAATTTAGATATTATATGACACTTGACACGCTTACTTTCTAAAATTTAGATGTCACATCAACCTCCTTTATGGTTATCACACTGACCTATGTGAGGGGTGAGAAAACACAACAAACCGTAAAGTGTCATGTGTATCATCTTCTAACTAAATGAGATTGAGGTAACAGAAAACTGCAAATGATGGAAGGTCATATTAATTACTAAGGTGCATTACTAAATAGCACAAACAATTGACAACCACACTGTATACAATCATCATCATTTTAATTGGGGAATGAAAGAAGTCGTCATCGTTCTAAATCTAATTATCCTCACCTTCCACGAGATTATTGCAGTCAGTACAGTAGCATCAACAAATGCATTGATGTTGAAGTCGCCATCATCTTATTACGGCATGCTATATGTCAACATCTCCATGAGCTCATTATCACCACCACAAGCATCAACAAACATTTACTACAAGGAAATACATACATGACCATTGCCACAGACCCAAGAGGAGAGTCAATCATAGAGAATATACTTTTGTTTTTCCTTGGTGATTGTTAGTGGGAATCCTTAGGTTGTTCCACAAAATAACTCAATTCTAGCGGCAATTCAGTGAAAAGAGTTTGAAATGAAACTGTAAATTTACAAGGTTACTTCTCTTCCAGGGTTGTATTATTATGCTAACCTACCGAGCAACATAAGCATATAATAGTGCTAGAAATCCTACCTCATTTTAGGGAAAACCACAGTTAAAGCCTTAAAGGTCTCTGTGCGGAAGGAATGCCATTCTTCTATGCCCAGTCTTTAAGAGCATCATCTCTGCCCAAAGTAGCAGCCTCATTCAAATTACACATCCCAGTCCTCCTTTCATTGCTTCCTTCTTGGTACACAACACACTTTATAGCCACATTCAGCAACAATTTCTTATTTCCTTTTTCCAATTTTCACCTTGGTTGACAGCTCTTGAAATGCCGATTACTCTTCCAAGTCCAACCCCTGGACTGTCAAATGTATGCTCTGCTAATTTCTTACCAGTAATCTTAATATATAGTAAATTGATAATTAATCAATGAGCAAATTTAGTGAGTGGGTGTGAGTAATTCTATTCAATAAAACCTAGAGATTAGAAAAGCCATCCAACAACAAAATCTGTGTCCAGACGTGGAATAAAATATGCATAATAATCCTTACTAGGAGACGGGTTTCATCCAAGTTTGCTTAACGTAACACATAAAAATCATTATTTTCCAGATACATTCTGATCTAAGCTATAGCCTTTACTAAGTAGCAATGGTACAACTCTGGAGAGACAATATAAAAAAATCCAAAATCTGAAAGCTATGATCAACACTGTGTTTAAGAGTTAATGCTACTAAGTTTTGGTACAAGATCACCCCCCCTTTTTTTTTCCAAATAATGAATGATACAATGCGGTGATATAATGAAAATAAAATCCCCGCAAACAAATAATAAAGCATATAAGCCATTCAATCCTCCTTCTCATCATTATCATAATGATAATCAAAGTAACAACGATTCAGTCCAGGCCTAAAACCTCAATAAAAAATCCTCTCCCCTGTTGAGAACAGCAAAAATATCAAGGAACTAAACACGCACAACAAACCAGGAATGAAGAAGACAGCCTTCCAGCTCTCAGGACTTGACAGATCAGCATCTGCAACCTTCGCAGCCTCGAGAAGCTTGCCAGTCAAGTCAACTCCAACAATGCCAGCCAGCGTGCCAGCAGTGTTGGAAACTCCCATCACAATGCCAGCATACCTCGGTGCAATATCCATATGGTTCACAGCAAACCCCGCCCTCCCCAACGCCAAGAACCCAAGCGCCACGGAGGAACAGAACACAGCACCACCAGAAGTTCTAAAACTCGGAATCACAGCCAAAGCGAGCGACGCCACCACAAACCCCATAGTATTCAAGAATTTCCTTGTCCTGGTAACTGACATAATCCTCCTAGTAATCAGATAATCCGCGACAACGCCTCCGATATTGGAGAACAAGAACATGTTCAAATAAGGCATCATCTTTGATGAACCCATATCATGGAGGCTAAGCTGAAGCCCTAATTCGAAGTAAGTAGGAAGCCAATTCATCAACACATACAAAGCATAATGAAATGTGAAATTGTTAACAACAATAGCCCAAACAGGCAAATTCGTCATGATCTTCACCCAAGGGATCGTAACGGTCTTCGGCGCAGGTTTTCGCGCGTCAATTTTCTTGTTCGTCGGAAGCAGCTGTTCGCCGGCACCGGAAGCGGTGGCTTTAGGATCGGACGAGTATTTAAACCAAAGCAAAGACCAAACCGCGCCGAGAGCAGCTTCGGCAACGAAAACAGATTGCGGACCCTTGAATTTAACGAGGCTCGGGAGGAGTAGCATACCTAAAGCTGCACCAAGGTACATGCCTGAGGTAGTTAGAGAAACGGATCTGGATCTCTCATGAGGTGGGACCCACTGCGCAAGAACGGTGTGGATTGAAGGGAATATAAACCCTTGCGCGACGCCGACGAGTAACCGTGCGACGACGAGAACGGTTACGCGGTTTGGATCTAAGGGGACGAGGAAGCAGGTGAGGGACCAGAGGAGGAACGATAGGAGGAGGACGCGGCGGCCGCCGATCTTCTGTGCGGCGTAGCCGCCGGGGACCTGGGAGCAGGCGTAGCCGTAGTAGAAGGTGGAGAGGATGGAGCCTTTGGAGGATTGTGTGACGGCGGCGGCGTCGGCGGCGACGGTGTAGGCGATGGAGAAGCCAACGCGCTCGATGTAGCAGACGGAGGTGCAGATGAATGTGAGGAAGACGATGAGGTAGCGGACGGGGATGAAGAGGAAGGGCTTTTTGGTCATTTTCGTTGGTGGTAGTGGTGGTGGTGATGGTGATGGTGGTGCTTGGTGACACGACGTCGTCGTTTGAGCATAATATTGTGCATTGACTGAGGGAGCTGAGAAAAGAAGAGAAGCTGAAGTGAGGTTGGTTGTTGGTGGTGCTGGTGACGGTTAAGGAGTGATGGGGAAGGTAAAACGGCAGCACATGACTGCCGTTTTGGGGTGGGTAGTAGTGAGTACTGACAAAGACGGGAAATGAATAAAGAAGTTGAAATCTAAATCTCACAGAATATGTGACCAGCCTGGCAACTGCCTATAATTCGGGTTAGTTTTATTTCTCTTTAATGGGAGTGATTGAACGGTTCGCAAGATAAACTTTTTTTTAAAGTTAGGAAAATATTAATTTATTTCCTTTTGAATTTGTGTTATTCTTATAATATTCTTGATAATTTTATCTTTTTTATTTATGATATTTTGTTTTTTAAATGCACTGGGTTCAGGATGAACATGGCAATTCGGATCATGGCACCCCCACACCCCCCCCTCCCTCCCTCCCCTTTCTCTTCCCCGTCTTCTCCCCCTCTTAGGTAGCTCTAGCTCATCATAGTCATTAGTATGCTGTGTTGAATATTCAACACAAGCCAAAGCAAATGCAACTTTGACTTTGGATGAAAAAATGATAGAAGTTTTTGAGGAAATTTTTTATTCTCAAATATTTTATAAAATAGGTAACGTAGATGATAAATAAATAATATAAAATGAATTTAATTTTAATGTATTGTCTATGTAAGACCATTAATATAGAGAACGTAACTAAGGATAATATAAAAAATAAAAAAATGACTCTTTTACCTCAATTTGATTTTCTGATACAACAGCTAAGAAAATCACTCTATCTCACCTAAATTTCTCAGAGAAACTCAAAAAAATTTTCATTCATCAAAATTAAGGGAAAAAATGGCTAACAGATCTTAGAGAATTTTTATACCTCTTAAATTTAGAATTCTAACTCATAAGTTCACTAGAATAAAAAAAAATGGGCCAAATCATAACTAGACCTAAAACAAACAAAGCAACAAAATAAAATAAACATAAAATAAATTTTAAGAAAGTGATGCATTTTTAATTCATCTTGACTAATGAGAGTCTTCAATACATCTTGTAAATAGTAAGACGTTTGACTTTTGATAATCATTAATCATTGTCTTACCCAATTCTTGATGGATCTCCTGAACAAATAATTTAGCCATATTTACAAAACCTTCTTTTATTTTCTTAGTTGTTGCTCTTGTAATTGGACCCATTGGCATATATCGTTCTCAATTTGTCCCATAGGGCTCGTATCATTCCATTTCTCCTGAAAAAGATTAGTCTTCAAATCTGCATCCAAATCAAAAGGACATAGGTCAGAGACATTAAAAGTAACTGATACATTATACTCACATAAAAAGTCAATCTTTTAAGAATTGTTATTGATCATTTCGAGCATCTGAAATGGACCATCACCCCTAGGGTCTAACTTGGATTTTCTTTGAGTAGGAAACCTCTCCTTTCTCAAATGAACCCATACCCAGTTATCAGGTTCAAAGACAAGTTGTCTTCGACTTTTATTCACTCGTTGAGATATCAATTTATTTTTCTTTTCAAGCAACTCACGTGTTTTAAGTGCATTACTTTAACCTTTTCAGCTTTACCTTCTACATCCAAGCTAACAAGATCACTCAAAAGCAAAGGTAATAAGTCCAAAACAATTAAAAGATTAAAACTATACACAAGTTCAAAAGGAGAAAAACTAGTAGAAGAAAGAATGGTTCTATTATAAACAAACTCAATAAAAGGTAAACAATCTTTTCAAGTTTTTAAATTCTTACCAATAACAACATGTAATAAAGTCTCTAATGTTCTATTTACTACTTCAGTTTGACCATCAATATGAGGATGACAAGTAGTAGAGTATAATAATTTTGTGCCTAATTTATCCCATAAATCTTTATAAAAATGACTCAAAAATTTTACGTCACGATCATAAAAAGTAGTTTGGGGAACACCATGCAATACACTTAGTACAAAATTTTTCAACATTTCTATGCATTTGTGGTCAGTAAAAATGTTCAAATAACACATCCAATGACTTATGTACACCAAAATGACCCATCAAATCTCCATCATGTGATTCCAGAATAAGTAAGTCCCTTATAGAACAAGTAGGCACACAAATTCTATTACCACAAAATAGAAAATCTTCACGTCTATAAATTTGTTAAATGTACTATGTTCACAAGAGACATAAATAACAGAAAAGTCAGAATCAGTTGCATACAACTACTTTAAAAACTCAAATCCTAACAACTTAGAAGTAAGTGTAGTAATCAAAACATACATCCGAGATAAAGCATCAGCAACGATATTCTCTTTACCTTGTTTAAAGGCAATCACATATGAAAATGTTTCAATGAATTCCACCTATTTAGCATGTCTTTTATCAGGATTATCTTGTCCTTTTAAGTGCTTCAAAGATTCATGATTTGTGTGAATCACAAACTCCTTAGATAAAAGGTAGTGTTGTCAAACCTCCAAAATCTGAACCAAAACAGATAATTCTTTGTCAAATGTTAAATATTTACGCTAAGCTAAATTCAATTTTTCACTGAAGAAGGCAATGGCTCGTTTTTCCTACATCAAAACAACACTTATACCAATTCCAGAAGTATCACATTCAATATCAAATGTTTTATCAAAGTTAGGTAAAACAAGAATAGGAGCAGAATGCAAACAATCTTTTAGGGTATGAAATGCAATTTCTTGTTTCTTTTCTCATTTAAATCCAACATCTTTTTTGATAACCACTGTGAAAGGCGCAGCAATGGTAATTTTTTTTTTTTTACAAATCTTCTGTAACACCTAGCTAATCCATGAAAACTTCTTACCTCAAAAGCATTATGAGGCGTGGGCCATTCACGAATAACCTTTAATTTTTTCTCATCAACCTTAATTCCAATCGCACTCACAACAAAACCAAGAAATATAACTTGATTAATACAAAAAGTGCACTTTTGAAGATTGGCGTATAATTTTTGTTTTCGAAGCACTTACAAAACAGGTGAAATATGTAACAAGTAGTCATCCAAACAAGTGCTATAAATGAGAATATCATTGAAATAAACAACAACAAATTTACCTAAAAATTCTTGCAAAACATGGTTCATTAGATGCATAAAAGTACTAGGTGCATTAGTTAGCCCAAAAGGTATTACTAACCACTCATATAACCCATGTTTTGTTTTAAATGCAGTCTACCATTCATCCCCTAGTTTCATTCTAAATTGATGATACCTACTTTTCAAATCAATTTTAGTGAATATACATGTACTATGTAACTCATCAAGCATGTCATCTAACCTAGGGATAGGATAACAATACTTTACCGTAATCTTATTGACTGCATGGCAATCCACACACATTCGTCAAGTACCATTCTTCTTTGAACCAACAAAACTGGTACAGCATATGGACTCATACTTTCCCTGATGTGACCTTTGGCTAATAACTCCTTGATGTGAGAATTATCGTCGGTTAGGAATTTCACAAAAATAAATCCGTTGCAAGTATAGTTCCAAACCAACAAATAATCCTCAATCAAAGTTTAATTTATTTTGTCACAAGTACAAACCCCAATAAAAATAAACCGAGAGTATTTAAACCTCGGGTCGTCTCACAAGGAATTGCAATGAAGTACTCAATTATTGGCTATGAAGGAACAAGGGGGTTTGATTTGGTAATTGACAAGAAAAGTAAATAACAAGAAAGTAAATGACAATTAACTAATAAAGGAAAGGAAAAGAACTCTTGGCTAAGGTATGGAAAGTGAGATCACTAACCTTGTCTAACAACCATATGTTGACAATTAGTAGGGACCAACTCATCAAGTATACTTCTATGCTTGAAGTAAGTCAAATAGACTTGATCAACATCAACCCATAAGTCCCAACCTAGCTACTAATTGACTTAGTAGTAGGCTAGTGTTAATGGGTATCAAATTGGCCACTAAGGATTCTCAAATTACCAATTCAATTAGACCTAATGACTCAAAGTCACCCAATTTTCTTAGCCTAGGCCAAGAGTATAAAAAACTACTTTATAACTAGTGAAAATATTTTATCAAATATGATGAGCGGATAATTTATACGCTTTTTGGCACTATTTTTAGTATGTTTTTAGTATATTTTAGTTAGTTTTTATTATATTTTTATTAGTTTTTATTTAAAATTCACTTTTCTAGACTTTACTATGATTTTGTGTGTTTTTCTATGATTTCAGGTATTTTCTGGCTGAAATTGAGGGACCTGTGATGGTGTTTTTGCGGAAAACGAATTTTCCAAACACACAAATCCAACCGGCAAGTGTACCGGGACGCATCAAGTAGTAATAACTCACTTAGAGTGAGGTCGATCCCACAGGGATTGATGGATCAAGCAACTTTAGTGGGTGATTAGTTTAGTCAAGCTAACATTAAAGGGATATTGGATGAAATGTAGCCAACAGAATTATAAATGACAGGGAACTTAAAGTTGCAGAAAGTAAAATTGCATAAAACTTAAAGTGCAAGAAAGTAAAATAGCTGAAACTTAAATTGCAAGAAAAGTAAATTGCATGAAAAGTAAAGGGGTTTGGGTGCAGGAAATTTAAAGGAAAGCAATAAGCAGCACTTATAATAATTGCAGAATAATTAAATTGCATGAAAAGTAAAAGGACTTGGGTGCTGGGAATTAAAATTCAACAAGAGAATGTAAGGAGCAATCAAGCAGAAGAGTTACTTGCAACAAATCTTAAACAGAAAGCAGAATTGCTTGAAGAAGCAAACAGAAATTAAATTCAGATTAAGTGCCAAATGAGGTTGAAGATCTCAGGAACTCAAAGAGACTAGAAAACAAGTCTAGATCTCAATTCCTTCCTTGATCCAACCAAGAACAATTGCAGAAGGAGAGAAGATAAATGAATTGCAGAATTAAAAGAGAAGATGAAACAGTATGTGAATTTCAATTATGCAGAAAAAGTAAACAAGAGATCTCAAGGTGAGAATGAAACAGAATTTCTCCAATCTCACTCAAGATTCAAAGCAGATAAGAAAACTAAAGGAGAGAACTATCTATCCTAATGGAGCCGGCCTCCCTTCCGAGCTCTAATTGATGCCTTTATATAGGCTTTACAAAATAAAAAATGAAAATGAAATTAAACAAATTACAAAAATGAAAATCCTAATTTAATTGATCCATGTGCCTTTGAGTCATGTTGAGTGGGCTTTGTTTGCTTTGGATTTGAGGAGAAATGGGTTTGGTTGGCCTTGATTCAATTTGTTGAAGAATTGAATTAATGTGAATTTTGGTTGATTTTGGCCCATGTTGCTCCCAGGAGGCTGCCCTGCCCTTGTGGAGGGCAGGGCAGAAAATTGGTGCATGGTGGTGCGTCCGTGGTGCAAGCTGGTGCGGCCTTGGTGCGTGAGATGCTGCCCTGCCCGCGCCAAGGGCAGGGCAGGAAAAGTTGGTGCGCCAGAAATTCCTTGGTGCTGCTAGAATCAGGAATTGGTGCGCCAGAATTGAAAATTGGTGCGCCAGAATTGAGCTTGGTGCATAGGATGCTGCCCTGCCCTCGCAGAGGGCAGGGCAGAAAAATGTGGTGCTGCCAGGATTGAGTTGCGATGCACGCTGGTGCTGCCAGGAGAGAATTGGTGCGCCAGATTTGTGTGTGGTGCGCCAGATTTGTGCACCAACCCAAATGCTGCCCTGCCCTCGCGGAGGGCAGGGCAGTGTTTTCACTTTGATGTCCCAAGTTCGAACCATGGCCGAAACACACGCTACTTAATTTCCTTGGCTTTCTTGGCACCAAAGTAAGGCCTAGTTTCTTGCTTTCTCATGGCCCTTAAAGATGCCTTTCGTTCCTGCCTCAATTGTGCGCCAAATATGGATTGCTATATATCGTTGGAAAGCTCTGAATGTCAGCTTTCCAACGCAACTGGAAGCACATCAATTGGACGTCTGTAGCTCAAGTTATAGCCCTTTGAAGTAGGCATGGTCATGCTGTGTGCGGCCAGATTTTAACTTAGCGAAAATTCTTGCTTCCAACCATACTTTGCATCACGATTCTGCCCTGCCCTTGGCAAGGGCAGGATCGTGTGCGTGCTGGCTGCTTCCTTTCTTGATTTGGTCATGGGCCACGCTTTTAAAAGCGTGGCCTAAGGCTCCAAAGTGTACCCAACTTCAAAATGTACCCCAAAGCTCTTTTTTTCTCCTTTTTTTGTGCTTCTTTGCTTCTTTTTCTTCTTATTTCCTACAAGATTTATAAAATTAAAAGATCAAGGAAATCTTCCAATTAAGTACACAAGAATGCAATATTTAAGCACTAATCATCAATTTCTTGTATGAAAAAGCATAGAAAAATAGGTATATGATGACTTGTCATCACAACACCAAACTTAAACCTTGCTTGTCCCCAAGCAAGAAAAGAATCATGCAATAGAAATTGACAATCCAAGGTAAGAAGAGTAGCAAGTTAATGTTCATGGCAAGCTAGTTTTCTATGCTTGCTACAATTACAAAAGAGATGTAAATGATTGATGCTTCTATCTAGCTTATTTTATGAAATCTTTTTCTTATAATTCTTCCTTGAAACAAGCTTTTGATTTTTTTTTTCTTTTTTTTAGCTTCTCCTTTTGGGTGCTTTGCCCCATGAGTAAATAACAAAGCTACGACTTCTAAATGCTTTGTTTTCAAGTATTACCACTTGATACATAAGCACCACAAGCATTTAATTAGAGGACTTCATTAAGCTCATTTTTCTTTTCTTTTCTTGACTCTCTAATCATTGATGCTCAGAGCCTTGAGCTTTGAGGGAGTGCTTTTGCACTTGAGCCTAGCCTTGACTTCTAAGTGTTTTGTTTTCAAGCATTTGGCTTGATACATAAACACCACAAGCACTTAACAAATAAATTGCCATTGGTACTCAGAGCCTTCAGCTTTCTCATTCTTTCCCTTTTTCTTTTCTTACTTTAATTGTATTTGCTTCTTCAAGGTTTTCATGATTTCAAAAGATTTCACAAAATGTACTAGATGAAAAACTTCAATTAAATGAAATCCAATGCAATTGAGCAACAATTAATCATACTAGCTTTCCAATACTTGTATGCACATGCTAAAATCTTCTTTAATGCCTTGTTTGTTTATGATCATGATGCTTCATTGCTTTTGAATTCACAAAGCTCAAGTTGGTAGTTATAATGCCACAGCAACGTATTATAAATCAAAATTCAAGCTATGCTTATTCATACCACACATGCATACAGAGAATATAAAGACAATCATGCAATTTAAAGTGCTGGAAACAAAGGAGAGGAAAAGGAACTTTACAACCTTGTAGTTCATCTTCATTATTGTTGTCCTTTTTCTCCAATTCTTCCCTTTCGCTTGCCAACTTAGAGTGCTTGCTCATCCTCAAGCAACAATTAGAACAATGGCTATGGGGCTAAGATGGATCATGAATGTCTTATGAAATGTTAGTAGCACATGTGTTTAAGCAAGCAAAAATGAAAAATAACAATCAAGGCACAAGAGACAGCGACATTTGATTGCAAGCATAAGAAGGTGTGCACAATACTTTGCATAAAGAATAAGTGGCACACCAAACTTAGTGTGACACTTTCACTTGGAATTGATGCAAGTATCTAATAGATATTGGAACCAAATTTTGTTGCATAGCAACACCAAACTTAGAATGCAATCATATGTCAATTTTATTTAAAACAAAACTAAATGAAACTGTTGTATGTTAAAGATAATCACCAAGCCAATAATCTGTCATGAATAAAGCTCTCTTGGTAATGTATTAACAAACACAGTAAATAAGCAAACTAAAATGAAAGCATTAAAAACAAAGAATTAACTAAAGTAAACAGAATAACAAAATATCAAATCAAAAGAAAATTAACACTGCAAAGACATTATGGTTATGCAGACAAGTGGTGTTGCTGAATGATTTGCATAGAAAAATAGGTGGCACACCAAACTTAGAATCTTGGTGTGTCACTTTCATTTTTTGATTTGATGCAATCATCCAAAAAGATTGAAAACAATGTGTTGCATGGCAACACCAAACTTAGAATGTAACCATATGCCAATTTATTGAATTTAAACAAAGTAAAGAAAGAAAACAAAGCAGAGAAGAGAAATTATACCTACGGTTGGGTTACCTCCCAACAAGTGCTCTTTTAGTGTCATTAGCTTGACATGTTGCTCTTCACTTTCTTCCTCTTCTTCCAGTTTGTTAAGAGGAATGACTTCAAGGAAGGAGAAGTTTCAGCTATTATCCCCTGTCTTGGTCTCCTTTCAGCAAGCTTTCTTTTGAAATTGGCTTGATTGAGCTTGCTTGCTTGATCAGGGGGAGGATTGTTTGAAGTTGACCTTTTCTTGAATGTTGTCCTTGATATCTTGGTCACAATCCTCTTCTTGGTGTTTTTGTCAATTGCCTTCACTTCCTTGAGTCCAAGTCTTGGTGGTTGTGTAATTGTTGGAGTTTTGTCTTCATCAAGAGTTCCTTGCAGTGATGGTTCAATGACCCCTTCCTTCATGTGATTTTCTGCTTCACTTGAGTTTGACTTCTCTTGAGTGTCTTGCTCCCTTTTTTCTTCATGATTTTCCATTAATGCCTCTGGGAGGGAATCTTTATGTTTCATTGTCACCTCAAGTGGCTCTTGTGAATGTAAAAGTTCAGGATCAAATGCCTCCTCCACCTCATTTTTCATTAAAATTTTGCTTGACACAGAGGCTTCCTCATCTTGCCTTTCCACTTCCTCACCCACAAATTGGTCTTCATCCTCTTTGTTTGATGGTTCTAAGTTCCTCCTTGTTTGCTCTGAGAACTCATTCATCTTCTTGAATACGATTTCTGTCCAGGATTGGGGTTGTGTGTATCTTTCCACGAGTTTTCTATGTATTTCAATGGCTTGAAGGTAATCCCAATCTGTTAGTTCAAGAGATGAAGGTTGAGAGTAATCATAATCAATTGATGAAGAACTTTCAAATGAGAAACTGGGACGTGAGGGTGGATGCTCTTCCATTCTTTGGTGATACTTCCATCCACCATGAGGATAATGATATGAATCATTTTGTGGTGGTGGTTGGTATCCCATATGATTTTCTTGCTCATCTTGTGTCTCTGAAGCAAATCTCCATGAATTGGAGTGCTCAGAATGTGTATTCTCTTGGTGATATTCCCAGCCACCATTAGAGATTGGTGATGGTGGGTAATATCCCATAAAATTTGTTTGATCATAAGATGAGTTGAACTCCATTTGAATTTTGTAAAACACAACACCAAGGGAAATTGAAATTCATATCTCAAAGATGAATTTCTTAGTGAGGCAATAACTCAAACACCTTGGTTTCAATTTAGAACAGAGAACAAAAATAAAGAAAATGCTTGATCTAGACTTCTCACCCACTTAATCATTGTTAATCTAAATCAATCCCCGGCAACGGCGCCAAAAACTTGATGGTGTTTTTGCGGAAAACGAATTTTCCAAACACACAAATCCAACCGGCAAGTGTACCGGGACGCATCAAGTAGTAATAACTCACTTAGAGTGAGGTCGATCCCACAGGGATTGATGGATCAAGCAACTTTAGTGGGTGATTAGTTTAGTCAAGCTAACATTAAAGGGATATTGGATGAAATGTAGCCAACAGAATTATAAATGACAGGGAACTTAAAGTTGCAGAAAGTAAAATTGCATAAAACTTAAAGTGCAAGAAAGTAAAATAGCTGAAACTTAAATTGCAAGAAAAGTAAATTGCATGAAAAGTAAAAGGGTTTGGGTGCAGGAAATTTAAAGGAAAGCAATAAGCAGCACTTATAATAATTGCAGAATAATTAAATTGCATGAAAAGTAAAAGGACTTGGGTGCTGGGAATTAAAATTCAACAAGAGAATGTAAGGAGCAATCAAGCAGAAGAGTTACTTGCAACAAATCTTAAACAGAAAGCAGAATTGCTTGAAGAAGCAAACAGAAATTAAATTCAGATTAAGTGCCAAATGAGGTTGAAGATCTCAGGAACTCAAAGAGACTAGAAAACAAGTCTAGATCTCAATTCCTTCCTTGATCCAACCAAGAACAATTGCAGAAGGAGAGAAGATAAATGAATTGCAGAATTAAAAGAGAAGATGAAGCAGTATGTGAATTTCAATTATGCAGAAAAAGTAAACAAGAGATCTCAAGGTGAGAATGAAACAGAATTTCTCCAATCTCACTCAAGATTCAAAGCAGATAAGAAAACTAAAGGAGAGAACTATCTATCCTAATGGAGCCGGCCTCCCTTCCGAGCTCTAATTGATGCCTTTATATAGGCTTTACAAAATAAAAAATGAAAATGAAATTAAACAAATTACAAAAATGAAAATCCTAATTTAATTGATCCATGTGCCTTTGAGTCATGTTGAGTGGGCTTTGTTTGCTTTGGATTTGAGGAGAAATGGGTTTGGTTGGCCTTGATTCAATTTGTTGAAGAATTGAATTAATGTGAATTTTGGTTGATTTTGGCCCATGTTGCTCCCAGGAGGCTGCCCTGCCCTTGTGGAGGGCAGGGCAGAAAATTGGTGCATGGTGGTGCGTCCGTGGTGCAAGCTGGTGCGGCCTTGGTGCGTGAGATGCTGCCCTGCCCGCGCCAAGGGCAGGGCAGGAAAAGTTGGTGCGCCAGAAATTCCTTGGTGCTGCCAGAATCAGGAATTGGTGCGCCAGAATTGAAAATTGGTGCGCCAGAATTGAGCTTGGTGCATAGGATGCTGCCCTGCCCTCGCAGAGGGCAGGGCAGAAAAATGTGGTGCTGCCAGGATTGAGTTGCGATGCACGCTGGTGCTGCCAGGAGAGAATTGGTGCGCCAGATTTGTGCACCAACCCAAATGCTGCCCTGCCCTCGCGGAGGGCAGGGCAGTGTTTTCACTTTGATGTCCCAAGTTCGAACCATGGCTGAAACACACGCTACTTAATTTCCTTGGCTTTCTTGGCACCAAAGTAAGGCCTAGTTTCTTGCTTTCTCATGGCCCTTAAAGATGCCTTTCGTTCCTGCCTCAATTGTGCGCCAAATATGGATTGCTATATATCGTTGGAAAGCTCTGAATGTCAGCTTTCCAACGCAACTGGAAGCACATCAATTGGACGTCTGTAGCTCAAGTTATAGCCCTTTGAAGTAGGCATGGTCATGCTGTGTGCGGCCAGATTTTAACTTAGCGAAAATTCTTGCTTCCAACCATACTTTGCATCACGATTCTGCCCTGCCCTTGGCAAGGGCAGGATCGTGTGCGTGCTGGCTGCTTCCTTTCTTGATTTGGTCATGGGCCACGCTTTTAAAAGCGTGGCCTAAGGCTCCAAAGTGTACCCAACTTCAAAATGTACCCCAAAGCTCTTTTTTTCTCCTTTTTTTGTGCTTCTTTGCTTCTTTTTCTTCTTATTTCCTACAAGATTTATAAAATTAAAAGATCAAGGAAATCTTCCAATTAAGTACACAAGAATGCAATATTTAAGCACTAATAATCAATTTCTTGTATGAAAAAGCATAGAAAAATAGGTATATGATGACTTGTCATCAACCTGAGCAAAAATCTGATTCAGAGGCTGAAAAAGGACTGCAGATGCTGTTGGATTCTGACTTCCCTGCACTCGAAGTAGATTTTCTGAAGTTATAGAAGCCAAATTGGCACGATCTCAATTGCGTTGGAAAATAGACATCCTGGGCTTTCCAGAAATATATAATAGTCCATACTTTGCTCAAGAATTGATGGCCCAAACTGGCATTCCAAATCAGCTTCAGAATCCCCGGCGTTTAACGCCGGAACTGGCACAAAAGTTGGAGTTAAACGCCCAAACTGGCACAAAAGCTGGCGTTTAACTCCAGGAAAAGTCTCTACACATGAAAGCTTCAATGCTCAGCCCAAGCACACACCAAGTGGACCCCGGAAGTGGATTTTTATGTCATTTATTCATTCTTGTAAACCCTAGGTCACTAGTTCACCATAAATAGAACTTTTTGCTATTGTATCTATATCTCATGACACTTTACACGTTTTATATTGTACTTTCTACGGCATGAGTCTCTAAACCCCATGGTTGGGGGTGAGGAGCTCTGCTGTGTCTTGATGGATTAATGCAATTACTACTGTTTTTCATTCAATCACGCTTGCTTCTATTCTAAGATATCACTTGTTCCTCAACTTAATGAATGTGATGATCCGTGACACTCATCATCATTCTCACCTATGAACGTGTGCCTAACAAACACCTCCGTTCTAATTTAGATTGAGTGAATATCTCTTGGATTCCTTAATCAGAATCTTCGTGGTATAAGCTAGAATTGATAGCGGCATTCAAGAGAATCTGGAAGGTCTAAACCTTGTCTGTGGTATTCTGAGTAGGATTCAAGGATTGAATGACTGTGACGAGCTTCAAACTCCTGAGAGCTGGGCGTTAGTGACAGACGCAAAAGAATCACTAGATTCTATTCCAACCTGATTGAGAACCGACAGATGATTAGCCGTGCTGTGACAGAGCGCGTTGAACATTTTCACTGAGAGGATGGGAGGTAGCCATTGACAACAGTGAAACCCTACATACAGCTTGCCATGGAAGGAGCCTTGTGTGCATGAAGAAGAAGATAGTAGGAAAGCAGAGATTCAGAAGATAGAGCATCTCTAAAACCTCAACCTGTTTTCCATTACTGCAAAACAAGTATTTATTTCATGTTCTTTTACTTTTCACAATTAAACCTGAGAATTATTGATATCCTGACTAAGAGTTACAAGATAACCATAGCTTGCTTCAAGCCAACAATCTCCGTGGGATCGACCCTTACTCACGTAAGGTATTACTTGGACGACCCAGTGCACTTGCTGGTTAGTTGTGCGGAATTGCAAAAGTGTGATTGCGATTTCGTGCACCAAGTTTTTGGCGCCGTTGCCGGGGATTGTTCGAGTTTGGACAACTGACGGTTTATCTTGTTGCTTAGATTAGGACTGTTTTATTTTTGTTGGTTTAGAGTCTTTTATTTGAGTTTAGTTTCATATTTTAAGTTTGGTGTCAATTGCATGCTTTTGTTTTCTTTTAAATTTTCGAATTTGCATGTTCTTAGTCCTTTCTTGATCTTTAAAATTTCTAAGTTTGGTGTCTTCTTTATGTTTTCCTTTAAATCTTCGAAATTTTGCATTAATTTTCAAAATCATATCTTTTCAATCATATCTTTTTCAAAATAATTTTCAATCATATATTTTTAATTGCTAATTCCAAAATCTTTTTATTTAATTAATTGATTTAGTTTTCAATTTGCTTTGATTTTATTTTCTTTTCCATTTATTTTATTATTTTCGGTCATTTTTAATTAATTTTTTTTACTTTACTTGCAATCCATATCATCTCCCTTTCTCCATCATGAACTTAAGTGGAGTTGAGCAGTCCAGAAGGACTCTGGGGTCATATGCTAACCCCATTACAGCTGCATATGGGAGTAGCATCTGTATACCTCCCATTAAAGCAAGCAGCTTTGAGCTAAATCCTCAACTCATTATCATGGTGCAGCAAAATTGCCAGTATTCCGGTCTTCCACAGGAAGAACCTACTGAGTTTCTGGCATAGTTCTTACAAATTGCTGACACAGTACATGATAAAGAAGTGGATCAGGATGTCTACAGATTGTTACTGTTTCCATTTGCTGTAAAAGATCAAGCTAAGAGGTGGTTGAATAACCAACCATCAGCAAGCATAAAAACATGGAGACAGTTATCAGACAAATTCCTGAATCAATTTTACCCTCCAAAAAGGATGACACAGCTAAGGCTGGACATCCAAGGCTTTAAACAAGAGGATAATGAATCCCTTTATAATATCTGGGAGAGGTATAGAGGTATGCTAAAGAAATGCCCCTCTGAAATATTTTCAGAGTGGGTACAGTTAGACATCTTCTATTATGGGCTTGCAGAAAAAGCTCAGATGTCTTTAGACCACTCAGCTGGTGGATCTATACACATGAGGAAGACGATTGAAGAGGCTCAAGAACTCATAGATACTGTTGCTAGAAATCAACATTTGTACTCTAGCAGTGAGTCCTACATAAAGGAAGAGGCCAGGGCAGTAATTACTAATCCTAATCCTCAAGAACAGATTATTGAGCTTAATCAACAATTACTCCTTATGACAAAATAATTAGCAGAATTTAAAGAGATGCTCCAAGACACTAAAAATGCTAACGAGAATATGGAAGCACAATTGAATCAGACAAGACAACAACTATCTAAACAGATAATAGAAAAATGCCAAGCTGTTAAATTAAGGAGTGGGAAGACATTGAGTGTATCAACTCAAAGCAGCAGAAAGCTAAGAAAGGAACAACTGACAGAGGATGACCAACCAACTACCCAAAATCCCTCTGAGGACAGTAAGAGCCCAGAGAGGAATGATTCTGGCGTTCAAACGCCAGAAAAGGGTAAGAAAGTGGCGTTAAACGCCCAATGGGTAGCCAATTCTGGCGTTCAAACGCCAGAAAAGGGTTGCAATCTGGCGTTAAACGCCCAAAAAGCACCCAATCCTGGCATTCAAACGCCACAAAGGGGTCAGACACTTGCAAGTGCTGATAACAACCCCCTTAAGCAGGCTTCTCCAACCACTTCTGTAGGAAATAAACCTGCAGCAACTAAGGTTGAAGAGTATAAAGCCAAGATGCCTTATCCTCAGAAACTCCGCCAAGCGGAACAAGACAAAAAATTTGCCCACTTTGCAGACTATCTCAGGACTCTTGAAATAAAGATTCCGTTTGCAGAGGCACTTGAGCAAATACCCTCTTATGCTAAGTTCATGAAAGAGATCTTAAGTCAAAAGAAGGATTGGAGAGAAACTGAAAAAGTTTTTCTCACTAAAGAATGCAGTGCAGTCATTTTAAAAAGCTTACTAGAGAAGCTTAAAGATCCTGGAAGCTTTATGATACCATGCACATTAGAGGGTACTTGTACCAAGAAAGCTCTATGTGATCTTGGGGCAAGTATCAACCTAATACCTGCATCCACTATCAGAAAGCTTGGCTTGGCTGAAGAAGTCAAACCAACCCGAATATGCCTCCAACTTGCTAATGGCTCCATTAAATATCCATCAGGCGTAATTGAGGACATGATTGTCAAGGTTGGGCCATTTGTCTTTCCCACTGACTTTGTAGTACTGGAAATGGAGGAGCACAAGAGTGCAACTCTCATTCTAGGAAGACCTTTCCTAGCAACTGGACGAACCCTCATTGATGTCCAAAAAGGGGAATTAACCCTGAGAGTCAATGAGGATGAGTTTAAGTTGAATGTTGTCAAAGCTATGCATCATCCAGACACCCCAAATGACTGTATGAGCGTTGATATTATAGACTCTCTGGTGGAAGAGGTTAATATGACTGAGAGTCTCGAATCAGAGCTAGAGGACATTTTTGAAGATGTTCAGCCTGACCTGGAGGAACCAGAGGAAATAAAAGAAATTCTGAAAATTCCTCAGGAAGAGGATAAGCCTCCTAAACCCGAGCTCAAGCCACTACCACCATCCCTGAAATATGCATTTCTGGGAGAAGGCGACACTTTTCCAGTGATCATAAGCTCTGCTTTAAATCCACAGAAAGAGGAAGCACTAATTCAACTGCTAAGGACACACAAGACAGCTCTTGGGTGGTCCATAAGTGATCTTAAGGGCATTAGCCCAGCAAGATGCATGCACAAGATCCTATTGGAGGATGATGCTAAGCCAGTGATTCAACCACAGAGGCGGCTAAATCCAGCCATGAAGGAGGTGGTGCAGAAAGAGGTCACTAAGTTACTAGAGGCTGGGATTATTTATCCTATTTCTGATAGCCCCTGGGTGAGCCCTGTCCACGTTGTCCCCAAAGAGGGAGACATGACAGTGGTTCATAATGAAAAGAATGAACTGGTTTCTACAAGAATAGTTACAGGGTGGCGTATGTGTATTGACTACAGAAGGCTCAATACAGCCACCAGAAAGGATCATTTTCCTTTACCATTCATAGACCAGATGCTAGAGAGACTAGCAGGTCATGAACACTACTTCTTTTTGGATGGATATTTAGGTTACAACCAAATTGCAGTAAATCCTCAAGACCAAGAGAAAACAGCATTCACATGTCCTTCTGGAGTATTTGCCTACAGAAGGATGCCCTTTGGTCTGTGTAATGCACCTGCAACCTTTTAGAGGTGCATGCTCTCTATCTTCTCTGATATGGTAGAGAAGTTCTTGGAAGTCTTCATGGATGACTTCTCAGTATTTGGAGACTCATTCAGCTCCTGTCTCGATCATTTAGCACTTGTCCTGAAAAGGTGCCAAGAGACTAACCTGGTCTTAAACTGGGAAAAATGTCACTTTATGGTGACTGAAGGAATTGTCCTTGGGTACAAAATTTCGAACAAAGGAATAGAGTTGGATCAAGCTAAGGTGGAGGTAATTGAAAAATTACCACCACCTGCCAATGTTAAGGCAATCAGAAGCTTTCTGGGGCATGCAGGACTCTACAGAATGTTTATAAAGGATTTTTCAAAAATTGCCAAACCTCTGAGTAATCTGCTAGCTGCTGACACGCCATTTATCTTTGATAAGGAGTGTCTGCAGGCGTTTGAGACTCTGAAAGCTAAGCTGGTCACAGCACCAGTCATCTCTGCACCAGACTAGACATTACCATTCGAACTAATGTGTGATGCCAGTGACCATACCATAGGTGCAGTGTTGGGACAGAGGCATAACAAGCTTCTGCACGTCATTTATTATGCTAGCCGTGTTTTAAATGATGCACAGAAGAATTACACAACCACAGAAAAAGAGTTACTTGCAGTGGTTTATGCCATTGACAAGTTTAGATCCTATCTAGTAGGATCAAAAGTGATTGTGTACACTGACCATGCTGCTCTTAAATATCTACTCACAAAGCAGGATTCAAAACCCAGGCTCATAAGATGGGTGTTGCTTCTGCAAGAGTTTGATATAGAAATAAGAGACAGAAAAGGGACAGAGAATCAAGTAGCTGATCACCTGTCCCGAATAGAACCAGTAGCAGGAGCGCCCCACCCTCCTACTGAGATCTCTGAAATATTTTCGGATGAGCAACTCTTCGCCATTCAGGAAGTACCATGGTTTGCAAACAGGAAAGGGAAGAAGCATGAAAGGCTTCTCTCAATACAGAGTCAAATAAAACTCCCACATTCAAACTCTAAGTTTGGTGTTGGGAGGCCACAACCAAAATCTAAGTTTGGTGTTAAGAGGCTATCATCATGCTTTGAGTATCCGTGAGGCTCCAAGAGAGCCCACTGTCAAGCTACTGACATTAAAGAAGCGCTTGTTGGGAGGCAACCCAATGTTATATTTATCTATTTGCCATTGTTATTTTATGTTTTCTGTAGGTTGATGATCATGTGAAGTCACAAAATCAATTGAAAAAGCAAAAACAGAATGAAAAACAGAAAGAAAAATAGCACACCCTGGAGGAAAAACCTGCTGGCGTTTAAACGCCAGTAAGGGTAGCAAATGGGCGTTTAACGCCCAGTATGGCACCATTCTGGGCGTTTAACGTCAGAAAGGGGCATCAGACTGGCGTTTAACGCCAGGAATGGGCAAGAAGCTGGCGTTAAATGCCAAAAATTGGCAGCAGCCTGGCGTTTAACGCCAGGATTGGCAGAAAAGGGCGTTTTGCACGCCACTTGGTGTAGGGATGAGCTATCCATGACACCTCAGGATCTGTGGACCCCACAGGATCCCCACTTACCCCACCACTCTCTCTCTTCTTCACCTACTCACCAATCACCTCAATACCTCTCCACCCCTATATAAACCCATCTTCACCCCCTCATTTTCACACAACCTAAACACTACTTCTCCCCCTTGGCCGAAACACAAAGCCCCCCTCCATCTCCTCTATTTCCTCTTCTTCTACTCCCTTCTTTCTTCTTTTGCTCGAGGACGAGCAAACCTTCTAAGTTTGGTGTGGTAAAAGCGTTGCTTTTTGTTTTTCCATAACCATTTATGGCATCTAATGCTGGAGAAACCTCTAGGAAGAGGAAAGGGAAGGCAGTTGCTTCCAATTCCGAGTCATGAGAGATGGAGAGATTCATCTCAAAAGCCCATCACTAAGAAAGAGGATGGAGCAAACAAAAGAGCTCACTCATGGACCTCAACAAAAGCAACCATTATCCTCCATGAAATCAGAAAGGAGCAACAAGGGTAAGGAAGAGACATTGAGGAGCTCAAGCACTCCATAGGATCTTCAAGAAGGAGAACTAGCCGTCATCACTAAGGTGGACCCGTTCCTTAATTTCCTTGTTCTTATTATTCTATTTTTCGATTTCTATGCTTGATGTTCTATCTGTGTTTGTGTCTTCACTACATGATCATTAGTATCTTAATGTCTATGCCTTAAAGCTATGAATGTCCTATGAATCCATCACCTTTCTTAAATGAAAAATGTTTTTATTACAAAAGAACAAGAAGTACAGGATTTTGAATTCATCTCTAAAACTAGTTGAATTAGTTTGATGTGGTGACAATACTTTTTGTTTTCTGAATGAATGCTTGAACAGTGCATATGTCTTTTGAATTTGTTGATTAAAGAATGTTAAACTTGTTGGCTCTTGAAAGAATGATGGTAAAGGAGAAATGTTATTGAGGATCTGAAAAATCATCAGATTGATTCTTGAAGCAAGAAAAAGCAGTATATGCGAAAAAAAAGAGAAAAAAGAGAGAAGAAAGAGAGCAAGCAGAAAAAGCCAACAGCCCTTTAAACAAAAAGGCAAGGGTAAAAATAAAAAGTGATCCAAGGCAAAAAGAGTGTGCTTAAGAACCCTGGACACCTCTAATTGGGGACTCTAGCAAACCTGAGTCACAATCTGAAAAGGTTTACCCAGTTATGTGTCTGTGGC
Organism: Arachis hypogaea; assembly: GCF_003086295.3. Lineage (NCBI taxonomy): Eukaryota > Viridiplantae > Streptophyta > Magnoliopsida > Fabales > Fabaceae > Arachis > Arachis hypogaea. The sequence continues at coordinate 103,219,725 of NC_092045.1, read as the reverse complement.
ATGTATGTATCCGGTGGTAATACTGGAAGACAGAGTGCTTTGGGCCACAGCCAAGACTCATAAAGTAGCTGTGTTCAAGAATCATCATACTTAACTAGGAGAATTAGTAACACTATCTGAATTCTGAGTTCCTATAGATGCCAATCATTCTAAACTTCAAAGGATAAAGTGAGATGCCAAAACTGTTCAGAGGCAAAAAGCTACTAGTCCCGCTCATCTAATTGGAGCTAAGTTTCATTGATATTTTGGAGTCTATAGTATGTTCTCTTCTTTTTATCCTATTTGATTTTCAGTTGCTTGGGGACAAGCAACAATTTAAGTTTGGTGTTGTGATCAGCGGATAATTTATACGCTTTTTGACACTGTTTTTAGTATGTTTTTAGTATATTTTAGTTAGTTTTTATTATATTTTTATTAGTTTTTATTTAAAATTCACTTTTCTGGACTTTACTATGAGTTTGTGTGTTTTTCTGTGATTTCAAGTATTTTCTGGCTGAAATTGAGGGACCTGAGCAAAAATCTGATTCAGAGGCTGAAAAAGGACTGCAGATGCTGTTGGATTCTGATCTCCCTGCACTCGAAGTAGATTTTCTAGAGCTACAGAAGCCAAATTGGCGCACTCTCAATTGCGTTGGAAAGTAGACATTCTGGGCTTTCCAGCAATATATAATAGTTTATACTTTGCCCAATAATTGATGGCCCAAAAAGGCGTTCCAAATCAGCTTCAGAATTCCCGGTGTTTAACGCTGGAACTGGCACAAAAGTTGAAGTTAAACGCCCAAACTGGCACAAAAGCTGGCGTTTAACTCCAGAAAAAGTCTCTACACATGAAAGCTTCAATGCTCAGCCCAAGCACACACCAAGTGGACCCCGGAAGTGGATTTTTATGTCATTTACTCATTCTTGTAAACCCTAGGTCACTAGTTCACCATAAATAGGACTTTTTGCTATTGTATCTGTATCTCATGACACTTTACACGTTTCATATTGTACTTTCTATGGCATGAGTCTCTAAACCCCATGGTTGGGGGTAAGGAGCTCTGCTGTGTCTTGATGGATTAATGCAATTACTATTGTTTTTCATTCAATCACGCTTGCTTCTATTCTAAGATATCACTTGTTCCTCAACTTGATGAATGTGATGATCCATGACACTCATCATCATTCTCACCTATGAACGTGTGCCTGACAACCACCTCTGTTCTACTTTAGATTGAGTGAATATCTCTTGGATTCCTTAATTAGAATCTTCGTGGTATAAGCTAGAATTGATGGGGGCATTCAAGAGAATCCGGAACGTCTAAACCTTGTCTGTGGTATTCTGAGTAGGATTCAAGGATTGAATGACTGTGAAGAGCTTCAAACTCCTGAGGGCTGGGCATTAGTGACAGACGCAAAAGAATCACTAGATTCTATTCCAACCTGATTGAGAACTGACAGATGATTAGCCGTGCTGTGACAGAGCGCGTTGAACATTTTCACTGAGAGGATGGGAGGTAGCCATTGACAACGGTGAAATCCTACATACAGCTTACCATGGAAGGAGCCTTGTGTGCATGAAGAAGAAGACAGTAGAAAAGCAGAGATTCAGAAGATAGAGCATCTCAAAAACTCAACATGTTCTCCATTACTGCAAAACAAGTATTTATTTCATGTTCTTTTACTTTTCACAATTAAACCTGAGAATTATTGATATCCTGACTAAGAGTTACAAGATAACCATAGCTTGCTTCAAGCCAACAATCTCCGTGGGATCGACCCTTACTCACGTAAGGTATTACTTGGACGACCCAGTGCACTTGCTGGTTAGTTGTGCGGAATTGCAAAAGTGTGATTGCGATTTCGTGCACCAAAATACCTAGATTGCAATAAAAGTAAACATCACAATTTGCAAGAATTAATAGATGCTATAACTAACCCAAGCAAGACATCAATAATAACAACTAAGATGAACATAAAAAGACATGGAAACATAAAATTGCATTAGAGAAAATAAAAATCCAACAACGGTTCATAAAGATAAAAATGGCAACATAAAGAAATTAACAAAAGAAACTAGGAAGATTAAGACAATAGAACAATAAAATATAAAGAGAGTTGAACTAAAAACAAGAATTAAAACTTGGATCTAAAAAAAATTGACCTAAACTACTCTAAATTCTAGAGAGAAGGGAGAGCTTCTCTCTTTAGAATTCTAACCTAAAACATGATGAAAACTAAACTATGACTACCCCCATTCCAATTCTTTAGTTCAGAAGCATCAGAAATGACTTGGATTTGGGCCTTCTTCAGCTCAGAAATTGCCTCCAGTGCATTGCCTTTAATGAGGTCACGTGCCTCTTGTCACGCGGACGCGTCACTGGCAACTTTTCTTATCACGCGTACATGTCGCCTTGACAATTTCCTTTCCACGCGCACGTGTGAGTCACGTACACGCGTCGCTGGTCAGATTACCAAAATCTCATTTCTTCATGAATTCTCCATTTTTGCATGCTTTTTCTTCATTTCTTCAATTCAATCCTTACTTTCTAAACCTGAGATCACTTAACAAATAAATCAATGCATCAAGTGAAATTAAAGTGAATTAAATTTAGCAATTTTAAAGGCTAAAAAGCATATTTTCACTCTTAAGCACAAATTAGGAGAAATTCACAAAACCATACTATTTTATTGAATAAATATGAGATAAGTTGATAAAATCCCTAAATTCAACACAAGATAAACTACAAAATTGGGGGTTTATCAAACCTTCCCATACTTAAACTAAGCATGTCCTTATGCTAAACCAAGAAAGACAAGAAATGGAGTATGAACATTTATTCAATGCAAATAAACTATATGCACCTATCTACATGTGTGCAACTAAATGCACAATGCTTCTACCTACTTGGTTAAAAGTAAATCAATCTCCAAAAACATATATGAACTTGTAGGTCTAACATAGTATGATGATTCATGAATTTTACCAATTCAAATATCAATATGAAGTTCAAATAAACTTGCAAGAAGAAAGCTCATGAAAGCTGGGAACAAGGAATTGAGCATCAAACCCTCACCGGAAGTGTATCCGCTCTAGTCGCTCAAGTGTATAGGGTTGATTCACTCAATTCTCCTCTAATCATGCTTTCAAGATTTGTTTTTCATTTAACAATCAACAATTATTCAATGTATGCATACATTTATCATGAGGACTTATTCATTGGTTATAATGGAGTTAGGGTAAAGGTAAGGATATATATATGGCTAAGTGAGCTTGAAATTTGCATTTTGATTAACCTAAGCTTTCACCAAACACATATAAAAACCTATACAATTCTAATACCCCACTTAACTACCCATGATTCCTATTTTTTTTCACATACTCATGCATTCTCTTCAATTCATATTCCATATGCATTGTTATTATTACTTTGCTTTGGAGAATTTTTGTCCCCTTCTTATTCCTTTTATTTTTCTCTTTTTCTTTTTCTTTATCATCATTTTTTTTCACACTAAAGTATATACAAATGTATCAATGCATATGATTTTAAATATTTAATGCATGAGTATGTACCCAATTTCCAAGATCTTCAACAAAAATACAAAAACACATTTTTATCTCACCTAATGTTTCCAATTTTTCCAAACTTGAATGATAAACACTCTCACTAGCATTGTTGTCAAACTCTCGAGTTAACTCGTAAACTCATACGAGTTTACGAGTTTAGGTAGTGGAATCGAGTTAACTCAAACACAAACTCGTTTCTGGGTAGACTCGGGTAAACTTGCATAAACTCGGTCAAACTCGCGAATTTACGGGCGAGTTAGCAAGTTTGCTTTGTTTGGCCTTTTTCAAAAAAATAGAGCCGTTTTGGGCCCAAAAAAAGAAGAAAAAGGGGAGCAACGTATGAACGTAACCCTAAACAGTTTAATCCCTCACTTTGCTCGCTGCACTTACTCGGTTACTCTCTTCTCCAAACCCTCTTCGTGTTTTGTTTGTCCCTCACCGCCGTTCGCCATTTGCCATTCCCCAAATAGCTCATCATTGTCTCTCTCTCTCTGTTGTTCTCTCATTCTTACTCTCTCATTCTGCTCTCTATTGAATCTGTTATGCATCAAAGCTCGTAGACTCGTGAAGCCTCTGCCATCGCCACGCTACCGTCGTTTGTCACATCCTCTTTCGGTCGTCGCCTCCTCTGTCGGTTCATTGTGTCCTCTGCCGGTTACGCGTGTACTCTGCCGCCGTTCGTTCTTGTCTGCTTGCGCAGCACAACAATGCTTGGTTCCTAAACTGAGCATACTCCATTCAGCCATTCAGATTCAGGTATGTTTAAAATAAATAGTTACTGAATTGCTGCATGTTTTAGTTGTTACTTGTTAGTGTTAGTTTAGTATATTCTTAATTTCTACTTCTTGTAATTTGTAGTTGTTACTTGTTAGTGTTATTTAATTGTTACTTGTTACTAAATCTGAATGTCTGAAACTCTAAAATCTCAAATCTGAATTTATTCACTTTGGTAGTAGATAACTTTGCAACTGTTAGTGGATAACTATGTAATAATTGAAGGATTTGAATGTGTGTTTTAAAGTACTTGTTATAATTGTAGTATTATATTAATTTATTATGTTTTTTTCTATTGAAATTGTTGAGTTTTAATTACTATATTTGAGTAAACATATATATTATACACGATATATATATTTTTTACAAAAAAATTATAACAGGTAAACTCATATGAGTCTACGAGTTGAGTATAGGTCAGCTCCATAAGTTTACCTAGACTCGCGAGTTTGACAACCTTGCTCACTAGCCTAATCTAATCAAAGATCCAAATTAAGGATATTTATTATTTTTCACTTAGGGGTAGTGATGTACTAAAATTAAGAACAAAAGAGAGGTTTAGCATAGGCTCAAAGTTGGCTAACAATGGTAGATAAAAGGTAAGCTATTTGGATAAGTGAGCTAATAATGAAATGAGGGCCTCAATCATATAAATGTATTCATACACAAAATAATGGACATAAAGAATCAAACAAATCAAAGATTATAATCATAGAAAGAGAATAATACACACAAGAATGAAAACAGTGGTTATATGGTGTAACCACACAATTAGGCTCAAAACTCACATGCTTATGTGTTCTTAGCTCAAAAACCATGTACCAAAATTAATTCCTTCAAGCAAGTTCAACAAATTTTTTTTTATTTAAATTGGTAAGGTGTCCTAAAATAGTTTTCTTTGAAAAGAAATCATCATTTTAACCAAGTAGTCCTAACATGAAAGAAGTGGTAAAATATGTACAAATTCTAACTATCATACAACCTAGCATGCAATGCAACAACTATCTAACAAAGAAAATTAAGAATTGGTGTTGGAAAAAGAAATTGTTACCGATGGAAGTCAATCTCGACCTCCCCACACTTAAAGATTGCACTGTCCTTGGTGCATGTAAAAAAAAGCAAGGTGGATGGGTTGCTACAACTGATGAACTCCTTCAAAAGTTTGTGTGGAGGGACTTGCTTGTTACTCCATTTAGAAGCTTTTCCTTTCCCCTCTTGGTGGCCAGACTAAAAGGAGAAAAAAAAGAAAGAAAATTAAGCCCACGACAAAGATATCAAAACAAATAGAACATAGGCGGAGGCTAATACCAAATAAGAGTAGGGTTCTCAACTACATGGTAGCTACAACATGTAAGTGGGAGAGCAATATAAGCAAAGGGAATATTAACTAACACTTGATGCAAGAGTAAAATCATAGCACAAGCAAATGGCATGAAGAGAACACTCAGAAGCATCAAGTTCAAATAGGAAAGAGTGGGTCATGAAAGACAATATGAGTTCATATCAATGCACAAATGATGCAAGAGTCATCAAAGATTAAGCATTGATCTAAAAATTTCATCACCCAATCAATATCAAACAAGTCAAGAAGCACCAAAATGATCCAAGAAATTATCAACAGTTGAGTAGAAAAATTCAACACCAATGTTAAAATAACAAAATTACAAAAGAAAATAAGAACAAACTACACAAATAAAATTAAATTGTAATGAATGAAAGTATCCAAACGCAATAAACAAAAGAAAATGAAAGATGAGAAAAATAAGAAGTGAAAATTTAAAAAGAGGGAGAAGGAGACGTGGAGAAAAATGATTGAAAAATGTTGAGAGAAGTGAAAAGAAGAGAGATAAAAGAAATGGGAGGAGGAAAGAAAATAGAAGAAGAAAGGATAAAGAAGAAAGAAGAAAGAAGAAAAAAGGAGAGAAGAAAGGAAAAGAAAATAGGGCAGAAACATGGCGCGAAAGCGACGCGCGCGCATGGGTCACACGTGCGCGCGAAAAGCAAGAAGGGCAAGTGACGCGTAAGCGTCCCCCATGCGTACGCGTGAGATGCAGGAAAGAGAAGGGACGCGTACGTGTCCGTCACGCGTACGCATGGGTGTAAATCGTGCTCTTCGCACAAAATCCGCACAACTCTAGCACAACTCTCTGGTTTTTATACCAGGTGCTCCAACATTATCATACGACGCGTGGAGCTCCCTTTTTTTTTCAAAGAAGCCTAAAAACAGAATTTAACACTCTCCTAACATATAAACACTCTAAACTAACCAAAATTCAAATCTAACTAAAAATCTTTTAGTTTTGAAAATTTTTTTCAAAGACAATGCAAACAAAACTTGCACTTCAGGTAAGATGAAATTCAAAAACAACTATTTTAATCAAAACATGAATCTAATAATCAACCTAGCAATCAAAGCAAGATATGCAAAAGAATGAAAAGAAAAAACTACCTAACAATGGCAACTCAATTCCTTCATTGATTATATATACAAGAGAATGGAAATAGTTTACCATGGTGATGTGTCTCCCGCCTAGCACTTTTATTTATTGTCCTTAAGTTGAACTTATGGAGAGCTCTAATCAAGGAGGCGTGTGCTTGAATTCATCTTTGAACTTCCACCAATGCTTAAATCTCCAATAGGCTCCATCATTCCATATCATTTGCATCAAGCTTTGATGAAGTTCCACACAAGCTAAGGGCTCCCAAAATCGACCATCATATATTCCAGGATCCCAAATCTTGTTTCTACACCCATCTTCAAGTTGATCAAGACAATTCCATTTGGGTGGCAAGTGATCCAAATTCTCAAGTAAACACCAAAGCATCTTCCTAGATCCATTCAATTTAGGAATCCCCCAACCTTGGGGCCTAAGCCTTGGGGGTCCAACCTTAATGACCCTTGATCTACAATGCCAACCACTAACCATCTTCCTTTTGCTCTTAAAGCCACAAAGAGCTCTAAGTTGCCCATCTGTCTCAAGCAGACCATATTCATGCGAGAAAGTAAAGCTCAAGGATAAGAATTTTACCCACTTGAATGAAAGAATGGATGGTTTCTTGGTGAGAGAGGCTTCCAACGGCTTTGTAGTTTCCACTTCCTTGTGTTCTTCTTGGATGACATCCACCTCTTGACAAGCTTCCTCAATTCCAATTCCTTGTTCACCAACTTCTTTTACACACCCATCATTGCTCAAGTCATGTGTCGGAATTTGTGCATTATCCTCATCAACATCAATTTCAAACTCAATGGAAGAAGGTTCAAAAACTTCCACAAAATCATCAACAATATTACTTTGTGTGGAAGTGTTCTCAAGCTTGGAATCCACCTCTTGTTCAACTTCGCCTAGGTCTTCAACCACTTCTTCTTCTTCAACGATCTCTTCCTCCTCCACTTGTTGCAAGACATACCCCATCTCGTTGTCCTCATATTTAGATTCTAAAATCTCCTTCATGCTCCACTCTTCGATTAATTTCTCACATTCATCAGTGGAGATACTTTGTCTACGGTATGAATCCCATGAGTCAAAGTTGGATTTAATTTTGGCAAGGTTAGCCTCGATAGCTTCGTTCGTCCTTTGGGCTTTCTCTTGCTCCTTTTGACGGATGATTGTTTGAAGCCGATCCATTGCTTCCTTGAGACGATCCCTTAACTCTTGTTCCACTTGACTAACATAAGTAGGATCATGTTGCTCTTGGACCAATAGATATGGATATTCTTCTATGGAAGGTTGTGGTGGAAATAGGAATTCATTATGTGGTTGGAAATTCTCATACATGGGAGGTGGTTCATCTTGATAATGGCATGGAGGTGGTGGTTCTTGAGGGTAGTGGTGGTGAAATTGGGGTGGTTCTATGTATGGTTCATATGGCTCATAAGGTGGTTGGTATGGTGGATATAGATTAGGATCATATGGAGGTGTTTGGTGGTATGAGGCTTGTGAGTATGGTGGTTGAGGACTATATTGAGGAAGGAGTTCATAGGCATATGGTGGGGTTATTGGTAATCACAAGGAGGTCCACCATAGCCATTGTCTTGGTATGCATCATGGAATGGCTCTTGCTTATAGTATATTTGGGAAGGTTGTTGCCAAAAAGGTTGATCAATTCCTTGAGGCTCCTCCCATCTTTAATTGTTCCATCCTTGATGCATGTTGTCATTGTAGTTCCCATTCCCTACAACATAGTTTGATCCAAACTCATAGCCAAAGTGGTGAGAATTTATAGTGAAAAGAGAAAACAAATATAAAAACTAATAAGAAATAAAGAAGACAAACTCCTAACTACTAGCAAAACCAAGAAATAACCAAAAAGAAAGATTATTCACAATATGAACATATTCACAATAGGCAATAATATAACATTATTGCAATTCCCTGGTAACGGCGCCAAAAACTTGATGTGAGAATTATCGTCGGTTAGGGATTTCACAAAAATAAATCCGTTGCAAGTATAGTTCCAAACCAACAAATAATCCTCAATCAAAGTTTAATTTGTTTTCTCACAAGTACAAACCCCAATAAAAATAAATCAGAGTATTTAAACCTCGGGTCATCTCACAAGTAATTGTAATGAAGTGCTCAATTATTGGCTATGAAGGAACAAGGGGGTTTGATTTGGTAATTGACAAGAAAAGTAAATAACAAGAAAGTAAACGATAGTTAACTAATAAAGGAAAGGAAAACAACTCTTGGCTAAGGCATGGAAAGTGAGATCACCATCCTTGTCTAACAACCATATGTTGACAATTATGAGGGACCAACCCATCAAGTCTACTTCTATGCTTGAAGTAAGTCAAATAGGCTTGATCAACATCAACCCATAAGTCCCAACCTAGCTACTAATTGACTTAGTAGTAGGCTAGTGTTAATGGGTATCAAATTGGCCATTAATAATTCTCAAATCACCAATTCAATTAGACCCAATGACTCAATGTCACCCAATTTCCTTAGCCTAGGCCAAGAGTATATAAAACTACTCTACAACTAGTGAAAATATTTTATCAATTACCTAAAGTGCAATAAAAGTAAACATCACAATTTGCAAGAATTAATAGAAGTTATAACTAACCCAAGCAAGAAATCAATAATAGCAACTAAGATAAACATAAAAAGACATGGAAACGTAAAATTACATTAGAGAAAATAAAAATCCAACAAGGGTTCATGAAGGTAAAAATAGAAACATAAAGAAATTAACAAAAGAAACTAGGAAGATTAAGATAATAAAACAATAAAATATAAAGAGAGTTGAACTAAAAACAAGAATTAAAACTTGGATTTAAGAAAAATTGACCTAAACTACCCTAAATTCTAGAGAGAAGGGAGAGCTTCTCTCTCTAGAATTCTAACCTAAAACATCATGAAAACTAAACTATGACTATTCCCCCCTCCCATTCCATTCCAATTCTTGGGTTCAAAAGCATCAGAAATGAGTTGGATTTGGGCCTCCTTCTGCTTAGAAATTGCCCCCAACGTATTGCCTTTAATGAGGTCACGTGCTGCTTGTCACGTGTATGCGTCACTGGCAACTTTCCTTATCACGCGTATGAGTCGATCACGCATACGCGTTGCCTTGATGATTTCCTTTCCACGCGCACGTGTGGGCCACGTACACGCGTCGTTGGGCAGATTACCAAAATCTCATTTTTTCATGAATTTTCTATTTTTGCATGCTATTTCTTCATTTCTTCAATTCAATCCTTACCTTCTAAACCTGAGATCACTTAACAAATATATCAAGGCATTGAATAGAATTAAAGTGAATTAAATTTAGCAATTTTAAATCCTAAAAAGCACGTTTTCACTTTTAAGCACAAATTCGGAGAAATTCACAAAATCATGTAGCATCAAACAACGCATTAGGTTTAGCACCCTTAGTCTTTGTTGTGTCAGCACTACGAGACTCACACTTTGGATTTGCATGAGACAATCCTCTTGGTGCTCTTTTTTGTTGTTGTCTCTCCACCTTCATTGCCATACTGACTAAATCCTCCATCTCCACATAATGATGTAACTCCACCACATCAGCAATCTCTCTATTCAAACCACCTACAAATTGTGCCATAGTAACCTCAGTGTACTCTTCTATGTTGGCAGTGATCATAAGTATCTCCATTTTCTTATGGTAGTCTTCAACAGACTTGGAGCCTTGAGTCAGCTAATGTAACTTCTGATGCACTTTCCTGTAGTAGTACGAAGGCACAAATCTTTTCTTCATGAGGCGTTCATGAGATCCCAAGACTCTATAGGGTGATCATCATTCCGCTATCTTGTCTTCACTAGTTCATCCCACTAAATCAAGACATAGTCCGAGAATGCAACTGCTGCCAAATGAACCTTCTTTGCCTCAGAGTAATTATGACAAGCAAAAATTCTTTCTACCTTACATTTCCACTTCAAATAAATTTCAAGATCATTCTTTTCTTTGAATGGTGGTATTTGCATCTTGATGGCATTGATATTGCTATCTTGACTTTTATGTCGAGGTGTTATAATTCCATCAGAGTCATTATCAGAAGGTACATAATTCTGATGCCGATTCCAGAAAGGTCCTTGTTTAGTATTCTTGGACAGTGTTTGTGTCACCTCTTGTCTCCATGTTTCCAACTCAGTCAAGCAATTAGTTAAGTGTTGAATGGCCTTTTGCATCAACTCCATGTCAACTAAAGTATCTTTGGAATGAGCTGCCATAACAATGGACCTGTAACAAAACAAAAATGTTATAGAAAGAACCTCACAATCACTCTTTCGCGTGTTTCACTCAAGGATGGACACTCGTGTTTATTCTTAAAATTGGCTTTTACCCTTTATTGAACTTACCACTATTGAATCTCTTTGACTATTGTACTTTAGAAATCAAATAAAAATAAAAGATAGAGAAAAACTGACGCAACGATAAGAGAAAAAGATGAAAAGAAAAAAAAAGATGAAAGAAAAGGGACAAAGACACAGAAGACAAAAAGATAAGAATAATAAAAAAAAATAAAAAATAAGAATAATAATAAAAACTTATTTAATAATTTTTTTGGATAAGAACACAACGCTTTTTTTTGTGTTTTTTTTTTTTACTTTGCTTAAGTGTTACTTTATAGACTTCAAAGTATATACTCTTTCTTTTTTTTTTTTTGGTACTCAAGATGTAATGGCAAAAAAAATTACTAATAATAAGAAGAAACTTCAAGGTGCGTACTCTTCCTTTTTTTTGGTACTCAAGATGTATTGGCAAAAAAAATTACTAATAATAAAAAGAAAGATAATAAACTAATAAGAAAATAAATGATAAGAGAAGGACGAAAAGAATAATGATAAATATATAAGCAGCAAGGACAGGAAATAATATTAGGGAAAGAAATTTAAAAAAAAAGAAAGAACAAAGAAAATAATAATAACCGAGAAGAGATGAAAAGCCAATCAACAAGTAAAAGAACAAGATGTAAGGATAAATTTACTATGTGTGGCTGGAATTTTTTTCTTATTTTTTTAATCAAAGACATAAAATAGAGACATAAAAAACAAACGAAGGAGACGTTTTTTATTTTTTTTAAGTTTATTTAGAACACAAAAAAGGTAAACGTAGACTAATAAAAATTAATTTAATACTTAAAATCTGATATCAAATGATACGGAACGTAATCTAGGATAAGATGAAAAATCAAAAAAAGGAGCTCCTCTACTTCAATTTGATTTCTTGATGCAACCGTTAAGAGAATCACTCTACCTCACCTATTCACACCAAGTTTCTCAAAGGAACTCAAAAAAAAATTTCACTCATCAAAATTAAGGAAAAAAGTGGCTACCAGATTTTAGAGAATTTTTATACCTCTTAAATTCAGAATCCTAACTCATAAGTTCACTAGAATAAAAAAAAAAGGTCAAATCATAACTGGGCCTAAAACAAACAAAACAATAAAATAAAATAAATTCTAAGAAAGTGATGTCTTTTTAATTCATCTTGACTAATGAGACTCTTTAATGCATCTTGTAAATAGTAAGACGTTTGACTTTTGAGAATCATTAATCATTGTCTTGTCCAATTCTTGATGCATTTCCTGGACAAATGATTTAGCCATGTTTGCAAAACCTTCTTTTATTTTCTTAGTTGTTGCTCCTGTAATTGAACCAATTGGTATATGACAGTTCTCAATTTGTCCCACAGGACTTGTATCAATTTTATTCGTGCATCCAATTACGTAACGCTATATTAGCAAAAATAACTACATTTTACATTGATTGCGTAAATGATCATCAAGAGAATAATTATGATTATACGACTGTATAAAATATTTTACATAGTGTATCAAAATTAATACATAAACAATAGCCACCAAATCATTTATTTATATACAAATTAAAATAAAATGATAAAATAATATTTTGGTCCCTAACATTTGGACTAAGTAGCAATTTAGTCTTTAACATTTTAAACGTCTTATTTCAGTTTTAAAAATTTTCAAAAATCCTATTTTAGTCTCAAAATTTTTAAATAGGTTCAATGTTATTTCACTATTAAATTTGACACGAACAATTAACATATTTAAGAGCTAATAACGTTTGATTCCATTTCATAAGTAAAATCGACATATCAATGATCACTAAGTTTTTCTTTAATTCTAGAGCGTTGATAATTGATTGATAAAATTTGTGATTTTTTTAACAAGAAAAAGATCGAAAAGAATAAGTGTTACAAGAAAGTTTTAATTATATTTTTATAACATAAAGAAAAAGATATAACTTAATAATAATATTGTATCACTCATTTCATTAATTATTTGTGTAAATTTAATAGTGAGACAACATTAAAGTTGTTTAAAATTTTTTAGGACAGAAATATGACATTTAAAATATTAAGGACTAAATTAATATTTGACTCAAACATTAAGGACTAAAATAGTATTTTATTCAAATAAAAAATAAATATTAAAAATAAATTAACACATGTATTTATACATATACATAGTGACTAATTTTTGTGTGTATATAATATTTTTTTAATATATTATTTGGTCAAGTTACTTTCTTTCTCTATGATATTTATAGTCCGATAAGTCAAAGATTAATTTATCATAAATCAAAATTTTATTAAAAAATTTTTTATTGGTCAACAGATTTCGACATACAAAAAATAAAACTTAAATTTTCAATACTTATTTTAATACTTGACCAACCCAAATTAGTTAAGTTACTTCAATAATTGATCCTTTATTGATCATGATTAATTTTCTTAATATATGAAAAAGATTATTTTACTTGTTTTTCCCGCGTTTAACTTGTTGTTATATATATATATATATATATATATATATATATATATATATATATATATATATTTGAATACAATTATGTTAGGTTTACGATAAAATTAGTTATTAATATAAAATATATATTAAAATATAAAATATATATTAAAATGAGTTAAATTATACATATATTTATAAGTAAATATATAATAACTAATTTTAACGACTTATTTTAATATACACATAATATTTTTTATTGAATATCATTCTACTAAAAAAATTACTATATCTGATATTATTTTTAGACTTTAAGACATGAATCTAAAATCAATTATCAAAAAAAATAAAATATTTATTATATTGACTAATCTTAAATTTATTATTATACATTTTTAATAAAAAATAAAATAAATTATTAAACATATTAGTGTATATTATTTCACTACTAATAAAGATAAACAAAAAATATGATTTTATTGTCCAATGTTACACTTACATTAGATGAAGATCACTAGGTTACGTTTGACTGGGAGATTGAAATTAGAGAGACTAGGAGATTATTCATACACTGGCCTATTATGAGACTCAAACTGAAAATGACTAAAAGCCCATTCTACATAGCAAGAGTCCAAACTATACTTTAGGACTTACCAGACTTTATAGAGGTCGGACACAACGATAAGACTATGGCCCTACTTATCCAAATAAGTAATTGATTCCTAAGACATCTCCTATTCATCTAGAAGAGGTATCTCAACAACTTTCCTAACAAAAGAAAATGGTTATCCACCCTCAAAGGTAGAACTACTCTAAAAGCTGGTTATCTATTCTACTATAAATACACTGACATTCTCAGGTATATTCAGACCCCAATCTACAAAAAATCTGCTTAAACACTTGCTAATTTAAGCACCGGAGTCCCTTGCAAGTACTATCTTTCACCTCCTCATGCGGAATTCGAAGTCGGATGCTGTCCTACAAGGAGTCTAGACCTCATGTTCAAACCCAAAAGCAATCCTATTTCAGTTAACCCTCAGAATATTGGCACTATTGCCAGAGACTTGAAGCTCAACCCTTGATAATGACGGATGATCAAGAAGATAATAAGACAACCACTCGAAAAGAACAAGATGCAAGCATATTATAATCAACGGCACAATTACCCTCAACAAAATGTGCGCTGGCTTCCCTATACATCCAGTTCAAACAGCTTGATTAATCCAAATTTGTTATGAAGAACTAAATTCCACAAGAAAATAAGGCATTTTTTGATAAACAAGTATCAAAATGTGCACCACTGACATACAATGATTCTTTTGCAACAAAGATGTGTGAATAACTCCCAAGGATTTTACGTGAATTCGACCTTTCTATAGTGGCAGCAAAATCAAAGCTTCCACTCTCTCTTTCACCTGCTCCTCTACTCTTCATGGCGAACTATTGCTTCTCATGTAATAGGATGAATCATGAAGTAGAACTTGGTTTTCTTCTCAAACTCGGAATCTACTGTTGTGCCAACGTTACAACCTTGGGAAGAATCATGATAGAGTTTTTGACCGCCGTTGACTCCCCGTCCACAAGTCACATCTACAGGGCTTCCAACGCTGACACAACCTTTTCTGATCTTGGTACCAAATTTCTACTTACACGTGTACACTTCCACTCTAAAGATTCCTACTTCCAGTGTCGATCTACACACCAGGCAGCATTGTCAACCATAGATACCCACTTAGGATAATGGAGCAGTTGCATGTTCCAAATGCATAGGAAAAAAATAAATAAAATATCCCATATTGAGTCAGTAATGAAGGAAGAATGAAAAATATTGTTGGTAAAAACAACGAAACGTTTTTTCCTAACTTATATCCTTACAAGAGAATGCAACATTAGCCAATTTAAATACAATCCATCAGGTTTACTATAGGCGACAAAAATACCATATAAATATAAGTTGGAATATAGTTTCTATCGATACCGAAAACCCCGTTAAATTGGATTAAATATACCAAACGGCAGAGACAAGGATGATGCACCTGCAGTCTCTGCTAACATACCAACCAATCCACCTTCTCAATATGATGATGACAACACCAACCATGGTGGATTGGAAACCGTAAATTCACCATGATCAAAGAAAAGAGGAGGAAACGACAAAGTGCCATAACTCGTGAGTTTCCTGCCATCAAATCTTGACACAAACAATCAAAATCCCAATCCGCTTGTCTTCCCGAATCCACCGCTGCCTCGTCAAGATCGAACAACTCCTCTCCACCGGTCAACTCTCCAACATCGTCAGTGTCTGATGCATGAGCATCTTTAGTTACTTTTTTAATTATTTTTTTTGAATAAATATAATGATTTCCTTATTTTAATTGAGATTCTTGGGTTTTAATCAATGTTTCTCGGAGTTGTTTTGTGCTTTGATATGTTTAGGAAGTTATTAAAAGATTTTAAGTAAGAATAAAGGAGGAGAAGGACAACTAAAGAAGTCTCTGGGAGAACCAAGGAAGGTATCATGCAAAAAGAAGTAACCATCCAGGGAACCAAGAATTTAAGACAAATGCAAAAAGAATTTGTGGATACTGTCATCCTGACCTCTTTATACTCGAGTGAGCATAACTTGAGCTACAAAGGTCCCATTAAAGAGGTTTTAGCGGTGTTAGAAAGACAACTTTTAGAGCTTTTCGACGATATAAAATTGTCTATAGTAGACGTTCATTTTTAGGCTGCGAACGACCCTCATCTTTAAGCTCGAAAATTCAGCACGAAGAAGCCCAGCATGGGATTGGGACGTGAGCCACACCCTCTACACACCCTTCATGCAGCAAAACACCCCCTAGAAGTGTTCCATGAAGGCGTAGGACTTCCCCACATCCCTAGCCATTCCTGCCACGCACAAAACATGTCCAAAATACCTCCAAACACGCTCCTACACACCATGCAACACTGCAAACTCCATACAAGCATGGTGTACCACATCCCTCCACACCCATGTATGCCTTGCCACACTTGTCTCACCACCTCCACTCTCTCTTCATCACTAACGTGGGATGTCCCCCACGCCATTCTTCACTCTCTTCACCAATGTAGGACATGGGTCACACCCACTCCACACCCAAGCTTCCAGGCACGAAGACGTCCAACGTGCCTCATGCACAAGCCTTCATCCTTCACCAACGTAGGACGTTGCCCACGCCACCTCCATGTATGAAGCTCCACATCCCACGTTGAAGACCTACATACCACGTTGGGCCAAAGGCCAGTAGCCCCATCTTCCTCTCCGTGCGAAGACGTTGCACGTGGCCTTCCTTACGTCACACGTTGGGCCAAAGGCCAGTAGCCCCATCCTCCATGCTTGTGAAGACGCCGCAAGTGGCCTTCGCACGTCCCACGTTGGGCCAAGCTCCATCAGCCTTAACCTCCAAGTCCTTGAGCACATGGGACGTTACACATGCCAGGGACACGCTAAGCCTCCAAGTCCTCGAAGAAGTAGGACATAACCCATGCCCACTTGCATGCCAAGCCTCTAATATTTAGGGGCGTGGGACGTCCCTCACTTGACCCACATCTTTGAGTACAACACCAACCCCTGGAAAGTGCGCATCAAGAAGGCTAAAAGTCAATTCTCAAACACAAGACTTAAGTGCAAGCTCATGATTTTAATAAAGCAACACATCAAGTTCTGAATTTCAGTTACAAGGAAGATCACTAGTTACTTAAGAGTCATTAGAAAAGATTTGATTTGATTTGATTCTATTTTGATTTAGTTTAAATTTGAATTTTAGGTTTTGGTTTTAGGTTTTAAATAAGAACTTTGTCCACGAATAGGGACAACATGGACTACACACCATACTTTAGAATTTTATTTTCATTCCACCATAAGCAACTAATCTCCTTTGTTAAGGTTAGGAGCTTTGTTTATCTTTTTATGGATTATTAATCTAAGTGTTTTACTTTATTTGAGGTTTATGATTTGATTTATTTCATGGTTGAGTTTTCATTCTTCATCCCTAAAGATTTGAAATTGTTGGGAAACATTCTAACTCCATTTTGGATTATAAATATTGTTTTGAAGAAGTAATATTGGAATTAGCTTGAAAACTCTTTCTCGTGACTTTTTTATTTAACTAGAAATAGTGTTTCAAAGAGTGTGCGACACTTTATGATTTTCAATTGCTCTAGTTTGAATAAGTTTCAATTGTTTAGGACTAGCTTGGATAAGTGACATATAATTCAACCTAAGGACTACTCTTGAATCTTATTTGAAACTACATCAGATTTGTGCTTCACCTCTTTTCTTAAATAATTGTTAAGGAATTAGCAATTAATTAGGTTAAAGAGGGATTGAATTGCCAAGGAATTGGAATTTGATTATCTATGATTTATCGTGATTGATCTCTGCATGCCTCAAATAAATGAACACAATGATTGTTTTTCCAAGGAGTGAATATCTTTGAAACCTTAATACTCTCATAATCATTGTTTTCATTCACTGTTTGCTATTTTATTTGCCTTTGTTTTCACGTTTAATTCCTTCACTCCTTTATTTCAGTTTATCTAATTAAAATTAGTCAATCATTGTATCTTAGTCCTTTAATCCTCGTGGAATGATAACCTACTCACCGTGGTATTACTTGATACGATTTTATGAACTTGCCGAGTTATGGTTTTGCAAAATTCTGCATCAGTGTCCCCACCTCCAAGCACACCAAGGAGTAGGCACGCTCGCTTGAAATCCCATCCCCCTCTCTCTCCGCGACAACAATCCCCATCTCGATCTTTCCATTGACGGCACTGACGAAGTTGACCCCAACCTCCACCTTGTAAGAGACCGCATCGATGCTCTTCTCCATGAAAAGATGGTGGAAGCTATCTCTGGCAAGTTCCTGGTGGTAATCGACAACACGAAGCTCATGTCAGGGACATGTGGTAGCGGCCTCGCGATACTGGTGGAGACGGTATAGTTCTGCTAGAAGAACAATCTGGTTCAGCTTCAAAAATTGTTAAGAAGGTTGCAACGCTAATCTGAAATTGGATGAGAGTGAAAAATTCTACATCGTCGATAATTCAAATCACATCATTGATTTGTACTTTAAGACTCCCAATCAAATCAGAGTAGTGAACAACATCAAAAATCCTCAGGGCACATCTTTTGTTGGTTGCTCACAAATTGCATCACTGAAGAATATGGTGGGCACATCAATGAATATGGAAAAAAATAATCCTATTGTAGAATTTGATGCTGTTTGCACACTGTTCCGGGGGTTACCTGAAACGTGTAGCTCGGTCGTCTGGCAAGACCCGAGGTGAGGGTTCTGTGACCCGAGCTTGATGTGCCGAGCGGCTGGTGGTTGTACCTACAATGACACTCCGATGCTTAAGTTAGCATGGGTCCAAGCAGATATTGAGTAGAATTAGAGTATGAGTTATACCTGGGTGCTCCAGTGTATTTATAGTAGTTGGTCGTGATCTTCCCTGGATAAGATATTCTTATCTTATCTTATCTTTTGGGAGTTTTATCCCTATCTTTGTGGAACCGCCTTTCTTTAGGCCTTTTCGGCCTTTAGGTTTTGGGCTTCGTTCCTTCTGATGGGCCTTCTTAGCTTATTTGTCCGAGGTCCGACCTCAGGCGTGGGCCTTGGGACGAGGTCGGACCTTCTATGAACTTTCCGCGTTTGGGGAACTCGGTCAGGGTATGAACAGTGCCCCTGCCCGAGTTCGTCCTTTTTGGGAGGTCGAGCTCGGGCATAATAGTTTTTTCAAAATTTGAAAACGGCCGTTTCAGCATTTATTGCTTTTTACCGTTTCTCCTCGATTTCCGTTCGGGCTCTGTGAAGGCATTATTTATTTGCCCCTTTCCTCATTTTCTTCGTTTATTCTGTTCCCTTTCCATTTTCTGAGTTTTTGCCACCTCTCCTTCGAGCGCCGCTCCTTCTTTGTTCTTCTTCTCCGATTCTTTCTGTGGGTTTTTCCGGGGTTTCCTCTGCGCCGCCGTTTTCGTTCTCCTTGCATCGGAGCTCGTCGTCTTCTTCCTTTCTTCCAGGTTTGTTCTCGTCTTCATTTTCTTTGCGCACATATGCTTCTGTTTCTTTTTCTTCTATGCCTGGGTTGCCCCGAAAAGAGGCGCCGCCATTGCTTTGGTTGTTTGTATGTGGGGGGGGGGGCTCTTTTCTCTTGGTATTTCGTTTTCGGGTTTCTGTATTTTCTTCTAAAAGAACTTGGTTTTCTCGCCTTGCTGAATGGGTTTTCGCTGTCTGCCTTTATGTGATTTTTGCCTTGCTTGTTGTATTTTTCTTTGTAGGCAAGATTTTTATGTCTCGAAAGGTTCTTCAGGCGATGTCGACCAAGATTCCGAGTGGTCTTGGTTGGGTAGATCCCGTTCCCCTAAGAGTTCCTTCTGTGGTAGATTCTGAGTATTTAGCTAGGTTCCGTAGGCAATGTAGCATATGTGAAGATAGAGAATCTGAGAGGGATTATGAGTTAGTAGCCCCGGATTCCGAGGAGAGAGTGTGCTTCCCGCCTTTAGATAGTTCCGAGAAGCTCTTCTTTTATGCTTATGACTGTTTCTTCTCTAAGCTGAATGTCCGACTTCCTTTTACCGACCTGGAGTCCGAGGTGTTGTGGTCTTGTAACCTCGCCCCTATGCAGCTCCATCCGAATTCTTGGGCATTTTTAAAGCTGTTTCAACTTTTGTGTCAGTTTCTGGGTGTCTCTCCCTCTATTTCCCTTTTTTCCTATTTGTTTGTGTTGACGAAGCCGGGGTCGGGCGGAGGGAAGGTGTCTTGGGTCTCTTTTAGGGCTAACCAGGGGAGGAAGTTCTGTACCCTGTATGATGAGTCTTTTCACGATTTTAAGAACTTTTATTTCAAGGTCCGGGCTGTTGGAGACGTCCGACCTTTCTTTCTAGATGAGAGTGGGGAGCCTTCTTTTCCTCTTTGTTGGCAGGAGAATATAGTGTCTGCTAAGTATACTTTTGAGAGTCTAGATGAGGTGGAGCAGGCCTTTGTGGGTGTGGTGAGCAGTTTATGGGGTCGGGCACCTCACTTGGACACGAAGAAAATGTTGGGAGATCCAAGCCTTCTCCGTTCCGAGTTAGGTAGTTCCCGACCTCTTTTGAGATTTATCTTTCTTAGTATTTGGGTTTTGTTTTGGTGGAATTTCTGTTGTGGTGATCTTTTTTCCTTTTTATTTCTGCAGAGATGTCTTCTCAGGCGGATTCCATGAAGTTTCTTCGTCGGACGAAGAGGTCGGTGGCTGCTCGAAATCTCGAGGCCGGGGATGCTTCTGCCCGATCTTCTCCGCAGAAGACTACTATAGGTGTTCAGACTCGGTCGAAGACTATTCCGACTCCCCAGTTCCGAGCTATAAGTCAGGATCCTCCGACCTCTGGGCCTGCTACCTCTTCTCCTCCTCCGTTCTCGGGTCCTCCTCCCAAGAAGCAGAAGACCTCTCAAGAGCTTGCCGGTTTCAATGACAAGGACTTCGATGCTCTTGGTTGGATTGAGCAGCACATCCTCCCTCAGACTTTCATTTCTACTGATGATGTGTCTATGGAGCATCATTTTCAATATATGGCGCGGAGCTGTGTCCGGATGGCTAGTCTTCATGCCGCTATTGCCCGGGAGTTCAAGAAATCCCCCATTGGTGCGACCAGCTCCCGACTTGATAAGGCTCGTTCCGATTTTGCGAAGGTCAAGTCCCCATTTTGCGAAGGGCCATGGTGCGGTGATGCTGATAAGGTCTTCTGGTGGTGCCTTGTGGAAATTGGCGTGTTTTTGGCAGGGGGGCATATTTTCACGAATTCCGTTGCGTCTTTCTGCAAGGTTGGCCAGTAGAAGCCGGCTCGGACTACCTTTTTAGATAATGCCCGAGCTCCGAGATGGTTCCCACACATGCCTCCGTGGACTTCTTCGAGGACGTTCTTTGTTTCTGAGGTCGGGACGCACCGAAGGAGGGGATTTGTGAATCCTCTTCTGTATAATACACCGTGAATTAGTGTATAATTTTGGGCATCTTTCGTGAGTCTTTTAGCTCCCTTTCTTTCGGCGGGAAGAGTTCCCGACTTCAGGTAGCTGAGTATGGGGGTCATCCATCCTTGCTGTTGGTTGGATATTTTCAGCGTTTCTTCCTCTCTTAGCACGGAGGGGGATTGTAAAGTTTCCTGGAGGAGACTTCTGTTGTTGCCTCCGGGCTTGGTGCTGGCGAGCTTTGAGAGGGCGTCTGCCCGGGCGTTTTGTTCCCGAGGTATGTGCTGGATTTGTATTTCTGAAAAGTGGCGTAATTGTGCCTGTGTTTGATCCAGGTATTTTTTCATAGTTGGGTCTTTGGCCTGGTAGCTTCCATTTACTTGAGATGTGACGACCTGGGAGTCGCTGAAGATCGTGATTCTCTGGGCTCCGACCTCTTCGGCTAGCTTTAGACCTGCTAGTAGGGCCTCGTATTCGGCTTGGTTGTTCGAGGCCTGGAACTCGAATTTTAGGGATAGTTCTATCCGTGTTCCTTGGTCGCTTTCGAGTATAACCCCGGCTCCGCTTCCTGTTTTGTTTGAGGACCCGTCGACATACAGATTCCATGAGAGTGGGGTTCCAGGGGTCTCAGTGTATTCTGCGATGAAGTCGGCTAGATACTGGGATTTTATGGCAGTCCGAGCTTCATAGTGAAGGTCGAACTCGGACAGTTCCACCGCCCATTGTAGGATTCGTCCTGCCATGTCTGTTTTTTGTAGGATGTGTCTCATGGGTTGGTTTGTCCGGACCTTGATGGTGTGGGCTTGAAAGTAGGGACGGAGCCTCCGGGCTGTGAACACTAGGGCGTAGGCGAATTTTTCTATTTTCTGATAGTTTAACTCGGCCCCTTGTAGTGCCTTGCTTACAAAGTATATGGGGTGTTGTCCTTGGTCATTTTCTCGTATTAATGCTGAAGCGATTGCCCGATGTCCGACCGAGAGGTATAATACGAGCTCTTCCCCCTTTAAAGGTCGGGTTAGGATTGGTGGCTGCCCGAGGAATTCCTTGAATTCTTGGAAGGCTTTTTCGCACTCCGGGGTCCATGAGAAGGGTTTCCCTTTCTTTAGGAGTGAGTAGAGAGGTAGTGATTTTATCGCTGATCCTGCCAAAAATCTTGATAGGGCGGCCAGCCTTCCATTCAGCTGTTGTACTTCTTTGACACAGGTCGGGCTTTTCATATTGAGTATCGCTTGGCATTTGTCCGGGTTTGCTTCGATGCCCCTTTGAGTCAACATGAAGCCTAAGAATTTTCCGGCTTCTGCGGCGAAGGTGCACTTTGTCGGGTTGAGTCTCATGTTGTGTTTTCTGAGGGTGTCGAAGACACTGGTGAGGTCGGTCAGCAAGTTTCTGTCTTCTTGTGTCTTTACCAGCATGTCATCGACGTACACCTCTAGTTGTAGTCCGATGTGCTCTGAGAACACTTTGTTCATTAGCCTCTGGTAGGTTGCCCCTGTGTTCTTCAGCCCGAAGGGCATTACTACGTAGCAGTAGTTTGCCCTTGGGGTTATGAACGAGGTCTTTTCTTGGTCGGGTCCGTACATCGGGATTTGATTGTATCCCGAGTATGCGTCCATGAAGGAGAGATATCTATAGCCTGAGGCTGCGTCTACTAAGGCGTCGATGTTTGGTAGTGGATATGGGTCCTTGGGGCAGGCTTTGTTGAGATCCGTGTAATCGACGCACATCCTCCATTTTCCGTTGGGCTTTTTTACCAGGACCACGTTTGCGAGCCATAGGGGGTATTTTACTTCTCGAATGAACCCTGCATCTAGTAATGCTTGTACTTGTTCTTCTATTGCTTGCACGCGCTCAGGCCCGAGTTTCCGGCGTCTTTGTTGGACAGGTCTGGACCCCGGGTATACTGATAGCTTATGGCACATCAGGTCGGGGCTTATGCCTGGCATGTCGGAGGCTTTCCAGGCGAAGAGGTCGGAATTCTCTTTTAAGAGGGTTATGAGTTCCTCTTTTAGGCCTGCTTCGAGGTTCGCTCCTACGTTTGTTATTTTTTCAGGTGTGTTCCCGATTTGGATTTTTTCGGTTTCTCCCTCTGGTTGTGGCCGGAGGTCTTCTCGGGTTTGAACTCGTCCGAGTTCTATTGTATTGACCTCTTTCCCTTTTAGGCTCAGGCTTTCGTTGTAGCATCGCCGTGCTAGTTTTTGGTCGCCTTTTAGGGTAGCGATTCCCTTTGTGGTAGGGAACTTCATACAGAGGTGTGGGGTTGAGACTATAGCTGCTAGTCTGTTTAGGGTTGGTCGCCCAATGAGGGCATTGTATGCTGAAGTGACGTCGACTATAATGTAGTCGATGCTTAATGTTCTAGACTGTTCGCCTCTTCCAAAGGTAGTATGTAGCGAGATGTATCCTAAGGGATGGATCGGGGTGTCCCCTAGTCCAAATAAGTCGGTGGGATAGGCCTTTAGCTCTTTTTCTTCAAGTCCGAGTTTGTCGAAGGCTGTTTTGAACAGGATATCTGCTGAGCTTCCCTGGTCAACCAGGGTTCGATGTAGGTTGGCGTTTGCTAGGATGATGGTGATTACCATTGGATCGTCGTGCCCGGGTATTACCCCTTGAGCATCTTCTCGGGTAAACGAGATAGTAGGTAATTCGGGCAGGGGGCTGTCTTCTCGGACATGATAGACGTCTTTGAGGTGTCTTTTTTGCGAGGATCTGGATGTTCCTCCGCCTGCAAAACCTCCATTTATCATGTGAACGTGCCTTTCAGGGGTTCGCGGGGTTTGCTCAGCCCGATCTTCGTTATCTCCCCTCCTTCTCTTTTTGGTCTCTTCTCCCTTCTCTGCTATGTATCTGTCAAGTTTTCCTTCTCTGGCTAGCTTTTCTATAACATTTTTTAGGTCGTGGCAGTCGTTAGTAGAATGACCGTAGAGCTTGTGGTATTCACAGTATTCGGACCGATCTCTCCCTGCTCTCTTGTGTTTTAGAGGTCGGGGCGGTGGGATTTTTTCGGTGTGGCATACTTCTCTGTAGACGTCTACCAGGGAAACTCGGAGGGGAGTGTAGCTATGATACTTCCGTGGCTTGTCCGAGTTGGATTCTTCTTTCTTCTTCTGTTCCCGATCTCGATCTCGGAACGGGTAGGTTGATTCCTTCCTAGAAGAGTCTCTTAGCTGGGAGGTTTCCTCCATGTTGATATATTTTTCTGCCCGTTCCTGCACCTCGTATAGGGAGGCCGGGTATCGTTTGGATAGGGATTGGCTAAACGGTCCCTCTTTTAGGCCGTTTGCTAGTCCCATGATGGCTGCTTCAGTGGGCAAGTGTTGTATGTCCAGGCAGGCTTTGTTGAATCGCTCCATGTACTCTCGGAGAGTTTCTTGGTTACCTTGTTTGATCCCGAGTAGACTGGGGGCATGTTTTGCCTTGTCCTTTTGAATGGAGAATCTTGTTAGGAATTTTTTGGTTAGGTCTTCGAAGCTGGTGATTGATCTAGGTGGCAGGTTGTCGAACCACTTCATGGCTGATTTGGTGAGAGTGGTGGGGAAGGCTTTGCACCGAATCGCGTCGGAGGCGTCGACTAGGTACATTCTACTTCTGAAGTTGCTGAGGTGGTGACTTGGGTCGGTGGTGCCGTCGTAGAGATCCATATCGGGTGGTTTAAAGTTTCGCGGTACCTTCTCCTTCATGATCTCTTGCGTGAAGGGATCATGGTTGCCTTCGGGGGTGGGGCCGCGGTCTGACCGATCTTTCAGGTTGGCCTCTATTTTCCGCAGTTTTTCTTCTAATTCTCTGCGCTTGCGAGCTTCCCTTCTCAGATCTTGTTCAGTTTCTTTTTGCTTCTTTATGTCCTCTTCGAGTTGTTTTAGTCGGTTTTGTTGTGCCCGGACTGCTTCTAGAATTTCCGAGCTCTTTTCTTTTTCGGGATTTCGTGGATCTTTGTTTGGGAGTGACGTCTTTGGGCGATTCTGTTTGTTTCCTCCTGGAGTGCGTGGTGATAGAGGGCTGTCCGGTCGTTCTCCGGTGTCAACTTCCTCCTCTTGCTCTGATGCCGCGCGGTCATTGTTGGAGGGGTCGTCCGCCATGGTAGAGGGATGACTTCCAGGTCCCCGGCAACGGCGCCAATGTTCCGGGGGTTACCTGAAACGTGTAGCTCGGTCGTCTGGCAAGACCCGAGGTGAGGGTTCTGTGACCCGAGCTTGATGTGCCGAGCGGCTGGTGGTTGTACCTGCAATGACACTCCGATGCTTAAGTTAGCATGGGTCCAAGCAGATATTGAGTAGAATTAGAGTATGAGTTATACCTGGGTGCTCCAGTGTATTTATAGTAGTTGGTCGTGATCTTCCCTGGATAAGATATTCTTATCTTATCTTATCTTTTGGGAGTTTTATCCCTATCTTTGTGGAACCGCCTTTCTTTAGGCCTTTTCGGCCTTTAGGTTTTGGGCTTCGTTCCTTCTGATGGGCCTTCTTAGCTTATTTGTCCGAGGTCCGACCTCAGGCGTGGGCCTTGGGACGAGGTCGGACCTTCTATGAACTTTCCGAGTTTGGGGAACTCGGTCAGGGTATGAACACACACCAATAAAGATAGATGTTATCCAGAAAGAAACCCACCATAACCAAAACAAAGGAGAAGAAAACACTGTCCTACGATCATTGTAGAAAGCAAACCAAAACAAACTCAAAAACCAACGGAAGAAAAGAATGTTCAATTAAAAGAAAAATCAATTGGCAAGAGAAAATATGTGAGAAAGAAAGGAGGGGTAAATAAGACCCCTACTACTCCAACAGAAGAAACAACTGGTCTGATTAAAGACTTAAAGACAGAATCTACAAAAAGTCATGTAAAAGGACTTCGTTTGACAAATTTGCTAGCACAGAAAATACAATCATACAACCAGGTACAGTAAAATTAGAGACAACATAAATGTAAGTCTTTCTTACAGTATAGTCACTTCTATGAAAAAGGCATCAAAGTCATTATCAAAAGAGGCACAGTTCTCGAAGTAATATTTATCACTCCTACATTCTATTATGTATTTTTCTAGTGAGTATATATAGAAAAATATGCCACAAAAAAGGTACTTCCTCCTCTACCAATCCAAAGCAATAATAAAGGATGTCGGATAGATTGCTACAAATACCATTGAATCTAAGACCACATTACAAATGAGTGCTATGATTTGAAAAATGTGATTGCAAAACTAGCTAGAGAAAGCCAGTTGGATAGATACATTGCTACAATGACGCTAGACCGCAAAAGATGTTAGGAGTGCAAAGACAGAGAAAGATCACTAAAGTCTATAAGAACTCTAAATCGGCTTGTCCACGTTATCACAAGAGGACTTGCAGAAGCCAGAACAATTAAAGTCTCCTCGGGAAAGAGTGAAGACGACTTGTTATCCAACTTGACACAAGTATTCCAAACAATAAAGCAGCATATAATACGACTAAATCCCACAAAGTGTACCTTCGCATAAAAACAAGAAAATTCTTGGGGTTCATTCTCACTCAAAGGGAGCATTGAAGCTAAACCGACCTGCTCGAAAGGAGGTTCAATAATTAAATGGTAGACTTATAGCTCTAGCTTCGTTCTACTACGAAAGAGGCAAGACTTCACATGGACCCAAGAATGTGAACAAGTCTTCCAAGAATTTGTAAAATTCTTGTCTCAGCCTCCAATTCTTACCAGACTGAAGTTGCATATGCTTTGGTCCTGGCATCTCGGAGATTATGATCCCCAATTTCAAGCTCACACCATTAGAGCCCGAACTAATCAACTCATGAAGCATATCCTCCAAAAAAAAGTGAATATTGCATGATAGATGCTACAGTGGGCTGTAGAGCTGTCCAAGTTTGACTTAAAGTTTGAAACTCAGACAACCATCAAGTCATAATACTTGGCCGACTTCCTTGCAGAATATACTGGAGAGTGAAATGGGAGCTCCACAACTTGAAACCTATATGAAGACAGATCATCAAACAAAGTTGGTAGTGGGACAGGGATCATCCTCGAGAATGAAAAAGGAAAGGTCAGGCATATAACCTGAGAGCAGAATGGTCGAGCTGATGTCCTCTCCAAGCTAGCTAGTAGCTAGTATAAAGCCTGGGACAATAATAAAATCCTGATCCAAAAAACACTATAGTCACCTTCAATATCAAAATAAGTCAACAAGACAGACATCCTCACAATCTAGGGATGGATGACTCCAAGCGTTGAATATATCGAGTTCGACATCCTTCCTCAAAGAGTAAAGGGAGGCAAGGAGATTAATGAAAGATGCTCAGCACTACACCTTAGTTTGCAATATTCTCTATAAAAAAAAAGGATCTCAATTTCTTTATCAAAGTATGTCCCAACTTTGAATACAAGAGGTTCTAGATGAAATCCACAATGAAATTTGTGAAATTCATCTAGGGGCAGGTCACCAGCAAAAAGGTGTTACGAGCTGACTTCTACTGACCATCTTTTCAGAGCTCGCACAAATGCAATAAGCATGTGGAATGACTCAAACTAACACTGAAGAATCTTTCTTTTGACATGCATATATTGAAGAAGCCATGATTCTCATCAACATAAATAAAGAAAAACTAAGGGCAACATTTTGCAATGAAGTCGAAGCATAAAAGAAGTAGACCTCCTTCTAGAAATCTGATAGTAAACTCAGATAAATTCTACAACAAAATTGGTAACATTCAAGTTCAAAAAGAAGTGCTCGACCTCCTTCCAAAAATCTGAGAGTAAACTTGGATAAGAAAAGAGGTTTTGAGACAAATGATGGATACAAGGTACGATAAGATTCGTCACAAAGACCTCATCCTGATAAGAAATAATATCGGGTTACAGAGACCAGGTGAAGAAAAGCTGACAGCAAACTGGAAAGGACTTTGAGGTCTTAGGAAAAGGCTACTACAAAATGTCCGACCTCATGGGTGACAAACTGCCTAGGTCGCGACACGCCTCCAACATAAGGAGATACTACAATTTCTTATGAAAATTGATTTTCTACAATTAAAACGCACCAATTTAAGCTCGACAAAATGCGAAAATTATTTCCAACTTGATTGGTTGGCAAGACAAAGCGACGAAGTCCAAATTGGTGTAAGTTACATACGCGAATTGGAAAAAAAACACATCGAAAAAATCTCGGGCCAAAAGGGTTAAAAGAGTTGTACTTAGAACAAGTCACAAAAGTAACTTAATTAAATACGCCCCTCGAAACATAAATACGATTTAACAACTCAACTTGCACGAGTAGCAAATAAGTCGTACAATATTCCAAGCCCACGAGCTCATCTCTACAAGTTCCAAAATGAACGACTTAGTCGTATAAATTGGGACAACTTCACAAGTTGCCCAAAGAAAACTTGTTCCAGTATCCACAATAACATGAGGACAACTCAATTTAAATGAGTTGTGAATATTTTCAACGAATTTGTGTCAAGTATCAACCTGAAAGAAAAACTTTAAAAGTGATTTGTATCAAAATCACTAAAACAAAATTGAAACAACTCGATATAAAATGAGTTGCAAAAAATCAAAAGGATAAAAGCAAAATTGACAAGAAAAACAATCCTTTAACCAAACGACTCATACAGAAACGCGTTGGAAAGGAATGGAAGGATGGTAGGAGCGTTTCAAACAAAATCAAAACGTAAAAATAATCCTCCAATTAAAACAGCTCGGGTAAAAACGAGTTGTATCATACACAAGGATGACAACCTTGCAAAAACTAAAAAGGAGAAGGAATAAACATATAATCCCTTCAACTAACGCACCAATTTATTCTCGACAAAGCGCGAAAATCACAAGTCGACCTTTTTAATGGTTGCTCGGATAAAGCGATGAGGTTCAAATTGGTCCCCAGTGGTTATAATACGGCTTGGAATTAAAAACAACTCAAACTCATGAGTTGAACGAAATCGAGTAAAAAATAACCATATGATTTAAGCAATTTGTATTAAAACAAATCGCGCAAAACAACTTGATATATAACGAGTTGTGCTTCAAAAAAAAAAGACTTGTCTAAAAACAAGTCATCTATAAAAAAAACTCGGGATGAACGAGTTGAACAAATCATTGAAAGGTTTTATTCGATAATCCTATCCGCTTGATTGCTCGAATCCGACTTCATAAAGCTCGACCTCGAACAGGGACACAATGGATAAAGCAACGAAGTTCGATGGCTATAAAGATGATCTGATATTTTAAAATGACTCAAAGTAAACAAGTTGTACTTAAAACAAGTTGTGAAGTCTTAAAAAGAATCCGAACTAAACGAATTTCATGAAATCCAATCAAGAATAATCATGTCTCAAAATAAGTGATTTGTACCAAAAACAAATTCGTGCTACAAATCTACAACCTTCAAAACAACTCAGTATAAAACAAGTTGTACAAAATCAAAACAAATTTCAGAATGGTGATTTGTATTAAAACAAGTCATGCATCCTTAAAATAACTCGAACTGAACGAGTTGTACGAAACGTTACAACATTCAAATTACGTTGAGTCAACCAACCTTCTTGGCTTCAGAACTCAAACTACTAAATGACTTATCCAAGCTCAACATTTCAACTTGGTCATCTAATTGCTCGAGCCTAACTTTATGCTCGACCTCGAGCAGGGGCACTATTCATACACTGGTCTATTATGAGAACCAGTCTGAAAATGATTAAAAGTCCATTCTAGATAGCAAGAGTCTAGATCACACTCTAGGACTAACCTTATAGAGGTTGGACACAACGATAAGAGTTTGGCCCTACTTATCCAAATAAGTAACTGACTCCTAAGATATCTCATATTCATATAGAAAAGAAATCTTAACAACTTCTCTAACAAAAAGGGAACAGTTATCCACCCTCAACGGTGGAACTACTCTAAAAGATAATTATATATTCTACTATAAATGCACTGACACCCTTAAGTATATTCAAATCCCAATCTACAAAAAACCTACTTAAACCATTGCTAACTTAAGCATTAGAGTCTCTTACAAGTACCACCCCATCTCCTCACGATGAACTTGAACGGCGGCGCCTCGACACCAGTGGAAGTCGGACGCTGTCCTACAAAGAGTATGGAGCTTACATTCAGACCCAAAAGCAACCCTATTTCAGATAACCCTCAAAACAGAAGCTAAATTAAGTCTCAGTATTTTAGTTGATGTAAAGTGTATAAAACTAAGAGACAAAGACTAAATTATATTTTAATATCTTATTTAATTTAAGATAAATATAAAGATTGAATCAATAAAATTACTTAAATACACTTGTGGTCATTGATAGAAATCAATAATTATAAGAAAAATATATTTATAACACTTGTCTGTATTTTTATATCCTTTTATAATATAAAAAATAAATCTTTTTTTATCGAACACTTGTAAAGTTTTAATACAAATATTAAAAAAATAAAAAAATATACACAAATAAAAAGAGGTGGTCAAATCTCACTCTCACTCATGTATAGCCAAAATAAGAGGTAAATTTCCACACAACCCCCCCCCCCCCCCCCAAAAGGGTGCCACTGAAAATTTCACACGTTGATCCTTCAATCCAATGAAATCAACTTCTACAAAAACTGGACAAAACAATGCTGCCATGAGCATTCAGTTACAATAATTCAAATAAGAAAGACAAAACAGAACTTTGACGCCATTCTTTTCACTTCACAGTCCCTTCAACCCGCAAACAGTTTCCATTATGCCTAATGCCGATCTATCCCTATTGAAATACAAATCAATATTGTTTAAGGAAAAACCGACTGCTTTTTATTGTTCTCAACACAGTCTAAGTAACCAGGACTTCTCTGAATACACTTTGCCTGATGACCTTAGAATGAAGTATGATATATAAGAACAAAAAAATATTTAAAAAAAATATTTAAAAAAAATATTAATCCAAATTTTTAAACAGTCACTTTAACTAAGCAACATACAACGAAACCTTTACAAAGTGTTGTCATTCCTAAGCACGTGGCATGATTTTCTGCAATCTTTCCCTTCACGATATCTCAGAGCATTCAGCATAAGGACATGACATAATAATACAATCTCAGCAGCAACTCACAACCCTGATACGACGACAATAATAGAAGCAAGCTACCCCAACAAATCCATAAGAGGTGGCTGCTCAGAATGTGACCTGGTCTGAGAGGGCCTACTGGTTGAAGCAGGCCCCCTTCCACGGCCTCTTCCTCTACCCACTGTGGTTGAAGGGGGTGGTGCAAGTCTTAATGCACTTTGCTCATTCTTGTTGGAAGCAAAGATTGATCCTAGATCCGTTGACTTGTTATATGAAACAGTTGATGCAGGCAACTGTTGACTCTGTTTTTGGAACCCAATAGAATTCTGAGGTTCAAAACCACCATTCAGGCTACCAGTGGATGAAATACTGTTCCCGATGTTCAAACTGACAGGGCCTGCAGAACTTCGGGAATTAAGTGGCTGATTGTTGCTCATTTGGAGACCCACATTGCTTGAAGTGCTTGTCATCTTATTCATTGGGGTTCCAAAAGTACCATTGTTGGAAATTCCAGATCCACCTGTTGAGCCACTAGGACGTGGAGGCCAATTAGCAAAAGGATCAATATCTTCAAGGCTATTAGATGTGGATGAGGTTCCTCCTGCAACTGCACCCCTTTCAGCATCACCATTTTGATGGGCAATGTCAAAAGATGAACGAGGTGGCCACTCTATATCTACTGAGGGGCACGAATTGATAGCCTGTTGATTAGAAACAGCAGATGATGGCAAATTATTTTGTGAAGATGTTAAATGGCCAATAGGGTTGCTGAGCGTGGATTGAGTAGATGCATTAACAGAATTCTGGACAGCTGCGGTGGTTCCCTTTGCTGTGGAACCCCAATCTTCATCCCAACGGGAGCTGCTTTTGGTTGAAGAAGCCACAGTGCTGCTACTCATCCTTGGTGCTTCACTTTGAAGTCCATTAACCATAGGAGATGCTTTTACCTCTGGGATACCAGAACCAGTCACAGCTACTCCACGCTTCTCTTCAATCTTCCTGTATGATGATGAAAACAAATTCAGAAAGAAATTGTCAATGGAATATCATGAGAGAGAGACAGACAGAGACAGAGCAACTAATAGAAAGTTTATATGAAAACACAATTACTGGAGCATATCCTTCACAAAGAGCATATATTTGGCAAACTGCTGGACATTCAGTTGTTGTGCAGTCAAGAGGGGCACAATTAATGGAAGAACATGTTCCGCAACAAATTCTACACCAAACTGAACAAAACAAATCAAACAAATTTAGCTGCAACCCCATATGTCATCAAACGTAGCAGGAATCAGTATGCTAAAACATATACAATTCATATATCAGGCCACTAATTAATATTACCCGCTTAAAAATAGAATTCGCAACCCCAAGGGTACACATAAGAGTTGGAGGAGAATGGTCAACAGCAGTACACCGCTGAATAGTTTGCAAGACATCCAAGACAGCAGGTTTATCAAGTCGGCTAACCATTTCTCCTAGGCAAAGGAAAGCATTCACTCTAACCTGCCATAACAGAAATACTAACAGATTACAGGTTTAATAAAGAGTGAAACAGCCATCAGACATACAACAAATATAGTATATATAAGCATAAATATACAAGAGAATAGGATCACTAATGGGGAAAAAATTTCCTTATGAAATATTAAAAACACCTGAGGGAAGGGGAAAGAAAAAAAAAACAAAACAAACAAACAAAAGAATAAGTATAATAGGTGAGAGAAGACATTAAATTTCAAAACTGCATATAACCACAATTTGAGTAGGTAACTACCATGGTAAAAAGTGATAACCTCCTGACTATTTAGCAAAATCAAGATTACAGTACTAAGGCTGCGTTTGTTTACAGGGATGGGACACTCAGACATAAAATCGTGTTTGACAGATGAGATATAGACAAAGACATTGTGTCCAAAGGCAATGAATTTGTATATATATATTGTGTCCATCCTAATAGGAAAGACATAAAGACACTAACAAGGGACACAACTTATTTTTCATTTTTTCTTTCATTATTCTTGTTAATTTTTCATAATTATATTTTTTATTATTATATTTTTCTTCTCAAATTTTTTAAATGAAATAAAATGAGAATAAACTGAATTTCATAATTTGTTCTAGTTTATCACCAAACAGAATACAAGAACACTAAATTTTGTCTCTTGCCCTTTGTATCTTGTTTTCAATGTCTTATCTTATCCTGTTCTCAGAAACAAACGCAACCTAAAAGACACCAAAATAACCATGTCAACTTTAGGAATTTTAACTTTAAAAAAGAAAAGCCTAACATACCGCTGCAATTGTTGTTCTAAGTGCTAACCCATGAACACGGGGCAAAATCACTTGTTGCACTAGCTGAAAGAGAAAAGAATATCAGATACATAACAAGTGTTGCTGCTTTAATACAGAATAATATTTATCTAATTTTTTGTCACGGAAAGCAACAAAGAGCCAAACCAAAGGTTATCCACTGATTAGAGACTCGTTTTACTAACCAAATGTCTTTCCACATGTTTCCGATTGCTACAAATGTGTCACAACTAGCAAACAATAATAATGTAAAAATACCCATAAAAAGAAATAACTAAAATATAGCGTCAGAGCTAATTGTATAATGTAGTGTTAATTGTTTCATGAGAAGGCTATACAGTATAATGTAGTGTCAACAGTTCTCTCTCAATGTTAGTGGAAGGGTATACATGGGCAAAAGTAACTGCTACTAGAGGTTATTTATTCTATGTTTTAGCACCTTCATTAGTAATAGAGAAGTTATCTCTCAATGTTTGTGTGTGTGTGTGCGCCATTCTTCCACCATACTGACCATAGGTCACAATGCCAGCCACCATAACAGTAACACCATGATAATTTTTGGCAATTCTCCACAAACCACCATCCTACCATTCTTTCAGACTCATCGAGGGACATGCAAGATGCAGGCTAGAACTTTTGAAGTTTCAATTACCAAAATCAAGAGTTTTTAATCTATTGAAGAAAATATTTTCATGGCACACAATAATCAACTTTATAAAACAGCTTCAAATGATATAGGGAAAATATCTGGCTATTTTAAAATTTCTCAACAATAAGAAAAACTCCTACAGGAATACAGCACTCACCTGGGCATCAAGTTGCTTGGAAAGAGATCCAGATTTTTTCAGGACCTCCTCTTGTAAACGAGCATCGGTATCATCATAGGCCCGAACAATCATTGGAAGAACATGTGAAATTAAATGCTCTTGACTAGCCTAAATGAAAAATGTATTAAGCAATGATCAAACAGAATATATAAAGCCAGGATCCCTAAGTCATTACAATAAATAAAAAGAATTTACACATAACTACCTTGTTTATTATAAGCTCGGAATGCTTCACAAGGAGTAACAATGTCTCACCAGAAGCACTACTCAGGACAGGTACAAGGGCTGGAAGTGTTGAGTTCTCAAAATCATTCTTGTCCTAAACAAAAACTTAAAATATCAACTAGTTTCCTTTCTATCTTGATGAATCTATTCACTGTCAATTTTTTTTTTTACACAAAAGATCCCTTAAAATATCCACATCACTGTGTACTAATGCTTAGACAAATATGTATTTATATTCTATTCAAGCAGATCAGAGATTTCATTATTACAACTATTACGGCAAGCAAGGGAATCATAAACTTCTATATTACGACAGCAAGAATTAGAAAAGGATCTCACTTAAAATATATAGAAGAGCAAGAGAGAAGGGTACAAAATTACAAACAATCAATCCTTAAAAACTCATTAGTCAAGGCTAGCTACATGGATCAAACCAAGTCATTAGGCTCTATCAAAAACACAATTTTTGGAAACTGCTTAGGGTGGGGGTCTTTTTTTTTTTGAATTTTCAACACAAGTTTGCAGTCTTCCTGCCTTCTAATCCACCTATCTTTTTTATCCACTTTTATCATTTCAGTCTCCATTGTTAATGTTGTAACCGCTTAAGACAAATTTCTATCATCTCTCAAATAGATGAACTCCAACCATATCCTGAATGTCAAGATATAAAGTAAAGCCCTTTAAATTTGCACAAAGAAGTCAAGTATGGAGCGTTGTAAATGTTACAATTGTGGTTGAAATGAGATCCAGAAGAACTAAGAAGAACAATGGATGGGCTAGTGGAGTTACAGCGATGTCAAAGCCAACAGGTATACACAATGTTGACATTGATAGGCAATTGACAAAAGAAAAACAACAAGAGAAGACAAAATAAAATAAAATAATAATTGCAGGCAATATCAGCACTTCAGAAGTATGACTAATTTTCTACATTCACCACCATGATAAGGAGTGTTTTAGGCAACTCTAACTAAGCAATGAAAGAAAAAGTGAGAACTAACCTGAGACTCTGCAATGGTCAGAACCATTGGTAGAATCATTGGCTGTATCACAACATTCCGAAGTTCAGCACAAAGTGGCGGAAGAACCTGCATGGAATTTTAGGTGTCTAAATTTTATTTGACACAACAATAAAAGACTAATAAATAAAATTGAGGGAAAAGGTAATTGTACAAATAAGCAAGTTTTGAAGTTAAAAATTCTTTCAGCTATTCAAAACACACCCTCTGAAATCAAACTTACGTACAGGGAAAAAGAGAATTGACATAAAACTGACTGCCAGATGAAAAC
Source organism: Arachis hypogaea (assembly GCF_003086295.3). Classification (NCBI taxonomy): domain Eukaryota; kingdom Viridiplantae; phylum Streptophyta; class Magnoliopsida; order Fabales; family Fabaceae; genus Arachis; species Arachis hypogaea. The sequence continues at coordinate 103,183,534 of NC_092045.1, read as the reverse complement.
AAAACCCAATTACCTAACATAACAAAGCAAACATCATACCTTGTAACGCAATACACGGGAATCAAAATCTTTCCACATGTCTGACAAGGCTTTTAAGAACTCTGACTTCTGCATGTTATCTCTTTCCTGAAGGAAGATAAGCACATTATTAGGATTTTTTAACTGACTGGCATGCCATCATGCTAACAAGCGGAACTAAAACCCTTACAAGCATGTGATCGAGAAACCGCAAAGCACGCAATCTGGTGTCAGTCCGAAAAAATGGAGAGCCTGCAACATGAGGAGCACATATCCTGTCAATACAACCAAAACCAAACTACCAGAAAGAAATCTTTTTATAGAGGAGAATAATCGGGAGAAGATAAGATATCCCAAAAGAAGAATGAAAAAGGAAAGACAGAAGTCAACAAGATTGATCCATTAAACAAGGCAGGGCAATTGCACTGCATAACTACTAAAGAAAAACTCTAAAAGGCCATTTGTGGCATGTCATCAAGGTTGTCAGGAGCGACTAGCGAGCTCCTATGAATAGCAGGAAGTACGGGGGTAGGAACATAGCATGGAATGGAAGTTCCTACCAGAATGTACAGCAATATACATATACACACATGCAAATATGAACACAAAAAAAGCAAATTAGTCAGAATTAACATAATTATACTTCCATTATTAAAAACGGATAATATCGCAGCTCACAAATTAGAATTCAAATGTCAGATAGTTAAAAAATTAAAGACAAAGAATATCCCCTTAATGTAGCTCAGACAAATAAAATAAAAATGAGTGAATGGAAATCACTGCTCCATTTTTCTTCCTATCTTAACCTTTTGTTCTTTGAGGATGTCTGGTCTTCCACGCCTATCAATACTATTTCTTCTTTAATTATTGAAAACAAAAACATAAAAAACTGACTAAAGTTATTGGCCGATCCTCACGAGAACTGTCAAAAACCCAATAATCCACAATTATAATAACAATAAATCTTAAAGAAGAAATAACAATAACATTATGAAGGAGCGAAGATTAAGAAGCTCAAAAATTGATATGAGGGGCATAAATAATAATTATGATGATGATGACGATAGTAAACACTAAACACCCATTGAAAATCCAAGTGGAAGGAACTCCCCCAAGAAAATCCTTTCAAGGTTTTGCGATGTCTCTCTTATTTTTCATTCAAAGAATGGATAAAAATGTTCTGATTCCCCAAGCCAGCTTTACCTGTAAAATCCATTGCTGTTGGCCTCGAAGACTCATTTGGAGAAAGCATCCTTTGCAGGTCATGAACCAGTTCCGATGGGATAGACGAGAAAGCATCACTGGATAAGTAAGTCAAAGTGTTTGTGTACTGCATAAGTAAAACACCAAAGTTTCTTATTATTTTCTAGCAAGCAAAATAATATAAGAGTGCATTAAGCTAAGCATCCTTCAATCCCTTAACCACCTAAGAATAACTTCAGACACTAATCTGTGCTAAGAACACAATTCACAATAATAGATGTCAACTAGAATATATGATACCAGCACTTACGCTGCGAGCTTATTACACTACATGTAACAATCTAATTCCGAGTAACAGGAGCTTGAAAAATCCATCAATGGAAAAGGGAAAGATGGAACAAAGTTATATTGCTTTAGTTTTCTTTTCTAGATATCAAGCCCCTGGTTTCAGATACAACTCTATTAGTCACCTAAATGCTTCCGTCAGTTCAAACTCCAAGAAATTCCAACGCTAATATCAACATATGCACTATGCTCAGGATTACTATTCCAATAAATGATTACATTAAGTTCAGGATTCTTCCAAAAGCCCTTTTTCATTGTAACATACTAACATGCGAAAAAACCAAATAAATTGTAATTTAATCATGAAGAAATATCAATTCAGACTGTCAGTGCTCTAACCCAGAATCTATTCCCAACAGTTGTTACATCATTTCCGAGACTAGAATTTCATCCAAACAAAATAGAGAAGTATAATTTTGTTGTCAAAAAACCACATCAACATCAAATTTACAGCACGGGTCCTTGATGAAAAAGCAGTTGGATAGATGCCAGGCCATTCCAGCCAACTAATACATTTAAAAAATAAAATAAAATTCTAAAAAAAAAAACTGACAATTTTAATATATTTTTAACCAGCAAACAAGTACACAAGTTTTAGACCCTCTCTTTTGATTTACTTCAAACAATTTCTGAGACAAACTAAAGCAATGGATAAGCATAAGTCTAAGAGAATGGTAGATAAAAAGATTAATGAATACCATCTTCACATTGTTGTGGCAGTCAAACAAACATTTGCGAGCAATTAAATGGTAGGCAACACATCCAAAACTGAAAATATCAGAAGACCAGCCTGCAGAAGGCACAGTGCTCCTCACCAACTCAGGAGCCGTGTAATTAAGTGATGGCTGAAGTGGTAAAACAGAGTCTTCAACATCATATTCCTGTAAGCAGTCATCATGCAATAAGATACAGGTCATTTAACCCAAATTACTAAGCTCTCAAGTACAGATGTGATACAATAGTATAAATTCTTGTTAAACAACTGAAAATGATAGCTTTTTTGGCATTTTGAAAATCATAGTACAGATGCTAGATAATAAAACATCATCAAGAAGCATATCCGTCACTTATTCAGATGGATACACAATTATGTGAGAAATACAATCAACACAGGTAAAAAGTAAAAAACAATAATAAAAGAAAGAACATCGCAAGACGAAAGTGTATAATGTTACTAGAATTTTATAGATAATGCAGAGATGTATAGATAGCAGAGATGTATAGATATGTAGTGGATCAGAGGAAGGGGGAAAAGCCGAAAAGGAAAGGAAAGAACTCCATATGAAGATTAAAACAAACACCATATGCAAAAGAGTTGCTCTATGAAAGCTATAAAATTGGCAATATTAAACTGAAACAAATCAAACAAATACAAACCAATTGGAAGCAAAAAAAAAGCCGCTTACAGGAGCAAACCACAACGAAACCAACATATGCACTAATCAATTAATTAAAAGAAATAGGCAACATATGCATCTAAATCTTAATGTCAGTATTAGGGTATATTCCACTCACAGCATAATGGAAGGCATGCAGATTAGCTGAGTCACCATGTGTCTGAGAAGCTGAAATTGCAAAACCAAATCCACTGAGTTTCCATGCTCCACTCAAAGTAATAAGAATATTCTGCGAAGTATATCTTTTTATGATCAATAAACAAATATAGACAATAAACCTCAAGATCGAGGAACACATAATGACATTAGTGAAACAAAAGTCAACTGGCAAAGTAGAAAAAAGATGCATATCAACCACGATGGGTGCAGCATGATGCATCGGCAAACATCCCAATGAGAGAAAAGCAGAAAACTAAGATTAAATGATATTAGTAGTTACTTAGATGCCACTCACTGGTATTATTTATTCGCAGCAGCCCACAAAACAGAAGATGGGGAAGGAAATAACTCCTTCAAACTAACATAAAGGATCACTAAGAGATGAAAACCACCAAAAAGAAAATTATTACCTCAGGCGATATAGCTCGATGAATGAGATGAGCATGGTTGTGGAGAAAGTCCAACGTTTCTGCCATCTGAAGTAAACCATGCTTCACCTCCAACAGTGACATTTCCTGCAAAGCAAAAGCTTTCTCATAAAAAACTAGCAAATTCAAACATTATATCACATAACACATTGAACATGAAGACATAATCAGCAATTAACATCTAGGTGTTTACATTAACATAATGTTTTGGGCAACGCCCACCAGGTTAGTTCACTATCACCAAGAACCCAACTAATCTAAGCTCAACACGTGGCACTTGGCACTCCCCAAGAAGGCTTTCGGGATTTTCTTTTCTTTTTTTTTTTTTTTCGAAGTTGAACCCATAGACACACGGTTAAGGGGCATAAGCACCCAACCATTTCAAGCAACCAAGTTGGTACATTAACTTAGTTTAACCTTAATTCAGCTTGATTAATTCCTAAAATAAATATTTCGTTGAAATACATGCACTAAATCAAGCTAGATGCCTAGATCACATAACACAATGAGAAAATTCGATGAAAATCAATTCAATTCAGTTCAATTCAATTTCAATTACCATTCCCCGGAGCTCCTTAGGAACATTGGGAACATTTTCCAAATTTCCCAGCGTATTAGCAACCGAAGCAAACAAAGGCTCGGTGACCATTGCCATGGCGTTCTTGCTCTCATCAAGTGCCTGGACCACGTGGACCACGCCGGGGTGCCGCAGCCGCACGAGCTTCGCAGCGTCTTTGCGGATCAAATCCAGGAACGAATCCTCGGCTGCTTTGGTAAGCCCGGCCCGCATTCGGGCCTCTGAGAGGGCCCGCTTGTCGAGCACCCACACGCACACGACCGGGTACTGGTGCTGCCGCGATGGGTCCCTGGACCGGCCAGAGTATAGCCTCCATGCCAGGCCCGGCCCGGCGGAGCCGATCTGATCAAGAAGCTCATAGTCCTGGAGGGCCTTGGGCCCAGTGACCTCCTGCACCGTCGTCTGAACCGTTTTCTCTATGACCGCCGCGGTCTTCGCCAGCGCTTGGGTTAGGGTTTTCATATTCAGCGACATTTTTGTTTTCTTTAATTGGTTACCCACTTGCCCTGAAGAACCTTAATAATTTACGGAATGCACGAACGGAATTAATTGAAGATGAGAAAGTGATTGTGAAGGATGTTAGAGTGGCGAAGGGAATATAGAGAGAGAAAAAAATGGGATCGGAAAGTTTCAAGAGTTATTCTGGTCGCCGACGACGACGACGACGAGATGAGTACTGTTTATTTTTTCGGGGGTCTATTTTTTCTTCTTCTTCTCTCTCCTTCGCCTACCCCGCAATTCAAGTCTTCTTTCTTTGATCACATACCGTACCAGTGTTGGATTATTAATTTATGAGAAAAACACAATAGGTCCTGACTTTTCAAACTTTTGATAAATATATTCCTGACAAAATTTAAATACAAAAAAGTTTGTGACTTTAATAAATAGAGGACAATTTAGTCCTTCTGTCTATTTGCCTTTCATACACCTAATGGAACGGGCTGACGTGGTTGAAACGGTATACAGGTGTCCGTTACGGTGCCACGTTGGAAGGAAAAAAAAGTTTGAAGGACAAATAAGTTTTTGACGTCATTTTACAAATAAAGTTCGAAGGACAAATAGGTCCTTGAGAATTTTTTTTCATTATACTTCTATTATGAGAATTTAGTTTATAAAATTAGGCTAATTTTTTTTGTATGGAAAAAATATTGGTGTTTTTGTTGAAAATGGGAGAATGTGGTGTAATTATAGATGGGTGAATTTTTTTTAGGAAGTCACGTGGGGGCGTGGTGCAACACGTGGGGGCGTGGTGAACACGTGGCATCATTCTGACCAACACGTGGGGAGCGTGTTGAACACGTGGCAGCATCTTAGCCAACATGTGGGGGCGTGTTGAATAATTTCCACAATACTGTAATACACTTCAAATATCAATATTCAATCAAAACACAAATTTTCTTTCCATATTAAAAATAATTTCTGATAAAATTATGCTTGTATTTTGAAATCTAGTTAACTTGTTTTATTCTACAATTTAAATTATTTGTATTAAAATTGTAGAAATTGGGCTTGTTATGTTTCTACTCTTTTTCTTAAATTGCATTAGTTTAGTTTTAGTATATTTGTGTATTATATTAGAATTTGTTAAATTGCATTAGTTCAGTTTTCATCATACCAGTGGCATTAGTTAGCATCAGTTAATTTATGCATCAAGTTAGCATTAGTTCATTTGTGCATCATTCATGTATTAAGTTATCATTAGTGTATTTGTGTATTATATTAGAACTAGTATTTTTATTTATAATAACATTACGAGAATATTTTTTTTTTAATTATAGTTCACTTTGTTCTAACAGTATAAATTATGCATGACACAAAAGATTTATAAAATCAAACTACTTTTACAAAAAAGTCGTAAGTTGACAAAAGTTTCTGACTAAGAAGACCAAGATATCTGCAGATAAAAAATTAAATAATAAGATTTTTAGTTATTATTTTTATATGAAAAAGTCTAATTTTTTATTAGTAATTAATTTTAACATTCGTTATCGAAAATTTAAAATAATTTAATGTGTATAATTTTACATTTAAAATATTTTAATTGTAAAAAAATATCGAATGACATATTTTGATTTGTCAAATTACTAATATAAAATATAATTATATATAGAGTAAAAATAGTAGAGAGAAATATAAAAATGGAGAGAGGTAGATGAGAGAATTTAGGAAATGAGTTTATTAATTTTGAAAAAAAAAATTCTCAAAGACCTATTTGTCCTTCGAACTTTATTTGTAAAATGACGTCAAGGACTTATTTGTCCTTCGAACTTTTTCCCCTTCCAACGTGGCACCGTAACGGACACCTGTACACCGTTTCAGCCACGTTAGCCAGTTCCGTTAGGTGTATGAGAGGCAAATAGACGGAAGGACTAAATTGTCCTCCGTTTGTTAAAGTCAGGGACTTTTTTGTATTTAAATTTTGTCAGGGATGTATTTGTCAAAAGTTTGAAAAGTCAGGGACCTATTTGTCTTTTTTCCTTAATTTATTATGAAAAAGTCTACTTTATTAAATTTTAGCGAGCATTTAATCACTAAAAAAAATGAGTTATTAGATAAAATCTTACACTAATATTATATTATTAAAATCATCATTGATTATTATTTAATGACTACAAATCACAAAAGTTGTTGGCCTTCTACTAATACTCCTTATTATTATTATTATTATTATTATTATTATTATTATTATTTTGCAATGTAAGGTGAAAAAAAACATGAAAAATGACTTGGTAGTTGACACTTCAACTGGATTTTTTTAAATAAATAAAAAATATTTTATTTATTAAAATATACTATTTATTTTTTTTATTAAAATTTATCGTATCTCTCGTTTCATTTATAATGTAGACAACATAAGGTCTAAAAGAATAAATGTGTATATTTTGTTTATTATGTAAATAAAATACGTGTATTCTTATTTTTATACTGTTAACAAAATACGTAAATATATATGATGTTTACAGTGTAAATGAGATACAGTATGACAAATTTTCAGCAGTTATAAAAGGATGTGCAATCCTTTATGTTATCCACAAACATTTCGCTTCTTCCCTTCCGTTTTTCTTTCGAAAAATAAGCCAAAATATCTAGTAGTAATGGATATGTGGTTATAAATGTATATGCCAATTGTCATATGAAAAACAGTGATACTGACATGATATTTGAGTACGAGAATCTCATTCTGTTACGTATCCGACAAGTAAATTTTTTGTCAGAGCTGAAGAGTCTGATATTGGGTATCATTGATAGTAGCGGGAGAAAAAATATCGAAAGGGTAGGGTATCTGTTGCTAGAACCGACAGGAAGTGGAGCTTTTCGGTTTCATCTGTTTTGCCTCCTTGACGACAAGCATGTGTGCCTTATGTTTGACATTTATGGAAGAATCATAGTAGAAAAAGTGATGGAGCTTTATGCAGAGGTAGGTGATGCTGGTGGTGATGGATCTGGCCAGTCGGATTTTGTGCAGGATGATCCTCCTCTCACACCATCATCGCTATATGTTGCTAGTTCAATGGAAGACATGGACGTTGATGGTGATGACTACGACGAGCAGTATGTTACGGATAGCAACAATAGTGGTTCTTTTAAAGATGATGAGGAGGAGGAGATTGTACCAGAGACATTGGTCGAGCTATTAGTTCGATATCTTCTGTCCTCTCCACACCCAATTTCGATCTTATCCTGTACCCAATCACTATCAGATATTGGATCTGGATCATGTGTATCTTCGCGCGTCATGCTCATAGAGTAAGTCAATAATATGGTTAGAAAATGGTAAAATTTGGAGGAAAGTTAAAGAAATGGATGAAAAACCTATCCAAAAGGCATTGTAAGCAAAGTTGAAGGAAAATTGAAGAAATTGATGAAAAACCTATCATTGTATTGTGCCTTATCTCATTTATAGTGTAAATGAGATAAGAGATATGATGAATTTTAATAAAAATTATTATAAATTATATATTTTAAAAAATAAAATATTTATTTTATTTATTTAAAAAACATTCCACTTGAACTAGTATGTTTTTTTCACATTTTTACAGTACATTTTTTATTGGTTAAATTAGTTTCATAGAAAAAGTAACAATTATTATATACATTATTTTACATATTTTTAATGAAAATAATATTGATATATTGTGAGCTTTTTTTGTACGTGCATTATAGTATGATGATATTAAAAGATAATATTTTTATTTTGACTATCTAAAAGAATCTAAAAAAATAAATATAATTAAATAATTATATAAAATATTTTATATTATTAGTATATTAAAATTAAACTAATTTTTTTAAATATATTTAATATTTTAATATATATTCTATATAAATTATTGATTTTTAGTATATATGATATAATTAAAAAATTATTTAATTATTAATGTTTTAAATATAAGATGAGTTAGACTTTATTCAATAAAAGAAATAAAGTATTTTTCTAATTTTATATATTTTTAACATATTTTTAATTAATTTTTTAAATAAATTATTTAAATATTTTATTTAAAAATATAGATAATTTGTAGTACATTTATCAATTTCCATTTTTTTACCTAATTCATTTTCAGTGTAAACGAATTAAAGGCAAAGCAAGTAAAGAAACTAAACTCTAAGCAATATTATATGAATCCCCTGAACCATATAACGTTACATGAGAGTCTTGATTCACATTTCTATATAAATCAAATTCATTGAATTCAAATTAGCTCTTCGAATACTAAATCGAATTAGGTTGATTCGAATTAGTATAGTTTCATGATTAACTTCGATTTACCAAGGAATGAAATTTGAAATGTTGCCCATAGTTTTATACCCCTAGTAAAATCGATACAAATAGCTTCGATTTAGGCCATGGTTTTACCACTCCTTGTAAATCGATTGAAGTGAATTTGAATTACAAATTTATAGTAAATCGAATGAGTTAAATTCGATTTATGATTGTAACAAGCTATAGTAGTAAATCGACTTTAATAGGTTCGATTTACCATAGATATCCCTGTATATAAAATTCAAATTCACTTGTTTTGAATTACATTTCACCAAATTCAACCCCCCAAACCGCAAAATTCAAAGGAACTAAAGAGATCTATACTATAATATTCAAACTGTGGAAATGGAAGACGATCCAAATCGAATATATTAATTGGACAGAGTTACCCATATTGCTAGTAGCGGACATAAAGAGGTCAGTGAATGAAATTTAATTTATTTTCTTTAAGAAATAAAGTCTAGTTAGTGATATTTAAGTCATTTAGAACTTAGTTAGACGTGTAATTAGAACTTTTAACTTTCAAATAGATTGTTAGAGTATTGATTTAGGAGCAGTAGTTTGTTAGAACATTAAAACTACAAATACATGTTGGATGAGGGATAACTAGGTGTTAGTTAGAGTAGTGATAAGAGGTTTGGTTAGAATTTATAAGTTTTAAATGTTAGGAGTTTAACGAGGTTAGAAATTTTGTTGAAATTTAATTTAATGTAATTTAATTTAGGTTCCAAGTGTTAGATTGACTAGGTAGTAGACGATTAGTAAGGATTTAATATGACTTAATTTACTTAAAAAAATTAATTCTTGAATGTTAGATTAACGAGGCACAACAAGTTTAGTTATAGTTTAGGGTTTAGCTTTACATCCTACATATTAGATAAACCACTTTGTGTTAGAATTTAACTTAATTTAAGTTAGTTTGGTTGAATTTAATTTAATTTAATTCTTAAATGTTGGTTTATCTATGTTCACCATTGCAATATCTGCTACATCAAAGTACATTTTTACTAGAATTATCTATTTTAGGTTATTTTTATTTTCTAAATTGTTATAGTTCTTAGAAGACTTTTTTATTGTCATGCATCCCACCGATATATCACTAGCATGTAGAGACAACATGATATGTTCCTAGACAAGAGGATCATGTTGTACTTGCAGATGGTCAGCTTAGCCCATCTCGCGAGACTCAATGACCATTGGTTTAGGTTGATGAGCTGCTGGTTAGTTCATTTGTCGAGCGATGGCATCCTTAGACCCATACCTTCCACATGTCATTAAGGAAGTGCACGATTATGCTACAGGATGTTGCATACCAGTTAAGCCTATCCATCGATGGTGACTACGTTAGTGGATATCTGACAGACTTCGAGCGGTATATTGACAGTGGGTGACCTGCATGGGATTGGCTCGTGGAATTATTGGGTGTGTTGCCTCTAGTGAATTGCATCGACAAGTTCACTGTGAACTGCACTTGGATGCAGGAGACATTCAATGACCTTTTCCAAGATGCAAACAAGGAGACAGTCAGGAGGTACACGAGAGCGTACATCATGATGCTACTATTGACGCAACTCTTCAGAGACAAGTCTGGTAGACACATGCATATTAGGTAACTACCGTACGTAGCAAGATTAGAGGACATGGGCAGATACAGCTGTGAATCCACCACTCTATCGTAGTTATATCGGTGCTTGTGCCATGTGGCTAATAGGAACATGGTTAAGTTGGTTGGTCCATTGTAGCTCTTCCAATCATGGATCTTCTGGCGGTTCCCGAGTTTCAGGCCCGATGGGTTTGACGCCTTTCATTGGCCGTTGACAATGAGGTACCTAATGGTTATAGTTGTTATATTAGGGTTTTATATTAAATATTATTGCCTTTATTTATAACCTGTATTAGGTGTAAGGTGGTCCGGTTATTAGCCAATAATGAGCAAAAAGGGGCCGAGAGTCGTGCAATGGAGGCTCAGGATCAATTTACTCCGGTAAGGGATGTGAGTGTTTTAGCTTTCAAGCATTCAATGTTGAGGTTTTTTTTAAACTACTTACTGTATGTAAATTGACCCCCGATACTCGTTTCTCTTTACCAGTTCACTTGGATGCCATATAGCGCACCGGATGTTGTTCAAATCGTTCATCTCGAGATTCTAGAGCCCCGACATACAACACTATGGAGGGCTATGACAACATTATTGGTCTACTTTGCTATAATAGAGTGACATCATGTGGATAGAGTGCTACCACAACTTGATGAAGTACAACACCGTCCACTGCCCGCACTCGATATTGATTTTCTGACGTCAAAGGATGGCCGAGGCAGAAACCGATGATTTTCAAACATGTTACAGAGCTGGCACATACATTAAACTAGGCAGACAGACAATGTTTTACAATTTGATGTGGTGGCAGACCCAGGACCGTCACAGGCCTATTTGGAATGGTGGCATGAGCATAGGAGGAGATTTTTATCGCTTGAGCTCTTTCTTGAGAACCCCAGAGCAGATGCTATCTCAGTCGAGGTGATATAGAGAAGTCCAGAATGGGTCTCTGATATGGATCTGGTGCTAGATGTTCCTGACAGATGTCGAGTAGAGCGGAGACGTTGTGTTGGGACACGAGCCAGCGACTGAGAGTGGAGATGGCTCGATGATGTGATTGATGCCATGGAGGGTAGGGGTACAAGTCATCGACAAGGTAGGGGTCGCGGTCGAGAGGGAGGGAGGGGAGGACATCGTGGTAGAGGATGACATATTAAGAGAGGCGGGGATGATAGCGGAGGTGGTGGAGATGATAGCAGTGGAGATTACCATCTTTAAACAGGAAAATGAGGTAGCTCGACATGGACTCAGGTCACCGGACACCTGACGTCCCTTGATGTGGACCTAAACGAGCCTCCGTCAGGGCCTTTGGACGAGACATTTGTCTTGGGTGGCACTCCTCTCTAGCAGTTGCAACGGCACCCCCTATCGTGCATGTCATCTAGGCCACCCAGACACACCGAAGATGAGGATGAAGTACCTCTCGCTCAGAGAGTACAGAGGATCAGGCGCCCACGCCGCTTCTTCATAGGGTCACATCTATTCTAAATATTCAGTTGACTATTATGTTATATGTTATTATGTTATCATGCTATGTCTCTATCGTTGTGTTGTTGTATTCAATATTAGGTTATCATGTTATTACGTCATCATGTTATATCATTATATAATACTTGAATGAGATTGGAAACTATATATTAAAGATGTTCTTAAAAAAAAGTTAAGGTAACACCAGGATGAAAAAAAAAGTAATAATATTGCTAACGAAGACGGAAAAGACAACTACAAACACGGAAAAGATAGTGATTGAATGCCACATACAATGCTAAAAAACAATAAAGCGTAATACAACGATCATAGAAAAAGCAACACAATAAAGAAAACACTAAACTCCGCTAGCTGCTCTAGACCCCCCGACATGTCCTCCCTGTGGACAACTCCACTAGGTATGACCAGGCTGTCTGCATAGCCCACACTGTTTAGGTCTATTCGGATCGACCTCATCCATACTAGTGTGAATTCTAGTGCTCCTCGACAACCTTCAAATGCACATCTCTTACTGGGATTAGAGATGACTATTGGACCATGATATGGTGGCCAGAAGCCTTCTGGAATTGGAGGATTGAATCTCATCATGTATATATTAAACACCGTGTTGAAACCAATACACCTCGTGGACATAAGTTACCTAACTCAAGCGGGAATATGCACAACAGGCGATACATGGTGACATGGGTAGTGAGGTGCCTGAAAGTAGCCGCAATCGCAAGTCCGATCTCTCAATGAGACTTTGTAAGTACCAAGTGAAAAGTTACCTGTTGGAGTAGTCTCGACCACATTAAACTCCGAATTGTCTCTATCATATAGTGTCACTGTAAAACATCTCGATTCCTTTAGATTTGCCTCCATTGCCTTCACAAGTGACTGATTAAATTGTTGACTTGTCCCCAACTATGCCTCAGCCTCTCTTCTCTTACGAACAAAGAACTCTGCCAATCTTCCATAGGTGGACTTCACCAAGGAACAAACTAGAAGGTTCTTGACACCCTTCAACACCGAATTAACACACTCGAAAATATTTGTAGTCATATAGCCAAATCTTCAACCCTCGTCCTAGTGCTGAGTCCACTTGTCATACTCCATCCTGTTGGCCTAGTCACACATTGTCGAGTCTTCGGTTCAGAGGATATCAAACTAATAGTCAAACTCGACCTCAGTCTTTGCATAAGTAGCATTGACTAGAAACTTCCTTGCATCCTTTTCCTTGAAACTTAGCGCGAAATTCGTAGCAACGTGCCTAATACAGAATGCACGATAAGCAGCTGGCAGAGCCTATCCTCCATCAGGTGCCTCCAAGGCGGCCTTGATCCCATTGTGCCTATTTGATATAAGAACGCCAGGATGAGGAGTCACGTGCTGCCATAAGTGAGACAGGAAGAACGATCATGACTCTGCATTTTCACCCTCAACTAGGGCAAAAGCAATGGGAATGATATTAAAATTTTCATCCTGAGCAATCGCAACCAGCGAAGTGTCCTCGTATTTTCCGTACAAGTGAGTTCCATCAATACTGAACAACAGCTTGCAATACTTGAATGCCTCGATGCATGGTAGGAACGACAAAAAAAGTCAGTGGAAAAATGTTGATGACTAGTCAACCTAGCCTCCAACTCGCATAGGACTTGTCTTTAGAACTGCAATACTACCAGGCATTATTATTTACACACCAAGTATCCAACTTGGCAACTCATTATAGGATTCCTCCCAATCCCCATATATATGTGTGATGGCCTTCTGCTTAGCCAGCAAAACCCTCCTGTACATTGGTCTAAACCTAAAATGTGCCTCCGTCGCATTCTGCAGTACCTTGGTGGACATAGCAGCATCAACTCTAATCATGGGAAGGATGAAAGCAGATATCACATGATAGTTAAGCTTCCTACGATCACTGGAGATCAAGGTATCCAAACATGTATGAGGTCTGTTATACTGTCTGACCTTCTAGATACCCTTACGCTGTCGTAGAGTTATCTGAATCAACCATCTACAACTATTTCCAAACTCCTTATACTTTCCATAGTACTTGGTATGGTCCAATTCCAAGACTTTGTACTCAACCCCTTGGCTGACGCTTTAAGTCTTCACACACAATGCAACTTCCTTTTTATTCTAAAACTGCTGACCGACTTGAAACTCAGCTAGACCTGCAGTGTCCTATAAATCTCTGGCCCCAAAACCAAATGCTACATCCGAAAACCCCTGATGTCTCACGGCATCTAAGCCTAGAGTTGAAAAGTATGGCAGGTACTGTTAAGTTTTCGAGCTTGATACTCCACCAGCCCCAACAGGAATACTCTACCCTATACCATCATCGCTATCATCGACAATCATATCGAGCTCGATATTTTTTAGATATTTAATTTTTATTTTATACTCAGATAAAATTATAAGATTTTTTATTTAATTTGTGTATTTTTAAATTTTATATTTTAAATATAATTATATTTTTATATATTTATTTATAAATTTATATAGCATTATATTATAAATCGATTATTTAAGTGAACTGATAGACTCGATGAACGGATTGGTTCAGTTTTTAAAACCTTGCCCTCAACTTCACTTCATTTGATACACTCTTTTTTGGTGCTGGAAAGAAAAAAACATAACAGAAGACAAGAAAGAAAAAACAAAGACGTTTAAGCTATGTCTTGCTCCATGAGAGACAACCAATCATTCAAAGGTTGGAGCCATGTGAGCTGATCACTATCACAAAAGGTGCCAATTCTAGCCATGCGGTATGCCACCTTATTAGCATCCAATTAATTAGTGAAAAGCCTTTTTTTGTGAGAGAGGGGATCAAAAGACCCCAAAGAAACAGGACAGAAAAGAACAAAGCAAAACAAAAATAAAAGAAAGCGTAGAGATCTCCTCTTAATCTATAAGAGCCATCATGATCAAAACTAAGCACGTGGGTAGCAGCAGGGGGGACAAAATCAAAGAAATGAAGACCACTGGAGAGGTTATGACCTTTCTTTGCTAGGAGGTTAGCCATAAAATTGGCTTCACGAAACACATGTTTCCAGATAATGTGATTGATACGACCAGTAAGGATTCTAATTTTTTCCAATATGGTTGGACAAGGGTGAAGGGTGTTACACCATTCTTGATGAAATTAACGGTTGTCCACGAGTTCGATTCAACCATGAGGTTCAAAAAACCATGCTGAGCAACAATATTTAACCCTTTAGCGATTCCCCAAAGCTCCACATGCGTGATAGAGCAATCTCCAATATTGCAAGAGAAACCATTAATATAGTGACCAAAGTAATCACAAAAAACACCGCTACACGCAGCACTTCTACGATGGTTTAAGAAGGATCGATCAATATTGAGCTTGATAGTCCCTTCAGGAGGAGGATACCAGCGGATTAAAGCATCGTTCAGAATCAAGGTTTCAGATCGGTTGATCTTAGAGGATAAGGCTCTGGTAATCTCTAGACTCTTAGCTTTGATTGACGTAGCCACAAATTCAGGGTTAGAAATATACCCTTCAAAGATAAGCTTGTTCTGAAAACACCATAACGAGGAGGCAGTAACTCCAAAATAAACCGTCCAGTCCCTGAAGCTTGACAAGTTTTATAATAGCTACTCCCTCTTATTCATACTGAAAAATTCCCAATACTACTTGGAGATTTCATCTTATTCCAAACAGCACTTGCAAATGGACAATCTCGGACAATATGAAGAGAGGATTAATCAACATTAGTACCTCGGACACAATGGGAATCAAGATTCAAATGTCTTACTCAATTTTTGAGGTGGAAAGAACTTTGCCAAGAAGGCATTGACTAGCTTTTCCCAAGAGTCCAGGCTTTCTTTAGGTTGAGAGTCCAACCAAGTTCTAGCTCTGTCTCTTACAGCAAAAGGGAATAGCATAAGTCTGTAGACCTCAGGGTCAACCCCATTAGTCTTGACAGTGTCACAGATTTGCAAGAACTCAGCTAAGAACTGATGAGGATCTTCCAATGGAAGTCCATGGAACTTGCAATTCTGTTGCATTAGAGAAACTAATTGAGGCTTAAGCTCAAAGTTGTTTGCTTCAATGGCAGGGATAGAGATGCTTCTCCCATAGAAATCGGGAGTAGGTGCAGTAAAGTCACCCAGCACCTTCCTTGCATTGTTGGCATTGTTGTTTTCGGCTGCCATGTGTTCTTCTTCTTTGAAGAATTCGGTCAGGTCCTCTAAAGAGAGTTGTGCTTTGGCTTCTCTTAGCTTTCTCTTCAAGGTCCTTTCAGGTTCAGGATCAGCCTCAACAAGAATGCCTTTGTCTTTGCTCCTGCTCATATGAAAGAGAAGAGAACAAGAAAATGTGGAATCCTCTATGTCACAGTATAGAGATTCCTTAAAGTGTCAGAGGAAAAGAAGAGTAGAAGACAGAAGTAGAAAATTCGAACTTATCAAAGAAGATGGAGTTCGAATTTTGCATTAAGGGATAGTGTTAGTCCATAAATAGAAGGATGTGAGAAGGAGGGAAGTAATTTTCGAAAATTAAGTAAAAGATTTTGAAAACATTTTTGAAAACACTACTTGATTTTCGAAAATGAAAGTGGAAAAGAAATCAAGTGATTTTTGAAAAAGATTTTAAAATTAGAAATAAAAAAGATTTGATTGAAAACTATTTTGAAAAAGATGTGGTTAAGAAAATATGATTAGTTTTAAAAAAAATGTGATTGAGGAGATATGATTTGAAAAACGTTTTAAAAGGATTTGATTTTAAAGAAGATTTGATTTTGAAAATTAAAAACTTGACTAACAAGAAAAGATATGATTCAAACATTAAACCTTCCTCAACAGAAAAGGCAACATGCTTGAAGTGTTGAATCAAATCATTAATTGATAGTAAGTATCTTTGAAAATGGAAAGAAATTGATTCTGAAAACACATGATTGAAAAGATATGATTTGAAAAAGATTTGATTTTGAAAAACTTTGAAAACCTGAAAAAAATTGCATTGAAAAACAGAATCTTCCCTCTTGTGCCATCCTGGCGTTAAATGCCCAGAATGGTGCACATTCTGGCGTTTAACGCCCAAAACTATACCCTTTTGGGCGTTAAACGCCCAACTAGGTACCCTGGCTGGCGTTTAAACGCCAGTCTGTCCTTCTTCACTGGGCGTTTTGAACGCCCAGCTTTTCTGTGTAATTCCTCTGCTGTATGTTCTGAATCTTTAATTTCTCTGTAGTATTGACTTGAGAAGACACAAATAAAAAAATATTTTTGGATTTTTAATAATAAGGAAAAATCAAAATGCAACAAGAATCAAATAACTATACATGCAAGACACCAAACTTAGCAGTTTGTATACTACTGACACTAATGAGAATGCATATGAGACACATAAAACACTCAAGTCAAGCGAATTCAAAGATCAGAGTAAGAAATCATCAAGAATTATTTGAAGATCCTTAAGAACACATGAATGGATGCATGCAATTGACACCAAACTTAACATGAGACACTAGACTCAAACAAGAAATTTTTGGATTTTATGATTTTTTTTTTATTTTTTTGTGTTTTTCGAAAATTAAGTGGAAAAAGATATCAAAATTCTTAATGAGAATCCCAGGAATCATGCAATGTTAGTCTAAAGCTTCAGTCTAAAGGAATTAGACATGGTCAGCCAAGCTTCAGCAGAACATTGCATTCAAGAGCTAAATTGATGAAGATCAATCAGCTTTGGTGATGATAAGAACATCACCTTGAAACACTAGAATTCATTCCTAAGAACTCTGAAGAAAAAAAAATACCTAATCTAAGCAACAAGATGAACCGTCAGTTGTCCAAACTCAACAATCCCCGACAACGGCGCCAAAAACTTGGTGCACGAAATTGTGATCAGTACTTTTCACAACTCAAATAATCCCCGGTAATGAATCCAAAAAAACTTGGTGTTCAATACCATGGCATAAACACAACTTCGCACAACTAACCAGCAAGTGTACTGGGTCGTCCAAGTAATAAACCTTACGCGAGTAAGGGTCGATCCCACAGAGATTGTTGGTATGAAGCAAGCTATGGTCATCTTGTAAATCTTAGTCAGGCAAACTCTAATGGATATGGTGATGAACGCATAAAAACATAAAGATAAAGATAGAGGTACTTATGTAATTCATTGGTAGGAACTTCAGATAAGCGCATGAAGATGCCTTCCCTTCCGTCTCTCTGCTTTCCTACTGTCTTCATCCAATCCTTCTTACTCCTTTCCATGGCAAGCTTATGCAAGGGTTTCACCGTTGTCAGTGGCTACCTCCCATCCTCTCAGTGAAAATATTCCTATGCTCTGTCACAGCATGGCTAATCATCTGTCGGTTCTCGGTCAGGCCGGAATAGAATCCAGCGATTCTTTTGCGTCTGTCACTAACGCCCCGCCTGCTAGGAGTTTGAAGCACGTCACAGTCATTCAATCATTGAATCCTACTCAGAATACCACAGACAAGGTTAGACCTTCCGGATTCTCTTGAATGCCGCCATCAGTTCTAGCCTATACCACGAAGACTCTGATCTCACGGAATGGTTGGCTCGGTTGTCAGGCGAGCACTCGGTTGTCAGGCGATCAACCATGCATCGTGCAATCAGGAATCCAAGAGATATTCACCCAATCGAAGGTAGAACGGAGGTGGTTGTCAGTCACACGTTCATAGGTGAGAATGATGATGAGTGTCACGGATCATCACATTCATCAAGTTGAAGAACAAGTGATATCTTAGAACAAGAACAAGCGGAATTGAATGGAAGAACAATAGTAATTGCATTAATACTCGAGGTACAGCAGAGCTCCACACCTTAATCTATGGTGTGTAGAAACTCCACCGTTGAAAATACATAAGAACAAGGTCTAGGCATGGCCATGAGGCCAGCCTCCCAATGATCTAAGATAGCATAACAATGAAGATAGCTACCCCTCGATGTCTCAATACAATAGTAAAAGGTCCTACTTATAGAAAACTAGTAGCCTCAGGTTTACAGAAATGAGTAAATGACATAAAAATCTACTTCCGGGTCCACTTGGTGTGTGCTTGGGCTGAGCAATGAAGAATTTTCATGCAGAGACCTCTCTTGGAGTTAAACGCCAGCTTTTATGCCAGTTTGGGCGTTTAACTCCCATTTTGGTGCCAGTTCCAGCGTTTAACGCTGGGATTTCTGAGGGTGACTTTGAACGCCGGTTTGGGCCATCAAATCTTGGGCAAAGTATGGACTATCATATATTGCTGGAAAGCCCAGGATGTCTACTTTCCAACGCCGTTGAGAGCGCGCCAATTGGGCTTCTGTAGCTCCAGAAAATCCGCTTCGAGTGCAGGGAGGTCAGAATCCAACAGCATCTGCAGTCCTTTTTAGTCTCTGAATCAGATTTTTGCTCAGGTCCCTCAATTTCAGCCAGAAAATACCTGAAATCACAGAAAAATACACAAACTCATAGTAAAGTCCAAAAAAGTGAATTTTAACTAAAAACTAATAAAAATATACTAAAAACTAACTAGATCATTCTAAAAACATACTAAAAACAATGCCAAAAAGCGTACAAATTATCCGCTCATCACAACACCAAACTTAAATTGTTGCTTGTCCTCAAGCAACTGAAAATCAACTAAGATAAAAAGAAGAGAATATGCAATGAATTCCAAAAACATCTATGAAGATCAGTATTAATTAGATGAGCGGGGCTTTTAGCTTTTTGCCTCTGAATAGTTTTGGCATCTCACTCTATCCTTTGAAATTCAGAATGATTGGCTTCTTTAGGAACTTAGAATCCAGATAGTGTTATTGATTCTCTTAGTAGAGTATGATGATTCTTGAACAAAGCTACTTATTGAGTCTTGGCTGTGGCCCAAAGCACTCTGTCTTCCAGTATTACCACCGGATACATACATGCCACAGACACATAATTGGGTGAACCTTTTCAGATTGTGACTCAGCTTTGCTAGAGTCCCCAATTAGAGGTGTCCAGGGTTCTTAAGCACACTCTTTTTGCCTTGGATCACAACTTTATTTCTTTTTCTTTCTTTTTCTCCCCTTTTCTCTATTTTTTTTTGATTTTTTTTTCATTGCTTTTTCTTGCTTCAAGAATCATTTTTATGATTTTCAGATCCTCAGTAACATGTCTCCTTTTTCATCATTCTTTCAAGAGCCAACTTTCATGAACCACAAATTCAAGATACATATGCACTGTTTAAGCATACATTCAGAAGACAAAAGTAATGCCACCACATCAAAATAATTAAACTGTTATAAAATTCAAAATTCATGCAATTCTTTTTCTTTTTCAATTAAGCACGTTTTTATTTAAGAGAGGTGATGGATTCATAGGACATTCATAACTTTAAGGCATAGACACTAAGACACTAATGATCACAAGACACAAACATAGATAAACATAAGCATGAAATTCGAAAAACAGAAGAATAAAGAACAAGGAAATCAAGGAACGGGTCCACCTTAGTGATGGCAGCTCTTTCTTCCTCTTGAAGACCCTATGGAGTGCTTGAGCTCCTCAATGTCTCTTCCTTGTCTTTTTTGCTCCTCTTTCATGATTCTTTGATCTTCTCTAATTTCATGGAGGATGATGGAGTGTTCTTGGTGCTCCACCCTTAGTTGTCCCATGTTGGAACTCAATTCTCCTAGGGAGGTGTTTAGTTGCTCCCAATAGTTTTGTGGAGGAAAGTGCATCCCTTGAGGTATCTCAGGGATCTCATGATGAGTGGGGTCTCTTGTGTGCTCCATCCTCTTCTTAGTGATGGGCTTGTCCTCATCAATAGGGATGTCTCCCTCTATGTCAACTCCAACTGAATAATAGAGGTGACAAATGAGATGAGGGAAGGCTAAACTTGCCAAGGTAGAGGACTTGTCCGCCACCTTATAGAGCTCTTGAGCTATAACCTCATAAACTTCTATTCCTTCTCCAATCATGATGCTATGAATCATGATAGCCCGGTCTATGGTAACTTCGGACCGGTTGCTAGTGGGAATGATTGAGCGTTGGATAAACTCCAACCATCCTCTAGCCACGGGTTTGAGGTCATGCCTTCTCAATTGAACCGGCTTCCCTCTTGAATCTCTCTTCCATTGGGCGCCCTCTTCACATATGATTGTGAGGACTTGGTCCAACCTTTGATCAAAGTTGACCCTTCTAGTGTAAGGGTATTCATCTCCTTGCATCATGGGCAAATTGAATGCCAACCTTATGTAGAACCTATGCACAATTACTCAAGAGGGGGGGTGAATTGAGTAATGCAACAACAATTTATCTTTTTGCGAAATTTAAGGACAATATATAAAAGTGTTATTGTACTAGTATTTTTCCAAGAGCTTAACTCAATTGCTAAGCATTTATAAGGAGCTTTTACTTTCCAATAGACACCGACTCAAATAAATTGATCAAGATTTTCACCAATCGGACTTAAGCCACTCCTTAAGTACTTACGAAGCTACTTTTCGATCACAATTTATTTGCTTAAAAGTAAAGATACAATATTATTTAAAAGATGAGTTTAGAGAGAAGCAAACGCTATTTAGAGTGGTTCGGCACAATCCTTGTCCTACGTCCACTTTCTTTCTCAATCGCAATTGAGAAGTTCCACTATTGCCAAGCTTCAAGGTGCTCGCGCAAAACCTTTTACAATCTGAGTACTTAGTTTCTAACACCACACGGTATATGATCACCACTCGTATACTAACCCACTCCACTTAGAGATACCTTTTCTAAGATTTGCCTTGAGTACTTAGTATACCTCTTTGGTATCCTCACCGACTATAGTGTTTATAACTCTTGACTCAACCTTGGAGATCACACTCCAATTTACAAGGTGTATAAGAAAAACAATTCTCAAAGAATTGTTGAGATGAAATGAGTGCTCTCTAGAAGAGTTTGTGATTACAAGTTTAGCACTATTGAACCAATTGATATTACTCTCTCAAAATGTGTATTATATGACTTGAAAATGTGTAGAATGTAAGAATATGAATGAGGTATTTTTCTAAATCAAAAACTTGTGAAATAAGGCTTCAATCCATCCATTTATAGATTTCCCAAACCTTAGAAACGTTGGGGAATTAATGGGATGGAGCATTTATGTCAAAACTAGCCGTTTTTCATGTTTTTGAATTATTTGCATCGATGCATAACACTTTGCATCGATGCAAATGTGTCTTTGATGCTGAAATTTGAATTTTCAGCTAGGTTGCATCGATGCAAGCATCTTTGCATCGATGCAACAAGTCGTTGCATGCTTTGCATCGATGCAAGATGAGTGTGCATCGATGCAAACCTCAAAGAATGGTTTAAAAACATTTCAAAATGCTTAGGATTGAACTCAAACTTGTTGGAGTCAATTCCTATGCTTTTGTACCTTTGAAAACAAGTTTTTAAAACCTTTTGGCTAGCATTGAATTGCAAGGTGTGCATCAAAACATTTTGTGAGTGTGTGTTGAGAGATTTAACAATTGGTTCTTAACAAGAAGTTACCTAAGTCCTAAGACTCTATACTTGTCTTCAACTGTTGTGGACTTGAGTTTCTTGTTGTTGTTGTGTTTGCTTTCAACTCTTCATGCTTGTTCATTCAAGTTGTTTGTTGGTATGTCTTTTCATGTCGTTTGTTGGTTTGTCATTCATCAAAACCTATGAATACAAACTTCGCATACAAGCAACATGGTTTACAATTTCCCCCTTTTTGATAATGACAAACCAATTTTGAGGATATGTATTTATAAATGATTTTGAGAGCAATGATAATGCATTTTGTTTTATAGAAAACTTTGGAGAGGATCCATATCCTTAAAAAAAACTTTTGCAAGAGTTCCCCCTAAATATGTGTATTTGTTCCTTTAAAAGGGTGTTTATCAAAGAAAAACGATTTTGATATCAAAGTTTTTGCTTTAGCGGAAGTCTTTTTGAAATCATTGTTTTGCAAAATTTTTCTTTCTTTTCAAATCCTCAAAGCTTCAAAATATCCTCAAATTTTTCTTCCCCCTTTTGACATTATCAAAAAGAAGAGAGTTTGATTTCCTCTTTTTATATATGATAAGCATGCATAATTCCCCCTAAAAAATATCAAGGCATGCACATTAACTTAAAATAGGGATACCAAGCCTATTTTGAGTTATTCACCAAATAAGCATACAAGCATTAATCATTAAACAAAATTATGAAGGAAATATCAAAGTATTTAAACCGTAAATAGAAATCCTTAGCTTACTAGGAGTTAGTTTAACAATTTATATAATCAAATAAAGCAATAAAAAGTGACTTGATGAAGAGGAGATAATCAATCTTGGTCTTCATCATTATCAGTATCCTCTTCATATGGTAGGTGGATGCCAAAATGCTCATATAAGTCATCAATACGACGATCCAAGCGACCCGTGCAATGATCTACACGAGACACACGACGATTAAGTGCCTCAAGTTGCCTACCATGCTCTACTTCAATCCTTTGGATGTTTTGGTTGATGGATTGTAATTCTCTCATTACATCAACCAAGGAGGGTGGTTCTTGAGCTTGAGGTGCTTGTGGAGGAGCTTGCTCTTGAGGATCTTGCTCATCAACATTTCTTCTTCCCATTTTATTGAGAAGATGAGTGTTGATACAAGATTGGGGTGGTACTTCCTTGGCAATCTCATTTGATACATCAATACCAACATAATCGAAGACTTTAGACCATAGGCAAAGGAATCCTAATCCACCATTCCTATCCTTCATCTTGAGCCTAATCATATGTTGTAATATAAAGTATGGCCAATTAATCTTAATCCCATTTATCATAGCCCACATGACAATCAAATCTTCATCAGTTACATTCGCATGCCCGGATATTCTAGGTTGCAATACATAGGTGACTAGATATAACAAAGTTCTATGTTCCGCACTCATTGAATTGCAACTAATTTTGGAGTGAGCTCCTTGTACAAGGTTGAACAGATGCATGGCATTTTCCTTAGAATAACCCCATTCATCAATTGGGGTTTTACCACCTTGAAACATGTCACCTTGATTTGGTAACTCCCAAATGGTGGCTAACTCATCACCATCTAGCCTATAATCCTTTCTTCCTATCTTGAAGAATAATGTGAAATTTGATTCATCTTCCTCAACAATCTCAATCATGAGTGTGCTGTAGGCTATGGCAACTAAATCCGGATAATATTTACTCTTAATTTGAACAAAATCCATGAGGCCTTGTTGAACTAGAATAGCCTTAAGAGTATCAAATTTATGAATGACAAGAAGGGTCGGATCCAAATACCTCGGAGGAATTTCCTTTCTTCCGGCGAGCCTTGCCTCATAGAATTGAAGATCTTCATTAGAAGCAAAGTACCTTGCCAAAGGATGATTACTTGGAGGTGGAACCACACTTGAAGAGCCTTTTGATTTCTTCATGGTTCTCTTGATTCTAGGCATTGTTGATGATTTTGTTTTATGGATTTTGTAGAGGAGAATGTGGGGACTTCAAAAATGTAGTTTGTTTGTAGTGGGTATCAAAGTTTTGTGAGTTGTATGAAGGTATGTGTGAGCTTGTTTTGGAGGTTATGGAGGTTTGAATGTGGGGAAATGAGTTGTGAGGTTGAAGATGATGAAAAAGGGGGGTTGTGTTGTTCAAAAAATGCCAAATTCACGTGTTTTTGTGCAATTTTGTCGAGTTTGCATCGATGCAGTAGGCTTTGCATCGATGCACATAGCACGTCGTGTGCTTTGCATCGATGCAAAGGGCTTTGCATCGATGCACATAGCACGTCGTGTGCTTTGCATCGATGCAGAGCTTGGTTGCATCGATGCAATCATGCATCATTTGCCCAAAATCACCAAAATTTCATCCTTTGGGGGTTCTTTCTTCAAACCTTTGAGTTCCATCATGTATATACTCACTTAAACCTTTATAAACTTCAATTTGTTGATCCTCCATTGTTTATAATCTTCAAATTCTTCAATCTACCTCAAGATTGATTGCTCATTCATCAACTCATAAACCTACAAAACAAAGGCTAATTGGATATCTCCAATGCTTAAGTTAGTAAGAGATACAAAAAATAGCAACATGAATACAATGAATTCAAACAAATCATATTAGATTAGAATCCAAGATACCAAGTTCATTTCGGATGTTAAAAAAACTTTCTTTACATAAAGGTTTAGTGAAGATGTCCGCTAGTTGTTTACCAGTTTCGACAAATTCAATAACCACATCACCCTTTTCAACATGGTCTCTTATGAAGTGATGTCTAATCTCAATATGCTTGGTTCTTGAATGTTGAACCGGATTCTTGGTTAAATTTATTGCACTAGTATTATCACATTTGATAGGAATGTGGTCAAGCATGAGTCCATAATCCATAAGTTGTTGTTTCATCCATAAAATTTGGGCGCAACAACTACCGGCGGCTACATACTCGGCTTCGGCGGTAGACAAGGCTACACTTACTTGTTTCTTACTATACCATGAAACAAGAGAGTTTCCTAGCAAGTGACAAGTGCCGCTAGTGCTTTTCCTATCCAATTTGCAACCGGCAAAATCGGAATCGGAATAACCAATCAAATCACAGGTGGATCCTTTCGGATACCACAATCCAACATTTAATGTTCCTATGAGATACTTCATAATCCTTTTTACCGCACTTAAGTGAGATTCCTTAGGATTAGCTTGGTATCTCGCACACATGCATACACTAAACATGATATCTGGTCTACTTGCCGTTAGATAAAGTAATGATCCTATCATGCCTCTATACTTCTTTACATCTATGCTTTTACCTTGTTCATCTTTGTCAAGGTAGCAAGTAGTGCTCATTGGTGTGTCCATTGCCTTAGCATTGTCCATTCCAAATCTTTTGAGCAATTCCTTGCAATATTTGGTTTGGCTAACGAAAGTTCCTTCTTTTCCTTGTTTGATTTGAAGACCAAGGAAGAAGTTGAGTTCGCCCATCATGGACATTTCAAATTCACTTTGCATGAGGTTGGAGAAAAACTTGCAAAGTGATTCGTTAGTTGAACCAAATATTATGTCATCGACGTAAACTTGTATCAAAAGAATATTTTTGTTTTCAATCAAGATAAATAAAGTTGTATCAACCTTCCCTCTTCTAAAACCCTTTTCTATTAAAAACTTGCTCAAACGTTCATACCAAGCTCTTGGAGCTTGTTTAAGACCATAAAGAGCTTTCTTAAGTTTAAAAACATGATTAGGATTTTCATAATCCTCAAAACCGGGAGGTTGTTCAACATATACTTCTTCTTTAATGAAACCATTAAGAAAGGCACTCTTAACATCCATTTGATAAAGTTTGAAGTTATAAGAGGATGCAAAAGCAAGTAACATCCTAATAGCTTCTAATCTAGCTACGGGAGCATAAGTTTCGTCATAATCAATGCCTTCCTCTTGATTATAACCTTTAGCTACTAATCTAGCTTTGTTTCTAACAATTGTACCATTTTCATCGAGTTTATTTCTAAAAACCCATTTTGTTCCTACAATTGTTTGATTACTTGGTCTAGGCACCAATTTCCAAACGTCATTTCGTTTGAATTGGTTAAGCTCCTCTTGCATTGCCATAGCCCAATGTTCATCATCGATTGCGGACTCGATGGTAGATGGTTCAATTTGAGAAACAAAAGCACTATATGCAAATAAATTTCTAAAAGTGGATCGAGTTGTTACCCCTTTCGAAACACCACCAATGACGTTGTCTAGAGGATGATCCTTTGAAGTACGCCAATCCTTTGGAAGTGCATTTATTTGAGCTTGTGATGGTTCAATTTCTTCAACTTGAACACTATCCTTTGTTGAGCTTGTAGAGGCTTCATTTAAATCCTTTTCTTTGTCTTCACCATTCAAAATTAGTGAACCAAGGTTTTCTACATTTTTATCAAAATCTTTTCTAGCACAACAATGGTTAGTTTCATCAAAAGCGACATGAATACTTTCTTCTATAGTCATGATGCGTTTATTATATACTCTAAAAGCTTTGCTAGTTAAAGAGTAGCCTAAGAAGATTCCTTCATCAGCCTTAGCATCAAATTTGCCTAAGTTATCTTTTCCATTATTTAGAATAAAGAATTTACAACCAAAGACGTGAAGGTGGGAAATATTTGGCTTTCTTCCTTTGTACAATTCGTACGGTGTTTTCTTAAGAATAGGTCGAATGATAATCCTATTCATAACATAACACGCGGTACTAACCGCATCCGCCCAAAAGTACTTAGGAATATTAGCCTCATTGAGCATAGTTCTCGCCATTTCTTCTAAATGACGATTTTTCCTTTCAACCACACCATTTTGTTGTGGTGTTCTAGGAGAGGAAAAATTATGCTCAATGCCATTTTCTTCACAAAAAGTTTCAAAAAGATTGTTTTCAAATTCTCCACCATGATCACTTCTAATAGATGATATATGCAAATTCTTTTCATTTTGAATAACTTTGGCTAATCTTTTGAATGCTCGAAATGCATCACTCTTGTTTGCTAGGAACAAGGTCCATGTAAATCGAGAGTAATCATCAACAACAACTAAAGCATAGTAATTGCCACCAAAGCTCATAGTTCTAGAAGGACCAAATAAATCCATGTGCAAAAGTTGTAATGGCCTTGTTGTTGAAACAATGTTTTTGGATTTAAAAGAGGCCTTTACTTGTTTTCCCTTTTGACATGCGTCGCAAAGGACGTCTTTTTCAAAACGTAGCTTTGGTAAGCCAATTACTAACTCTTTAGAGACCAATTTGTTAAGATGGTCCATGTTAGCATGAGCTACTCTACGATGCCATAACCAAGTTTCATCATTTTTGCTAACAAGGCATTTCACATCATTTGAGGAAACTTCATTTAGGTTAATCATGTATACATTGTCAACACGGTGCCCAATTAGCACAATTTCATTTGTGTCTTGCCTTTTTATCAAACAACATTTTGAATCAAAGGTGACTAAGTTTCCTTTGTCACACAGTTGGCTAACACTAATGAGATTATGTTTGAGACCTTTGACAAGTATAACATTATCTATGGAAGTGGAAGGATTTTTACCAACTTTTCCAACGCCGATTACTTTGCCGGTGTTGTTGTCTCCATAGATCACGTTTCCTCCGTTTGTAGGCTCTATTGCGGTGAACTTTGATTCATCGCCGGTCATGTGTTTGGAGCATCCACTATCAACATACCAATTTGTATCCTTAGCTCCAACACGTACCTACAAAATAATTAAAATTGGGATTTAGGTACCCAAGTGAATTTGGGTCCTTGATGGTTAGTATGAGCGTAATGCCCATATGGTGCCCATCTCATATCTTGACTATGAAAGTTTATATGTTTAATTCTAGTAAAGCATACGGGTGCTATATGACCTACTTTATTACAATAATGACATATGACATTTGGATTATGCATCCTATGCATGTTTCTAAATGGTTGCCTAGGTTGTTCCCTAAATGCAACATCTTTTGATCTATATACATTGTGATTATAATTTCTAAATGAAGCATGTTGAGGAGGATGTTTAAAGGCTTCATTCCTTTTAGGCATGCTTACCTTTTGGGCTTGCGGTTGCCTAATAGGAGTTTTAACATTTTTAAATTTTCCTTTTTCAAAACCCAAGCCTTCCTTATTATGAACATGCTTTTGGTCTTTCAACATTTTATCTAAGTTCTTTGAAGATTCATTGAGCTTAGCTAAAGTGTTCTTAAGATTTGTAATTTCATTTTCA
The DNA here is from genome assembly GCF_003086295.3 of Arachis hypogaea. Lineage (NCBI taxonomy): Eukaryota > Viridiplantae > Streptophyta > Magnoliopsida > Fabales > Fabaceae > Arachis > Arachis hypogaea. The sequence goes on along the minus strand of NC_092045.1, from coordinate 103,154,865 downwards.
TGCATTTTACAAGATTTGTATGGATCACTACTTGTGCTACACTTGTCTTTTCCAAGATTGATATTCTCGTTTTTCAACATCTCATTTTGTTTTAAAAGTTCCATATTCTTTTTCTTTAGGAGAGAATAATCTTGGGTAAGTTTTGTGTACACCTCAAGTAAGGCATCATATTCATCTTGTAAATTAAAGAAAGTGGGGTTGTCATTACTAACCTTTTCTTCGCTTGCCATTAAGCAAAGATTTGCAACCTCGTTGTCATCGGAGTCGGATTCATCCTCGTTCTCCCATGATATGTATGCTTTCTCCTTCTTCTTAAATTTCTTGTTTTTGTCCTCCTTTTGAAGTTTTGGACAATTGGGTTTGATGTGTCCAACTTCTCCACACTCATAGCATTTTGGTACCTTTGTTTTGCTCTTGAAGTTTTTCTTCATTGCAAACTTATTGAATCTTTTTAATAAGAGTGCAAATTCTTCATCTCCTTCTTCTTCATTATCATCACTTTCTTCTTGCAGTGATGTTGTTTTAAGGGCGAGACTTTTCTTCTTGCTTTCTTCACCTTTTTGTCTATTTAGCATAGTCATTTCATAGGTGAGAAGATTTCCTCGCAGTTGATCAAAAGTAAGTTGATCATAGAGCCTTCCTTCCACAATGGCGTTCACTTTGGAGTTCCATTTTGGTGTAAGGCTTGTAAGCACCTTGGTCACAATTTGTTTATCATTGTATTTTGTACCAAGCATGCTTAGATTGTTGAAGATCTTGGAGAGTCTTTCAAGGGCTTCTTCAATGCTCTCTTCATCTTTCATTTTGAAGTTTTCCCATTCATGAACCAACATAAATACCTTTGATTCTTTAACATGGTCGGTTCCTTCGTAAGTGATTTGGAGTTTATCCCAAATCTCTTTAGCGGTTTCACATGTAGAGATCTTCATATAATCATGCTCGTTAAGTGCACAATGAATGAAGTTGATGGCTTTATCATTCATTGCCACTTTCTTCCAATCATCGTCACTATATTCATCTTCTCCTTTCGGTACTTGCTTTAAGACGGAGACTCCTTCTTCTTTAGCGCTTGTTGTCTTTGTTGGAATGTGATTTCCATTCTCAATTACTTTCCAAATTCTCACATCTTGAGAACGGATCCAAATTCTCATCTTATTTTTCCAATAAGAGTAATTTGTTCCGCGGGTTTGGGTGGGAAAGTGGTTTGAATTTGAATGGTGAGGTAGGTGGGGTTTTATGAAGGATGGATGTGAGTGGTGAAGAGAAAGATGGGATTTGATAGGTGAAGGGTTTTTGGGGAAGAGGTGTTGAGGTGATTGGTGAATGGGTGAAGAAGAGAGAGAGTGGTGGGGTAGGTGGGGGTCCTATGGGGTCCACAGATCTTGAGGTGTCAAGAAAAAGTCATCCCTGCACCAAATGGCAAGCAAAATCTCGATTTGTGCCAATTCTGGCGTTAAACGCCGGGCTGGTGCCCATTTCTGGCATTTAACGCCAGTCTGGTGCCCCTTTCTGGCGTTAAACGCCCAGAATGGTGCCAGACTGGGCGTTAAACGCCCAACAGCTAGCCTCACTGGCGTTTAAACGCCAGTAGGTGCGTCCTCCAGGGTGTGCTGTTTTTCTTCCTGTTTTTTCATTCTGTTTTTGCTTTTTTCATTGATTTTGTGACTTCTTATGATCATCAACCTACAAAAAATATAAAATAACAAAAGAAAATAGTTAATTATAAAACATTGGGTTGCCTCCCAACAAGCGCTTCTTTAATGTCATTAGCTTGACAGAGGACTCTCATGGAGCCTCAGAAATGCTCAGAGCTATGTTGGAACCTCCCAACACCAAACTTAGAGTTTGAATGTGGGGGTTCAATACCAAACTTAGAGTTTGGTTGTGGCCTCCCAACACCAAACTTAGAGTTTGACTGTGGGGGCTCTGTTTGGCTCTGTTTTGAGAGAAGCTCTTCATGCTTCCTCTCCATGATGACAGAGGGATATCCTTGGGCCTTAAACACCAAGGATTCTTCATTCACTTGAATGATCAACTCTCCTCTATCAACATCAATCACAGCCCTTGCTGTGGCTAGGAAGGGTCTGCCAAGGATGATGGATTCATCCATGCACTTCCCAGTCTCTAGGACTATGAAATCAGTAGGGATGTAATGGTCATCAACTTTAACCAGAACATCCTCTACAAGTCCATGGGCTTGTTTTCTTGAGTTGTCTGCCATCGTGAGTGAGATTTTTACAGCTTGTACCTCAGAGATCCCTAACTTCTCCATTACAGAGAGAGGCATGAGGTTTACACTTGACCCTAAGTCACACAAGGCCTTCTTGAAGGTCATGGTGCCTATGGTACAAGGTATTGAAAACTTCCCAGGATCCTGTCTCTTTTGAGGCAGTTTCTGCCTAGACAAGTCATCCAGTTCTTTGGTGAGCAAAGGGGATTCATCCTCCCAAGTCTCATTTCCAAATAACTTGTCATTTAGCTTCATGATTGCTCCAAGGTATTTAGCAACTTGCTCTTCAGTGACATACTCATCCTCTTCAGAGGAAGAATACTCATCAGAGCTCATGAATGGCAGAAGTAAGTCCAATGGAATCTCTATGGTCTCAGTTTGAGCCTCAGATTCCCATGGTTCCTCATTGGGGAACTCATTGGAGGCCAGTGGACGCCCAGTGAGGCCTTCCTCAGTGGCGTTCACTGCCTCTCCTTCCTCCCAAAATTCGGCCATGTTGATGGCCTTGCACTCTCCTTTTGGATTTTCTTCTGTATTGCTTGGGAGAGTACTAGGAGGGAGTTCAGTAATTTTCATGCTCAGCTGACCCACTTGTGCCTCTAAATTTTTAATGGAGGATCTTGTTTCAGTCATGAAACTTTGAGTGGTTTTGATCAGATCAGAGACCATGGTTGCTAAGTCAGAGTTATTCTGCTTAGAACTCTCTGTCTGTTGCTGAGAAGATGATGGAAAAGGCTTGCTATTGCTAAACCTGTTTCTTCCACCATTATTGTTGTTGAAACCTTGTTGGGGTCTCTGTTGATCCTTCCATGAAAAATTTGGATGATTTCTCCATGAAGGATTATAGGTGTTTCCATAGGGTTCTCCCATGTAATTCACCTCTTCCATTGAAGGGTTCTCAGGATCATAAGCTTCTTCCTCAGATGAAGCCTCCTTAGTACTGCTTGGTGCATTTTGCATTCCAGACAGACTTTGAGAAATCATATTGACTTATTGAGTCAATATTTTATTCTGAGCCAATATGGCATTCAGAGTGTCAATCTCAAGAATTCCTTTCTTCTGACTAGTCCCATTGTTCACAGGATTTCTTTCAGAAGTGTACATGAATTGGTTATTTGCAACCATTTCAATCAGTTCTTGAGCTTCAGTAGGCGTCTTCTTCAGATGAAGAGATCCTCCTGCAGAGCTATCCAAAGACATCTTGGATAGTTCAGAGAGACCATCATAGAAAATACCTATGATGCTCCATTCAGAAAGCATATCAGAAGGACACTTTCTGATTAATTGTTTGTATCTTTCCCAAGCTTCATAGAGGGATTCTCCTTCCTTCTGTCTGAAGGTTTGGACTTCCACTCTAAGCTTACTCAATTTTTGAGGTGGAAAGAACTTTGCCAAGAAGGCATTGACTAGCTTTTCCCAAGAGTCCAGGCTTTCTTTAGGTTGAGAGTCCAACCAAGTTCTAGCTCTGTCTCTTACAGCAAAAGGGAATAGCATAAGTCTGTAGACCTCGGGGTCAACCCCATTAGTCTTGACAGTGTCACAGATTTGCAAGAACTCAGCTAAGAACTGATGAGGATCTTCCAATGGAAGTCCATGGAACTTGCAATTCTGTTGCATTAGAGAAACTAATTGAGGCTTAAGCTCAAAGTTGTTTGCTCCAATGGCAGGGATAGAGATGCTTCTCCCATAGAAATCGGGAGTAGGTGCAGTAAAGTCACCCAGCACCTTCCTTGCATTGTTGGCATTGTTGTTTTCGGCTGCCATGTGTTCTTCTTCTTTGAAGAATTCGGTCAGGTCCTCTAAAGAGAGTTGTGCTTTGGCTTCTCTTAGCTTTCTCTTCAAGGTCCTTTCAGGTTCAGGATCAGCCTCAACAAGAATGCCTTTGTCTTTGCTCCTGCTCATATGAAAGAGAAGAGAACAAGAAAATGTGGAATCCTCTATGTCACAGTATAGAGATTCCTTAAAGTGTCAGAGGAAAAGAAGAGTAGAAGACAGAAGTAGAAAATTTGAACTTATCAAAGAAGATGGAGTTCGAATTTTGCATTAAGGGATAGTGTTAGTCCATAAATAGAAGGATGTGAGAAGGAGGGAAGTAATTTTCGAAAATTAAGTAAAAGATTTTGAAAACATTTTTGAAAACACTACTTGATTTTCGAAAATGAAAGTGGAAAAGAAATCAAGTGATTTTTGAAAAAGATTTTAAAATTAGAAATAAAAAAGATTTGATTGAAAACTATTTTGAAAAAGATGTGGTTTAGAAAATATGATTAGTTTTAAAAAAAATGTGATTGAGGAGATATGATTTGAAAAACGTTTTAAAAGGATTTGATTTTAAAGAAGATTTGATTTTGAAAATTAAAAACTTGACTAACAAGAAAAGATATGATTCAAACATTAAACCTTCCTCAACAGAAAAGGCAACATGCTTGAAGTGTTGAATCAAATCATTAATTGATAGTAAGTATCTTTGAAAATGGAAAGAAATTGATTCTGAAAACACATGATTGAAAAGATATGATTTGAAAAAGATTTGATTTTGAAAAACTTTGAAAACCTGAAAAAAATTGCATTGAAAAACAGAATCTTCCCTCTTGTGCCATCCTGGCGTTAAATGCCCAGAATGGTGCACATTCTGGCGTTTAACGCCCAAAACTATACCCTTTTGGGCGTTAAACGCCCAACTAGGTACCCTGGCTGGCGTTTAAACGCCAGTCTGTCCTTCTTCACTGGGCGTTTTGAACGCCCAGCTTTTCTGTGTAATTCCTCTGCTGTATGTTCTGAATCTTTAATTTCTCTGTAGTATTGACTTGAGAAGACACAAATAAAAAAATATTTTTGGATTTTTAATAATAAGGAAAAATCAAAATGCAACAAGAATCAAATAACTATGCATGCAAGACACCAAACTTAGCAGTTTGTATACTACTGACACTAATGAGAATGCATATGAGACACATAAAACACTCAAGTCAAGAGAATTCAAAGATCAGAGTAAGAAATCATCAAGAATTATTTGAAGATTCTTAAGAACACATGAATGGATGCATGCAATTGACACCAAACTTAACATGAGACACTAGACTCAAACAAGAAATTTTTGGATTTTATGATTTTTTTTTATTTTTTTGTGTTTTTCGAAAATTAAGTGGAAAAAGATATCAAAATTCTTAATGAGAATCACAGGAATCATGCAATGTTAGTCTAAAGCTTCAGTCTAAAGGAATTAGACATGGTCAGCCAAGCTTCAGCAGAACATTGCATTCAAGAGCTAAATTGATGAAGATCAATCAGCTTTGGTGATGATAAGAACATCACCTTGAAACACTAGAATTCATTCCTAAGAACTCTGAAGAAAAAAAAATACCTAATCTAAGCAACAAGATGAACCGTCAGTTGTCCAAACTCAACAATCCCCGACAACGGCGCCAAAAACTTGGTGCACGAAATTGTGATCAGTACTTTTCACAACTCAAATAATCCCCGGTAATGAATCCAAAAAAACTTGGTGTTCAATACCATGGCATAAACACAACTTCGCACAACTAACCAGCAAGTGTACTGGGTCGTCCAAGTAATAAACCTTACGCGAGTAAGGGTCGATCCCACAGAGATTGTTGGTATGAAGCAAGCTATGGTCATCTTGTAAATCTTAGTCAGGCAAACTCTAATGGATATGGTGATGAACGCATAAAAACATAAAGATAAAGATAGAGGTACTTATGTAATTCATTGGTAGGAACTTCAGATAAGCGCATGAAGATGCCTTCCCTTCCGTCTCTCTGCTTTCCTACTGTCTTCATCCAATCCTTCTTACTCCTTTCCATGGCAAGCTTATGCAAGGGTTTCACCGTTGTCAGTGGCTACCTCCTATCCTCTCAGTGAAAATGTTCATATGCTCTGTCACAGCATGGCTAATCATCTGTCGGTTCTCGGTCAGGCCGGAATAGAATCCAGCGATTCTTTTGCGTCTGTCACTAACGCCCCGCCTGCTAGGAGTTTGAAGCACGTCACAGTCATTCAATCATTGAATCCTACTCAGAATACCACAGACAAGGTTAGACCTTCCGGATTCTCTTGAATGCCGCCATCAGTTCTAGCCTATACCACGAAGACTCTGATCTCACGGAATGGTTGGCTCGGTTGTCAGGCGAGCACTCGGTTGTCAGGCGATCAACCATGCATCGTGCAATCAGGAATCCAAGAGATATTCACCCAATCGAAGGTAGAACGGAGGTGGTTGTCAGTCACACGTTCATAGGTGAGAATGATGATGAGTGTCACGGATCATCACATTCATCAAGTTGAAGAACAAGTGATATCTTAGAACAAGAACAAGCGGAATTGAATGGAAGAACAATAGTAATTGCATTAATACTCGAGGTACAGCAGAGCTCCACACCTTAATCTATGGTGTGTAGAAACTCCACCGTTGAAAATACATAAGAACAAGGTCTAGGCATGGCCATGAGGCCAGCCTCCCAATGATCTAAGATAGCATAACAATGAAGATAGCTACCCCTCGATGTCTCAATACAATAGTAAAAGGTCCTACTTATAGAAAACTAGTAGCCTCAGGTTTACAGAAATGAGTAAATGACATAAAAATCCACTTCCGGACCCACTTGGTGTGTGCTTGGGCTGAGCAATGAAGAATTTTCGTGCATAGACCTCTCTTGGAGTTAAACGCCAGCTTTTATGCCAGTTTGGGCGTTTAACTCCCATTTTGGTGCCAGTTCCAGCGTTTAACGCTGGGATTTCTGAGGGTGACTTTGAACGCCAGTTTGGGCCATCAAATCTTGGGCAAAGTATGGACTATCATATATTGCTGGAAAGCCCAGGATGTCTACTTTCCAACGCCGTTGAGAGCGCGCCAATTGGGCTTCTGTAGCTCCAGAAAATCCGCTTCGAGTGCAGGGAGGTCAGAATCCAACAGCATCTGCAGTCCTTTTCAGTCTCTGAATCAGATTTTTGCTCAGGTCCCTCAATTTCAGCCAGAAAATACCTGAAATCACAGAAAAACACACAAACTCATAGTAAAGTCCAGAAAAGTGAATTTTAACTAAAAACTAATAAAAATATACTAAAAACTAACTAGATCATACTAAAAACATACTAAAAACAATGCCAAAAAGCGTACAAATTATCCGCTCATCAATCATCCTTCAATTTCCCAAGGCCCCAAGAATCTGACACAATAAGAAAATCATTTAGGCTATTATACATGTTCACATTGTTCCTTACTTGACTGAGATGTTGATTTAAGTTGCCAAATTTTGGGATACAATGATGGCCCCAAAATCTAATACGGGATCCATCCCCAATACTCCAAATCAAATTGTCCTCAAACTTTTTCCACAAAGAACATATCCCTTTCCACAGGTTGGAATCACTCATCTTTTTAGAAACAGTTGGAATGATATCATCACCACATCTATACTTAACCCTCAGAACCTTTGCCCAAAGCGCATCTTTTTTTTTCAATGAGATCTCAACCCAATTTCATCATGTAAGCATGATTCAAATCTCTAGCATGACGAATCCTCGGCCCACCATTTCTCTTAGGCTCACTAATAGTCCTCCAGTTCACAAGGTGAATGGTGGACGAAATTGTGATCACATCAATATAGCATCAATATATTTATTGTAGGATTGTGGAACTTAGGATTTTTGGTATGAGTGGGCACAATTCCGTTCAACTGACCAGCAAGTGTACTGGGTCGTCCAAGTAATACCTTACGTGAGTAAGGGTCGAATCCACAGAGATTATTGGTTTGAAGCAATCAATATTTATTTTATTGATCTTAGTTAGGATGTCAACAAGGATTAATTTGGATTAAAAGTGAAATTATTGGAATTTGATAAAAGAGGGAACAATGTTACTTTGATTTGCAGTAATGGGAAACATGTTGGAGTTTTGGAGATGCTTTGTCCTCTGACTTCAACTCTTCCTTGAAATCCTCTTCTCACACGCAGGTTCCTTCCATGGCAAGCTCTATGTAGGGTGTCACCGTTGTCAGTGGCTACTTCCCATCCTCGCAGTGAAAACTATGCTCACGCACTCTGTCACAGTACGGCTAATCACCGGTTGGTTCCCGCTCCTACTGGAATAGAATCACTCTTTTGCGTCTGTCACTAACGCCCAGCAGGTTAAAGTTTGAAGCACGTCACAGTCATTCAATCCCGGAATCCTACTCGGAATACCACAGACAAGGTTTAGACTTTCCGGATTCTCATGAATGCTGCCATCAATCCGGCTTATACCACGAAGATTCTGTTGGGGAATCTAAGAGATATTCATTCAATCTGATGTAGAACGGAGGTGGTTGTCAGGCACACGTTCATGGGTTGAGGAAGGTGATGAGTGTCACGGATCATCACCTTCTCCACAGTTAAGCGCGAATAAACATCTTAGATAAGAACAAGCGTGTTTGAATGGAAAACAAAGGAATTGTATTAAATCATCGAGACGCTGCAGAGCTCCTCACCCCCAACAATGGAGTTTAGAGACTCATGCCGTCACAAAGTATGTAATTCAGATCTGAAAATGTCATGAGGTACAAGAAATGTCTGTAAAAGTTGTTTAAATAGTAAACTAGTACCCTAGGTTTACAGAAATTGAATAAACAAAGATAATTGGTGCAGAAATCCACTTCTGGGGCCCACTTGGTGTGTGCTGGGGCTGAGACTAAAGCTTTCCACGTGTGGAGGCCCTTCTTGGCGTCAAACTTCAGGTTATGACGTGTTTTGGGCGTTCAACTCCGGATAATGACGTTTTTCTGGCGTTTAACTCCAGACAGCAGCATGAACTTGGCGTTTAACGCCAAGTTACGTCGTCTATCCTCGCTCAAAGTATGGACTATTATATATTGCTGGAAAGCCCTGGATGTCTACTTTCCAACGCCGTTGAGAGCGCGCCAATTGGACTCCTGTAGCTCTAGAAAATCCATTTCGAGTGCAGGGAGGTCAGGATCCAACAGCATCAGCAGTCCTTTTTCAGCCTAAGTCAGATTTTTGCTCAGCTCCCTCAATTTCAGCCAGAAAATACCTGAAATCACAGAAAAACACACAAACTCATAGTAAAGTCCAGAAATATGATTTTTGCCTAAAAACTAATAATATTCTACTAAAAATTAACTAAAACATGCTAAAATCTACATGAAATTACCCCCAAAAAGCGTATAAAATATCCGCTCATCACAACACCAAACTTAAACTGTTGCTTGTCCTCAAGCAACTAGATGAATAAAATAGGTTCTAACAGAAATAAAGAAATAATAATATTCTCGAGTTTTAAATGAAGCTCAGATTCTTATTAGATGAGCGGGGCTTGTAGCTTTTTGTCTCTGAACAGTTTTGGCATCTCCCTGTATCTTTAAATTTTCAGAATGATTGGCATCCTTAGGAACTCAGAATTCAGATAGTATTGTTGATTCTCCTAGTGTAGTATGTTGATTCTTGAACACAGTCATTTTATGAGTCTTGGCTGTGGCCCTAAGCACCTTGTCTTCCAGTATTACCACCGGATACATAAATGCCACAGACACATAACTGGGTGAACCTTTTCAGATTGTGACTCAGCTTTGCTAGAGTCCCCAGTTAGTGGTGTCCAGAGCTCTTAAGCACACTCTTTAGCTTTGGATCACGACTTTAACCACTCAGTCTCAAGCTTTTCACTTGGACCTTCATGACACAAGCACATGGTTAGGGACAGCTTGATTTAGCCGCTTAGGCCTGGATTTTATTTCCTTGGGCCCTCCTATCCATTGATGCTCAAAGCCTTGGATCCCTTTTTTTTTTTTTTTCTTGGCTAGTGCCCATGGCTTGTGAATATTGTGTTATTTTTTTTTTTGAACTGCTTTTTCTTGCTTCAAGAATCAATTTCATGATTTTTCAGATCATCAACAATATTTTTCGTGTTCCTCATCCTTTCAGGAGCCAATATTCATCAAATTCAAAGTACAAATTATGCACTGTTCAAGCATTCATTCAGAGAACAAAAAGTATTGCCACCACATATAATTAATTATAAATTTTATTATTAAGAACTCGAAAAATATAAATTACTTCTTTATTCTAAAAGAATCTACTACTTTATTCATGCCTAATGATGATGAGAAAAATAAATTATAGCTTAATTGGAAATAAAATCAAAATAGACATACTAATTACTACTACTACTATATAACTTCTAAGGTAAAATCCTATAATAATGCTATCACAGAGTTAAAGCTGGAATTAGAACTTAACAACCTGTATTTTGGGAAGTGGATGTTCCTCTAGTCTGTGGGGTGCCTTCAGGAATTAATTTCTGACGCTTCAGCTCCCTTAAGTTCACATCCTTGCTCTTCCTGTTCTCTTAGGTGCCATGATCTTAATGAGTTTTAGCTCAGTGATCATGGCAAATCACACCAAACTTAGAGGTTTGCTTGTCCTCAAGCAAAAGAAAGGAAAGGAGAGGAGTAAAAGGAAAGGCATTTTTCAAATAAAGATAAGATGAGTCGAAAAAGATATGAGAAGAAATTAAAAATATTTGAGAAAAAAATTGGATTGGAAAAAGATTTATGTTTATGAATTAAGATACATTTGATATTTTTGAAAAAAAGGATTTTAGAAATTAGGGTTCTTAGAAAACCAATTTGATTTTGAAGGATGACATTTTGAAACATGTTTATGCAAGAAATCATGAATTGAAACATAAAAATTTAGAAAAATTATGGAGAAAAACGAATTTTTACCTCCTCCCAGCATCCTGGCGTTAAACGCCCACATGGTGCATGGTGTGGGCGTTTAACGCCCACATGTTGCTTCTCCTGGGCGTTCAACGCCCATGTGATGCTTCTTTCTGGCGTTGAACGCCAGGAAGTCCTTCTTTACTGGGCGTTTTGAAAAACGCCCAGAATGCTAGCAGATTGGCGTTAAACGCCCAGAAGGTTACCCTTACTGGCGTTAAACGCCCAGTGGGTGCTTCTTTTGGGCGTTCAACGCCCAAAATGTTTCTCACTGGCTTTTTCACGCCAGTGAGCTTCCAAATTTTCCTGTAACTCTGTGACTTCAACCAATTGCTATTTCACCTTTTGAAGATACTGTAGCATCTACCTGTAAAACGAATAAAATTAAATTTTGTGATTGGCTGGGTTGCCTCCCAGCAAGCGCTTCTTTAATGTCATTAGCTGGACTATTACTGAGCTTTTAATCAAGTCTCAGTTTTGAGCATTCTTGCTCAAAATTGCCTTCAAGATAATGTTTAACTCTCTGTCCATTAACAATGAACCTTTTGTTAGATTCATTATCCTGAAGCTCTACGTATCCATATGGTGATACACTTGTAATTACATATGGACCTCTCCACCGGGATTTTAATTTCCCAGGGAATAATTTGAGCCTAGAATTGAATAACAGAACTTTCTGCCCTGGCTCAAAGACTCTGGATGACAATTTCTTATCATGCCATCTTTTTGCTTTCTCTTTGTAAATTTTTGCATTCTCGAAAGCATTGAGTCTAAATTCCTCTAGCTCATTTAGTTGGAGCAATCGTTTTTCTCCAGCTAACTTGGCATCAAGGTTTAGGAATCTGGTTGCCCAGTAGGCCTTGTGTTCCAGTTCCACTGGCAAGTGACATGCCTTTCCATACACAAGCTGGTATGGAGAGGTCCCTATGGGGGTCTTGAATGCTGTTCTGTATGCCCACAGAGCATCATCCAAGCTTCTTGCCCAATCCTTTCTACGGTTAATTACAGTCCGTTCCAGGATTCTTTTAAGTTCTCTATTTGAGACTTCAGCTTGCCCATTAGTTTGTGGGTGATATGGAGTAGCCACCCTGTGGTTGACTCCATAACGTACCAGAGCAGAATAAAGCTGTTTATTACAGAAATGAGTGCCCCCATCACTGATTAACACTCTAGGGACACCAAATCTGCTGAAGATATGTTTCTGGAGGAACTTTAACACTGTTTTAGTGTCATTAGTGGGTGTTGCAATAGCCTCCACCCATTTGGATACATAATCCACTGCCACCAGAATATAGGTGTTTGAGTATGATGGTGGGAAAGGTCCCATGAAGTCAATGCCCCATACATCAAACAACTCAATCTCCAAGATTCCTTGTTGAGGCATGGCATAACTGTGAGGCAGGTTGCCTGATCTTTGGCAACTATCACAGTTAAGCACAAATGCTCGGGAATCTTTATAGAGAGTAGGCCAGTAGAAGCCACTTTGGAGGACTCTTGTGGCTGTTCGTTCACTTCCAAAATGTCCTCCATACTGTGATCCATGGCAATGCCAAAGGATCTTCTGTGCTTCTTCTTTAGGCACACATCTACGGATTACTCCGTCTGCACATCTCTTAAAGAGATATGGTTCATCCCAAAGATAGTACTTTGCATCTGTGATTAATTTCTTTGATTGCACCTTACTGTACTCTTTGGGTATGAATCTTACTGCCTTGTAGTTTGCAATGTCTGCAAACCATGGCACTTCCTGGACGGCTAGTAGTTGCTCATCCGGAAAGGTTTCAGAAATTTCAGTGAGAGGGGGGGACGCCCCTTCCACTGGTTCTATTCGGGACAGGTGATCTGCTACTTGATTTTCTGTCCCTTTTTTGTCTCTTATTTCTATATCAAACTCTTGCAGAAGCAACACCCATCTAATGAGTCTGGGTTTTGAATCCTGCTTTGTGAGTAGATATTTAAGAGCAGCATGATCAGTGTACACAATCACTTTTGATCCTACTAAGTAGGATCTGAATTTGTCAATGGCGTAAACCACTGCAAGTAGCTCTTTTTCTGTGGTTGTGTAATTATTCTGTGCATCATTTAGCACACGGCTGGCATAGTAAATGACATGCAGAAGCTTGTCATGCCTTTGTCCCAACACTACACCAATGGCATGGTCACTGGCATCAGACATCAGTTCAAATGGTAATGTCCAGTCTGGTGCAGAGATGATTGGTGCTGTAACCAATTTAGCCTTCAGAGTCTCAAATGCCTGCAGACACTCTTCATCAAAGATGAATGGCGTGTCTGCAGCTAGCAGGTTGCTCAGAGGTTTGGCGATTTTTGAAAAATCCTTTATAAACCTCCTATAGAACCCTGCATGTCCCAGAAAGCTTCTGATTGCCTTAACATTAGCAGGTGGGGGTAATTTTTCAATTACTTCTACCTTAGCTTGGTCCACCTCTATCCCCTTGTTCGAAATTTTGTGCCCAAGGACAATTCCTTCAGTCACCATAAAGTGACATTTTTCCCAGTTTAAAACCAGGTTAGTCTCTTGGCATCTTTTCAGAACAAGTGCTAAATGGTTAAGGCAGGAGCTGAATGAGTCTCCAAATACTGAAAAGTCATCCATGAAGACTTCCAGAAATTTTTCCACCATATCAGAGAAAATTGAGAGCATGCACCTCTGAAAGGTTGCAGGTGCATTGCACAGGCCAAATGGCATCCTTCTGTATGCAAATACTCCAGATGGACATGTGAAGGCCGTTTTCTCCTGATCCTGGGGATCTACTGCAATTTGATTGTAACCTGAATATCCATCCAGGAAGCAGTAGTATTCATGACCTGCTAGTCTTTCTAGCATCTGGTCTATGAATGGTAAAGGAAAATGATCCTTTCTGGTGGCTGTGTTGAGTCTTCTGTAATCAATGCACATGCGCCACCCTGTAACTGTCCTTGTAGGAACCAGTTCATTTTTTTCATTATGAACCACTGTCATGCCACCCTTCTTAGGGACAACTTGAACAGGGCTCACCCAGGGGCTGTCAGAAATAGGATAAATAATCCCAGCCTCTAGTAATTTAGTGACCTCTTTTTGCACCACTTCTTTCATAGCTGGGTTCAGCCGCCTTTGTGGTTGAACCACTGGCTTGGCGTCATCCTCCAACAAGATTTTGTGCATGCATCTGGCTGGGCTAATGCCCTTGAGATCACTAATGGACCACCCAAGAGCTGTCTTGTGCGTCCTTAGCACTTGAATTAGTGCTTCCTCTTCCTGTGGCTCTAAGGTAGAGCTTATAATTACAAGAAAGGTCTCACCTTCTCCCAGAAATGCATATTTCAGGGATGGTGGTAATGGTTTGAGCTCGGGTTTTGGAGGTTTCTCCTCTTCTTGAGGGATTTTCAGAGGTTCTATTATCTTCTCTGATTCCTCCAAATCAGGCTGAACATCCTTAAAGATGTCCTCTAGCTCTGCTTCGAGACTCTCGGCCATATTGACCTCTCTTACCAGAGAATCAATAAGATCAACACTCATGCAGTCATTTGGGGTGTCTGGATGTTGCATGGCTTTAACAACATTTAACTTGAACTCCTCCTCATTGACTCTCAAGGTTACTTCCCCTTTTTGGACATCAATGAGGGTTCGGCCAGTTGCTAGGAAAGGTCTTCCTAGAATGAGAGTTGCACTCTTGTGCTCCTCCATTTCCAGCACCACAAAGTCAGTAGGAAAGGCAAATGGCCCAACCTTGACAATCATGTCTTCAATCACGCCTGATGGGTATTTAATGGAGCCATCAGCAAGTTGAAGACATATCCTGGTTGGTTTAATTTCTTCAGCTAAACCAAGCTTTCTGATAGTAGATGCAGGTATTAGGTTGATACTTGCCCCAAGATCACATAAAGCTTGCTTGGTACAAACACCTTCTAATGTGCATGGTATCATAAAGCTCCCAGGATCTTTAAGCTTCTCAGGTAAGCTTTTCAGAATGACTGCACTGCATTCTTCAGTGAGGTAGACTTTTTCAGTTTCCCTCCAATCCTTCTTATGACTTAAGATCTCTTTCATGAACTTAGCATAAGAGGGTATTTGCTCAAGTGCTTCTGCAAACGGAATCTTTATTTCAAGAGTCCTGAGATAGTCTGCAAAGCGGGCAAATTGCTTATCCTGTTCCGCTTGGCGGAGTTTTTGAGGATAAGGCATTTTGGCTTTGTATTCCTCAACCTTAGTTGCTGCAGTTTTATTACCTACAGAAGTGGGTTGGGAAGCCTTTTTAGAAAGGTCAGCACTTGTATGTGACTGATTCCCCACTGGCATTTGAATGCTAGTGGTGGGAGCTGGAGTGGCGTCAAACGCCACTTCCTTGTTTGTTACTGGCGTTTGGACGCCAGAACCATGCTCCTTTTGGGCGTTCAACGCCAGATCCATGCTTGTTTCTGGCGTTGAACGCCAGGAATAAGCATGGTTTGGGCGTTCAGCGCCAGCTTTATCCCTTTCTGGGCTCTGCTTGTCCTCAGAGGGATTTTTAGTAGCCATTTGTTCATTTCCTGTCTTCTTGCTACTTTGAAGTGAGGTATTTAATGTTTTCCCACTTCTTAATTGAACTGCTTGGCATTCTTCTGTTATTTGCTTTGACAGTTGCTTTTCTGTCTGCTTTAATTGTACTTCCATGTTCCTGTTAGCCATTCTTGTTTCCTGTAATATTTCCTTGAATTCGGCTAGCTGCTGAGTTAGAAAATCTAATTGCTGATTGAATTCATTAGCCTGATCCATCGGATTGAGTTCTGCAGTTACTGTTTTAGCTTCTTCTTTCATGGAAGATTCACTGTTTAGATACAGATGCTGATTTCTGGCAACCGTATCAATAAGCTCTTGAGCTTCTTCAATTGTTTTTCTCATGTGTATAGATCCACCAGCTGAGTGGTCTAGAGAAATCTGAGCTTTTTCTGTAAGCCCATAGTAGAAGATGTCTAATTGCACCCATTCTGAAAACATTTCAGAGGGGCATTTTCTTAGCATCTCTCTGTATCTCTCCCATGCATCATAAAGGGATTCATTATCTCCTTGTTTGAAGCCTTGGATGCTTAGCCTTAGCTGTGTCATCCGTTTGGGAGGGAAATAGTGATTCAGGAATTTTTCTGACAGCTGTTTCCATGTTTTTATGCTGTTCTTAGGCTGGTTATTTAACCACCTCTTAGCTTGATCTTTCACAGCAAATGGAAACAGTAGTAATCTGTAGACATCCTGATCCACTTCCTTATCATGTACTGTATCAGCAATTTGCAGAAATTGTGCCAGAAACTCTGTAGGTTCTTCATGTGGAAGACCAGAGTACTGGCAGTTTTGCTGCACCATGATAATGAGCTGAGGATTCAGCTCAAAGCTACTAACTCCAATGGAGGGTATACAGATGCTACTCCCATATGAAGCAGTAGTGGGGTTTGCATATGACCCCAGAGTCCTCTTGGACTGTTCACTCATACTTACTTCCATAATGGAATACAAGTTGAGAATTTATAGTTTGGAATGTAGCAATGAAACAAATAAAATTGGAATAAATAAAAAGAAGTTAAAATTTTTTTTTTATAAAATAAAAACGAAATAAATAAAAGAAAGTGGAAATATTTTGAAATTGAAAATTGAATTTTTATAAAAGATTTTCAAAAAAAAATGTTCAAAATTAGTTAGAAAAATAAAAATTTTTGAATTTTGAATTTTATGATGAAAGAGAAAAACACACAAAAGACACAAGACTTAAAATTTTTAGATCTAATGCTCCTTAATTTTCGAAAATTTTTGGAGGGAAAACACCAAGGAACACCAAACTTAAAAATTTTAAGATCAAGACACAAGAAAAACTCAAGAACACCTTGAAGATTCACAAGAACACCAAGAACAAAAGAAAGAACACCAAACTTAAAATTTTTAGAAAACTTTAAGAAAATTTTCGAAAATTATAAAAATTAATAATAAAACACCAAACTTGGAGTTTGGCACAAGATTAAATCAAGAAAAATTATTTTTGAAAAAGATTTTTAAAAGTATTGGTGCTCCCTTGTCAAGAATATGACCCTTCTATTCTAGCCAAATGGGCAGAAAAGGTAACAATTGTTCTGGGCAGGTATATTCTTTTTGAAAGACTAATGCTTTGGATTAG
This sequence comes from Arachis hypogaea, assembly GCF_003086295.3. Lineage (NCBI taxonomy): Eukaryota > Viridiplantae > Streptophyta > Magnoliopsida > Fabales > Fabaceae > Arachis > Arachis hypogaea. The sequence continues at coordinate 103,137,769 of NC_092045.1, read as the reverse complement.
TAAAAGAAAAACAAGAAAAGATACAGAACAAGAAAAACTCAAGATCAAACAAGAAAAATAAACAAGAACAACTTGAAAATCAATGAAGAACAAAGACACAAGTCGAAAATTTTAAAGAAAAATATGAGACATGCAATTGACACCAAACTTAGAACAAGACACTAAAACTCACGAAAATTAAGAATAAAAACGCAAAATAAATTATTCCTAATCTAAGAAATAAAATAAACCTTCAATTGTCCAAACTCAATAATCCCCGGCAACGGCGCCAAAAACTTGGTGGACGAAATTGTGATCACATCAATATAGCATCAATATATTTATTGTAGGATTGTGGAACTTAGGATTTTTGGTATGAGTGGGCACAATTCCGTTCAACTGACCAGCAAGTGTACTGGGTCGTCCAAGTAATACCTTACGTGAGTAAGGGTCGAATCCACAGAGATTATTGGTTTGAAGCAATCAATATTTATTTTATTGATCTTAGTTAGGATGTCAACAAGGATTAATTTGGATTAAAAGTGAAATTATTGGAATTTGATAAAAGAGGGAACAATGTTACTTTGATTTGCAGTAATGGGAAACATGTTGGAGTTTTGGAGATGCTTTGTCCTCTGACTTCAACTCTTCCTTGAAATCCTCTTCTCACACGCAGGTTCCTTCCATGGCAAGCTCTATGTAGGGTGTCACCGTTGTCAGTGGCTACTTCCCATCCTCGCAGTGAAAACTATGCTCACGCACTCTGTCACAGTACGGCTAATCACCGGTTGGTTCCCGCTCCTACTGGAATAGAATCACTCTTTTGCGTCTGTCACTAACGCCCAGCAGGTTAAAGTTTGAAGCACGTCACAGTCATTCAATCCCGGAATCCTACTCGGAATACCACAGACAAGGTTTAGACTTTCCGGATTCTCATGAATGCTGCCATCAATCCGGCTTATACCACGAAGATTCTGTTGGGGAATCTAAGAGATATTCATTCAATCTGATGTAGAACGGAGGTGGTTGTCAGGCACACGTTCATGGGTTGAGGAAGGTGATGAGTGTCACGGATCATCACCTTCTCCACAGTTAAGCGCGAATAAACATCTTAGATAAGAACAAGCGTGTTTGAATGGAAAACAAAGGAATTGTATTAAATCATCGAGACGCTGCAGAGCTCCTCACCCCCAACAATGGAGTTTAGAGACTCATGCCGTCACAAAGTATGTAATTCAGATCTGAAAATGTCATGAGGTACAAGAAATGTCTGTAAAAGTTGTTTAAATAGTAAACTAGTACCCTATGTTTACAGAAATTGAATAAACAAAGATAATTGGTGCAGAAATCCACTTCTGGGGCCCACTTGGTGTGTGCTGGGGCTGAGACTAAAGCTTTCCACGTGTGGAGGCCCTTCTTGGCGTCAAACTTCAGGTTATGACGTGTTTTGGGCGTTCAACTCCGGATAATGACGTTTTTCTGGCGTTTAACTCCAGACAGCAGCATGAACTTGGCGTTTAACGCCAAGTTACGTCGTCTATCCTCGCTCAAAGTATGGACTATTATATATTGCTGGAAAGCCCTGAATGTCTACTTTCCAACGCCGTTGAGAGAGCGCCAATTGGACTCCTGTAGCTCTAGAAAATCCATTTCGAGTGCAGGGAGGTCAGGATCCAACAGCATCAGCAGTCCTTTTTCAGCCTAAGTCAGATTTTTGCTCAGCTCCCTCAATTTCAGCCAGAAAATACCTGAAATCACAGAAAAACACACAAACTCATAGTAAAGTCCAGAAATATGATTTTTGCCTAAAAACTAATAATATTCTACTAAAAATTAACTAAAACATGCTAAAATCTACATGAAATTACCCCCAAAAAGCGTATAAAATATCCGCTCATCAGTGAACTTTTTTCCTTTGCTCAGATTCTCTCCACACAAAGTTTTTGCATTTACGATCAATAATATCACAAGTAGCAACAGGAAGCATAACTGTTTGTATAATATAAGAAGGGATAAAAGAAAGGACAGATCTCACTAGGGTCATTCTCATTGCCAAAGACAAAGAAGACATTTTCCAGCTGTTAAGTCTTGCATTCAGCTTGGCTTCAATCTCCTTGTAAGTCATCTATTGACTCTGGAGTAGAGGAGAGGGGCACCAAGATACTTCCCAATATCCTCAGTTCTAGCAAATTGCAGCTTATTACTTATCTCGGTTCTTAAATTGTGGCCCACATTTTTAGAGAAGAAGACACGAGTTTTCTCTTTACTAATCTTCTGTCCAGAGCTACTGTAGAAGGCCTCCAGCACCTTATTGATAATCTCAGCCTGATTGGTGTTAGCTTCCGCAAACAGGATCAGCTGGTCTACGAAGCACAGGTGAGATAAAAGGGGCACTTCTTTATTGAGGCAGATGGTCTTCCAAAACCCATGATCCACGGCGACTTGGATCAAATGGGATAGTCTCTCCATATATAAGATAAAAATAGAGGAAAAGATTGGTTCCTCTTGTCAGATGCCTTTAGAGGGAAAAAATTCATCTTAAATCTTACCATTCCAAAGAACCCTTATCCTTGAGGAAGAGATGCAAGAGTAGACAATTTTGACAAAATAATCAGGATGTCATTGAGAACGTCCTTAAGAAAACTCCATTTTAGTCTGTCATAAGCCTTCTCCAAAGCAATCTTGATAGCCATCCAACCCTTAGTACCTTTCTTTATACGCATAGAATGAATAACTTCCTGTGTAATGGTGATATTATCAGAGCTTTGTCGCCCAGGAATGAAACTTTATTGATTGGGGCTAACAAGCTTATTTATCACTTTCCTCAACTGATTAGCAAGGACCTTCGTGATCGCCTTGTAAGAGACATTGCAAAGGTTGATGGGACGCATTTGCTTGAGGTTGGTAACTGGTTCAATTTTTGGGAAAGAGTAATCAGAGTCTCATTTATGCTTCTCAACTGGAGGGGGTCATCCGAAACACTATCACCGAGGCTGCAAAGATCCGATTCTACTTTCTCCCATTGATTCAGATAGAAAATATCTTGTAAACCATCGATGCTAGTGCTTTAAGTGAACGCATATTGAAAATAGCATCCTTCACTTCATCATGAGTAATAGGTCTCCCAATCATAGTAAAATCATCATTACTAAAATTAGAAAAAGAGTTCCCAAGGATGTACTGTTGATCAGGCAAATCATCTTTGAATAGGTTGGAATAGAAAATGGTTGCCATGGTTTCAAGAACCTGTCTATTCGTAATCCAAGCACCATTTTCCTCCTGCAAGGTTTCTATCTTGTTTCTCCTCCTTTTAGCCATCGTAGTGCCATGGAAGTATTTGGTATTACGGTCCCCAAATTCAATCCATTTACACCGAGATTTTTGGAACCACAGAACTTCCTCTTGTCTAAGAATATCTTCATATTCTTTCCACAAGGAGACCTGAAGATGTCAAAGGAAACAATTGTGATTGAGATTTATGCTAGCTGTAATCCCATGGAGTCTTCTAAGGAGCTTGCTTTTCTTTTTATTAATGAATCCAAACACATTGGCATTCCAAGACTTGAGAGAGTCTTGAAAGTTGTTAACACAGTTAGTCCAAGAGTCTTGCCTGTTCCAGCAACTATTCACAACATTAATAAAATTAGGATGATCCAACCATGCAGCAAAGAATCGAACGGGCCGCTTTCCTCTATTAACAAGAGCCGGAGGGACTAGTTCTAAACATAGCAAGAATGATCAGATTTGAAACTAGGGAGGTGCTTAATCTTAGATTCGGAAAAAGTTACTTGCCACTTCATATTACCTAAACATCTGTCTAATCTTTCCATCAGGTCCCCTCTCCTCCAGGTAAAGGGGCAGCCAACATAACCAAGGTTTAACAAAATAAAATTAGACACACAGGCTAGGAAGTTATTGCACGCACCTCTGCTATGATTAGAAAGACCCCTTGGACGTTCATGATGCTGTAAAATAGCATTAAAATCACCCAGAAGATACCAAGGAAAGTTAATCTCACCATTGAGATGATGGATGTTATCCCAAAAGCTCTTCCTATTGATCCTCTGAGGTCTACCATAGACAGCAGAGAGAAACCAAACCCCAGTCATACCATTGCTAATCTTCATATGAACTAGTTGGGAATGACGAGAAAAGACATAAACTTTCCAATTAACAGAGTCCCAAAGGTACCAAATACCCCTAGACTAGCCTTGAGCTTCCACAATAAAATTACTATCGATGCCAAATTCTCCAAAACTGATTTCCCCTATCACTACTTATATGAGTTTCTAACTGAATAAAAAAACCCACATTATATTCTTTGCATTCTCGACACTGTTTGGTATATCACCTGTTTGCAAATAATGTATAAATGAGCTTTGCCAATCCTGTTCCTGTGTGACACTTAAAACATCTGTGAGAGTAACACTTGGAGTGGTTATAGTGGACTGATATAATATAGATAGATGAGACTGTGTACTACCAAATTTAGATAAAATATCAGCCCTATGGTTCTGATCTCGTGGTATGCTGTATTTCGAACTTCATAAATTTGGAACTCAAATGTTTTACTAACAATAAGTACTTAGAAAGCAGAGGATCTTTAACCTGAAAAAGGTCGTTTACCTGTTGTACTACCAATAGTGAGTTGCAGTATACCTTTATGGATGAGACTTTGTCCATGAGACGCTGATTACAACGTTGGCGAGCCAGGTAGTGAATCTGATTTCTCTAACAAAGTCGGCGTTGATTAGCTTTTGAGTCTCTTCTAATGACGCCTTCTTCTTTTTGTCCCCGAGGTTTTTTTTCTTCTGCTGTACTGGCCGTACAGAGGTGTTAATTGCCAGTTTATGGGCAATAATTTGTGGGTCGATTCCAGGCATATCAGAAGGTGTCCATGCGAAAAGATCGGCTTGCTCTTGTAGAAATGCTTGTACTGCGTTCAGTTCTTTCGTGCTTATTGCTGTACCTACATAGGCGTATTTATTAGGATCATTATTGAAATATACTTTTTGTAACTCACCTGTTGGTGTAGGTCGTTCGAGGAATTCTGCTCTGGGGTCTAGGTCGGTGATTACCGAGTTGTTGTTGGAGAGGTGGACATTGTTGACCTGATGAGCTTGTTTTGATCGGTTTGGCAGTCTCATGCTGATGTTGTAGCACTGTCTTGCTTCTTTGTGGTCCCCGTGGATAGTTGCAATTGATCGTCCTGCACAGAAAACTTAATGTAGAGATGAATTGTAGAAAATTGCGCCGAACTTGTTTAGAAAAGGTTGGCCAAGTATAAGATTATAAGGGCTAAAACAATCTACCACCAAATATAAAATATCATATGTTTTGGAAAGAGGATGCTCACCTAGTGTGGTTTGCAACCACACTGATCCCAATATGGGGACTGATTCACCTGAGAAGCCGACCAAGTCTCCACACAATGGTTGGAGGATGTTGTCGCTGAGCTTCATTTTCTAAAAGGTGGAATAAAATAGAACATCGGCGCTACTCTCCGGATCTAGTAGTACCTTCCTCAATAGCAGGTCTCCTAATTGAAGAGAGATGACCACAGGGTCATCCAGATTTTGAATGTTGCAATCAAAATCAGCGTGTGTGAATGTCATTTGTGGAAATTGGAGCAAAGTTTGGGGTTCGTTCTGGGTCTTTCCACCGAATATATTGCTCGAAAAGATCTTTTTCGGGCCGAGTTTGATGCTCCTCCACTAACGTATCCTCCTGAGATACAAGTGATTATACCTCGAGGTTGTTCATATTGGCTTAAAGATGCCTTCTCCTTTCCTCGATTTTGCTGTACGGACAAAGTATTGCCTGTGGAAGATGGTGTACGCCTCTGTATGTGACCTCCGATGTATTTATCAAGGTGACCTTGCCGAGCTAGTCTTTTTAAGAGGTCTTTTGTGACTACACATTCGTCGGTGGTGTGGCCATGCTTCTGGTGGAAAGCGCAGTATTTGGATTTGTCCACGCTCTTGGTGTCTTGATATGTACCGACCTTCTTTGATGGTTTGATCAATTTTGAGTTCAGGATCTCGTTGATTATGTCCTCCCATTTTGTGTTGAACTACGTGTAAGAATCAAATCGAGGTGTTAGCTTGAAATTTCTCTTACTATTTTGCGTCTTATCCTCGTCTCTGTAATATGTTTTGTCAGACTTTTGAGCTTGTCTGAGCTCCTCGTTATCAATCTGTCTCTTGGCCTTTTCGCGAAACTCGGCAAGGGTTTTTGGTTTGGCTACCGCGATGGTCTCTTAGAACTTTCCTGGCCGAAGTCCACTCTTGATGGCGTATAGATAAACCTCGGGTTGAAGGTCTGGTATGCTTATTGCGACCTTCATGAAGCGAGTCATGTAGTCTTTCAGGCTCTCATTCTGTCACTACTTGATTGTATTTAGATAATTTGAATCGCGCAGATAAATGGCAGATCCAGCAAAATGATATTCAAATAGTTTGGCCAGCTCCTGAAATCACAAGATAGAACCTGCAAGCAAAGCACAAAGCCAGTCAAGTGCAGGACCATCTAAATAATTTGGAAAACGACGGCATAAAGCAAGATCAGATGCACCGTTAACGATTATTATTGATCGGAATTTCTTGAGGAACTTCTTTGGGGCTCCCAGCCCGTCATAAGGGGTGAGCGTCATTGGTAAAGTGAATCTTCGTGGTAGTTCAAAGTTCATCACATCTAGTGTGAATGGTCCTACCGAATTGTCGTGCTTCTCATTTTCATCTTCAGGCTGGGCTTCCTTATTTTGTGGCTCAATCCGAATAGTTTCAGAAATGTGGGAAGGGTCAGAGTAGTGTTCCTCGTCTTCTGGTTACGGTTGATGATAATTGTGATTTTCGATCCAGGCGTTGTTCAATTCGGCGATTTGGCCAGCCATTCTTTGATTTTCTTCTGCCATACGCTGGTTAGCCTGTTGTAGCTCGGTTACCATCTGAAGGAGCTCAGTCGGGGAAGGAGGTTGTGCATCAGCCATGGATACAGGTGAAGGTAACGAGACCAAAAGAGAAAAGATTTATCTTTTTCGGTCCCACGGTGGGCGCCAATTCTTCTGGCCTGTATGTTTGGGGAAACAAGTCGGCTCTTGAACGATTGCCGAGCTGTCGTATTTGATGTTGAATTGCTAGTTCTGCTAGTCTGAGCTTTTCCTTTGACGGGGTGTGACGTGTGAGCAATGAAGAGGGGAGGAGTGTACCTGCAAAGGCACTCCAATGCTTAAGTCAGTATTGTGTTCTAATCATGAAAAAAGAAGATACTTTACCTTGCTTTTGTATGGTGAGATCTTCGTTAGTTACGATTCGAGCATTTAGCTCGGTTTGGAGAGGATTGGTAACGTATCTGATTATTGTATCATTTGGTCGGACGTTAGGATTAAAGTATTATTCTGTCGAGTTATAACTCATAATAGCTGAGCTATAACGTAAGATGCCGAGTTATAGCTCATATTTGTAACTGCCATATTAATTATTATTATTATTATTATTATTATTATTATTATTTTCCTTAGCCGAATGCCATTAGGAAAAGGAAGAAACAAAGCTAAAGAAAAAAAAGAAAGAAAGCTAATGTGGCTAATGTATACATATACATACATATAATGTGACAATTACCTCATTAACCATCACCCTTATGTCATTTTATTCCTTTTCTTCACCGAACCAAAAAGGAAGAAACCAAGGGAATGAAGTGACCGACAGGAAAAAGAAAGAAAGACCATGGGTGAGGAAGAGAGAAACCGTGAAAACCTCCAACTTTCCGACTTCGATTTCTTGAGATCTATAACTCCAATAAAAAATCTAATCCGATAAAAGTGTTTTTATCCTCCTCCTCTACACGTTCGCATTACTTTTGTCTGGTAGAAGTTGGCGGTGATGTAGCTCCTCTTCCCCTTGAGTTTGCCAATTGGAGTTCTAGGAGACATAAACGATTTCTGACGTTTTCTTCTTTAGCAGCTCGGTCAGAAAGTTTCTTCAGAGTTTTCGTTGTTGTGATTTCTGTACAGAGGTAGGGTTCACTGATTTGGAAATTTTATAATAATTAAATGTGAATTTAATAAGTGAATATTGGTTTGATTGATTATTGTTGAGTTTGATTAAGTTTATGTTGAAATTTTGTTAAATTGTTGTTGTTGTTGTTTGTGAATTGTAGTTCGTCCATGAAGAACATCCCAGCTGGAGTTATTTTAATGATTTTGGGGCTGTTGTAAATGAGAAATTATTGATTAAAATTGATGAGGTTTGATAGTCGAGAGATTAAATAAAAAGCGGTGAAAAATCGGTAATAGTAAAGCTTAAAAACGGATTTAAAATTCAAGCAGAAAACTTGAAGAATTTTGGAAATAGGGTTCAATCCTTTGGTAAAGTTATAAAAGGGGAAATAAGAGTTATATTTGAGATTAAAATAGTAATTTAATAAGAATTGGAGTTAGTTTTGTAATTATATCTGTTTTGGGGTACTTGGGTAATAATTAAGAAGTTTAGGGGTAAAATGGATATTTTATAAAAGATACAAGATTATTTTCGTAATTATACTATATGTAAGAGTATTTTAATAAATTATAAAATATGTTGGGGTAAAAATATAAATATTTTAGAAAGGTCAAAGATTCAGAATAATTTATAAAAGCTTAATAATAAAGATTAAGTTATAAGTTTTGAGTAATAAAGAAAATCATTATTATTGTTATTAATTTATTAAGATTATTATCAAAGTATTTTTTAAATATATTATACATTAGTAATTTGTACTATAATAGAATAGAAGAATTAAACAATAACCTACTTAAAAGTTGTAGAAAGACGAACCTAAGTTAAGAATTTTACGATTTACTCTTCATAGGAGAGATGAGGGAAGAGTGTGAAGATGGTTTCTGGTATTAAAACAAGTAAAATAAAAGAAGGAGAAAAGAAACAAATAAAAGAAACTAAAAGAATCCCTACCATAGGAGAGTAGAGGGCAAAGATAAAGAAAAAACTTTAAAAGACTGTCTGCCACAGGATATGAGAACGATTAAAAGGTCACGAGAGGGTGACGGAAAGTAAATAGTTATGGTGCCGATATGACAATGTTAAGTCATGGGCTATGCATGTGAATGACTATGCCAGGATGCCCGTAAATGTGGAATGGCTTCCAAGAACATGGGTCACATGCTTCAGCTGGAGAATCAGCGCCTGTAAGTACTTGCAAAGGTCATGTTCGACATACTACAGCTGGAGAATTAGCGTCTGCAAGAAGTAGCAACTTGCAGAGATTATGTCGCTAGAATGCCTTATCCGACCTGCGAGTTGGATTGCGTCGGGTGCAGGTCGAAACTGACAAATGAGCTCATTTCCTGCACTAGGGATAGACATGTATCATACTTGTTTGTGCATATTTGTTTGTAAGTATGTTTTCTATGATTGTGTGTGCTTGTGATTCTATTCTATGTTCTGTAATTACTGAGTTGGATTATACTTTATTAACTGTTGTTATTGACTGAGAACATAATGAAACGAACTTCACTTCTAACCCCGATCCTACTAAGAACTCTCCAATTCTTACTCCCTATTTCCACCCATTTCAGCTACAAGTGCAAAGGCTTAGTGTGGAGCTATAGGAGCATAAAAGATTATGTTCACGAGTTGAGTTGTTAGAATTTACTTTCCCCTTGTCGTTTATTGTTTTTTATTTTTAGAGGGGTAGGATTTGTTTTTGAGAATCTTAAAATAAGTATATGTATTTAATGCTATGTGAATATATATATATATCTACACACACACACACAACTTTGTGGTTAAGTGGTTTAAAATAAAGGATATTCATTTTCTTAATTAAAGGTTTCAATTTATATTCGCAAAGGCTCAATATTAAACAAATATAGTATCAAATTAAAGGATTAGGTAGGTGACGCCCGGACTTTTAGTGCGATCATGAGGTGCTAAAAGTTAAGGTGTTACAAAGAAGATCATATTGTATTCTTCATGTTGTGCCGATATATTCCCTTGATTTACTAGAAAATAAACCTCAGCAGAATCAGTTTCGCATTGAATAGAAAAAGCATCATGCTCTAAACTCATCCATAGTCCAATCCACATAGCCCATAGTTCACAACGAAGAATACTAGTACCCGAAATCATACCAGTATTGCCAACTATCCAATTTCCCTCATGATCATGCAAAACATAGTCATATCCAACTTTATCACAATGCTAAAAGACACTCCCATCACAGTTAAGCTTCACCGTTCCCTGCCTTGAAGGAGACCAAGCTATCACAACCGTGTTCCACGCACGTTGAGGCGTAGTTATGCTGCTTTTTGGAACTCAACAGCAAAGGATCTAGCTTTAAAGGTTATGGAAATAGGGAAAAGGGTCTCATTATTGAAAATAAAAGCATTACAATCAAACTAAATACACCAAATAACTCCAGAAAACAAAAACGAATCATGGGATTGGAACTCACTTTTCAACCAATGAGATAAGGGAGTTCCAGAATTCCTATAACCAAGATAGTCCTAAATTTGTTTTGCCTTAACACAATCTCTTAAACAATGTAGAATTGTCTCTGGATGAGAATTGCACTGTAGGCAAGTGTTAGAAGCTTCAATATGGCAAAAGAAACCTGAAATCTTTAGTTGGAAGAGCATTTTGCAAACAAAGTCATAATAAAACTTTAACCTTCTCCAGAACCTTTAATTTCCACAACCAAGACCAAAGCATGATCTTATCATAAGTAGCATAGTAATATAATAACCAAGCATATCCATCTTTGGTTCTATACTCCACATTAGGCAAACCATTTCAATAACAATCCGGGTCTTTGTCATTACAAACAGTAGTATCATAATTCTCAATAAGATGTTTAGAATTATCATTAATGAGTGATAAGATACCATGGAGATGCCAAGAGACATTAATGATGAAATCACCAACAGTTAAAGTTGTATCCAAGATGTGCACATAGTCAACAGTCCCCAATATCATCCAACTATCTAAGAAAAAAACAAAAAAGAATTGGTAGAAGGACCTATGTTCCATTTGAAGTCATCCTGAAGCTTGGAGGTCGCTACCATAAGAGACTTCTAAATATAAAAAGCACTTTTTGTGGTAGGAAAATTGAATAAGTTACCATACCTCAAGTATTTATGGCGTAAAGTCTTCACCCACAAAATTTCTTTATCAACTAGAAATTTAGACACCAATTTTTCATGCAAAGCAAAATTAATCAGTTTGAAATCTCTAAAACCAATACTTCCATACTTTTTAGGAGTGATTAAAGTTCTCCAAGAAGTAAGGTGAAGGCTTCGATATTCAGTTTGACCACTCCAAATAAATTATCTAACACATTTATCATATATGAGCAAACTGGATTGGGGAGTAGGGACGTTTGCATTCGATATATAGAAATAGAAACAATGGCCGACTTTACAAGATAAATACGATCCATTCTATTGAGAAAGCAACTTTTCTAGGAAGCCAATCTTCTACAAATTTTGTCCATGACATCTGCCAGAGCTTGTCTAGAAGATCTAGCATGGTTGAAGGGGACTCCCATATACTTACCCAAGCAATTAACAAATCGAATAGCAGAGATATCAATAAAAATATCCTTGCGATGTCTAAAAACATTAGCAGAACAAATGGCTCTACATTTATCAACATTGACTTTCATGCTCGAGTAGAGTCAAACTATTTATTGCAGAAGTGGCTTCCTCCATCACTAATCAGTATCCTAGGGACCCTAATGCGGCTGAAAATGTATTTTTGCAAAAAGCTCAGCACAACCCTGGCGCTATTTGTGGGCAATGCCATTGCTTCCACCCACTTGGACACATAATCCACTGCCACCAAGATGTAAGTATTTGAGTATGAGGGAGGGGAAGGGGGAAGGGTCCCATGAAATCAATTCCACATACATCAAACAACTCAATCTCTAGAATTCCCTGCTGTGGCATCTCATGATTATAAGGGAGATTTCTGGGTCTCTGCCACCTGTCACAGTTTCTTACAAATTTTCCTGAGTCTCGGAAGAGAGTCGGCTAGTAAAAACCACTTTGAAGGACCTTGGTAGCTATCCTTTTGTCCCCAAAGTGGCCTCCATACTCAAAACTATGACAATGCCAGAGGATCTGCTATGCTTCCTCATCTGAGACACAACGCCGGATCATTCCATCTGAGCATCTCTTAAAGATATATGGTTCGTCCCACAAGTAATGTTTGGCATCATGAAGAAGCTTTCTAACTTGTGGCTTAGTATACTTCTTGGGGATGAACCTCCTGGCCTTATAGTTTGCAATGTTTGCAAACCATAGGGCCCTCTGAGTCATGAATAGCTGCTCATCTGGGAATGTCTCAGTCACATCATTAAGGGGTGGCATTCCTTCTTCGGGTTTAATCTTGGATAGGTGATCAGCTACTTGATTTTCTGACCCCTTCCTGTCTCTGATTTCAATGTCAAACTCTTGAAGAAACAACACCCACCTGATCAATCTTGGTTTAGAATCTTACTTGGTTAGAAGGTACTTCAAAGTAGCATGGTCAGTGTAAACAATAACCTTGGAACCAATTAAATAGGATCTAAATTTATCAATTGCATAAATAACAACAGTAATTCCTTCTCTGTAGTGGTGTAATTCTTTTACGCGTCATTCAAAACACGACTAGCATAGTAAATGACGTGCATAAGCTTGTCTTGCCTCTGCCCCCAAGACAGCCCCTATAGCATAATTACTCGCATCACACATTAGTTCAAATAATAATTCACAGTTGGGACGGACTATGATGGGTGTAGAGATAAGCTTTGCTTTTAGAGTTTCAAAGGCATGCAAGCAGTCATTGTAAAAAACAAAAGGAGTGTCAGCAACCAAAAGATTGCTCAGAGGTTTAGCAATCATAGAAAAATCCTTTATAAACCTCCTGTAAAAACCTGCATGTCCTAAGAAACTCCTTATTGCCTTAATATTATTGGGTGGTGGTAATTTTTCAATTACCTTCACTTTAGCTTTATCAACCTCTATTCCTTTGTTTGAAATCCGGTGACCAAGAACAATACCCTCAGTTATCATAAAGTGGCATTTCTCCCAGTTTAAATAAGGTTTGTTTCTTGACACCGTTTCAAAACTGAGGTTAGATGCTTAAGGAAAGAATTAAAAGAGTCACCAAAACATAGAGAAGTCATCCATAAATACCTCAATGAACTTTTTTACATATCTGAGAAAATAGAGAGCATACACCTCTAAAAAGTTACTGGAACGTTACAGAGTCTAAATGGCATCCTTCGGTAAGTAAATATTCTAAAAGAACATGTCAATGTTGTCTTCTCTTGGTCTTGAAGGTCTACTGCAATCTGATTGTAACCAGAGTACCCGTCTAAGAAATAGTAGAAAGCATGGCTGGCTAGCCTCTCAAACATCTGATTAATGAATGGAAGGGGGAAATGATCCTTCCGGGTAGCAGTGTTGAGCCTCCTATAGTCAATACACATGCGCCATCCTGTGACCGTTCTCGTAGGAATAAGCTCATTTCTTTTGTTTTGGATCACTGTCATCCCTACTTTCTTAGGGACCACTTGTACCAGACTTACCCATGGGCTATCAGAGATAGGGTAAATGATCTCAACTTCCCAAAGCTTCATCACTTCTTTCTGGACCACCTCTTTCATGGTCGGATTTAGCCGCCTCTGTGGTTATACAACTGGTTTTGCACCGTCCTCTAGTAAGATCTTGTGCATACACTTGGTTAGACTAATTCCCTTTAAGTCACTAATGGTCCATCCAATAGTGGTCTTATGACTCCTGAGCACTTGAATCAGTTCCTCTTCCTCCTCATGTCTCAGAGAAAAGCTAATGATTACTGGATAAGTATCTTGTTCCCCCAGGAATGCGTACTCCAAGGATGGAGGTAAAAGCTTCAACTCAAGTTTCGGAGGCCCTTCCTCTTTGTTAGGCATATGAGGCTTCTCACCCTGAGGTGGTGGCTCTTCGATCTCAAGCAAACTGTCTTCAGGGGAGGATTTTAGAACATTTTCAAGCTTTTCAGCTTCAAAAACCCCTTCAATTAGTGGTTCAATCATATCAATTCTCATACACCCTTCAGAATCATCAAGGTATTGAAAGGCTTCTAAGTCATTGAGAACAATTTCCTCTTCATTGACCCTCAGAGTTAATTCACCCTTCTAAACATCTATAAGGGCTTCTCTTATGGCTAAGAAAAGTCTTTCAAGGATGATAGATGCATTCTTGTCCTCTTCCATGTCCAAGATCACAAAGTCAGCAAGGAAGATTAAAGGCCCTACTTTCATACGTAGATTCTTAACCACTCCAATAGGGTACTTGATAGAGCGGTTAGCAAGTTAAAGACAAATCCGGGTGGGTTTACCTCATCAATCTGGAGCTTTCTCATCACTGATAGAGGCATAAGTTTGATGCTAGCTCCAAGGTCACAGAGAGACTTCTGAATCGTAGTGTCTCCAATGGTACAAGAAATTAGAAAGCTCTCGGGATCCTATAGTTTCTTTGGGAGATTTTTCTGGATGATTGTACTACACTCCTTAGTAAGTACCACTGTCTCGATTTTTTTCCAATCCCTCTTGTTACTCAACAAGTCTTTCATGAATTTGGCATAAAGAGGCATTTGCTCAAGGGCCTTTACAAAGGGGATGTTGATCTCAAGTTTCTGAAAGACTTCCAGAAACTTGGAGAATTGCTTGTCTTTTTCTACTTTCTGAAGTTTCTGAGGGTATGGCAATTTGACCTTGTACTTTGGGGCCTTGGGTAGTGCAGGATGTGCATTAAGAGTGACCGGAAAGGGGTTGTCAAGGTTCCTTGAGGGGTCGTTCTTTAAGTCTTCATGGGCGTTCATCGCCCTCCTTAGCTCCCGTACTGGGCGTTCAGCATCCTCCCTGGCGCTCTCTGTCTCTGTAATTTTCTGTTTCGGTGTCTCTTTTTCACCTAGTTACTCACTGCTCTTAGATTGAGTGACTACTATCTTGCCACTCCTCAATTGAACTGCCTGACACTCCTATCTACAATTGGGTACTGTACTATCGGGTGAGGTTTGCTCAGGTATTCGCTGGTCTAACTGGTCTATTCGCATCTCCAGGTTCCTAAGGGAGTCTCGTGCTTCCTGTATAAAGCTTTGTCAACTTTTTGAGAGCTCTGCAACAATGGATGCCAAGTTAGGGGTACTCTGAGGTTGCTCCATCCATCCAAAGTTTAGGTGATTTCTCTATCCTTGGTTAAAATTCTGAGAAAAAGGAGCATCATTAGGATTTCTGGGTGAACTTCCCATGTAGTTGACCTGCTCAGGTATATACTGGTCATAGTTGTAAGTTTCACTTTGAGAAGAGCTACCACTCATATCATAGGGAACATCTGGTGGAGCACTATGAAATTTAGCAACTGGGCTTTGCAGGCTGCTCAGTTGTTGAGTGATAAGACTCATCTGTTGAGATAGGAGTTTGTTCTGAGCAAGAATTGCATTTACAACATCCACTTCCATAACTCCTTTCTTTACTGAAGTCCTCTCTGATTAGTATAAGTATTGGTTGTTGACGACCATCTCAATGAGCTCGTTAGCCTCTTCAGGTGTCTTCTTTATATGCAAGGAACCACCTGTAGAATTATCCAGAGACATCTTGGCCATATCAGAAAGTCCTTCATAGAAGATATGTACCTTGATCTATTTTGAGAATATGTCAGGAGGACACTTTCTGAACATCAGCTTGTACCTTTCCCAGGTATCATAAATGGATTCATTTTTTTCCTGCCTAAAGGTCTGAATATCTGTACTCAGCTTAATCAGTCTCTGGGAGGGAAGAACTTATTCAGAAACTTGTTGACCACTTTATCCCAGGTATTCAAACTCTTCTTTGGATGCCTAAAGGTCTGAACATTAGCAGCTTAGTTGGCAGAGTTTTGAGTAACTTGAGATTTTTTGCTTTACAAAAGAGAATGAAATCATTCGCAAATATTAAGGTGAGATATGGAGGGTCCACCTCTAGACATCGCAATTGGTTGGCAGAGTTTGGATTCTACAAGATACGAAATATAATAACTTAAATGCTCTATGTACAAGACAAATAAGTATGGAGACATAGGATCTCCCTGCCTCAAATTCCTGTTAGGTTGAAAACTCTCAAGTCTGTTACCATTCCACAGGATAGAGAGTGATGAAGTTCGGACACACCACATAATCAATTTGATGGTTTGTCTAGGAAAATTAAATTGATTAAGAGTGTATTTCAGAAAATTCCAGCTAACTCTATCATATGTTTTTTTCCAAATCAATCTTAAATGCAATTCTTTTTTTTTTTTTCGTTTTGATCTTTTTCATAAAGTGTAAAACTTCTTGAGCAACTATGATATTTTCTGGTGTTCCTCGTCTCGGAATAAATCCTCCTTGCAAATCAATAAACTAATGAAGAAACGGTTGAAGCCTATTCACAAAAACCTTGATCACCAGCTTATAGAAAACATTGTACAAATTAATCGGTCTGAGATCCTTCAATCTATTAGGCTGCATTTATTTTTGTAAACATGACAGAACTTGACACTGAAACAAAAACAATAGAATAGAGACATTAAAATTATCCTTTGTGTATTGTTTTGGATATAATATATAAGACACTAATGTAATATCCAATATTATGTTTTTTTTATGACTTGTTCAATATTATATTTGAATATATATAGACAAAATTAAAATACTATGCAAAATAATTAAAATAGATATATTTCTCATACCTTTCTCTCCCTTCTTCTGTCTCTCACTCATTTTTTGCTGCCTAACTCTATTATAGTATATTCTGCTTTTGCAAATTCAGTCTTTTTTGCCAATTTAATATTCAAAATTTTTTGGGTATAATTTATTTTTATATTTCTTTAAATTTTTTATTTTTTTATTTTTAAATTTTTTATTATATAAATTGAAAGATTCAATAGAAATTGGATTTAGTCTTTTTATTCTAATTGAAAGAACAAAACACAATAAAAAAATACAAAGATAAAAAAACAAAAAAGAATATTTCTATAAGAACTTATAACAATATAGAAAAAAAAAACTCAAATTAAAATAAAGAAAAAAGGATAATTATCTATGAATAAATTTTTATTATTAAAATCTCTCTCAAATCTTTTGTTTATTATTGTTTTTCGTTTAAAAAAATAAAAGAAATTGTCATAAAAATACTGTGTTTAATATCCATATTTTTTTATCCGAATTCTTTTTAAATATTTATTATCTATATCTCTGTCCACAAAACAAACAAACTCTTAAGGTTGTATTTTCTTTCATCTTCTTTCTGCCTGTTTTGTATTTTCTCTAACCGTCCAAACAAAGGCAATTAGACCACGTAAGTCAGGTTCAATACATTACACTTTACCCAACTCTATCACAAGTACATGCATTAAATTTCAATTAAATCATTCTTAAAATATCTCATCACGGATACTCTAATACAGATTTGAGATTTCTCATTAAGATTTTTTTTAATAGAAGTAAAAGAAGTGATATATTTTAATATTATAATTTTTGATATATTTTAAAAGTATAAAAATATACAAATTGAAGAATTTAATTTTTGTATTTTATATTTTTTAATTTTTTTAATAGAAATATTTTAATCTAATTTTTATAGTTTTTACAAATTGGTCAATTTTTGTATTATTTATAAATTAAACGGTTCTGATTTTTATTTTTTTAATTAAATGATTTTAATATTTAAAAATAATAATTTATTAATCTAAATTTTAAAAAAAATACTATTACTAGTTTAATATTAAAAACAAAAAATATTCTAATTGATTTCCCATTAATAAGATCATAAATATTTAAAAGATAATAAAAATTAATTTAAATGAATTTATTTTATATTTTTAATTATTTTTATATATTATTAAAGATAATAAATATATAATTTTAATTATTATATACATAAAATTATAAATATTAAATTAAATTAGATAATTTTAGATTATTGTTTGCCAACATTACGGGAACAGAATATATAAATTGGCTTTTCAGAATCCCCAATACGATCCCGAACGCTCTGTGGAGACTGGAGAAAGATCAAGAGTTGAAGCACAACCATCAATATCGGGTCTTGTGAACCAGCAATTATGGATGCTGCTAAGCAAGAATTTCTGAAGGAGTTTGGTGAACATTACGGCTACCCAAACACTCCCAAAACCATTGATCAAATTCGAGCTACTGAATTCAACAGATTACGAGGTACTCACTTTCTTTTTTCTTTTTCCTTTTAGTCAAGCTATGCAAATTGGAAGGATAAGGTTCAATCTTGTTTTATTTTATTTTTAAAAAAAGATTGGCTTTAGTTTTAGTTATCATATTATCATTTTCAGATAAAAGTAAAATAGAATTACTGTTTCAACTATATCTTATTTCGTGTGTTGCAATTTTGGAATTGTAGATCTTGTGTACTTGGATCATGCTGGTGCTACTTTATACTCTGAGCTGCAAATGGAATCAATTTTTGGTGATCTCACGAGTAAAGTATATGGAAATCCTCGTATCCCTCATAATATTTATTGAGAAGTCTACTTATCAATGGATTACACTTTTTTATTTGTTTGTTTTATCATTGTTCCTGCATAGCAATGGAAGAACGACGAATTCTTTAGTAATATATGATGCGGAGTTGAAACTTAATATAGTTGGTAGTTGACAGACAATAGATAGAGATATAGAAAGACATAGAAAAACTATTGAAAGAGACTTAGATTTTCAAGGTTTGAAGCTAAATATGATTTATCATAGCACGTTATGGTGTGGTCAGACTCGTGGATCCAATTTTTGCTTAGAGGGCGGTAGAAGTCTCTGGTAGTTAATAGATGTAGTAATGTTGTGTAGTGGAGGTCCTTAATGTTAATACTAGATAGCCAAAGTGATTCCAGCTCTGCGACTCTTGAGATTGTGAAGGATGCTCGCCAACAGGTTCATTCACTTTCGCACTTATGACTTTTGTTTTCTATGCATTTGAATTGCTGTGATTCAATCATGATAATTCGGATTAGATTGTTTGCTGAGAGATCTCTAGGATCTAGAAAGAAGTTACTATGAATGTCTTATGCAAAGATTCATGTTCCTATCCTCATGCTAGATACATTTCTATTGGTGATTGCATGTCATCCACTATTACTGGAGTCTGGATGCAATGCAGGGCTTATCTTGTTATGTTTGATTGACTTGTATGGGCCTTGTTGAATCACCGATATAGATGTGTCCATCTAGTAGTTTCATACGAAGAGATTGCTGTTTGATTAGCTCTTTTTGTACTTTTGATATTTGTAATCTACATCTTCACGTATATTTTGACTATCAGTCATACAGGTCCTCGATTATTGCAATGCATCTCCAAAAGACTATAAATGTATATTTACCTTTGGGGCAACAGCAGCACTGAAGTTAGTTGGAGAGGCTTTTCCATGGAGTTGTGACAGCACTTTTATGTATACGATGGAGAATCATAATAGTGTTCTTGGTATAAGAGAGTATCCTATACCTACCTTATTAAAAATGAAAATTCAATTTTATAAGGATATCCTTTGGCTTTTATCAGGAGAGTGCTAAGTAATCACTCCCTGCAACGTGCGGGTGTAAGACATAATGGTATTCTAGTGTGTACTATCACTGTTCAGGTGACATTATTCCATTAGATTTAGTAAAATAGGATAAGATTTGAAATCAGTTAAATGGACATCGTTAGATATTTCTACTGCTCTGATGTGACTCCAATTCAAAATTTCTGTTCAGTGGGACTTCAACATTGAACTATTTCATCTAATTTTTCTGTAGTAATTTGACTTTCTTGTGTTTGTATTCAGAGAATGCCTGTTTCTTTTTTCACCTTCTTTTCTGAATATGTTATTGTATCTAATCACTTCCACATTGTACTTCCTTGGAAAAATGTTGATGTTGCTTCTAATAAATCTATTGTGCTGTTAAATATTCCATTACCATTGCTCTGCTTTGGTGATTAATAAGTTCAGCCTATCCATCTCCTTAACTAGTTTTAGATACGCTCTTGGTCAAGGGGCTGCATCCATAGCTGTAGACATTAAAGAAAATGAAGCTCCTGGAGTATCTGGAGAAAACATTGCTATGAAGATATCACCACACCAAGTACAAAGGAGAAAAGTAGCTGGGTTGCTGGAGGGAAAGCCAGATGGTAAATCTTAAGATTATGGTTTTTTTTTTTCTTCCTAGGTTCTAGACTACCTTACTTATATCTGTTTTTCTAATGCAGGTCATGTGTATAATTTGTTTGCTTTTCCCTCTGAGTGCAACTTCTCAGGGTTGAGATTTGACCTTGACTTGGTCAAGATTATCAAGGAGCACTCGAGCAGGGATTTAGGGATTTCTTCAGTTTGCAAGTAATATACAAAGTTGTTTGTCTTATTATCTTGTTATGCATGCCTTTAAATCTTTGTCTAAGTAGTATAAAAAGTGACTTCACTCATACATATTTAACCATTTGCCATTATAGTTCAGCGAGATTCATTAGATAATGAAGTTGTTTGTCAAATTGAATCTGCATTTGAAGTTCTTGCTTGATTCAATGTAATGGTTTGTGACAATGAAATATACTCTAGTTGTTTGATGGGAAATTGTGTGCATGCGTGATGGTGTCCACTTTTGTATATGCCAGATTACTAGGTACTTGAGGTTCAATAATCATAGCGTCAGGATTCATGTTAGCATTTAAGACTTGTATATGTCACTTGTTGGTGTTATAGGAATTTTTGGTTTCCAGTTCCATTTTTACTACTTTCTAAAATGAGGAGAATCCAGTACACGAACTTCAACTTTACTCCTTTGTATGATTTCTTCCATTATTTTTCTTACCCATTGTTTTACCTGTTCTTCTAATGCGGGAGAAATCTCTACAATGATAGAAGACCTATATATATATGTATTTAATTTGTGTTATGCCTTGTCTCTTTCTCTCTCTATCTAATACACATTCATATATTGAGATGCTTCATTTATTTTGTTTAACTTTGTTAAAGCATTGATCTTATATTTACTATTTCTCTCATAAGAAATGGACAATGGATGGTCTTGATTGATGCTGCAAAAGGATGTGCCACCATGCCACCTGATTTATCCAAATATCCTGCAGATTTTGTCACAATCTCATTCTACAAGGTATGAGTTTGTAAGTGTTTATTTTGTTTTTATCTAGAGCTACTTCAAAAACTGATCTTGTGTTCTTGTCAGCTCTTTGGCTATCCAACTGGGCTTGGAGCTCTTATTGTTCGAAATGGTAAGCTACCTATCTTTGAAAAATGGAATAATTTGCTGCACTTTACTGACACTATATTTCATTTTCTTATTTATTTCTCAGTGACATTTAGTAACAAGAAAGTTATCTTCATTGGTATTATGTCACGAATAGATGATTCTACTGATGTAATGTGTATATGCTTTAGAAAGAAGCCTGCATCCTATGGATGGACTTGTTATATCATGTATTTATTACCAAAATGGGAAACAAAACCTTTGTCCCTTGAATGAATGTCATTACTCATTACGCTGAGCACATGAGGGTAGTGCACACACAAACACAAAAGAAAAGGAAAAAGAAAAAAAGAAATAAAAGAAAAAAGCTACTTCCAATTGTCTAGGTTCTTAGAATGCTTCCTAATAATAGTTTATAAAAAAGAAATAGCTCTTGTGTTCATTTACTAATTATTGACTGCCATCTTGTGTTCTTTCATGATATCTCCTCTTTTCCTTCTATTTTCTAAATGTATTCATTGATAATGGAAAATTTAGTTATGGTATTAATTATCCCTTGTGAAAATTTGCCTCATTATTTATCATCACAGACGCTGCCAAGTTGCTGAAGAAGACTTATTTTAGTGGAGGTTTGTGGCTTATTGGTTACAATTGTATCCCTGTCTGTGATTCTGTGTTTAGTACTCAGTTATGTGGTTGATCGGTGGCCGTCACAGGAACTGTTGCTGCTTCAATTGCTGATATTGATTTCATTAAAAGAAGGGAAGGTATTGAGGAGTTGTTTGAGGATGGTACAGTTTCATTCCTGAGTATAGCATCTGTCCGCCATGGCTTCAAAATCCTGAGATCTCTAACTGCATCTGCAATATCACGGTATGCAGAATAGGATAAATACCTTTTAAAAAAAATTAAAAAAAAAACTCCCATTTCCATGCAGGAGACCTTTACACCTATCACATGATATCTTAATCTTATTGGTCGTATGCTGATATATGCTTATGCTTTTCAATGGAAAATCTAGAGATGCTTTTTGGTGTTAGGATAAAGTGCCAACAAGAGCATAAACTAGGTTTTATATTAGTCTTCCAGTGAGTGATTGGATGTACATTCTAAGATCAATCATGAAAGTATTAGAAGGAAGGTAGGACTAACACCAATTAAGAGAAAGATGATATAGTCTTGCCTAAGATTGTTTGGTTGTGTGAGGAGTAGGTCAATAATAGCCTATTAAGTGGAGTTCCCCAATAAGGTTAGTAGAATTAAAAAAACTGTAGAGGAAGAACAAATTGAAAGACCTAGATTTAATTTTTTTTTTAAGAAAACTTATTGCCATAATATGATAGTATTGTTTGATTGTAAATTTGTAATTGACCCCACCTTGTGAGAATGATTGTCGTTGCTATAGCTATTTATGTATAGAGATACGCTACTGCTTTTTGTACAACGAGGTACTTGGGCACCCTCCACCCCTTTCTTAATTACAATTTCAACTGTTACACTCAAGATGGGAAGCTTACTAACAGTAATATTGAGACAAAGTAGGCCTAGTTCAACTTCAAGAAGTTCTCAAGTGGGAGGATTGCTCAAGCTATTATAGAGGGTATTTCGGCCATATTTTGTTGAGATTGTAGGTTTTAGATATGGAAGAAGGGAAAGAGAGGGTAAAGATTATGAATATTTTGATGAGTATAATCTAATGAATGAGGTGTATTCAAAATAAAAAATGTTAATTCCTATTTATAATAATACTAAAACTGTAATCATGGTTAAGTACGGACATAAGTCATAGGATATTCTCTTAATTTCTAACAGCGTATACCTACCAATACAACACTTGACATCTTCTCTGTGGTCTCTGCAACAATGCTCAATCTACATGCTTGTTTTGCTTTCTTCATTTGAATACCTTGATCTCTCTGTGATTTATTATTATTCTTTTTGAAGTTTCAAAATTTTGTTGCCTTGTAGACATACAAAATCTCTTGCCTTATATACAAGAAAAATGCTTTTGGCTTTGAGACATTGCAATGGATCTAATGTGTGCATAATCTATGGACATCAAAGTTCAATGGTTAGTTAATACATAATGAATTCTTTAGTTGTTGTCCAATTTATAGTTTTATTATACTCTTGAAATTACTTCTGTGTGACGTGAATGACTTGAAAAGCCCTGTGTTCATGAATTTATGTGCTGAATACACATAATCTATTCCCTTAGACATAGGGTGATCAATTGAGGACAAGTGGATATCCGATTGACTATTTACAAAGGGATTGTATAATATAAACACTCCTCTTAAGCTAAAGCAGACATGTCATGCATCTAGATTGTTACATATGTATGCTACCCCATAATTGCACACAGATGTGGTGAAGATATCTGCTAGTTTATCTGTTTAGAATGTTCTTCCTTCTAGCACAAAGATATTCAAAGTCGGTTCATCTTGCAACCGAATGGGTGGTACACCATGTCTCTGAGATGACCTGCTTGTGCTAGTTTTTGGAAGTTTATCTTCTTAGGGTTCATCCTATTTAACTTCTCTTTTCATTTTGACTATAGCTAACAGTTTAGGATCAAATTTTAGGAGGATAACTGGGTCAGCAGTTTTCCTCTTTCTGAGGCTTTTCCAAGGCCTTTTCAGCTTTCCACATGCCCTTGCATAGCAGTTGTTGAAGTTGGTGCTTAATATTTATGTCACTACTTTTTTTTTTTCCCCATTGTTTAGATACAAATTATCTATGGAACAAGCTCTTTTTAGACACTTATGCAGAGAACCAGATTTTCCCCAGGGACCTGCGTCAGTTTTTATGTACTAAAATTTGAAGGCTTTGATATGCATAAACAAGTTAAAACTCTGACAATGTTTCATTTTTTGCTATCCTTCAATGTTTGAAGGAAATGTTTGAACTTACATAGCAGATTTCTCCTTTACACAACTCTTGGGATAAGGATACCTTCTGAACCTTCTCTGTAAATTCTTAAAATTGACTTAGGTGTTCGATTGGTGAATATGCAGAGAGATTGACATCTGTTTTTTACATGATTCAATATTGTAGTTTCTTTCTTCTTGTGTGGGTATCTTGTCCTCTTTCTATGCAGTCTTTTCTTTCTCATAAGTTTCTTTTTTATGAAAAAATTGTATACATAACTGTGGGGTTATATGAGATATAAGGGAGCTCTTTTCTTAGTTTCTAATTTATCAAATGAGGTTTGCATCACCACATCTTATTGAAATTGGAGTTCTCTGTGCTGTATTTATTAAATTTTCTTCCATCCAGGAACTGTGTTATGAAATGGGTCCTATTGTTTCATTCAACTTAAAAAGGGCAGATGGTTCTTGGTATGGATACCGTGAAGTGGAAAAGCTGGCATCTCTTTCAGGAATTCAGCTAAGGGTATGACTTATGAATTTCAGTGTCATATTTTTCCTTAACATTAAAATTTTCTACTCATCCATTTTTTGTTTTTGGGAGAGGAGGGGGGGGGGGGGACTCTTTTTTTTGTACTTTACAGTCATCAATTGAATGCTGAATAATAATCTCCACCTGCTGTCTATTTAGACAGGATGCTTCTGTAATCCAGGTGCATGTGCAAAATACCTTGGCTTGTCTCATTTGGATCTTTTATCAAATACGGAGGTATTTCTATTTTCTGCTTTAACTTGCTCATGACTGTCTGTGATTGGTCTATATGTGATGTTATTGTATAAAAAAAAAAATAACAATATTTCTGTATTTAGGCTGGCCATGTTTGCTGGGATGATCATGATGTAATCAATGGAAAACCTACTGGAGCCGTAAGAGTATCCTTTGGCTACATGTCAACTTATGAGGAGGCTAAGGTTGGAATTCTTTTATTCATTGTAATTTCTTTTTTAATCACACTCTCTCTGTTTTGAAATATTGAACGTTTGAAACTTTTGATTCTTGGTTCATTTCCATTTTTTCTTTTTGAACACATACCAACTTAATATGGGAGGTGTGCAGCATAGAGTTATGACTGCTTTTATGGATCTAAAACAATCATTTATACTAATATTTGCATCTTGCATGGATTAAACTAGTCAGACCTTTTCTTGCAATGTTCAATTGTTAATTCTTTGTGGAATAAGCCATTGTTGGCCAATCGGATTTATTGACCCTTTATAGAAGCGTTTCTGATAATAACTCTTAGGATATGCAAGAAGAAAATAGGTTGAAATCCTGTAGAACTGTGCACGAAATTCCATAGCACATTTAGGTGGGTGTTTGTTGTGATATAGAATATGTTTCTTGCTTCTCTTTGCTTTGGAGCTCAGCTAAGGTGTTTCAAAGGAACATCTGTTATATAAGGACCAGGTTGCGAGGGCTCAACACCATTCTTGATTGTATCCTTGGGGTTTTGATTTTTTTTTTCCTTTTGTTTTTGGTAATTTCTGTAATTGCCAATGCTCACTAGTTTTGTTGCTAGGCTCACTACAATTGTTGCCAATTTCTAGTTCTGTTTGGTTTATGCTTCGTGTAACACTGTGAGATGTCAAGATTTTGTTGACTTCTTAACAAATCTAAATATCACTTCTTTTCGGTTTTAATATAGTTTTCCCTTTGTTTTGTGGATTTCAGAAATTTATTGATTTTGTAGCAAGTTCCTTCGTGTCATCTCAAAATGACATTTGCCATGGGAATCAATTGGAAGGTCTGTCCCCGCTTCCAAGATAAATTCTATCATATTTCCAACATATATTTTTTACGGATTTACTGTCACCTGCAGGCATTGAGAAGGGTTCCCCGGATACTGGTTATCATCTTAAATCAATTACAATATACCCCATAAAATCTTGTGGAGGGTTCTGTTCAAGAAGCTGGCCTCTTAGCAAAAATGGTAATTATTTGGGTTAAGTATGATTTTGGTCTCTAAGGTTTTGGCCGAAAATTAAAATCGTCCTTAATGTTTTTTTACATTCAAAATCGTCCCTAATGTTGAATTTTGTTAAAATCATCTTTTTTACCTAAATCTTAAATTTATGGACCAAATTACTCCTAAGAAAACAAATTATAAAATTAAAAAGAAAAAGAAAAAGAACAGAGAAAGAGAGAGAGAGAGAGAGAGAAGCTGTTCTTCTCAATCACCACATCATCATCATTGACATGTTCCCGACACCGTGAGCCACCACCACCCTCACTCTCAGACATGTTCTCAATCACCATTTCATTATCATCATCGACATGTTGCCGACATGTTCTTCTCGATCCAGCCCTACACTCTTAAAGATGATGGCCAGCGAACCCGACACCGCGAGCCACTACTGCCCTCACTCTTAGAGTCAGATCCAACCACCTAAACCCGATGTTCCCGCAGCCCCGGCAACCAGTTCAACGACGCCGTTTCCAGTGACATCAAGCTCACTCTCACCTCCAAGGATGGATGGCTTTAGTCTCTTCATGACGTTCATCGCCAAATTCTTGGTGCCAAATTCATTGTCGGTTGGAAGGAGGAGGAGTTGCAGGTGCGGTGATAGGGGTTGGGCATGGGCAGCAGCGGCATAAAGGGGGAGAGGGAGAGGGAGAGGGAGAGGGAGAGAGAGAGACCTTAGGGACGGTTTTTTAGCCCTTTCTATAGGGAGCTACTATAATTATTTTCAAGTTCTATAATAAGAAAGGGAGGGTGAGAATAGATATGGATACTAGTATGAGACAAGTTTTTCTTAGCTAGTATATCTCATGTCATGCTGTCCTGCTTATATTAAAAACCTCTCTAACTTAGAAGAGCATGAAGACAGTCATGAACCCTACCAACAATAAGACCAATAACCTAAACAAAATCAATAATAACTCCAAATTGCTTACTAAATTAACATATATATTCTAAAAGTACTTGAAGATAATGAGGTTATTTCCTAAAATATTATGTAATGTTTAATCTATGATGCTCTTCTGATGGCTTTAAAACTAACATAACCTCTCATGTAAGAGTTTGGAAGCGCATATAATGCACTAACTTAATCTACATTATACCCAAACTCAAAATTTTTAATTAGAAGAATTAGTACAACATGAACCAAATGCATAACCATTTTTGTCCAACTTTTACTTGTTTCTTTATATTTCAATTTTTAAATTGAATGCAGGAGTTATCCTTTTCTTTATAATCTTAATCCTTTAATGGGACGTTCTTCTGTGAATCTTGTGCAGGACTAAAACATGATCGCGAATGGATTCTTATGAGTCTAAATGGTGAAATTCTTACACAAAAAAAGGTAATTTGCTATGCATCTGTAGACAAAAAGTAGAAAATAGAAAATGTTGCATCAATTTGCATTGTGGTTTGTCTTAATTAGACCTGATATTTCATGTTTTGGAATTAGACTAGCACACTTTACATTTCACCTGGTTATAACATTGTCACTCTCTGTTGGTGACAAACTTTAGTAACACTAAAGTTGAATGATCATGTGATAATGGAACATATCGCTTATGATTACACAGTTAAGAAACTACCAAGTTACTGTTAGCTTTAAGGATAAATTCCCCGAAAGGCTGCAGTATATAGGGGCAAGAAGTTCAGCGACAGTTTTGTAACTAAGCAGAATCAGGGAGTGGGAGAATTTAGTGGGTCCTCCTGGCCTAACTAACTTGTGCAGAAATTGAGAGTAAGGGAATGCCATGCTGGCATGTGGGTGTGTGCATAGTGCGTGTGTTTGCTGGCAGGTTGAATTCGGGAAGGAGAATGGGGCTGCTATAGTGCCCTGTGCCCCTGTTTCTCTTTGCATGTTGCTAGTTGTCTTCTCTTTTCTCTTCAACTGTGAGCTGAGATCTAGACTCTCAGTGTGAATAATACAATCATACTGCTACTGTGTTTGTGGTTTCTTACTATTACTATTACTTGCACAAAAGAAGAATATTGATAAAAAGAGAAAAAAACAATATTACAAAGAGCACGGAGAAAAAGGGATCCTAAATACAAAATGAACTCATTGGATGTCCCTCTAAAAGGCCAACTTCCTGCCATGAAAGATGTGAGAGTTAAGCTCCAAACCAAAGCACCAAATAATGGCATAGATGGCATGCTAACCACAAAAGTTTGGGTTTTCCTGCTCCCGGAGGCAACAAACCTGGTCAACAAGAACTGATTCAAATTTCAAGGATACACCTAAACCTCACCAAATATACCAAACAATGCATTCCATGAAAAATTAGCCATAGAGGAACGCAAAAGAGATGTATAGCTGATTCAAACCAACTTACCTCCTATTAGACTCAAACATGATAAATATCTTTGGCCTGTTTTAGGCTTCTTGTATCACTTCAAGTTAATTATAATTTTATATATTAATATTTCAAGTTATAATACCAATATCATATTATGAAGAGATAACTTCTTTATTGAGTTTTCACTCTTTAGAACTAAAAATTGTAAAGTTTTGATATTTTCCATCTTGATTTTGATATTTTCCAACTTGATTTTTAGGTTCCTGAAATGTGCTTTATAAGCACCTTTATTGACCTCAGTCAGGGAATACTATTTGTAGAGTCTCCACATTGCAAAGAAAGATTGCAGATCAAGCTTGAGTCAGGGGTAAATCATGGTGCTATGGAAGAACTTGAACTATATGGTCAAAGGTATAGGAATTATGCACATGATTTATCTTCTAATCTAAGTACAATCTTGCAACCATATCATTCATATAGCTTTGCTTATGTGGACTTTCACCAAAAATAAAAAAGAAATGAAAAAGATATAGTATTCAGAATTTCCAATTGCGTTTGTCACACCATTTTCGAACCAATGTTCTAGTATTATCTAGCATATTATTATTATAGAAAACACTAAGTTTACAAGATGAAGCTACAAATATTTATATGGGGACATCTGAGAAATGAAATGTCTACTTTTGCATTGTTACACTGTAGTCATAGCTATAAAAGTATTCTCATGTATTATTTTGGGTGATTTCTTTTAGTATTTCCACGGTGCCGATTAGTTAAATCTCTGAGCATGTTAGTATAACATGAAGCTTTGTAGTTTATTGTTCTAGCTGACGTTTTATATGATAGCTTTTAAGATGGTATTAAATTGTCTTATTGTTACAATTTTTTGTTTGTGGTTTTGATTGCACAGGTACAAGGTATATAATTACAGCAAAGAAACCAATGTATGGTTTAGCGAAGCCATTGGTAAACCCTGCACTTTGTTTCGGTATTCTAGTACCGAGCATGATTTTATGTTGAACAAGACCAAAGGTGTAGCAACCTGTAGAGATACTAAGAGCACGCTAAATTTTCCCAATGAAGCACAGTTCTTACTTGTATCTGAGGAAAGTGTGTCTGACCTAAATAGACGACTATGTTCAGGTGTGCTTTTGTACCTTACTATATTAATAGTATGACATGCAAGTCCTTGTTCATTTTTTTGTTTCCTACTATGCTATTGCTTCCATTTGATTTAGAATGCAATATAAGAATTTGACTAGCTTGTGAACAAAACTTATAGAACTAGAACAAAATGTAATGGATTGCATTTTCATTAACTGGTTATTGGATCCATTCATAAGAATGCAAAGTGATTAAGAAACGAAAAAAGAAGGCTAGTGATATTCAAGAAAATCGACTTCACTTTTCAATTTTACCCTTTGTTGATCACTGTGTTTTCCAACTATGGTTCATGGTACCAGATGTACAGAAGGACATATGTGTTACGGCAATGCAAGTCGATGCAAGTAGGTTTCGCCCAAACCTTGTCGTATCCGGAGGCAGACCTTACGGTGAAGATGGATGGAGAACCATTAGAATTGGAAATACGTATTTCAGAGTAAGTGATGATAAACTCTGAAATTATTTGACATAGCCAAGTTTGTGCCATTATATAAAGATGGCCCTTTTTACTTTTGTCTGCCGTCTTCCTATGTGTTTCATTCGTTCCACTCATTTTGTTCTCTCTTCTTTTTATTCTTTCCATCAGTCGCTGGGGGGATGCAATCGATGCCAGATGATCAACTTTTCACAAAATGCTGG
Source organism: Arachis hypogaea (assembly GCF_003086295.3). Classification (NCBI taxonomy): domain Eukaryota; kingdom Viridiplantae; phylum Streptophyta; class Magnoliopsida; order Fabales; family Fabaceae; genus Arachis; species Arachis hypogaea. The sequence goes on along the minus strand of NC_092045.1, from coordinate 103,107,551 downwards.
AGAAGTGCAAAAGTCAAATGAACCATTCGCAACTTTAGCATCATACAGGAGAGTAAAGGTTGGCCAAGACTTTTTTTTCTAGGGCGATTTGCACAACATATCTTGAGATTTGATGAAATTTAACTTGACTCTTCGATTTCTAAAAATATACATTGATCTCCCTTGAGATTTAAGTAATCTTACATTTGGTAGCTTGATACAAAATTTGATATCAAGCACCCCTGAAAATATAACACCAAGAGAGATTCAGGTGAGGTTAATGTAAACTGGACAAATACAAGGGGGGTCACAATGAATTTTGCAATATCTGAAAGGAGATTGTTATAAGTTTTTTAACTTCCTGTCTTGTTGCTGGATCTCATTTCCATTCTCTTATGAATCAGTGTTCTATTTTTGACATGTAACAGGGAAAGATTTTGTTTGGCATACTACTCAAGTATGAATCTAGTGATGAAGAGCAGCAGCATGATTATTCCTGGCTTCATATTGGGCAGCATGTTCATCCAGAGTCTATTTAATTTAGCAATTAGCGCATAGGTGTAATGACCTAACTTTCAGTACATCATGACCTATGCTATTCGTTAGGCGCTACCATTTAGTTGACTTATGGGACTCTAGACTCTGTATTACTTATATAGATATGAGTCAGTTGGTAATATCGTAAGTTAGTCCAGTTTCATCATTTTTGTAATTGAGATTTAAACAAAAAAAAAATGATACATCCATACAAAAGCATATAAAGAGAAAGTAGATATCATATATGGGTGCCCGGCCCTCGAGGGCTCAGTTTTATACATCAACAAAAAATCACAAGTCATAGTGAGCACATCTGACCCAATTACATACTGTTCAGGAGTTCATAATATACTTATATACATATATATTACACGACACCTCAGGATTTGGCCCACACAGGAGTCCCTAATTTGAAATGGAAGTCACGATTTTCTGACGAGTTTTTCAGAGGAGGAGGATCCGTCTGAGGAGATACCAGCGTGGGAGGATCAGATGGCAGTAGATTTAGCTTCTAGCTCATCTGAAGAGTGTGGCTGGAGGAGGTGGAGAGCTGGGGCAGTTGCCCAACGGCCCTCTGTGATATATCTGCATGCAGGGATTTCTTTTGAGGACACCTAGTGATGATCTTGCTAGTTATTTTCCCCTCTCTTTTGATAGTATTTGCTGAGTGGTAGGACATTTACTGTTTATAAGCTAGCCTGGTTCCAGATTAGGAACTCGTGCATGAGCCAAGTCTTGTAGTGTCATGTGTAATATATGTATATAATATCTTCTGTATTAACTTCCGAACAATCTGTAATTGGGTCAGATGTATTCACTATGACTTGTGACTTTATGTTGATGTATAAAATTGAGCCCCCCGAGGCACTCATATAGTTTATCTATTTTCTCTCTCTGTTTTTTTTTTTATGGATGTATGATTTTCTGTCTGTTTAAATCTCAATTACGAAAATTATAAAACTGGACTAACTTACCATATTACAATAAATATGACAGGCTCATATCTATATAAGTCAGAGTCTAAGGTCGACTGAATTTAATTTATTCACTAAAGAATGAATAAATTAAAGTGACCAAACTATGAATGTATAGTCATACCACATTCATGTCCTGGACCCTATATAGGAAGCATGTGATGGGGTAAAACCGTAAAAGTATATTTGCCTTAGTGCTAATGTATTCTATATTTTGTTAATTTCTATGTTGTACAGTTCAGTAACATAAGAGGAGAGTAGATAGTTGGCATGTAATATGAGAATGTAATCTTAGAAATGTATATTGGATTTGATAGTATTTGATGTATATTGGCAAGAACAAAAATTCAAATATATTTTCCGAGTTTGATTGGGTCTGATCTTGATAACCAGTTAAGTTTTTCTTTCGTTTCAAAATAATCAAATAAAGAGAAACATAGATTGCGATAATAGATTAATTTTGGGGACATAAAATTGTATAAATAAATACAATTACAATTACACTAAATAAACAAATACATCAATCAATACATTGTTGGAAAATAATTAATATTGCTTCTATATCAGAAATGCATAAAAATATTTTAAAATCTACAAACGTATTGAAATAGACAGAGTATAAGTGATTTTTTCCATAACTATAGTAGTCATTGACTTATTGTAAGAGTTAGCATTTTTTAATTACACTGTAATATTTGATTGGATGTGTAAGAAAATTTGCATTAATAATACTAGTGAATTAGTAGGCAATGTGCTTATTGATTATATTTTCCATAGACATTAAATCGTTAAAAAGATTTAATAAATCATTTGATAATATATTAGAGATCGACCTGTTGCTTTTTTTTTTAGTTGTGAGTATTATTGATTTTTGTACAGATAACTTACTACAAAAATTTAATTAAATATCTTTTAATAAAATTTAGCTAAATATTTTAATACATGAATCATATGATTTAATATATAAATCAAATCTTACGTTTGCTCATTTCACCAATCATTTTGATGCATATTTTAAAAATGAAGAATCAAGCAATGCTATTACATACATTCACCTAAATAATGTACAAATCAACGAAGGAATTTTCAATTTTCTTGTTCAAACACCAGTTAATGTGTTAACTAGAGGGACCTGAATCCTGCAAAAAGGTGAGTCAATTTTAATGTTAGTAACATGGTATAATCTGATACCTTGGGAAGCAAGTTTCCAACATAAACAGAAAAAAACATGGAAGGAAAGAAGAAACCTACCATATTCAGCGAAACTTGGCCCTCTGACGGTGCATCGAGAGAGTTTCCAACTGCGAAAAATGGATTGTCTTTATAAGCTAAGTCTCTTAGCCTGTTCAATTCTGGCAAGATTTCCTTGGCCAGGTCAGGCCTGTCTTTCCTTCGTAGCTCGGCGCACCGGATTGCCAACTTTGCAAAGCTCATGGCCTCCTCTATTGGCCAGTCAGGCACCGTTGGATCAAGCATCTGTGCAAAAGTCCCCTTCTCAATGGATCTTTCGACGCTATGCGCCAAACCCATTGGTGGTCTTGCTGTCAAAATCTGCAAAAATATGACTCCAAGGGAGTATATGTCTGATTTCACCCCAAGCATTCCTGTCTGCTGGTACTCAGGGTCGATGTAGCAGAAGGTTCCGGCCGCAGATGTCATGTGATATTGTGTCACGCTGTCGGCCACAGATGGAGGGACTAGCCTAGCCAAACCAACATCACTGATCTTGGCCCCAAAGTTGCTGTTGAGTAAGATGTTCGCCGGTTTCAAGTCCCTGTGGACTAAAGGCTCCGGCTTTGTCTGGTGAAGAAATAACAAGCCAGTGCCAATCTCAGCAGCAATTTTGAACCTGATCTGCCAAGAAAGTGATGGAGTGTTGCCACGACGAAAGAGGCGATCTTCCAAGCTTCCCTGAGACAAGTACTCGTACACAAGGCAACCATATTCCGGACAGGCCCCTAAGAGAAGAACCATGTTTGGATGCCGTATGCAGCTTAGTATCTCAACCTATATAAATAACAAACATCGTATCCCTTTATTTTGATTTGTATTTGAAGTGTTTCATGAATGCAGTTATTTAACTTTTATGCTTACCTCTCTTTGAAATTGTGCTCTTCCTTGCGCAGCATCAGGACGTAGAACCTTCACTGCTACGGGCGTGTGATCCAAGCAGCACTTATAAACTGGACCATAACCACCTTCTCCAATCTTGAGTGACTCCTTGAAAAACTCTGTCGCAGCTTCGATCTCCTCAATCGAATACTTCCTATACCTAATATCTAAGTGTGATAAAGCATCAATTGCTTTTTTCTTCTCTTCTGCTTCTTTAATTGCTTTCATTTCTGCATTTAGTCTCTTCTGTGCTTCCAACTCTGCTATCCTCTTTTGTGCTTCAGCAGCCTCAAGGGCTGCTCTAGATCTTGCCTTCTCGTTTTCTGCTATTGCCAACGCGGCTTCCTCCGCAAGCCTTGCCTCTTCCAATTTCTTCTCTTCCTCCAGTTTCCAACGCTGAAGTTCTACCGCCTGTCATGAGCAAGACGTGCATCAGATACTCGTGTTGCAAGCTTTCTAGAGATAAACAAGATAATGAATGATTCATACCTTCTGTTGTGCTGTTAGTGCTTCTTTACACGCTGTGTTGTACATTTCCATTGTTTGCTTGAGCTCCAACCTCAATCTTCTCATTTCAGCCTCTATATCATCCTATAATTGCAGCAAACAATTAACCACGTCACGTTATATTTAGAACTACTATTCCCACCATTGATCACTTTGCCTTATAAAACAAGTAACTATAAGATACTAATGTACATTGTCATCTTTTCCTTACCACAGCTGCAGATGTAGAAGGGGAAACATTCTCGAACGAGACGATAGATGGGAATTCAGCAGGAAGGCTAGCATCCAAAGACCTCCTTTGAGGCACTGACTCAAAACTATAGTTTGTATCTGGTTCTGAGGAATATGAAAACCGAGGGTTGGAGTAGGACGTTGTTGTTTCTGCAGTATAAAACGAGGGGACCATCCGTTCTGAGCTTGGCCTACCATTACTTACAAAGGATATGTCAAGATCCGGCGCAGAATGTTCCGTGTACCTATCATGATATCCTTTCCTAGTGAATGGAGACCTGCATTCAAGAGAGCATGTATGTTAAGTATGTGAAGAACTAGTTATAGCACAACAAAGACAGTTGCTAAGTAGTGCATAATGTCATTAACCGGAATTCTGTTGTTCCCTCCTGCGATCTATGTGGCGTTCCCTCATAAGAGAACCTTTCATGCTCTGAAAGAAAAAAGTACATTTCTTAGAAAGAAGTGCATTATAATACTTAAAGAGATGCAAAATCAATGGTTCTTGAAAGGATCAATATACCTCTCCAACCTGGAGGCATCTGCACTTGTGAGTTTGTTTGTTCTGAACTAAGCTGAACAACAGATGGTGGAGCAGGACGGGAAGCAGATCGCATCGATTGAATCTTCCCTTTGGAAACAACATAGACTGTACAGAAATCTGGTGCACCTTTCGTTACTGATCCTGGGATATCGGATACCTTGAATCTTCTGATGAGGGTGAAAAAGATTTGTTAGGAAGTGAAATACTTATGCCTATATTCTTAGTAATGCATATTCATACATAACTATTATGAGACTATCAATTTGCAAAATCATTATGTGACTTAGAAAGGGAGACACATACTTGAGCAAACCGGTTTTGGATGAAGATCCAAGAACCAAATGCTCAATTCCTGCTTGAGTAGCATATTCAACTATCGCTTTGGCAACGTCTACATCTTCTATTAGGACGTCCTTGCATTGTATCTGTGGTTCATCCAACAATCATGAGATTCTGAAACTGTGTCTAGAATTTTTAAACTAAAACCATTGCTAGAATCTCTGTTCCTTTCAGCTTTTTCCCCCTCCTTTAAAGAAATACACTTACATCTTTCCGGGTACAGAAGACGCGATATGGGAGGAAAATGCTTTTGTTTTGGGCATCAGGTTCTCTGCCAATAGATTCTTTACCGGTGATGAATCCGGTGAGTGATCCTGCAATAATGAACAAGGCCTAGGTGAAAACGAAGATCAGAAAGAAAAAAAAATCAATACAAAAATGCTGTGAGGATACACTGGTGATATCATATCATCAAAGCAATGTTCCATATGCATCAACTAAAAAAGAAGATGTACTCACTTGGGGTGAAAGAAGGCGCGGAATTAGAGTTAATCTTGACATGGATGAGAATCACAGTAGAACCTTTGTTGAGGAGATGATCAATGGCCCATTGGAGTGCATTCCTGCTTCCTTTTTCTTTGTCTATTGCAACCGCTACTAATCCATTTACACCATCCTTCTCTTGTTGACTCCTTGGCAACCACATTCCTCCCTCTTCCTCTTTGTTCCAACAACTCTCTCTTTGAAATCCTTCAAAGCTTCTGTGATGATATTCAATATGATAACAACAAAGAATCAAACTACAGCAACCAACCAACCAACCCCAGAAGGCAAGAATCCTTTATTCCTCTTCCCTTGTAAAGGTGTTATCAAAGTTTAATCCTTTTTATGCCATTTCATCTTCCCTTTTTTCTGGGGTGGTTTTTGCTTTGTTGTACACACTTTAATGGATAAAACAGTGTGTGAGTGTATTTCTCAGAGGCTGTTGTTATTTCTCTCAATTCTGACTCATCTTTTCAACCGCTATGAGGTGCAAAAGGACGTTGTCTATGTGTTTGTTTGTTTGAATCTTTGTCTCTGGTTTCTTCTGTTCAAACCTGAAACAACAGCAGATAGGCCATTTTTGGCGTTTGTTTCTTCTGACTATTTTTGAGCTTTTAACATGAATCAATGTTAACAGCCACAACAGATTGTTCTATTTTATATTCACCAGATTTTGCGGGCATGTCTTTGACTTCTTCTGTGGCAATCAAAATCTATTGCTCAATGATATCAAAGGTATTTATTAGAATAATCATTATAAATTGTGACGTGTATAATGTAACTTCTTATATACAAAATTTATCACAGCTATCTTCTTTCCAACAATATAGGGGAAAAAAGGAAGAAAGAAAAGGAAAAACCATACAGTTAAAATGCTACAAAGTCAGAATTTTATTTTATATATATAATTTTGGACTGAATTCACTGTTTTTTTTTGGTATTAAGACGGGGTCAGAGTCCAAAAAAAAAAAATTACACTGAGATTAAATGAGGCAGAGATGCCCCTTGTTCATCATCTATTAATAATCTAAGCACCTCTCAAGGAGGAGTATCCCAAAAGTGAAATTCTGGGTCTAGATTCAAACTTTTGCGCGCCAGACAATCTGCACATCTATTGCCTTCTCTATAAATATTCACAAAACTAATTTGCCAATTCCTCTTTTTCCACTTGCTGATATCCCTAATCAAAGCATTTGGGTGGTTTATAAGATTCCTTGAGTACACACAGTTCCAGTTTAGCTCCAATACTGAGCTTAAAGTTGTGGCCTGCTCAAGAACGCCCTTTCTAAGGACATACCGACCCACAAAGGACATTATGGTCCAGCTCTCAGGTTGGGCCTAAAGCTGTGGCCGGCCCAAAAACGCCCTTCTTAGGGGCATGTTGACTACCAAAAGACGTTAAGAATATATAAAGAAATTGATAAGATCCATTACCGATAAACCTGTGCCGTACCATTTGACATCATCAGCACAAATGACATGCCATGTGGCGAAAGCACATGACATGTGACAAATAATTATCGAAAGTGATTTTAAATAATAAATATGAATTTATTCGGTTAAAAAATTTTATACATGCATTCAATTACTTATTATCATATCAACAAAAATAACTACTTTTAACGATCAACCTGTATAATCATCTATAGAACAGACATGATTGAACAATAGTATAAAATAATTTACACTATCAGTGCATCAAAATTAAACTCTCTAAATTTTTATAAGTTAAATTACTTCCTCAAATTTTCATCAAATTAAATTGGTCACCCAAATTATCTAACATACATCACTTAGTAGTATAGTACTTAAACCATTTTTTGTCTTCACACCATGTGATCCCTGTAAATGTGGATTGTTAAGTTCCATCACAAACGCATCATTTTGTTCCATCCTACATGGAATGTAATACGCTACACCAGCATGGGTTAGAGATCAATTTAACTTGCCATGAAATTTGAGGGAGCATTTACTCCTCTTTTACCTTATATGTTGATATCAACAGAGGTGAGGCCACATGTTAAGATGGAAAATAGAGTACAAAATTCTACATCAAATGTACATAGATTATAAGCTCTTTGCAATGAAAAGTAAATAAACTGATAACTTGAGCATAAAGAAAAATAAATATATATGTGAACAATAATTATTTACCCACACAAATGTATGTTCCCTTCAAAATATCCAAAATTTTCTTCTTCATATGTATAACAGTATAAGGTTAAGGTTTTTATCAAATTACTACTATTCAGAGGCACCCACATTCAAGATAATGGTTTTAAATTAAACCACACATTTCTTATAACAAACACTGTGCACTTAAACTTTCTAAAAGAGAATAATTCTATTAATTTTCCCCTTACAAGAGAATTCACCTCATTTACCTTAATTTTGATGACAGGTTTTAACAACTTCTGAAACTCCTTCACTACAAAAGTAACCAATCTATATATGTGTTTGCAAACTTACTTCGATTGCATTCTCCACCAATTTTAGTCTTTGTTGACCTTTTCTACACAACTTGGGTGTAGATCATAGTCACAAACATCACAAGAGAATGCCCAGAATTTCCCTTTCTCTTTACAGGAATCACATACATATGCTTTGGCCATATCCAACTTCAGCACATGTTCATGCTTGACATCCTCGAACTGTTGCGGCAAAGCCTCTCCTTCCTTTCTAAGAGCTGCTTCTAGATCCCTTATCCGTGATTCGGTGAAGGGGAACGCTTCTGCACCATATGAGGAGACAATAAACTTCCCATTGGTACTAGTCACTTTGCCATCTGGTCCGACGAAGACCAAAGCCGGAATTCCTTTTATGTCAAAGATCCTACAAAGGTCATGCCTAGTTTTGTCCTCGTATGGGATGGCGAGCCATGGCATATTACTTCTGTTGACATTGAACTCCTTCAGGTCTCTATCCGTCGAGATTAAAACAACCTCGCAGCAGTCACCTTTTGCAGCCTTGAGATTGTTGTATAAATCCATGAGTTGGATGGTGAATGCGCGACATGGAGGAGACCAATAGGCACAAAAGTAGAGGCCTATAGTTTTACCAACAAGTTGAGATATTGGTACCTGCAATCATAAGACAAGTCTTATGCTATGAAACACAAATAAGGAGACAATACTAAACAAAATTTCAGAAACATTGTAATAATAATGGACATATAACAGAATTTTTATCTAAAAGAGAAAATACTAATCTAAAGATTAATATAATTTATTGTAAACACAATAAATGTACTTATGCCATATGTGAATAACATAATGCATAATAAAAACTCCAGGCAAGGTCACTAGGCTACCTTTCTATCATCTCCAGTGATAAGAAAGTCGCGTCCCTCGTCTGCCAATAATTCCTCCAAATTTGCTTCTTCGCGTTTCTTTCTATCCTTGGCTTTCAATTCCTCATATCTCTTCCTTGTGAAGGGAAAAGAATCAGCACCATAATCCTCAATGGTCACAATTAAATCGTCTTCAACTATCGTTCCATCAGGATATAATGGACGGAATGATGGGATTCGATCAACTTGGTATTTGTTGATGAATCTTCTATGCAACTTTGCATCAAAAGGGACAGCTAGCCATGGCATACTCTTCAAGTGTTCCTTAAAACCATCCTCATCATGATCTAAAGAGATGAAGATAATCTCCAAATTTAGGCCTCTCTTTCTCAGTGTACCATAGAGTTCAATCAGATGGGGAATGAATGCTCTGCAAGGTCTGCACCAATTTGCAGAGAAAAATAGGCAAATGATTTTCCCATCGCATTCCGACAAGGGTACCTACTCTCATTGTTCAAAGATGGCAAGTATTAGCTATAGTGACTAAGATCATAGCAATGCAAATCTTGGTTAGAGAGAGGGCTCTGCAGAAACTAATATACCTTCCCTTCACTTGATACAAGGAACTCAACACCTTCAGCAGCAAATATCTTCAAAATATCATAGTCATCAATATATTCAGCTTGAAACCCTGCCATAGATACACTGCAAGGGCAAACAGACCTGAAGATAGAATACAAACAGTTCAGACACTTCAAAAATTTTCACAAAACTTGTCTGAAGCACTTCACTCCTTCAATTAAGATTTGGGGGTATTCAGAATGAGTAGATCAGCTATATATATATAGAATTAAAAATATTTTTCACATAGGATATCCAATCGTATATTGCCGCATCAGCAAAAATCAGACAAATTCAAAAGTCAAATTAGATAACAATGTAAAACTCTTCTACACCAAGTAAATGCATAGCAATTAAACTCCAAGAATATTTGAGAACAAATATGCAGGATATTCCCCTGAAGGATGATGCTTCAGTCTTTGAAACTAATAACAAAGGGTTGCGTATAGGTTTTCCTAATTGAAGAACCACGTATTCTTCTTCCATCACATCATACAGTGATTTTTATGATCAACGAATGACTTAGCTAATTTTTTATATTATAATATCAATAACTAAATTCTGAATATGAAAGTTAGTAAAATCATTGCATTCAAGAAATATCTCATAAACATTTCATACTAATTTGATCAAAAGGACCATTTTTTATAACTTGAGAGACATGCATAGAGCTTCATGAAGAGCATAAACCCCGAATCAAATACATGCATGTTTTTGAAGATTAATCGAAGTGTTATTACTTGTTACCTTGCAGCAGAAGCTGAAGCTGAAGAAGAAGAGCACAGCACCAAAGATTTTGTTAGTGGATAAAGGTGTGAGTTTTCTTCACAAAAGCAGAGATTTTATTGATATTGGTGGAGAGCGGTGGGAAAATCAGACACATTAAATTAACGTTAATTAACAATTAATTTTAATTATAATTAAATAACACTTTGATTATGACTTGGGGAATACTAGCACTACATACATAGGAGCTAAACCTAAAATAGAATAACTGGAAATTAGAATAGATTAATAGAATAAATGCATTTAGTTGTGTTTTTTTTTTTTTTATCATCTCGTGTTCTTTCATTAATTGTTTAACTAGTTAACTACTTTACTTCTCTACTGCTAATAAAGGAACTAAAATAGGATAACTGCCAATTTATTCTATTTTTAATATACTATAAAAGATATAAATTAATATACATTTACTACTATACATAACACTTATCTAGTATAAAGCCCATTAAATTTTTAAGGTTTAATTATTTTATTAATTTTTATATTTTAAATATTTTCAATTAAATTTATATTTACTTTTAATTTTGTGATTACATTTTTTTTTGTATAAAGAATATTAATATTAATAGAATATTTTTTTGTTAATTCAAAATACTCAAAAATAAAACAAATATTTATCCTTTTTTGTAAAAGAAAATACTCTCCTATTTATAGCATATAAAGTTGATATCAATTTTTTTTTACAATAAATTTAAGCTATTTTTTTTATTAATGATGTCACGTGACAAATTTTAATAATTTCACAAAAAATAAAAATCAATTAATCATCTTTTAGTAAATTTTTTTAAAAATTAAAAGCAATATTCTTATCAATTATTATTTAATTAAAACATAAAATAGTAATTAGGTGTAATAAACATACATTAAAAATATCATAATAATTATTATAAAAAATTCAATCACAAAATTCAAATTTTACAACTTACATATGTTGAAACTCTTATTATTATACTATTTGGTCTATTTATATACATATTGTATAAGATTCTTACTACTATTTATTTTTTAATCTCACATACCAATTGTGAAAAATTCTTTTAAATAAGTTTAACTTTGGCACGTCTTTTTGTTAGATATATTTAAATATATTATAATTATAAAATTATTTTATAATTTTATATTATATTTTTGTGTTTTTCATTCTCATTTATTTATTTATTTTTAATTATTTACAAACTAAAAAATACTGCATGAGAAGATAAAGTATAGTAATTAAAGTAAATGTAAAAATAAAAAAAATAAAGAGATAACTTTGTATAATTTTAATATAAAACAATTATGTCTTTTTTTTAAAAATAAATAGATTTAAATAATAAACTAAATTTTAATTTATATTATATTTTAGTTGAATAATTATATGAAATTATATACAAATTATTAAATAAATATTTTTAAAAAATATTTTTAATATAAAATACACTAAATTTAATATTAATTTATATATTATCTAATCAATCTCTAAATAATATAATACTTATTAAAATATAATACATAGTATAAATAATTTACCTCTCATGTAAATTTACTCTAGTTTATTTGAAAAAGATAAACAAATAAAGTTTTTTTTGGATGGATCGGACAATTTCTAATTCTAGGTTTTACTCACAACACCACACCCACACACATAAGGATTCTATTAACTACTTGGCTATCGCCAAAATTCAAACCACAATGTAACATATTACAAGGCAACGCATATAGCCACTCAACCAAATGAGTTCATTATGTCGTATTTTACAAGAAGTAAGAATGGCAAAACGAGCCGAACTTGCCAAACTCATTAAAAAAGATGGGTTGTGGTAGGATTTGAAACCTCTTAAATAAAAACAAATTTGCGGATTTTGGTAGGCAAAGCAAACTTATATATATAACAAATTTGCGGATTTTTTATTAAATAAAAGAGTAATTAGTATTATAAAAATTAATAATTATATAATTTTTAAATATATTTTTTATTTTATTTTTTTCTTTTCAGTTATTAATTTTATTTTATATTTATATTTATATATATACTTAAATCATCTAACTTATATTTTAAAATAAAAATAATTTTATTGACGAATATTATTTTAAATAATTTTATTAGAATTAAAAATTTAAAAATAATAAAAAAATTATATTATAATTTAATTATTTTTTATTTGTATTAATTTTTTAATTATTATTTTATATTAATTTAAGTTAACTTTAAAAAAAATTAAACAGACTAAGATCCAGTTTGGATAAACACTTTAATTAAGTTACTTTTAAAAAAATAGCTTAAACAATAAATACTTATATTAAAAGTATATTATAAATAAATTATTTTGTATTTGAATTTTTAGTTCCAAAAGTACTTATTTTAAGAAAAGAATGATAAAAAATTTTTATTTGAAAAAAGTTATTTTTTTTAACTTTTCCATAAACACTAAAATAATTTTTTTAAAAATTATAATTTAATTTTAAAAATTATACCAAATATTAATATTATACCTTTTTATAAGTTAAAAAAAAAACTTATCAATCTATCCAAACTACCCTAATTCGTCAATCCACTTATTCATTATAGAGGAGGACGTGCTAACATTTGAAGTGCACTTTATTTGACGGTGCGTACCAGTCCGCCTGTGGCCTGTTTGAAGCATGTCAATGTAATTTTTCTCTTTAGACAAAAATATTCATCAGCACACAATCCAAAATATACGGATAGTAACAGTATGGAGTATGGACTTCCCTTGAGAACTAAATTCTCCTTATTTTGATTTCTGAGGGTGACGTTCACTAGATGGGGCATATGCTTTAATATGGAGAAAGGATATGCTGGCCTATTCCTATTAGAATGGGAGGCAGAGGCTATCCATCCAAGGTCCAAATTTCTGTCCCTTTTAACAATATTATAAAAAAAAATATAGGTAGACAATGAAAATACTAAATAATGTGAATAATAGATATATTAAATATTTATTTTATTAGATGTACAAATAATTATTTTAATATTAAAATTTAGGTAAATAATTTAAAAATACAATGTATTTTTTTTTATTGGTATTTGTTTATGTTATCCACTTTACTTTAATCAATAAGCTTAAATTACTATTTTCTTAACTTTCCCTAAAGGTGCGATTGTAATACAATTAACTTAAAATTAATTTAATTTTAAAATCAAATTTCTTGTTTGAAATAAATTAAAAAACATATATTTCTACTTAGGCGAGGGCCCAAAAAGTTTACTACAATAAATAAAGTGGATACTAATAAGAACGTGACAAAAAATTTACATAGCAGACATGAAATTAACTCATTATTTTTTATTATAATTTAATTAAATATAAAGTATAGTATTATATGATTTTTCCCTATATCCTAATCCGATATTTTAACCCAAAAGGAGTGAGGATTATAAAAAGAATAGTAATGTAGTATCAAAATAAAAAAAAGAAAAAAAATGAATGCAAATAAATAAAAAATAGTAAAATCTTGAAATAAATACTGACATTAACGGTACAAACTAGGATCTGACTCAGTGCTTATCCAGTAATTGAGGGATATAGAATACGATACAATAGAAAATTATGACAATGACACATTTGGAATTGGAATTGGAATAATTCAGCTTTTCTTTCTGGTAGCCCTAGTAAACATGTCTTTGATGTTATGTGATTCTGTCTCCATTTTTATTTTCTTAGCTTGTCTACCCCCCTTCTTTGCAATCGCATTTGAAGCCTTCTTTTCATCACTTCGTTCCTTGAATGGGGAAAAAAAGAAATTATTAAACACTAAACAAATCAACATCCAACAAGGCAAATATGCTAGGGCTCATCAAAGGAAAAAGGTCTTAAAAAGGAAAAAAAATGATAAATACCTGTATATCATTGCATAAATGTGAGCTATTAGTTCCATCAACACTTGTATGTGCTTTACCATTGACCTCAAGTATATTTAACCTGCAAACCCAAAATTATGCTTAAAAGGGATGAAAATTCAAAATTAAAATCTTCAAAATAGGACATTTTGGAAGGGCATACTTAAGGTGGTTACACAAAAGCTTCAACCAAGGCTCATCCTTCAAGTACTCTCCTAATATAGAGACTGCATCCATCACTACATCAGTAAAATTCAGAATGTTAATAATAATTCATCAACCAAGAAAAGAACCGGTGACCAAAAATATGATTTTTGCATAGGAGCAAAGTCAAGAATTCTACTATACTCTAGTATTTATATTTCCCAAATTTAAAAATGTACATCACACATCATTTGTTTCAACGCATTATGATGTACATATCTCCGGAAAAGGTTTCAGCCAGCTTTTCACTAAATAGAAACATCAGTTCTACAACTTGCAAAGGATGGCACTACAGAATGCTCACACGTCTCTATACAAGACCCATTTGATTGGTTGGGACCCATGTTAAGGAGCATTTGCATAACTTTTTAATGTTGAGAGCATAAAAATTGTTAGACAAGAGAGACTGGACCACAGAAGCTCAAGTGTCTGGTAGCAGCTTCCATTTGCATATATACCCTCATCATTTTTGTGCAATATATACCAAAGTACAGAAAAATCCTAAATCTGAGACCATACAATGTGCTTGTGCTCTCACTACCGCACAAACACACATTTCAAGGGCAACATCTATCAGTCTTTTTTATCTCCATATGCAAACTATTATTTAACTCCTAATTTGACCTCAACAGAAAAAAATTCCACAGAAGTTAGATGACAGAATGGTCATGGGCACTTTACATGTCTCTTTCTCTCCTTGAACAGCATAGTTTTTGTCCAATTTCAGTAGTGTCTCCTTCAGCTGATAAACCTAACATAAAAAGAACTATAAAACCTCAATAAAACCAAATAATAGCAAGTAGCAACAAAATCAAAGATAGCCAAACAAACACCTTAAGATAAAGAGAAAAGTAATAGATAGATTGCAGATCCTCTATAAAGGCATCCAAGTATACTTTGGGCGCCTTTCTAGATGGATACTTGTAGACGAGTAATATTTACATAATAAACCTCACGTAGCTAGGCACTCGTTTGCTAAATAATCTACCACCTTCATATCATATAGAGGATGGATCCAATATTCAACTACATTTGTGTAAACTAGATTTCTTAGTGTCATGTGAACTAAATTGATAATTAAGAAAATATAGACATACCTTGTAGCACAGCCAACGTAGAACCTTTGAGTCGTCAAGCCTAAAGAATTTTGAGGATCCAACTTCTGCATATGCAAATGGGAGGAAGGGGACAAATTTAATGAACAGAATAACAATTAACTTCGATAACTATTACAACAGCATGATCTCAGTAGAATAAGTCCAGCATCTATCTTACGTTGCATTCCATTAAATAGTCACCTTTATTGACAGTTTTATTGCAACATTACAAAGAAACTTATCCTACTAACTCTGAGAATTAAAAAACAAGAGAATGACTAACAATGAGATCACCATGCTACATTGTCATCACCAGTATAAAGAAATAAACAACAAACTCATCATTTTTTTGCACAATAAACTTCTCCATGAGATGACAAGACAAATGAGCAGAATTTTAAATTAACAGAAGGTGTATAAGCAACGAACTACCTTTGACATCACAAACTACTTGCATGCAGTTCTCCACAGTCGAAAATAGTTGTTGATAATCAGGGAACCGATCAATAAACAAGATCTCATCTAACTGTCTGAACTTTCCAGGCTCATCCCCTCTCTGCATGCATTTTGAAGAATCGGTGCTATTGAGAAAGAAATAACTTTTAGGGAAGAAATACCCCAGAACTAACTAATCCCTTCACAACCCTCAGAAGTATAAGTTTAGTGGATCCAGGATGGCAACTAACGTCCAATCTGGTTCATCAACTGTAGTTCATCTTACTCAGATGAACAAGAACATATTAAGAAGAAAAAGAAGCACAGAATTACCTTCATTCTAGCTTCATCAAATACAGGCAACATGATGAAAACAGGATCAATTGGTGTGGATAAATACAACCGACCATCTACCAGAGTGAAAAATAAGAAAGATAAGAAAATTTGCAAACAATTTCTCTGAAACTATTATTTAATTACAGTTTCTTCAGGAGTGACAGACCAAAAGATAGAGACTACTAAAACAAGGAGTAATAATGATGTTTCAATCAGACTAAGAAATTATATGGGACTATTACTTTAATCAGATAAGATATTACTGAGAAAAAGCAATGTATCTAAAGTAATATCAACAATAATGCCCCACTTTGCATCTTAGAAAATCAAACATATACCTTCAGTTATATAATCTCCCAGAAACCAAGATCCATATAAGTTCTTAAACCACTGAAGTTCTTGAAGCACCCCATTTACAAAGAGATACTGTGTTGCATTTCCTGTCAAACAAATGAAACTAAACATTCAAAATCCTCAAGAAAGATCACATGAAAAATAAGTATGACCTTCTTGTCAGACCATAAGACCATCAAATTTAATGAAATCGAGATAGAAAAACGAGAATTAAATCCTATCACGTGTCAAACAACTTGCAAATAGATAACACAAGCATCAAAATTCATAAGACAAAAAAAAGGATATTTCTTGACATACCTGATTTGGGATGACGAAGCAATATCGTTCGTGCCAAACCATTTCCACTGCTACCAGGATCTGCACTTCCAACATTTATATAAATAACTAAATAATCAACAGCAGCTCTGCAAAACTGTAACTTGCCTACACTGTTGAGAAAAATACATAAACCACTGAAAAATACATGACTACAAGACTTATGTTAAGGCTAGTAATCTTAATTCATCAATTACTGTTGGGGACTCATTCTCTTCATTGTGCTTTGCCCTTGTCTACCCTAACATCCCAACCCTTCTGTATAGATCTCCATATATTATACAATTTCAGTTGACAATGGGGTCATGCTTATTTATATGCATACTATTGTTCAGGTTCACCTGTCATTTACAATTTCTTCAATTCAAAGACCAATGGTTCCACAACACTAAAGTTCATAATTGGTACACATTTATAGAATGTGAATAATCAAGAGTATCAGAAAATGTTAAGACTTCCACAAAATATGCAATATTAATAATTGTTTTCCACTAAAAACATAAAGAGAGGTCATGGCCTTCACAAAAATAAAAATATTAACATTAAATGGAAAAGTAAATAATAGCCAGGCAATTGGATGAGCTGCGTAGCTAGCTGCATTCTTCTTCCATTCATATGTTTCCTCTTGAGAATAATGTAGTATATGTGGAATATTAATCTTTTTTTTTTTTCTCGGAAGTAAATGAAATTCTTGTTATCAACTTCCATGATTCACAAATTACAAAATTTCATAATAATCAACTCAAACAAAACCAACATATACACTGCATTTGAAATTCACAAGCTCCACATTTCACAACTTGAAATGAAAACTATGAATATAAGTAACTTACCGGGTGCAACGAGAACGCGGGGTTCCTTAACGCCTTCGCACCAACTCATAGATTTAACCAAAAAAGAAATGGATTGAAATTTCACTCACTTTTCCCTTTTTCTTCACTCACCAAGTGAGATATCGAATGAATCCTGAACCAACAAACACAGCAATCTGCATTAGGGTTTGAAGCAACTGAAACGAACCGAACACACTGGCGCTTTGCAATGAACACACAGAGAGCGGGTTCGACTTCTCGCGCGCGCGCGCATCTTTCAGAGACCCTGAATTTCTTGGTGGGTCAGGCCCAGTACTAGTCCCAAGCCCAATGAAAACAACCATCTCTGAGCTGACTGAGCAAGCTTCATCAGTCGGTTTTCTGAAAAGGAGGAGGACCAAACCCTTGTGCGTTCCTTCCTTGTGTTAAGAAAACGGAATTCATCATTTTTTCTGTTTTTGGACAAGAAA
Organism: Arachis hypogaea; assembly: GCF_003086295.3. Lineage (NCBI taxonomy): Eukaryota > Viridiplantae > Streptophyta > Magnoliopsida > Fabales > Fabaceae > Arachis > Arachis hypogaea. The sequence continues at coordinate 103,089,285 of NC_092045.1, read as the reverse complement.
GTCAACAATTCCGCTCGTCTTTGGTGTGGGTTGGTTGGTGTGGCTTGGGTTCTTCCCGGCCCATAACAACGACTGGAAAAACCTCAGTAAATTGCCAAAATTATGAGTTTAATACTTTAATTAACATACACTAGTGGTGGGAGGCTTGGTTGAGTGGGATATCCTTCTTAACAACTACGTTTGGGTTCAAATTTTACGGAAAAAAAAAAGGTGAATGCTACGGTGATGATGTTATTTTTTTTCTTCATGTGATTAAGTGAGTTGGCATACAACGGATGGCTACATGTTATGCTTTTTTTCTTGAAACTCTTCTATTCCTATAAAGGGTGGGTCAGGTTTGAATTTAGATAAAGCTTTTACTTATCTACAAATAATTCATACCAATCAATATAATTAAGACTTTTTTTTACCACATTTATTAATTATGGGAGATCAAACCCCTTTTTTATTGGATTTTCATGATACTAGTTTAGACTTTAAATTTTAAGCAATAATCAAATTAAGAGATTAATACCTAAAAGACAAAATCAACCCAGAAAAAAAAGATAATAATAATAATAATAATAATAATAATAATAATAATAATAATAATAATTATTTTGTTAGTCCTATAATTTTACAAAATTTTTAATTAGGTTTCTAAATTTTTTTTAATTGAGTTCTTGTACTATTTTTTTAATTGGGTTCTTATATTTTTTTTCTTTTATTTGAGTCCCTATACCAATTTTTTTAGGTGGATCCCTATAAAATTAAGTCAATTACTGCTAAGAGCGACCTAATTAAAAAAAAGTTAGTGCAAAAACCTAATTAAAAGAAAAAAAATATAGAGACCTAACTAAAAATTTCGCGAAACTACAAGAACCAACAAAATAATTACACCTAATAATAATATAGAGTAAACTTCAGTTTGAACAAAGTAGTTTTAGAGGTTTCACTTTTTTTTCTAAATTGAATTAAATCCAAGAAGTGAGATGTGTGAAGTTTTTCGGTGCGAAAATATTCATATTATCAATTATAATAATAATAATAATATTGTTTAATTTAGAGCTTTTTATATATAAATATAATACATGTTTTATTTATCAATATAGATAATTTCAAAAAAAAAATATTTTTACACTTTATTATATATTTTAAGGTTAAGTATTGTTTTCGTCCCTAATGTCTTGGGTCAAAATCAAAATCGTCCCCGACCTTTTTTCGTTATTAAAATCATCCTTAATGTTCAAAAACGCTTTAAAATAATCCTTCTCCAAATTCTTGGACCAAAATATCATCATCATCATCATTCTTCTCTTCACCTTTCTCACTCCACCACCTCCACTGCCACCAACATTACCACCACAACCACCATCAACACCAACACCACCACCACCACCAACACCAACACCAACCCAAACACCACCACCAACACCAACCAACACCAACACTAAGAACATCAAACAACAGCAACAACACCATACCACCACAACCACCATCAACACCAACACCACCACCACCACCACTACCAACACAAATACCACCACCAACACCAACACCAAGAATCCCAAACAACAACAACAATACAAAACAACACCAAACCAAAAAGTAGAAAAAGAAAGCAAAAAAGCAGAAAAGCAAGAAAGCAGATGCAGATGACGGAGGCGGCGAGGTGGTGAGGTTGTGAGGCGGAGGCGGCGAGGTGGCAAGGAACGGCGACGAAGGCGCGGCGGTCTCCCTCCCCTGTGCGCACTCTGTTCCTGACGACAATGTGGCGTGGTGCGGCGCGATGGACGGTGGCTGTGGCAACGTTACGATCCTGAGTAACGCGGCGGTAACTGGCACGATGGCGGCGACAGGACGCGGCTCCTCCAACGGCGGCGATCCCCTCCCCCCTTTTCCCTTCCCACTCCTCCTCCCCCACACCCCTTCCCCCCACCCCCACCCCGCGTCCTTTTCCCACCCTCTCACACACGCATCCTTTCCCCTTTCCCCTTTCCCCCTTTGCCAGCGCTGTCCCCCCTCCCCCTTCCCCTTCCCCTTCCCCTTCCCCTTCCCCTCTCCCTTTTTCCTTCTCCCTTTTCCCTTCTCCCCTGCCCCTCGTCCTTTTCCTTTTCTCTTCTCCCCTCTTCCCTGCCCCCTCCCCTGTTTTCTTTTTTTTATGATGATGAGGGTATTTTTGTCCAAAAATTCGAGAAAAGATAATTTTAAAGCAGTTTTGAACGTTGAGGATGATTTTAATAACAAAAAAAGGTCGAGGACGATTTTGATTTTGACCCAAGACGTTAGGGACGAAAACAATACTTAACCCTATATTTTATTTATAGTGACAATGACATAAGTATGAATATATATCGAGTATAGATAAAATAAGTCAAATTTTAATCGACTAAATTTCGTTTGCAAATTGATATCAAGAATTTAAAATAAAATAAAAAATATATTTTTTTTTATCGTAACTTGATATGTATATAATTGGACCATAAAATAACTAAAAAAAATTAGTATTTACAATATAATTTATTTCATTTGTATTGTAAATAAAATAAATAATACTTTGTAAATTAATAAATACTTTTTAAAGTATATATATTTTTAAATAAAACTTTTATTATTTTTTAATATTCTAAAACAGAAAATATTTAATTAATTTATTTAAAAAATTAAATGATTTTTTAATAAATAAAATGTGCAATTTATTTATTTAATAAAAATTCTTTAATTTGATACTCAATTTATCTTATTAACATCACTTACAAAAAAAATTTACGCACATATATCCAAACTTATTTCATTTCATAACCGATATATAAAATTACTAACAAATATTCTAAATACTGAACCACGATAAAATTGAAACAACATAAACTGAACCTCCAATATCCATACCATAGTTACAAAATTAAAAATTAAAAATTATAAATGTTGTTAATTAAGATGAGTTAAGTACATGACTTAATGACAAAAAAAATGACTTTTTTTAGTAGATGAAAACACATACTTTATTTAAAAATTCGTGGATATAGACCTAACTCCAAACCTAACTCCAAACCTGATTCATCTGAAGCAATACTTCACTAACCTTCAAAGAATAGCAAACGTGTCGCCTCTATAGCTATGCCAGCGAGTTTCATCACATGAGAAATAAAAATGGCATCATCACGGTAGCATTATCCAAAAATAAACCCAAAAATAAATCTATGTAGTATGTATGAGTGTGTTGTGTGGTGCATAGATAATACTTAGGATATTATATAATTTTAAAATATATAAATAACAAAAAAGTTCTCTAAATATTTAAAATTTTAAAAAATAGATATTATATAATTTTTTATAAATATTATTAAAAAATTGAGATATTTTAATTCTTAAAATTTGATTATTTTAAATTAAGTGAATATTTGTTAACATTTTTTGTGAATGACCAAAGTACTTTAAAAAGTAAATAAATAAAATTAGATATCGAAATTTGTTCTAATTTTTGTATGGAAGAGATAATTATTTAGAAGATTCATGCAAAAAAAAAATTGAGTAACTTTTTTTTAACAAATTCTTTTAATAAAAAAATTGGTCATTCATGGAAAAGATATTAAAAAAATATTCATTTAGTATAAAATTACTAAATTTTAAAGAGTAAAATATCTTTTTTTTATAATGCTTGTAAAAATTATATTAAAATATAATTTCTAAATTTTTTTAAAAAAATATTTTTAATATTTGGTTATTTTTGTTATATTTTTAAATATTTTAAAAAATTATTTATTATTTGTATCTTTTAAAATTATTTTTGTTAGTAATATAAATTTTATAATTAAAAAATTTATAATTAAGAAGATTAAATTTATAGTATTTCTTATAGTTAAAAAATTTATAAAGAATATAATTAAAAAATCAAATTTATTTCTTTTTTCATACAAATAATTTTAGGATTATTTTTATGAAATTATGTAAAAGAATCAAAATTAAAATTAAATATTATTCTACTAATGATAGACCATTTTGAAATAAATAAGTATTAATGAAGGTAACTGTATCAGTAGTAGTAATAAATACTTATTGGGTTATTATTTATTACATATTTAAGAGGATAAGGAGAGTATCGGTAAAATGAATAGAAAATAGACCTTTAACAAAGATTGTAGTGCCATGTGTCTCCTTTAAACGCACTTGTAATGACGAAGAAGATAGCATGTAGATTCTCAATTTTGAGTAAATTTTATAATGGTCTTTGAAATTTAAGATATTATTCAATTTAGTTTTTGAAGTCTTAATTTTATTATGAGAAATGCTAGTTGCCCTTTAACTTTTAGCTTTTAGTCAATATTTTTAAAGATTTATTATTATTTAATTAATTTAAATACCTACTTTCACGTAGTAGTTAGTAAAAAAATTAGGGGAGTTATTTGCTTTTTATTTCTTCTTTTTTCTAAAAGGTAAATAAAGGACAATATTTAAAAAATATCTAACTGTACTGATTTATTATAATAGTCCTTTAGATTGAATTTTAGACATTATAACGATTCTTAGATATCTTTTCGATGCTAAGCTGTCAAAAGGTTGATATAGTCATCATTTGCCACGCAGGAGTATCCAACAGCAAATTGACATGATAAAATTGTAATTGGACCTAATTTAGTCCCTCCCTCTCTATTTAACCCTAATCCAATTTGCTCCCTCCCAATCTAAATGTTAACTTCGAGTTAAATCTTAATTTGGCTCCTGAAATTTGGCCCGATGTTCAAAATGACCCCCACAATTTCGTTGGCCCCAATTAGAACCCTTAAATTTGCAATCGTGGCTCCGGCTTGCTCCTGCGATTATCTCAGTCACCGAAATACTGATATGACGCAATTCTATGACATAGTGGACTATACGTGGCCTGTTAAGTGCTGAGTAGGATTGCTAACAGTTATATGACCTAGAGATGGAATTTTTTGTCTCAATCTAGCCCTTATAATTGAAATAAATCCCTAGACAAAGGCCCAAACCCCCCCAAACTAATAATTCATCATCGTCTTCATAGTGATGATTGGGAGCAGCAGTCAAGGTTCAGGGAGCTCAATTAGGTCATGTTCACATGGAACGTGGGCAAGGATCACCAATCGCATTAGAGCAGGGAAGCTTCCTCAATGGTGTGAATGTGGGATGCGCCCTGTTCTTCGTTGGTCTGGTACAGACGCCAATTTTGAGCGATCTTTTTTTGGTTGCCCAAATTACAATGTGAGTTGTTGAATCTTGGGAGTTTATTGGAACATTCTTATTAATTGTTGGTTTAATTACTCTATTGGTCCTTATAGTTTAGCCGAATTTTTAATTAGGTCCCTATAGTTTTTTTCCTTTTAATTGAGTCCCTATACCAATTTTTTTATTTTAATTGGGTCCTTATAGTGACAAAAAATGTTTGGACTAACGGAATATTTTGTTTTCAAATTGGATATACCCAGTTACGAACATTTTTTGTAATCCTCAGTGTATTTGCTTATTTTATATTGGCAAAATTGCCCCTACCTTAAGAAAAGAATAACCCTGGGTCTTCACTCATGAAAAAATAACCCTTGCTCTTTGTCCCTTTTCACTGAGGCAAAAGAAACCCTTGCTCTTCACCTCATCTCCATTTTTGATTGTTCGATAACGCGTTTAGATCTGACATTGTGTGATCAAGGGTTGTTATTGTCATTGTGGCCTCCTTTATTGAAGGAGCCACTGTCGTCGTCGTTGCAAAGTACGAGTTACACTTTTTTCCACTTTTCACTCTTTCAAAAGTTGGTGAACGTTATGGCGTTAACGTGATTAGCGTTGTTGGTGATGTTTGATTATGAGATGACTAATTTGCATTTGTTATTTTTTGTTGTGTAGCAATGGGAGAATCGGAGTTCACAATAGAGCTCCATCACGGAGGAAAATTTATTGACACGGGACATGGACTAGAATATTTAGGTGGGTTGGTTGTGGAAGACTTGCATTATGAACTAGATGAATGGTCTCTGCAAGAGATAGTGAGTTTGCTGAAGGGTCTAGGCTACAAGGGTTATGCGAAGCTATGGTGGAACGAACCTGGAGTGGACTTGAAGTTAGGTCTAAAAGAGTTGAAGTCAGATGGAGATGCCATTAGAACGGCTAGGGCTTTAGTTACTGATTTTGTGAAGCATGGTATAGTGTATGCTGTTGATGGTTACAAAAAAGGTAATGGGGTTGAAATCACATCAATGGATCCAGATTATGTCCCAAATGGGGGTGAAGATAGTGGACTGATAGAAGTAGAAGTCGATGCTGAGTCAGAACCCTCTATTGAGGAGAATAGGTTTGATGACAGTGCTGATGATGGTGAACATGAGGATTACTTTGGGTTTGATGTAGAGGATGGTGTTGATGGTGGACAATAAAATGCGTTTGGTGGGTTCAATGGCCCGCTTAATCAAGAAGTGACAACGGATAAGGGTGCTGAGGATAATTAAGCTGCTAAAGAGATGGATGAACAAGTTGGAGACATTTCGGATGGTTATGAAACTGAAGACATAGATAGTTATGAGGGAGATTCTGATGACGTGATTACGTAAAAAAGGTTTCCTAAGTATGATGAGGCAGAAATGTGTAGAGAGTATGAGTTTAAGGTAGGCTTGGAGTTTAAAACACTGTCCCAGTTTAAAGATGCAATTAAGGAGCATGCCTTATTGAATAGAAGAGACGTTAGGTACAAGAAGAACGACAAGTTGAGGTGCAGAGTAGTGTGTAAGGGACAAAAAGGAAAGTGCAAGTGGATATGCTTTGCAAGTAAGGTAGGAGGATTTGATTGTTTTAGGATAAAAACCTTGAAGGGCAAGCATACCTGCGGGAGGAGTTATAGTGGTAGGCTTGCTTCTAGTGAGTGGATATTAAAAAAGATTATCAACAACATTAGTTGTGGAGAAGAGATGCGGCTGGCCACTGTTATTCAAACAATTCAGGATAAGTACATGGCAAATGTTAGTGTAGGAAAGACTTACTGGGCAAGGAGAAATGCAATGGAAGAAGTGCATGGAAGGGCCATACAACAATATGCCAAATTGAGGGATTATTGTGTTGAGATTTTAAGGGCAAATCCGGGGTCCTGAACCTGATGGGATTATTGCATCAACTCTTGAACCCGCTGCTGCTGAATTTGATGTTGCAACTGACTCAGCTGAACCTGGATCTGGTGCACATACTGCTGGAGCTACTGTAAAGGGGAGAAACAGAGGAATGGGTGCAGCACTGGGTAGAGAAAGGGGTAGAGGAAGAGGAACTATTGTCACATGTACTTCTATAATTTGTTGATGCATACTATACGATTGAAAATGTTCTTTTATGAAATGATTTAACCATTTAACTTGTGATACCATCAGCCTCTGCACCAACTACTGCTGCTGGTGAATCTGGTGCTACGAATGGCTTACCTATTGCTGAATCTGGTGCTGCAAATGGCTTACCTACTGCTGCTACTGAATCTGCTGTTAGATCTGCTACAAGGGGGAGAAGCAGAGAAAGGGGTGTGGGACTTAGTAGAGAAAGAGCAACTATTATCACATGTACAACTATATTTTGTTATTTCGTACTACATAATTAAAACTATTTAATGATGGAATAATTTAAAAATTTGGATGTTATTGTACTAGCCCCTACACCAACTACTCTTGCTGCAGAAATTGGTTCTATAAATGTGTCACCCGTTACTGGATCTGGTTTTGCAAATGACTCAGCCCATGCTGGATCTGGTGCACCTAGTACTGGAGCTGTTGCAAATCCTCCTCATACACCAGTAACTCAACCAACTCCCTTCATTGAACTACTCAGTCAGCCAACTCCACAAATAGCACCAGTTACACAGCCTTTGCCTAAGACTAAGACTTTTGGGATGAGAAGAAGTGAAATATTGAAGATGGGAATAAGAAAGGGAGCAACCAAACCTGTTGCACACATAGACCTTACAGATGATTGAAGCTTTTAGGGTTATGTAGCTCCTCCTACTATGGATTTATGTAGGGTTTTTTTGTGTATTATAGTCTACTATGGAAGTATTATGGTATTGGGAACATCACTTTTTTAGTTTATTTTGCTTTGTGGTGGACCACTTTTGATGGTACATTTTAGGTGGACTATTTATTTTGTGACTAGTACAAGTTGGATCCACTTAACTTATGTAATGTGTGGAACATGTTAAGGACCACTTTTATGAATTATATTATTCTAATGATGAATATGTGAAAGTAGTTATTTTTAGTTGTATACATTTTCATTCAGTATCACAACATTATATTTATAGAAGAAAACAAAAAATAAACTTCATCCATTCAATCTAAATAACATGACATACACTTTTTACAATTGCTCTGTTTAAAGCTAATAGAGCACAACTTCATCATTAAACTTTACCATATAGCACTGCAACTATTAGGATTACACAACAAAGAAAAAACACCATCTGCATCTTGGTCTGCTTCTTCATGTTTTCTTCCAATTTTCGAAGTTGCTCCTGGACCAAATTCAACTCTACATAGATTCTTCCTACACAGTCATCAACTTCTCCAATCTCCACATTTAACCTCTCTGTGTCAACACTCAGTCTATCAATGCTCCTTTCTTATGCATTTTCGTCTCTAATTTCACCCTCTACCTGACCAGAGTGATACTGTGAAGCCAACAAGCAAACATTGCCAACCTTCTTTTCTTCATCAGTCTACTCAAAAAATTTGCATCTCCTACTTGGGCAAGACATGAACCTTCTATTTGGATTCTTGGGTGTATTAGAACTTCTCAAAATCAAAGAGTCTCCACAGAAGCAATGAATCCTCCTCTCTTTCTGCTTCAACCACTCACCTTTCATATCATCTTCATTATCAACCCACTTAAAAAACTGTACCTTGGCACTCGTCCACAAGCTACATACCTCCTTTTATGGCTTGGCACTTCAGAAGAAGACAGAACAACAACTGCCTCCCACAATAACACATATGTCTTTTCTTGTTGAGACTTCTTGAACTCGAAATTCTTGAAGAACGTTGGGTAGAATCCATGGAAGATGAGAAAATTTCAGCAACATAAGAAGAAAGGGAGAAGAGGAGAACGATGGACAGAATAGGGTTCTGAAGGTTTAGAATGAGGACAACGATTATGTAGGGTTATAGACAAGGATATTTTGGTAACTTTAACACATGTAAACACTTTATTTAACGTCCACTGCGAATAGGGACCTAATTAAAACAAAAAAAATTGGTATAGGGACTCAATTGAAAGGAAAAAAACTATAAGGACCTAATTAAAAATTCGGCCAAACTATAGGGACCAACAGAGTAATTTAACCTTAATTATTTTTTATGTTAGTTTTTTTCTGGTATCGTTACAGACCGTAGGGAAGAGATGGTGTAGGCTTTTCGTATGGGCAGATGAGGAGGTTAAAGGCATTGTTGGGAGAGTTGATTCTACAAGAGATGTCGACCATTGAAAAATGAATTTAAGCTGGACAATTAGAAATTTAGAAGCTGATGTTAGGATTTTAAAAATATGGAACTGTGTTTTAAGTTTGTTTGTGTCTTCGATTGTGGTTTTGTGTATTGGTTATGGCTTAGTTGTAGGAAAATAATTGTGGAATTGTTCTTGATTGTACAAATGAAATTGACTTGAATGCAATAGATATGTTGAATATCACTTTTTGCAAGTTTTATTTTCAAGTTGGCTAATATGGTGATGTTGAATATTATCAATTTTTGCAATGTAGTAGTATGAAGTTGCAGTAAAAAATAGCACCTAATTAAACATAAATTATTATAATAACTAATATGTAAGTTTCATTTTCAACTTGGCTAACATGGTGGTTTTGAATATTATCACATTTTACAATGTACACGTATCAAGTTGTAGTTAAAAACAACACCTAATTGAAGATAAACAATTATAGTAACTAATAGGCAAGTTTCATTTCCAAATTGATAATAAGGTGATACTAGCACTGATAGTTATGACATTCACCAACATTGATGTCTATCTAGTATCATCATTATACAAAATACTAAAATCATTCAAAATAGAACCATCTATTTAAATCCAAACTTAAATACTCTATATCAGTTTACTGTTTCTGACTGGTACATAGACAAATCTTAAAATACAATCATCAAGATGAACCCCAGTTTAAAATAATTGAAAACTACAAAATAGAAAGACATATCATCACTTCTTCCTTGGAGGTATGAAGCCTGGCGTAGGGACAAACTTCATGACCCCTGCTAATCCTGCTGCTATCTCAGAACTTGCTCCCTGCATTGGGTCCATATTTGTAGCAGGTGACGGTTGAGTTGGTCTTCTCTTTGGGGGCAACTTCTTTGGCCTTGTAAGTTGAATTAGAACCGTAGAGAAACTTGTAAAATAGTGAGTTAGTTCTGCTGCAGAAATGTGTAAGCAAAAATTATTGTTTATTGCTTTGGAGTGAGTTGGAAAGTCATACCCATTCGTTGTGAATAACTAGGTTGTATGATTTCAATCTCTAAAGTTGCAGTATCATTTTCAGCATTGTTACCATCATCATATCCAATATCATTAGTAACATGATGTCCATTATTGCTAGAAGTATCCCCATTATGTCCATCAGCACCAACATTGACAGCATCACCAGTATTTACAACAGCAGCAGCTTTAGCAACAGCAATAACTTCAGCAATGGCTTCATCGTCTGCCTTTCTATAATTGTAGCTCCTTTTAGTTTGGCCTTTTGTCCCACAATAGGTACAAGTAAATTGCTTGTACTTTTTGTTCAACTTAGTTGCACTTTTTTGCTTTTTACTGCCTAAAGGTTCTTCATTAGCATCTTTTCTACTCATCTTTTTCAAAGTTTATGGCTTTCTCTTTGCTTTAGGAGCTAGAGAATTAAGGTATTGAGATTTTTTCCATAGTGCTTCTCCTAGAATTGGATTCAATGAGTGCAAGTATGTAGTCCTATAAGAATTCATAATCAGCCATTTATGACAAAAGTCCTCAGGATCTTTGTTTACCCTGACAGTGCAGCACATACATGAACACATGGCATACATACAATTTATGTGACTCGTTAATGAAATTTACACAGTAAGCTCAACAACATTAACAAACTCATATATTGATGAAGTTTTTGAAGTATTTAAAGTCAGTGAAGAAAATCTCATGTGAAAAAAATATTTTATGGCTAACCTTATGTGCTCCTTGTGTACTCCTACTATAATTAATTACCATCAATATTAAACTGATAAAAAAATTATCTAGGTAACAGTAAGCTCAACAACATAAACAAATCTATATATATTAATCAAATTTATATAGTAGGCTCAACAACATAAACAAATACATATATTAATTAAATTTTCCAAAGTAGTTAAAGTCGGCTGAAAAACATAAACAAATATATATAGTAATGAAATTTTTAAAGTACATGTATTAATGAAAGATGGACCTATTATTTGCCAAAATCTATAGGCACATATGCTCTTTCCGAAATCAACTGCCATGTTGGTTAGCCACCCATGAATTTCAAATCTTTCATAGTGTTTATCTCCACTCCAAACAGAAAGTCATTTTACAGTTATCTTTTGTAGTCTGCTTTGCTAAACAGGGGTAACTTGCCTATGTGATTGGCTAATTTTTTCCTTGCAATTGACCTCATTGCAAACATCCTAACCTCTACAAAAAATGTTATAATTTGCTTTGTCCGGTACTCCTTGATCCTAGAGTTAAAAACCTCACATGCATTATTTGTGATGTTATCAATTTTTAGGCATGCCTAAAGAATGCCTTGGTCCACGATTTCTTAGGCCATTTGTCCTAGTAAGCCCATGCTTCTTCACTTTGATTTCGAATTCTGTCTATTTTCTGCTGAAATTCATGCCTTGTAGTTTTTCTAGCACACTCCAATAAAAGACCCCTAAGTTCTAACTCCTTCTATTTCTTATTAAAGTTCCTCCACAAGTGCTAGACATAGAACATGTGGTGGGTTGTCGGCATTACCTCCCGTACTGCTGGTATAAGTCCCTGCATCATTCAATTTATTTAATATTATGCCTCAAATAGACCCCTTAAAATATATTAATGTACTCAATAAGACCCCTCAAATATTTTGATGAACTCAATTAAAACCTTCAGCAAGTTCGGAAAATTAAATAAATGAAAGAATTTTTTGACCTTCTGCATGTTTGACATTATGCACTACCTATGATTTGGTTCACCAACATCATCAACCAGTAGCTCTAAAAACCACCTCCAGTTCTCTCTCTTCTCTATCTTCACTATGGCCCAAGCAATGATGTAGACATGGTTGTTGGCATCCTGGCCAACTATAGAGAGGATTTGTCCTTCAAATTGTGTCTTCAAGAATGCTCCATCTAGGTTGATTAGTGGTTGACACCCAGCCTTGAATCCCTTCTTGCATTTATCAAAGTAAACATATATTTTTTCAAAAATGGGATCTGAATCGAGTTGGAGACTAACACCAATCTTAATGGTGGATCCAGAATTACTCTTAAGAAGAGTCTCTGCATAGTCCCTCAACCTTAAATACTGTGCAACTGCATCACCATAAACCACATTTTGTGCATCTATAAAGGCTCTAGTCAATGATGATTTGTTCAAATTCAAGTCACATCTTCTCTTGAAATATGTTGCTATCTCTCCATGTTTTAGGTTTAGATACTTCCTAAGCATCTTGATTAATTTCCCTGCAAGCCACTTTCTATTTGCAGCTCTGTTTTTGTCTTTTTGGGACATATATGATCATTATAAAATGTCTTCATTTGCCAACATGTCTCCTCACGATCTTTGCTTGCATAAGCCACCCACTTACATCCTTGTTTTTTCCACTTACAGATTGTTCTTGCCCTATATCTCTCATTTGTTCTCCATTTGATCTGCATCCCCTCTTGTATAGTGAATTTTCTAACCGCTTCAATGAAGTCTTGTTTAATGTTGAACTTCATTCCCACTTGAAGGTTGCACTCTCTGAATCTAGCTCCCTCATTAAATTATGGGAACACATCATCACTATCATCTGATGTGTCCTCATCTTTGTTGTTTGGGGGAGTTTTTATCTCTTCAGAGTGCCAGGAGTTATTTCCGTCCGAATCAGCAAAATATGGATTATAGGCATCATATTCTCCACCTTCGGTAACAATTTTATTGCCTAACACTTCTACCAAGTTAACCTCTTCATCAGAGTTCACCACTAGCATATCTTTTTCCAATACCATTTTTTGTTTTCCCTTGCTCCAAGCAGACCCAAGTTCATGTTTTAACTAATGATTCTTCTTCGTCACTTCAATTCCTCCATTGTTAGTCTTAGTTTCACTTGAGCTCTCAATATTCCCTGCCTTATAAAGAGAGTCTTCAACACTTTCATATGAATCATTACTACTGCTACTATCATCCTCATTACTATGCTTATTTTGTTGAATTTTAGGTGTTGATCTACTAGCTGACCTGGTCATAGGGGGAGTAAATTTGACAGTGGTTACTTTGGCAGCTTTTGGTTTGTTAGAATTTGGTGTGACTTTTTTAGTTGTGGGCTTAGATGACTAGGACTTTTGTTGAATTTGCTTCACAGTGGTGGGTTGGCATAAGTGGGTTTAGAGATAGTGGACTTAGATTGGTTAGGCTTGGATGTAGTGGGATTAGCAGTGGTGTGATTAGATGGAATAGGCTTGAATGTAGTGGGCTTAGCAGTGGTGAGCATTGATGACTTAGGCTTCGATGTAGTTAGTTTGGCTTCATTGGTGATTGTTGACTTTGTTGGGGCATTAGCTGATGTATTGGGTAAGGGTTCAGTAATTGAAGTAGTCTTAACATTTGATTTTGTTCCTATTAAATTAATAGTGGATTGTTTGGTGGTGGTGTAAGGGATGCTTGTATTTGGGTTTGGGGTGGAAATGGAAATGGGGTTTGGGAAAATCTCATAGAAGTCTGGACACTCCTTCTCATCATCAAATTTAGGTTGGGACACTCCATGTTCAAAGTAAACATGTACAATTTCTTGGTTATTCTTCGCATGAAAACACATCTCTAACAATTCAGAATCATGTGAATGAGATCTTAACCCAGTCTTTAGGGGTGTTCTAGGAGCCAACCGCCAACATTTCCACAATGTTATCATACCCTAACACTTTCTAGTAGTCCCTAATTGAAACCACATCCATTGTGTCTTCATCTAACCCAACCAACTCATTAGTGTTGCCTCTAACATATACTACATTACCATCCTCCTTGGTAACAAACCTACCTCCATGGTGAAATACTATAGTTATATGGTCATCCATCTGTAAAGAAATTTCAAACTAATTCAGACTAATTTTTATACATACGGCATTTATAAGAAACCATCCCAAAAGCACCGTTGTCAAATATTTCTATTACAACATTAATCGTAGACCTAAAACCAACCAATATCTCACTCATCAACAAAACTAACTTTGTAGCAAACTAAAAAAAAACAGCATCAAACCCTAAATCCTACATTGCATGTGTACATTAACCATAATAGTTTATTAACACAATGGAACACAAAATATAGGAAAAATCAGTAACCAAAATTAAAGAAGTAGAAGATAGCACATTGGTAGCAATATGGTTTCGTAACTAACCACTGTATGAATAATATAGTTTGTGCTTGTGGTTTCTTCACTCTTGCCAAAATCCCAGGTTCGCATAGATTTTCAGAATGGCTAGAAGGAGCTCATTTGGATTTCACAGCAACACATCAGGGAAAACGAGGAAGAAAGAGAGTTTCAACCCATAAAAAACTGAAACGATGTAGTTTCTAAAGAATTTGGGTGCGAAACCAATACACCATCGTTTAAGTAGTATCCACCGTGTAATGTAATTACGCCAGATCAGCATTCCGGTGACGGAGATGATCACAGGGGCAAGCCAGAGCTCCGATTACAAATTTGGGGGTTCTAATTAGGGCCAACGGGATCATTCTGAGTATCAGGCCAAATTTTAGGGGCCAAATTGAGATTTAACTCGTTAACTTCTGGTGCTTGCTTCTTCCTCCTACTTCCTCCCATCCACTTTAATAAAAATTCATCACAACCAAATAATCTTGTCACTTTAATCACACAAAACACTTTCACTGTTGTTTAGCACAATGCACTTTAATCATCTTCGTCCCGCCAAAACCCTCTCAATCCCCTTTCTTCTCTCTCAATTACCTTATTCATTATTCCTTCTCTTTTTTTTCGTTCTCTTTTGGATTTCTCAAATTCTAAGGTTAGGAGTTTCTCCTTTTTCTTCAATTATTTTCGACTATAAGAGTTATCCACATGGTGCAGACGTGAGGGAACCCTCGCGATTTCTTCTTCAGTGGAGGCCACAACCACCGTTGCCACTACCGCTAACCTATTGCTGTTGCTCGCGGTAGCTCTCTCCAGTTGCTGCCACCTCCATAACGTAAGGAATGGCATGCTGTTTCTGAGAACCATCATTCATCGAGACACCCTGAGGACAAGGTATTGGTTTGGTGTGTCAACATCTTTTTCCAAGAATGATGCTGGAATATGAGCGTTGTTCTAAATAAAAAAAGAGATGATTCCATCTTTTTATTTGTTTTGTTGCTAGGATTTGGCAAGGTATTTTGATGCATTAGTCCTTTTTTTCTCATTTGAAAACAGATGTTTTTTGGCGTATTTTATGGTGGACAGTGTGGTCATTAGTTTTGGCAAGTGCAGTGAAGCATCTAAGTTCTAAATACTTGATATTCGATTTCTAGCTCTTATTTATATTTAATTGTTTACTATGTTATTTCTTATTGAGGGAACAAGGCCTATACATTTCTAATGTCTGATAGAATGTTGTCTCATATCAATGTTGAGTAAATTTCAGTAACTGCAGATACTTTGAAGGCTTTGATTAAGAAGAAGAAAAAGAAAAGCAATAAGAAAGGGAATCCAATTTGAAACTTGGGATGAACTAGGATTTTATAATGGAGGATTGACTAAATTGGATCCAATTGCAATCTTTCCATGTTAACTTGCTATTAGACACTCCTGCATGGTAAAGGATGACCATATTAGCACTCCAACAGCTAAGTCAGTACCGAAAAGATGCCAAGGGACCATTATGGTGCCCGAAGCTCAATATGAGGGACTACTATGATGACTTGGAACCTCGAGAACTAAATTAGGTAATTATGTGAATCTCAGATATTGTTATGAGGATTTACTCTCTCAATCTAATCACTCTCTTGCGGGTAAAGCAAAGCAGTCACCAACACCAAGCACCATGGCGTGTGGGTTAGGTTCTGCTCTTCTCTTCTCTTTACTTTCCTCTTCTCTTTTGTTATCAATGTTGGCATTCTTAATGGCTCTACCAATTCTCACTTTTGCTATCAATGTCGTTTATTATGATTCTTTCTTTTTTATTAGGGTGTATAAGAACTTTTTCTTTCTTTATGTTCTCTATGCTTTAACATCTTAATTTTGACATGTTAAGATTTTTATTTTTCAATTAAATGTGTGAAATGACTTAACCAATTTGGCTCTTTCTTGATTCAACTTTTTCCAATATTGGATGTGGTATTGCAGAACGTTTTCTTGAAGGCAAGGGCTCTTGAGCAAAAAAGGACAAGGGAAAAAGTTGAATGAAGGCTGAATTTTGTGGTATGAACGCCTTTTTCTTCTTTTTTTTTTTTGTTTGTTTTCTTGAATTGCTTCACTTTATTTCTTTTGCGGGTTGGGGTTGGGGTTGAAGCATGATATTAGAGGAAAATCAAAAGTAACAATGATTTTTTTCTGTGGGGTAATCTTTTAAGTTTTAAGAATGAAATCATCTTTAAAAATATATTTATCAGAAATCCAAATGTGAAAATTACAAGCAAAGGTTGATTCTAACCATCTCTTACATAACATACAAAGTATTCTATGTCCTGCAACACTGCCATCTCTTTGCTTGTAATTTATGAAAAAGTGAACATATATGAACCTTTCTAATCCTCGTATTCATTCAAACTGGTTATATAACAGATTCTTGTTTGCTTCCCTTAGTTATAGTATAGTAATGCACTTCTCCCATTCTTATGCTTAATTATAACGATAAGTTTGCTGTTGTGATTTCAATAGGAGTCTCTTATTTGTGTGTATTCATTTTGTTGCTGCTAATTTGCTAGAAAAGATAGAAACTTTAGTTGAGCCTCCTCACAAAATTAAGACAAAGAAAAAGCATTATTATTTCTTTGAAGGTCATTACTTTGAAGGATGTGATGATTCCAATCCAGGGAAAAGCATTATTACTTTTTGGCATTGAGTATTATTTGTTTTGCATTCGGCAAACATTGCTACTTGTTTAGATGTTCTACAGATAACAAATGCTGCAATTTCTTTGGTAAATGTTATGTTTTAAATACTCGTGAAATGTTGAGTAGTGGACTATATCGTTATTAAGCATAAATTTTAGTTATCTTTCAGCTGGAGTTTCATAACAAATTATGAAATTTTTTGTGTTCATAAGAAAATGATAAAGGTTGTCCACATCTATTATCCAACTGTGTTTCTTAATCATTGAATTTGTATTGGTAAAGTATTTGTGCCTTCTAGATGCAATGATATTTAGGTATATTGATTGTTTCCAGCTATATTTGGACTATTGCTGCAAGTTAGCTATTACTCTCCTCGAATTATCATAATATTGTGTCTTGTGTAGTCTTGTAAGCCTCCTACTTTTATTTACTCTTTTTGCACTTTTTCTTGATAATCCATTTTTAAACATGTTGGGTTTCCACTTACCTGACAGACAGTGAATATTATATATTAAGTTTATATACATACATCTTTATATCTAAATTTGGTATTATCGTACAGATTGTATTGTCTTGTTACTAAGCTATATATATGTAGTTTGTAGGTTGAAAGTAGCTCTGGAACTGTTAATGATGTGGCAAACTCAATTATGTAAAAATTTTGGGACTCAACTTTAGTGCTAGAACCATCAGATAATTATGGCACTCAGAGGTACTTAGCTATTTCACTTCAGTATACAATTTGTTTTTAGTTTGACGGCACAAGCAAGGTACTATTTTTTCTTTGTATTATTTTGCTTTTTTTGTTCTTTGCTAATGTAATATTTCAATTTTAAAGCTCTCAGCTTCCATTTGTCTTTTATGATAGAGAAAATCAATAGCAAGAAGGCTCAAAGCTAAACAGATCCCATAAAGAAAAGATATGTGACAGGTTTTGTAGTATTTTATCTAAGTGTGATATTTTGAATAGATCCCTCGGGTATTTTGGGCATAAGGAATTTTCTAAGAAGTAACCACATTCTCATATAATTGGCAGATAATGTGTACGAAAGGACGACACATGCGAAGGGGAGAGGGGAGGTCGACCGACGTGGCCATCCGTCTAGGGGAGGTTGGCCGTCCATGGGGGGAAGGGGGGTGGTGGGCTGAGGTGGTCTGTCGGGGGGAGGGGAGGGGAAGAGGTGGTCGTCAGTCCAAGGGCATTACAAGGAAACCGATAATTTGCGATGGTTTTAAACCGCCGCAAAATGACATACTGGAGATTTTAGAAATATTGCGATTTAGTGGGAGGAGATTTAATTTTGTGGCGGTTCTAATGAACCGCTAGCACACTACAGGAAAATCATGAAAATCATGGATTAGTGTCGGTTGATTTAAACTACCGCTATTTGACTAACTTTGAATTCGACGATACTTTGCTAACGGTTTTGAACCGCTGTTATCTAAGGACCGTTGAGTTTTTCAAATTTATTTAGTGGTGGTTAAAAACCCCGCTATCTAATATTCGGTATTTTTTAATTTATTTTCGGCCATTTTGTAATCGTGACTATTTTCCCGCCAATGACCGCAAAAATATTGTATTTTGCATTGGCAATCAATGCTTTTTTTTAATTTGAGTGTACTTGGTATTATTTTTTATTTCTTTTGTTATTTTTGGAATTTTTAAATATTACAAATCTTAATTATTTTGTATCTGAAAAAATAAATTGATGAGTAAATAACATTAGCAAAACTATAAAGCGAATTCATATATTTATCCAAATATCAATAAAGTGTATTCCTTAAAAAGAGTTGCATAGTCAACAATAAAAAAGTGTATATTAAAAAAAATTTCAATCTTAAGATTTACTTTCCACTATGTCCCTCCAACAAATTTATCCATGTAGGGACGTCTAATGGCAGCTCCCCATCTTGTCCTTGAATTATACATCTCCGAGCACTCTCCATCGCCTGCATATTTATCTTCCCGGCTGCTACTTCATCCTCCACTGCCTGCCTTTTTATTTTTTCGGATGCTACTTCATCCTTTACTGCCTTTCTTTTTAATTTTTCGGTCGCTAGCTTTGCTTGTAATTCAAGCAACACCCTTTGGGTTTCCTCTCTTTAAGCTCCATTGCTGGGCTGATGGGAATTTGTAACGAAGACTTGACTAGAAGTCGGTATGGTACCCATGCCACGCACTCTACCCAAGTGCTCCTTTCCGAGAGCTTGAGCAAGTGAATCATTCTGAGACAATAGTCTAGAGGATTCATCATGTTGCTCAATCTCTGCAATTCTTTCCTACACACATAGATAAGCAAACATAAGCATTTATTAGCTAACTGCTAACTGCATAGACTTTCAACACAATTTTAAAAAATAAAACCTAGGAGAAACAATTTATCGATTCTTAACACATTACTTATACCAATAGACAGAGTTGCATCATAAAGATATGAGCTATTAGGTTGTTTGTGCGTTAAGGTCCATAACTTTCCTCTACCAACTATCCTCCCTTGTTGTTCCGACGGTAACAATATAGTTTAAAAAGTGAATATGTAGATGAAGAGAAGGTTCAAAAAGTGAGTCAAATGTAAATTACCTCTTCTTCTCCGAGCCTTGCCAAGATTTTTGATCTGCTAATGTGAGTATATAGCTGTTTTGATTGATTCACAGCATTTTTCCTACACTTCTTCTATCATGCCATCAAAAGTAAAGGTTACTAGACACCATTTTTTACTAATTCCATGTAACATAAATAGACTTGTTCTGTTATGAAATAAAATTATATTACCTTTGCGTCTTCACTATTGTGATAATCAAGATACCATCTCCAATGATCCGCAGTAATCCACGGTGGGCGGCCTTTAATATTTTGTTTAATAGTCAGTTGTGAGTCATAATGATCATGTTCATGGTACAACCTATTCCTCGTTTCCTTCCAAGCCCTTCCTAACATTTTTAAAATTGTACGCTTGATAATTCCTCCCATTATCTTCATCAAAATGGAACATTTTCTGTAATAGTAAAATTAAATTGTTAGTAGGTGTCAAATTAAGATTCTCAAATTCTACAAAAATATAAGTTTTTACCTTTACACATTCATTATAAATCTTGTCCTTGGAGCAAACCTTTCTCCAGTCTTTCTCGCAAATTAGGAATTTGGTGTAGTCAGATCCTAGCAATCTGAGAACGCCGCTCAATATACCAGCTTAAGCTCCAATTGGTTGCAAGTTCTCGTTGAACCTGAGTACGATCTTTCTACCATTAGGTGGCTTCATAGCTTCCTTCACTCTCAAATGAGCTTGTTTGATTGTACCATCAGATTCTATACATCATAATTAGTCTGTATGAGTAACCATTGTGGCCAAGATGCGATGAAATCATAGAAAAATAGAGCATAAAAAATTTTATTAAATAAATTCTTGTATACTAATTGTTTTTACATCCCAAAATTCTGTGGTCTTGCATCCCTTGTGCTTTTGAGCCTCCGATGCAGCAAACAGGTTATCAATGTATTGCTCAAAAGAATCTACCTCATCTGCTTCTGGGTTTAAGTCTTCATCGTTCAACTCTGAGTTTTGAACACCATTCGTGCAAGTTTGTGGAGCAGGTGGTGGTTTGCTACAGGGAAGATGAAAAGGGTGTAAAGATGAGGCTACGAGGGAACCACCGCCACTGGACGGGGGAATCATGCAGTCTACTTGATGGGAGTATGAAGCCGCAGCAGATCCTACTTGAGGTCGCTAGCATGCTATGTCTAACTTAGATATCTTCATGTAACGACCTATCCTGGGCATCTTAATATACTACATTTGGATTATAATATATAGAAACAAGCATTTGAATATTTTTTTCTCATATAGAAATGCATCCATATATAAACTAGAAAATCTTCAGTGCCAAAAAATATCAGCACAACAGCAAAATTTATGGTATAAGTGCAAACTATATGTACAAAATTTGATATTTATAAGCAAAACAACAAATCCAAACCAAAATATAGAGAAACATAAAATCTTTGAATCAATACCAGGTTCAAGGCAAAAAATAATAGCAGCCTTCAACATAATAATGCAAGTAGACTTGTTCAACCTCAACACAAAAAAAAAATTATTAGGTTATATAACATATTTGATTATTTTAGTAATTGATTATTCTTATCTAACAGAGTATTTTAGCATTACAAATAGTCTTACATTGGACATGGACTTGATTTTACACAAAAAGTGACCAAGATAATGCTCAACAATCACAATCCAAGAACAATTTTGATAACTTGTGTGGGGCTATAATTTATGTTAAGCAAGATCACTAAATACAAAAGATAGATCATTGGTTAAACTAAATATTGTACAAGCGAGTGATGCTTACTGTAATTTATGCATGTATAAGCAAAGTGAATTAAAGGGAGTACCTCTTTATTCATTATAAAACAAAGCTCAAATAATCCAGGTGTAGAAATGAAAACCAATCTAACCCAAATAATACAAAGGATTTCTTTGAAATGTGGATAAAGGAAAGGATATGTAGCCATAAACATAGAAAAATAATTATGTATATACTTTGCAATTATTTAAATAGTGTAAAAATGTGTGCAGGAGGAACATGGTAATTTTTGAACATAAGGCATACGAATATTTAACAACTAATGGAGTGTAGAGTTTGGCAAGAAGATGAATGACTCAAATTTTGGGAGGAAGAATGTTTGCTACAAATTATTTTTTAAAAAGGAATATATATCATAATATTTTTTATCTTTTCACTTGAATTGAGTGTGTGTGGCAGAGGAATAAAGCACGAATAATGAGAGAATCTCTTCTTCAACACTTATTTTTTCCTTAAACATGTTGCTTTTCTAAAATTGCAGTTAGAAAATCAGGAGAACCAGCGGCAAAAAAGAATACAAATAAACTAGGTAACAATAAGAAAAGTAAAAGGGACATTGCAGTTACAATATTGTGACTACCCAAATTGTATTGGCTTTACACAAATCTCAATTTTTGATTATTTACATACAAAATCATAATTTAAGAATAACAATTAACAATATGAAAAGCAATAACTTCTGTTAGATAACAAACTCAAATTAAATTAAATTAGCAGCACCAATATAAAGAATATACAGTCAACAACAACTATAAAGTGTATATGCAACAATGACAATTAAAGGAGTAATAAATTGAAGGAGGGAACAATAGAATGCTAAAGCTAAAAGATTAGACTTGCTGAGTAAAACTTTCTCATTAGTCTCATTAAGAAGCGACTATATTCAGCAACAAAATTCAGGATTAAGAAATTTTTAAAACAATGAATGGCACCAACATATACGCGCATCTAACAAATCCTACTCAGCATTAACTCACTTAAAACCTCATTCAAAAATATCATAAACCCAACTCAGAACTCCCTCAACAAATTAACTCAGCTAACAAGATCAAGAGAATCATGCATGTCAACTATAAGCTCATTAATAGCGTCACTTTCTCTAAGCAAATCAGCAACCACACAGAATAAACAATTGGTGCTTACCGGCAGCGGGAGGAATGGTATTGAAAGCGAGAGAGGAACGACGGGGCCTCGGACAGAGAGAAAAGGGGCTCGAGGACAAGGGCTTGCCGCGGGGACAGAGACGTTCTTCCGGCCGACAATGACGACAACGGATACCAACTTGGGGATGAGGACGGGTACGACAATGCCACAACTTCAAGCATGACGTGGAGAAGAAGACCATGGCCAACGGCAACGGATAGAGGGGCTGAACTATATAGGGTTTAGTAGTAATGAGAATAATAAGGATTATATGAGTGGGGGTGGGTTCCGTAATTTGAGAAGTCAAGGAGTAATATATTAGGGTCCTCATTAGGTGTTAATGGTAGCATCAAATTATTATAATAAAAATAATAATAATAAAAACAATAAATCATTGCAACAGGATAAGAAAATGCAAATAATAATAATAATAAGAAACACTAAAACAAAATACTAGTAATAATTATAATTATACTAATAATAATGACAATAATTTAAGTTATAATTATAATAATAATTACCAATTTTAAATTAATATGAATACATTAACTTTGTTACTTAAAATTACCGATTTTAAACAATTAATTTTTTAAAATCCCAAGTAACATAATTAATGGTAAAAATATAATAATGCGACTATAATAATTCTGAGCAAAATAAATTAAATCATTAGTTTAAATTAAACTTAGTTTCTATGCGTAATGATAAATCTGTATTCTATATCGTACCCAAAATCTATACATGTCTTTTAATTAATCTATATTATCTCAATGATGTAATAGTCATGATAATAGGCAACAATTCTTTAAGTAGTTTCATCATTTAGAGGATATATATTTATATTCTTTATACCATAATTACATATATAGAAGAAAATAAAAAATATAAGAGCCTTGGATTCAAAGGAATCATGTCTCCAAACCATTTCAAGTTACAAAATACTAACTGCGGTAACTCAAGTCAATTTGAGTTCAATCTCCAACAAATTCATTACTACTTTATCAAATTCAACATCCAAATACAAGGTAATAACCAGTCGAGTTCAATTCAATCCCAAATTTTTAGGCAACAAGTCCAACCAATGTCTGTTAAAAATCAAAGGTATCTAACAAGAAACAATTGTAATCTAAAACCTAAGTCAAACTATCCTATCAAACAAACATAAGTCAAAAGATCTCATTCTCTTTTGGTGTTTTATTGAGGTCAAAAGTTAGCATAGAAGCATTGTGTCCAGTAGAAACAACCTCATAAAAACTATCGGCAAGCATAACGTCTTCTTCTTGCACTGAATTTTGAACTATCTCTCCTATCTCTTCCAGAGTCCCTTGAATCTTATCTCGAGCTAAACCGGAAAGATACATCATAAGCAATCAAGTCTAAGGTATTACAAATTATACAAAAAAAATATGGTTAAGCTTAATGATGAGCGGATATTTTATACACTTTTTGGGGGTAATTTCATGTAGATTTTAGCATGTTTTAATTAGTTTTTAGTAGAATATTATTAGTTTTTAGGCAAAAATTATATTTCTGGACTTTACTATGAGTTTGTGTGTTTTTCTGTGATTTCAGATATTTTCTGGCTGAAATTGAGGGAACTGAGCAAAAATCTGAGTTAGGCTGAAAAATGACTGCTGATGTTGCTGGATTCTGATATCCCTGCACTCGAAATGAATTTTCTGGAGCTACAGGAGTCCAATTGGCGCGCTCTCAATGGCGTTGGAAAGTAGACATTCAGAACTTTCCAGAAATATATAATAGTCCATACTTTGCGCGAAGATAGACGACGTAAACTGGCGTTCAACGCCAGTATCATGCTGCTGTCTGGCGCCAGCGCCAGAAACAGGTTACAAGCTGGAGTTCAATGCCAGAAACAGGTTACAACCTGGCGTTGAATGCCCAAAACAGCCCCAGGCACGTGAGAAGCTTAAGTCTCAGCCCCAGCACACACCAAGTGGGCCCCAGAAGTGGATTTTTGCACCAATTATCTTAGTTTACTCATATTCTATAAACCTAGGTTACTAGTTTACTATTTAAACAACTTTTAGAGATTAACTCTGGACCTCATGACATTTTCAGATCTGAATTATGCACTCTTTGGCAGCATGAGTCTCTAAACTCCATTGTTGGGGATGAGGAGCTCTGCAGCGTCTTGATGAATTAATGCAATTACTTTTGTTTTCCATTCAAACACGCTTGTTCTTATCTAAGATGTTCATTCGCGCTTAATTATGGAGAAGGTGATGATCCGTGACACTCATCACCTTCCTCAATCCATGAACGTGTGCCTGACAACCACCTCCGTTCTACATCAGATTGAATGAGTATCTCTTAGGTTCCTTAATCAGAATCTTCGTGGTATAAGCCGGATTGATGGCGGCATTCATGAGAATCCGGAAAGTCTAAACCTTGTCTGTGGTATTCCGAGTAGGATTCTGGGATTGAATGACTGTGACGAGCTTCAAACTCCTGAAGGCTGGGCGTTAGTGACAGACGCAAAAGAATCAATGGATTCTATTCCAACCTGATTGAGAACCGACAGATGATTAGCCGTGCTGTGACAGAGCATTTGGACCATTTTCACTGAGAGGATGGGAAGTAGCCATTGACAACGGTGACACCCTACATAGAGCTTGCCATGGAAGGAACCTTGCGTGTGGGAAAAGAATTTCAAGGAAAAGTTGAAATTCAGAGGACAAAGCATCTCCAAAACTCCAACATATTCTCCATTATTAAAGTAACAACCATTTATTTTATGCCCTTTTTACTTTATACGAGGCTAAAGAACCCTATTGGTATCCTGACTAAGATTAATAAAATAAACATAGCTTGCTTCAATCCAACAATCTCCGTGAGATTCGACCCTTACTCACGTAAGGTATTACTTGGACGACCCAGTGCACTTGCTGGTTAGTTGTGCGGATTGCAAAAAGTGTGATTGCAATTTCGTGCACCAAGTTTTTGGCGCCGTTGCCGGGGATTGTTCGAGTTTGAACAACTAAAGGTTTATTTTATTTCTTAGATTAGGAATAATTTATTTTTATTGTTATAGAGTCACTAAATCCTGATAGGATAGTTTCTTTTCAAAAATTTCTTTTCAAAAATATTATTTTTCTTAATTAATTGTTAATTTTTTGTGAGTTTAGTGTCTTGTTCTAAGTTTGGTGTTAATTGCATATTTTACATTTTTCTTTAAATTTTCAAACTTGTGTTCTTTGTTCTTCATTGATCTTCAAGTTGTTCTTGTTTATTTTTCTTGTTTGATCTTGAGTTTTTTTTGTTTTGTGTATTTTCTTGTTTTTCTTGTGCTTTTTCAAAATATTAACTTTCAAAAATTATACTTTTATCCACAAAAATAATACATCTTTAAAATACATTACATTTTTAGCTCAGTTGGTTATAGCGTTGGCTTATGTTCTTGGCAATTGGGCATCTTCTTTTAAAAATCTTTTTCAAAAATAATTTTTCTTTGATTGAATTTTGTGCCAAACTCTAAGTTTGGTGTTTTCTTGTTAATTTTTCTTTAATTTTCGAAAATTTGTCTTGGTTTTCTAAAAATTTTAAGTTTGGTGTTCTTTCTTTTGTTCTTGGTGTTCTTGTGAATCTTCAAGGTGTTCTTGAGTCTTTCTTGTGTTTTGATCTTAAAATTTTTAAGTTTGGTGTTCCTTGGTGTTTTCCCTCCAAAATTTTCGAAAATAAGGAGCATTAGATCTAAAAATTTTAAGTCTGGTGTCCTTTGTGTGTTTTTCTCTTTCATCATAAAATTCAAAATTCAAAAAAAATATCTTTTCTAACTAATTTTATACAATAATTTCGAAATTTTTATATAAAAATTTCAGATTTCAATTTCAAAATTTTTCAAAAATCTTTACAAAATATTTTCAATTTTTTATTTTATTCCGCTTTTATTTATTCCATTTTTATTTTATTTTTATAAAATAAATAATATCAACATACATATCATCTCCTTTATTCCATCATGGAACTAAGTGGATATGAACAGTCCAGGAGGACTCTGGGGTCATATGCTAACCCCACTACTGCTTCATATGGGAGTAGTATCTGTATACCCTCTATTGGAGTTAGTAGCTTTGAGTTGAATCCTCAGCTCATTATCATGGTGCAGCAAAGCTGCTAGTATTCCGGTCTTCCACAGGAAGAACCTACAGAGTTTCTGGCATAATTTTTGTAAATTGCTGACACAGTACATGATAAGGAAATAGATCAGGATGTCTACAGATTACTACTGTTTCCATTTGCTGAAAAGATCAAGCTAAGAGGTGGTTAAATAACCAACCGAAGAACAGCATAAAAACATGAAAACAGCTGTCAAGAAAAATTCCTGAATCACTATTTCCCTCCAAAACGGATGACACAGCTAAGGCTAAGCATCCAAGGCTTCAAACAAGGAGATAATGAATCCCTTTATGATGCCTGGGAGAGATACAGAGAGATGCTAAGAAAATGCCTCTCTGAAATGTTTTCAGAGTGGGTGCAATTAGACATCTTCTACTATGGGCTTACAGAAAAAGCTCAGATTTCTCTAGACCACTCAGCTGGTGGATCTATACATATGAGAAAAACAATTGAAGAAGCTCAAGAGCTTATTGATACAGTTGCCAGAAATCAGCATATGTACCTAAGCAGTGAATCCTCCATGAAAGAAGAAGCTAAAACAGTAATTGCTGAACTCAGTCCTGTGGATCAGGCTAATGAATTCAATCAGCAATTAGACTTTCTAACCCAGCAGCTAGCCGAATTCAAGGAAATACTACAGGAAACAAGAATGGCTAACAAGAATATGAAAGTACAGTTAAAGCAAACAGAAAGGCAACTGTCAAAACAAATAGCAGAAGAATGCCAAGCAGTTCAATTAAGAAGTGGGAAAACATTAAATACCTCACTTCAAAGCAGCAGGAAGCCAAGAAATGAACAAATGGCTACTCAAAATCCCTCTGAGGACAATCAGAGCCCAAAGAGGAATAAGGCTGGCGCTGAACACCCAGACCATGCTCATTTCTGGCGTTCAACGCCAGAAACAAGCATGAATCCGGCGTTGAACGCCCAAGGGAAGCATAGTTCTGGCGTTCAGACGCCAGTAACAGATAAGGAGTTGGCGTCTAACGCCACTCCAGCTTCCACCCCTGGCATTCAAACGCCAGTGGGAAATCAGTCACATACAAGTGCTGATAACAACCCTTCTAAAAAGGCTTCCCAACCCACTTCTACAGGTAATAAACCTGCAGCAACTAAGGTTGAGGAATACAAAGCCAAAATGCCTTATCCTCAAAAATTCCGCCAAGCGGAACAGGATAAGCAATTTGCCCGCTTTGCAGACTATCTCAGGACTCTTGAAATAAAGATTCTGTTTGCAGAAGCACTTGAGCAAATACCCTCTTATGCTAAGTTCATGAAAGAGATCTTAAGTCATAAGAAGGATTGGAGGGAGACTGAAAAAGTTTACCTCACTGAAGAATGCAGTGCAGTCATTCTGAAAAGCTTACCTGAGAAGCTTAAAGACCCCGGGAGCTTTATGATACCATGCACATTAAAGGGTAATTGTACCAAGCAAGCTCTATGTGATCTTGGGGCAAGTATCAACCTAATACCTGCATCTATTATCACAAAGCTCGGTTTGACTGAAGAAGTCAAACCAACCCGGATATGTCTTCAACTTGCTGATGGCTCCATTAAATACCCATCAGGCGTGATTGAAGACATGATTGTCAAGGTTGGGCCATTTGCCTTTCCTACTGACTTTGTGGTGCTGGAAATGGAGGAGCACAAGAGTGCAACTTTCATTCTAGGAAGACCTTTCCTAGCAACTGGCCGAACCCTCATTGATGTCCAAAAAGGGGAAGTAACCTTGAGAGTCAATGAGGAGGAGTTCAAGTTGAATGTTGTCAAAGCTATGCAACATCCAGACACCCCAAATGACTGCATGAGTGTTGATATTATTGACTCTCTGGTAAGAGAGGTCAATATGGCTGAGAGTCTCGAATCAGAGCTAGAGGACATCTTTAAAGATGTTCAGCCTGATCTGGAGGAATCAGAGAGAATAGTAGGACCTCTGAAAATCCCTCAGGAAGAGGAGAAACCTCCTAAACCCGAGCTCAAACCATTACCACCATCCCTAAAATATGCATTCTTGGGAGAAGGTGATACCTTTCCTGTAATCATAAGCTCTACCTTAGAGCCACAGGAAGAGGAAGCACTAATTCAAGTGCTAAGGACACACAAGACAGCTCTTGGGTGGTCCATCAGTGATCTTAAGGGCATTAGCCCAGCCAGATGCATGCACAAGATCCTATTGGAGGGTGACGCCAAGCCAGTGGTTCAACCACAAAGGTGGCTGAATCCAGCCATGAAGGAAGTGGTGCAGAAGGAGGTCACTAAATTACTAGAGGCTGGGATTATTTATCCTATTTCTGACAGCCCCTGGGTGAGCCTTGTCCAAGTCGTTCCTAAGAAGGGAGGCATGACAGTGGTTCATAATGAAAAAAATGAACTGGTTCCTACAAGAACAGTTACAGGGTGGCGTATGTGTATTGATTATAGAAGGCTCAATACAGCCACCAGAAAGGATCATTTTCCTTTACCATTCATAGACCAGATGCTAGAAAGACTAGCAGGTCATGAATACTACTGCTTCCTGGATGGATATTCAGGTTATAATCAAATTGTAGTAGATCCCCAAGATCAGGAGAAAACGGCATTCACATGTCCATCTGGAGTATTTGCATACAGAAGGATGCCATTTGGCCTGTGCAATGCACCTGCAACCTTTCAGAGGTGCATGCTCTCAATTTTCTCCGATATGGTGGAAAAATTTCTGGAAGTTTTCATGGATGACTTTTCAGTATTTGGAGACTCATTCAGCTCCTGTCTTGACCATCTAGCACTTGTTCTAAAGAGATGCCAAGAGACCAACCTAGTTTTAAACTGGGAGAAATGTCACTTTATGGTGACTGAAGGAATTGTCCTTGGGCACAAAATCTCGAACAAAGGAATAGAGGTGGATCAAGCTAAGGTAGAGGTAATTGAAAAATTACCACCACCAGCCAATGTTAAGGCAATCAGAAGCTTTCTGGGGCATGCAGGATTCTATAGGAGGTTTATAAAGGACTTCTCAAAAATTGCCAAACCTCTAAGCAATCTGCTAGCTGCTGACACGCCATTTATCTTTGATAAGGAGTGTCTGCAGGCATTTGAGTCCCTGAAAGCTAAGCTGGTCACAGCACCAGTCATCTCTGCACCAGACTGGACATTACCATTTGAATTGATGTGTGATGCCAGTGACCATGCCATTGGTGCAGTATTGGGACAGAGGCATGACCTGCACGTCATTTACTATGCCAGTCGTGTTTTAAATAACGCACAGAAGAATTACACAACCACAAAAAAAGAGCTGCTTGCAGTGGTTTACGCCATTGACAAGTTCAGATCCTATTTGGTAGGATCAAAAGTGATTGTGTACACTGATCATGCTGCTCTTAAATATCTACTCACAAAGCAGGATTCAAAACCCAGACTCATCAGATGGGTGTTGCTTCTGCAAGAGTTTGATATAGAAATAAGAGACAGAAAAGGGACAGAAAACCAAGTAGCAGATCACCTGTCCCGAATAGAACCAGTAGAAGGGGCGTCCCTCCCTCTCACTGAGATCTCTGAGACCTTTCTGGATGAGCAACTCTTTGCCATCCAGGAAGTGCCATGGTTTGCAGACATTGCAAACTACAAGGCAGTAAGATTCATACCCAAAGAGTATAGTAGGCAGCAATCAAAGAAGTTGATCACAGATGCAAAGTATTATCTTTGGGATGAACCATATCTCTTCATGAGATGTGCAGACGGAGTAATCCGTAGATGTGTGCCTAAAGAAGAAGCACAGAAAATCCTATGGCATTGCCATGGATCACAGTATGGAGGACATTTTGGAAGTGAGCGAACAGCCACAAGAGTCTTCCAATGTGGCTTATATTGGCCTACTCTCTATAAAGATTCCCGAGCGTTTGTGCTTAATTGTGATAGTTGCCAAAGATCTGGCAATCTGCCTCACAGTTATGCCATGCCTCAACAAGGGATCTTGGAGATTGAGTTGTTTAATGTATGGGGCATTGACTTCATGGGACCTTTCCCACCATTATACTCAAACACTTATATTTTGGTGGCAGTGGATTATGTATCCAAATGGGTGAAAGCTATTGCAACACCTAATAATGACACTAAAACAGTGTTAAAATTCCTCTAGAAATACATCTTCAGCAGATTTGGTACCCCTAGAGTATTAATCAGTGATGGGGGCACTCATTTCTGCAATAAACAGCTTTACTCTACTTTGGTTCGTTATGGAGTTAGCCACAGGGTAGCCACACCATATCATCCACAGACAAATAGGCAAGCTGAAGTCTCTAACAGAGAACTTAAAAGAATCCTGGAACGGACTGTAATTAACCGTAGAAGGGATTGGGCAAGAAGCTTAGATGATGCTCTGTGGGCATACATAACAGCATTCAAGACCCCTATAGGGACCTCTCCATACCAGCTTGTGTATGGAAATGCATGTCACTTGCCAGTGGAACTGGAACATAAGACCTACTGGGCAATCAGATTCCTGAACCTTGATGCCAAGTTAGCTGGAGAAAAACGATTGCTTCAGTTAAATGAGCTAGAGGAATTTAGACTCAATGCTTTCGAGAATGCAAAAATTTATAAAGAGAAAGCAAAAAGATGGCATGATAAGAAATTGTCATCCAGAGTCTTTGAGCCGGGGCAGAAAGTTCTGCTATTTAATTCTAGGCTCAAATTATTCTCTGGGAAATTAAAATCCCGGTGGAGAGGTCCATATGTAATTACAAGTGTATCACCATATGGATACGTAGAGCTTCAGGATAATGACTCTAACAAAAAGTTCATTGTTAATGGACAGAGAGTTAAACATTATCTTGAAAGCAATTTTGAGCACGAATGCTCAAAACTGAGACTTAATTAAAGCTCAGTAATAGTCCAGCTAACGACATTAAAGAAGCGCTTGCTGGGAGGCAACCCAACCAATCACAAAATTTAATTTTATTCATTTTGATTAATTAATTGATTCTTATAGGTATATGTCAAAGTATCTTCAAGGTAAAATAGCAATTGATTGGATTCACAGAGTTACAAGGGAATTTGGAAGCTCACTGGTGTGAAAAAGCCAGTAAAAAACATTTTGGGCGTTGAACGCCCAAAAGAAGCACCCACTGGGCGTTCAACGCCAGTAAGGGTAGCCATCTGGGCGTTGAACGCCAGAAAGAAGCATCTTCTGGGCGTTAAACGCCAGAAAGAAGCTCCTTCTGGGCGTTTAACGCCAGAATTACAGCATTATGGGCGTTTAGAAAAACGCCCAGTGACAAAGGACTTCCTGGCGTTCAACGCCAGAAAGAAGCAACAGCTGGGCATTGAACGCCCAGGAGAAGCAGCAATTGGGCGTTAAACGCCCAAAACAAGCAGCATTTGGGCGTTTAACGCCAGAATGGTGGGGAGGAGGTAAAATTTGTTTTTCTTCATAAATTTTCTAATTTTTATGTTTCAATTCATGATTTCTTGCATAAACATGTTTCAAAATATCATCTTTCAATTCCAAAAATTTTAATCCTAATTTCTAAAAACCCTAATTTCTAAAATCCCTTTTTCAAAAATATCAAATGTATCTTAATTCATAAACACAAATCTTTTTCCAATCCAAATCATTTTCAAATCTTTTTCAACTCATCATATCTTTTGGATTTCGAAATTACCTCTCCCTCTATTCCTCTCCTATCCTTTCTTTTGCTTGAGGACAAGCAAACCTCTAAGTTTGGTGTGATTTGCCATGATCACTGAGCTAAAACTCATTAAGATCATGGCACCTAAGGGAACAGGAAGAGCAAGGATGTGAACTGAAGGAACTGAAGCGTCAGAAATTAATTCTTGAAGGACCAAGCATCCCACAGACTAGAGGAACATCCACTTCCCAAAATACAGGTTGTTAAGTTCTAATTCTAGCTTTAACTCTGTGATAGTATTATTATAGGATTTTATCTTAGAAGTTATATAGGAGTAGTAGTAATTAGCATATCTATTTTGATTTTATTTTCAATTAAGTTATAATTTATTTTTCTCATCATCATCAAACATGAATAAAATAGTAGATTTTTAGAATAAAGAGGCAATAATTTTTTCGAGTTCTTAATAAGAAAAATTCTAATTATTTATATGTGGTGGCAATACTTTCTGTCTTCTGAATGAATGCTTGAACAGTGCATATTTTTGATCTTGTTGTTTATGAATGTTAAAATTGTTGGCTCTTGAAAGAATGATGAAAAAGAGAAATGTTATTGATGATCTGAAAAATCATGAATTTGATTCTTGAAGCAAGAAAAAAGTAGTGAAAAAAAAAACTTTTACAAGAAATCATTGGATCAAGAAAAAGAAAAAGCCAATAGCCCTTAAAACCAAAAGGCAAGGGTGAAAAGGATCCAAGGCTTTGAGCATCAGTGGATAGGAGAGCCCAAGGAAGTAATTCCAGGCCTAAGCGGCTAAATCAAGCTGTCCCTAACCATGTGCTTGTGGCATGCAGGTCCAAGTGAAAAGCTTGAGACTGAGTGGTTAAAGTCGTGATCCAAAGCAAAAAGAATGTGCTTAAGAGCTTTGGACACCTCTAACTGGGGACTTTAGCAAAGCTGAGTCACAATCTGAAAAGGTTCACCCAGTCATGTGTCTGTGGCATTTATGTATCCGGTGGTAATACTGGAAAATAAAGTGCTTAGGGCCACGGTCAAGACTCATAAAGTAACTGTGTTCAAGAATCAACATACTACACTAGGAGAATCAATAATACTATCTGAATTCTGAGTTCCTATGGATGCCAATCATTCTGAATTCCAAAGGATAAAGGGAGATGCCAAAACTGTTCAGAAATAAAAAGCTACTAGCCCCGCTCATCTAAATTAGAATCTGAGCTTCACTTAAAATTCGGAGATTTTATTACTCCTTAAATTATTTTTATCCTATTTTTGTTCATCTAGTTGCTTGGGGACAAGCAACAGTTTAAGTTTGGTGTTGTGATGAGCGGATATTTTATACGCTTTTTGGGGGTAATTTCATGTAGATTTTAGCATGTTTTAATTAGTTTTTAGTAGAATATTATTAGTTTTTAGGCAAAAATCATATTTCTAGACTTTACTATGAGTTTGTGTGTTTTTCTGTGATTTCAGATATTTTCTGGCTGAAATTGAGGGAGCTGAGCAAAAATCTGAGTTAGGCTGAAAAAGGACTGCTGATGCTGCTGGATTCTGACCTCCCTGCACTCGAAATGGCTTTTTTGGAGCTACAAAAGTCCAATTGGCGCGCTCTCAACGGCGTTGGAAAGTAGACATCCAGGGCTTTCCAGCAATATATAATAATTCATACTTTGCGCGAAGATAGATGACGTAAACTGGCGTTCAACGCCAGTATCATGCTGCTGTCTGGCGTCCAGCGCCAGAAACAGGTTACAAGCTGGAGTTCAACGCCAGAAACAGGTTACAACCTGGCGTTGAACGCCCAAAACAGCCCCAGGCACGGAGAAGCTTAAGTCTCAGCCCCAGCACACATCAAGTGGGCCCCAGAAGTGGATTTCTGCACCAATTATCTTAGTTTACTCATATTCTGTAAACCTAGGTTACTAGTTTACTATTTAAACAACTTTTAGAGATTAACTCTGGACCTCATGACATTTTCAGATCTGAATTATACACTCTTTGGCAGCATGAGTCTCTAAACTCCATTGTTGGGGGTGAGGAGCTCTGCAGCATCTTGATGAATTAATGCAATTACTTTTGTTTTCCATTCAAACACGCTTGTTCTTATCTAAGATGTTCATTCGCGCTTAATTATGGAGAAGGTGATGATCCGTGACACTCATCACCTTCCTCAATCCATGAACGTGTGCCTGACAACCACCTCCGTTCTACATCAGATTGAATGAGTATCTCTTAGGTTCCTTAATCAGAATCTTCGTGGTATAAGCCGGATTGATGGCGGCATTCATGAGAATCCGGAAAGTCTAAACCTTGTCTGTGGTATTCCGAGTAGGATTCTGGGATTGAATGACTGTGACGAGCTTCAAACTCCTGAAGGCTGGGCGTTAGTGACAGACGCAAAAGAATCAATGGATTCTATTCCAACCTGATTGAGAACCGACAGATGATTAGCCGTGCTGTGACAGAGCATTTGGACCATTTTCACTGAGAGGATGGGAAGTAGCCATTGACAATGGTGACACCCTACATAGAGCTTGCCATGGAAGGATCCTTGCGTGTGGGAAAAGGATTTCAAGGAAAAGTTGAAATTCAGAGGACAAAGCATCTCCAAAACTCCAACATATTCTCCATTATTAAAGTAACAACCATTTATTTTATGCCCTTTTTACTTTATACGAGGCTAAAGAACCCTATTGGTATCCTGACTAAGATTAATAAAATAAACATAGCTTGCTTCAATCCAACAATCTCCGTGGGATTCGACCCTTACTCACGTAAGGTATTACTTGGACGACCCAGTGCACTTGCTGGTTAGTTGTGCGGATTGCAAAAAGGGTGATTGCAATTTCGTGCACCACTTAACACTATAAACGTCTTGTTTGGCTTACGTTCCTAAAGTCATGTAAGACCTCTTTCTATAGAAATGAATTCCTCTTGAGATGTAATTTCAAGTTCAACAATCAGACTATTCATAGCATGCCTGCACAGTATAAAAAAGTATAGTTTGAAGCAGTGCAATAATTGGAAGCTAGAAGTCATCAACACAACTAATCAGAGGCACTTTTCATTCAACATCGGCAACATTTCAAGCTTCAGGACAACTAAAGAATATGCCAACTAGAAACCAAGGTAATTAATTAAATAATAAAGTGCAAGTAACTGATAAAAAAAAGCAGAATTTGATGTGGACTAAATTTTTGTTCAAAGCAAGCAAAGTTTGATATACAGTTCAAAGATTCAAAGGCAAGGACTGATACATTCACTACCAATAAATTACAATAGTGAGTTATGGATTTCAAAATATGCCATTCACTAAACAAAACAGTCTCAATCAACATCACTAGACTATCAAAAAGTTCAAGTTTGCAATTAGATGAACATTATTTTACTAATGCTTAAGGGATACATGATTGATCACGTTAAGGAACATAAATTGCAAAATAAAAATCAAAATCAAAATCAAGCTCCAGATTGTCCATATTATTCTATTGTGGACAAGAACTTGGAAAAAAGTCAAAGAAAACAAAAACAACATCAAAAAGTGGCAGAAGCTATAATGAATTATAAAATGAATGAGGAGATAGTATTTGTAACTGGTTGCAACTGCAATATACCACTCACGAGGTTTCATGTTTCACTATTAACAAAATTACAACCATGATTTCTTTCTTTTCTCATTTATATATTATATATTTATTCAAGACTTAGTATTAAATTAGTAGTAGTACCTGAGTTATCATAAATCGCAATGTCTTGTCTACTACTTAAGGATATATATCATAAAGAGACATAACATAACCACTTGGGTGGTGACTAGTTTATGAATCGCAACTGTTATAAACAAGTACTATCTTGCTTGATTTCTCTATTACAAAAATGAAAAGTATGACCTAAAAATTCATACAAATGAAACAGATCCAATACTTTCAGCATGAAATCAAGGGCATGTGTTAATAGAAAATTTTATAATTTGACTTTGCTAAACTATTAAAGATCTAAAGCACTTTACTCCTATAGAAAAAGATCGGGAGGTGAGGGGATTCTCTTTGTTCCTGAATTGAATTAGTAGAAAGAAGTCAGTCACTAAAAATATATTTGTTTTAGTTTTCGTAAATTTGAGTTGGAAAATATTTATAGAAGACTTTGTCAGCATCAAAATATGCCATTTGGCGCATGCTGTGCCCTGTGAGGCTAAGTGGCTAAATAAATGTAAAAACACAGCATATTTGAGTGCCACCTCTAACAATAATAACATGCATTTGGACATGTAATAGCATGGGTCAACGTACTTTCATATTGACAATTCATACACTTGGTTCCTAAATCCAGATTTTACCTTCACCTTCTCCAGTATTTAGTGCGAAAGAAATATCTATGTGCTTGTTATAAACTCGAAGCGAAATTTATTGTGATATTTTGCTCTAAATTGAATCAAATCCTACAATGTTGAGAGTCTAAAAAAATGTAAGACCTTTGGTCGTGTCTTTTGTTTACAAGATAATAAAACCACTACATTGATTATGGCAGTTTAAAATAGTAAAAAACACCCTTTTGTTGGCAAACATATGAGATTGTACTGTCCTAATTTCTCCATGCGCTATACTAATAGTATCACCTATGTGCCTGTGTGCTGAGAATGCATCCAGCCATGAGTTAATAAGCAACTTATTGAAACAGAAGTCTTTTACGAATGATGTTGCATGCTCCAGCAAAGAGAACGGAAATGCCTGTTCCATCGTCTTGCAAAATGAGATGCTAGAGCCACAAAGAAAGAGGTCCCTCTCTTCCAATTTCTCCGGTAAGTTCGATCATGTCAATCAATATATAACTCCAAGTACAGTAGGTTAAACAAATGACAAATTAAATAACTTCAGGATAAAATATATTATTAACATCACTTTCCAAGTGGATCAATTGTCACTAATGAGTAATATGATTCAAGTGTTTTTATGTTCTAATTTCTATTATATGCTAATTGCTAGTTGTAACTAAATACATCTATAAATTGGCAGCCTCTTCTCATGTATCGATGGCATCAGTGGTGGGTTCTTCTAAATCGCCATTCCTTCTCAACGACAAACCTTCGACATCACACTCAAACAACCCAGTCAAACTCGATTTAGGAGAAAGTTCATCCTGACAATGTTCATTGTCTTCACCCATATGAAACAAATCTCTTGGCTTCACATGGACTACTAGACTCCATTTCTTATCAACTTCATCATCCACATAGTATACAAAGTGAGCTTTGGATGCAAGAATATACAGTTTGTCATCTTTTCGATCACTGGTATGAATCGGATGAGAGAACTAGCCCACTGTGTGTCCCAAAAAGTCTTGTTTTACGCCTCTACCAAAGGTGGTGTTTTCTCAGATACATCTAAATAAGACAACTGTGAATTGACCATTGTAATTCAACTTAATGATGTCCATCGGTTTTTTGTAATATGAGATGCTACCAATAGCAATATTACTGTCACGCTTGCTTGCATAACTCCTAGTGTCAGAAGTGACATAAACCCCGCTATTCTGGGTTTTCAACCCTTCCTCTTTCAACACGGTTCTAAACTTAAATCCATTTATGTTGTAAGATGTAAAGAGGCTAACTTGAACATTGGGTCCACATGCAAACCATTGCAATTTATTCGAATGCCTGATGCTTCCCAATGGAACATGGCAAGGGACAATTATGTGTTTCATCAGTTTGGGATACAAATGACAGGACACGATCGAATATGTAAATGGATTAATCATAATAGGATTCACCTCAAATTTGAGCCACTCGAGAAATTCTTTGTGCACAACATTGTCTATGAGACTAGGACATTGTTTTACTTCGCAACTTTCTTTTCATGATGGCTCTGAAATCACTGGATAGATCACAATAATTTCATGTCAGAATCTCCAACTATAGTAGATCATTATCGTATTCCATAATTTCAAATGCACTTACTCTAAAAAAATTTTCACGGCCCGGAAATTTACCAATACGTGATGGTAAGCTTGAAATTTTCAGTTCGTGTGAGAGTGTAAAAAGAAGCACCCCCACAACCTTTCCAACCTATGGGAACATGTTTGCACTTTTACTAGGCATTGGTTCATGCGGTCGATCGTCAACACGCATTGGTCGATTAATCCTACTCTCGACATGATCTAGTTATCTTGAACAGAATATGAGAATCTACTCAGATAAGTATCCCTCTGTAATTGAGCCCTCTGGTTGTGATCTATTACACACGTACTGCTTGAGACGACATAGGTATCTTTGAGAATATAACACGTGACTTAGTATGTGTGGGTTACCGGAATAAAAAAGATAAACACAAATTTGTTTGATAATTACCTTTCAATTGGGTACATCCACCAATAATGTACTGGGCCACCAAGGTACACCTCCTCAACCAGATGCATAGTCAAGTGAATCATGACTGTGAAGAAAGAAGGGGAAAATCATCTCCATGAGGTACATGGTATAGACGACATGATCCTAAAGAAGAGGAAGTTGTTGAGGGTCTATGGATTTGTTGCATATTCTGCTAAAAAAGATGATAAATTTGCCAAGACAGAAGACACTGGGGCAGGCAATGCATTCCTTAACGCAATTGGCGGTAGATGTTCCATTAGACTGTGACAGTCGTGACTTTTCAAGCCCGACAACTTGCACTGTCGTAAGTCAACACAACGAGAAATGTTCTTGGAGTACCCATCTGGAAAGACTACATTCTTGATAGTTCTTAGAAAGACATCCTTCTTTGGATTGGACATAGTAAAGACGATGGAGGGGTACTTTCCATCTTCGTGTGGCCATAATTCATGATTGATTCCCATCAACTAGAGGTCTTTTCGAGCTTTGAGGTGGTCTTTAGGTTTATCGCCTTTCTCATTCAGTATGGTAAAAACTATATTGTCGCACACATTCTTCTCTATGTGCATCACATCAAGTTTGTGACGCAGTTCATTGTTCTCACAATATGGGAGCTCAAAGAATATACTCCTCTTCTTTCAAGGAGACTCGTCTTGCACGGTAGTATGCTGTCCATGTGTCCTTTTCCTAGCAATTGATTACACCTTGCCAAGTTGGACATGCACATCCTCTAATTGTCTCATAATGTCTACACCAGAGAATTTGACAGGTGGACCTCTAGCCTCTATCTTTCCATCAAATCTACCCTGGTCTTTTTTATATTTGTGATCCTGATTCAAAAAGCATTGATGACCTATGAAACACCATTTATGACTTTGTGTAAGCCGATTAGTCTCAGTGTTCAAATTGCACATAAGACAAGCTCTCCCACCGTACGTATTCTACCCGGATAAGTTGTCCAAGCCTGAAAAATCATTGATTATCCAAATCAACGTAGCATACATCTTGAATGTTTTTTTCGTTAGCATTGTATGTTTCAACACCAACCCACAACTGCTTCAACTCATCGATCAAGGACTGTAGGTAGACATTTATATCATGTCCAGGCATTTTAGGACCAGGAATAATTATGGAGAGGATAAAAGAGGCGGGGTTCATGCAAATCCAGGGAGGTAGGTTGTACGGAATAAGAACCACGAGCCAAATTGAGTACTTTGGGCTCATGTTTCCAAAAGGGTTGAAACCATCACTAGCTAAGGCTAAGCGAACACTGCGCGAAGTGCCAGAGAAGTCAGAATATCTTTTGTCAAATGCTTTCTATGCCTGCCGTCCCTTGGATGCTTATACATACCTTCAGAGTTACGACCTCTCTTATACCACAACATATCAACAGCTGTCTTACTAGACATGTATAACCGCTGCAATCGTGCATATTGCTCAGAATCCGTCATGCTCAAAGGCGTTTGCCAGCAACTCCAATATCATTCCGAAGGCCTTGTCGCTCACTCCGCACATGGATTTTATATGATACAGCCTCACCAAGAAAGAAAGCATAGAGAACTTTAAACATCTTAGGTATAACTTCTGCTCT
The DNA here is from genome assembly GCF_003086295.3 of Arachis hypogaea. NCBI lineage: Eukaryota > Viridiplantae > Streptophyta > Magnoliopsida > Fabales > Fabaceae > Arachis > Arachis hypogaea. The sequence continues at coordinate 103,048,822 of NC_092045.1, read as the reverse complement.
CCATCATCGAGTAGGTCATGAAAATTGCGGGCCTCGCGACTAGGTTCATTGTATAGGTACGGTAACTCCTTCGCATCCCCTCCAGCATGTTCATTCACTAAGTCTTCTTCATCGTCATGAAGTCCTGGGAAGTTGAATGCCTCGTGGACCATATCAAGCATTGGAGCATTGAAATTTCTATCGGGTTCTGCTTCTTGTCCGTCACTTGAGGTCTCTTCCACGCGTCTCTCACTGTGATGTATCCAAAATGTATAATTAGAGGGGAAAGGGTTTATTAGCAAATGATCGTACGCAACCTCTCTATTTTGGAAAAGGAGGAATCCGCACTTCGGACATGGATAAATCGGATGTTACATTGGCGAATGTGAAATCTAAGAATCTGTTCAAACCGTCTCTATATTCTGGACCATCTCGTGGCTTTGAAATCCAACTCTTATTAATATCTAATTTAATGATATAATAGAACAACGAAAATTCAAATAATAAAGTCAGACTACCAAAAAAAGTTAACAATAAATCTTAACTAAATTAAGGGAATGTATACTATGCAATAGTCATACTGCTTGAAATAAACTGGGAGAATAACTCTTAAAATGAAAAACAGAAAACAGAGTTATTAGCATCCAGGACAATACGTAGCACACAAGATGATTCGAGAAAGTTGCTTACTCATAGAAAATTTTGCACTTTCTAAAAAAATTATTGGAAGAAAGAAGCACTGGTTCCAAAGCCAAAAAAATGAAATGGAAAAGAAAACCTTCCTCATAAAAAAAAAAAAGAAAAGAGGGGTAGTGGTTAGAGTTAAGAAAATACTTAAGACAAAAGTATCAAAGAGGTAAACAATCGATTCTTAAAAAAAATAAAGACTTTAAAATTGTTATAGTTAGTTAAATAAAAGAAGCTAATAGAAAAAGGAATTAAGTTAACTAGTTTTAACATGTACATCAAATTTCTAAATATATATAAGTTTTGTTACCAACTATATGTGTACTTTTCACGAGTTATTGTCTTATTCAAATTGTGCACCCATTAATTTAATTAAATAAAATTAAGAAAGGTGCAAATCTAGGTAATCAATATAACTCGAGTAATCAACCAAAGACTTAGTTGAGTATCAAGATAAAATAGGACAACTGCAATTTTTCGTTAGGAGATGAACTACAACTCGAAAAAGCATAAAAAACCTGCAACTCACAAAGTTAGAATTAGCACAATAAATTGCCAAGATCACTAAAAAAATCGAAAAAAATATGGACATATTACATGGTAGTTTTCGTAGGACAGAAAATCTTCACCAAAAATTGCACTAAAGTGTTATCAGGCAACGATACAATAAACTAAAAAATGTAGCAACTGAGCAAGTTGAAAGGCCTTGTGACAATGAGGACCACCAATGCACTTATTTTAGCCATAACAGATTTTTCCCAACTTGCATTTATACATAATCTAGTGGGTTCCTTGTGTATGCACCTATTGATAATCTTGATTATACTATTTGGTAACACATGCAAAAGGAGACAATTCATCTATCTACTCACTTTTTCACGCATATTTTTGTTTTGTTCAAATTCAAGTTCAAATTTAAACATATTTAAGATTAGAACAATTTATTTACTAGGGGTGTTCATAAAAAAACCAAAATGTAGTTAACTGGTTAAAAAACTATAACTACATTTTGGTTAACCAGTTTAATAAAATAATTTTAAAAATCATATTCATATTTTTTAAAATTGGTTAACCAAAATCAAATTAAAAAATCGATTTTCAACCGATTAACCAAAACCAAAACCAAATTAAAATCAAAACCTAATTTCAAAACGACAATTCTTCCATATGCATACAGTACGGATAGGACACAGTTATGTATCCTCTTTCTTTTTGTCGTTACGATCAATACGGTATAAGATACAATTAAGAGTGGTGTTCACGTATCATACATGTCAAATTATGGTTGTAGAAATATTAATTGTTAAGTAGGAATATTTTTTATTTTAAGAAATAAATAAATTGTTAATGATATTTATTCATTTAATAATTATATCAAATATTCTTCTAATCGCTCGTAATAATTGCTATATATTATGAGGCTGACGTTGAACTTAATTATTTATTTAAATATTTTATTAAATAGGTTAATGAAAAGAAAGCAAAAAGTGCACGTAAGGTATACTTTATGTTCACACTAGTAGAAAACTTTAAAGAACACGATTAAGAACTAAAAAACAAATTCAAACCGTTATTAATATATTATCTTCTTTCTGTTAGTTTGTTATGTGCCGTAGTTTGTAACCCTCATTTGATGAACAAACTAAGCCATTATCGTATGTGACAGCTACTTTTTTTTATTTTTTTCAAATATTAATTTATTTAATTTATTAAACTAACATATAAAAATTATTACATACTATATAATAAATTATATTTATTTTTCATTATTTTGCTGAAGTAAAAAGTTAAAAAAAAAGTTCAAAAAGACCGTGTCATTATGGAGTAGATTATGCCTTTGAACAGGGAAGATATTGAAGAAAAATAGAAATATTTGTAATAGAAGGGATTTTATTATTTACAAATATTACTCGTATCATTTAGAAAGAAAAAAAATTTATTTTTTAGATTAAAAAATTTAATTTAAAAAAAATAAAAATTTGAATTTTTATATGTAAAAAAATTAATTTGTATAAAAATCGATTTTTAGGTGTAAAAACTATTTTTTTGTGTAAAAACCGATTTTAGTGTAAAAACCGATTTTCTATATAAAAATCAATTATTTTTTAAAATTGGTTATTTTAATAACCAATTAAAAATCAATTTCAAATTTTACTAACCGGTTAATAATCGATTTTATCATGTACAACTAATTCGATTAATTAATCAAAATTATATTTTTTGTTAACAAAAAAATTGGTTTAATTTTTTTATTAATCAAACCATAAACACCTTCCTATTTACAGTTAATGGCTCCTTTAAACTTTCGCTCAACAAATCATTTTGCTTAGACCATTTTAAAATGCTTATTACAGGTAAATGAATGTATCATCAATGTTCTTTAAAATTTTATCCAAATAACAAGTTTTCTTAATTTTATTATTTTTATATTATATCATGCAAAAGTGTATTTTTAATCTTCACTAATAAAATAGATTTTTTTGTAAAAATCTGTAAACTGTAATGATTCTTTTTCATGTTTTTAGTTTATTATGAATTAATTATTAAAGGATTTCTCCCCATGTAATTAATTACAGTTTTTTAACATTTCTTTCTCCTCTTCATGTGACCATCTTTAAGTTTTCACTATTTCAATTACATTATGAAAATAAACAACTTTATTTTTATTAATAAACCACAAATCAATATAGAAACTATCATATTGAACTAAGATATGGAATTAATCATAAAAATCTATTATCAATGTCAATTTAGGAGTTCACTTCCAAGTTTGCCTTACTCTATTTTTTGTATGAATTATTATCTCAACTATCAATTGTCTATAATAAATTCATAATTTTCTCTTGTCCAAGAAATTCTCATTGAACATGTTTTTCAACGTGCAATTGGATTAGATGCCATACGTAGAGAAGGAAACTACCATATACAGTAGTCTTCAATAATTACATAACAAAATAGCCCTATATATATAACAATATATGAGTTATACATATTCATAACAAACATTTCAATTTTTATAACTATAGACAAAGAATTACATATATTTATCAAAGCAACATGTCATTAACCAAGGCATTAAGGTAATTATAGGAGGAACCACCTCCTTTCAAACACAAATTTTCCTTCTCCTTCAAATTCAAGACATTTTCTCTAATCTCCTTTCCTTCATCCCCACCCATTATTCTCTTAATAACTATCTCTATCTCAACCCTGTCAACCTTTTTTTTCAATTTTTTTCCAACCTTCCAAACATCATTTACATATTTAGCATTCATTTTTTGATCACCAAAACAAGACATACAAATTATAGGAAATCCTTCACAAATACTCTTTAAAGTTGAGTTCTAACCACAATATAATGAGTCCAAAATGCACCAACAGCAGCATTAGATAGATCACAACAGTATCAATTTGCTTAGATTTTGTCCCATAACTATAACCAGCTGCTTAATAGTTTGTCTCACAAAAATCATTTCATAAATCTCTTAGACACACACATACAAACACAAATACATCCATTTGGGCATAATCAGAAGCCAAATAAAATTGAAAAATAGTAATCAATTAAGCTACCAAACTTGCCCTTCATCCTTTTCTACACTGCACAATAATTCAGATATTCATAAATACACATTAAGCTTTGGTATTTTCTAAGCCACCCTTGGATTCAGGAATGAGGTCTTCTTCCTTATTAGTTTTATTTAGTGATGACTTCAAGCAATAAATACTAAAATATCAAGACTCAAGGGGTTCAAAAATTGAAAAAATTAAATCAAAATGTTAAATTAGGGAAGAAAAATTTAGAAAAAATTAATCGATCAAAGTTGCTAGAAACAAAATTCAGAAGGCACAGAGATGAAATTGATGAAAAATTAATTTATCAACAACCACTAAAATTAAATTGGGACAAGGGAGAAGAATGAACCAGAGATAGGGGAGAGAGGGTGATCAGCAACGCACAACAGGACAAGGAGGAAGGCTGCCGACGACGACACCAGGACGGATGGTTGGGGAGGATGCCGATGACGACATGGACGTTCACGATGGAGGGAGAAGACTTGGACAACCCATTCCATTTACTTTCGCACGCAGGAGCTACACAACGAAGGGAGGAGAATAGTGACGGGAAAAACAATGATACAGACATGGCGGCTGGAACTGACGGAGGGAAGAGTCATGACAGTAGGGTATCTTAGGGATGGTAATTGGTGCCTTTGCTCTGGTGGAGTTTGCGCGCTAAAGGTGAAGAATAATGGCGCCGGGTTATTTTTGTTTGTGTATTTTAATGAAACAACCCCCCCAAAGGTTATTGCGGTGGTTAGGATCCAAAATTGTCGCTACTCTGATCAATTTGGAGCGGGTTATTTTTGTTTGTGTATTTTAATAAAACAACCCCCCAAAAGGTTATTGCCGCGGTTAGGATCCAAAACCGTCGCTACTCCGATCAATTGGAGCGGAACCTTATTACACTACCAGAACTAACATTATTCTGCCAATTCATGGCGGTTCAAATAGTCGCTGGTAAATAGCCACTGCAATTCCCCATGTATCTTATAGTGGGGGGAGGGGAAGCAATGGGTGGGTCGAGCGGGAGGTCAACTGACGTGGCCATCCGTTCGGGGGGAGGGCAAGCGGCGAAGCTGGTCATCCATTCGGGATAGGGGGAGGGGTCGGCCGCAGAGGTGATCGTCTGTCCGGGGAAAAGGAGGGGGTGGAAAGGCGAGTGAGTTGTCCATTTAGCTGGGGAAGGGAGAGGTGGGGAGCCAAGTGGGCCGTCTATCCAGGAAGGAGGGAAGGGGCGGACGACTGTCGTGGTCATTCGTCCGGGGGAGAAGGGAGGGGATGGATGGGTGGCCGAGGTGACCGTCTGTTAGTATGACGGGGAGGGGAGAGGCGGGCGGTCGAGTGGTCCATCCGTCCAAGGCAAGGGGGCATGGGCGCAGGCGGCTGGCCGAGGTGGCCGTCCATCCAGGAGATGGGGGTGGGCAGGCGGCTAAGATGGCGTCCAGGAGGAAGGTAGGGGCGGGCGGGGTGGCCGTTTGTTCTGGGGAGGAGGGGAGGGGATGGGAGGCGGGCGGGATGTCCGTCTGGGGGGGAATGGAGAGGCGGGCAGCTGAGGTGAGGGGTGGGGACGAGCGCAGGCAGACAAAGTGGTCGTCCGTCTGGGGAAGGGTAACGGCATGCTGCTAAGTGGGCCATTCGTCCAGAGTGGGGTGGGTAGCGACCGTGGGGACAGGCTGATCAAAGGGGAGAGGCGGTGGGCAACCCGTACGGGGTGAGGGGTGGGAAAGGGTGCGAGTGAGCGGCCAAGGTGGCAGTCTATTTGGTTATGAGGGGAAAGGTAGGGGGCCGAGTAGGCGTCTGGGGCAAGGGGTGGAGGGGAGTGGAGGGCTGCTGGGTGGGTCGTCCGTCCGGAGGGAGGGTGAGAAGGCGGCCGAGGTGGGAGTCCGTTCGGGGGGGAGGGGAGGGGAGGGACAGGGGACGGGCGGGGTTGGCGGGTCGAGTGGGCTGTCCATCTATCCGGCGTGTCGGGCGGGCAGCCAGGGGTGAAAGGAGGGGCAAGTGGTCGAGGTGGTCGTCTATCTTGGGCGAAGGGAGGGGTCGGGATTTGCATGTGGTGCCTTCCGTCGTATGGGCGAGAAGGGTCATCTGTTAGGGATTTTTTTCTTTGTATTAAAACCTAGAACAAGAAGCATAACTTTTCTTAGCCAGTAAATCTGTACATCTATTACCTTCCTTGAATATCTTTATAACAAAAAATTGCAATAATTCGTTTTCAGATCATTTATCCTTTTAATTAAGGTGTTGGGTTGCTTTTCAAGGCTTTTTTGTGTATTCAGGAGTCTCACCACACTCTTAGCATCAGATTCCACTGTCACTCTTCTCATTCTCATCATCCACCCTAGTTTCAACCCTTCGGTGATTCCCCAAAGTTTCGTCACAAATGCGGAACAACACCTAATCTTATAATTGCATCCCACAACCCAGTTGCCTTCATTCTTAAATAGAGCCAGTGTTATTGAAATTTTCTTGCACTACTCTATTGACGTTCAATTTCACCCAACCAGCCAAAGGAGGCACCCACCCAACTTGGATTTATCTTCTTCCTTTTGGTTTCTCGAACAGGTAAGCCCTTTCAAACGTCCCTTTTATCTCTTGCACTTATTTTATAATCTCTGTATATGGCTGAATTGGTCTAGACGTCTAGTATAGCTTGCATTATGATCTTCTTTATTTCTCCAACACCGTAAGCACCAACAGGTTATGATAAATATGTCCTTTCAATTTATTCCTTGAGTTTTTTTCAATTGGTGTGTTAAACTAATTTTAATCCAATCATTCCAATTTTGTTGAAAGAAGCTCTGCATCTTGTGGGTTTTAGAAAATTAATCCAAATAATAGTAGCTTTAGTACAATACATGTAAGCGATCTTCTTGGATTCCTTAGCAAACTTTACCATCACCACTCCTTAAAAAAAAATTAGCAGTTCTTTGATTTGTCAAAAGTTTCTTGTGTATCAAGGTCCACATAAACACTTTTTTCCTTTATGGTGCTTGCCAATTTCAAATGTAGCTCCATACGGTCTTTATAGGCACTGACTAACTATTGAAGACTTTGTATGTTGATGTAGTAAAAAAGTTACCATCTTCAGTGTGTATTCATACTCTTATATCTTCCCTTCCCTCTTGGTAAGGGAAACCATCGTTGTGATTCTCTAGACCTTTACAGATGGAAGGTTGTGGTTGAGGATAGCAAAATTCCATTCTCCCGTGTCCTTAATCCAATCTTTCACTCGGCTATTGTTGTTTGTGATATAGTTTAGAGAGCGATCTTTCAAAAGTCCTTCTTCCTTCACCCATAAATCATTCCAAAAAAGAGTATTTTGGTCATTTCAAATGAAACTCATAGTGTTTGTTTTTTTTTTAAAATTTGGCCACATTTTGACAGTTCCTTCCATAAGCGTGAGTTCCATTTTTTTAGCAATTATGTTGTCAAAATTCCTATTTTCATTACAGTATTTGTGATCAAGCACTTGAACCCACAAATTATTCGGATTCCTTTCCATTTACTACAGGATTTTGACTAGAAAAGCATCATTCATTGAGCAAAGTCTTTTGAAATCCAATCTCCCTTCGTGCTTAGGTAGATACATAGTTCTCCAACTAATTAGGTGCATTTTTCAATGGTTTTCTTCATCTCTCCCAAATGAATCCTCTTAGGAGCTTCTCCACCTCATAACAAATACTCTTAGAAATTCTATCATCCTGCATCTGATAGTTTAAAAACTGGACTAACAGTTGATTGAGCTAAAGTTAATATTTCTACAAGAGACAAATATTTGTTCTTCCATCCTTTGAGTTTATTTTAAACTCTCCCAATGACATCTTTATAATTTTTTTTTTTAATTTGTGACAATGGCTTGTAAGTATTTTTCTAATTTTTTCTATTCTTTATAACTAGAGGTGATCAAAATATCTTTTAGAAGACTAACCATTATTTCTTTGGAATTTTTTTTTAGAAAATCTTAAATATCAGTGAATTCATAAGCGTTTTTTGGGATTGATTATTTGAGATGAAATAAAATGAACCCTTGTTAGTTGAGAGTTTTTGGATTGTGTTTTTTCAAATAGAATCATTTTTTATTGGAAAATAAAGCGAGTGATAATTTGAGAATTTTTTAGGTTTTTCAAAGTTAAATGAGAGTTTTTGTTTTATTTCATTAGTAATGCGGGACATTTTTATTGCTAAAATTAAATTTTCAAAATGCAGAAGACCTGAATTCTTTGAAGAAACCTATTACCTATGTCTTCTCAACATTACAATGTGTCATAATATGAATGAAATAAAAAAAACTCTCCTTTGCTTTTTTTTTTAAAGTACCTAAGAATTTTTTTTGATAATTTTACCTTTTAAAACTTCATTCCACTTTCTTATTAAATCTCATTTTACTTCTCACATTTAATTCTGCTCCATCCAAATACAACCTAAAGAGTTTCCGAATAAAAGGACAAGTCCCACTCACTAAAACCAGAAGATTCATCTTCCATGTTATCTTTCTCTTTCACCTCCTCAATCATGGCTAAAGCTTCCTTCCATTCCAACCTACTCCCCTCATTCCACTCACAACACCCCATCCCAACCCTCAACATCTTCAACATCTCCCCTTGACCATTGCTTCCTCCAACCATGTCCTTATCAATCACCTCTCCACTCACAATAGATTTCACCCATGTCTCTAGTTCCTCGCTCGCACCCTTTCCGTGCCTCACGTAATCTGCAGGAAACCTTCCTGTCAGCAACTCCAGTATAAGGATCCCGAGGCACCACACGTCAGTCTTGTCGCCAGGACTGTCGTGCTGGCTTGCCTCGGGAGACTTAAACGCTGCCATGAATTGCTGGGCGTGGCTTTTGTTTATTGCTGGCACGAGTTGGTATTCTGTTAAAAGAGGCTTGTATGCATGATCTAACAAAACATTTGAGGATTTGAGGTGTCCATGGGGCAGTTTTTGGTCTGGAAATTCCTTGTATAAGTATGCCAAGCCTCTTGCTACTCCTTTTATGATCTTCAAACGAGTTGGCCAATCTAACGCTAAACTTCGTTTACCTGCACATTAGCAATAACAATAACGTTATTAATTAGAAAAAGTATAGGTAGACAATTAAAATATTAAATAATGTGAACATTGGATATATTGAATGTTCATTTCATTAGGTACGTGAATGGTTATTCTAATATTAATATCTAAATGAATAATTTGAAAGTGTAGTGTGTTTTAATTTGATTAGTGGTTGTTTATGTTGTTAAAAAAAAGTATTGATTACCTAGCATAACCCAATTAATTATAAGGGAGACCTGGTTTTTTTATTAACTATTTTGTTGTTAGAGAAACAATAAAAATCAAACTAATAATAATGCGTTAACAAAAACTTTGCACGTTCGAAAGTTAAAAAATATTGTATAAAGCTTTTCAAGAAAAAAAGCAATACCAATTAATTTATTATTTAGTATATGAAAACCTGATTGAAATTTTGTATACAATATAAAAACTTCATTAGAAACATCTATATTTATTAATTCCTTGCTAGAATTGGTTAAAAGAAGAAAAAAACGTGAAGAGAATTAGTTCATATTCTTACTGTTCATTTTTTTTCATGTTTATGAAATATATGTAAACATAAAAACACAATGCTTAATTTGATAATAACTATGCTGAGTTAATAGTCAAAATCGTTTCAGAAAGATATACAGATTTTTATTTTAGTCATCGAAAGATAAAATTAATCGAAATCGTTCCCAAAAGATATACGACTTTGTCATATTAGTCCTTCCGTCAGTTAGATGATGACGTGTTATGTTAAGTGCTACGTGGCACATGATGACGTGGTGGGTTAATGTCATGTGTCACAAGATGATTGGTTGACGTGTCAGATCAGCGCCACGTATCACTTGACATGTAAAAAAGTTATTTATAATCAAAATAGTCTTTGAAAATTCAGATGTAAATCATTTTCATTCCTAAAATTTTAAAAATTAACCAAATTAGTTCTTATATAATTTTTTTATATTTTTTTTGATAATATTAAATTTAAAATATTTTTTAATACTACTAATTTTAATAGAAATGTAATTAACAAACAAAAAATTAGTAATTGTATCTTTTCTTCTTAAAAATTCTTTTAATAAAATTATCTCTCTCCTTTAATTCTTCTCAAAATCTCTCTTATTCTTTTCTATTCTAAAACTTTTTTCTTACATTATCATATTTTGCTGGAATATACATATACTCAAAAATAAAATGTATGTATTTGTTAACCTAAATAAAGTTATATGCTCAAAATCAAAATTTATGTGATCATAATAAATTTTTATGTGTTTTATATATTTTTCTTTTATGTGATCATAATACGGACTAATCTGATTAATTTTTAAAATTTTATGGATAAAAATGACTTACGTCTGAACTTTCAAGGACTATTTTGATTATAAATAACTTTTTTACATGTCAAGTGACACGCATCAACCCACCACGTCATCATGTGTCACATGGTACTTAACATGACACGTCATTATCCAATTGACAGAAGAACTAACGTGACCAAGTCGTGTATATTTTAGAGACGATTTCGATTAATTTTATCATTCGAGAACCAAAATGGAGATCGAGATATTTTTCAGGACAATTTTGACTATTAACTCTAACTATGCTAATAGTGTGTCAAGACTCAAGAATATAACAATTAATTAAGAAATATTAAAATGCAATAATAAATGATAACCATACCATGAAGATGACTAGCCAAACTCCCATTTTGAACAAAGTCATAGACCAGAAGCTTCTCTTCTTTTCCATAGTAGAATGCAACAAGAGGGAGCACATTAGGGTGTGTCAACCTCCCAAGCCTTCTCATGTGCTCAAAGAATTCTTGTTTTCCAAGCTTGTTCATGTTCTTGAACCTCTTCACCACCACAACTTGACCACTATGAATCATAGCTTTGTAGGTTGATCCAAAGCTTCCACTGCCGAGTACCTCGGCCGAGGCCCTCAGCAGGTATTGCAGATCAAAAACCTCTCTATCTTCCCTCACAAAGTTAAAGTCTTCTCCTCCTCCTCCTCCTCCTCCGTGGCCGCCGCCACCATCTTCAACACTCTGAATGGATAACAGGGCTGTCGCAGCCTCAGCCTCAGTCGCAGCCACGTCTATGGATTTTGTTTCTATTGATATACTTGGCTCAATGGATGCCCTTGCCTCCATGGATGTCGCCATCTTGGCCTCATCACTTGAAACTGCAACACTACTCTGAGGTTTTGATGCATTTGCAGCCTCTACCAGCTGATTAGGGTTTTTGGCTTTTCTTCTGCGCTTTATGATTATGAAGAGTGCTAGGATTAGAACCAAGATAACCACAATTACCACTATGATAATTATAATTATTAGTGTGCGATGTTTGTTAGTTTTGTTGTCATTTTGAGGGGTGGGTTGTTCATTATTGCTGCAAGGGTTGCTTAGAGGTTTTCCACATAGTCTTTTGTTACCTGATACACAAGGAAAAAAAAATTAATTATAGACAATTTGATTTTGTTGGAACTAATTTTGATGCAGATATCTAGTGTGATTATTCATATTTACTATTTAGTATATATATCAAAATTATTATTTACACACTAAAATTAATTAATCATAAAAAAAATTAACTACCAAAATTAATCACAATATATTTATATATAAATATATATATATAATTTAATTCATTTTTAATATATATTTTATATTTTAATATGTATTTTATTCTAATTACAAATTTTAATAGGTAATTTCAGTATATAATATTTAGCATAGTCGTTAGTATATACAGTTCTTTAAAAATTATAACTGGCAGAATTTTTTTAAAACAAAAACAGCTCTCAAAATTTGCGGATATGCATCTGTTTTCATATTGCTAAATATAAAATATGTTATATATTAAAATAAATAAATAAATATTCTTAATAAAATCATTTCTCTCTATGTCATATTTGCACATGTCTCAAGTTTGCTGGTTAGATTTTTTGTTAGATACTTTTCATAATATTTCTCTTTTATGTAGTTAAAAAGAGTTTTAACTAGAGCAATTTTTTTACTTAATCTTAATCAATTTTTAAAAAAAGTTATTTCTTTATTTCAAATTTTAAATCTTAAATTCTCTTAAACTTTAACGAGAATTAAAAAATAATTTTATAATAAATATAAATTAATATTAACTAATTAAAAATTAATCTTCTATACTTATTCTAGCTAAAATTATAAAATAAAACAAGCTGCAAGTATTCATTTGTTTTGAACTATGTTAAATTTATATTAAAATCAACAACTAAAATTAGTTATTAGTGTAAAATATATATTAAAATATAAAATATATATTAAAAATAAATTAAATCATACATATATTTATACACATATATGATGATTGATTTTAGTGACAAATTTTAATGTAAACATAATATTTTTGTTCGTTTTACAAAATTTTTTTAACATCATATTTATTTTGTTCCATCAAAAAAATTGCCTTAATAAACTCAAAAAAAATAAAAAAAAATGTCAAATAAAATATCTCTTTCGAACAAGCTAAACCTAGCTTGATTTAAAAAAAAAAAAAATTGCCAACCTTTTAATTCTTAAAGGAGACTAATAGATGGGGTGACTTGTTCAATAAAAACAAAGTCTTAGGAGTTTATGTTTAATTATTAAGAATTACAAATAAAAAAAGAATGTTGGCTTACCAGCAAATGCACTTGGATCCACATTGCTCAAGCTTTTTGGAATTGAACCCTCCAATTGATTGTTTGATAAATCAAAAACCCTAAAATCGCTATTCTCAAATTCAGGTATGGTACCATCAAATCTATTTCCATGCAAGTCCACGTCCAAAAGCCTTGGCAATTGAGCAAGAGAGCTAGGAATATGGCCGCTGAACTCGTTTTCCGCCAAGAATACCCTCTTCAGCCTCCTCATGCCGACGAATGCATCGTCGTGAATCTGGCCGGAGAATTTGTTATTGGAAAGAAACAATCCCCTTAGCCTCTCAAGCTTCTTGAACTCCGGCATTGGACCCTCAAAGTTGTTGTTAATCACACTAAAGCTATTCAAAATAGACAATTCGGAAAGAATGTCTATGTCAATGGTGCCACTTAATCCCATGTTTTCTAGCTTTAGTCCATGAAGTTTGTCATCTTTGCATAACAAGCCGGTCCAGCTGCAAATATTGATTGACTCGTCCCAATTTTGTAAGGCGCCGGCATCGGACAACGAGTTCTTGAACCGCAAAAGAATTTGAGTATCGTTGTCTGCCCGTGACAGCGGGGCAAACACGATACTGAGAAGGAAGAGGAAGAAGAAGATGAAGCAATAGTGTTTTCTTTCATGTGCCATGATTATTTTGGCTGATCATATGATATGATTAGCTAGGTAGTATAAGAAATAGAGATTAGATTGTGGACGCATGTTGGGAGGAGGAAAAGGATTATGCACATGAAATTAATTAAGAGTGGTTTAATTAAGTGTTTAAACGGTGATATTGGCAATGCCATTTCTACAAAGAATGATGAGCTGGTTATGCCGGCCAAAGTTTTTGGACCTCATCAATTTCCGAAGGTGAGATAGCCTTTGTTTAATTGTTGTATTTTATAAGAAATGGTAATTGCACCACTTTTTTATGAGTAATAATACTAAAAAATTAACTTTTTTTTCAGATAATACCAATTATTTTTTAATTATTTTATTTATTTTAAATTTTAAATCATAAATTTTTAATTTTAGATCCTAAATTATAAATTCTAAAAAAATAAATTAATGTTAACTAATTAAAAATTAATTTTTTATTTATGCTTTCTCTTTTTATATATCTCTCTGGTATATTATTTTATAATATAAGATAATTTTTTTTAACTCTTGCTTCTAGTTACTTTTTTAAATATATACTAAAAATAATAGAAGGTGAAGAGAGACGTAAAGAAAGATAATACATATAAGATTTCTCATATATATATAATTTCTTGCTTATGGTTGGTTGGTAGCTGTTTTTCCTTGTTAATGGTGAGGATGAATGTCCCTTATTAGCTTCTTTACATTGGTTTCATACATTTTAGTTTAATTTATTTTATTGTTATTAGTGTTTACATACACTATCTTACAAGGAATTGGAATAATTCAACTATACTCTTTGGATTTAGTTTTACATTCTTTAATTCTACATGTATAATGTATCACATTAGACCTGTGGTTCTGACCAATGAATTGTGTTGACAAAAAAAAGAATAAATTAATTAAGATCAGTTTTATGCTATAATTTTATTTGTTTTGCATGCTTTTGTTGTGATATGAATTTGAATATTTATAAATTAAATTAAAAGGAGATGGCTGTAAAATTAATACTTGAACGTGCTATACGACGTTTTTTTCAAAACGCTAGCTGTGCTTTATTGTAGCTTTGATGAGATTAAATTATTAATGTACTCAACTACCATTATTAATATAACGTGCAGTATTATTATGTATGTAGAGTTTGGATTATTGTTCAATTTTGTACATTAAGATGAACGACGTGCTCTGGTCATTATCGATGATAACTATATACTAAAACTAGTATATGCGATAATATGTAATTATTAATATAAAAGTTAAAGTTAAAGTTAAACTTAAACTCATTAGAATCAAACTAATATTTTTTTTGTCATTGAAATTTTATGTCTTGTACGTCATGGAACATGGAAAAAAAAAACCCCAAAGGAGTAATTGGATACTAATCACTTTACAAAGCCCATAGCCTTGTCAACCAAAAAAAAAAATTCCAAAACGTAAAATTTACTTATCTTCTACGATGCACGGACACTAACACAGACATGGATACACAAATTTTAAAATCTTATAAGATGTTAAAAATAAGAGAGTAATTTGAAGAGTGTACTATTGAGTGTGAATCAAAGGTACAATGTACAAGGATATATATATAAGTGCTAGAAGAATCAAAGCAATAAAAATACAAAATCCTACAATAAATACACAGATATACTATATAAATATAAATAATAATAATTTATTTTAATTGATCCTAATATATTCTAACATCCTCTGCAAACTCAAGTGGGAGCTAAATATACCATCTTGAGTTTGGATACCAGAGTTCAAAAACGAGTAGGATGATGAGCTTTTGTGAAGATATCTGCAGTCTGATCCAGAGTTCCAACAGTTAGGAGACGAATAGCATCAATAAGGAGACGTTGCCGAACAAAGTGACAATCAATCTCAATGTGTTTGGTGCGTTCATGAAAAATATCACTATGGGCAATCTAAATAGCACTGCGGTTGTCACAAAAAAATCAGTTGGGGACGACTGAGGAGCACCCAAGTCTTCGAGAAGTCAACGAATTGAGACAACGTTAACAGTAGTGTCGGCTAGAGCATGGTATTCAACTTCTGTTCTTGAGCGAGCAGTGAACATTTGCTTCTTGGCTCGCTAGAAAATAAGAGAATCACCAAGAAACAAACAATAACCAGTAGTAGAACGATGATCAGTAGGATCACCAGCCCAATCAGCATCTGAGTACGCCTGAAGGGATAAAGATAAATGGGCAGAAAAATGAAGTCCATGAAACAGAGTGCCTTTGATGTAGCAAAAAATGCGAAGAACGGCCGCACAGTGAGTAGAACAAGGAGCTGACAAGAACTAGCTAAGAACATGAAGTGGATAGGCGATGTCTGGGCGTGTGACAGTCAAGTAGATGAGACCTCCAACTAACTGTCAATAAAGAGTAGGATTATCCAAAACAGTGCCATCTTGGTGCGAAAATAGAATACCACAACTAAATCAGAAACTGCACCGGGTCGTACCAAGTAATACCTCAAGGGAGTGAGGGTCGATCCCACGAGAATTGATGGACCAAGCAATAATAGTTGAGTGATTCACTTAGTCAGACAAGCAGAAACGAGTGTTTTGGTGTTCAATTTGCATTAAACAGTAAATTAGGAGAATTAAGAAAGCAAATAGTAAATTTGTATGAAAGATATATGAGACTATGAGATAAATGTTAAAGTTTTAGAGATATTTATTTTTCCAAATTAATGGTTCTTACCAAATAATTTAATCATGTAAGATTCAATTCATGGAAAACTTTAATTGATTAAACCCTAATTCATTAGTGATTTAATCTCCTCTAACCTAATAAACTGCCAATTTCTTGGTCACCTGAATTAGATTAAAGGTTTAGGTCAAATTCTAGTTTATTAGCCACATAAACCCTAATTACCCAAATATAAGATGATTATATATCACGTATCATGTTCAGTCCAGGTAATTATAGATTTAGGAGGAATTACTTTCAAGCTGTTATTCAAGTGAATTAACTTTTCCAAGAATCAACAAGAATTCATGTAGAAAAAGAGCTATCTTCCAATATACTCAAATTCATAAGATGAGGAACGAAAGTAATCCTTGAATATAAATCAGTACATTAATTGGAAGTATAATGATAATAATATTAATCCATAGAATAAACAGAGCTCCTAACCTTAACAATGGACGTTTAGTTGCTCATGGAGAAAATAAACCCTAGCAGAGAAAAAGTGTCCAATTTTAAAAAAAGTGCGGAAGAAGAGAAGAAGAAGTCTAGGCTAAGATATCTTCTCCTTTTATATCTAATCCTAATAAATGTAAAATATATTTTCTAAAACCTAAAATATCTTTTCTTAATTTAAAAATAAATTCTAAAACCAAATTAAATCAAACAAAATCATAAAGATCACGCTAGTGTTATTCTTTATCAGGAGTCTGGTGCCAAACTTGAAAATTCCAAGTTTGGCGCCATTATGACCGTATCCAATAAGAGCTTTATGAGTTTCTGGCACCAAACTTGAGCTGGATCAAGTTTGGCGCCACTAAGGCCACATCAAATGTGGCGTATTATGAGTCCTGGCGCCAAACTTGGGTTGGATGAAGTTTGGCGCCCCTAGGTGGCGTTTGGCGCCGTGATTCCAGAAAAAAAGTATATACTATTATATATTATTGGAAAGCTCTGAAAATTAGCTTTCTAATGTCGCTAAAACCACGTCAATTGAATCTATATAGCTCAAGTTATGCTCATTGGAGTGCGAGGAAGTCAGGGTTGACAGTATCATCCACTTTCTTCCTTTTCTTCTACACGAACTCTGTCAAACTCGCCCGAATGCCACCTGTAATAAATCAAATTGCAAAACAACTCAAAGTAGTATTCATGGTAACTTAAAACACTTAAATCTTGATTTAATTCAATAATTTCACATGCAAATTCAATAAGAAAAGATAAGAAGGATGCTCATGCATCACAACACCAAACTTAAATTGTTGCTTGTCCTCAAACAACCGAAAACAATATAAACCTCAGCTGTGAATTTGCATGAGAGTTGAGTTTTTTCAATTAAGCTTCTATCTATTTTCTGAGTGGGGTTAACAACACTGTGACCATGAATAGTTTTGGCCTCTCACTATCCTTTAAAGCTTAGGAATGTTAATTTTATTTAGAATTAGAAGTCGGATACTATTATAAATTCTCTTGATTTTTGCTTTGGATTAATCCTTGAACACAAAATTTTCTTGTCTTTTCTTTAGTGCTTTGCACCTTGAGTCTAGCCGTGACTCTAAATGTTTTGTCTCAAGCTTTTCTTGACACAGAAACACCACAAGCACTTAACTGGGGAACTCTTTGAGTTCGGATATTTTCTATTGAACTTTTCCAGTCAGTGGTGCTCAAAACCTTTGGTATATTCTTTATTGTACTTGGCTTTGACTCTAAGTGTTCTATCTCAAGAATTACTTGACACAACCACACCACAAGCATATAGCTAGGAAAACAATTCTTTGACCTTTTGATCATTATTATCCTTCTTAGCAATCGATGCTTAGAGCTTTGGGCCTTACCCTTTTATTTTCTTTTCTTTTTTCGCTGTTTCTTTTGCTTCAAGGATTAATTTTTTGTTTAATGTAGAGAATTCATAATAGTTCTCTAAATTCCTTTGATCCATATTCAAATATGTATTATTCATATCATGCATTCAAAGTCACAGATAAACACCACCACATCTAAGCAAATAAGATTACTCTTAAATATAAACTTAATTTCTCATGTAATACATCACTTCTTTTCTTTTTCATTTTTTAGATTCAAGTTCAGTGAGCGATGCAGTACATGAGACATCCTTTCAAATTAAGAATAGACAACTAAATCAAACTAAAACCTAAGAACTGAAAATACTGTAGATCATGCAATAGATAAAGACAAGCAATAGAAAATAGGAGATAACGAAATAAGAGCGGAAGGGAAAATAGAATGAAAGGAACTCAACCACCTCAGTTATCCTGGTGGCCATCTCATTCCTCAGGCTGTGCTCCTTTTTCAAGATGATTCACCTTCCTTTTGTGCCATTGATGATTAGATAAACAAAGAACGCGCTCTACAACACTAAACTTAAAAGGTTGCTTGTCCCCAAACAAAGAAAAACTGAAAACAGGGAGGAACATAAAAAGCGCATGGAGGAGTAAAAATGAAAATATTGCAAAAGAAGCAAGAAATGATAAAAGGGAAGAAAGATTCAAATTTAAAAAGTTTTTTTTTTTGGGAGCCAAACTTGAGGAACACCAAGTTTGGCGCCACCCACGTCGCAAGAGATTCTCTCAATGATGCATATGTGGCACCAAACTCTAGATTTCCAAGTTTAGCGCTACCCTTCCATCAAAGTTCTCAAAGGAATGTGTGCATGTTGGCGCCAAACTTGGATTGGCAAGTTTGGCGCCACCCCTCTAGTGGCATTTTTTTCTTGAAACTCTTGTTACTGGTGCCAAACTTGAGATTCTCAAGTTTGGCGCCACCCTAGCCAAGTGTATTTCCCTCCAGGGTGGTCTGAAATCCCTTCTAATTGCACCTGTTCCTGTTTTAGACACTCTGCATGATCAAAACATACCTAAAAAGAAGGAAAACCAAAAGAAATTAAAACAAACTAAATAAAATCAAAATAAATAGAAAATTTAAAGATATGGATTATTGGGTTGCCTCCCAACAAGCGCTTCTTTAACGTCACTAGCTTGACGATTGATTTCTTGTTAAGGCAGTAGTTGATTATAGTGCTTCAACTCCTCCCCTCTCACTGTGAATTTTCTCTCCGTGTGCCCATGAAGTAGCTCAACATGCTCCAAAGAGTGGATTCTGTTTGCTGTATAAGTCAACACTAGTTTACTAGTCAACACCACACTCATTCTTCGGGAGAAACCTTCAATGGGGATCTTTTTGTTTCTCTATCCCCTGGATGCTTTCTTCTTGGGAACTTCCTCCTTAGTGGATGATGCACACTGATGAGCGGATATTTTATACGTTTTTTGGCATAGTTTTCATATAGTTTTTAATATGTTTTGTTTAGTTTTTATTAAGTTTTTACAATTTTAGTGTTTAATTCACATTTTTGGATTTCACTTTGAGTTTGTGTGTTTTTGTACCATTTCAGGTATTTTCTGGTTGAAATTGAGGAGTTGGAGTAAAAGTCTGATTCCGAGACAGAGAAAGCACTGCAGATGCTGTCCAGATCTGACCTTTTTGCACTCAGAAGAGCTTTTTTGGAGCTACAGAAGTCCAAATGGACCGTTCTTAATGGCTATAGAATGCTGACTTCTAGAGCTTTCTAGCAATATATAATATTCTATACTTTTTTCGGATTAGAAGTCCCAAACTGGCATCTAACGCCAGCTTCCTACCCCTTCTAGTGTCCAGTGCCCAAGGAGCAGACCCAGCGTCCAAATGCCCAGAAAGGACGCACATTATACACATTATTTTCGAGCTTTACATTGTATTCCTTTTCATCATGAGTTTCTAAACCTCCTAGGTTGAGGGGAGGAGCCCTGCTGAGTCCTATGAATTAATAAAAGTATTACTGTTTCTTCTTCGATCCGTGTTTGATTTATTTCTAAGATGTATATTCGTTCTTCAACATGGTGAATAGGATGATTAGTGACAATTATCTCTATTCATCATACTAAGACGAACGTTCCTGACAAACACCCGCGTCTACTTGGTTTCGTGTGAATACGTGGCCGAAAAGTACGAACCAACAGCTATGTTTATACATCTCTCAGACGGCTAATCTATGACTTCGTTGGGGACTTCTCGAGACACTAGTTCAGCCGATTTCTGGGGAGATTAAGGTCTCCGTGGTATAGGCTAGAATCCAAAGAAGCAGCATTCTATGATCCAGAAGTTTCGACCTTGTCTGTGACGTTTTGAGTAGGATCTCCAAGAGAATGAACTGCTAGAGGTTCACCCTTCGTCAGATTGGATGACCACGGGCAATGGTGTTTAATCTGGAGCAGAGGAGATCAATGACCACGGGTAATGTCTTTGATCACATACAGCCTGCCATTGAAAAAATCACTCACAAGCAAAGAAGACAGTGATACCAGAGTTAATTCAGAAAGACAAAGCAACTCCAATCCTCAATTATATCTATCTTACTGATTTCATTCCAATAATTCTAATAAAACTCCGTAATCCAACAACATATTGATCTGCTTGACTAAGACCTGCAAGATAACCATAGCTTTCTTCAAACCACAATCCTAGTGGGATCGACCCTGACTCACTCAGGTATTACTTAGACGACCCAGTGCACTTGCTGGTACAGCTGTACGAAAGTGTAGGGATTCGTGCACCACACACCCAACACCAAATTAGGTTTGGTGTCAGGGAGAATTGTATTGATTCCTACCAAAGGATGCTTGAGCCTCAAATCCTGTTGTGCATTATCAGGGAGTTCTTGAAGATTTGGGTTAATAAGCTCAGTCTGCATGCACTTCTCCTTTCTGCCTGATAAATGCATAGTTTTGAAGACATGAAAGACCAATTGCTCATTATGCACTTATCCTTATCGTGTTTGTATTTTTAAATTTAGGTTTGTCTATTGATGTTTTCAATGTTAGGTTAATATTATCATTTACTGCCTTTGTGAGTTAAACATACATAAGATTAACTAAGATTAATATTCACTTAATTCTGAAACCATAATTTTAAATTCGATTTGATAAACATACAAAAGATTAATTGTCCTTTACATTCACTTAATTTTGAAACTATAATTTAAAATTCGATTAGGTAAACATACAAAAGATTAAAGAAGAATTACATTAACTTAATTCTTAAAATTAAACCTAAACATACCAAACTCCTGCTCACTTCTTTTGAACCATCCAGTTCAATCCCTTGCCCATCATCCCCTGACCGAGCTGCGACAGAGTAAAACTATCAGGTGGATTTCGTTTTGTTCGTAGGTCTTAAGGGTGACCCCAAACTGAGTGACAGCCGGAGTGGGCGACCTGCCTACTTATGCTAGAGCAAATGCACCAGGATTTTACTCGTCAACAATCTTGAATCCCACCTGCAGTTGAATGAAACCACTATCACACGACACCCGCCATGACGTGTGCCCGAAAGCAGGACCCCGCATACCATAGGCCATATCTACTGATGCCCGATGTGGATCAACCACTCTGACGGTGAAGGAATAGCGGTAAGATTTGGACAACTACCCAAACCAGCGTTGACACATTGCTGTATTTGCTCATCTCCATGACCGTCAACGGGAATCTGCGATGGGATCGACGGAAAGTCAACCCATTCCTGTCCGGGGCGGAATGTGATGTGTGGCTGATTATGCTGGATGGAGTGATCCTGCTGGCTATACTAAGAGTGCCGACTATGCCCACTGTGCTGACTGTAATGTCTATGATGACTGACCTCGCCGTGGTTGCTGGACTGACCGTGGTGGCTGTACTGACTGTGGTGACTGTGATGGCTACCAAGACTGTGATCTGGTGGCTGTGGTACATAATAAGAAAATGACTGAACCACTGCATATTGAGGTGGACTCTGAGGTGCTGGTGGCTATGGCGCTGGTGACTGTGGGGCTGGTGGCTGATATGGATGTTGAGGAACGTACTCCGACAATCTCAACAGATATCCGTACAAACCCATGTACCAATCCCGGTACTCTGCCAACAGTCTAAAGTCCCAAGTCGGAAAGGGGTGCAAATTTCGCAACAAAGTGTTATGACAGTTGCCCCATTCTTCTATCCATCCTCCATGTAAAACTGTCTAGTCATGAAATTGTACTCTGCGAAGAGTGTTGCAATGCTCTACCAGTGGAATGTCTCTGGCTACCACTTGAAGTGGTTGTGCATACCCAAACTGACGCATCACTCGGTTTGTAGGGTGCCATTCAACACACTCGAACGACAATAATGGAGCAACAATATCATACACCTCAAGGTGTCCATGTAACTCGTCGGGTATGACCAATCCTTCGTACGGCCGCCACACAAACTACCACATATTATTAGAAAATTAGAACCCTAATATTAATATTTGGATACGGGAATGACACGAACCCTAAATATTTACCTCGTCCATGTAGTCTATTTCCTACCATAAAGTCGCTGCGATCTTTGATAACCATGCTGTGGTCCGTTTGGAATGACTCCACCTAAAACATGGTTCATTGAAAAATTAAAAATAGTTACCGTCAATCAAATATGCTGGTTCAATATAATACCAGACTAAAATAGGAACTGTGACCTCATGGCAAGTGGTATCTCAGTCGGTGGAAAGGACTGTCTCGGTACCGGCACAATACACAACAGTCGCTCCCATGCCTAAACAAACAACAGATTAAGAGGGCTATCCATCTCCTTAGTATCATATCGTGATGCACGGCATAGTGCCCTATAAAAATGCGCGAGACATGCTGACCCCTAATTATAAGTATGGATATGCTCGAAATTGCAAAGCAACGGTAGATATTTCGTGTGGGCATATGCGGTCGACTTATCCGTGAATAGGGTCGAACCCAACAAACAGAAAACTGGCATATCAGGTATCTATTAATAGACTACTCAGTGTCCAATGGCTCTGCGTCTTTGATACGTCGAACCCAACCCAGCTTTATATAAGATTTCGAAGAACTATGACAACTGGTTCGCAACCGAATATCGTAATGCTTTGACTCTGTAGGAAGTCGCTACTACTATCTGTCCAGCCGCTCACAAGCTCTCCATCAATGGGTATGCCAAATATATGAGCGATATCTTACAGTGTCACAATAACCTCACCCACTGGCAATACAAAGGTATGAGTCTCTGGCCTCCACCTTTCCACCAAAGTAGCTAATAAGGGGTAAAATCCTCTTATCACTCCAATCCTAAAAACGTGGTAGAATCTCATTGAGCGTAAGTAGTTTTCGACTATTGGATTCTATGTCTACGGCGGATCTAGTTTACGAACCATTAAATTCCTGTTAAACTGGTTCAACAAAAATATATTTATTAGTTTAAATAGATTATAATTATTACACAAAAATTATTTATAAAACTAATTTACATCAATATAAATATTGTTATTTTTAATCATAAATAAAAAAATATTTATTTATTTAAATATTATCAATAAATATTTATATTTATTTTTTAGAATAATAAATATAAATAATTTTTATATTTAAAAATAAATATTTATATTTAATAATATTTATTTATTAAAATATTTAATAAATATTCATATATTTTTTTAAAAAAATAAAATTATTTATTTATTTATTAATATTTAAATTATTTATTAAATGTACAGAAAAATAATTCCATTATAGTAAAAAAATTCAAAAAAATTATATATTCACATTTATATAAAACAAAATATAATTATATTAAAAAATAAAAAAATATATTTAAAAATATTAATAAAATACAAAAAAATAATAACAATACTATATTTTCATCATATGATACTAACAACAAAAGTTACAAAAATTTAAATACATAAAAAATAAAATTTATTAACTTACATAATTTGAATGATCCAAATAATTGATATGGATAATTATGTATTATTTTTTTAAATAAATACAAACTAACATTTTTCTTTATTCTATATTTTTTTTAAAGCATTAAACTCTTTTCTTCTTCTTTCTTCACTTCGTTTCTTCTCTCTTTAACATAGACAAAAAACTCGCTAATGCATGAAATGGGGGAGGGGGGATGAGGGACTCAATTTATAGAGTCCCAACAATGTATTTGCTGCTTATCGAGGTGGAGGAGTTATTCCCTGCATATGCATGCAGTCAGCCTCCAATACACCCATCATGTGTTGTTGCAACTCTTTGAAAAGGCGCAGAACCTCTGCAATGCCTACTTGATTCGCAAGCAACATGCCCACTGCGTGTTGCCACGGAGTTTCCACGCCTATATGCTCGCCACATCACTACGCTCACGGTGTGTTGCTGGGGAACTGACACATCACTATGCTCACGGCGTGTTGCTGAAGAACTGATACACCGCTGACAACGAATCCTGTCACCACACCCTCTGTATGTTGAACTTGATATTCACAAAATAGCAAAACATCTCTCTCTAATATTGAGCAAAAACACCAATACACATTCCATATGAATAATAATTTATGATACTTTTATTTCAAAACTTTCTTTAAAGTTTAGAATGAATAATTCACTGCTGACAGCCAAAAAGAAAAAAAGGCACTCATTCTTTCACTCCTCATCATTTGCACTTTATTCTTAGCTTCACCAAAACCTATAAGAACTCTCCCGGGACAAAGCAAGGTTTCTAAATTCTAACTTCTTTTTCTGTTCTTCTCTTCCCTCTTTACTCTTTTCTTTTCCCACATTTATTAAGTTTAAATTTTAACATATAATAATATCGCTGACACAATAAAACAAACACATAGCATGCATTCATTCATTCATTCACTTTCTTTCCCTTTCTCTTTCTCTGTCTCTGTTTGAAAACAAATGAAGCCATCATCAACCACTGAACCAACCAAATCCACCGCCACCATTTCCATTACCACTCTCTCTCCACAAAACGAAGATCATCAACAACACAACGTTCCATTGCTCATGCAGCAGCCATGTTATGCAAGATCAAAGCCTATAAGCTCGGATGAACTTCGAAACCTTCGAATCATTCTTAAGTGGTGTGCTCTTGATCACTCTTATTGCTTTGGAAGAATAATTTCTTATGCGTTGTTCGTCGTCCTCGCAATGGCTGCACCTCTCCTCATCTCAATCTTTATCGGTGTATCTCACTCTGCTTCCATTGATGATCCCTTCAAATTCAACAAGCTTGTTCAGTTACCGGAATCGGCCCTTGCTTTAATCGCCTTCTTCACTCTCTCCCGTTTCTTCCGAAGGTACCACAAACACTGTTAGATAATTTTACATAAAAACGTGCTCATATGAATGGTAAGCCATGCGAAACATCTTACAACTCACAGTGAGAATTGAAATTACAACAGGTATGGCCTTAGGCAACTTCTATTCTTAGACATCTTACAAGATGACTCAATGTACGTTCGACGTGGCTACACACGGGAGCTTGAGAAGGCATTTAAATACTTATCATTCATAATATTACCTTCATTCTTTGTACAACTGGCACACAAGATCCTCCTCTTCACGACGGCTAACGGTGGTCAGTTCCCTCTAAATTCAATACTCTTCCTTCTAGTCCTTGTTTCATGGGTTTACAGAACAGGGGTGTTCTTGTTAATGTGTGTGCTATTCAGGCTAACATGTGAGCTTCAGATTCTAAGATTTGAAGGGCTTAAGAAGCTATTTGAAGGTTGTGGAGATGGTTGTAATAATGAAGCAAGTGTGATATTTAGGGAACATGTTAGGATTAGGAGGCAGTTATGGGTTACAAGTCATAGGTATAGGTTCTTTATAATTGGTTGCTTGGTTACTATCAGTGTTAGCCAGTTGGCTGCTTTGTTGCTTGTTTTGGAATCCAAATCTCACAAGACTTTCTTCAATTCTGGTGATCTTGTGGTAAATCTCTCACACTCTCTATATACAGTGGTCTCATTTTTAACATGGTTGGATAAAGTATTTACAGAGTATTTTTTAATCAACTCTTTTTTGAGAAAAGGATAAACAGGTCTTTCACCTTTTGATTAGCGGACATTTAAATCTTTAATAATTTAAAAATACATTTAAATTTCTGATATTTTTAAAACCTCGACATATGTTCACTTGGGTCTGTATTGACTTGGTTGATAAAGATGCATACGGAAAAAGTTTTTAAAATTAGACAAATTAAACTCATAGATCGATATATCCAAATTTTAAAGAGATCAGAGGCTTAAATATATTTTTAAATTTTCAAAAACTTAAATCATCGCAAACAAAAAAATTAGGGATTGATTTGTTCTTTTCTTTTTTTATTTTTTCAAAATAAAAAAGAATATATTAGTCCTCAAAATTGCTAGTGTACAGTAATATTATAGTAAAAAATAGAATTTTGGTGAAGAGTAAATATTATTTTTTTAATAAAAAATACTAAAAAAATATGTCACGTTTTTTATAAATTTAACAAAATTCTTCATTTCCCACCTAATTCTATCTTTTACCAAAAAATATTATTGTTAATAAATACATAAATCGTTTAATTTATTTTTAAATATATTTTATATAAGTAAGTGATTTAATATAGTTGATTTTGTTTTTCAAACGTAACATGTTTGGTTAATCCTTATACCATCAGAACTGAATTTTAATTTGTACTTAAAAAATAATCTAACATCCCTCTCTCAAATGGTTAAAAATAAAATTTATTGTTTTCAAATCTTAAATTACAACTCATTCTTTTTTTTTTCAGAAATAAAATTTATACACATATATAATAAATATAATAAAAAATTTTAAATTTTGTATGTTTCGCATAAAAAAATTAAATGAAAAATACTAAAATATAAAGAAGAAAAAATTAAAAAATCTTGCATTTTTTTATTATTTTATTTTATTTAACGCAAGTTTGATAATAATAATAATACTAAGTAATTTTATCCACTCATTTTTAACTATATACGGTGAACAAAATTTATCAGTGGTTGCTCACTTACTCCTAAAACACATATTAAATATACATCAAGAATATGAAAAAAATTACTAAATTTTTTTTGTCTAAGTTTGTGTATAAATTTTTATAGGGTCTCTCCTTGATTCAATTGAGTTTGTGTTTATTATGCAGATTTGTTCAGCTGTGCAGCTAAGTGGATTTTTGCTCTGTCTAGTAAGTGCAGCAAGAATCACACACAGGGCTCAAGGGATAGTCTCAATTGCCACAAAATGGCACATGTTGGTGACTAATGCTTCTGCTGAGTCAGAGCAATTTAAAGCTCAAATGATACCACCAGAGTGTGATTCTGATTCTGATTCTGATTCTCATTCTGAGGGCATATACATATCAGTAGCCTCTCAACAGAGACCTTCTTCTTCCTTCCAAACAAGGCAAGCTTTAGGTATGGTTATTATTATTATCTCCACTTTCATGCTATTGAATATGCAAGACTAATGCATAGAAGCATGTTAAGTTTAAGTTTGAGATTATCTTATTTAAATTTAGTTCATTCAATTTGTTTAGTTTTAGGAATAGATTTAAGTTTTATGTTTATTATTTTTGTTTTTTAGTTGGTTATATTATAACTATTTTCAATTAATGTCGTAACTGAAATATCCATACTAGTGTATTAATAGGTATTAACGTCTTTATTAATTCACCTTTTTTTATTTACTAAATGTTTGCAACAATAACAATTGTAATATTAGTTAAGATAATAAATATTTCATGACTATAAGCTCAAATATTAGATATTGCAAAGTATATATTTTTATGGATTATATATAATAAAAGATATTTAAGAAAAACACTAAATTTCTTTTATATCTCATTATATATAGTAGATATAATAATTTTTGTTGTAACACATTTAAATCTAATAAACCTTTCATTCAAATGTGTTTATTATAGTTTTGTTTGTAAGATGTTTTATATTAGGGATTAGGTGTTAAAACCATATTTACAAACACATCCCAAGGTCACTAAGTTACTTTATGTACAAGAACTACAATAATGATATACAAATGATGAAATTTGTTAGAAACATTGAAATTTTTTTGGTTCTTGATGATTAAATGAAATCTAATTTCTTCTATTGATAATAATTGCAGTGACATATTTGCAGCATAACTATGGAGGGATAACGGTATTTGGGTTCCTACTTGATCGAGGATTGCTTTATACTTTGTTTGCGTTTGAATTCTCTTTGGTCATGTGGATTCTTAGCAAGGTCGTTGTCTTATCTTAATTAAAGTTTGAGATAATACTTACATTGCCCCCGCCTGAAGTTGCAAGCACGATTGAAATTGGTCTATAAAATTTCAGTTGACTCACTTTAATCTAATCTGTCTCACGAAAACATTAATGACGCAGTAAAAAGGACTAACGCTGTCACGTTGAACTATGAAAAATAACAGGGTTTTGTTTTTGACACTCAAATAAGAAAAAAACATCATATAAAATGTTTAGAAGCAAAAGATGGCTTGAATGATCTTAAAAGAATTGTTTTTGGATATTTTAGCGCTAAAAATAAAAAGTCATCATTTTTCTATAATCAAGCATGACCACCTTTAGTGCAGTTAGCGTCAGCCTAATAGAAATTGGCTTAGAGACTAATGTAAATTATAGATACAAATTTTAAGATTAAATTGTATAAATTAAAATTTTAAAGATTAATTTAAGACACAGAATTTCAGAAACTAATTTAAATATTACCTCTTAAATTTTTTGAATACAATTATTATATTAATTCTTTAAAATGACAAGAGTGTGAAAAATAAACAAATTATTATTAAAGTGCATAATGTCGCTAATTATTTTTGTTATGACTGAAAGATTGGTGTATTGGGTGAAAACGGTGAATTATGCACGTATGCCTCATGCCGGTGATTGTTGCAGATAAAAGAAATTGCTAGTTACGATTTTATCATGGATATGTATAGAAATTATTACTCAAGATTTGTTTAAAAAAATCACTAAAATAAAAATTTTACACATAAATTTTTTTTTTAATTACAAAAAGCTCAACATGATTTCTCTTTTTCCATAATAATCTCTTGTATAACGAAATTTAACCAAAAATCCTCATATTTTGAAAAATCACACTTGCATTCCCTATATAAATCTTAGTATTCTGTTTGGTACAAAATGGGAGATATGAATTGAAACAAGAATAAAACTCTAATTTAATTTGTATAAAGGATAAAATTGGAATTAATTAATTGAAATGAAAGTATTTTAGGTATAAAATGTTATTAAAGTTCCAGTCTCCATATCTAAAAATTTCAGTCTCCTGTGTCCCTACTTTTTGGAGGTACTGAAATACTGAAATTTCAGAGACAGAGACAGAAATTTTAGTACCAGTCTCTGAACTAACAAACACAATACTGAGTCTCAGTTTCTCAGTCTCTGTCTCAGTACCTCAAAACAAACGTTACCAAAGAGTTGGTCGAAGGTGAAATGCGACGCCAGCATTTTCACTTGGGGGTGTGGATTAGTGGCTGTTCTGGTTCTTTACCGGCTATATGGAGGGGGTTAGTGTTGACTTGGAAAAGTGGTGCAAAGGGGTTCTACAAAACCGACTCCAAAAATACTTTTCTTGTTATACAACAACTGTCCGCATTGGCAAATGAAGATGTTGATCTGATTGAAAAAATTCATGAGCTCATGTATAAAGCCTAGTATGTGCAAATGAGTTTTATTCTCAGGGAAGCTAATAGTATTGCGGATTCTTTTGCCAGGAGAGGAACTCTCAACAATGAACCTTACTAGAGTGGATTCAACTTTGGAGAGAATTACAAGAGTATATTCATCTTGAGATGATAGCGTAGTGTGGCTGTGCTCCCCTATTTTGGGGTATTTGTTCTTGTTTTCTTTAGTATTTTTTCGTGAGTTTCCTAAAATATTTGGGACTGCCTCTTCTGGATGCAGGACTCCTTTTGACCTTCGAACTTTAATGTATGAATGATGGAGATGACTTGTAAAGACATTTTTATGATTAAATTAGTGGGTATTTAAGAGATAGGATTTGTGAGGATTTAGATAGATCATATTTGGGAGTAAGGGTGAAAACAGGTAAGTTCAGGCTAGATTTTACGTTTAATAGGTCTAGTCATGTTGTTAATTGGTCTGTGTTATAGGCTTTTTTTTTTAAGTATTAAGTCTGGTCTGTTATTTAATTTGGCCTAATTTAAAAGCCGTTAAAAGGTTTGATAATTTCTTTTTAAAAAATAAAAATATTATTTTTTAAAAAAATTAATTTTTAATAAAAATATTTATATATTATATTTAATATTTATAAAAAAATTTAAATTTTTAAAATATTTAAAATATATAAAAGTATTTATAATTAAATATAATAAATTTAAAAAATCTCATAATTTTTGTTAATAATAAAAAAATTATTTATATATGTAATTATGTATTAACAGGTCTAAGCAGGTCCGACAGACTAATAAGACTAACAGTTCAACTAGGTATCCTTTAAAAGTTGTACAATATTCAGCCTTTTATTACAATAATTTAAAAAAAATAAAACAAGCATATCTAAAAATTTTAAATAGATTTAGTGTCTTTTTAAAATTAAATACACATTCAAAATACAAACTAAATAAAACTAAAATTTAAAATTTAAATTTAAATTTTAAATTTCTATTTTAAATTTAATATACTTAATTATTAATATATTATAATTACAATTTAAATACACATCCAAAAATCAAATTAGTTATAATTCAAAATTTTGAATTTAAAATTTTAAAATAAATCTTAAACCGTTTTAAAATTTTGGATGTGTTTCAAACATGTTTTGTATATAAGTCAATAATTCTAGATGTGTAATAAATGAAAAATAACCAATATTTACAAACATATATTTTAATAATTTTAAAAGCATTAATGTTCAAATAAGTAACGATAAAATTCAACAAATAATAAAAAAATGAGAAATATTAGATGAATTTTATCGAATAAGATATAAAAAAAATTAATTTTATATTTAATGTTTAAATTTAAATTTTTGATTTATGATTTTGGATGTGTTTTAGAAATATTTTTTGTATCACTTAATAATTTTAGATGTGTTACAATTGAAAACAAAATCGAATTTTTACAAACAAGCATTTTAATACTTTTAAAAGCATTAATATTAAAATAAGTAACGAAAAAATCTAAGTATTAAAAAAAGAGAAATATTAGATGAGTTTTTCTCGAATAAGATATAAAAAATTAATTTTATTTTTAATGTTTAAATTTAAATTTTAGATTTATAATTTTTGATGTGTTTTAAAAATATTTTATGTATAATTTAATAATTTTAGATGTGTTACAATTGAAAAAAATTAATTTTTACAAACATACATTTTAATAATTTTAAAAGCGTTAATATTCAAATAAGCAATGAAAAAATTCAAAAAAAATAAAAGAAAGAAAGAAAGAAAGAAAAAAATAAAGAAGAAGAAAAGAATATTGATATATACACTGATTATTTATTATTTAATTCAAATATTAATATAATCTTATTAAAATAATGATGAATGAGTTTTGAGTTAGTATGTAAGTCACTCGAAATAGAAACAAAATAGCACGACTCATCTAATAATAATAATAATAATAATAATAATAATAATAATAATAATAATAAAATGTTAAATATGAAATAATAAATTTACCTGTAGAGAAATAATACTCTTCTATGAAAATTTTTGTAAAGAAGAGAGAAGAAAAAAAAAGAACGTACACGAGAGAGGGGAGGGGGACGTGCAAATAAATAAAAAACTAATAAAATAACTATTTTATGAAGTAGGTAGGAAGTTAGAGAAATTCTAGTATTTGAAATTTAAATTAATTTTAATTACAACATGTTTAGCTATAAATTAGGAATGTCTTTTAACTAAAATTTATTTAAATAATATTATTTAAATTTAAAGGCTGAATAAAGGCTGAATTTTAAAGGACACATAGCATTTTCCTAAGACTAATTAGTGAATTTGAATTTTATCCTATTAATATATTAAGATTTTTATAAAAATCGAAGCTATGTGTATTTTACTAGTGTTAAACCCGTGCGATGCACGGGCTTATATTTTAATTTGACATGACAAAATTAAAAAAAATATTTTATAACCATAAATTTTTTAACTTTAACATAATATTATCATCGTCATTATATAATAAGTGTATTAATTATGTTATTTTATATTTATTTAAAATAAAATACAAATAGAATAGTTTGAAATCTATAATATTCTTGACCTATAAGAAAAGAGACTTGAAAAAATAAGAATATATATAGCTGTTAAACTATATTGATAGCATATCAATGTTGCACTAAACTTTATACCAAAAAATAAACAAAAGTTTATCGACAATATAATATTTTACTAACATCATTAGATAAACAATTGCCATATGATGTTGTGCTCTATGTTACACATTTCATTTCAAGTCTGAAAGTATAATTACAGATAAATTAATTAAATTTACAATAAATATTCGTACAAAAGTGTAAAATCATAACATATTACTAAAATGAAAATACTATTTTTTTTACCTAAATATTATTAAAGACTTCTTTGAACATGACATTTGTTATTGATGATTTTGGATTGCTATCTTAGCCTAGAATTAGAATGTTCAAACTATTGTAACTCTTAACTCTTGATAAAATAACATAAAGTTGTCCATAGATGAATACTGATTTTGGCAAATAAAGTCCTACATATGATAATGATTTACCACATAATGAAATATCTAAGTTTTTCAATATGTTTCTCCTCTTATAGAGTATCCCGTCAGCTAATAATGTCCATGTTGTATTCTAAATACAATTTGGTTTGCTAACACTATTAAATATCAATAACATCACAAATAGTTTTTTCAATTGATGACCAAACCTCATTAATAGCTAGGGGTGGCAACATGTACCCTACCCGCGGGTACCCAACCCGACCCCACCCGGTCGGGTAGGGTTGCCAACCCGATCCGCAGCGGGTAGGGTAGGGTGTGGGTCGGTAGAGTGCGGGTTGAGGTTCAACCCTACCCGACCAACCCGCACCCTATATATGTATATGTTATATACTTATATAAAAATATATGTTAAGTGGATGTTAAACTAAAAACCTCTCACTAAATGCAAAAGATCCTTAGTCATTAAAAGAAGATCATTAATTGATAATTTAATAAACTTCTTTTTACATAAAAGTCAGTTCTATTTTAAATTATCATCAAATTATATAATAATGTTGCATCTTTTTTTGTAACCCACGAGTTAAGAGCGGGTAGGGTTAGGGTTGACTCCAAATCCTACCTTACCCTACCCATTGCCACCTCTATTAATAGCTGTAATGGATTTTCTATCGTCATATAGTAGTCTTAATGAATAAAAAGTATTTTGGAAGTTAGGATATGTAATCATATTAATTGTCCTAATAGACTCATTCACTCATATGTTGTGCAACCTTTCTGAACAGTTAACAAAATTTTTATATAATAGATATCACATGTAGTTGGTGGAAAATAGTTTAACCTCATAATAGAATACTCTCTCTTGCGTGAATGTCGTTCCCTTTTTCTCTATCATAAACAAATTGATTTGGAAATTCAACATACGTTAAAGTTTGACTTGCTTTAAATTCTTTTTTGGCCTCCATCCATATTAAGAACACCGTACCTTTTCCTTTCTCTTATTCCATGATTTTCTCAAGATTGTCATTATTTTTAAAGATGATATTTTGCTTTTCAGACAAATGAAAAGGTTAATCTCATCACTGGAGGCCGTCTCCGATGAATATCAAAGACAAAGTTCTCCACACGGCCTCACGTGCAGACAAATATCCACAATAATAAAATTGTTTGATCTCATAATAATCTGATCATCCTC
Source organism: Arachis hypogaea (assembly GCF_003086295.3). Lineage (NCBI taxonomy): Eukaryota > Viridiplantae > Streptophyta > Magnoliopsida > Fabales > Fabaceae > Arachis > Arachis hypogaea. Next base: position 103,014,824 of record NC_092045.1, on the reverse strand, counting down.
TCCACTGAAAGCTTCTTTTGAAACCTCAACTGCCACCTTGTCCGAATATTTATTCATGTACTTGAATAAATATTTGATAGTATTTGACTTGTTATAATACTCTACGTTAACATGCGCTTGATAAGACATTAGCAGATATGCATTGTAAGAAATTACATTCCTATTATCTATATAGAATCCCTTCATTTCATTAACTACTCTTGTGTCTTATCTTCTATATGATAAGTATCTACTATCATTAATAACTGTGGTGTCATTGAATGTTTTAGGATAATATTTGGTATAGTACATATCTTTCATGCAGGGAGATTTTGAGCAAATGGTCCATGAATCATATACGTAGATACAGCTCTAAACAATTTTGGGTATCAAACAGGATCAGACAATCCTAACAATATTAACCGGTTAATTTAAGTTGTGTTTGTTATCTTGTGGTATCCACTCACCTACAAAAGAATATGAATATGTGGTGGACCTCTCTTTTAGAATTCTATCATGTACATCGTTATAATAAAAAAATAAAAAAAATAATATGTTATAAATAAACTATCTATTTTATATATATGCTTTGATAAATATATAACTGTACAAATAATTTAACGAAAAATTTTCCTAAAAATAAGGTTAAATGATGAGCAATACCTGTATCTAGTACTTCAAATTGAATTCCTTGCTTAAGATAAGAGGTTATCATGTCAAGCTTAATTTTTAACACTCTACATAATATATCTGGTCGGTCTTCAACATTTAAGTTTTTTAGATTATTAACTCTACTAATTTCCTGCCAACTCGAGTTACATGTTATTATGATAAAGAGATTTAGATATCCATATATTTTTTATAAATTGCTAGAGTATCTTGATAATTATTAAACATGCATTTCATGCTATCTGTGAAAGACGCGGGTAGCTAGAATGACACATTTATCTGTTTTGGAAGCACAAATTTCATCCCTAACAACTATATCTTGAATCCTAACCCCTTGTATATATCACTCGTGTTCTTATCATTAAATTAATTAATTAATTAATTAATTAATTTTACGCTCCTTTCAAAATAATGGCATGAGAAAAATTGAAATTCAATATTGTTTTAAAATATAAAACTCTTTTAATCTAATTAGAAAATAGAAATTAGAAATAATTATTTTAGTTTCATCATAAATTGTATCTATCCTATTATTTGTCAATAAAAACAAACAATTAATTACAATTTAAAATTTAACAACCTAAGAAAATAACTTAAATTTTAGAAAATAACAACCTAAGAAAAATAACTTAATTAAATAACTTAAAATTTAAAAGATTACCACCTAAGCAAATAACTTATAATTTATAAATAAAATTTTAAAAATTTCTAATAACAACACCTAAGCAAATAATTTTCAAGCTCAATGTATTAGCGTCACATCAGCAAAAAATTTTTCATTTTTTTCGAACTGCTAAATTAGTTCAATTTTTTAGGAACAATAGAAAAAAAATAAGTATAGAAAAATATATATTAGTTTTCTTTAAAATAGTATAAATAACTTCACATTTAAAAAAAAATAAATAATTTTATTCAATTTAATCTAATATTTTGTAGTTAGCAAGTTTGCTTATAAATTATGTAAATAAAAAAGATATTTTTAAAGTCATTTGTTTACTTAAGAATTAAAAAAAAATATTTTAAATTAAAAAGTTTAAACAAAATGTTTTAATTAGCAATTAGAAATTAGAATTAGATTTTTTTAAATAATTACATATTAAAAATTAATAACTAACTTAATTATATCAACAATATTTCATATTAGAAATATAAAACTTTATCATATCAAATACTAAATTAGAAATTAACAAAATATCAACGATATGAATTGAAAAAAAAATCACAAGTAATAACCAAATAACATTAACTTATATTAAAAAAGATTTAAATTTCAAACATAAAAATTCAAAAAAAAAACAAAAAAATAACAACTTAAGAACAAATAATATTTTCACCAAAATAAATATATGTTTAGCATTATTCTATTAGATAGATTTAAAAAAGAGATTCTAAAATATGTCCATTCAAATTCTCAATTTTTATTCTCAAGCTCGATCATTTTGCAAGTTGAAGTATCTCCTTCCGCCCCCGAATCTTCGGACTCCGAGAATAGTCGCTTGGTTTGTGTAATAACATTTTTCAACACTTTAGATCCACTATCGTCCGCAATTGTTGGAGAATTCAAGTAATAAGTTATGTACAAAATACTACGTTAAATAAAAGACATCATTCTCACATTTTATTTTAACTCAATAATATTTTTAAATAAAATTAGAAAAATTTAAGAAAACAAAAAAAAATCTTTTGAAGGAGATAACACAACTTGAAGACTTGAAGATTTTTGTAAAAACATAGGTAGATCTCTTTAAATTTTAGAAAAATATAGGTAGAATTTAAAATTTAAATTTTGTTATATCAAATAAAATTAAAAAATTAGCTCCATGTATATAATTAACAATCTTTTTAAATGTCATACTTATTTAATTGTTTTACAATGATGTATTGATATCAAATTTTATTTTATTTTATTTTAAATTTTAAAACTTTAAAACATCAATAACTAACTAATAAATAAATTTAAATTATAAACTCTAATAACTAAGTAATTTAATACTATAGTTTTTTCGAAAATCCAAGAGAATAAAAAAAGAATATAAGATAACTACAATAATTACCTGAACTTATTTATTGCTATTAGTTATTAAGTGAACTTAATTTTTTCAAAAATAATAATTTATTAGCATTTTTTTAAATAAAAGAGTAATATTATTATAATTAAAATAAAATGTAACTATAATTTAAAAATTTAAAAGTAACTTTTTAAGCAAATAATTTATAAATAATCTTTTAAATTAGTTCAACAATATTAAAAATTAAATATCTAACAACTTAAGAAAGTGTATTTAAAAATTTAAAAACTAACAACTTAAGCAAATAATTTAAAATTTAAAAAATAACAATCTAAGCAAAACAACTTAAGTAAATAATTTAAAATTTAAAAAATAACCACCTAAGTAAATAATTTATAATTTATAAATAAAATTTAAAAAATTTCTAATGACGGCACCTAAGAAAATAATTTCAAATTCAATGTATGAGCGACACGTCAGCAAAAAAAACTCTAAATTTAAAAAATAACAACTTAAGTAAAACAACTTGAGCAAATAACTTAAAATTTAAAAAATAACTACCTAAACAAAACAACCTAAGCAAATGACTTAAAAAATAAATTTAATTTTATTTGAATATAAAAAATAAATTTCTTGATTCGGTGAGTTTTTAAATATAAAAAATGTATAAATAAATAAAATAAACAAATAAAAATAATCTATGAACAAATAAAAACATAGATAACTTTACTAAGATGAAGTAGAAAAAAATTTATGATTATAAAATATTGCAATCTATTATAAACTAAAATTTAAAAATTCAATTAAGAAGTTAATATTACAATATTAAAATATTTTTTTATCTTAAACAATGTTCCATACAAACTAATTTGTACGCATTAGTAAAGTTTTCTATTGCCAGATCGATTTTTATTGCCACATCTCAGAAAAGTATTTAATTTATGTGCATAGTTGTCAAAAAGTGCACACTCCATTATTTTTCTATATCAAATAGAATGTTTAATGTTCAAAAAGTAACTACCAATAAAATAATATCAAATTATATATATTTTATATTTTTAAAATTTAAAATTTAATAATAAAATTAAAATATCAAATATAATTTAAAAAATTAATAATTAATTAATTATTTTAAATTTGTAACAAACAAACCGCGGAAAGAATGCTTTTTATTATTTTCTTTTAAATTTGAATCCTTTTTTTTAAATCAATCCGAAGTGATTTTTTTAAAAAAATTAAATAATTAGACGTTTAAAAACGGTGGCTTTGAATCTAAAAATTTTTAACTAAAGCTTAATGTTAGTTAAAATATATTTGTTACTTATTAATATTAATAAAAATATTTATAATAAAATAAGTTAAAATAATAATTTAAAAATATGAGATTAGTAAAATTTTTATATTTATAAAAATAAATAGATAATTACTCATCATCAATCTCTAATTCGATAACAGTATATTTGGTAGATTTGCCATCTTTTTCAAGAGTCTTCTCATTTCCAATTTCAGCAAGATATCCAACAACATCTGAAATGATTTAAAATAAAAAAAGTTATTGTCAATAAATTTGTAAAAAAAAAACGCAGAATAAATTATCAATAAAATAAATAATTATACTTTTTCTAAAATAATAAATTTACCAACTAAATAGGTGCAATCATACCCAGGAGCATTGAGAATGTCAAAACTCACAAACTTAAATCCATGTCGTGGGATACTCGACGATTCTGGAAGTCTGTGCATATCAGTACGTTGGTTTAAATTAACCATGTATTCATGATGTGTAGTCTTGAAGTAACCCTTATTGAGTCCAACACCAAAATATCTTATTTGGTAAGATATTCCTTCCTCCAGCAAATTTACGAATCGAGACACAAAAGCCTTCTTAACTGAGGCGTGTATTTTTCCTCCCTAGAATTAATGGAAAAAAAAACGATTAGATGGAAATAAACAAATAAATTTAAAATATAAATAATATAAATTTTAAATAAAATAAAAAAATATTAGTAGAAAACTCACGTCTTCATCGAGCCAAACCATCTCAATTGAGTATGGAATAGAGAATTTTCGTAACTTGGTAGTGTCCATAACCGTATCACTCGTATACGTACATACAAATTATCGATTGTAGGATTGATGTCAGCAATTTTGTGAATACCAGCCATTAAAATAAATAGAGAGATTTTGAATATATGTAAAGAAAGGGATTGATGTACTTTAAATTGTGGTGTTTTACATCTCTCGTAACTTATACTTTTATAGTTGCATCATAACTAATATTTTTTAAATTTGGTTGACTTTAATTTAAAATTTAAAAAATAACAAACTAAATAAAACAACCTAAACTTAAAATTTGAAAATAACAACTTAAACAAATAATAATTTAAAAATTCCAACATAAACGTAAATTTTTATAATAATATAATAATATAATAATATTAGTACGTAATAATCGAAGAATAATTAACGTATATTTTTTTAAAACTCTAAATTTCTTTAAAAAAATTTATGTAGTTGCAATTTAAAAAAAATTTAAAATTTTAAAAAATAATGCTAAAAAGAATTAACAGATATTTAAAAAATAGTGTTATAATATAAAAAAGAACAACCTAATTAAAATCTAAATAAAATTTAAAAAATAACAACTTAAATAAAATAATTTGAAATTTAAAAAATAACAACCTAAGTAAAACAATCCAAACAAATAAAATAATTTAAAATTTAAAAAATAACAACCTATGTAAAACAACCCAAACTTAAAATTTGAAAATAACAACTTAAGCAAATAATAATTTATAATTTATAAATATAAATCTAAAAATTTCTAGTGATGACACGTAAGCAAATAAACTCCCAGACTTAACGTATGAGCGCCACATCAGCAAATTGGCTCCCCATTTGTATTACTACTAGTGTTAAACTCGTGCGATGCACGGGCTTATATTTAAATTTGATAAGTTAAATTAAAAATAATATTTTATACCTATATATTTTTTAAAGTTAGTATAACACTATTATCGTCCTTATATAATAAACGTGTTAAATATGTTGTTTTATCTTTATTCAAAGTAAAATATAAATAGAAGAATTTGAAGTTTATAATATTCTTGAATCATAAGGAGGGAGACATGAAAAAAATAAAAACATATATAATTGTAATAATAGCATGTTAATTTTACACTAAATTTTTTTTATCAAAAAGCTAATAAAAATTTATCGACAACCTAGTATCTTACTAACTTCATTAGAAAAGCAATTGGCATAGGATGTTGTGCTCCTTGTTACACATTTCATTTCAAATCTGAAAAAGGAGTTATAAATAAATTAGTTATATCTATAGTAAATATTTGTACAAAAGTATAAATCATAACATGCTATTAAAGCGAAAATAATATTATTCTTACCTAAATATTATTAAAAACCTCTTTGAACACGACATTTGTTGTTGATAACTTTGGATTACCGTTTTCGTCTAGAATTAAAATCCTGAGGCCACTGCGACTCTTAACTCTTGACAAAGCAACATAAAGTTGTCCATGCGTGAACACTGATTTTGGCAAATAAAGTCCTACATGTGATAATGATTGACCCTGACTCTTGTTAATGGTCATTGCAAAGCATACTGTTAATGGAAATTGTCTCTGTTGGAACTTAAATGGCAATCCTGAATCTGAAGGGATCAAATTCATTATTGGAATGTACACTTTATCTCCAATATTTCTACCGGTCACTATCGTCCCTCCAATTACGTTGCTGCCAAGTTCGTTAACTATTAATCTTGTCCCGTTGCATAAACCCGAAGTCTGGTCTATGTTTCAGAGTAGCATTACAGCGACTCCTGTCTTCAAAGTCAACTTGTGATTGGGTAGTCTCGAACATTTGATGTCATTTAGGAACTCTGGTGTGAACTACTCTTGTTGTACATCTTCATTCTCATCAGCTTGACATATTGTGTTAGAGTTCAAATACTCCTTTTCTATCCCTGGAAAGATTGTCAAGACAAAATCGTTTACCTTCTCGACACTCTATGTTTCAAAAAAAAAAAAACCTTCTCGACACTCTCAAGCGTGGGTGCAAGAATTGCCCTACTCTAAAAATATCTGTAATCTGACATGTTTTACAACAAGTTGGATATGCAAAGTCTACCAAATGGTCATCAGTAGTTGTAATCAATAGATCATCTGAAATTTTAACTTCTGATTCATCACCAACAATAGAGCCAATATTTCCATTTCCAACATCAAGTATCCAATTAGCAAATCTCTTCATTTCACCTTCATCTTGATCCGAAGAAGACATTAGAAGCCTCATATTTATATGCAGTTTCAGAACCTTACAAAATGACCATAGATGGGATGAGTTAATAGCGGATGCCAATATATCGTGTCTACTTCCTTTCGGAATCACCGGAAGTATCTGTCTGAAATCACCTCCTAGAACAACAACCTTACCACCAAATGGTTTATGTGTCTTATGTTGATCGGTAACTGACATAAGATCCCTGAGCGTCCGATCAAGTGCTTCAAAGCACATTTTATTGAGCATTGGAGCTTCATCCCAAATTATTAAGCTACTTTGGATGAGCAGCTCAGCCTTCAAACTGCCATGCTTGATGTTGCAAGTAGATTCATCAGTAATTGTAATGGGTATTGAAAATCTAGAATGAGTCGTTCTGCCACCAAGTAGGAGTAAAGAAGCAATTCCACTGGATGCAACATTTAAAATAATCTTTCTTCTAGACTGAATAGTAGAAGAAAGTCCATTCCAAATAAATATCTTACCACACCCACCATGCCCATAAAGAAGTAAAAATCACCAGAGTATGTAATAACAGCGTTGAGTATCTCATCAAATACTAACCTTTGTTCATGAGTCATCTTTTGTTTCGTATATAAGTTTGTATGAGTCAACTCATTTGTGTCATATGCTAAATCCTTCTCTATTAGCTTATTCTGAAAAAGGCGAACACCAGACATCTCAGAATATGGCATTAATTGATAGTCTCTTAAAGATCTCGCATTGCTGTTGAGTATCTTCTCATCAATCTCAATAAGGCAGAGATTTTTCAATTCGTCATGAGTTATGTTTAGTCCTAGTAAAAGCACATGGTGATTTTATGAAATATTTAATAAGTAATTCCAAAATAAAACTATTAATATTATTAATAAAAATAAAGATAATAAGAGAATACAATCTTGATATAAAAAAAAAAGACATAGTAAAATACTTTGGTTTTTCAAAGCTTTTCTCCTCTCATATAGTATTCCATCAGCTAATAATGTCCAAGTTGCATTCCAAACACGCTCTGGATTGCTATTGCTATTAGATATCAGTAGCATCGCAAATAGTTTTCTCAATTGATGACCAGATGCGAGTTCAGCTACCTCATTAATAGCTACAATGAATTTCCTATCATCGCACAGTAGTCCCATGGAATAGCAAGCATCTTGGAAGTTAGAATATATAATTCCATTAACTGTCCTAATATACTCATATGTTGTGCAACCTCTCTGAACAGCTAACAAAATTCTCATATAATAAATATCACATGTACCCGGTGGAACATAATTTAACCTCCCGATAGAATACCCTATTTTGCATGGATGCCATTCCCTTGATTCTCTATCATAAACAAATTGATTTGGAAACTCACCATACGTCAAAGTTTGACCTGCTTCAAGTTTTTTATTGGCCTCCATCCATGCTAAGAATATCGTACATTTTTCTTCCTCTTCTTCCACGATTTCTTCAAGATCGTCATCATCTTTAAAGATAATATTTTGCTCTCCAGGCAAATGAAAGGTTAATCTCATCATTGAAGGCCACCTTTGATGAATATCATACGCTAAGGTTCTCCACACAGTCTCACATGCAGACAAATACTTGTCAATAGCTAAATAATATATAGAGAATATTGTATTTTATGGGCTTTCATTCGGTCAAAATACTCATGACATGTTAGTTATTTTTTTGTATAAAATCTACCTTGAATTGTGCTCCGTTTTATATTTTCTTTGTCTTTTAATATCAATTTCTCTTCAATCTTGCTTCTCTTTTGACTTCTTGCATCTTTCAATATATACTTGAAAATACTAAATAAATAAATTTTTTAACCAATTAAAAATATATATACATTATACATAATACATTTTTATTATTAATTTTTTTATATTATTAAAAAAATAAAGTACACAAGAGTACACATATGGCGGCGTTTATTTTTGGTATACATGTCCATCAAAACATAGACACGGGAGTACACAGAGTACATGTATGGTGTTTGTTTACTGACACAAAAATAATGAAAGACATGGTCATACACAAACACCTATTAAAAATATGTATTTTGTGTCTCTTTAAAATACTGAGACACTAATTTTTTTCAATTTTTTCTCATGTCTAACTTACTATATAGAATATGAAATTAGTATCTTCTTATGTCTATGTAAAATCGCACAGCTTTTATTTTTATTGGTTGCTTTAATTTCCTTTTTATTCTCATTTATTTAGTTACGTAAACATATTTTACGAAAAATAATATATATATTTTTTATAAAAGTATCTTTTTTTCAAATAAATATAAGTTTAATCTCACGATCAATAAATTCAAGTTATAGTTAAAATCTTTTTTTCATTTCCTTAAATAAAGAGATTGAAAATGAATAACTTATAAGTAAAAAGAGAGAAAAAGATGAAAGTACATCTATTGTTGTGCCGAGATAATCTAAAAAATAACAATGTAAACGAAGTAAATAGAAAAAATTTATAAATGTGACAAATAAAAAAATTTAAATTTAAAAATCAAAACGGTTAAGAAGCTACTTAATTAGGAATTAGTATTAGAATTTTAAATTTCAAATTTTTAAATAGAATTTCCTAATTAGCTAGTGCAAATTTAAAATTTTTAAATAAACTTTTTTAATTAAACGTTTATTGTTCATTAAGAATATAGGAATTTGTTAATTTAAAAATAATTTTTATTAGTTTCGTCATAAATAGTATCAATCCTATTATTTATCTATAAAAATAAATAAAATTAAATATAATCTAAAAATTAATAACCTTATAAATTAGGTAAATTTAGAAAAAATATTTAAAAAAAGAGAAAAAGATGAAAATACTTCTATTGTGGAAAGATAATCTAAAAAATAATAATAAAAATTTATAAATATGGCAAGTAAAAAAATTTAAATTTAAAAATCGAAATGGTTAAGAACTTACTTAATTAGAAATTAGTATTAGAAATTCAATTTTCAAATTTTTAAATAGAAATTTCTAATTAGCTAGTATAAATTTTAAATTTTTAAATAAATTTTTCTAATAAAATGTTCGTTGTCTATTAGAAATATAGAAATTTGTTAATTTAAAAATAATTTTTTTTAGTTTCATCATAAACAGTATTAACTTTATTGTACCTTTTCTAAAATTTAAACAGTATTATATTTTTTTAAATAGTATAAATAACCTCACATCTTAATAAGACTGGTAATTATATTTACTTTATTATAATCCTTTGTAATTAGCATAGTAGCTTATAAATTATATAAATTCTTAAAAAATATTCTCAAATCCAATTGCTTACGTAAAAATTAAAAAAAATATATATTTGAATTTAAATTTAAAATTTTAACCATAATACTTTAATTAAAATTATAATTAGATTTTTTTTAAATAAATACACATTAAAAATTAATAACTAACTTAATTGTATCAACAATAATTCAAAGAAAAAATTTATAACTTTATGACATTAAATATTAAATTAGATATTATCAGAATATTAATGGTGAAAATTAAATTAAAAATAAAACCACAAGTAATAACCAAATAACTTCAATTTACATTTAAAAAAATTCTAAATTCCAAACATAAAAATCAAAAAGAACCAAAAGAAAAATAACAACTCAAGAAAAGACAATGTTTCCACCAAAACAAACATATGCTTGGCATTATTCTATTAGATAGACTCTAAAAGGGATTCCAAAACATGTGCATCCAAATTCTCAAGTTTCTTTCTCAATCTTAATCTTCTTGCAAGTTGAGGTATCTCCTTCCACCTTCGATTCTTCCGACTCCGAGGATAATCGCTTAGTTGGTGTAATAGCATTTTCCAACAATTCAAATTCATCACTGGCCACAACTTCATTGGAGAATTCAAACAATAAATTCTGTATAAAATACCACGTTAAATTAAAGACTTATTTCTAACATTTGATTTTATCTCACTAATATCTTTTGAATAAAATTAAGATCTAATTTTGAGAGAACAAACAAACAAAAAAATTATTTTTTGAAGAAATACCTTAGCACCTTCTACTTTCTCCCCTTCAATGATTGAGAATGACTTTGAAATTGGAAGCAAACCACCGGTGTAGTCAACATCCTAAAATTATAATTAATTATTAATTATTATTTATAAATTAGATACTACTAATGACTAAGGAAGCAAAAAATATATTAATTTTTAATAGAAAGTATACTTATAATTATACTCACAATTTGAATAGGGTGAGTCTCTTTAAATTTATTTATAAGGTCCACATTATCAGTCATCTTCTTAACTTTATAAGAAGGTGAAAAATGTGGATTATCAGATATTTGAACTTCAACGATGAAGAGAAAGGTCTTATCAATTAGGTTGAGCAAAAGTGTAGGTGTATCCAATAAATCTCCTTTCTGAAGGGTATTACATAATATATTAATAATAAATAATATAAAAATTACCAATAAAAATATCTTCACTATGTTTTTAGAAATAAATATTGGTTAGATCTTATCAATAGGAGTGGATCAAGTATCTTCACACAGCTCTTTTTCAAAACTTTTTTTACCTATTTGTCAAAGACTACAAAACATGCACAGTCAAAATCATCAATGATACCAAGCTTTATTCGGTACTTGCTTAAAAAAGAAAATAACATAAAAAAAGTTAAATATAGACTATTCAATATCTAATCCAATGTGCATAGACTTTAATTTAAAAAAATAAATAAATAACCTTGGAGTTATGGAAAAAGGGAGACGGCCACAACTTGAACATTTGAAAGTTTTTGTAAAAGCATATGTGGACGTGTTGCATTCACATTGGTCGTACCACCAGTCTGGAATATCCATAATATGAGTTATAGTAGCCAAGACAACACAAATAGCATTCTAAATAAAAAATTAATGATTAAATCCCTAAATAAACAAATAAATAATATAAATTTAAAATAAAATAGAAAAATATTAGTAAAAAACTCACGTCTTCGTCGAGCCAAACCATCTCAATTGAGTATGGCAATGGAGAATTTTCGTAACTTGGTAATGTTCATAACCGTAATACTCGTATACGTACACACAAATTGTCAATTGTAGGATTGATGTCAGCAATTTTGTGAATACCAGCCATTGGAATAAGTAGAGAGATTTTGGATATATGTAGAGAAAGGGATTGATGTACTTTAAATTGTGGTGCTTTACATCTCTCATCACTTATACTTTTATAGTTGCATCATAACTAAATTTTTTAAAATTTGGTTGACTTTAATTTAAAATTTAAAAAATAACAAACTAAGTAAAACAACCCAAACTTAAAATTTAAAAATAACAACCTAAACAAATAATAATTTAAAAAATCTAAACTAACGTAAATCGTTATAGTAATATTAGTATGTAACAGCCGAAATATAATTAACGTAAATTTTTTTAAAACTCTAAATTTTTTAAAAGAACGTATGTAGCTGCAAATTTTAAAAAAATTAACAAAATTTTAAAAAATAATAGTAAAAAGAATTAACAAATTTTTAAAAAATAACAACCTAAGTAAAATAATTTAAAATTTAAAAAATAATAATCTAAGTACAACAATCTAAAATTTAAAAAATAACAACTTAAATAAAATAATTTGAAATTTAAAAAATAACAACCTAAGTAAAACAACCCAAACTTAAAATTTGAAAATAACAACCTAAGCAAATAATAATTTATAATTAATAAATATAATTCTAAAAATTTCTAATGACGACACCTAAGCAAATAAACTCCCAGACTCAACGTATGAGCGCCACGTCAGCATATGAGCTTCCCATTTGTATATTACTAATATCTTAAACCCGTGCGATGCACGGACTTATATTTTAATTTGATATGATAAATTAAAAATAGTGTTTTATAACTATAGTTTTTTTTTTAATTTTAGTATAATATTATCATCATCTAATTATGTAATTTTATATTTATTTAAAATAAAATATAAATAGAACATTCTGAAATTTATAATATTATTGAATCATAAGAAAAGAGACCTGAAAAAATAAGAATATATATAGCTGTTAAACTATATTGGTAGCATATCAATTTTGCACTAAACTTTATATCAAAAAACTAACAAAAATTTATCGACAATATAATATTTTACTAACATCATTAGATAAACAATTGCCATATGATGTTGTGCTCTATATTACACATTTCATTTCAAGTCTGAAAGTATAATTATAGATAAATTAGTTAAATTTATGACAAATATTCGTACAAAAGTGTAAATCATAATATGTTACTAAAATGAAAATACTATTTTTCTTACCTAAATATTATTAAAAACTTCTTTAAACATGACATTTGTTGTTGATGACTTTGGATTTCTATCTTAGCCTAGAATTAGAATGCTTAAACTATTGCGACTCTTAACTCTTGACAAAGTAACAAAGTTGTCCAAAGGTGAATACTGATTTTGGTAAGTAAAGTCCTACATATGATAATAATTTATCACATAATGAAATATCTAAGTTTTTCAATATGTTTCTCCTCTTATATAGTATCCCGTCAGCTAATAATGTCCACGTTGCATTCTAAATACAATTTGATTTGCTAACACTATTAGATATCAATAACATCACAAATAGTTTTCCCAATTGATCTCATAATAACCAAATAACATTAACATTAACAAACACATAGTATGAAACTAAAGAATTAAAAAAAATACCCACCTATTTTTAAATTGGATGACAGTTGCATCTTTAAGATTGAAGAACATCTTTGTGCCATGCATGGAATTTTGTAGGACTTTACTTGAAATGAACAAATAAAAATAATCTATAAACAAATAAAATCATAGATAACTTTACTAAGATTAGGTACAGGAAAATTTATGATTATAAAATATTGCAATCTATTATAAAATAAACAAATAATTTTCGTAACTTGGTAGTGTCCATAAATGTATCACTCGTATACGTACACACAAATTGTCGATTGTAGGATTAATGTCAGCAACTTTGTGAATATCGGTCATTGGAATAAGTAGAGAGGTAAAGAAAGGGATTGATGTACTTTAAATTGTGATGCTTTACATCTCTCATAACTTATACTTTTATAGTTGCATCATAACTAAATTTTTTAAAATTTGTTTGACTTTAATTTAAAATTTAAATAATAACAAACTAAGTAAAAGAACCCAAATTTAAAATTTGAAAATAACAACTTAAATAAATAATAATTTAAAAACTCTAAACTAACGTAAATTTTTTTAAAACTCTAAATTTCTTTAAAAGAATTTATGTAGCTGCAATATAAAAAAAATCAACAAAATTTAAAAAAAATGCTAAAAAGAATTAACAAATTTTTAAAAAATAGTGTTAAAATGTAAAAAATAACAATTTGAGTAAAATAATTTAAAATATAAAAAATAACAACATCTCTCATAACAATCTAAAATTTTAAAAATAACAACTTAAGTAAAACAATCCTAACAAATAAAATAATTTAAAATTTAAAATTTAAAAAATAACAATCTAAGTAAAACAACCCAAACTTAAAATTTGAAAATAACAACCTAAACAAATAATAATTTATAATTTATAATTTATAATTTATTTATAATTGATATTATAAATATAAACAAATATAAATATAAAAATTTCTAATGAAGACACCTAAGCAAATAAACTTTCAGACTCAACGTATGAGCGCCTCATCAGCAAATGAGCTCCCCATTTGTATTTGTACTAGTGTTAAACCCGTGCGATGCACGGGCTTATATTTAAATTTGATAAGTTAAATTGAAAATAATATTTTATAACTATATATTTTTTTAAATTTAGTATAACACTATCATCGTAGTTATATAATAAACGTGTTAAATATGTTGTTTTATCTTTATTCAAAGTAAAATATAAATAGAAAAGTTTGAAGTTTATAATATTCTTAAACCATAAGGAGGGAGACATGAAAAAAATAAGAACATATATAACTGTAATAATAGCATGTTAATTTTACACTAAATTTTGTATAAAAAGCTAATAAAAATTTATCGATCGATAACCTAGTATCTTACTAACTTCATTAGAAAAGCAATTGGCATAGGATGTTGTGCTCCTTGTTACACATTTCATTTCAAATCTGAAAAAAGAGTTATAGATAAATTAGTAATATCTATAGTAAATATTTGTACAAAAGTATAAATCATAACATGCTATTAAAATAAAAATAATATTATTCTTACCTAAATATTATTAAAAACCTCTTTGAACACGACATTTGTTGTTGATGACTTTGGATTGCCGTCTTCATCTAGAATTAAAACCCTGAGGCCACTGCGACTCTTAACTCTTGACAAAGCAACATAAAGTTGTCCATGGGTAAACACTGATTTTGACAAATAAAGCCCTACATGTGATAATGATTGACCCTGACTCTTGTTAATGGTCATTGCAAAGCATACTGTCAATGGAAATTGTCTCCGTTGGAACTTAAATGGCAATCCTGAATCTGAAGGGATCAAGTTCATTCTTGGAATGTACACTTTATCTCCAATATTTCTACCGGTCACTACTGTCGCTCCAATTACATTGCTGCCAAGTTCGTTAACTATTAATCTTGTCCCGTTGCATAAACCTGAAGTCTGGTCTATGTTTCGCAGTAGCATTACAGCGACTCCTGGCTTCAAAGTCAACTTGTGATTGGGTAGTCCCGAACATTTGATGTCATTTAGGAACTCTGGTGTGAACCACTCTTGTTGTACATCTTCATTCTCATCAGCTTGACATGTTGTGTCAGAGCTCAAATACTCCTTTTCCATCCCTGGAAAGATTGTCAAGACAAAATCGTTTACCTTCTCGACACTCTCAAGCGTGGGTGCAAGAATTGCCCTACTCTGAAAATACCTGTAATCTGACATGTTTTGCAACAAATTTGGATATGCAAAGTCTACCAAATGAGAGAGAGGGTCATCAGTAGTTGTAATCAATAGATCATTTGGAATTTCAACTTCTGATTCATCACCAACAACAGAGCCAATATTTCCATTTCCAACATCAAGTATCCAATTAGCAAATCTCTTCATTTCACCTTCATCTTGATCCGAAGAAGACATTAGAAGCCTCATATTCGTATGCAGTTTCAGAACCTTACAAAATGACCACAGATGGGATGAGTTAATAGCGGATGCCAATATATCGTGTCTACTTCCTTTCGGAATCACCGGAAGTATCTGTCTGAAATCACCTCCTAGAACAACAACCTTACCACCAAATGGTTGATGTATCTTATGTTGATCGGTAACTGACATAAGATCCCTGAGCGTCCGATCAAGTGCTTCAAAGCACATTTTATTGAGCATTGGAGCTTCATCCCAAATTATTAAGCTACTTTGGATGAGCAGCTCAGCCTTCAAACTGCCATGCTTGATGTTGCAAGTAGATTCATCAGTAATTGTAATGGGTATTGAAAATCTAGAATGAGCCGTTCTGCCACCAGGTAGGAGTAAAGAAGCAATTCCACTGGATGCGACATTTAAAATAATTTTTCCTCTAGACCGAATAGCAGAAGAAAGTCCATTCCAAATAAATGTCTTACCACACCCACCATGCCCATAAACGAAGTAAAAACCACCAGAGTCTGTAACAACAGCATTGAGTATCTCATCAAATACTAACATTTGCTCATGAGTCATCTTTTGTTCTGTATATAAGTTTGTATGAGTCAACTCATTTGTGTCATATGCTAACTCCTCCTCTATTAGCTTATTCTGAAAAAGGCGAACATGAGACATCTCAGGATATGGCATTGATTGATAGTCTCTTAAAGATCTCGCATTGCTGTTGACTATCTTCTCAATCTCAATAAGGCAGAGGTTTTTCAATTCGTCATCAGTCATGCTTAGTCCTAGAAAAAGCACATAGTGGTTTTATGAAATATTTAATAAATAATTCTAAAATAAAATTATTAATATTCTTAATAAAAATAAAGATAATAAGAGAATACAATCTTGATATATAAAAAAAGACATAGTAAAATACCTTGGTTTTTCAAAGCTTTTCTCCTCTCATATAGTATTCCATTAGCCAATAATGTCCAAGTTGCATTCCAAACACGCTCTGGGTTGCTAATGCTATTAGATATCAGTAGCATCACAAATAATTTTCTCAATTGATGACCAGATGCAAGTTCAGCTACCTCATTAATAGCTGCAATGAATTCCCTATCATCGCACAGTAGTCCCATGGAATAGCAAGCATCTTGGAAGCTAGAATATGTAATTCCATTAACTGTCCTAATAGACTCATATGTTGTGCAACCTCTCTGAACAGCTAACAAAATTCTCATATAATAAATATCACATGTACCCGGTGGAACATAATTTAACCTCCCGATAGAATACCCTCTTTTGCGTGGATGCCACACCCTTGATTCTCTATCATAAACAAATTGATTTGGAAACTCAGCATACGTCAAAGTTTGACCTGCTTCAAATTTTTTATTGGCCTCCATCCATGCTAAGAACATTGTACATTTTCCTTCCTCTTCTTCCACGATTTCTTCAAGATCGTCATCATCTTTAAAGATGATATTTTGCTCTCCAGGCAAATGAAAGGTTAATCTCATCACTGAAGGCCACCTTTGATGAATATCATACGCTAAGGTTCTCCACACAGCCTCACATGCAGACAAATATCTGCAATCATAGAATTGTTTGATCTCATCAATAACCTGAGCATCCTCTCCACTGGAAGCTTCCTTTGTAACTCCAACTGCTACCCTGTCTGGACCTTTATTCACATACTTGAACAAATATTTGATAGCATTCGACTTGTTGCAGTACTCTACATTAACATGCGCTTGATAAGACATCAGTAGATATGCATTGTATGGAACCACATTCCTATTATCCATATGGACTCCCTTCTTCTCAGTAACCACCCCTGTGTCTCGTCTTCTATATGATGGGTATCCACTATCATCGATAACTGTGGTTTTACTGAATGTCTTGGGATAATATTTGGTGCAGTACCCATCTTTCATGCAGGGAGATTTTGAGAATGCTCTACCACATGGTCCATGAATCATATATGTAGATACAGCTCTAAACAATTTTGGATGCTGAGCAGGATCTGGCAACTCTGAAGATATTAATTGATCAATTTGAGTTGTCGTTGTTATCTTATGGTCTCCACTTAACCACAAAAGAATGTGAGCATGTGGTAGACCTCTTTTTTGGAATTCCACCGTATACATCCCTTATACCAAAAAGACAAAAAAAAAGTTATATGTTATATTTAAACTATCTATTTTATGTATGTGCTTTGATAAATTAAGGGTGATAATAAAAAATCAACAATACGTTAAGTAAGAAAATATTTTGCCATTTATTTTATAACAATCTAAATGAATATTTCTCTAAAAATAAGGTCGGATGATGAGCAATACCTGCATCTAGCACTCCAAATGGAATTCCTTGCTTAAGATCCGAGATTATCATGTCAAGCTTAATTTTGAATACTCTACACGATATATCCGGCCGGTCTTCAACCTTTAAGTTCCTTGGATTGTTAACCCTGCCAATCTCTTGCCAACTTGAGTTACATGTCATTGTGATGAAGAGGTCTGGATATCCATATTTCTTACAAATTGCCATAGCATCTTGACAATTATTAAACATGTATCTCATGCCACCAGTGAAGGACGCAGGTAGGATGATACGCTTACCTGCTTTAGAAGCACGTGTCTCACCCCTAACAACTGCATCTTGAATCCCTTTGTATATATCACTCCTCACCTTGGTTTGGTTGTTTCGGTAGTAGGTCAACCTTTGTGCTTCAATCATAGAAAAGCAATCAACCAAGAACTGCTGAAATAATCTTCCACCATTGACAATGGTTGCATACTCGACCTTTCTCTCTTGTATTCTAAATGCTATGAACTCCCTTAAACTCACACGCTGTCTCTTTCTATTTTCATCAGCCCTATGAGATTCTCGCAAAGGAATGTCTTCTTGGTAGCCATCTTCACCGTAAGGAAACATCATAGGGTACTGAAGAGGAATAAATGCGGTGTGTGTCTCATGAATCCTTTGCAGATGTCCAAACTTTAATTGAACTATAATATCACGCCCTGCATCTCCAGAATCAAAATCTCCTACTATTAGAGCTGCGACCTCGTTAGAAGATGGTAAATTGTAGACTCTTGCATCCTTTGATCTTTTTCGGTACAACCGTAGTCTTATATTTGCGATATCTCCTTGATTCAGGTAGTTTCTCACTATCCTAAATGTGTGAGCAAGAACATTATGTTGATCGATCATGTCCTTGAGATCTAGAACTAAGGACTGGTCAATGTTGTTGTTGTTTGTTCTTGAACTGTATAAAACATCAATTGAAAAATATTAGTATTCATAATTAACCAAAATCAAAGTACGAACTACCTAAATAATTTTTTAATCAGTTTGGAATGCATGATACAAACCTGAAAATCTCTATCCTGTTTGAGACCTCATTTTCTGTATCATAAATATATAACTGCGCAAATTTTGGTCTTTGTCCCTCAATTGGTACCAAGCTTCCAATTCTGTGGTAGTTTTGTCCACTCACAATGAACTGGGGAGGACCTGTCCCATCATTGATAGAGGTCTCTATTTTACCTCCGAGGGACGTGAAGCAAAACATGCTATTATAAGTTCTTATATTATCCTTAAAGTGTTTGCTTCTCTGGTCTGCTCCAGATAATAAACCTTGCAAGAGCTGAGGTGGACGTTGCAAAAACGGCAATTGTACCTTCCCTCGCATACAACATATTGAGAACTCAATATTGGATCCTGTTTTAGCCTTTTCTGATCTCTCCTCATACCACATCATGGCGTCGCAATGCCGACAAAAAAATTCTGGGTCACCAATATCTATCACATCTAATAATCACCAAGATAATAAATTATGTTTCAGTTATATCTGAAAAAAATACTTTATATAAAAATATATCTTTCTTTCACCATGTTAGGTATAAAAATAATATTTATAAAAGATTACCGAATACTGCAATTTATAGATTAAAAAGATGAGATCATATAATACAATTTTTTTGTGCCAACCTCAAGGTTTAAGTTTTATATGCACACTAATCAAACAATAAGAATTACAATATATCAATGTTCAAATACAAAAATCATAATATATAACCATATCTTAGTTTGAATTTTAAAAACTTGAACACTAAACGATAATTTTTTGTTTATAAAAAGCATAACAATAGTAAATAATAAACTGCTGATATTGCTACTTCTTAGATTACCTGTATTCTCAGCAACATCGAATATGGCTGGGTATTCAATTTGCACAGAATCATCTAATATAGTCGTGTTTTCAGTAATATCCTCAACTTCTTCAAAAATTTTTGAAAGATTTATAGCCAATTCCTTCAAGAATGTTTTTCTTTGTCTCAGGTGTCTTCCTTTTTCAACTATGCACACTTCTTCTAATTCTTTAGTATCTAAATTTGAATTAGATGTACTTGCTCCTGTAATCATTAGAGATAGTAAATCAAGCACTTTATATTATAAAAAAAAGAAAAATGAATATATATTAAATGTTTGAATCAGCTGAGTTATGAATATATATTATGAAAGTAGTATTAAAGATAAAAGAAGTAGAATTTTAGCTTTATGATAATTACAATCTATCATGCTTATCTTACCATGTCTCTTTTGAAGTAGCATAGTCTTTCTATTCAGTCTTGCATCCCTTTGCAATCTAATTCGATTTGAGTACTCCAATGAATCTATAATAATTATTTAGCATATATCAAAGATTGTTTTCAAGAGACCAATTGAAAAGTTAAATGTTTGGTCTTTAAGTAATAAAAGCATATATTAACATACGCTGGCTTTGCAACTGGTCGATATTGTTTAATGTTTGTTGAAGCTGTTGTTGACTTGTCTGATGACATGGGCTATCATATGCTTCGCATGTGATACCTGAATTACTAATATCACTAATATTGGAACATCGTTCCTTTTCACCTACAGAGTGTAGATTAGTAGTTGGAGACCTTGATCGATATGGTGTTGGGTTATTATCTAATAAGATAACTCGAGATATTAGTTTTTTGAACATATTTTTTGTTAAAGTTTATAATTGAATAAATAGTAGGAAAATCAAAATACATAAAGTGCATGTACATTCACATAAGTAAGTTCCAAAAAAAATCATCCAAAAATTAACCTGTATTGAGTCCATTTGTAATGTTCGACAACACCGATTGAAAATGCACATCATTGGAACCATCACTCGAATTTCCTGTAATTTTTTCATAAACAAATTTAGTAACATATTACAAAAACAATGTAAATTAATAATTTATTACTTGTCAATAGCTAAATAATATATAGAAAATATTGTATTTTATGGGCTTTCATTCGTCCAAATACTCATGACATGTTAGTTATTTTTTGTATGAAGTCTATCTTGAATTGTGGTCCGCTTTGTATTTTCTTTGTCTTTTAATATCAATTTTCTCTTCGATCTTGCTTCTCTTTGGACTTCTTGCATCTTTCAATATATACCTGGAAATACCAAATAAATAATTTTTTTAACTAATTAAAAATATATATACCTTATACCTAATACATTTTTATTATCAATTTTTTTTATATTATTAAAAAAAAATAAAGTACACAAGAGTACACATATGGCGGCGTTTGTTTTTGGTATACATATCGATCAAAACATAGATACGGGAGTACATAGGAGTACATGTATAGTGCTTGAATACTGAGACAAAAATGATGAAAGACATGGTATCGATTTAAACATATTTTATGGAAAATAATATATATTTTTATGGAAAATAATAATGTATGGATTTAAACATATTTTATGGAAAATAATATATATTTTTTTTCAAAAGTATCTTTTTTCAAATAAATATAAGTTTAATCTCACTATCAATAAATTCAACTTACAGTTAAAATCTTTTTTTTTATTTCCTTAAATAAAGAGATTGAAAATGAATAATTTATAAGTAAAAAGAGAGAAAAATATGAAAGTACCTCTATTGTTGTGCTGAGATAATATAAAAAATAACAATGTAAACGAAGTAAACAGAGAAATTTATAAATGTGACAAATCAAAAAAATTTAAATTTAAAAATCAAAACGGTTAAGAAGTCACTTAATTAGGAATTAGTATTAGAATTTTAAATTTCAAATTTTTAAATAGAGTTTCCTAATTAGCTAGTTTATTTAAAAATTTTTAAATAAACTTTCTTAATTAAACGTTTGTTGTTTATTAAGAATATAGAAATTTGTTAATTTACAAATAATTTTTATTAGTTTTGTCATAAATAGTATCAATCCTATTATTTATCGATAAAAATAATAAAATTAAATATAATCTAAAAATTAATAACCTTATAAATATCGTAAATTTAGAAAAAAATATTTAAAAAGAGAGAAAAAGATGAAAGTACTTCTATTGTGGAGAAATAATCTAAAAGATAATAATAAAAATTTATAAATATGGCAAGTAAAAAAATTTAAATTTAAATATTGAAATGGTTAAGGACTTACTTAATTAGAAATTAGTATTAGAAATTCAAATTTAAAATTTTTAAATAGAATTTTCTAATTAACTAATATAAATTTTAAATTTTTAAATAAAATTTTCTAATCAAACGTCCGTTGTCTATTAGGAATATAGAAATTTGTTAATTTAAAAATAATTTTTTTTAGTTTCATCATAAACAGTATTAACTTTATTATACTTTTTCTAAAATTTAAACAGTATTACATTTTTTTAAATAGTATAAATAATTTCACGTCTTAATAAGACTGATAATTCTATTTACTTTATTATACTCCTTTGTAATTAGCATAATAACTTATAAATTATATAAATTCTTAAAAAATATTGTCAAATTGCTTACGTAAAAATTCAAAAAAAAAGTATATTTGAATTTAAATTTAAAATTCTAAACATAATACTTTAATTAAAAATTAAAAATTAGATTTTTTTTTAAAAAATAAATACACATTAAAAATTAATAACTAACTTAATTGTATCAACAATAATTCAAATAAAAAATTTATAACTTTATGACATTAAATATTAAATTAGATATTATCAGAATATCAACGGTGAAAATCAAATTAAAAATAAAACCACAAGTAATAACCAAATAACTTCAATTTATATTTAAAAAAATTCTAAATTTCAAACATAAAAATAGAAAAGAACCAAAAGAAAAATAACAACTCAAGAAAAGATAATGTTTCCACCAAAACAAACACATGCTTGACATTATTCTATAAGATAGACTCTAAAAGGGATTCCAAAACATGTGCATCCAAATTCTCAAGTTTCTTTCTCGATCTTGATCTTCTTGGAAGTTGAGGTATCACCTTCTACCTTTGATTCTTCCGACTCCGAGCATAATCGCTTAGTTGGTGTAATAGCATTTTCCAACAATTCGGATTCATCATTGGCAGCAACTTCATTGGAGAATTCAAGCAACAAATTCTGTACAAAATATCACGTTAAATTAAAGACTTCTTTCTAACCTTTGATTTTATAATTAATTATTAATTATAAAAAAATTAATTTCTAATTTTGAGAGAACAAACAAAAAAAAATTATTTTTTGAACAAATACCTTAGCACCTTTTACTTTCTCCCCTTCAATGATTGAGGATGTTTTTGAAATTGGAAGCAAACCACCGGTGTAGTCAACATCCTAAAATTATAATTAATTATTAATTATAAATTAGATACTACTAATGACCAAGGAAGCAAAAAATAAATTAATTTTTAATAGAAAATACACTTATAATTATACTCACAATTTGAATAGGGTGAGCCTCTTTGAATTTATTTATGAGCTCCACATTATCAGTCATCTTCTTAACTTTATAAGAAGGTGAAAAATGTGGATTATCAGATATTTGAACTTCAACGATGAAGAGAAAGGTCTTATCAATTAGGTTGAGCAAAAGTGTAGGTGTATCCGATAGATCTCCTTTCTGCAGGGTATTACATAATATATTAATAATAAATAATATAAAAATTACCAATAAAAATATCTTCACTAATATTTTTAGAAATAAATATTGGTTAGATCTTACCAATAGGAGTGGATCAAGTATCTCTACACAGCTCTTTCTCAAAACTTGTTTTGCCTCCTTGTCAAAGACTACAAAACATGCACAGTCAGAATCATCAATGACACCAAGCTTTATTCGATATCTGCTTAAAAAAAAATAACATAAAAAAAAGTTAAATATAGACTTATTCAATATCTAATCCAATGTGCATATACTTTAATTTAAAAAAAATAAATAAATAACCTTGGAGTTATGGATAAAAGGAGACGGCCACAACTTGAACATTTGAAAGTTTTTGTAAAAGCATATGTGGACCTGTTGCATTCACATTGGCCGTACCACCAGTCTGGAGTACACATAATATGACTTATAGTAGCCAAGACAATACAAATAGAATTCTGAAAAAAAAATAATGATTTAAATTCCCTAAATTTGGTGAATTTTTTAAATAAATAAGATGAATAAATAAAAATAATCTATGTACAACGGATTTCAATTATTTTTTTCTCCATTTTTTAAAAAAAAATTACCGTTTCGAATTCTTTTAACTGCTCGATGGTTTTGCCTTGATAAATTTTTAAGAATGGAGCCTCATTTGAAATTCCGCCGATGTTACCTCTAGATTCTTCAAATCTTACAAAGCTTGATAAATAAAGTTAAAAAAAATTATGTTAGATAACACACACATAGTATGGAACTAAAGAATTAAAAAGAAAATACCCACCTATTTTTAAATTGGATGACAGTTGTATCTTCAAGATTGAAGAACATCTTTGTGCCATACATGGAATTTTGTAAAACAATCTTTTCTGAAAAATTTATTTTAATACAAAATGAGTAAAAATTCACATAAACAATAAGTAAAAGCTCACATATAAAAATATATTGTTAAAAAAATATGGATAAATATTACCGTTAAATAACTTCACTCTAACAAACTGTAAGACGACAACAGCTCCATCCTTATTGCCAGATCCCAGAAAAGCATTTAATTCATGTGCATAGTTGCCAAAAAGTGCACACTCCATTATTTTTCTATATCAAATAGAATGTTTAATGTTAAAAAAGTAACTACCAATAAAATAATATCAAATTATATATATTTTATATTTTTAAAATTTAAAATTTAATAATAAAATTAAAATATCAAATACAATTTAAAAAATTAATAATTAATTAATTATTTTAAATTTGTAACAAATAAACCGCGGAAAGAATGCTTTTTATTATTTTTTTTTAAATTTGAATCTTTTTTTTTAAATCAATCCGAAGTGATTTTTTTTAAAAAAATTTAAATTTAAATAATTAGACGTTTAAAAACGGTGGCTTTGAATCTAAAACATTTTAACTAAGCTTAATGTTAGTTAAGATACATTTGTTACTTATTAATATTAATAAAAATATTTATAATAAAATAAGTTAAAATAATAATTTAAAAAGATGAGATTAGCAAAATTTGTATATTTATAAAAATAAATAGATAATTACCCATCATCAATCTCTAATTCGATAACAGTATATTTGGTAGATTTGTCATCTTTTTCAAGAGTCTTCTCATTCCCAATTCCAACAAGATATCCAACAACATCTGAAATGATTTAAAATAAAAAAAATTATTGTCAATAAATTTGTTAAAAAAAAAACGCAGAATAAATTATCAATAAAATAAATAATTATACTTTTTCTAAAATAATAAACTTACCAACTAAATAGGTGCAATCATACCCAGGAGCATTGAGAGTGTCAAAACTCACAAACTTAAATCCATATCGTGGGATACTCGACGATTCTGGAAGTCTGTGCACATCAGTACGTAGGTTTAAATTAACCACGTATTCATGATGTGTAGTCTTGAAGTAACCCTTATTGAGTCAAACACCAAAATATCTTATTTGGTAAGATATTCCTTCCTCCAGCAAATTCACGAATCGAGACACAAAAGCCTTCTTAACTGAGGCGTGTATTTTTTCTCCCTAGAATTAATGAACAAAAAAAACGATTAGATGGGAATAAACAAATAAATTTAAAATATAAATAATATAAATTTTAAATAAAATAGAAAAAACATTAGTAGAAAACTCACGTCTTCATCGAGCCAAACCATCTCAATTGAGTATGGCAATGGAGAATTTCCGTAACTTGGCAGTGTCCATAACCGTATCACTCGTATACGTACACACAAATTGTCGATTGTAGGATTGATGTCAGCAATTTTGTGAATACCAGCCATTAGAATAAATAGAGAGATTTTAGATATATGTAAAGAAAGGGATTGATGTACTTTAAATTGTGGTGCTTTACATCTCTCGTAACTTATACTTTTATAGTTGCATCATAACTAATATTTTTTAAATTTGGTTGACTTTAATTTAAAATTTAAAAATAACAAACTAAATAAAACAACCAAAACTTAAATTTTAAAAATAACAACTTAAACAAATTATAATTTAAAAATTCTAACATAACGTAAATTTTTATAATAATATAATAATATAATAATTTTTATAATAATATAATAATATAATAATATTAGTACGTAACAATCGAAGAATAATTAACGTAAATTTTTTTAAAACTCTAAATTTCTTTAAAAAAATTTATGTAGCTGCAATTTAAAAAAAAATTAAAATTTTAAAAAATAATGCTAAAAAGAATTAACAGATATTTAAAAAATAGTGTTATAATATAAAAAAGAACAACCTAAGTAAAATCTAAATAAAATTAAAAAAATAACAACCTAACTAAAACAACCCAAACAAATAACAACCTAACTAAAACAACCCAAACAAATAAAATAATTTAAAATTTAAAAAATAACAACCTATGTAAAACAACCCAAACTTAAAATTTGAAAATAACAACTTAAGCAAATAATAATTTATAATTTATAAATATAAATCTAAAAATTTTTAGTCACGACACGTAAGCAAATAAACTCCCAGACTTAACGTATGAGCGCCACGTCAGCAAATTGGCTCCCTATTTGTATTACTATAAAGATAATAGATCAAACTAGAACAAATTAAACATAGACCAGATTGCAGAAGGTAACTCCTCTTTATACAGATTTGACTACTTATCATGTCTTTTAAGTGGTTAGAAGATCATCGATTTTCAAATTCAAAAACCCGTTAGAATTGTGCTGAGTCGGATGACAGTAAAAAGCTTTAGGCCTTGGACTTTCGTGGAGTTAGGAGTTCCTTATCAGATTATCGCTAGACTATTAAGATGAGAAGTCAGGTTTGTAATAGTAGTTCTCTTTGTTTCTGAATTTCTGATTACCAAAAAATATGTATCATTTTATACTTATTTAATTTCGAGTGTTTTTAACCAAATTAGATTAATTTAATGATTAATTTATTAATTTACTTAAATAAATATCAAGAGTTTAAATTTTATCTTTTATATATAATAATTTATTAGCCAATCACAAACAATAAAAAAATGGGTCCCTTTTAATTTATCTTCCACCAAGAAGTAATTAAGTCAGGCCTAATTGACAAAGTCAGCATACCATGCATTGTTGGCTTCAATCATTCCATGGTCAAAATTCTCAGGCAATCTACGTTTATTGACGGTCATTAGTTTCCAAATCTAGGTGCAATTTAAACTAAACCAAGTGTACATTAAAGTAATATATAAAATAATATAAATGTTCATATATAAATATATAATAATTAATTTGATAGCCAATTTTGACAACCATCTTCAACGAACTAACAGGAATATAGGAGGAATTTTACAGCATGGTAGGTGAATTCGTTCAGCTGTTGAATTGTGATATCTATATATAATATAATATAGTCACCAAAAAAAAAAAATATAATATAATATATATTATTTATTAGATTAGATAGATAAATAAAATTCAATGTTAACATGGGTAAAATTAGACGTTAACTAATTACAAGTGGCAAAAACTTAAACAAACTACTTCTAAGTTTTAAGTAATAATTAACATTTTTTTTTTGCCACTGAGAATCTTTTAAGAAAAAAATAAAATGAAAATAATTATTTTCAATTGTCGATGAAATTTCTCTCAAAAAATTAATATATTTTCAAGAAATATAGGATGCCACGCTCAACTCAAAATATAGAACTTCATGTTTATTATTATTATTATTATTATTATTATTATTATTATTATTATTATTGAAAACTGATGATGATTAAAAAAAAAAAACAATTTCATCTGAAAGAAGGAATATGAAAAATATATATAATTAAATAGCTTTTAGAATTGAAATAACTAACTTATTGTATATGAGAAAGTTTTTCTTTCACATATTTATATAATATAAAGTATAATAAATGAATAACAAGAAAACAAGTGCAAGAAAAGAAATAGGAAAATCTACTAAATGAAATTAAATTATTGGACATTTTGATTTATTTATAATTTTATTAATACATTTATAAAGAGAATTATCGAACATTGTCCTAAGTCAATTAATTAATTAATTAATTTTATTTAGAGTACAGTGAGAAAGGGGCAAGTAGATTATAGAAAGAAAGAAATTTAGAAAAAAAAGTATAAAAAATTAATTTTTTGAATAGAATTATGTTAACTTTTATTTGTTGAAGAATTTAGAATATAAAGTTAGAAATTAAGATTTAGAATTTATTAAAAAAAATTATATAAGAGTAAAATGGATTAGATTACGCACCTCTTCTATTAAACTACTTTTCGCAAATTGATGTGGTAAAGAGAAGATTCAAATTTCAAGTAAGATGGTGCAAGAACGAGGAAGTTAGAGAAGTCATTAAAGAAGCTTGGAGCATTAATTTTAGCATATCAACAATGTATATACTAGTCCAAAAAAACAAGGCATGTAGACACGGCTTGGTTCAATGGCAGCACTCTAGTAAGTCTAATTTAAAGAAAGTTATAAAAGAATTGCAATAGGAATTAGAATTGTTGAAGAAAGCTGAGAGGGTTGGGGCTGGAAATTAGAGAGCTGGAGAAAAAATTGGAGAAAGTGGTCGTCCAAGAAGAGAAGTATTGTCGAGAAAAATCTAAAGTCCGGTGGCTCAAAGAAGGAGACCAAAAACATCAAAAATTTCCACCAAAAGTTCAAGACGAGAGCAAACCGCAACGAGATTTGGGGGTTAATTAGGGAGAATGGTGAAGTCGTTTGCTCAAGAGTTGAAATTAGTCCAGTGACAGAATCATATTTTACATATCTTTTTCCTCCATTTGTCATGGAGACTTAGGAAACCTCTTCACATACTTTGAGTCAAATGTGACAACTAACATGAATCGAAAGCTCTAACGACCAGTTACTGTAGAAGAAGTGAAAAGAGTCACTTTCAGTATCAACCCAAAGAGTGCATCGGGTGATAATGGAATGATTGTGAAGTTCTTTCAACACTATTGGGAGTTAGTTGTGAGGGACATTTTCAGAGTTGTTCCCAGTTTTTTGTTTTTTGTTTTTACGGGAGGTGAAATATTGAGAAGCTTTAATCACATCCACATTTGCCTCATTCTAAAAATTTCAGGTGCGATCAAGATAAGACCTATTAATTTATCTTCAGTTGTTTACAAGATTATTTCTAAAGTGTTAGTGCATAGAATGCGAAGCATGATGAATAAAATGATCAATTTGAACCAAAGTACCTTCATTAAAAGAAGATTTATTTTTTATAATATCTTAGTTGCACATGAATACATGCATTATCTCAAGAACAATAAAAGAGGACCTGGTAATGATGAAATGGCAATCAAACTGGACATGAAAACAAGGCTTATGATAGGGTGGAACGAAAGTTTCTATGGTTCATGATGGAGAAACTTGGATTTGACATTAGATAGATTAATTGGATTCGTGAGTTGGTTTCAACTATTTTGTTACTCAATTATTATGGAAGAACAACCCTGCCCATGGCTTCTTCATGCCAACTAGAGGCATCCAATAAGGTGACCCTCTATCCCCATATCTATTCTTAATTTGTGTAGAACGATTTTTCTTTTTGCTACACAAGACGTAGAAAAACAGTTTTATTCAAGGAATCCAAGTATCTAAAAGGTGTTCTAAGATAAATTATCTACTTTTTTACGGATGATTCTATCGTATTCTGTAAAACTAATGGTGAAAATTACGAAGGGATACTAAACTTGCTAAAGAACTATGAAAGTTCCAGTGAGAAGAAAGTTAACTTGAATAAATCAGTTATTTTTTTTGGCAATAACATCCCGCAGTATGTCATCAGAATCGAGATTGCTTCAGTAATGAACATTACTCACATAGGAGCACAAGACAAATATTTTGGCTTATCCTCAACTGTTATCAGATCTAAAAAAGCCATATTTAGCGCAATCAAAGAGAAAGTCAGATCTAAAACTTAAGGATGGAAAAGAAGTCTCCTGTCAACAACAGAGGAAGGCAAATTTTGGTGAAGGCTATAGGTAAGACGATCCCTATATATACCTTGTTATGCTTTAAATTCTCAAATAATTTGCTATTAGAAATTCACAGCATATTATTTTAATTTTGGTGAGATTAAAAAGATAATGAAAAGAAAATAGTATGAATTAGCTAGAATACAATGACGAGATTAAAAAAAGAAAATGGCTTAGAGTTTAAAGATTTAAGAACATAAAATCCAGCATTGTTTGGACAGCAATTCCAGAGAATTCGCAAACATTCTAACTCATTATTAACTAGAATCCTCAAAGAAAAGTATTTCAGATATAGTATTGTAATGCAACCAAAAGTCGGAATATTATCATCCTGGAAATGGACGAGTGTGTTGGAGGGATTCCCTTGGAGGGACGAAGAATTATGGAGAAAGGTATTCTTTGGAGTGTCGGTGATGGCTAAAACGTCTAGATTTTTCAGGATCTTTGGCTCCCACCCCTTATCCTTTTAGCATTAATTTGACAGAGAGTCTCCATGAGCAAAATCACCAAATCAGTGGATATGGAATAAATCAAAGAACTATGATGTAGCATCTGGCTATAGAATAGCGTACCAATTTTTTCATGAACCAGTTGAGATGAATCAAAATCTGACACGCCAAAGAGAACTTTGGGTGCATTTATGGAATCTTCATGTGCCTAGAAAAATTGCAGTTTTCCTATGGAAAGCACTCCATGGCCCCCTCCCGGTGATGCAGCAACTACACCAAAGATTCATATACTGGAGGGTGTCAGAGAAGATGGTTCAAGAAGTTCAAAAGGTTCCAAGACCTTGAAGAAAGCCCACTTTTCCATTCTCATGTATTTTATTGTTAAAAAACTTGCTTTTATATTTGCTATTGTCATTTCGTCAGTTGGGAGAACCCCATTTCAATTTTGTGTCCTGACTTGTGAACAAATGTATTCTTTGATTTTTAAGGAATAAAATTTACTACCTTTAATAAAAAAAAGAATTAATTGTTGACTTTTAATAAATAAATAGTTAAACATTTGTGCTTAAGCAAAATGATTGAGAGACACCATTACTAAGCCTAGTTATCCTCTTAATAACATAATTTTAATACTTGTCAAATTTGTTGATATCTCATTAACTATTTTTCTTTCTTTATCATATTTTTTTATTCTTAATTTACTCACACATTTGGTTTCATATTTCTTTCTATTTCTTAAACTCTACACATATCCAATTATGCTATTAGCCTTGAAAGGAGCTTGAAATTTTTTTTTCGCAGACATTCGGAATCAGTTTCTTAGCCCCTATTTTCCATTTGTTCTTTTTCCTTTTCTTTCTTCTTTAGACAATAACAAATTAAAAGAACAACTTTACACATTTTCACTCATCAGCACATTGCATACTAGTAATTTATTTGATTAAAAAAAAGAAATATCAAATTAAAGGAATTAGAATAATTAATTATAATGGGAGAGATGGATCCGCTTTCATCCAAAAACCAGTATGCAAAAATTTGAAGTTGGAATCAGAGAATCAAAAGATGATGGGTCATTATTTTGTATTTGTAAGATTAAAAGAAGAGTTTAATTTTGATATACTCACAGTGTAAAATGTTTTATACAGTTGTGCAATCATATTTGTTTTTTTGAATGTCCATTCACGCGGTCAATAAAAATAGTTGTTATTTTAATAATGTGGTGTTACATAATTAAATACATGTGTAAAACTATTTTATATTAATAGTGCATCAAAATTAAATTCTTAAAAAAGGTGTCTAAAGAAAAAAAAAACAAAGAAAAACCAGGAACTTCTTTTGAATTCTTGCAAAAAAGATTTTAAAGCTCTATCCAAAACTAATAATGTAAGAGTTTAACTAACATGTATTCTAAGAAGATAGGATAAATTTATTAAATTGTTATTAATAAAAGATTTAAATTTGTTTTAATATAGATATATATTAAAGTTACAAATAAAAAATTATTATTAAAAATATAAAAAACTTAAATTTGAAAATATTTATTTTATATTTATTAAAAAATATTTAACATTTTTTATTATAATCTTATCATATATATATATATATATATATATATATATATATATATATATATATATATAATATATATATAATATATATATATATATTTAAGATGTAAACCCCGCTGAAATTGCTAAATAATTAGTCAATAATTTGAATTTTAATTAGAAAAATTAAAAATGCAAAACTAATATTAAAATAGGATAGAGCTCTTCAAAACGAAAGTTTTGATACCAATTTTAAAAAATTTGGCTGAAAATTAGACCGGATGGGCCGAACCAGCTGAACAATGAAACAGCAGCTTCTTCTTCCCCATTCTGCATCAAACATGCCAAACAGGTTGGGGGAGGAAGAGAGCTCTCTAACCCTCATCAAACACCCCAACCACCATAACTTCCCCGTTTGAGCTCCAATCGCCACACCGTTCGCGGCCACGCGTCCAACTCTATATTTTTATCGGATCAATTTTACTGGTAAACTCCATTTTCATTTCAGAATCTCTATTCCCTTTTTATTCTTGAAATTGAAACCCTATGGTGAGATTTTGCTAATTTGGATGTTCTAGGTTCGATTTAGCTTGTGAACTTACTGGGTTTGAGTTGCTACGGGTGTGGGAGCGATAAGGTTTCCCTAAACTTTAATTTAATTTTGAATCCATTCGGTAAAATCTGAATTTGGGATATATGTATGTAATAGGTGTGAATTAAGTTCATATATATGCATTGGAATTGAAAAGTGAGTATTTGGAAGATTATTGGTGATTGAAGCTTTATTTGTGGCTGGTTTCGTTGAGCTTAGGGGGCTGTATTCTAGCTTGTGAGGCTGCCTTGGATTGAATAAAGTGATCGGCTAAGGTATGGTTTAGGTTTCACGTGTTTAACATATAAGGTTTTGTGAAAACTTAGGGTAGGAGACCATAGGCTAAGTTGAAATGGATAAATATATGAAATGATTAGTTGTGTGATGATGTACGATAAATTTATGATTGAGTTTGTATTGGAATTTATGAGTATGAGTTGTTGGTATTGTTGAATATGTGTGATTGTAATTATTAATGTTGGGTTGATGATGATGTTGATATGAGTTAATTGAATTTGGTGGTATAGCTTGTTTAATTAGTTGAAGGTGGATTATGACATGGTATTAATGAATGAAGGTAATGGACTAATGAATTTTAATATAAAAGTTATGGTTGGAATGGGTGAATTCTTTGAATAATGTATGGGTTTTATGAATTGGTATGAAAATTAATGTGATAATGGATAGGATTAATAAAATGGAACTTGTTATATAATGGAGGTGCACGTTTTCATGGTAAGGAACATGACTTTGGTGAAAATGAGGTTTGGATATGAATTGGTAAAAAGTAAATTTTGGTAAACTTTGGAAGTCTATAACTTGCTCTTCAAATTTTGGATGGAATTGTAGTTTATTTCAAATGAAAGATGGTTTTATAAGCTTTTCAACGATATCAATTTTGTAAAAAACAGAATTTTGTAGAGAAAGTTATGGATGATGGAAGTTTGGTATAAAAAATGTGCTTACAGGATAACAAAATCTGGTTTGTAGCAGCTTTCTGAGCATTGTGCCAATTTTGGAAAAACGTCCCTCCACGCGTACGCGTGGTGTGGCATTTTGACGACGCATGCGCGAGTAGCCATGCCTGTGCATGAGAGGCCAATGTGCATAATCACGCGTACGCATGACTCACGCGTACGCGTGACGTGCTATTCTCACCACGCATGCGAGCGGCACCCGCGTGCGCGTGCCCCTGTTTGCTGCAAAATTGGATTTTTTGCATATAAAATCAGATTTTCACTTTTAAACCTCTGTTTTCTCCTTTTTAGACTTAAGGTATAGTACTAAGTTCAGTAGCTAGTTGAAGCTAGGAAAATAAACTAATTTGGGGGAAGCGGTAAATGATGACTTATATGACGGAGATGAGAATATTAAAAGAAGTTTAATGACTTGGCTTGATAAATGATTGTATATTGATTATGAAAATGAAATGGCTTATGAATAATGATATATGAGATACGAGTTTTTCTGGATAAGAACCGTGGCTTGCCACCACGTGTTCCAGGTCGAAACTCGATACTCTGTTGACCCTACGTCGTAACGGTGACCGGGCAAGTATAAATTCCCGGGTATGGATGGCCCACATTGAGTGATTTGAATGATGATTGAATGTGAAACCTATGCATAGACTCATGGGGATGCGCGACGGAGGACAGTCTAAGGTTTTCAGACTTGTCGGGTTGGCTGGATAACCGACAGATGAGCTTCATCAGCCATAGGACAGGCATGCATCATGTGTATTTGTTTGTTTTGATTACTATGCATTTCCTGGGTTTGCTTAACTGAATATATACCTCCTGCTACCTGTTATACATGCTACTTGCACTATCTGCTCACTACTTGTGTGTGAACTTGTTTGGTTGCCTGTCTCTGCTGTATTATGGATGACGGAGGGATGGAAGAAAGGGTGAAATGGTTTGATGTTATGTTAGGTTTAAAAATTGAGTGAGTTTAGGCAGGTTTAGATTATCTACCCCTATTTATGGCTTCTGTTTAGCAATTAAGTTTTATAATTGTATGACAGAGTTCTAGGATTGCCTCTGGCATTCCCAGGACCTTATTTATTATACGTGTGGCACCTTTACCATGATGAGAACCTCCGATTCTCGTCCTATACTGCGTTGTTGTTTTCAGATGCAGGTCGAGAGACTCCTCGCTAGGCGTCTAGATCTTGAAGCGAAGTAGTCCCTGGGTTATTTTGGGTTTTATGATTGTATATATATGTACCTCTGTACTTAGCTTGCTCTCCAAGAAGCTTGTTTATTTTGGTTCCTCATAA
The DNA here is from genome assembly GCF_003086295.3 of Arachis hypogaea. Lineage (NCBI taxonomy): Eukaryota > Viridiplantae > Streptophyta > Magnoliopsida > Fabales > Fabaceae > Arachis > Arachis hypogaea. The sequence continues at coordinate 102,979,553 of NC_092045.1, read as the reverse complement.
AGGTTAAAGGAGAGCTACGACATTATTTTGAGTTTTGAGTATTTTGGGATACCTGTATATGTATGTATATATATTATCTGGCCAGCCTTGGCTTCGCAGGCTGAGTCAGGGGCTAGTTATGCTTTCCTTTACTCTCTTGATTATCTTTATCATTTCCTATTAGGTTTCTTAGCATGCAAGTAATCCTATTCTTCGAGCGTTGCACTTTTCATTTTGCGAGTTTGTTCTACCCGGTTTTCAAGGCTCCTAGTATATTATCCTTTTCCGCTATTATATGTATATATTTTACTTTGTAGTGGTCCGTAACACCACACTACCTCCGTTCTACGACTTAAGCGTAAAACTCTGTGTAGTAGGGTGTTACACTTACGTATGTTAGCAAAATCTTAATTATTATTAAGGTTAAGTACTTTTTTCGTCGCTAAGATCTGAGGTCAAAATCAAAATCATCCTGGATATTTTTTTCTTATTAAAATCATCCTCAACGTTACAAAACGTTATAAATCATCATTTTCTACTTCAATTTTAATTTTTTTATCAAATTACCTTTAATAAATAATAAAAATAATTTTAAAAAATAAAAACAAAAACACCCCATCCCCCACCCACGATATCTCTTCTATCTCCATCCCCTTTCTCCTACTCTCCTCGAACCCTCCCCCCAAAAAAACCTAGTTCTTCTTCTCTCCATTTCTGCCACCTATCATCTCTGCCCCGCCTCCTTGTCCACCTTCTTCTCCCTCTCTATCATCACCAATCTCAATCTTTCCTCCGTTGGCATCGAGCCTTGACGAGCCTATTGTTAAGGCCCTGAAGATTGATTCCACCAAGGAAAGAGATAAAATCTGCGATGTTGAAAGCTCCAAACAGCTTCAAGAATTTCTGAAGGATCGGGATGAACTCATCTTGACCTTCTTTGGAATTGGACCCGAAGGCGGTGCGATAGATGGTGTTCTTAGTCATTTTGAAAACGAGTTCACCAATGTTGACGGGTTTTTTGGTGTTGGAGATGAAGGAACTGACCACTTTGTCGACTTCGTCTCTTCTTGGTGCTTGTAGCTGAAGAGCTAAGTGTTGTGTTCTGCACTATGGCAAATGAGGATAGAAATGGAAAGAAATTTGTGACTTCATGATTATATATTGTCTTGTACTCTTGTCAAACAGTTTGTAAGTTGTAACAATTGAATGTGGTGGAATCTGTCTTTTTTTGTTTCTCTTTATGTTTTCTATTTTAAATTTGGGATGCACCACGTTGATTTTTGTTAGTTATGCTAGATTTATGTTAAAATATGTATCAGTCAGTAATCATGGTAAGGGTTAGTGTTTTGAGTGATGCTCTTCATGACACAGAGCTTACGCATCTGGCGCCAGAAGGGCCGTAGTGGGCAAAGCCGCGAAGGCCATGTCGGCGCGGTCGTAGATCAAGGGAGGAAAAAGATCTCGAGGTTGGGGTGGAGGGGTTTTTGTTTTTATTTTTTAATATTTTTTATTAGTTGTTAAGGGTAATTTGGTAAAAAAATTAAAATTGAGGTAGAAAAAGATAATTTTATAACGTTTTGTAATACTGAAAATGATTTTAATAAAAAAAATCGAAAATAATTTTGATTTTGACCTCAAACCTTAGGGACAAAAAAAGTATTTGACCCTTATTACTCCTCCTCTAAAACTTAAACCTGATTGAGAGGACAGACAAAAACAAGATTCAGAGAGACGTTATACTTACTAAACCAAGTGGATGTTACTAATATATCATGATGATTTTTATGATTGCATTTGTCTTTCTTACCTACAATCTTTCTTTCCCGTTGCTTCCTAATTCCTATGCGTGAATAACTCACATAATTTAAACATGACAAAACTAACACCACACTACCTTTGTTCTACGACTTAAGCATAAAATTCTCTGTAGTAGGGTGTTACATTATGGTATCAGAGTAGTTCATTCCTACAGAGCCTGAGGACGGACTAATTGTGCTTCTGTGCATTCTTTATGTATGTATTTATCTACTATTAGGATATCTAACTGATATATGTGGCATAAACGATCATGAGTATGCATTTGGGACTCAAAGCACTGGACTTGCGATATTGGGACTGATCAACTTGATATCACTTGTTTGATGTGTATAGGGACCAGATGTCGACTCGCGGACGCGGACGCGAGCGAGGTAGATGCAGAATAGGCAATGCTATGCCTGAAGCATCAGGGAATACTCCTAACCCTGTAGACTTCATGGCTGCTTTAGGCAATATGGCAACAACAATGCAAGCGACAGCTGAAGCCCTAGGAAATCAAATTAATAATGGAAATAATGGCAATAATGGGGATAGTGGTCCAATGTCACTTTCTTCCTTCCTGAAGGTTCACCCTCCGACCTTCAGAGGGACCTCGAATCTTACTGATGCTGATAATTGGATACAGGCTATTGAGCAAGCATTATAGGCTCAGCAGGTTCCTGATGAACAGTGGGTTGAGTTTGGAACCTACCAGCTACATGGTGAAGCTCAGCATTGGTGGCAAGGCATGAAGGGCATTGTGCAGCTTGATGGGGTTGTGATCTCTTGGGAGTTGTTCTGAGAAGAATTCTATAAAAAGTACTACCCCAAATCAGTTAGAAATGCCAAAGAACTTGAATTGCTTCAGCTGAAATAGGGCCATATGACTATTACTAAGTACACCAGTAAATTTGAAGAACTGTGCCACTTTTCACGCATCTGCCAGGGAGCTCCTGAGGACTTTGCTGAGTAGAAGTGCATAAAATATGAATGAAGCATTCGAAGTGACATTCAGATGTTTGTAACACCTATGGAGATTCGAGTGTTCTCTGAGCTTGTGAATAAGAGCAGGGTGGTTGAGGAGTGTGTCAGAAGGGCTGTAGCAGAAAAAGGGAGTATGAGGATGTCATTCTAAAGGACCACAAAGAGGAATTTTTCACCTAGGGGCAGACAATTCAAGCGTGGTGGCTTTGTCCCTTAGAACAATCAGGGGCAAGGCAACTTCAGGAGGCCTAATACCAATGTTAATCAGGGAAGGAGACAGGGGAAGCAGCCACAGCAAAATGTGAGTTGCCACAGATATGGGAAGTACCATTCAGGGCCATGCAGGTTTGGAACTGGAGTCTATTATTCCTGTGGACAGCCTGAACATTTGGCTAACAGTTGCCCAGAGAAGAAGAGGTATGAGACAGGTAGAGTGCAACAGCCAGGGAGAGTGTACACTACTTCTTCAGTAGGCTCTGAGGGGTCAGAGACATTGATCAGAGGTAACTATGAGATAGCTGGTAAAACTTTGAATGCCTTGTTTGATTCTGGAGCTACACATTCTTTTATTGCATTTGAGAAGGCTGATGAGTTAGGATTGAAAATAGTAGTCCTGGGATATGATTTAAAGGTGTATAATGCCACCCACGAGGCTATGGTGACTAGGTTAGGGTGCCCCCAAGTTCCCTTTCGAATACAACAGCGTGACTTCGTGCATAACCTAATTTGTTTGCCGATGACTGGTCTTGATCTCATTCTGAGATTGGACTGGTTATCCAAGAATCACGTTCTACAAAAATAGTGTGTTTTATGCCAGAAGACACAGAGGGGCCAGTGGTGATGAATGACTACTATATGAATTCCATGACAATGAACTACTCTGGGGTCGAATGTCAGGGAATATTGTTGTTAGCTGTGGGTATTTTGGGTGATGTTCAAAGCTTGGAGCAAATTCCGGTTGTGTGTGAGTTTCCAGAAGTGTTTCCTGATGATATTGAGGAATTTTCACCTAATGGAGAAGTTGAGTTTGCCATTGAATTAGTACCTGGGGCCAGACCAATCTCGAGTGCTCCTTATAGGATGTCACCTCTAGAAATGGCCGAATTAAAGTCTCAACTGGAGGATCTGTTGGGTAAGAACTTTATCCGACCAAGTATTTTTCCGTGGGGCGCGCCAGTGTTACTGGTGAAGAAGAAAGATGGAAGTATGCACTTATGTGTTGACTATAGGTAGCTGAATAAGATTACTGTGAAGAATAAATACCCGTTGCCAAGGATTGATGACCTGATGTACTAGTTACAGGGAGCCGTGTGTTCTCTAAGATTGATCTATGATCTGGATACCACCAAATAAGGGTCAAAGATGAGGATATTCCTAAAACTGCCTTCAGAACGCGCTATGGCCACTATGAATACACAGTGATATCCTTCGGACTGACTAATGCTCCGGCGATATTCATGGACTACATGAATAGGATTTTCCATCCATACCTGGATAAGTTTGTTATTGTGTTTATCGATGACATTTTTATCTACTCTAAGATAGAGTGTGAGCATGTAGAGCACTTACGAACAGTGCTGCAAATCCTAAAGGATAGGAAGTTGTATGCCAAGCTATCCAAGTGTGAGTTCTAGAAGTCTGAAGTGAAATTTCTTAGTCACGTAGTGAGTAAGCAAGGAATAGTAGTGGATCCTGCTAAGGTTGAGGCGGTGATGAATTGGGAGCGTCCAACTTCAGTGACGGAGATCAGAAGTTTTTTAGACTTAACGGGTTATTATCAGAGGTTCATTAAAGGGTTTTCACAGCTCGCTTTGCCTTTGTCCAAGCTGACTCGGAAGGATGTTCCTTTTGAATTGACTCCTGAGTGCGAGGAAAGTTTTCTTGCATTGAAGCAGAGGTTGACTACCACACCCGTATTGGTGTTGCCTGAACCGAGAGAACCATTCGAGGTATACTATGATGCATCCTTGAAGGGTTTAGGATGCGTGTTAATGCAGCATCACAAAATTGTAACTTATGCCTCGCATTAGTTAAGGCCACATGAAAGAAACTATCCAACTCATGATTTGGAGCTTGCCGCCGTTATCTTTGCTTTAAAAATTTGGAGACATTACCTCTATGGTGTGAAATTCCAAGTCTTCTCAGACCATAAGAGCTTGAAGTACTTATTTGAACAAAAAGAGTTGAATATGCGTCAGAGGAGGTGGATGGAACTCTTAAAAGACTATGACTTCGAGCTGAACTATCATCACGGAAAAGCGAATGTAGTGGCGGATGCTCGGAGTAGGAAATCCTTATGTGCTGCTTGGATGATGCTAAGAGAGGAAGAATTGCTGAAAGCCTTCCAAGGATTGAAACTAGGGATTAGAGAAGACTCTGGGACTTTATGCCTAAGTCAGTTACAAATTTCAAGCAACTTCCAAGGCTGAACTACTAAAGGCTCATCAGAATGACCAAGAATTGTATAAGATTTTGCCGGCGATTGAGAAAGGTAAGCAATGGAGAGTGTCAAAAGATGAAGATGGGTTGTAGAGGTTCAAGGGTTGGATAATTGTGCCAGATGTCGGGGATTTACGATAGAGCATATTGGAGGAAGCTCACAAGAGCAGGTTCCCCATTCATCTTGGAAGCACCAAGATGTACCAAGACCTAAAGATGATGTTCTGGTGGCCAGGAATGAAAAATGATGTGGCGTTGCATGTTTCCAAATGCCTAACTTGTCAGAAAGTCAAAATTGAACACCAAAGACCAGCAGGAATCCTTCAACCTTTGGAGATTCTATAGTGGAAATGGGAGAGCATTGTTATGGATTTTGTGTTGGGTTTACCAAGGACTCGGACAGGTTGTGATGCTATTTGGGTGGTTGTAGATCAACTGACCAAGTCAACTCATTTTCTGCCTATTTGGATAAGTTGTACTATGGAGGAGTTGGCGCGGTTATACATAAAGGAGATTATGAGGTTACATGGTGTACCTTCCACCATTGTATCTGATAGAGATCCTCGCTTTACTTCACGATTCTGAGGAGCTTTTCAGCGAGCTTTTGGCACTCAATTGAACCTAAGTACTTTCTATCATCCTCAGACGGCTAGCCAATCAAAATGAACAATCCAAACCTTGGAAGACATGTTAAGAGCTTGTGTTTTGGACCAGCCGGCGAGCTGGGATTGATATATGCATCTAGTGGAATTTGCTTATAACAACAATTATCATGCGAGTATTGGAAGGCTCCGTATGAAGCTTTATACGAAAGAAAATGTCAATCTCCATTATGTTGGTATGAAGTAGGAGAAAAGAGCTTGATAGGGACTGAAATAATAAGTGAAACCACTGAGCAAATAAAGAAAATCCGTAGTCGAATACTTATGGCTCAAAGCCGTCAGAAAAGCTATGCTGACCAAAGGTGGAAGCCTTTAGAGTTTGAGGAAGGAGAACACATTTTTCTAAAGGTTACTCTGACCACTGGAATAGGGAGATCCATCAAAACTAAGAAGTTAAATCCCCATTACATTGGGCCATTTGAAATCCTAAAGAGAATTGGACCAGTGGCGTATAGGATTGCTTTACAACCACATCTTTCAAACCTGCATGACGTGTTTCACGTATCGCAGCTTCGTAAATACACTTTTGATCCTAAACATGTCCTAGAGCCAGAATCAGTTCAAGTGAGAGAAGATCTGACACTTCCAGTAACTCCGGTTAGAATTGATGATACCAGCATTAAGCGTTTACGCGGGAAAGAGGTTTCCTTGGTAAAAGTAGCGTGGAGTTGGGCTGGTATTGAAGAACATACCTGGGAGCTTGAGTCAGAGATGCGGAAAGACTATCCACACCTCTTTTCAGGTAACTGACTCTGAATTTTGAGGACAAAATTCCTAATTAGGTGAGTAGGAAGTAAACCCCGCTGAAATCGGTAAATAATTAGTCAATAATTTGAATTTTAATTAGAAAATTTAAAAATGAAAAACTAACAAAATAGGATAGAGCTCTTCAAAACGAGAATTTTAATACCAATTTAAAAAAATTTGGCTCAAAGTTGGATCGGATGTGCCAAACCGGCTGAATCGGGGCCCAAACCGGGCCCGTGGGTCCAACCGGACCTATAACTTAAATGAAACAGCAGCTTCTTCTTCCCCATTCTGCATCAAACACGCCAAACAGGTTGGGGGAGGAAGAGAGCTCCCTAACCCTCATCAAACACCCCAACCACCATAACTTCCCTGTTTGAGCTTTGATCGCCGCACCGTTCGCGGCCACGCGTCCAGCACGTCCAGCTTTACATTTCTATTGAATCAATTTTACCGGTAAGCTCTATTTTCATTCTCTAATCTCTATCCCCTTTCTATTCTTGAAATTAAAACGCTCTGGTGAGATTTTGCCAATTTTGATGTTCTAGGTTCGATTTATCTTGTGGAGCTTACTAGGTTTGAGTTACTACGCGTGTGGGAGCGGTAAAATTTTTCTAAACTTTAATTTAATTTTGAATCCATTAGGTAAAATCTGAATTTGGGATATATGTGTGTAATAGGTGTGAATTAAGTTCATATATATGCATTGGAATTGAAAAGTGAGTATTTGGAGGATTGTTGGTGATTGAAGCTCGGTTTGTGGCTGGTTTCGTTGAGCTTGGGGGGCTGTATTCTAGCTTGTGAGGCTGCCTCAGATTGAATAAAGTGATCGGCCAAGATATGATTTAGGTTTCGCGTGTTTAACATATAAGGTTTTGTGAAACTTAGGCTAGGGGACCATAGGCTAAGTTGAAATGGATAAATGTATGAAATGATTAGTTGTGTGATGATGTAGGATAAATTTATGATTGAGTTTGTATTGGAAATTATGAGTATAAGTTGTTTGGTATTGTTGAATATGTGTGATTGTAATTATTAATGTTGGGTTGATGATGATGTTGATATGAGTTAATTGAATTTGGTGGTATGGCTTGTTTAATTAGCTGAAGGTGGATTATGATATGGTATTAATGAATGAAGGTAATGGACTAATGAATTTTAATATGAAGGTTATGGTTGGAATGGGTGAATTCTTTGAATAATGTATGGGTTTTATGAATTGGTATGAAAATTAATGTGATAGTGGATAGGATTAATAAAATGGAACTTGTTATATAATGGAGGAGCACGTTTTCATGGTAAGGAACATGACTTTGGTGAAAATGAGGTTTGGATATGAATTGGTAAAAAGTAAATTTTGGTAAACTTTGGAAGTCCATAACTTGCTCCTCAAATTTTGGATGGAATTGTGGTTTGTTTCAAATGAAAGATGGTTTTATAAGCTTTTAAACGATATCAATTTTGTAAAAAACGGAATTTTATAGAGAAAGTTATGGACGATAGAAGTTTGGTATAAATACTGTGCTTATAGGATAACAAAATCTGGTTTGCAACAGCTTTCTGGGCATTCTGCCAATTTTGGAAAACGTCCATCCCTCATGCGTACGCGTAGCATGGCATTTTGACGACGCATGCGCGAGTAGCCATGCATGCACATGAGAGGCCAATGTGCATGATCACGCGTACGCATGACTCACGCGTACGCATGACGTGCTATTCTCACTACGCGTATGTGTGGCCCTTGTTTGCTGTAAAATTGGATTTTTGGCATTTAAAATAAGATTTTCACTTCTAAACCTTTATTTTCTCCTTTTTAGACTTAAGGTATAGTACTAAGTCCAGTAGCTAGTTGAAGCTAGGAAAATAAGCTCATTTGGGGGTGAAGTAAGAGGTAAATGATGACTTATATGATAGAGATGGGAATATTAAAAGAAGTTTAATGACATGGCTTGATAAATGATTGTATATTGATTATGAAAATGAAATAGCTTATGAATAATGATATCTGAGATACGAGTTTTTCTGGGTAAGAACCGTGGCTTGCTACCACGTGTTTACAGGTCGAAACTCGATACTCTGTTGACCCTACGTCGTAAGGGTGACCGGGCACGTATAAATTCCCGGGTATGGATAGCCCCATTGAGTGATTTGAATGATGATTGAATGTGAAATCTATGCATAGACTCATGGGGATGCGCGACTGGGGACAGTCTAAGGTTTTTGGACTTGTCGGGTTGGTTGGATAACCGACAGATGAGCCTCATCAGCCATAGGACAGGCATGCATCATGTGCATTTGTTTGTTTTGATTGCTATGCATTTCCTGGGTTTGCTTAACTGAATATTTACCTCCTACTACCTGTTATACTTGCTACTTGCACTATCTGCTCACTACTTGTGCGTGTACTTGTTGGTTGCTTGTCTCTGCTGAATTATGGATGACGGAGTGATGGAGAAAAGAGTGAAATGGTTTGATGTTATGTTAGGTTTAAAAATTGAGTGAGTTTAGGCAGGTTTAGATTACCTACCCCTATTTATGGCTTTTGTTTAGCAATTAAGATTTACAATTATATGACGGAGTTCTAGGATTGCCTCTAGCATTCCCAGGACCTTATTTATTATACGCGTGACACCTTTACCATGCTGAGAACCTCCGGTTCTCATCCCATACTGTGTTGTTGTTTTCAGATGCAGGTCGAGAGACTCCTCGTTAGGCGTCTGGATCTTGAAACGGAGTAGTCCCTGGGTTATTTTGGGTTTTATGATTGTATATATATGTACCTCTGTACTTAGCTTGCTCTCCAAGAAGCATGTTTATTTTGGTCCCTCATAAAGGTTAAGGAAGAGCTAGGACATTATTTTGAGTTTTGAGTATTTTGGGATACCTGTATATGTATGTATATATATTTTTCGGCCAGCATTGGCTTCCCAGACTGAGTCAGGGGCTAGTTATGCTTTCCTTTACTCTCTTGATTATCTTTATCATTTCCTATTAGGTTTCTTAGCACGCAAGTAATCCTATTCCTCGAGCGTTGCGCTTTTCATTTTGCGAGTTTGTTCTACCCGTTTTTTAAGGCTCATAGTATATTATCTTTTTCCACTATTTTATGTATATATTTTACTTTGTAGAGGTCCGTAACACCACACTACCTCTGTTCTACGACCTAAGCGTAAAACTCTGTGTAGTAGGGTGTTACACTTACGTATGTTAGCAAAATCTTAATTATTATTAAGGTTAAGTACTTTTTTCGTCGCTAAGATCTGAGGTCAAAATCAAAATCATCCCGGATATTTTTTTCTTATTAAAATCATCCTCAATGTTACAAAACGTTATAAAATCATTCTTTTCTACTTCAATTTTAATTTTTTTTACCAAATTACCCTTAATAACTAATAAAAATAATATTAAAAAATAAAAACAAAAACACCCCATCCCCCACCCACGATATCTCTTCTCTCTCCATCCCCTTTCTCCTACTCTCCTCGAACCCTCCCCCCGAAAAAATCCAATTCTTCTTCTCTCCAATTCTGCCACTTATCATCTCCACCCCGCCTCCTTGTCCACCTTCTTCTCCTTCTCCATCATCACCAATATCAATCCTTCCTTCATTGGCGTCGAGCCTTGATGAGCCTGTTGTTAAGGCCCTGAAGATCGATTCCACCAAGGAAAGAGATGAAATCTGCGATGTTGAAAGCTCCAAACAGCTTCAAGAAATTTTGAAGGATACGGATGAACTCATCTTGACCTTCTTGGGAATTGGACCTGAAGGCGGTGCGATAGATGGTGTTCTTGGTAATTTTGTAAACGAGTTCGCTAATCTTGACGGGTTTTCTGGTGTTGGAGACGAAGGAACTGACCACTTTGTCAACTTCGTCTCTTCTTGGTGCTTGCAGCTGAAGAGCTAAGTGTGGTACTCTGCACTATGGTAAATGAGGATAGAGAAGGAAAGAAATTTGTGACTTCATGATTATATATTGTCTTGTACTCTTGTTAAAAAATTTGTAAGTTGTAACAATTGAATGTGGTGGAATCTGTCTTTTTTGGTTTCTCTTTATGTTTTCTATTTTCAATATGAGATGCCACGTTGATTTTTGTTAGTTATGCTTGATTTTTGTTAAAATATGTATCAGTCAGTAATTATGGTGAGGGTTAGTGTTTTGAATAATGCTCTTCATGATATAGAGCTTACGCATCTGGCGTCAGAAGAGTCGTAGTGGGCAAAGCTGCTAAGGCCATGTCGGTGCGGTTGTAGGTCAGCAAAAGAAAAAGATGTCGCGGTTGGGGGTGGGGGTGGAGGTGTTTTTGTTTTTATTTTTTAATATTGTTTTTATGAGTTGTTAAGGGTAATTTGATAAAAAAAATTAAAATTGAAGTAGAAAAAAACGATTTTATAACGTTTTATAATGTTTAGAATGATTTTAATAAAAAAATCGAAAAATAATTTTAATTTTGACCTCAAACCTTGTAGACGAAAAAAATATTTAATCCTTATTACTCCTCCTCTAAAACTTAAACTTGATTGAGAGGACAGACAAAAACAAAATTCAAAAAGACGTTATACTTACTAAACCAACTGAATGTTACTAATATACCATGATGATTTTTATGATTGCATTTGTCTTTCTTACCTACAATCTTTCTTTCCCGTTGTTTCCTAATTCCTATGCGTAAATAACTCACATAATTTAAACATGACGAAACGTATGTTAGTTTACCACACATCTACCCACAAATTAGAAAAAATAAAAAATAAACAACACACTCACACATTTGACATTTCTTATTTGTTAATTAATACCATGTGTTCATATTCATACTTACCAAATTACTCAATCCAATGCTAAAACATATGCTAGATGTATATTTTATTTACGAATGTTGTTAAATTTTCATATTAGCATTCTAAATTTTAAACACAAAATTAAAGGGAAAAATTGGGAGCTAATATTTTTAATTAATAATCAATTAATAACAAAGTGAAGATTTAATTACGTATTAATTTTTTAGTTGAAACTAGGGTTGAAAGTGAGTCAAATTTAAACTTAAATCGGATAAACTCAATTCATTAATTTGTGAGTTCGATTTTATATATATATTAAATTTATTTTTTCTCAAAGTTAGGAGCAAGACTCAAACCCAATGTCTCTAAATGAGGATATGCAGATTATGTCATTTGATTTATAATTTGTTAATATATATATATAATTTTATATACATATATTAATGTTTTTAATTATTTAAAATTTTATATTTATTTTTTATATATAATTTTGATATAAAATATAAATAAATAATTTATAATTGATAAAAAAATAATTTATAAAATTAATTTTTAATATTTTTTAAAATATATAAATTATAATTTATTAATATAAAATTATAAATTATACTCTTATTATTTGAACCAACTCATAAACTTAAGCCTGCTCATAAATTTTGAGTGAATCGAATTTAAATTTAAAAAATAGATTTGATGGTTAATAAATTGAGCTATGAATCAAGCGGTTCAAGTTCAACTCACTTTTAGACCCAGTGAAACCATGAATGTTCTACGCGGAAAAAGTTTCCAACTGTTGTAGTGTTGTGGACACGGCTAGCTGGAACCCTATTAATTCTATGGAACCTAACCTCTTTACCTGCCAACCATATATATTTGTGTGTTCATATAATAACATGTCCAGGTTCAATGAACCTATCTCACTCCCTCGCCCTCTTCCTTTCATTTTTTTACACACTGACTCAGACTTTATTCAAATCAATATCCACGCATCAAGCAACTTGATTTAGAATGCAGTTGCACGCAAATAAATGTCAATCTTGTCCAGGTTCGATGAACCTACCTCTCTTCAACACACTTTCCACACTTTCCTATTTCACCACCTATGCCATTCAGTTTTGACTTTTGACTGTCCGAAAAAAAAAAAATCCATCATTATAACTAACAATTAAGAGTGATATTTATAATTATTTTTAATAATTTGTTGTCAAAACAATAATGTTAACAAAACTAGATAAATTGATAATTAGTTTTTTAATAATTAGTTTTTTTCTAATTATTCTTTCACTTTATCATAAATCAATTTATCCAATACAAAATTCTTAAGAAAATTCTCTATAATCAATAATTAAATACTGATAGTACTAATTAGGAGTAGATAATAAAATCAAATGCTTTTATTATTTCTTAATATGTAACTAATAAATTAATATACATGCATAATTTCCTATCTAGTTAACTGAGATTCCAATAAAAACAATATACTCAAAGAAGTATTTCTCATTTTAATATATTTTCGAATTTAAAATACTGATAATTTATATGCAGAAAGAGACAGTTTTTTTGGTAATAAGGAAAAAATGACACTTTCTTTTTCCTTTTTTAAATCGGTTTACAATATGACAACAATAATATAATAATGGTGCGTTGCCCAGCTTGGGCACATTCACATGCACGTGGGTCACGTGACAAGCGTGCTTCCCTCAGCATAAATACGAAGCATTAGGAGATTTGACCACCTCAGCTGAAAGAAGAGGAGAAGCGAAGAGAAGAGAGGGGGAGAGAGAAAGAAGGGATTTAGAGAGAGAAAACACAGGAAAAATTCGAAACCCTAATTCCCAAAGCTAAGCCCTAATCCTTTCTATCATTCCTCTCGTCGCTTCTCTTCATCCAATCGCCACCGCTAAATCCATTCTTTCTCACTCATCTTCATCTCAATTGTATGAATCCTTAACCATTTCTTCTTCCTATTATTATATTGTTGGTTAATTTTACTCAATGCTGGTGATTGTTGTTGTTTGAGCTACAAATTTGAATATAGAATTGTGTGTGGCACAGAGAAGAGTTGAATCTTAAATTTTCGTATTGGTAGATCGCAAAGGGGTTTATACTTGAAAGACTTAGCAAATCCGTGATTATGGATTTCATTTTGGGACACCTTCGACTTTCTTAATTTGGATTTTCAAAGCTTAATTGTTGAGACATTCTTTCCATTTTGTGATGATAATCTTATCAGTGTATTGAATCTTAACAAATGTTTTGGGTTTCTTATGGTTTTGTGGCGCTTCTAGCTGTATTCAAGTGCTGCTACTGCTACGTTTGATTTTTCTTTTTTTGGTTAGTAGTGTTTGCCGTTTTTGTTAGTTATTTTATTTCTGGACTTCGTGTAGTGTAGTCTCTGTTTTAAAAGTAAAGATTTATTTATTAATTTATTTTTTTACAAGTAGTTATGTGGAAATATTTGTTGCTGTTTCTATTTGGTGAAAACCATTCACCCATATTAAGTTTGTTTTTCGCTTTTCTTTTTCCCAGAAAATTAAGCCATGGTTTTCTGGGTTTTTGGCTACGGTTCACTTGTGTGGAACCCAGGATTCGAATTCGATGAGAAAATTATCGGCTACATTAAGGATTACAGACGTGTATTTGATTTAGGTAACATAAACGTTCTTCCTCATACATTGGTATTTATATTTCTGCATATCTTTCCCAGTTGCATAAACTGGCATTTCATATTTGGCAGCATGCATTGATCACCGGGGTACACCTGAAAGCCCTGCAAGAACTTGCACGTTAGAGGAGAAAGAAGGAGCAATTTGCGTAAGGGCACATTTTTTCCTATTGAATGTTGTAGCTATAGGTTTGCTTCAGTAGTCTATTGCCTTAAGCAGTGGATGATTATGTTGGTTTTTTCTTATATGTATTTACTTATTTCCAATTTTGTTTCAGTGGGGTGCTGCTTATTGTGTTAAAGGTGGCGCTGAGAAGGAAAAATTTGCTATGCAGGTGAATTTTCCATAACCTGAAACTATTTCCATATTTAACTGTATTCAGCAATGCTTAATTATATAGTAATGATTTTGAATCTTGAAACTGTTTCCTTTATATTAATTTAATGTCAATTTATAATGATGCTATCTTCCATGCATTTAAGGGTTTTTTTTTTGGTATGTAATTATTTAAGGATTCTTTTGCCATTTGTGTTATACTAAAATGCCAGGCAATGCTTAAGAACTGAACACTTTTTTAGAACTAATGGATGTTTGTACTAGCAATCCTTGCATCCCCATTTAGGTATTAGCTTCACATTTTCACTCTTATTTGTTTTGGTAATAGTTTCTTCTAATCTTTGGGTCTTGTAGTATTTGGAAAGGCGAGAATGTGAATATGATCAAAAGACTCTCGTAAACTTCTACAAGGTGAGTTACCTGCAAATTTTAAGGAGTTTTTTTGTAATTGCTTTCTATTTATTTAACTGTTAATTGTTCTTATTATTATTTCTAATTTGTTGTCTTTCTGATTCTTTAGGAAGGAGAGACACTGCAACCTGCTTTAACGGGAGTGATAGTGTGAGTTGTCAGATATTGTTTTCCACTTTGTAATTTTCTTTAGCTGATTGATCAAGCAATGCAGTTACTTGTTTATGTAATTTAGGTTTTAATTCTCAACTATGCTAACGGAACTTTCGTCAATTTGTTCAGATTTACATCTACGCCGGATAAAATTAACAACAAATACTACCTGGGACCTGCCCCTCTTGAAGACATGGCTAGGTAAATCTTCTTTGTACATTTTCCTTCTATTTTTTAACACAATCATTTCTATGCATTCACAATCTAATGCTGTCTGCCATTACACATATTAAGGAATATAGAAGTTTTGGTGGGAAGTTATTAAATATGATTTGACACTTGAATTTTTATTGTTAGTTGAATAAATTTACTTTATATTATCAGTTCATAGAAAGTAAATCCATTTTTTAATGTGGAAGCCGTGTTCTATCTCTGGGCTTACCAAGTTCTGCTTATTTATTTCAGGCAAATAGCAACTGCCTATGGTCCTTGCGGAAACAACAGGGATTATCTTTTCCTTTTGGAGAAGGCCATGTACGATATTGGTAAGTCATCTGTAGCATCCACCTTTATCATTTCTACACATGAAACCATAAAGCATGTTAATGAGTTGCGATGTTTGATTTTGCAGGCCACGAAGATGACTATGTAATAGAGCTAGCTAATGAAGTAAGGAAAGTACTTGGAATGGGGAAGGCACTACCAAAGGACAAAAAGTTGGTTGGAGCACCATCACAACTTCAACACCCTCCTCATGTACCTATTCCAACCCTTCAGCTTCATCCTCTTCCAGAACCCATTGCTTTGGATAGCTGATATGACCAGAGGTTACTGAAAGATGATGCTGAATTATGGACTAAGCTAATTCACCCTGGATCCTGCTAAATGCTAACCCCATTCAAATTCTTCTACTACCCTTTATTTCTCAAAAGAAAAGCATAAGAAATATATAACTGTTCTACCTGTTATGACTAGTTTTAGAGGCACTCTTTTAAGCCTTTCTACGGAGGTACTTCTCAGGTTTGGTGAGACAAAATAAGACCATGTTTTGAATTAGAAGGAATTTGAGGATACTTTACACCTGCAGTGCGATTATTGAAAATGTTCCGAGGCATGTAATACTTGAGTTAGTAATGTATACTTGACTACTTGAGCTTTTGTTCAATTAACTTGACTTTTCTTTGTCTTGTCTACTTGGATGTACCGCGTATTTTATCTTATTGTTTCGGGTTGTAACTTGAGAGTGGGTTATTGTCTTATTGATGAAGTTTGCAATTGAGTTCGTAGTTTGTTATCGGTTGATTGGAAGTGCCATTGCAAGCTCTAATGTTATACTCTAAAGAATGTCATTTTCCACTGATCAACTTTCGGTTAAACGACAAAGTGAAGATTGCAAATAAGTTTTGATTCAACAAATAATGATCATATAAGACTTGAAGCCCAAGTGATCGAGTCCATCGTCCACTCCACACAAGTCAGCTCATTATACTCACGAATACATCCACGTTCAAGAGTTCGTTACATAAATAAGAAAAACAAAATCCATCATAAAAAGGGTGAAACATTCACTGATATTTCATTGTTTTGAACTAATATTGGTGCACCATCAGAATAATTGTTAGATCATAAGATTGGAGATCTGACAACCATAAACTAATGGTATTTATTCTTCACGTTTTAGTCATTATATATGTTTATTTTTAGTCTAGTACATTAACCTAATATTTACAAAATGAAACAGAGTCTTTATCCAACCGATCTTCTGTCAGCACTGAGTGGAGGTGATCGAACCAACCAAGAGCTTAGTAAGATCTGAAGCATGCAGTGCAAACTGTCACTAAAATAAGAACAAAACAGATAAAAATTAGACTTAGTTTCAGCTAT
This sequence comes from Arachis hypogaea, assembly GCF_003086295.3. Lineage (NCBI taxonomy): Eukaryota > Viridiplantae > Streptophyta > Magnoliopsida > Fabales > Fabaceae > Arachis > Arachis hypogaea. The sequence continues at coordinate 102,962,715 of NC_092045.1, read as the reverse complement.
GCTTTTCTTCCTTATCAGCACCTTTCCCTTGGTTCAATCACTATGTTCTCTTCGTCTCTTTCCACCTCTGCTATTTCTTCATTTGCATTCATAGATCACATTGCAAGTTCGGACACTTTCTATTTATTCGATCATAATTCCTTATTTACTTCCTCTGCATATGTATATTCTTTTGTATCCTCCATAAGATATATCTATTCCTATTTTGGTGGAAAGGAGAGAAGAAAATAGAGAAAGGTTGAGTGGGATAATAACAACAATAATTTTGTATAAAATTCATGGTTAATGTAGTAGACAGATAATAAATAGCATAGAAAAGTTTAGCTAAAATATATATAAAAAAAAAGAAAGACAAAGTCTCAGGACCAACACTTTTATTAAAATCTAATTAGCAATTAACTATCAAGAAAAAAAAGTGTCATTCCACAGTATTAGATATGATCTCACACTATTAAAAATACTAATGATGATTAATTAATGGTTATAAATCACCAAATGTACTAGCCTCTAGCACTACTGGAAAAAAAATAGGTGCTGCAATTGATATTGGTCAGAGATATCCATGATCCAACTATCATTCTAATTGTATGCCAATATTAGTAGCGGCACCCAACATACACCTAAGAGTCTTAATTGACTATTAACATGATTAATTTTTAAAATTAGATCAAATCAATTCTAAATTGAAAGATTCCAATATCTCAAATTCTTCCTTCAATTAGGTTTTGATTTGATCTAATTTCATAAACTTATTATATTAAGGGAAAAGCTCAGTATACAAGCGATTAGGGCTTGTAACTATTACAAGTTTATTAATGCCTAATCCACCAAAACGTGTTGCAACTCCTACGTCACTTACACGCACTTTATTCATGCCGTTTCACGTTTTTTTTGTGCCTCTTTTTCTTCTTCTTCTTTCTCCGTGCTTCCTCTTCTTCTTCCTCTTCCTCTTCCTCTTCCTCTTCCTCTTCTTCTTCTTCTTCTTCTTTCTCTGTGTCTCTTTTTTTTCTCTTCCTCCCTCTTTTTTTTATTGAAATTTCTTCTCCTCTTTTCGTTTTCTCTTTCTTCTTCATCAAAATCACTAGAAAAAACGAAGAAATATTATTCAAGATACGTTTCTTGCCTTCTCTTTCTCCTTCTTTTTCTTCTTCTTCTTGCTACACATTCTTCTTACTCTTGCTGTTCTTCTTCTTCATTTACGTGCTTTTCTCTCTGTTTTCTTTTTTCGTTATTCTCGATTTCTATTGTTTTTTGACATCAAGCTCTGAAATCGTTTTTGAAGAAGAAGAAGTAGCAGAAGATGAGGAGGAGAAAGAGAAAGAGTTCTGAATTATGCATGATTTTGGGTGTATTTTCTTAAATCCTTTGGGTGTATTTTCTGTAATATTTTGGGTGTATTTCTATAATCGTTTGGGTGAATTCTTGTAACCGTTTGGGTGTATTCTGTAATCTCTTGGGTGTATTTTATGTAATCGTTTGGGTGTATTTCTGTAATGCCTGCTATTTTTTCTGAAATGAAAAATACACCCATAGATATCAGTAAGATACACCCATAGATATGAGTCAGATACACCCATAGATATCAGTCAGATATCACTCAAATACACCCAAATGATTACAGAAATACACCCAAAGGATTACAGAAAATACACCCAAACGGTTACAAGAATTCACCTAAACGATTATAGAATACACCCAAAGGGTTACAGAAAATACACCCAAAGGATTTAAGAAAATACACCCAAAATTCGTTGAAGTATATCTTATGCATAATTCAGAACTCTTTCTCTTTCTCCTCCTCATCTTCTGCTGCTTCTTCTTTTTCAAAAACGATTTTACCATGAAAAATTGAAAAAAAAATGAGAAAACAGAGAGAAAAGACGTAAATGAAGAAGAAGAAAAAGAAAATGAGGAAGAAGAACGTGCAGAAACGAAAGAAAAGGAGAAGAAGAAGAGTAAGAGGAAGAAGAACGTGCAGCAAGAAGAAGAAGAATTTCAGAAACCATGAAAATCGAAAAAAACGAAGAAGAAGAAGAAGAAGAAGAAGAAGAAGAAGAAGAAGAAGAAGAAGAAGAAGAAGAAGAAGAGGAAGAGGAAGAGGAAGAGGAAGAGGAAGAGGAAGAGGAAGAGGAAGAGGAGGAGGAGGAGGAGGAGGAAGAGGAAGAGGAAGAGGAAGAGGAAGAGGAAGAGGAAGAAGAGGAAGACGAAGACGAAGAAGAAGAGAAGAAGAGGAAGAGGAAGAGGAAGAGGAAGAGGAAGAGGAAGAAGAAGAAGAAGACGAAGAGGAACTGTTTGAGTGGGGCGCGTGTAGTTACGCTCCATTCAAAATGAGTTAGTGCGCGTGCTAATAAAGTTTGGGCTGATAACTTGTAAAACTTGTACGGTCCTTTTACTTGTATGTGTAGCAGACCCCTTTATATTAATAGCCAATTAAGACTTTTAAATATGTGTTGGCGTGCACTTAACGTGTTACATTAGCAAATTTTGACACCATCAACAAAGAAAGTAACGAAAAACTAACATGACTAATTTAAAAATTTTAAAGGACGAATTTGATTGAAAAAATCTTTCGAAAACCAATTTGAACAATGAGTGATCTTTCAAAGATTAATGTGACCATTTACTACTTTTTTATTCTAATTAGCCATCCTATCATTTTTTATTGGAGACATTTTTTTTCAAAACAATTACTAAAACGAAGATGACGAAATTATATTTTCATAAAAATGTTTTGTTTAAAAATATAACTTATTTATTTAGCCATATTTTAAATAAAAATAATACTTTTATAATATTAAAAAATCTAACTATACAATCCATAAAAAAAAATTTATACGAAGACAATTATGAAATTCAGTATCCACCTTTTTTCAATTCACTCCAATGACTTATGATACAATAATTTCTTTCTGAAAGCAAATTTCTATATTTGCCATTACATTTAAAGTTTGTCATTTACCACACTATTAATATATACTTTTCAATCAACAAACATTAACAATACATTAATGATCATAGGTGTCACTTGTTATAAGATTATTTGTGAGTGAAACACATGATATTCTTAACCACCTTAAACAATGCCACCACAAAACTCACCATATATTTATTATGAGATATGCAAAATAAACAAAATATTCAATGATATATGTTATATAAGATCTTGCTTGAGTAGCAAGCAATTGCTGTAGTTATATACAGTGTCATTCTCCCTCATTTTCACACGGAAAGTGAAACCTAATCCCAATTTTCACTTCATCAATTCTTTGAGATCTCTCTCTCTCTCTCTCTCTCTCTCTCTCTCTAAGAATGCGTTGCGCTACAAATCCAATATACCGGTTTCCCAAACCAGGGAGAAATTGGTTGGATCTTCCCTACGAATTGACAGTGGAAATCATGTCGAAGGTAGGTGCGTTTGACATCTTCGCCAATGGCGTCGAAGAAGTGTGCACTCTTTGGCGTAGGGTTTGCAACGATCCGTACACGTGGCGGACTATACATATCGGCAGCTACTTAGGGCGCGGCGGCCCCTTCAAACGGAAGTTGGTTATGATGCGCATATTCGACGACAGTTTTCGCCGTGCAATTCGCCGCAGCTGCGGCCAGGTGGTCGATTTAAGTCTCCAATATATTTTCCTTGTTGATATGTACGTACATTTCTGCTTCCTAAGCTGAAAATTTAATTCTTCTTTTTGAATTTTATCTGTTCCTCCAACATTTTTCTTATGGGTATCGCCCTAAATTTTATTGATTCGTCGTTGCAGGGGATGTAGTCTGCAACAACTACGACGGCTACAACTTGTCAACTGCGATAATACAGAAATATTGATTAAGATGGCTAAAGGATTTCCTTTGTTAGAAGAACTTGATATCACTCTGTGCGATATATATAAAACTAGTGTTACTTTAAAAGTCATAGGCCAACGTTGTCGTCGTCTAAAATCATTGAAATTTAACATGAGTGGTTCTAAAGGTAACCAAGACGCATATGCTATTGCACAAAATATGCCAAACTTAAGGTATCTAAAACTATGCAGGAACAATTTGGATAATAATGGCTTGAGTGCAATTTTTAGTGGTTGTCCTAATCTTGAATATATAGATTTAGGATGGTGTTCCAATGTTGATTTGGATGGGAGCTGGTTGGGGCAAGAATATGCTGACAAAATTGTGGATTTAAGATATTTGCATGCATCCATGGAGGACTACTGGAAAATGTATGATAGAGGTTCACATACTTGCCTAATGGACTATTATTACGATATGCAATTTGGTGAACCTTGGGATGAAAGAGGGATTCTTATTGATGAAATTGAAGATTTAATACTTGTATCTGAAGATGAATTAAAATTAGAATGGAAAGAGGAAGTAGATGGCATATGTGAAATTGCAATACTTCAAAGATGGCATAGGTCAAGGAATGTTAATAGTTTCAAGGAGTTTAGAAGATACTGTCAAGAAACCAAGAACAGGAAATCATCCAATGGCAAGAAACATGGAAGAAGGGCTTGGAAGATTAACTATAAGAGTCTATATCTTTAGTCTAAGGAATGCATTTTTTTTAATCTTTAATCTGGTCACTACCTTGTTCTTCCAATTACTGAAATCTGAATATCAAATTAAAGGAAGAACAAAGAATGCAGATCTTGGTCTCCAGCACCTGCTCCTCTTGATCTCTGTTTTTCTCCCTTTTCCAATCTCACTTTCTTTTCCTGTTTCTGAATCTTGCTTTCTTTCTATGTTTCTTTTAATTGGAAAACAAAGATAAATAAATTGTTTTTTTTTTTTTCTTTTGATTTGTGTTTCGTTTCTCTAAAGAAACAGAATTAATTGGTTTATGATCTTTTGCTTTAGTGAATAGTGGTGATGGATGGAAGAACTTGATACTGATTTAATGTGGTGATGAAGAAGAAAGATAGAGTTAAAATTGTTGTTTTACAATTTTTCTACCATGTACTTACTATTATCACTTATTAATTATGCTACACATTTATAATTTTTTTTAGATTTATCATGATTTTGATTGATAAAAACTAAATATTTAGATATTATAATAGAAAAATTTAAAAACTAAATAAATAAATTATGTACTAAAAATATTTAGATTAGTATCTAAAACTAATTAAGATAACATCTAAAAAAATTATCAAAAAATTGTGTTTCACTACCGTGTGAATTATGAATAGAACTCATTGTATCGCATTAGAGATTACATCTTAAAATATTTTTGTTCTTTCTCTTTAATTTATTAATAATATAATTATCAAATTTTTTCAATCATTCGTCTAATTACTTTTTTTTTTATCAAAATTATTATTGTTATGAAATTCATGCTCATAATATACTAAATTAATTTTAAATAATTTCAAACTAACATACATCATGCTAAGAGTCAATTCAGATTGATATTTGAAAATGTATCTTTTTTTTAATATATATTTTTAATAAAAATATGTTAAAATATGTATTTTATATTCGTATAGGGTTTTTAAGAAAAAAATTTAAATATTAAAAGTAATTTTGTTTTATTTGAATAGAAAAAGAAGTATTTTTTAAAATTAAATTACATAAAAAAGACATGTCAAAAAATAAAGTTGCATCATTTTCAATTTTTGAGAAGCTTTTAAACCATATTCCTAATTTTATAAAAGTACGATATTCCTATTGCAATTATACATAATCTTAAAGAATATCTTATCATAATTGTGAACACTTTAATTGTGCTTTTTCTTAAAATTGATAACTCTATCTTTATGAAGGATTTCAGGTCTATTAGCTTGTATAATGTTGTTTATAAAATTATCACTAAAGTATTGACTAATCAACTTCGGCCTTTTCTTCCAGATATTGTTAGTCCTTTACAAAGAGGTTTTATTCTGGGTCGTGGTGCTCCTGATAATATTATTGTGCCCCAAGAAATTCTGAATTTCATAAAGCACACAAAATTCAAAAAAGGTACTCTTGTTTTTAAAATTGATATTGAAAAAGCTTATGATAGAGTGGATTGGAGGTTTTTTGAGAGTACTCTCACTGCTTTTGGTTTTCTTATCATCATTATTAATTTGATTATGAATTGTGTCCGTATCATCTTTTTCTATTATGTGGAATGGAAATAGATTGGATAGTTTTGCTCCTAGAAGGGGGCTTAGACAAGGCGATCAAATATCTCCTTACTTATTTGTACTTTGTATAGAAAGACTTGCTTGCTATATATCTCATAAGGTGGTCGAGGGTATGTGGAAACCAGTTTCTATCATTAGGGTTGGCCTAAAATTTTCTCATTTGATGTTTGCAGATGATCTCTTACTTTTCTATCAGGCTACAAAGAGTCATATCCAAATGGTCATGTGTTCTCTTAATATTTTTTGCAAGGCATCTGACATGAAAGTAAATCTTGAAAAATCTAAAACTTTTTGTTCTAAAAATGTGACTGCTCGTAGAAGAGATATTTTTACTAGTGTTTCTTCAATACATTTTGCTTTGGACTTAGGAAGATATCTTGGAGTTAACCTTAATCATTCCCGTATCAGTAAGGCTTCTTTTCAATCGGTGATTGAAAAGGTGAGGGAAAAATTAGCTAACTGGAAATGAAGGTTTCTAAATAAAGCAGGGAGACTTTGCCTGATCAGTTATGTTGCAGCATCCATTCCTATCTATCATATGTAGGTATCTTTTTTTTCAAATTGGGTTTGCGATAAATTATCTTCTATGATGAGACAGTTCCTTTGGAAGGGTCAAGTTGATGGCAGAGGTCTTTCTCTTGTTAATTGGAGGACCGTGATCACTCCAAAAAAATTTGGTGGCCTGGGTGTTAGAGATCCTGCGTGTGTTAATATATCTTTACTTGGTAAATTGATTTGGCAACTTTTTTATTGTCAGGACAAGTCTTGGGTTGCTCTATTGAGGGTGAAGTATCTGAGAAATGAGGGAGTTTTAGATGGCCCTGTCCCTTGCAACGCTTCTCATGTTTGGAAAAGTATCTCAAAGGCTTTTGGTGCTCTTAAGGATGCCTTCTCTTGGTGCATTGGGTCACTTGATCAATCTTCTTGGCTTGACAATTGGAGTATTGAGGGCCCAATTGCTAAAGATATCCCTTTTGTACATATATCTAACTCTGATTTAACTATTAGAGACGTTTGGAAAGATGGTCAATGGAATCTCCATAATGTTTTCTCTAACATTCCAGAAGATGTCAAACAGCATTTGAATGCTTTTAATCTGGATTTGAATGCTGGAGAGAGTTTGGGTTGGTCGTGGAGTGTGGCATCTTCTAGACTCTACTCAGCTAGGAGTAGGTACAGTTGGTTAGCCAAAATAAAGTTTGATTGGAATGAGCATGATAATTGGTAGAGGGTATGGCGACTGCATATTCCTGAAAAGTACAAGTTCTTGATTTGGCTCAATCTTCATAATGCTATTCCTATGGCAAAGTTTCGTTTGGGTCATGGCTTAGCTTTATCTAGCACCTGTCATCGGTGTCAAAATGGTTCTGAATCCATTCTTCGTTATCTTCGAGAGTGCCCTAGTGCCAAGGAAGTCTGGAACTTTTTAGGCATCTATATTCAGATAACTGGGATTTCCGTGATTGGCTCTACAAAGGTGCAAGGTGTGGAGATATTTTTCTTTTCTTTTCGACCTTTTAGTGGATTTGGAGAAGCAGGAATCATGACTTATTTAATATAGATGACTCTTGGAGTGCTAGTAAAGTGGTGAGTTTGATTTGTAGTTCAGTAAGGGAGTTTAACACTATTTTTGCTATGCATCAATCTTTGTCTCCTCCTTCGCTTTGTTTGCATTGGGTTCCACCTCTAGTTCATTCTATTAAATTGAATTGTGATGCTAGTTATTTTGCTCCTTTTGGCTATGCTGGTTTTGGTTGTATCATTCGTAATTCTGATGGATGTTGGTTGAAAGGTTGCACTGGAAAAGTCGAAGTGTGCAGTGTTCTTTTTGCTAAATTGTATGCAATTTGGAGAGGTTTACTTCTTGCTTGGGATAGTGGATTTCATGAGCTTATTTGTGAAACAAACTGTTTAGAAGCTCTTTTCTTGGTAAACCAACGAATGCTTGGTAAGGATATTCCGAAATGGGATTTGGCAAAGCATATACAAGAGGTTATGAATTAGAATTGGAGAGTCTCTATTCTCTTAATTCTGAGGAATACAAATAGTATTGCATATTGTATGGCTAAAGCAGCTGTTTCTGGTGCCGACATTCACTCGTATTGGAGTCAACCATGGAGTGAGCTTTAACATCTAATAGATTTAGATATGAACCTAGCCAATTAATTTGGTTTTATCTTTATTTTTTTCTTTCTTTTCTGTTTAGTCACCGAAAAAAAGATAAAGAAAAAAAAGTAAAGTATAACTTTTTGTTCTCGAAATTTGTCAAAAATTTTAAAAATATCCTTAAATTTTATTTTGTTTCAATTTTATCCCAAAAGTTTTCGATTTGCATCATATATACTCTCGACGTCTAAATTTTCAAAAAATTTAAGACAAATCTAATAATAATGCATGAAAATTACACCTGATTTGCTTGTATTTAGGGTTGTTCTTATGAAATTGTTATTAAATTGGTCTTAAATTTTTTAAAAAATTAGCCGTTAGGGGTATATTTAAAGCAAATCGAAAACTTTTGAGATAAAATTAAAACAAAAAACCTTAGGGGTATTTTTAAAATTTTTGTCAAACTTTAAGGATAAAAAATATACTTTACCCAAAAAAAAATCTCTATAATTAACATGACGCTCATAATTGACCACAAATAATAAAAAAAAGTAAAGATCTAGAATTAAATTTAAAAAGGGTTGATAGGCATTATAATTTGCTGTGTAAGGATAGTGATAAATTCACATTTCATGGTATTTATCTGCTTTAAATGAGTGAAATTCATCGACTTTTCTCATGTTTATTCATTGAAATAGCATAGTTTTGTGAATTTCTTCTAATTGTGCTTAATGATTAAAAATATACATTTTAGACTCTTAAATTGCTAAATTTAATTCACTTTAATTCCATTTGATGCCTTAGTGTGTTTGTTGAGTGATTTTAGGCTTAGAAGGCAAGGATGACTTAAAAAAACATGCAAAAGTGGAGAATTCATGAAGAAATGAAGATTGGAGTTCCTTATGGCCATGCGTACACATGAATTTCAAGTTGCGCATATGCATAACTTATGCTTACGCATGAATACCAATTTGCGCATACGCATGGTATATGCGTATCAAGGTTCGAAAAACCGGACCGGTCATCAAACCGCTCTAACTACTGGTTCACTTGTTTACTGGTCCAACCAGTCTAACCAGTGGTTCAACCGGAAAAACCGTTTTAAAATAAAATAATAAATAAATTATAAATAATCATCCTAAATTATAATTATAGTATAATATAAATATTAAAATAGTTTTCAAATCTAAAAAACTACATTAAATGTCATCAATCAAATTCATATAATCTTATTAATATACAAACTCAAGTTAAATAGTATAAAGAAATATCAAATATTAAATGTCAATATAAAGATTTATCAATCATCAAAATCTCAAGATGTTCTTGTGAGTTTCTTTTTTTTTGGGATAACTATTTAAACATATTATGTAATTATGATTTTGATTTCAACTATTGTGCTAAAGAAACCTTCAAGTAACAATGTCTCCTCATCCAGCCCCTCCAATTTCTTCAGCTAAAGCCATAACAAAAAGAATGGTACCAGAAAATGAGGTAGTTAATGGATCATCAAATGAGAAGCTTTTTGTTATTGTAAGTGAAGATGAACAGGCTAATGCACAAGTTTGAATATAGCAACTTAACAGAGACAGAAAGAAAAAAGAAGCAGCAACAAAAGTTAAATACCAGCAACAAATAATCACTCTGAACCCTGAAATCAATAACTATTTCAAAAAAATTTAGAAACATCATACTTAAAAATTAAAAAACGGCAACAGCAGCATAACAAATCCCTTTTAATCAACAATTTCAACAACACAAAATTAATGATTTAATTAATTTCAGATTCAGAAATCACAAATCAGAGTATCAGACATTCAAAACACTAAACCTTTACCCAGCAATTACAAACAAAGCCAGCAAAACTAGCACAACCAGCAACTACAAATCAAAGCAAAACCAGCAACTACAAATCAAAGCCATTAGCAAATTTGAACAAAATAATTAGGAGCCATCAGCAAAACCAACAATTAGAAAACAAAGCCAGCAATTACAAAACACTAAACCTTCACCCATCAATTACAAACAAAGCTAGCAAAACCAGCACAACTAGCAACTACAAATCAAAGCAAAACCAGCAACTACAGATCAAAGCCATTAGCAAATTTGAACAAAGAAATTAGGAGCCATCAGCAAAACCAGCAACTAGAAAACAAAGCCAGCAATTACAAAACACTAAACCTTCACCCAGCAATTACAAGCAAAGCCAGCAAAACCAACACAACCAGCAACTACAAATCAAAGCAAAACCAGCAACTACAAATCAAAGCCATTAGCAAATTTGAACAAAAAAATTAGAAGCCATCAGCAACTAGTAAACCAGTAAAATGCCTCTGCCAACGAGCAATTAGAAAATACTAAAACAGAGTAACAATAAGTTTGAAAACAGAGAAACCACTAAAGCAGAGAAAACCCTAAAATACTAACCTGGGTAATTACAGATCCATCAACAAATACATTCAGAACCAAACTTCAAACCAAGACCGAAGAAGAAGAATTGAAGAAAAATGGAACAAAAATTGAAGAAGAGAAGAAGACCGAAGAACAACGACTTTAGATCTTAAAACCAAGAAAATGACTGAACATTCAGTGAAGATGAAGACATGAAGCCACTAACCTGGGTTCCGTGTTGAGAAGCCAGCAAAGTTGAAGACGACGTGCTGAGCTACTGGGTTTCGGACATGGGGAAGAGGAAGAAGCGGCGACACGGAGGACCTGGGGACAGCGGCGGTGCTGAGGGCCGGGGAACAGCGGCGGCGCTGACGACCTGAGAACCACGACGACGATGAAGGGCTACTAGGCTGGGAATGCTTCAGACTTCAGATGGCTAGGGTTCACCAGAGTGGAGTGAGACTGAGATGAATGAATGGGGGAAGAAGGGGGTGGTTCACGAGTGGGTCCGGGTCAGGTTTCATTTCAAAAAAAAAAACAATTAAAAAACGGCGTCGTTTAGAGGAACCAACCGGTTATCGGTCCGGCCCAATCGGTCGGTTTTTGGCCGGTTCATCGGTTTTCCAACGGTTTTCTCTCCAGCGGTTATTGGAGGAAGACCGGACCATTTGCATTGCCTGTTCGCGGTTAAACCAGTTGAACCGGCCAGTCCGATCCAGTTTTTAGAACCTTGATGCGTATGCATGACTGTCAGCACGTGATTTACTTAAAATGGCATGTGGGTCGCAATTTCAGAACTTTTTTGGGCCCAATCCAACTCATTTCTGAAGTATTTGATGCTGAATTCAAAAATGATCAAGAGCGGAGAATTAGTATAGTTTAGAGCATGTTTAGGTTACATTTTTAAAGAGAGAAGTTCTCTCTTCTCACTAAAATTTAGGGTTCTTAGGTTAATTTCTCCTTATATCTAGGTTTTAATTCTTGTTTTAGTTTTATTTTTTTTATAATTTCTTGTTTTAATATCATAATTTGCCTAGTTTCTCTTGTTAATTTCTCTATTTTGCTACTTTTTAGTTTATGAATAATTGTCAATTTTCAATTTTCTTTAATGCAATTTGATGGTTTATGTTCTATTGCTATTATTATTATTATTATTATTATTATTATTATTATTATTATTATTATTATTATTATTATTATTATTATTATTATTATAATAATAATAATAATAATAATAATTATTATTATTATTATTTTCTTACATTTAGTAGTTTTAGATTTTGTTAATTCTTGCCATTTATGATACCTTATGTTTATGCACTCTAGGTATTTGATATAATGCTTGAATTAGTTTTAGATTCTTATCATTTAATTTTTTGCCTTTTTTCCCTTCAAACCCCTTATGCTCATAACCGATAATATGCACACCTCACTGCAATTCACTTGAGAGACGATCTGAGATTTAATACTCTCGATTTTTATTAGTTTGCATTCGTGACAACCAAAATTAAACTCTGACATGGGTCATTTACCAGTTTGAAACTATATTTACAACGAGATTCGAGTTTTATAACTTGTGAATTTTTGAACCGATGATTGGCTCTCGTCAGGTAGGATTGACTGTGTGTACCCATTGGAGGATAACTCGAGAGAGATATAGGATTGTATAACCAATTATTCCTTATAATGTTCATACCTCAAGTATATATAGCACAAGGATTTTCTAAAGGTGGTGAATAATTTGGAGGTAATCCATATTGAGGCCATATAATGGGAATGGCCGTAGGAATGTCCTTTGTCGACCTTTGACCCGAAAGACTGGTCGAAGCCTCTATTTCAGGAGCTCTAGTGGAATTTCCACTGTCACTGTTTGACGTACTCATCGACGTTGAATCTCTATCTGTCATAATTAATCTACCACTGCGTAATCGCCTACATCTCTCGACACAAATTTAACTTGGAGGTATCACCAGGCGTGCTAATTTGTTTCACTCATTTTTTGATCGACTTTAACAAGTGGTGTAAAAACAAGTTTGTATCAAGATCTCAAGTATCGGTGAGCAGATACGACTCCTTTGAAAAAAGAGTGAGCTTAATTCGGAAATTACTTAATTAGTGCCGAAGCAATTTATATTGAGATCGCTAGTGGCAAACTTATGATAAGCGATAAAAGAATGAAGCATCAAATAGAAAAGATGATGAAAACGTAAAATATTAACTAAATCCAAGGAACAACAAAATATAAAGGAAATAAATAAATAAATCGAATAAGCAAAAGAAAGCAGATAAAAAAATTGACTTTCAACACTCACATGCACTTGCACTTCATGTTCTTCCGTTGCGTCGCAGAGACTGGAAATTTCATGAGTTTATGTAATGATCTAGTGTTCCTGAAAAATGAAGTCTCAAACCTCTCCTGAATTTTTACTATTTATAGACCATGAAATTGACTGATCCTGGAGCATGTCGTCCACGGTCCCATTCCCTCATTTTTCTCAACCACGACCTTGCCTTGACCATGAAAAATCTTTATCTCCAAGTTTTGACATTCACTTCTCCCTTGGTCTTCAAGTTTTGACTTTGCTCCTCAAATCTCGTTGCCATGTTCCCTTCTTCGGCTTCAAAGATCGAGTAGCGAGCCTTGATACCCAAGAAAAATTAATAACTACCTTTCGATTGCGACACTCTTTGTTTCATCTTTCGTCAACTTTGACTTGCCCTTTCTACTGCCACAGTCTAAATATCACGTTTATGGTCAAAAAATTTATTTTTTGTACCAACAATTTGCAACTAAAATTTGTGTAAATACATCTCATTACTATTACAAATGAGGTATTGTTATGTAAAATTGTAAATACTTTTAAGAATATATATGTTTTGAAGTGATTATCCAGACTAATGAGGTCGAATAAACTTGTAATAAAGGTAATCCAAGGGTCTTGTGGGCGCGTTTGGACAGTGGTTAGGGATACTTACAAACGACTTCAAACCCAAAGTCACCAAGTGCATGAATATGATGAGTGTCACTTAGAACAAAATGTTACTAGAAATAAAAATTTATAGGCAAACTAAGTGCTGATAACTATTACAAAGTAGGATTCTCTATGACAGGTTGTGTGATAATTAATGTCGTCAATGACGGAATCTTTCTTGTAGTAGAAAATCTTTGAATGAAAAGTTACCAATATGCTTTCCAAAGTCAGCATAAGTAACAGGTTGAAAGGTCGATAGAGAGACTTAGTTACAGCGAGGTACCTACTCTGGCCTTTTGGGCCTATTTTAGACCTTAGTCGACTGTAATTTTTTTTCGATAAGATAACGGGAGTATCTTCCATGTAGGCTTGTGGAAACTTGAGCTACTAGCTCATTATTCATATAGGAACAATATATATGAGTAAATAATGAATTGAATTTATTTATTTAAAAAATTTGGCCTTTTATTATTGAAAATTAATATTGTTACTCTCATTTTTTTTACGGTTTTTTTTAAAATGAGATAAAATATTAAAATTATCCTAAATTTTGAAAATGTGATAAAAATATCCTCAAATATTATAAAACGTAATAAAAATATCCAATGTTAAATATATATTCTTAAAAAGTATTTTAGAAATTGTATTTTATTGTAATTTTTTGTAAATATAATTAGAAAAATAAAAAATTTTTAATCCTTAAAATTTAGTTATTTTATGCTAAATGTGTGTGTCTATATATATAGTCAATAATAAAAAATACTTTTAAAAAATAAAAAATTATGGATTCACCTATATAAGTCGCAGCTAAAGTAGCAAAAATAAGGGCTTGAATACCGCTTGTAAATAATCCAAGGAACATGACCCGAAATCTAAAGATAGAGAGATTGTGGGCTATGTATAAATCAGTGGCATTCTAGTCAGTCTGGATGGGATTCATTCCAAAAGGTATCACCCAGCTAGGCGAATTCAGGCGACAAGACAGGAGTAGACATAAGAAAGATCAGATCAAGGAATAAATTCTTTATTATTATCGTTCGCCCATAACGAGTAGACTTTAGTTTAGTGATCACTTACGCAATTCGACTGATGTTAATTAAAAAAAAAAGTGATAGATAATTTCGACAAAGTTTTTAATTTTATATTTAGTTTTTAAATAATTATTCAAATATTTTTGGAAAATTAAGGATCAAATACATAAGTTGTATAAGTTGTTTGTCAAATATAAAAATTTGTTTACTACTTTTTATAAATAATAAAAGTAGAAAATATTTTTGTGGATATATCTTAAAACGGGCGTCATTTGATACTCTATCCTTTTGAATTTTTTATAAACTCAAACAAGTATATAATGAAAAAAATTATGTGATCGTGGAATGATATTATTAAAAATAAAATTTTATATTAAAATTAATTACTAAAATCAATAATTATATATATGTGTATAAATATATGTGTTGTTGAATTAATTTTTAATATGTATTTTATATTTTAACATGTATTTTTTACTAATAGCTTATTTTGATGTATACCTAATATATTTGTATTAAAAAATAAAGTTAATATTCAAATAAGTCCCTAAAAGATATGTTGTTCTCTAAATTTATCTTTAAAATATTTTATCAATCAGATTGGTCTTTCAAAATTTTTAAATTAATCACGTTTGTTTTTCCATCACTCTATTAACCATTTTTATCAACGAACGTATACAAGCAATTAAGGCATACAAGCTATACAAATCCTTTACCCTAAACGCGCCTCTTGTGGCATCTGTCTTTCACGCGCCTATTTAACAGAATATTAAATCAATCCAAATCAATTAACGCGCGAATATATAACTTCCAAAATTCAAAAGATTTTGTCTCCTTCCTCGAATCTCTTGCCAATTTCGTTCGATCTCCTTCCTGCGTTTCTTGTTTATGATGCTAAATTAATGTTGTTTTATGAATCTGCTGCAGAGGTGTATATTAGATGTTTTGGGGTGTATAAAATTATTTTTTGGGTGTACGTAATGAATTTTCATTTTGCACTATGGTAATTTGTTTCAGGTATAATTTGGTTTGTGGTTCTTTTGTCGGGGTGAATCACCACTGTTAGTCAACACTTCTTGGATGCTCTTTGTTAAAAAAAAAACAAAGAAATTAAATCATTCAAATGGTTATTTCAATGTTGCATGGAAGAAAATGCTTCGAAAGGGATTCTCACCGATCAATGTGCATCAATGAAAAGGGCTATAGAGGCTTGTATGCCAACAACAATTCACCATTAGTGTATTTGGCATATCATGAAGAAGATTCCAAGCAAATTAAACGGGTACAAGGGACATGCAGAAATTGAACAAGAAATGAGCCAAGTTGTTTGGAACTCTCATACCAAAGACTTATTTGATAGGAATTGAAATGATTTTCTGCTGAAGTATGGTCTTGTGGACAACATGTGGCTTTCAGGTAATGTTGTTTAAAATCTGCAGCAGAGGAGTAAATTGCATTTTTTTAGGTGTATTATAGCTTTTTTGGGTGTATTATGCAGATCTTTACGAAGACTGTGATACATGGGTTCCAATTTATCTGGATCACCACTTCTGGGCAGGGATGAAAAATACACAAAGGAGCGAGAGCATGCATTCATTTTTTAACAAGTTCATTACACGGAACAGCTCGTTTATTCAATTTATCAAGCAATACGATAATTGCCTCAGAAGTAGGGAGCAAGCAGAGAGAGAATCGGATGCTGCAAATTTTCATACGGTCATACCGTGTGCAACAAAATCCTCCATTGAAGCTCAGTTTCAACATGTGTACACTCACCAAAGGTTTAGGGAAGTCCAAGCACAATTCAGAGGAAAGGCAAATTGCATCACAAGATTAACGAACTCCGCTCTAGGCTATTCAGTATACGAAGTTGGAGAACAAGTTTGCAGCTTAATATTCAACAAGTTTGTGGTTACTTACGACTCAGTAGCAGTCGAGGTGAAATGCCAATGCTTATTATTCGAGTCAAGAGGCATATTGTGCCATCACGCACTAAGCGTGTTAAGCTTTGAACGAGTAACCCAAGTGTCACCGAGATATATATTGGAACGATGGAGCAAGAAGGTAAAGAGGCGACACACACACATCAAGAGCAGCCACGACGAGCCACTGTTGGAGCCACGAAGCAAGAGGTTTGACAAATTGGTATTTTGTTCGTAAAATATTTGCAAATTTGCATCAGAATCGGAGGAGTTAACTGCCATTCTGCACTGTGCGTACGATAAGGTCATGGTTGAGATGGAAGAATTGAAAGCCAAAAAGAAGGGGACATGTTCGTTATCTCACAAAGATGCCAACTTGGAATTCGTTAACGAGCTTCAAAGCCCTCCAAGGGTTCGTATAAGAGGACGTCCAAAAAATAGGCTAGGTTCAAAGTTGGACAAACAGATTGCAAATGCCTCAAAGAAGAAGAAAACAAAAGATCTAAACGAGGTAAAAGTGATGTTCTTTAAACTTGTGGTGATTGATTTTAATTTTCTTGTTAATATTTTTGCTAATATGTGAGTTTATTATATCTAGTTAAACCTCTTTGATGCTGCATCAGTGGTGCATCCAAATTCCAGCCAATATCAAGGACGTGTTATGAATTATCAGTTCAGAGAACCAGCAGCAGGGGATAGTTTTTTGGGTGTATAGTTATAGAATATGGGTATAAACCTTAGTTTTTTGGGTGTATTTCTGAATTTTCTTATGTTTGACATTTTACATATATATATATATATATATATATATATATATATATATATATATATATATATATATATATATATATATATATATATATATATATATATATATATATTTCAGAATCTGTTGTTTATGTTATAAATTATTGTTTGTTTTTTTATTATGGTTTAGGATTTAGGGTTTAGGGTTTCAGGATTTAGGGTTTAGAGTTTAGGGTTTAGGGTTTTAGGATTTAGGGTTTTATGGTTTAGGGTTTAGGGTTTAGGGTTTTAGGGTTTTGGAATGAAGCATTAGGGGATAGAAGTCTGGTGTATATTTAACTTTTCTTGGGTGTAAAATAAGATCTTATGGGTGTAAAAATCAATGATTTGGGTGTATAGTAGGTTGGGTGGTTTAGGGTTTAGGGTTTAGGTTTTAGGGGTTTAGGGTTTAGGTTTTTAGGGTTTAGTGTTTAGGGTTTAGGGTTTAGGGTTTATGTTTTTAGGGTTTATGGTTTTAGGGTTTATGGTTTAAGGTTTTAGAGTTTAGGGTTTAGAGTTTTAGGGTTTTAGGATTTTAGGGTTTAGGGTTTAGGGTTTAAGATTTAGGGTTTTATGGTTTATGGTTTAGGGGTTTTGGGTTTTAAGGTTTTAGGGTTTAGGATTTAGGGTTTAGGATTTTAGGGGTTTAGGGATAAAGCATCAGGAGATACAAGTCTGGTGTATATTTCCTTGGGTGTAAAATGAGATCTTATAGGTGTAAAAATCAATGATTTGGGTGTATAGTAGGTTGGGTGGTTTAGGGTTTAGTGTTTAGGTTTTTAGGGTTTAGTGTTTAGGGTTTAGGATTTTAGGGTTTAGGTTTTCGATTTTTTAGGTTTTTAGGGTTTAGTGTTTAGGGTTTAGGGTTTATGTTTTAGGGTTTTAGGGTTTAGGGTTTAAGGTTTTAGGGTTTAGGGTATAGGGTTTTAGGATTTTAGGGATAAAGCATCAGGGGATAGAAGTCTGGTGTATATTTAACTTTCCTTGGGTGTAAAATGAGATCTTATGGGTGTAAAAATCAATGATTTAGTTGTATAGTAGGTTGGGTGGTTTAGGGTTTAGGGTTTAGGTTTTAAGGGTTTAAGGTTTAGGTTTTTAAGGTTTAGGGTTTAGGATTTTAAGGTTTTAGGGTTTAGGTTTTAGATTTTTAGGTTTTTAGGATTTAGTGTTTAGGGTTCAGGGTTTTAGGGTTTTAGAGTTTTAGGGATAAATCATCAGGGGATAGATGTTTTAGGTTTATATTCAACTTTCTTTGAGTGTAAAATATCAGATTATGGATGTATATTTTGTTTGATGTTTTCCTTCATATTATAGTACCTATAATTCAGACATTTTGAATACAGCACAGAGAGTTTAGTTATGGAAAAAAAATTTACTTATAGTTGGCAAATTTTTACAGCATGTGTTCAATTTCTTATAAGACTATATAATAGTTACATTAATCAGTGTCAATATCATTAGAATCTATCTGACAATATGGACTCAATAACAATGAGGATGGCTTGGACAGTCTTATTGCATTACTTCCCCTAATGGCTTCAACTTTGTCCTGATTCATTTCATGGAATAGAATCCGGGAAGCATATTCTACTCTATAGTGGTCCACCTCGTCCTGAAGTTTAAAAGAATTTTCTTTTTAATCAACTATGTTAATTTAGTAAGGTAATATAGAGTTATATAGTTTTTAAACACAATTATCTGGGTCCAGTTGTTCCACTCATATTTTTCCCTTTTAACGTTTTCGGGCTGAATTATCTCAAGCCACTTCATTACATAAATAGCACAGTCATAGCTGAAAAACAAGAAATAAATTAGCAAATTACATCTAGGAAAGTTTAATTTTCAGATTAAAAGAATTATACCTTGTCTTTTGACCTGAGATGTTAATGTATGGTGTATGAATTTTGCGATCGTTTTTCTTCAGAGGTGCCCCCAGCATATACTCTCATTCTTGAAATTACATGTCCCTTAAAACACAAAACAAATCAGTAATATATGAATAAATTTAATAAAAGAATATAAACAAAGGAGCATAAACCTACACTTTATATTGAACAGAAATACACCCAAATATTAAAATACATAACACAGAACCAACTTACAGCGAATATATTTATGTTCTTTCTTTCATCGGCTGGACAAGTCTTGTGATATGGGTCGAGTACAAAAGATTTTTTTCTTGTATTAGCCACCCATAACCACCAATGTTGTGAATGGAAAACAGGTGCAAAAATTTGAAGTATGTCCACATTAAAAAGTGTTTTAGTTTATTTGGCACATAAGTAAAGAATGGTAATAAGAAGTTTTAGAAATGAAAACTTACATAACGATGCGATGCTAATTTTTTAAGGTTCAAGAAGGGTATAAACGTTGGGTAGTCTTCCACCCTAAATGGCTTATTGGTTTTAGGCTGTAAGAATACCCCTTCTGGATGATTTGTAATGGCCATGTTCTGCAACAATTGTGAAACACCAAATGAATACAGAAAATACACCTAAATGAATATATAAAATACACCCAAATGAATATAGAAAATACACCCAAACGATTACAGAAAATACACCCAAGATTTGTTGAAGTACAACTTACCACAATATCAGGGGAGAGACAGTATATTTCTTCTTGAAACCTTATAATCTTTTGCTGGTTAAGGATGAGGCACATGGCAGAGACAATCTAGAAATAAAAGCCCAAATCAATTTTACATAAATCGATATTGCAGTTACTTTTCATGATAAAATCATTAATGTTATTCTAATATTACCTCAGTTTCTATATGTGTATCAACTTGGAGAAATGCGAAGTGGATTTTTGACAAAATGTATTGATCTTGGGCATTGAGTGTGCACACGGTGTCATACTCATTAGTATTTCCATCTGCGTATGTTTTCACACGTGTGGCTCAGATGTAGCATTTCTCTTTCATTTCAGCACTCATTTCATTTGTCCACGCAGGAGTTTCAAACTTTTCAAAACTTTCTTTACCACTTTGCTTATAAATAGGTGGAGTTTTACCTTCTGTTTTCACCCCATTGCCTGTAATTTTTTCCACTAGCTCCCTTAACTGTTCTATTAGTTTTGGTGTTTCAGGAGTTTTCGCCCTCTGCCCCTCTTGCGTTGCTGCTTCTTCTTGGCTTGAATCAGTCAAGCCGATGCTGAATGATGGCCTCAGACCTTCTTTAGGAATGTAGGATGTTGTCCGTGCCATCATCATCAGTATAGCAGCATCTTCTGAGGCTGGATTACTGTGTGATGAGATATAACATACTATAAGAATAAGAATAGATGAATGATATTGGAACCTGGATTTTACTCTGCCGAGCTTACATTTTAGATGGAGCTAGTGAAAGTGTGGGTGTGCTTTTTTCAGGTTTTGGGGGTGGTTCTGGAGTGCTGCAGGGTTACATAAAATTAATCATGTTATAAAAAAACTAGTCAGAGATTAATAGTTAAAATATACACCCCAACAAGGATCATATACACCCTAAAAAGGGACAATATACACCCAAATTATAACCAAATACACCCCAAGTTTATTCCTTACCTTTTTGTAGTTCCTTCATTATTTTTTTCAGTTGAAAACTTTGCAGGGGTTGGTTCAATTTCTGGCACAGGAGTTGGTTCATTTTCTGGCATAGGGGTTGGTTCATTTTCTGTTATAGGGATTTGTTCAATTTGTGGCATTGGGGTTGTCTGGGACAAAGGTAGACAAACTTGAATTGGAAGTCTAAACAAAACAAAAATAAAAAGGTTAAGAAAGCCAATGAAAATAAAATGGTTATAAGGTTGAAATTTACTAAAAAAACTCACATTGAAAGCGCTTCTGTTTGTGACTGTGTCTCTTCCCACACAACCATCATGTTCTCATCAGCTTGGTCATTGGGTGATTCTTCTATAACACTCAATCTGAAATATACCCTAAGAAAGTAAAAAATACACCCGAAGCATTCAAAAGAAAGACAGGCTTTGTTTTTTGAGAACTTACATAGTTCCAATTTTTGCTTTTTTTTGCCTTTTTTTCTTGAATAAAACATTAAAGAGCTTTTTTTTTTCTAAAAAATATATATATAGAGAATTAGAAGTAGAAGGTAATAAAAGAATAAACGCAACGGTTATTAGAAAGAGAAATTACATGCTCTCCGCCGGTTTGTTTACGCTACTTTGATCTGTGTGTCCTTGAGACAAAGGATCATCACTTCTTAAGTTTACCTCTGGTATTATAAACATAGAGTAGATATTATTCAGTAAAAATATCATACTGTTAAATCAGGATAACAAGATTTTATCAAATAAAGGTTCTTACGTTTCAGATGAGACATATTGACCTTCTGTTGATTGCAGGTCAACTTCCTTCTCCCTGGCAAACCAGAAACAATTTTTAGCAAAGAAAACACCTTAAAATCGAAAATATACACCCCAACAAGACATACCCCTGTGCAGCAGATTTTTCTTTGTTAGATTCCCTTAAGAATTCTTCTAATTTTTCAGTTCCAATTTCAGATCTGACAGTCACATGCATAAAAGAACATGTTAACAAATATAATTTTGATGATAAACGGTAATATAGCTTACAAAGTACTCTACCCATGATAGGATTGAGTTTGTTCAAGAGATGAATCCTCAACAATGACCTTTTTCTTTTTGGATTGTCTCCTGATGGGAAAAAACAAGTATGAATCAGAAATACAAAATAAAATTGATCAGAAAATACTATCCAAAGAAGTGCTTACTTTTGGGGTGTTCTCTGAGTCTTTTTCTTTATTTTTTGCTTCTCTACTGGTGATGATTCTTTGCTTCTAAAAGTTAATAAGAGACGCTCTATTAATACATGAAATTTTGATAATAAACCGAAAGAAAAGCAATAATAATTTCAGAACATTACTCATCATTCGATTCAGATTCTGAATCAGAATCCTCCTAAATCTTCTTCCTTTTTTTGGATTCTATTCTGGAAGGCAAAAAATTATTATTTAAAAATATACTAAAAGAGACAAAATACACCCAAATGAAGACATAAAATACACCCAAATGAATACACAAAATACACCCAAATGTATACACAAAATACACCCAAAAAAGATTACACAAAATACATTCAAATAAAGACATAAAATACACCCAAGTATGTTACTTACTTTTTGGCTATTCGGGTGGGTTGTTTCCTTTTTGGTCCCTCTGAGTCTTCTTCAGTCTCAAAATCAGAGGAAGAATAGACTTCAGCTTCAGATGTTTCAGTCGCTGATGATAATGAACTTGCCTTCCTTTTTTTTTCATTTTTTTTGTTTTTTTGGTTTTTTCTTTTTTCTTCATTTGTTTCATTTTCTCCTTTGTTTGTTCCATCTTTACAATTCCCTAAAACAGTAAAAATGTTAGTTAACAGCAACCACATAAATAAAATACATCCAAGGTATTCTTTTCACTTACCATATGTTCATCCATTTCTGCTCTCATTCTTTCAACCAACTGCTCTTTAGTCCAGTTAGCAATCCAGGATTGTGGAGGTCTTTCTTCTCCTTTCTTGTCTTTATTTTTTGATAGATGGAAGTAAACTATCATCAGGGCAAACAAGCAGCCGTCAATTGTCTTTTTCTTTTTCAGATTGTAATCTGTTATGTCCTTGATGATGAAATTCAGAACATGTGCTCCCCAGTTTTCCTCTTTTATTATGTCCATCTTGAAAATTGGTGCCAGGTGCACATGGGAGATTTTGTTTATTGTGGTTGGTAACAAAAATGCCATCTGTATAGAGAGGATGAAAATCCTCTTGAACATGAGGCAATCCTGTTCATTATCAACAGCAATAGTCATTATCTCATCTGTCATATTTTTTAGGGTCTTTTCCTGAAATCTTCTAAAAATTTGTTTATTGTCTTCAGAAAGATCCTTATAATTGACTTTCTAAGGAAATAGATCTCTTACAAAAAGGAAAACAACATAGTATAAAAATCACTTGAAATACACCCAAACATCACTTGAAATACACCCCAATATGGCTCATATACACCTATGTTTGTAATGAGTTACCTGACGTGTTGAGGCCAAGTGCAGCCCCTATTGTGCTTGGTCTTACTCTAAACGAATCGTAGCCGGTTTCGAGTGTATTTTTCCCTAATTTAAAGGAGTTAGCCAACTTCTTTAATAATTTGTGATGCACCTTTAGCAGCGGGATGTGCATCAGGCCACCAAATTTCAAATTCCTAACAATTGCTTTCTTTTCCTTGCTCATATTTCTGAATATCTCACTCAACAAATGGGTTGCACACTTCAGGTCTTTGGTTTGCTATAAACAAAGCAAAATTAGAGTCAGATATATTTCTATTATGAAAAACTGATTTGATCTAAGACATATATTTGTGCTTATATTTTTTTCAGCTTGGTTTTTGCTTGCCATTTTTTCTGCAATGAAAAAGAGATGCTGTCAATATAAAAAAAATACACCCATATATCAATCAGATACACCCATAGATCAGCCACATACACCCAAACCGATTCTCATAAGTATTTAATTAGATCAGTTCAAAATGATGTTAAATTCACTTAAACATGCATAAATATACAAGGTCAAGCAATATTACAAGGTAAAGCAATATACACCCAAGGACAAGCAATATTAGAACAGTTGCAACAGTTAATTATATTACATTATATGAGTTCAGAAATATACACCCAACAAATTACGCCATATACACCCAACAATCAACCATACACACCCAACAAATTACGCCATATACACCCAACAAATTACGCAATATACACACAAAAATCAGTTAGGAGAAGAACTAGAACAAGAAGAACAGTAAAACCTAAACCAAGAAGAACAGTAAAAACAGTAATATGAGATCTAGAACAAGAAGAACAGTAAAACCTAGAAGAACTTTGAAGAACAGTAAAACCTAGTTCTTCGATTTCGAAATCAGAAACAGAAATGTGAAAAATCTACAAGATCAGTAAAACAGTAACTTACCTTGAATAATATTTCTTCGTTTTTTTCGGTGATTTTTGATGGAGAGTTCTATCATTTGTTCTTGATTTCTTCTAATCTTCGCGACGAGTTCGAACGTCTCTTCAGAATTGTAATTTGTTTGGAATGTTCTTTGAAACTTGACGGTTTGCATTTTCTTTGAGGGAGAAGAGGAAGAGTGCACCATAATCAGCGTGTTTTGGAAAGCGTAACCGTTGTGTGAGGCGCGTGGGATTGACGCTCCATTTTAAGGAGTGAGTGCGCGTGGATTGTTTCTGGGCTGGGCCAACATGTAAGGTTTGTAAGCCTTAATTGCTTGTGTGTGTAGCAGGCCTGTTTTATCAACGATTGATAATATGAAATGTTAATTAACAAACATACATGAGAGTTAACATATCTAATTAAATGCTAAGCAAATATGTTTATGAAAATCTATCAATTGTTAATGGAGTGACGAAAAGACAAACATGATTTATTTAGATTGATTTAAGAGGAATGTTAGAGGGTCTTCGCCATCAATACTTAAAAGTATGAGATAAAGTATGTTATTGGATTTCTAAACTAAAAAAATTGAGTTGATAACTAAGTGATCGTCATTCTGATGGTCCCTAATATTTTTTCTGATTTAATTAATAAAATTTTTTAAAGACTAATTTAGATAATGTCATATAATGATTTATTAATTTGACTATTAAGTATTAACCCTCAAAAAAATGGTTAATAGTCAAATTTGTTCTTGAAAGATTATTCATTTTTCAAATTAGTTTTCAAATGATTTTTTTAGTCATATTAATCTTTGAAAGATAAAACATAAGTTAAATTGGTCCTTCCGTTTGTTAGATGACGACATATCACGTTAGGTGCCACATGTCATCAGATGATTGGTTGACGTGTCAGGTCAGTGACACCTAGCATGCCACGTGTCACTTGACATATAAAAAAATTATTTATAATCAAATTAGTCTCTAAAAATTTAAATGTAAGTCATTTTCATCCTTAAAATTTAAAAAATAATCAAATTAGTCTTTATATAGTAGCAATATCATTTTTCTTACTATTTATTTTAATTACTATTAAAGAAAATAAAAGGAAAAGAAAGGAAAACTTGAGCAGCAAGTCTATGAGGAGATTGAAGTAAGAAAAATTAAAAAAAAAAAGGGAAAGAAAAAAGGGAGGTCAGTGTTTGTAATTGTTGTGCTGTGTCCCCAAATTCGTTTGCACTGCTTCAAAACTTGAGAGAGAGCTTAGGGCATCGAACTCTTAAACCCCTTTCACTCACTCACTGATCAACAATGGATCAGAAGATGGACTTCAATGCCCCTCATTCCATGGGAACCACCATCATTGGAGTCACCTACAACGGCGGCGTCGTCCTCGGCGCCGATTCTCGCACCAGCACCGGTAATACTACTCTATCTAAAGAAAAACCCTACCTTTTTCAAATTAGGGTTTTCTCTTTAATTTTTATTTTTTCGGGAACTGCTCCTTTGGAAAATTATTTGTTCGGAATTTGGATTGGTTCGTAGTTGGGGACTAAAATTTGATCTCATATCTAAATGTTAATTTTTATGCTCAGGAGTGTATGTTGCTAACC
This sequence comes from Arachis hypogaea, assembly GCF_003086295.3. Lineage (NCBI taxonomy): Eukaryota > Viridiplantae > Streptophyta > Magnoliopsida > Fabales > Fabaceae > Arachis > Arachis hypogaea. Next base: position 102,936,830 of record NC_092045.1, on the reverse strand, counting down.
GCGCTTCGGATAAAATCACACAACTTACTGATAATGTCTACGTCTGTCGCTCTGGATCGGTATTGCTCTCTTTATCATGGAGCTATTGTGTTAATGTTTTTTGGTTGGTTAATGGCTGGTTATGGTGTTTTATCATTATTAGTATAATTAGTTTTAGCTTGGATTTGAGTCTTGTGTTGTTATTGACATGCTGTACATGATGTATTTATGCGGTTTTGATCTTCATATTGTTGATTTGATAATTTTTGTTTTTTTTTTTTCTTTTTGTTTCGAGTTCATAAGGATGGTATTTTGAGCTGTGGTGGTTGTTTTTGACCGAGTGTATTGGTGGAGAGTCGAGCTTTCGGATATTTAGGTGCACCTTATCAGTTTCTTGCATCATGTTTTGCTAGTATTTAGTGTTCTTTTTCTTCCTCGCTGATGCTAAATTATCTTGGTACGGATTTGAAGTCATGTCACAACACTTTATTTTCTATCTAGCTTGTTTTGGCATGCCACTGAGCATGCTCATGAGTTGTAACATAATGATGCAGTAATGGTTCCAGAAATCCGCATGAAATGATGCTGATTCATGTCCTAAAAATGATCACTTGCATTCTTTTTGCAGGCTGCAGATTCTCAGGTTGTCTCTGACTATGTTCGCTACTTCCTTCATCAACACACGTAAGTCACTTTATTGTTTATTCCCCCATTGAATACTATCCTGTTGTAAAATAATTTTGAGAGTAAAATCGTGTGTATCTAAATTGTTTTTTACCTCACTGTTAGTTTTCTGTTTGTATAGTATACAGCTTGGACAACCTGCAACAGTCAAAGTTGCTGCCAACCTTGTTCGGCTTCTTTCATATAACAACAAGGTTTGACTTCCAAGTTTTTCTCTGTTAATTTACATGGTCGGGTTTCAGTATGTAATTCTGTGGTAGGAACCTGCTCATTCAAGAGCTAACAGAAGTAGAAACTATGCTATTTAGTGGGACCTGACCTTATATTAGTATGATATCCTTTATGAAGTATGAGAATGGTATGAAATATGAACAAGAAACACGGAGTATTAAGAGACCTAGCACTCTCTGAAAGACAATGGCAGCCTTCCCGTCCAATTTCCTCCCACAATCCTCTTCCCCTCTAAGAAGAATGCCGACGAAGTAGTTTGTTAAACATAATTGCCCATCATTCTCTCCCATCTCACATAGTTGGCAATTATCATTAAGGCCAATTCATGATTGGTCTGCTACCCAATATTCTAGTAGCCGATGCCAGACACCTACCTGTTAATGATTGTTAAATCTTACAAGATCACAAAAGCCAAGTTGCATCTTATTTTGAGAAGAATTATCTTGTCTGCTGTTTTCACTTAGTCGACCATAATGGCAAAATATTTGCAAATTTTATTCTTCCAAACCTAGCTTACTGTTATAATAGCATATACTTTGCAACATTATTATTGAATGGCAGCTTTTATTTTGTTAGTGTTGCATTTGATTTCACTAAATATGACTTCTAAAGGAATTCACATAGCTGATGGTTTGAAGTTTAAAAGTTTTTCAATTTCTGTTACTTAGTTTTTATTTTAATTTATTGTGAGTATATGGGGCAGCTGGGGAAGTTTAAAATTAAATTAATAGGCTTTAGCTTTGTGTTCACCTGATGGATGCTCTGTTTTGATCTTTGTGTGCTGTCTTCATTTTCTCCATAAATTCTTCCATTAGATAGATTTGGCCTTATTGTAAGCTTACTCTCATTGACAGAATTTCTTAGAGACTGGCTTGATTGTTGGTGGTTGGGACAAATATGAAGGTGGCCAAATTTATGGAGTTCCTCTTGGTGGAACAATAGTGCAACAACCTTTTGCTATTGGAGGTATTAAAGTGTTAAAATGTTTATGGTTGCCATGCCTTTCATGATTTTGTTATGTGTGTTATTTATTTTATATGTTTGTACCTATCTATATAACTTGGTTGTATTTGTTGAACCTACAGTGCCTTGAAATCCTGGTTTACACTATTTGATCTATTTTCCGCTAAGGATCATTGTTTCTCTGTGAGATCTCGCAAAAATTAGTTTTGTTGTAGAAATGGAAGACGAAATATTGAAGAACCACTGCAGCATAGAGCACTGCTTTCCTGGTCTTTTGTGGAGGCAAAGAAAGAAAATTAAATTGAAAAAGAAGTTGAATTTTCTCAATGAATAAGTTTTACTATGGAAATATGATAAATTTCTTTCTTCATCAACAAATATCTTTTATCATGCTGCTTTGCTTTGAAGAATGGAGTCGTCTTCCTAAATTTTCTCTAAGTGATTCAAGTCTTTGATGATTAGTTGCCATCATTTTGCTAGTTTAACATGTCAATTGCCATAGTAGAAGCATTGTTGTTGCACGTTTTTTATTTTCCGGGTTTTCTCTTACTATACATGTACATGCATTTTGGTCTTGAAGCTTTGGTTCATGATTTGTATTTTTTGCAGGATCTGGCTCCAGTTACTTGTATGGTTTTTTCGACCAAGCCTGGAAGGAAGGAATGACCAAGGATGAAGCTGAGGTATGCATCTTGATTTTTGCCTGTCTTTCCAACTTAAATGCCAAAACAGATTGTTGTGGATGTTATTCTATTTGGGGACTTCTCCTGGTTTTCATGTTCTGCCTACATTATGTTTCGGATATAGACAGTGGCCAATAACTTGGCAGCTACTACGTATAATATGAAAACTCTGTTTTTCCTGGTAGAATTGGTGTTCAAACTTATGTCTCAATCCTTGTTGCTGACGGATCTATCTGTATGTTCTGTGGCAGGATTTAGTGAAAAAGGCAGTTTCACTTGCCATTGCTAGGGACGGGGCAAGTGGTGGTGTCGTCCGAACAGTCATTGTAAGACTCTTAATTTGTGTCCTGTTTCTTTAAAATTTTTGTAAATATTTGCAATAATTGTCACCAAAAAAAATATTTGCAATAATTTGAAACTCACTTGATTCTGATTCCTTGTAGATAAACTCGGAGGGAGTGACGAGAAACTTCTACCCCGGTGATCAACTTCCGCTATGGCACGAGGAATTGGAGCCGCAGAACTCATTGCTAGACATCCTTGGTGCCCCTGAGCCAATGAACATCTGAAGATATTGGCGGTGCTAAAATCAAGTTGCATGCTGTTTTCATATCTTTTCTGAACTAGTCTAAAGATTTGTAACCGATTAAATTGTGTTTGTGTGGATAATGTTTTTCTTCTGGTGTTATATTCCCAGTGCTATGTACCATGAAGATTCAGGATATTTATTTCTTCAGTCTTCACATATGGCCACCAAATACAAAAGACTACAAGAGGTTTCGAGTTTCAACCACTAAGAAAAAACTTAAATGGCGATAATTAATACGGGAGAACCCAGCATTTTGAGATTGATTTGATTAGGCTCCGGAAGCTTGAATTAATTATTTGTTCTGTTATTAAGGTGGTTAATGGATTATAACCTGCTCAGATATTTAAGATGATATGTTTTAATGGGCTCTTTTTAAATAAATAAAAAAACAATGTTAGAAGGCCAGTTCAATTTATTCTTTCTGGTTTGTACTTAGTCAACAAGCATATTTTTATAAGCTGATGCATGGAGGGTTGGAAGTGAGTTAAAATCAGATCGAGTTTGTGTTTGGAATTGAGTTCATAAATTAAATTATCTAAACTTGAGCTTGGATAAGTTTAGTATACTAGCTTCATAAATTAAATTATCTAAACTTGAGCTTGGATAAGTTTAGTATACTAGCTTGTGAGTTGGTTTGATTATATATATATATTAATACACATATCTTATAAACATTTAATGTATACTTTTAATATTATATATGTACATATGAAATATAAGAGAAATAAATTATCATTTGTATTCATGAAAGATACAGATGTTAACAAATGTATGGAAGATGGCCTCCGTGCCAAGAGTACCCAGACAGTAGTTACGCAATTGGTCCATTAGAGTATTTTTGGAAGTCATCTTCTATGGTTACAATTGTCGTTTTATTCTTATATGTGTATATTTGTGAGCGTTTATATTTTTTATGGATACAAATGGTAATTTATTCTATAATTATATATATATATATATTAATGATTCTAATTATTTTAAATTTTTTATTTATTTTTTATATATAATTTTGATGTAGGATATAAATAAAAAATTTATAAAATTGATCTTTTGAAATAATCTTTAAAATATATAAGTTATAATTTATTGATATAGAATCATAGATTATTTTTCTATTATTTGAGTCAGCTCATAAGTTTGAGCTAGTTCGTAAGTTTTTGATGAATAGAGTTTGAACTTAAAAAATATACTTGATTGTAAATGAGTTGAGTTATGAATCAAACTCAATTTTTATAAATCAAATTTAAATTTGATCCGATTTGATTCAGCTCCACTCACTCCCAACTTTACATGGGCGAGCAAAAAAGTTCAAAAGTCCAACTCATACGCAGCCTGATTCACTTGTATTGCACAACTTTATTATTATACGTACTTAATAAAAATTGCAAATAGCGGAAAAATAACCATAGAATTTGGCAGTCGTACAATGCGCCCCCTAAACTCACTAACTTGCAGTCTTACAATGCGCCATTTATTGATGTTGATTTTGACATTTTGTGACCTCACCATAGAATTCTCCAAAAGAAATTAGCTAATTTATTCTCCGATCAAAATTTGAGTGATAAATTTTGTAGAAAAATTAAAGCAAGGTATTAGGAACAAGCACGTGACGGAGATATGACACGTGCAACGAGACAAATGAGATTCTTATTTAGTTGTTTAGTAAAAAAAGCAGAGCTAAGTGGAGTGATATGATTAGTTGGTTTATATATAAAGAAATAAGGAAGCGATTTTGTTGGAGAGGGAGAGAGAGAGTGGAGTAAGAGCGAGAGCGAGAGCGAGAGAAGAAGAAGCAGCAGAAGATGACGAATTCTGTGGTGAGAGCGAGGCACGACGTGTTCGTGTATGGCAGCCTCTTAGCCGATGAGGTTGTTCGTGTCCTCTTGAATCGCGTCCCTTCTTCAACCCCTGCCACTCTCCATGGCTAGTCAGTCTCTCCCTCTCTCTCTCTCTCTCGAATTTCTGATTTCTCCGTTTTGATTGTTTTTTCTTCCATTTCAGTCACAGGTTTAAAATCATAGGTCGCGTTTATCCCGCTATTCTCCCTGTGGAGAATAAGAAAGTTACTGGCAGGGTACTATCTTCATTTTCTTATTGTTCTTGATCCTTTGCTTTTACTTAATTTCTCATTTCTAAGCTTGTTTCGGTTCATCGGTAGCAATTTTTTTCCCATGCTGTTGTTGAATAAATCTAAATCATTTGTGCAATTTGCCCCTAAGCTCCTTGAAATTAGAAAAACCTGTTTCTTGCGTGAATTGAACCTGTGTTCGGTCTATATGCATGCTTAGTTAATTATAGTAGGAATACATAAAGAGTACATAAGGATAACCACAAAATATTAAACTAATAAAAAAAAGTTTAGGTAATCACAACCTAATCCTCTTTTAATTCTATTATTGAACACTCAGGTCCTTCATGAGATCACAGGAGTGGAGTTGGATATCTTAGACGAATTCGAGGATGTTGAATATAATAGAAGTGATGCTGAGGTTGTATTGATGGTGAGTCCAACTCCAATCTCTGCTATTTCTATTTGCCTCTATGTGTATCATTCAACTTCAATTAGATAATCTTGTATGGTACAGAAGATAATTTGATGTTCAAGTTCAAATTTTCATGACAAATGAGATAATTGATGTATACAGTACATAGTATGATCTTGAGGAATCTAGAAAGAATCTATGAATGCTGAAATCAATTGTGCTGTAGGACACTTCTGAGAAGTTACAAGTTCACACTTATGTTTGGAGTGACCGAAACGATCCAAATTTATATGGAGAGTGGGATTTTGAGGTATGCATTTTATCTTTCTTATTTTTTGCTTTTCATGCTCCGGATTAACAAATGTTGTGTGCACATAAAAAAATCAGCTATCAAATGAACCACAATGTGTTGTTTAACCCATTTTCAATGTATATTTTATATTACAATGTTTTTCTATATGAGTAGTTAGCTGATTTAGTAACTAATTTTTGTATACACGTGACGTGGTTGCTCCAGATTACTCGTTCTCTGCATATTTATAAGGACAAAAGAGAAGCATGAAATTATATTCAAATATGTTCATCTTACTATTTTCGAGATCTAAGCCTTTGTTGGTTATAAATGTTCAGTTCGATGTCTATTTTAAGTTATACATTAAGATTTAAACCCCCCTTTTATGCATCCCTCCGTGTTAGTTCTTATTTTCTCTCTGATTTTTACCTGAAAGGAATGGAAACAAGTTCACATGAATGATTTTGTCAAGATGACCGATGCTTTCATGCGTGAATCAGAGCAAGAATCAGAGTTGCAAGAATCAAAGACAAGAGTTCAAACCTATGAATCTTTCTATAAGCAAGAAAATGATAAGCAATCCTCATGATTTGTTATTCACAGTTTCTAAAAATATATGTGCTGTGTGTTTCATGGTTCATATAAGAATAAGACCCGTCACTGCTAAGTGCTAACAATCACTAGTTACTCTTGGAATCATTCATTTGATGATTTATGGTATCTCAGTTCCATCACAATAACAAGGTTTTAGTAATATGTTTAGAGTTTAGTTATCATGCAGTTAGGCAATTTTTTTTCACGGTCTCATTTAATTAAATACTTGTATTTGTAAAACTTTTACGATACTACCCGGTAGAAAGTCATGCCTATACATATAAGTAGAAAATACTGCTATATCTTGGAAGTAGAAAATACTATTATATAAGTAGAAAACAAATGTCACAATTATCTTAGCCTAATCCTGATATCATAAAGTAGAGAACATGTTTTACTGTAAACCAACAATATTGTATGAACATACCATCTGGATATAAATTTAGTGGACATACCACCAGTCCACCTGGATATACATTTCGGGAATCGGCCTCTTTCTCAAATACATCAAGGATCACAACTTTCTTTTTATAGTCTGTCATTTAGAAGGTGCTCGTAAAAAAATCGAAATATATATAGACTTGTTTTTTTTCAATTTTTTAAAAAGGTTTTTGGCCATACAAAATAAAATTTTCCAATAAAAAAATTATTTTGAATTAAATTAACAAATTTGAAGAAAAAAAATCCCAATTTTATTGAGTTAATACTCAATTTGACCATTGAAATTTGAGGTGGATTCAAATTGATCATAAAATTAGATGTGTTTTGACTTTTATTTGTATGAAATGACGTTATTTCGTCGAAAATTGAACGCGACGACGTTTGTTTCATCTAGTGTGATAAGTTAATATGTCAACTCCGCAAGTTATTAGCTGAGATGAGCTATTATAAATTTAAAAATTTAATTTGAGTCAATTACGATTTTATAGATCAATTTAAATCCAAATTCAATTTTCAAAAGATAAATTGAGTAACTCCTATTTTATCATACCAAAGATAAAAGACCCATTGACTTTGGGTTAGGAGGCTCAGTTTAAATTAATTCAGAAAGAAAAGTATCTTATCAAATCTGATATTTCATTCAATCTGGCTATGGCAGTGTGGCTAGAATCAATGGTCGAATAATCTAGCTCGGCCGGATTGATTGCTTTAGCCATCCTTACAGGGAGGCTAATAAATGTGTTGACTCCATGTCCAAAAAAATATGCTGATTGGCTGGCTAGTTTTACCATAAGCCAAGATATATTAATATCATAATTATTAAAATCGGATCGAATAGATCTGGTTCGATTTAACACTGGAATTATTTTTACGTTTGAATAGTCACAAATCGGTCAAATTTATGGAAAAGCGGCCTGTTTGATATGAATCACACGCCAAAAACCAGACCAATCCACACTGAGCTGGCAAGTGGCAACTCACGCGATGTGCAAGAACACAACCCCTTTGAGCAGCATGGCTTTGAAAACCGGCCTGGAATGGCCGGTTGGACCAGTTTGATCATGAACCAGCAATACAAATAATTTCATTAATTTGATTTTCTGCTCAAAACCGCTCGTTCTAAAACCGAATATAAACTACTGAATCGGACTGAAAATCGGCCGGTTTCTCCAATATAATACTGAATGTTTTAGGAAAAAAATGTGAGAATTTTGTCTCTCTATTTAGATGCTAACTTTCACATGGTTTCCTCCCTGAGTGTTTCTCATAATTAAGAAGACTAAAAAGCAACATTTCACTTACGCATTCAGCAACAGATACCCAAACATTTTCTGTGTAGCACCATAATTCTATAGACATAAAGGACATGCATAAGGAGGTTAATTAGGGTTTTGTAGTTGGAGGACAACGCCACATTCTGATGTACATATTTGAGAATAAAAAATGAAAAAGTTTAGGGGCCAGCAGTTTTATTGAATTTTGGCCAGTATGCAGAGGAAGGTGAGCCATTGGATGAAATTTCACACCAATCTCACACCATTAAATCATCATTGATGGCTAGTTGATGGCTAACAATCACAAAAATTGCTGCCCCCTAACATTGCTCATAAAAAATTATGCATCTAATTGATTCATGAATAGGACATTGGCAGCAAAATTTTGGACAAAATCTTTTTGGGTGATTTTAATTGGCATGCATTTTTTTTATACAATCTTTTTTAATTGAGAAAGTTTAGGGGATTAGCAACTTTTGTATTTTGTATCCAACACTTAACCATAAAAAAAAAGTGAATGATCTTCTATCATTGGATGTAATCTCACACCATTAAAAACATTATTGATGGCCAATTGAGATTACAAAACACAAAAATTGCTAACCCCTAGCATTCTTCTTTATAATTATACTAAAGATAAAATTTTTATCCCTTCTAATTTTTTGATCAATTAAAATATCAATATATATAATTTCTTTTACAGATTTTACATATGTGATTGAGAATTTAGATTTTGGTAGCTACATAGTCAAGTTAATAGTCAAATTAGTCATTGAAAGATAAGACATTATTTAAATTTATTCCTAAAATTTTTTTAATCAAATTGGTCCTTCAAAGATTACAAATTAATCATAAACGTTAATTGATAACGTATATAATACCTAATACATCTAATTGGATATTGACCAAATATATATTTATGAAAATTTATTAATTTAGTTATTTTTCTCAATTACAAAAATCCTATTCCCAATATAACTTAGTGACTAAATTGATAGATTTTTATAAACATATTTAATTAACGTCTAATTGAACATATTATGTGTCATGTATACCATCAATTAATATTTAACATCATTAATCGTTTACGAAAATTATGAGTGGAGTAACTGAAGGACATATATAATTAATTCGTAATCTTTAAAAGATCAATTTGATTGAAAAAATCTTTCAAAGACAAATTAAAAAATACCTTATCTTTTAAAGACTAATTTAACTATTAATCTCTCTTTTTTTTGGGTATAGTAAACGGGGCCTACGCCCAGAAAAAAGATTACACACTAATTATACGAGGCAGAGATGCTCCTTGTTCATCATCTACTAGTATCCCAAAAGTGGAGACCTAATTCTAAATTTACACTTTTTCGTGTTAGGCAATCGGCACATCGGTTGCCTTCTCTAAAAATATTCACAAAATGGATATTTAAATTTTTGTCTTTTCATCTATTGATGTCTCTGATTAAGCCATTTGGATGGTTACTGAGATTTCTTTTGCTATTGAGCACCTCTATCACAGCTTTGGAGTCACATTCCACAATAATATTCTTTATTTCCATTGTCGTAGCTATTTCAAGTTCTTGTTTAATTCTCCAAATCTCAGCGTTGAAGACTGAGCATCTTCCAATATAATAAGAAAAACCAACAACTCACTTGCCAGCCTCATTTCTTATGAGCCCTCCACACCTGCTTGTTTGGTATTTCCCTTCATAACACCATCTGTATTAAAAGTCACGCAACCTTGTAGTGAATAATTCTATTTAATATTTATCACTTCCTTTCTCTTGAAATACTATTTCTTCTGGTTGCACTCAAAAACTTCCATCATGCCTCATATCATTGACACTTTTTAAAACTTCCATATGTGAGTTTGATGGTCTTCTATAGTCCGCTTAGTTAACCTCTACCTAGCCATATTCTCATGCCGTTCATATTGGGCCGTTTAGTTAAGATTTTGGAATATATACTTTTTCCTAAACAACGAGAGATGTCCAATTGTCCACATTGCCCAAGAAAACAAAAAGAACGCAGCTTATGGGTAGCTTATCCAACTCAATAAATTTATCTATTTATCAATACCAAAAAAGAAAAAAAATTTATCTATTTATCAATTTATAATCTACAAAAATTGATATCAATTCATTATAAAATAAATTTAACCATTTTATTTTTATTAATAATATCATATAAATATTTCTAAACACATAACAATATATGAGAATCAATCAATTATATTTTAAAAAAAATAAAAATAAAAACTCTTACCTATTATTATTATTATTATTATTATTATTATTATTATTATTATTATTATTATTATTATTATTCAATTAAAACATAAATTATAAATCAAATTCAATAAATGTATATATTAAAAATACCATAATAATTATAAGTAAATTTTTGTTATAAATATTTAAATTTTATACTATTTGTCCTACTTATAGATATTATATAATACTCTTACTACTATATATTTGATCTATTTATAAAGCATATTGCATACGACTCTTACTATTATTACTTTATCTCTTAATCTCTAATAAAAATTACTGAAAATTTCTTCAAATAAGTTTAAACTTGGCACAATATCTCGTTACTAACTACATTCAAATATTTCATCATTATAAAATTAATTCATAATTTTATATTATATTTTTGTTTTTATTTTAATTCTTTTTTCTCTGACTTTGTTCTTTAATTATTTGCAAATAACAAATAAATGTGTAAATTTTGATAACTCTAATATAAAATATATATATTTTTAAATAAACAAATTCAAATTTCTGAAACAATAAACTATACGGTATTATTAGATGTACAAATATTTTTAGCAACTAAATTTAATAAAGTTGGCTTAAACAGAATAAAAATTATTCATACAAATTTCAATTGAAGAATAAGAAAGAAACAAAGGAGAAGATACATAAGAAGAAGAAAGAGAACTTAATTAACTAAAAAAATAATTTGTTCACTTATTATTTCTCTCAACTATAATCCAATTTGTATTGTATTTTAATTGAATAATTATATAGAATTATATATAAATTATAAAATAAATATTTTGTAAAATACTTTTAATATAAAAAATTTTAAATTTAACATTAGTCTATATATTATTTAAAATAATTTCTAAATAATATTAAAATATATACTATATAATATAATTAATTTATCTTTCTGCGTATGGCACGGATCTCATTCTAGTTATATATATAAAATAAAAAATGTTAGGAATAATACTTTTGTTTAATATTAGTCGATATTTAGTTAATATTTTAATTTTATATTATTAAAATTTAAAATTTAATATTTAAAATTTAAAATATTTGTCAAATATTAGCTAAAAATATTTTTATTGTCTAGTATTGCTATGTATATAATAATCTATGAATATGATGATGATGATGTTGATATGAATCACAAATCCCTCAAATTAATGCATCGATTATTCTTTATTATCACGTTAGATTCACTATTTTATCCCTTGCTTTACATATATCTTTTTTCATTATATATATTATGTTCACGCTGATATATCTAGTCGTCTGTCTTTTTTATTGGATCAAAACCTTTTCTAAAATGCGCAGCACCAAATCATGAAAAGCACCCACGAATTAGAAATAGTCTCCATCTCAATGTTAGCGTCCACGTCTACGAAATGGTGGCAGGAATCTATCTTATGTATGGCCCACAAAATGAGCTTCTCAGGTATGGGGAATGCGAATTCAGCCATCCCAGCCATGGTACCCATGAAATGGAGGCAGAGGAGAAACTCAAGGGCCAGACGCGAATTGGATCCAATTCATTGGTACCAAACACGAAATATAGCAACTAAGTTGTAATAATATGAAAGTATTGATCCTCCACCACCATTTTCACGTAATAATAACATATTGACTTTCTACCACCATTTTAAAATAATATTCTATCTGAACCACTTACTGCATATATTCTTTCCAGTTTCTTTTATTATCATGTTATCACTATTTTTATTATTAAATTTGTATGCAACATTGTGTGTGATATACTGATATGAAATCTCAATTTTAATTTTATTTTTTTCACATGTGATTTTATTTTTATGTAGTTTACTATTATTTTTATAGTTAGTTATAACAAGTTCTTGACTCCAGTAAAGGAGGAGAGAGTTCTAATAGAAGTAAAAAAAAAGCAACAAAATATACATTAACACACATTTTATATTTATTTTTTATTTTCACCTACCATATCATACACAATAAAACAGCAAACACTAACTACACAATAATTTCTTTGGCATTGCCATCAAGATTATTGTGAATTAAAATTTTATTACTATTTACCCCATACAAGAACACCGTTTTCTAATAATATTACATGGGAAGAACCAATTGCCTAAAAAATAGAACTAATAAGAGAGCAAATAAAGAATCAATTGCCTAAATGATTGTAATTTTAGTGATTATATTATATAAAATCTAACCTTTAATACTGAAAAGTATTTTTTATCATCGTTATTTTAATATCTATTTTCTTGTCTAAAAAAATTGTATTTTTTGAGTTATTTATCCAAACGCTACAACTTTAAAATAAGTAATTCTATAACTAAAAATCCAAATACAAAATAACTTATTTATAAGCTGTTATTAATAAAAGTCCTTATACTTTAAACTCTTTTTTCAAAAGAGCTTAATTATTTAAGTTGTTTATCCAAACGGGGCCTTAGTTGTTAATTATTAGAACTTTTTACATTCTAGATCCAGCCACGCACTTAATTAAGATTGATCGTTTCTTTGTCGTAGGATTTTTGGCTCCTTAAGAATTAATTTTGTTTGATGAGTACATCTAAAATGGGGGATCATTTTTTAACAAACTATTTTTTTCTATCTAAAATAAAATACCAATTTTAATTAAATTAAAACGAGAAAACCTATTTCGTGTGTGCTAAAATTGAAATGGCCCAATTTGTGTGTGCTGTCATTGACATGTCCAATTCGTAAATGCCCTCTATGAAATGACCCATTTTGCCTCTGTCAAGGTTGGGTTGGTAGTCAATGCTTCCTCTACCATACATGCCACCATTTCGTGGGCGCCAGCGATGAGATGGAAGCTATTTCCAGTTCGTGGGTGCTTCCCATGATTTGGTGCTGCGCATTTTGAAAAAGGTTTTCGATCCATGCGTATTTAAGAAAATAAAAGTTTTTCTATATTTATTTCAATAAAAAAAGTCACATGCTGCTACACTTTCATATGTAATATACTGTAAGGGCAAAATGGAAAATTGGGCACCAAAAATTGAGCCTTATAGTGTGGGCTATGTACTAGGCTAACAAAAACATAGAACACATAACATTAATACAAAAATAATGGTAAAAACTAGAGAGAAAAAGTCTTGGCTTGTTTTGCTTCTTTTTTTTTCCTAGACGTAGGATTTTTGGCTCCTTAAGAATTAATTTTGTTTGATGAGTACATCTAAAATGGGAGATTATTTTTTAACAAACTATTTTTTCTATCTAAAATAAAATACCGATTTTAATTAAATTAAAACGAGAATACCCATTTCGTGTGTGCTAGAATTGAAATGGCTCAATTTGTGTGTGCTGTTATTGACATGTCCAATTCGTGGATGCCATCTATGAAATGACCCATTTCGCCTTTGTTAAGATTGGGTTGGTAGTCAATGCTTCCTCTACCATACATGCCACCATTTCGTGGGCGTCAGTGTTGAGATGGAAGCTATTTTCAATTCGTGGGTGCTTCTCATGATTTGGTGTTGCGCATTTTGAAAAAAGGTTTCGATCCATACGTATTTAAGAAAATAAAAATTTTTCTATATTTATTTCAATAAAAAAAGCCGCATGCTGCTACCCTTTCATATGTAATATACAAACATACAGTTCTTTGGTGACATAAGAAATGGTGCCTAGCGGTGGCCAATTGTTGACCCACCAGTCAATGTGTAACACCTGGCGAAAAAATTATGAAGGAAAGGTTGCTTAATTAGTACTGAGAATAATAAAGGTAAAGTAACTCATGGAATGTTACTGGACAAAATGGAAAATTGGGCACCAAAAATTGAGCCTTATAGTGTGGGCTATGTACTAGGCTAACAAAAACATAGAATACATAACATTAATACAAAAAAATTGGTAAAAACTAGAGAGAAAAAGTCTTGGGTTGTTTTGCTTCTTTTTTTTCCCTCTTTAGACGGAGATAGTAGATAACTAAATTTACAATACATGACTTAAAAAAAAAATCCTAATTTACAAAGTAGAGGGGAAAAATAAAAAAAAAGAAGAGGAAAACACCTTCCATGACACCTCTTCTCTGTCCGAAACTCTTTCCTTTTTTTTAATGGTTTTTTTTTTCTTTTTTTTTGACAAAACTTAATTATTTCTATTAGAATTCATGAACACTAACATATCTTATAAATTATAGACGTTTAATTTAAATGTTGTAACATTAATTCAAAACTATATGAAAATTTTAGATTTTAAAATTATAAATTTTAATTATGTAATACATTTTTGAATAATTATAAAAAACGTCTTTAAAATTTTTAATATTGAATATTTGAATCTCTTAAGTTTTAAAATATACAAAACAATCCATAATGTTTACTTTTATTGTTAGACAATATAGTCTTCCTTCAATTTGATTCTTGTAATCAAAATGACTGTTTAAAATTTTTTAAATATTTTCAAGAACTGTTTTGAGATTTTTAAATTCTTAGGGATAGTTTTATACTTTACTCTTCGAATCAAATTGAAGAGAGACTAAATTGTCTAACGAAAATAAATATTGGAGACTGTTTTATCTATTTTAAAATCTAAAAAATTAAAGTCTCTGATTTTAAAAATCTCAATGATTGATTTGGATAATTACTCTATATTTTTGTTTATATAAAAGGATTTTTTTAGTTATTCATGTTAATTAAATTTAATTATTTTTATTTTTAAAACCAAATTATTTTTATAAAAGGATTTTTATTTTTTATTTATTTATTCTTATATGGGTTTAAAATTCTAGTGTTTATGGATTTTTAGTGTTTATAAATACCAACAAAAATCTATTTTAATTTTTTAAATATAATTTGAGGGTCAGTCACCCATTTAAATTGGTTTGATTTACCCAAAAGGTTACATCTCACATTAAATCAAATTATATATGTATGTGCAGCCCTAATAAATCGTTCTTGTTTAAAATAATTTATTGTGCATCTATACTAAGTCATATCGATTTATATAAAGACATTTCTAAAATAAAAGTTATAATAGGACAAAGAAGTAATATTGAAACCAACCCAATTAAAATGGGTGATTTATCCTAATTTTAAGCTATTGTTACAATATTTAAATTAAAAGTGCATAATAGAGTTAATAGTCAATTTCGTCCCCGAAAGTGTCCTCGATCTCCATTTTCATCCCCGAAAGTCAAAATTAATCAAAAACGTCCTCGAAAGATACCCGTGTTGATCACGTTCGTCCTTCCGTCTTCTCGGTTGATGAGATGGCAAACGGCCGCTTACGTGGCACGTTAACTGCCAAGCTGGCCAACGCCAGGGTGTAGGATGTTGTTGCTGACAAGATAAGTTTCGTTTAAGCCATCAAATTAGTCCTTCGAGTTTATAAACCCTAATCCCAAAACGAACGATAAATACTTCGAGGAAAATTGTGTTGTCACTTTGGTCAATTTTTCACTTTGTGTTGTTGTTGATGATGATCAATTTTACCATCTGCGAGTGAGTGAAATTGTGAGTGTTGTTTCCTTGATTTTTTCTTTCTCCCTTAAAGGATTAAAAGGGTGTTCTTAGATTGATTGTTGAAACGAGAAGAAGAAGAAGGAACGGTAGCAGAAAGATTGTACCTTTGTTTCAAAAGCCAGATATGCCAGAAAACAGGCAGGTTCTGAGGAATGCTGCTTCTAATCAATCCGGTGACAACATTGAAGGTAGCTTCAGATTCTATTTGTTGTGATCATGATTCATGCTCTTGTTGGTCCTGATCATTGTTTTTGTGATGATGCCTGTGTGGTGTTTGTGTTTTTGTTTGTGTGAAGTTTTCCTGTTGTGAAGCTTTGGAATGTTGTATTGTTTGTGTTAGCTTAATCATCGGTTGTGGTTTTCATTATGATGGATGATGATGATGGTACGGTGATCTTGATTTGGAGAATTTCGATGATCCATTGAATTGAATGCGTTATGATTCTTTTTTTTGAATGAGTTTCTTGGAACAATAGCTTCCTATAACAAGAGGATATAGAGGTTCCGACAAATCCCTATATTCTGAA
This sequence comes from Arachis hypogaea, assembly GCF_003086295.3. Classification (NCBI taxonomy): domain Eukaryota; kingdom Viridiplantae; phylum Streptophyta; class Magnoliopsida; order Fabales; family Fabaceae; genus Arachis; species Arachis hypogaea. The sequence goes on along the minus strand of NC_092045.1, from coordinate 102,920,349 downwards.
TTCAATTTTTTGTTGCCCGAATTTGAGTGATCGTACAAGGCTTTGGGAAATTGTGTTCCTTTGCTTGATCATGCAACAAAGGATTGAATGCATGTTTTGATCTTTAAGTCTTTTATGAGGTGGAGTTGGAACCTTGTAAGGTTCTGATCTAGTTAGTTTTTATGGGAGTAGTCATTGCTGGTAAATTTTTTTTTGGAATGCATGTTGAGACTTTCGTGGAATTGTGAATTAAATTGGATGATTCCTGTTTTGATCTATATTGCAGAAGCAATTCGGCGATTGAAAATCAATGACAATCGAGATAGAGATACTGCGGGTCAAAGACAACAAATGCTTGGAATGGTTGGATAAAAGAGACAGAGGTTCTGTTGTGTATGTGAACTTTGGTAGCTTAGTGATTATGACACCAAAGCAACTAAGTGAATTTGCTTGGGGTTTGGTTAATAGCAAGTACCATTTCTTGTGGGTCATAAGGCCTAATCTTGTGCATGATAATAATAATAATGGTGATGGGAAATTAAGTGATGAATATGTGAATGTGATTGAAAGATGTGAGAGGGGATTGGTATTGGGGTGGTGCCAACAAGAGAAAGTTCTTTGTCATGCATCAATTGGTGGATTTCTAACACATTGTGGGTGGAACTCAACATTGGAGAGCATATGTGAGGGAGTTCTAATGGCATGTTGGCCTTTCTTTGCAGAACAACAAACAAACAGCTTCTATGCATGCAAGAAATGGGGGATTGGGATTGGGATGGAGATTGAGTGTGATGTTAAGAGAGAGCAGGTTGAGGGGCTTGTGAGGGAACTCATGGAGGGGCAAAAAGGGAAAGAAATTAAGGTTTATAAACTCGAAGGACTAATTTGATGGCTTAAACGAAACTTATCTTGTCAGCAACAACATCCTACACCCTGGCGTTGGCCAGCTTGGCAGTTAACGTGCCACGTAAGCGGCCGTTTGCCATCTCATCAACCGAGAAGACGGAAGGACGAACGTGATCAACACGGGTATCTTTCGAGGACGTTTTTGATTAATTTTGACTTTTGGGGATGAAAATGGAGATCGAGGACACTTTCGGGGACGAAATTGACTATTAACTCATTTAAATATAATTTAGTGTTTATGGATATTAATAGCACAAATTATTTTTTATATTACTTTCGTTATGGTAATGTACAGGTTAGTGAATCAAACGAGTGATAAACTAATAGGTGGTGGGCCAAAACTTTTTACTACAAGCGAGAATCTGATACTAGCTGAAGATTGTGGTAGACTTAGAGAAAGGGGGTTGAATCTATGCCTTTCTTTTAAGCTGCTGTTATTACCCTTTTAAAACAGATTTGCAATTCTGATTCTGTTTGAATTCAGCAGCGGAAATTTATGAGACAATTTATTTTTGTCTCATGATTATCAGAAAACAGAACACAGCAGAGAAGAGAAAAGCTAACACCAGCAAGTATCCTGGTTCGGTTGCCTTGTGTTATGCAACCTACATCCAGTCTCCTCCACAACTATGGAAGAATTTCACCATAGTTAACAGTATTACATACACCAATAACACAGGATTGACCCAATCCTTTCACACTCAAGTTCTAACCTAACTTGACATTGGCTATGCTAATACCTAACTATTCACTCTTAGTGCTAACCCAACTAAGAAAGGGATACCTTACAGGTACAAGATACAAGACATAGACATACCTAAAGAAATCTGAAAATAACTCTAGGCTTTTCTCTCAAGTGTTTCACTCAGCCTTTTTCCACTCATGGCTTTTACTTGAGTTTTCTCACAATGCCTTTTCTCACTAGAAATTACAGAATGATAAACATTGAAAAGTATATTACAATCAGTAAAACATGAAGGAGATTGACTTCATCAACAGCCTCTTTGCTATGTGAAAAACCAGCTTTGCAAACCACTGATTTAGTTCTTCAGTATTGGCCGAATGCTTCTTTGATAGAAAGCATTATCTAAGTAGAGGAACTTCACAGGGAATACTTCACAGAACACTATTCTCACTCTCTGGTTTTCTCTCCTTAGTTCTGAATGAGCAAGAAGTCTTCTTTTATTTTCCTTGCATGTTGCTGGGACCTTCTCCCAAGGTCAACACCTTGAGCCTTGAGCTTCACCAACCACAGATTCACTTTTTCTCAATAATCCTCAGAATAGAAATTTTCCCTCTGACTTCCTCATCTTGACCGAAAGCCACAATGCAGTAACCATAGAAATCTTCTCATGGTCAACTTGATCTTGGCCATTGAAAAACTACTTGGTCCCCAAGTATCACTTGTGACCGTAGATGTGAAACAGAATAAGGCAGAGAACAACTTTCTCTTGAATGCCATTTTCGGATAGAGCAGAGAGTTGGGAAGAAGAGAAGAAGATCTGATGCATGCAAGATGAGATGGATTACCTTTAACCAAAGCTTGATTTGGTTTGGATTTTCTGTTTTAGCTTTCTGTGTATCAAGCTTAACCCTTCTCTCTCTTGCTTCTTTGGTGTTTTGCTTGGTGAAGAAGCTCTTTCACTCTTGTTCTCTTTCTTACTTTTCTGAAGCTGATTTGACTTGGTCAGAGAGAAGAGATACGTTGCACATTTTGGAGGAGTGAAGAATTCAATCTTACAAGAGAAGCTTTGTGGGATGGATACGGGCTTGGATCGGTTGGTTCATGTAGCCCGTTTGGCCCATCTGATTTCTTTGGCTTCTATCTTTTGCTTTTTCTTGGGCTTCTGATTTTTGCTTTCAGCCCAATCATCCTTGCTAATTGCTTTTTATTCCATTTGGGCTATTGAAATTTTGGCCTGCAACAATAAACAATTAGTAAAAAAAGTAAATACAATTAATCAACACTAATTATTTATTTTGCCCAAAAATAATGTTTGTCATCACTAATTAATTTAGTTAATTTCTTAACTCAACAATCTCCCCCTTGATGACAAACATGGTTTAAGCAATAATCAAAGGGGATTGTATTTGAGTAAGGTTTAGAAACTCCCTTTAATTTTCATTTGCTCTTGCGTTGCTCCCCCTTTCCTTTTCAAGAGTAGCTCCCCCTGAATCTATGCTCTTTCCTTTTTGTTCCTGTTTACATTAAGCTTAAAAAGAGCTATTCAAGATGTAACTTGACTAAGGGATTCTGTATAACCAGCAACACATATTCAGCCCAGTATTTCCTATCATGACAGCAGCAACAGCATACTGTAAAACAAAAGCAATTTGCAAAATAAAGTTCAGTTCTAATCAGAAAAATCATAACTATTACTCCCCCTTTTGTCATCAAGGGCGGATCAACAAAAACATCACTAGAAACCCTGCAAGAAAGTTTAGTGCATAGTCCAAATAACTAACTAAACTACCATAAGTGTATCAGAATCTAAGGTTATTACAGTCATCCAAGTATCAAAAGTAGCAAAATAAACAGAATTCATGAGACAGAAAATGAGCAGCCGCAACAGTTTTTATGAGACAAATCATAGGCATCAGAACCATTTCCCTCCGAAGCGTCTTCCTCGTCAACATCAGTGGCAATGTCTTTATCATTTTGAAGGTTATCAATGAAGGTCATGAGCACAGCCACCCTATCCCTTGATTTCTTCAGAAAATTCTCATGCTTGCTAGCTAGTTTCCTTTGTTCCTTGCTCATGGCAATCAAGTGATTTGATTGGGAAACAAATTCTTGAGCGACATCCTTGACCACATTCAGCAAAGCAGATTTCTTCCCAGTGGAGATGGAAGTACCTTCGGTGGAAGGAGGAGGAGAGTCATCTGGAATGAACTCTTCATCATCATCATCTAGAACCACTCTCTCAGATCTAGTTGGCCCTTTTTGCTGTTTCATTGAACCACCCCCTTTTAGGTATGAATGTCTGTTTTCATAATCCTCATTTGACAGGTCAACACCAAAATTTTCAAATATGCAAGTTAAAAATATGCCATAAGGTAGTGCTTTATCTTTTACACTTCTAACAGAATCAAACATGTATCTAGCCATCAAATAGGCAAAAGAGATTTCTGTTTTAGTGATTAGGGCATACAAAACAAGTGTGTCTGTGTAAGAAACCCTTTGATATGAACCACTTTGAGGAATTAAAACGTGGTTGACAATACGGTGCAACTGAGCACGTTCATATCCGAGGGTTTTGTGAGTGGGTGTGATGCCATCGATTAATGAAACATGTTCACAAATGTGAGCCAAAGCATCATGGTAAGAGATACCAACACCTTCATCCCACTTCACAGATGTATAAGCACACGGCCTTACATCAGTGTACTTCAAGGAGTCACTGATTGTCTCATTATTCAAGATAATGTCTCTGCCCTTAACATAAGAATGCACACTTCCTTCATGGTAAGTCATGTTTGAAAAGGTGATTCCAGTCTAAAAATTCTTGATTTTGAAAAGGTGATTCCAGTCTAAAAATTCTAGATTTTCAACAAAAGGAAAACCTTTCTTTTTCAAATCAGGTAAATGGTGCACGAAATTGTGATCACTACTTTTCACAAATCAATTAATCCCCGGTAATGAATCCAAAAACTTGGTGTTCAATACCATGGCATAAACACAACTTCGCACAACTAACCAGCAAGTGTACTGGGTCGTCCAAGTAATAAACCTTACGCGAGTAAGGGTCGATCCCACAGAGATTGTTGGTGTGAAGCAAGCTATGGTCACCTTGTAAATCTTAGTCAGGCAAACTCAAATGGGTATGGTGATATGCGAATAAAACATAAAGATAAAGATAGAGATACTTATGTAATTCATTGGTAGGAATTTCAGATAAGCGTATGAAGATGCCTTCCCTTCCGTCTCTCTTCTTTCCTACTGTCTTCATCCAATCCTTCTTCTTCCTTTCCATGGCAAGCTTAAGCAAGGGTTTCACCGTTGTCAGTGGCTACCTCCCATCTTCTCAGTGGAAATGTTCAACGCACCCTGTCACGGCACGGCTATCCATCTGTCGGTTCTCAATCAGGCCGGAATAGAATCCAGTGATTCTTTTGCGTCTGTCACTAATGCCCCGCCTTCAGGAGTTTGAAGCTCGTCACAGTCATTCAATCATTGAATCCTACTCAGAATACCACAGACAAGGTTAGACCTTCCGGATTCTCTTGAATGCCGCCATCAGTTCTAGCCTATACCACGAAGACTCTGATCTCACGGAATGGCTGGCTCGGTTGTCAGGCGAGCACTCGGTTGTCAGGCGATCAACCATGCATCGTGTATCAGGAATCCAAGAGATATTCACCCAATCTAAGGTAGAACGGAGGTGGTTGTCAGGCACACGTTCATAGGTGAGAATGATGATGAGTGTCACGGATCATCACATTCATCAAGTTGAAGAACAAGTGATATCTTGGAACAAGAACAAGCGGAATTGAATAGAAGAACAATAGTAATTGCATAATACTCGAGGTACAGCAGAGCTCCACACCTTAATCTATGGTGTGTAGAAACTCCACCGTTGAAAATACATAAGAACAAGGTCTAGGCATGGCCGAATGGCCAGCCTCCCAATGATCTAAGAACTAGATGTCCAGAGATAGCTACCCCGATATCAATACAATAGTAAAAGGTCCTACTTATAGAAAACTAGTAGCCTAGGGTGTACAGAGATGAGTAAAAGACATAAAAATCCACTTCCGGGCCCACTTGGTGTGTGCTTGGGCTGAGCAATGAAGCATTTTCGTGTAGAGACTCTTCCTGGAGTTAAACGCCAGCTTTTATGCCAGTTTGGGCGTTTAACTCCCATTTTGGTGCCAGTTCCGGCGTTTAACGCTGGGATTTCTGAGGGTGACTTTGAATGCCGGTTTGGGCCATCAAATCTTGGAAAAAGTATGGACTATCATATATTGATGGAAAGCCCAGGATGTCTACTTTCCAACACCGTTGAGAGCGCGCCAATTGGGCTTCTGTAGCTCCAGAAAATCCACTTCGAGTGCAGGGAGGTCAGAATCCAACAGCATCTGCAGTCCTTTTCAGTCTCTGAATCAGATTTTTGCTCAGGTCCCTCAATTTCAGCCAGAAAATACCTGAAATCACAGAAAAACACACAAACTCATAGTAAAGTCCAGAAAAGTGAATTTTAACTAAAAATTAATAAAAATATACTAAAAACTAACTAGATCATACTAAAAACATACTAAAAACAATGCCAAAAAGCGTACAAATTATCCGCTCATCAGTAAATCAGCAAGAAAAGATGGACAAAGAGTGCAATACTTATTAACTCCCTCATAGAAATCATGGTTCATGAAAGATTTGAAACGATGGGGGTTAAAGTCTGAGTGAGATGTCATGAAGTGTGATTTGTGAGCAAAGAGATCAATGTCTGGTTCGCTAACAGATTTGAGAGGGTGATGAGGGTTACCTCTTTGTGAACGCACAGGAACAGACCTTGACTTAGGTTTTGTAGGCTCAGGAACAGGCTCTTCCGTCGCTGGACGCTTTCCTTTGGATGAGGATGGCTTTGAAGAACCAGGTTTTGAAGATGCAGGTTTGGAAGGCGTCGCCTTTGGTGGTGGTGTCGGTTTGGCAGAGGCAGGATACCTCGGTGTAGTCTTGGTCTGTGCCATGGGAGAAGTGCGAGGAGGAGAGGTAGGAGGAGAAGGTGATGGAGTAAAAGTGGTGTCTTGAGAACGAGTTGATGGTCTAGGATATCCTGGAAGTTTATGGATTTTCTCACGCGGTGCTCTTTTGGCAATAACTTTCTTCCCCATTTTTGGTTAGATTTAGGCTTTTGATGGAAGAGAGACAGTGGAGTGAGAGGGAAGAAATCGAAGGGTTGAGGAGAAGTTATGGAGGAAAGAGAGGGAGTGTTGGTAACCGTACCCAAAAGTGGTTTTCCAAAACCATGCAACTACATCACCTTTTGAAATGACATGAAAAGACCTGACCTCATAAATTTAAGATTTGATTTGATTTGAAAATAAAACAGGAAATGAATTTTAAATTTTAAAAAACCAAAAAAAATAAACTGAAAAATCTTTTTGGATTATAAACATTAAATGAAAAATTATTAAAAATAAACACACAGCCCATCAACCAAAAAAAATGTAACATTCACATATGGGCCCAGAGATAGTTGGATTTAAGGAAACACAATGGACCACTCTAGATCTGATTTTGAGGTTGGCCTAGATTATCTTTCATTTGAAACAAGCCCAGAACACACTGGCTTGATGGAGACGTTCATCACCTGCCCAGAATTGTCTCATACCTGTTTATGAGATAAAAATCTCCAGCAAATACATCAGCAATTTTCAAATAAAGAATCATAACTCAAAATTCCTAGACAAGTCCTAAGCATACAGAATCTATCCTCAGCTAATGGTTTTGTAAAAATATCTGCTAATTGCTCCTCAGATTTAACAAATTGAATACTAATATCCCCCTTTTGGACATGTTCTCTTATTGAGTGAAATTTCACTTCAATATGCTTCGTCCTTGAGTGCAAAACTGGATTTTTAGAAATATTAATGGCACTCATATTATCACATATCAAGGGAATATTTTCAGCCTTTAATTTGTAATCAGCAAGTTGTGTTTTTAACCATAAAAGCTGAGAACAACAAGAAGAAGCAGCTATATACTCAGCCTCTGCAGTGGATAAGGCCACTGTTGGTTGCTTCTTACTTGACCAAACATTTAAGGACGTTCCAAGGAAGCAAATAAACCAGAAGTACTCCTTCTATCAACTCTATCACCAGCAAAATCTGCATCACAATAACCAACTGCAGAAAAATCATCAATCTTAGGATACCATAGACCAAAATTAGATGTGCCATGAACATATCTAATGATCCTTTTAACTGCAGAAAGATGTGACTCTTTAGGCTTGGATTGGAACCTAGAACACAATCCAACACTTTGCATAATATCGGGTCTAGAGGAAGTTAAGTACATAAGAGAACCAATCATCCCTCTATACCTAATCTCATCAACATCTTTCTCAGTTTCTCCCTTATCTAATTTAGAACTAGGATGCATGGGAGTTCCCATGGGTTTGGCATTTTCCATACCAAATTTCTTAACTAATTCCTTGGCATACTTTTCTTGATGAATGAAAATATCATTTTCAGTTTGTTTAATTTGCAGCCCAAGGAAAAAATTAAGTTCACCAATCATACTCATGTCAAATTCGCTTGTCATGAGTTTTCCAAATTCAGAACAAAGGGATTCATTGGCTGATCCAAAAATAATGTCATCAACATATATTTGGACTAGAATAAAAGAATCATTAAAGTTCTTGATGAATAGAGTTGTGTCAGTGGTGCCTCTTTGAAAACCATTTTTCAAAAGAAAAGAGCTAAGTCTCTCACACCAAGCTCTAGGAGCTTGTCTTAAACCATAGAGAGCTTTAGATAGTTTAAAAATATGATTAAAATGCTCTTTATTTTCAAAACTAGGAGGCTGCTCCACATACACTTCTCTATCTATCACTCCATTCAAGAATGCACATTTCACATCCATTTGGTATAATTTAAAACCACAATATGCAGCATAAGCTAAGAGAAGTCTTATGGCTTCCATTCGGGCAACAGGGGCAAAGGATTCATCAAAGTCTATTCCTTCTTCTTGGTCATATCCTTGTGCCACTAGTCTTGCCTTGTTTCTTGCAATGCTACCATCTTCTCCCAACTTGTTCCGAAATATCCACTTGGTGCCGATCACTTTCTTTCCACTTGGCCTTGGAACCAAGGTCCATACTTGGTTCTTTTCAAACTCAAGAAGCTCATCCTCCATAGCTTTAACCCAAGAAGGGTCACTAAGTGCTTCCTTGACGTTTTGAGGCTCTATTTGTGAAATAAGGGCAATGTTTGTTCCTTCATTTGCCTTTCTAGTGGAAGACCTTGTTTGCACTCCATGAGAGACGTCCCCAATGACAAATTCCTCAGGATAATTCTTCAAGAATCTCCACTCACGAGGTCTGGTAGACTTGGAGGCAGATTCAGTCACCAAGGGATTCTGGGCGCTGTTGGCTGCAGGATTTCCTTCAGATTCATGAGACAAAATGGAATTGTCTCTTGAATTTTCAGCATTTGCTGTTTCTGGTTCAGCTTGTTCAGAATTTTCTTTTCCATGATTTTGAGCAGCTTCATCCTCCTTTTGAGCTTGATTTCCTGCATCACAATCTTCCGAAATGCTTTGTACCAAGTTAGTATCACAAAATGTAACATGTATGGACTCTTCAATAATTCTAGCATCTTGATGATAAACCCTATATGCTTTACTAGTTATGGAATATCCTACAAACAAACACTCATAAGCCTTTGGATCAAATTTTCCCAAGTTTTCTTTGTTATTTAAAACAAAATATTTGCATCCAAAGATGTGCAAGTAATCTAAGTTTGGTGGGTAGCCTTTCCAAAGTTCATAAGGGGTTTTCTTCAAAAATTTTCTTATGATTGTTCTATTTAAAATGTGGCAAGCTGTGTTAACTGCTTCAGCCCAAAGAAATTTTGGAACATTACTCTCACAAAGCATAGCTCTTGTCATCTCTTGTATGCTTCTATTTCTTCTTTCCACAACACCATTTTGTTGTGGTGTTCTTGGACAAGAGAAGTTGTGAGATATTCCAAATTCCTCACAAAAGGATTCAAACAAATTATTTTCAAATTCAGTTCCATGATCACTTCTTATAGAAGAGATTTTCAAATCCTTTTCATTTTGAATTTTCTTGCAAAAAGGTTCAAAGGCCGAAAAGGCTTCATTTTTGTGTGCAAGAAATAAAACCCAACCAAACCTAGTATAGTCATCCACAATTACTAAACCATAATGTTTACCACCTAGGCTTTGAGTTCTTGTTGGATCAAATAAATCAATGTGTAGCAACTCAAGTGATCTTTTAGTAGAGATGTCTTCCTTTGGTTTAAAAGAACTTTTTGTTTGGATTTCCCATTTGGCAAGCATCACAAGTGATGTCTTTGTCAAACTTTATCAAAGGAAGACCTCTTACTAATTCTTTCTTTACAAGTTTGTTTATTTGAAACATACTTGCATGGCCCAATCTCTTGTGCCATAACTACTTTTCAGATTCTTTAGAGTGAAGACAAGCTACATTTTGATCCTTTAATTCATCAAGAGTAAGTCCATACATATTATTGAAACGCTTGGCAACAAACATCACTTCATTTGTCTTTTCATTAACAACACAACATTCAAGCCTTTTGAAAACAACTAAATATCCTAAATCACACAGCTGACTTATACTCAAAAGATTGTGCTTTAATCCACATACCAAAAGTACATCATCAATGAAAGTAGATTGCTCATTACCTACTTTTCCAACAGCAATGATTTTACCTTTACCATCATCTCCAAAGGTCACAAAACCTCCATCATACTTATTTAGTTTGATGAAGTAGGTTGACCTTCCAGTCATGTGCCTTGAACATCCACTATCCATGTACCACATGTCTTTTTTGTTCTTGGATGCTAGGAAAATCTGTATGATGAGTTTCAAGTAGCCTTAGGTATCCAAATTAATTTGGATCCTTTGAAGTTAATCCATCTTGGTTGCCCAAGTGCATTGAAATCACAAACAATATTGTAAATTTTGTTTCCAACAACTCTTTTTTCAATGAAACATTGTACATATGAGTGACCAAATTTCTTGCAATTGACACAATGATTTTCTGACGTGTGTCACTGAACTTGAGGTGAGTTATATTGCTTGAAATGATTAAAGTGTTGAAATTTTCTGGTTTTTGGAGGAGATGCATTTCTTTTGACAAACTGATTTTTATTAAAGTTATTCCTCTTTACAAAAGCATTTTCATCAGAATTTCTTTGAACATTTTTACCTTTCGAATATGAGGTTTTGTTGTAAAATGGTGGCTTCTTGAAAACAGCCTCAATTTTTGAAATGTAACCCAAACCTGGCCGGTTTGAACTCGATTCAGTTCTTGGTGAAGGCTTTGTTTCACTTGTGTATACTTCATCAAATTTTTTTTCAAGTGTTGGAGTATTTTCAATACCAGATTTGTTTGGTATGGTTTTGGTATTTGATGAAGAAGTCACAAATTTTATAGACGAAATATTAGAAACTGCATCTTCCTTGGTTATGTAGCCTAAACCATATTTTTCAAACAATGGTCTTTGATTTGCAAGTAATTTGTCCAAGTTACTAGAACCTTGAGCAAATTTTGCTAAGTCACCATTCAGTCTTTTAATCATATCATTTAATCTTTCATTTTCAGCAATTAACTCATGTGAAGGATCCACAATGTGCTTTTCTTTTAATTTTTCAAGTTCAGATTTTAGAAATCTGTTTTCTTCAATGATGTCCAAAGCACATTCAGTTTCCTTCACTTTTTCTTTTAAAAATTTATTTTCAGCTCTTAACACATCTCTTTCAGATCTGCATTCATTGTATTTGTCAAGCAGTTTTGAGGTGTTTAAGGTCAGATCATCAATAATAGCATGCAAGTCCTCAATGGTCAAATCATAATAATTTACCTCATCAAGATTGTTGTTTCCAGCCATGAAGCAGTCTTTGTTATCTCCTTCAGATTCTTCTTCTTCATTTGAGTCATTCTCAAGATCCTCCCAAGCTGCCATGAGTACTCTCTTCCTTTCCTTCTTTCATTTGTCCTTCTTTTTGAGCTTTGGACAGTTTGACTTGAAGTGTCCAGCCTCCTTGCAATGATGACACGTTACCTTGCTCAAGTCTATCTTGTGCTCCTTTGAACTTGAACCCTTGTATTTGTCCTTGCTTTTCATCATCTTTCTAAATCTCCTAGCAAAAAACAAAAGCTCATCATCTAAAATACCATCACTAGACTCACTCTCTTTTAGTTCTATTTGTGACTTGAGGGCTATTCCCTTTTTTTTTGAGTCTGTGTTTGTGTGTGTGGCTTCATAGGCAAGGAGTTTTCCTCTCAGCTCATCATAGGCTATGGGACTTATGTTGTTACTCTCGGTTAGGACAGTGGCAGTATTTTCCCACTCTTTTGTGAGGCTTCTAAGGAGTTTTCTCACCAAGGTTTGTTCTGCATAGTTTGTACCCATAGCATCAAGGTTGTTGATTATGATTGAGAATCTCTCAAATACTTCATCAATGCTTTCTCCATCCTTCATGCTAAACATCTCGTACTCTTTTCGCAGCATATCAATCCTCGTTTCTTTGACTTGTTTAGTGCCTTCGTGTGTAACCTGGAGTTTTTCCCATATTTCTTTGGCTGTCTTGCATCTAGACACCTTCCGGTACTCTTCAAAGCTGATAGCACAGTGAAGAAGGTTGATTGCTTTAGCATTCAGCTCTATCTTCTTCTTATCATCTTCATTCCATTCAGCTTCTTCTTTTGGAGTCACCACTCCATCAGCACTTGTTTTTGTTGGGATCTTTGGACCGCTTACAACGATCTTCCAAATGTTGTAGTCAATGGATTGGATGAAGATTCTTATCCTTTCTTTCCAGTAGGAATAGTTCTTCCCGTTGAAGAAAGGTGGCCGGTTGTTTGACTGGCCTTCAGTGAGGGTGTAAGCAACTGTGGTTGTGCCCAAGTTGTTTGCCATTGGATCTTTGCTCTAAGCGGTTAAGCTTGATTCTTGAGACCTTAGCTCTGGATACCAATTGAAGGTTGTGGTAGGCTTAGAAAAGGGGGGTTGAATCTATGCCTTCCTTTTAAGTTGCTGTTATTACCCTTTTAAAATAGATTTGCAATTCTGATTCTGTTTGAACTCAGCAGCGAAAATTTATGAGACAATTTGTTTTTGCCTCATGATTATCAGAAAACAGAACATAGCAGAGAAGAGAAAAGCTAACACCAGCAAAAATCCTGGTTCGGTTGCCTTGTGTTATGCAACCTACATCCAGTCTCCTCCACAACTATAGAAGAATTTCACTATAGTTAACAATATTACATACACCAATAACACAGGATTGACCCAATCCTTTCACACTCAAGTTCTAACCTAACTTGACATTGGCTATGCTAATACCTAACTATTCACTCTTAGTGCTAACCCAACTAAGAAAGGGATACCTTACAGGTACAAGATACAAGACATAGACATACCTAAAGAAATCTAAAAATAACTCCAGGCTTTTCTCTCAAGTGTTTCACTCAGCCTTTTTCCACTCATGGCTTTTACTTGAGTTTTCTCACAATGCCTTTTCTCACTAGAAATTACAGAATGATAAATATTGAAAAGTACATTACAATCAGTAAAACATGAAGGAGATTGACTTCATCAACAGCCTCTTTGCTATGTGAAAAACCAGCTTTGCAAACCACTGATTTAGTTCTTCAGTATTGGCCGAATGCTTCTTTGATAGAAAGCATTATCCAAGTAGAGGAACTTCACAGGGAATACTTCACAGAACACTGTTCTCACTCCCTGGTTTTCTCTCCTTAGTTCTGAATGAGCAAGAAGTCTTCTTTTATTTTCCTTGCATGTTGCTGGGACCTTCTCCCAAGGTCAACACCTTGAGCCTTGAGCTTTACCAACCACAGATTCACTTTTTCTGAATAATCCTCAGAATAGAAATTTTTTCTCTGACTTTCTCATCTTGACCGAAAGCCACAATGCAGTAACCATAGAAATCTTCTCATGGTCAACTTGATATTGGCCATTGAAAAACTACTTGGTCCCCAAGTATCACTTGTGACCGTAGATGTGAAACAGAATAGGGCAGAGAACAACTTTCTCTTGAATGCCATTTTCGGATAGAGCAGAAAGTTGGGAAGAAGAGAAGAAGATCTGATGCATGCAAGATGAGATGGATTACCTTTAACCAAAGCTTGATTTGGTTTGGATTTTCTGTTTTAGCTTTCTGTGTATCAAGCTTAACCCTTCTCTCTCTTGCTTCTTTGGTGTTTTGCTTGGTGAAGAAGCTCTTTCACTTTCGTTCTTTTTCTTACTTTTCTGAAGCTGATTTGACTTGGTCAGAGAGAAGAGATACGTTGCACATTTTGGAGGAGTGAAGAATTCAATCTTACATGAGAAGCTTTGTGGAATGGATACGGGCTTGGATCGGTTTGGTTCATGTAACCCGTTTGACCCATCTGATTTCTTTGGCTTCTATCTTTTGCTTTTTCTTGGGCTTTTGATTTTTGCTTTCAACCCAATCATCCTTGCTAATTGCTTTTTATTCCATTTGGGCTATTGAAATTTTGGTCTGCAACAATAAATAATTAGTAAAAAAGTAAATACAATTAATCAACACTAATTATTTATTTTGCCCAAAAATAATGTTTGTCATCACTAATTAATTTAGTTAATTTCTTAACTCAACACTAGCAGTTGGTAAATGCGAAAAATTTGGGAGAAGCCACGTATTACAGAGATTACACGAAATTCTGCATTCTTGCAAAAAAATTCTTGTGAATTACAAAAACATGAAATTCTTACTGTTGAATTATATTTGTCTCGATATTAAAAAATATTTATTGAATTTGCGTCAAACAATGTTTTTATCCATATCTTTTAACCTTTAGAATTAAACTTTAACTTGTATCTAAAAATATAGGATAAAAATATATATGACATATACGTAATAAAGAATAAAAAAATTATAGTTGGCATTACTTAATTAATTAAATTATTTAGTGGAAGTTTATACGGATGAATTTTTTTCTTAACTTTAATATTTACCAGTAAGTTTAAAAATTTTGGTTGAAATTAAATTTTTTATTAAATAATTGAATAATATAATTATTAAGTAATGTATAAAATATAAAATGAGCATCTGAAAAATTTGGTGTAGTATTTTTTTTCTAAAATATCATTTATCGTACATAATTTATCACAAAAATGTTTGATTTTATTATTTATTAAAAGATAATAAATTAATTATATTGATTAATGTCATTTATTATTATTATTATTATTATTATTATTATTATTATTATTATTATTATAGATTTAATATATACATAAACAATGTAAGAAGCACATCATTACTTATCAATATATTAATATTGATTAAATTTTTCTTTCTTCAGCGCCTTATGCCAGCCCATTTCTCTCTCTCTCTCTCTCCACATGTCTCCTTGTCATTGGCTCCATTCTCATGCACAGAATCATTTCTAGATTTTGCATGCAAATTAGTGCCATTATCTTTGCCTAAATTATTGGTCGGATCAACAGTTTTTGTTCCACCTGAATTTTAAATTTTCGGATCTGATTTGTCGTTGCCCTGCGACTCTCCCTGAACAGATTCAACCCTATTCTCTTCATGGGAATCCTCCCTAAGCATTAAGATTTATCATGATCATGTCTAGTACAAAATTCACAAAGCAGAGTTAAAATTTCCTACTAAAATTATAACTGAATTTATGTATTCTGTTGGGCTGAATTTGTGAGCCGCGAGACTTCTTTATTGTTGTTATGGGCTAAGGTGAAAGAGTGGTTTAATAGGCCCCTGCAAGCTGGTGGATGGCTTGGATAAATTCCGATGAAATGGTTGAGGAAGACGCATGTGACGTGGTGATGCAGAAATATAGAAGGAGATGTTGTGCTTGAGGGAGAAAGAGCAAGCGCGTAGAGCGTGATAAGATTGATCTTCAGAGGGCGCATATAACGCGATAAGAGAGAGGGCGCATATATCGCAATAAAAGAGCGCGATAAGATTGATTTTACATATAGCGCGATAAGAGAGGGTGGAGATGTTGTGCTTGAGGGAGAAAGAGCAAGCAGTGATCTCTTCAGAGGGCGTCTAGAGCACAATAAGACTGATTTTCAGATGGCGCATAGAGCGCGATAGAATTGATCTTCAGAGGGTGCGTAGAGCGCGATAGGATTGATCTTCAAAGAGCACATAGAGCGCAATAAGAGTGATATTTAGAGAGCGCGTAGAGCACGATAAAAGAGTGCGATAAGAGAGAGAGGAGATGCTGAAACAGAGTGCAAACGGGACTGCTTGAAACAGAATACAGACAGAACTGTTGGAAGGAGGCGCAAACAGAACTGCGGGAAGGAATAATCTTTGAATAATTATTTATTAAAAAAAATCATGAGTCAACTAATCTAAATAAGAAAAATCCATCATTCAATTGTCCAAATAATTACTTTAGATCGGAAAAAGTTTTATTTAGATAGATTACACTTAAATGAAAAGAATTCATTATGCAATTGTTTTAAGAGAAATAATTTCTTTATTTTTAAACTCAATATTTTTACGATTGAGTTACTATTTCAAGCATAGTAAATTTATAATTATTGATTATGACAATTTGAATTTATTTTGATATGTCTTCGTCAAAATCTCAAAAACTCGAATGCTCAAGCTCACAAGTTACGAGTTGGGGTATCCACAATGAAAAGTCCATCAAACTGAAAAATAAAAAAAAAAATCTGACATTCAAGGAATAGAAACATTGACTCTTAATCCTAGAATCACAATATACAAACTTTGATTTAAAAAAATCTAACTTCCAAACTCATAAAGCAAGGTGGAAACCTAGGATTGATAGAAATTATGGTCAGAGATCGAATTTTATAAAAAAAGTAAGCAAAATAAAAAGCTTTACCTTAAAGGATGAGACACTTGGGCTGAGATCTGAAATTCGGAAATTTTTTTCGAAAGAAAGACATACCGAGTTTGAAGCTTTGTTCTAGAATATTTTTATAAGCCCAATACTAACAACTGAGTCCAAGAGTATAAGAAGTTCTAAAAAACTGGTTTGATGATTAAGTAATCTCTTGGATTTCAAAAAATATGTTACAAAGAGTAGGGGTGTTCAAAACCGATCCGGACCGAACTAAACCGATGAAGTGATGAACCGAACCGAAAAAATTGAAAACCGAAAACCAAAAAAACCGAAAAAACATTGTTTTGTTGTTTTTTTACGGTTCGGTTTGGTTTTCGATTCTTACCACCAAAACCCTAACCGAACCGAACCGAACTAGTTCTCTCAAAAATCCTAAAAATTAAAAACTACCAACCCCAACCCCCCTAAAACGAGTCCTAGTGTGTGTTACCCTACTGACTCCATCCCTCCCTAAATCCCCCATGGAAATCTAACCCCCAAATCCCAGATCGGAGCCAGCCTGAGCCACCATATCTCACCCTCTGCGGCCTGCGCACCCACTCACCTAGCCACGGAACCAGCCTGATCCACCCACCTCCTTGAGTCTCGAAGCCTTCCTCCACAACCCACCGCCGAATAGAGCAGATCCCCCACCGTCGGTGCACCACGAAGACGAAGACCCAGCTCAACACAGCACCTCGCCTGGCTCGCCACCACCCAGTCATCCACTGATCCAAAAGCCACAGGACAACACAGTAGACAGCACCGACGGGTTCTGGATTTAAGGTCACCCACAATCAAGACAGCCCCTCCCAATCTCCCACCCAGCCACCGATTGAAGTGCATATGGAGCCCAAGCCATCTTTTCAGGTAATCTTTACTGATGCATTGTTAGATTTGCTGGTTATTGTTCAGTTTAGGGTTATTGTTGGTATTGCTGTTTACCATCTATTCAGTTTATTATTGGTAATTTGGTCTTGCTGATTTATTGTTCAGTTTAGGGTTATGAGTTTATTGTTCAAGTTTTGTTCAGTTTATCGAAGACGAAGACGATCTGAAGAAAATCGCCGCCTACAAAGCCGTTGAGTACGTCGAATCCGGTATGGTTCTCGGCCTCAGAACTGGCTCCACTGCCAAACACGCCGTCGACCGAAACGGCGAGCTTCTCCACCAGGGCAAGCTCAAGGACATCGTCGGAATCCCCACTTCCAAGAAGATGCACGAGCAAGCCTTCTCTCTCGGGATCCCCTTGTCAGATCTGGACTCTCATCCCGTCGTTGATCTCGCCATTGACGGCGCCGACGAGGTTGATCCTTACCTTAACCTCATCAAGGGCCGCGGTCTATGAAGCACGGACACTTTGTTTAATTGCCGTGTCAGAGTGTCAGACACATTTTGGACACGACGCACGGAGACACTCGTCCGACACGCGTGTCTCCCGTGTCCAAACGTGTCCTGTCCAAAAAAACAAAAAACAAGCCGGACACGGCCCAGACACGGCCGGACACGGCCCAATGCCATTTTGGAACATCAATTTCACTTTCAGTCTTTCACCCTTCACTTTAACAAAAAGTTAAAAACCTAACCTTTCACCTCCACCCCCAAACCCGTCTCTGGCTCTGTGGCTCCAACCCACTCGCCCTCTCCTCACCGCCAGTCTACCACCACCTCCAGCTATCGCCGCCACCTCCGGTCGTCACCGCCGTGGATGTTCATCATCTCTCTCCACACCCACTCACTCTTAATCTCAGCATCTCCTCTTCACTACCGTCACTTCTTCTGTGGTGCTTGTCATCGCCGTTCGCTGCCGTTCGCTGCCGTTCACTCCCCGGTTCGCCACCTCTTCGTTACCGTGTTCGCCACCTCTCCGGTCGCCACTTCTACCGTGACCGTTGCCCTGCTCTCGTGCTTTTCTGCATCCTCCATTTCAATTAAGGGAGAATATTTATTTTTTTATCAATCAGTTTTCTGGTTCTGTATTTCTATTTTTCTCTGGCCTCTGTGCTTCTCTTTGGTTCTGATTTGTTTTGTCATTTTTGTGCTTCCATTTGATTTTGGATTTCTATTTTGTTATGTGCATCTCCTTGGTTTGGTTTTGTTTTGTTTTGTTTTGTGCTTCTTGAATTAGATATTTTTAGAGACTTCTTTCATAATTTTTTACTGCTGCTATGAGAAGATTAGAAACTAGAAAATAATAGAAAGACACAGAACTGATAGAAAAAAGACAAGAGGAAAAAAACTGGATTGATCGTTAATTTGTTTTTTAGCATACATAATATGGCAATATTCAGCACTTATGTATATGAAGTGGAATATGGCAGTGACTTGTAAGATTCCTAGAAATCAATTTATTTTGAGTTTTAGTGTAAATGTCTAGACTCTAGATAGCAATTTGTCTGTACTATAATTTGTTCTATATGCATTTATGTATATGCCGTTATTATATATATCATGGTTCTAATGCTAATCCTGATTCATAGCTTTAGGTTATGTTTCTCTTCTTAGTAATCATGTTCATATTGAAGGATTATTTGTTAAGGTTTTGTTGTGTTCCTTGGTAATTTGCACCTTTTATAATATTATAATATGTTTTTATCTGTTTCTTTTGTAGTAAACATTAAACAATAATAACTGGGAATGAACTCAGCTTACTTACACAAATGTTTAGTATTATATAATAATTTTCTTTGGTTTTGTTTTCTCTTAATGCTTTTTTTTGGTTCTGTTTTGCTCAAGAAATTGAATTATAAAAAAATAATTTGTTTCTTAAATTATTGTAGGATTGTGAGAGATGAGTTCAGAGAGTGTTCAAAACAATTTTGAAGAAAGTGTTGATAAGCCTTTATGGAAATTTGTAACAAAGAAAGATAAAATTGAAGGGGCGGAAATTTTGAATTTCAATATAAATTTTGCAAAGTTTTATTCAGTGGTTCTTATACTAGAGTAAGAGCACATTTATTGAAGATTTCAGGAAAAGGAATTAGATTTTGTGCAAAAGTTACATCAACAAAGCTTGAAGAACTTAAGAAACTTGATAGTGAAAGTACATTGTTGCATGAAAGTAAAAAGGCTAAGTCAATTCCTCTTCCACCCTTATCTAATGCAAGTGAAATTGATTCAAGAAAAAGAAGAGCTACTGGACCTTTAGAGAAAGCTTTTAATGTGAATGCAAGGGAGACTCTAGATTTACATATTGCTAGAATGTTTTTTTCATCTGGATTACCTTTTCATCTAGCAAAAAATCCGTATTTTGTCAAAGCTTTTTCTTATGCTGCCAATAATTATATTGATGGTTATATTCCTCCTGGATATAATAAATTGAGGACAACTTTGCTTGAGAAAGAGAAGCAACATGCGGAGAGAATGTTAGAACCTACTAAGAATTCATGGAGTGGAAATGGAGTGAGCATTGTAAGTGATGGATGGAGTGATCCCCAAAGGAGGCCTCTTCTTAATTTTATGGCTGTAACTGAAAGTGGGCCTATGTTTTTGAAAGCTGTAGATTGTTCAGATGAGATCAAAGACAAGGATTATGTTGCAAAGCAAATAAGAGATGTCATAAGAGAAGTCGGTCTCTCAAATGTAGTGCAGATTGTGACTGATAATGCGCCGGTTTGTAAAGCGG
This sequence comes from Arachis hypogaea, assembly GCF_003086295.3. Lineage (NCBI taxonomy): Eukaryota > Viridiplantae > Streptophyta > Magnoliopsida > Fabales > Fabaceae > Arachis > Arachis hypogaea. The sequence continues at coordinate 102,900,248 of NC_092045.1, read as the reverse complement.
CTGGTTTATTGATTGAAGCTGAATTTCCATATGTTTTTTGGACTCCTTGTGTTGTTCATACTCTCAACCTTGCTTTAAATGACATTTGTGCAGCTAAGAATACAGAGAAGAATAATTTTGTCTATCAAGAATGCTCATGGATTACTCAAATTGCTGATGATGTTTCTTTTATAAAAAATTTTATTGTTAATCATCATATGAGGTTATCTATTTTCAATGAATTTAATACATTAAAGTTGCTTAATGTTGCTCCTACTCGATTTGCTTCTACTATTGTGATGCTCAAAAGATTTAGGTTGTTAAAGCAAGGCCTCAAAGAGATGGTTATAAGTGAGAAGTGGTCTTCATACAAGGAAGATAATATTGGCAGAGCTGAGGTTGTTACAGAAAAGATTTTGAGTGAAAATTGGTGGCAAAAAATTGATTATATTCTTGCTTTCACAAATCCTATTTATGATGTTTTAAGAAGTACAGACACAAATGCACCTACTCTTCATTTGGTCCATGATATGTGGGATTCAATGATCAAGAAAGTAAAAAGTGCTATATATCTCTATGAAAGAAAAGATGAACAAGAGTCATCGTCCTTCTACGATGTTGTGCACTCAATATTAGTTCAAAGATGGACAAAAAGTAGCACACTTCTTCATTGTTTAGCACATTCATTGAATCCAAGGTAACTTTTTACATTTATTGTTTATAACTTTTATTTATAAGTGAAGATAATTGAATCATTATTAATTTATGCTTAAACACTAATTATATAGGTCTTATAGCCACCAATGGTTGAGAGAAGATCTTACACGAGTTTCTCCTCATCAAGATATTGAGATCACTAATGAGAGAGTTAAATGCTTGAAGAGGTATTTTCCTAATGAAGAAGAGAGGAGAAAGGTAAACATTGAACTTGCAAGCTTTTCTGATGGTAGAGGTGTCTTTGATGATTATGACTCTTTGAATGATAGAGGCATAGTTGATGCAAAGTCTTGGTGGCTAATTCATGATAGTAAAGCAAAATTTCTTCAACTAATTGCTCTTAGGCTACTAGGGCAACCATCTTCATCTTCTTGTTGCGAAAGGAATTGGAGCACATATTCTTTTATCCATTCCCTGAAAAGAAACAAGTTGAAGCCTAAACGTGCAGAAAATTTAGTATTTGTCCACACTAATCTTCGTCTTCTTTCAAGAAAAACTCCACAACATAATAAAGGAGAAACTATGATGTGGGATATTGCTGGAGATGCTTTTTCACCAATTGATGAAGAAAATGGTGTTTTTGAAGTTGCTCACCTTTCTCTTGATGAACCGGAGTTGGAAAGAGTGACTTTTTCTAATGATGAAGATATCAACCATATATGATGGAGAAAGAATGACTTTAGATAACTTTTTTTTTTGTGTACATGTGATGTACAAAATTCTTACTATCTTTATTAAGACATAGGAATTTAGAATTTTATCTTTTGAATACCTATACACGTTAGGAAAAATGCATATCATATGGTTATTTTTGAAAATATCTCTATTAAGACATATCTCTATTTAAATATATTATATTATTAATATATGCGTGTCCCCATGTCCGACAATTTTTTAAAATTCGCGTGTCGCCGTGTCGCGTGTCGTGTCGTGCCCCGTGTCCGTATCCGTGTCCGTGCTTCATAGGCCGCGGTGGCTCCCTCTTGAGGGAGAAGATGGTTTAAGGTGTTTGCAAGAAATTTGTTGTAATCGTCGATGAGTCTAAGCTCGTTAACTATATTGGTGGTAGCGGTTTGGCTATGCCCGTTGAAGTTATTCAATTTTGTTGGAAGTTCACTGCTTCTAGGCTTCAGAATCTCTTTCAAGAATCTGGTTGCGTTGCAAAGCTCAGAACTTTGGGCGAAAAGGCTGAGCCTTATATCACTGATAATGGCAACTATATCATTGATTTATATTTCAAGCAGAGTATTGGGGATTTGAAGGCTGCCAGCGATTCCATTCTGTAAATCGCCGGTGTTGTGGAGTATAGAATGTTCATTGATATGGCTACCACTGTTATTGTTGCAGGTGAACTTGGCCTAACTGTCAAGAATAAGTAATAGCTTAATTCAAACACCATTAAATGACATGAACAATAATGTAGGTAAAATTGGAATAATCAGGGAGGTAGTTTAATTCGTTAAGGTTGATGCTTTGACATTTGGGGTGCCCTTTTAGGGGGCTTCTAACATACGATATCTGGTGTAGTTGCAATTGCTGGAGAAAGTATCTTAATTTCTCCGCCAATTTTGTTATTTTTGACCTGGTTTGAGCAAGCAAGCATAAGAGAATTTTATAGACTTACTGGGAATTTAGATATTCAGTTCATATAATGGTTCTTGTGTTTTGTATACAACTTGTTATTGAGCTGATATTGTATCTTTTTCATTAAATTATCGATAACTTTTTCATTCCTTTCATCAGTTTTCCATATATGGTATATATAATTCAAGCTAATGTTTATTTATCTTTTGTCTTTTAATTTTATATCTTCTATCACAATACAATTTCCACAAAAAACCTTATTCTCTGTGCCTTGAAACTGCTAATACAAAGAATAGAATCTTAAAAAGAAGAGGGGGGAATGAGAGGAGGGGGCGGAAGGGGGAAGACAGAGAATCCTCCTAACAGCTCATTTAGGATATACTTTTCTGAATACTCAGAATGGTGCAAAATTTGTTGTACTTGCAAATTTAGCAACATTTGATCCTGGATAAATCACATAGAATCTAAAGACATAATCTTGCTTTGCTTTTGAGAATACTCTAACAATAAGAAAATTTACTTATATTGGAAAATCTTGTAATAACATGAATGATGCCAGTGTGCCTGTTGCCACCAAACATTCTGCCTTCTATTTTATTAAAAAGTCCAAATTGTTATGAAGTTAAGCAGATTAGACAAAGAAACCCAACTTTCAGGAGTCAGCAACAAAATCATAAAATTTGAACACAGAATTAATAATTTCTTCATTTCCAACCATTATACAACAAAGGTAAGTTTCATTTATAGAGTAGATGACAGGATGCACAATTTGAGTAATTTACTCTGAGCTTAAAAAATGGAGCTAAATCCTAACCTCGTATTGGTTACCTATACCACCTAGCAAAAAAATCCCATCGAAGTTGCTAAATCACAGGAACACTCCCGTTTGGTTGTTGTATTGTTCTGAGAGGATTTCCTACAAAACCAAGCCCACGTCACTTCTATGGACATCTAAGTTTCCCATAATATTAATACAACTACTACAACTACTAAAAAAGACCTTCACAGATCGTGAATCAAAACTAGTTAAGGGTTCATATGGCTTCATAGGTTTAATTCACTACACAAATATTAATATCACAGACAATTCCTTAGTTTTGGAGAGTAGTCTGAGAGATTTCAGTGCAGATATGGCCGTGCTCATGCGTAAGTAATTCATTGTGTAGCTTTGTTTAATTCTAGTGAATCTAGTAAGAGACTGGAGTTGAGAGACGGGAGTTGTTCTATAAACTTGAAATACTGACTGCATCGCTTATGTTTTTCTCATCCTTATGTGTAATTTACAACTGGCTCTTTGGTATTATTTAGCATTTTTCTCTAACAATTATCATTGTTTCACACAGCCATTCATCTGATTCTTTTTTGAATGATTGGTGGATGAAGGTAAATAACTAGGATTTTACTGATTTTGTAGATGGATCTGATTTGTTTGCAAATGTTGAGGTAATGATCTAAAAGAAAACAAGGTTTCACATACATATTTGATTCAGTTCTTTTGGTTACTTCACTGTATGACTAACTTTCTTTGCTTGACTCAGTACCCTATTGAACCATGGGGTCTGATTGAAGAACTGAATCATTTCAAGCTCAATTATGGCAACCCTCCAATGCTTCACTGTATAATTATTATTGTTGTTGTTCTTATTATGTAACTTTTTTTTTATTTCAGGTTGGTTTGCATTAAGAAGTTTAGCTATTTTGTTGGAGAAGACATCATAACTTTGCTATCAGTTCAATGTCAATTTATTTTTATTTTCAGTTGTGTTGACTGTTGAACTATTGAACTTCTTTAATTGTCGTATTTGAATTCTGTTGTCGTTAAATTTTATTAGATCAAGACTTTGTTAGCTATTGTGTATTTCGGTTTGTCGATTTCAATGTTATGACTTTGCATAATAGTATGGTAGAATTTTTTTTATTTGATTGAAAAACCGAACAAACCGACCGAACTGTACTTTAATTAGACGATCGGATCGGATGGCTTTTCCCTCAAAAACCGAACCAAACCATTTCGCGAACACCCCTACCATCAACTATGATATTCTTGATCACAAGCAACTCTAAATTTATTTGAACACAAGCACGGACATATCTCTCATTCTTTGCCAGTTTGGTGGCCAAATCGACTTTTACAGCTGCAATACGTAGCATTGCCTGCTCCTGATAATACCATATTGGGAGACCGGAGACCCGAATCCAACGTAGAACCGAAAGATTGTTCACCGGGTTGGAAATCAACATCCCATGGTTTCACCACTACGTAGTGACCCTTAATCAACCCAATACCGATCAAACATGACATTCTCACAATCCTCAACAACATCGAATTTTACTAGAAAGTACCCAAATTCCACATCTAACAAAGTGAAACTTTTTTTTTATGTCATACTACCCTCAGCTTATGAGAAAGAGCTATGTATCTATACTTTCTGTACAGGACCTTGATCACCAAGGCTTCTCTATAAAATTCGACCAGATAGGTCTTTGTCTTTGCCGTTAAGCTTACACATGGTGGTTGAGAATCACCTCTTTGCCTATTACCTTCGACTTTGCTGTACCAACGACCTTATCTCAAGAAGAGACTTTAGGAATCTTCTGAAAATCATCCCAAAAAAATCTTTCTTATCACCAGATGCATACTCACCCACACTCTTCCCTTGTTTCTCCGATGGCATGCCGTCATCCTCCCTTGTTTCCCCCCTCATTTCTTCATTTTGGGAATATTCAATTTGAATACCAGTGTACTCCTATGTACTCTCTTGCACTCTAATCCTAATTACGTAGGTATAATTTATAAATTTCCTAATTGAAAATGCAATTATTAGTTACGATAATTGGAAATAATCAAACCATGAAAGAAAAATCGATTACTGGATACCTTTTCTTGCGGGATCGGTTTTAAACCGATTACCGCATCTTGATCTAAAACCAAAACGAAAGAAAAGAAAATGGTAACTCGAATCTGTTGCCATATTTTTTGCATACGAATTCGTACTTGGAATGAGCATGCGAAGAGTGATCTTCCAGTGAACTTTTCTGCGGGAAAATGAGCACATGCATATTAAAAAACATCTACACAGACAGTTAATATTATAATAGAAAAACATCTATACCGATACGAAAGTTTGGTATTCAATTTCTTCTTTTCCGACGACAGAATTTAAAAACTAATTCACTCTTAATAAAAAAAACTGTCACTACATATTCAATTCTTTTTTACAAAGAAATGATTCTACCCACGATAAAATTTAAAATTGATTCATTTTATTACAGGTAACACAAAACTTAACATGATAATTTATTTTTTTTGCTATAAATTCAATTTTTGCTTAATATCTATATTCTACTCTTTAAAAAATCTAGGAATGGAAGCGCATGATCATGGAATTGGTACACAGACGTCATAATAATATAATTGGTTGATATTCTATAACAAAATTAATTAAATTAATATACACTATTTATATATTTCTGATATCTATTGTTTAACTAAAAAAAAATGTACATACAACATAGTATTTCTTAATGAAACAATATATAAAGTTACTAGAATTTGGTGTCCAACTCTTTTAAACTTCGTGTATCTTTACACAATTCATTTCAAAAAATAAATTTATAAGACAAAATAATAATTTTTTTTAATATTCCATCCTCATCATATAATATTAAATAGTTAAAAAAATTAAAATAAACAATATATTCATAAAACTAATAATAACAAATAGAATAAAAAAAATATAAATATATCTCTTATTTCTTGTTATGTGTATTTTTGAATATGAGTAAATAGGTATATCTTACAAAGTAATAACTATGAAATAAAAATAAATTTATTACTCTATATTATAAAAGAAGTACTGAGTACTCTTTAACTAAAACTTTTATTATAAATTTATTACGAAAAAATGTATTTATATTTCAAAATAATATAGATGTTTGGGATAAAAAGTAAAAAATCAAAAAATATGTCTTTGCATTCTTATATTAAAATATAAATAAAATCATTTTATATACAAAAATATTATTTTATAAGATAATTACAAAAATTTCTCAAAATACTCCTAATTTAATTCGTTGATCTAGTAACACACAACACTTGATAAGATATTAAATAGTATTCTTATATTAAAGTTTATCATAATAATTTTATTATCAAAATAGTTATTTATATATTGTGTTAAATTAATGCAACATAATGATTTTTAATATACTTTAATTTAATTTTTTAATTTTTATTTTAACTTATATTTTTATATTTTAAAATTTTGGTAATAATATATATTTTTTATAATTTTAAAATTAAACTAGGAGAAATCTGACTTAAATCCAAACACAACACTAGAAGAAGAGCAATTCACCTGCCTTGTGTCATGCACAAAATTCTTGTCATATTCTTGCAAAAAACTCAGAAATATTCATGCTTAAAGAAGGTCCGCCAAGTGGTGGCTTGTCGAATCAGTTTCTTGTTGATAATGTTTCAAGGTCTGCAGCTACCCATATGGATTTGACAAGAAGCAACTTTCTTTCAAAACTTTATTCTTTTGCCAGCAACACAGGTAATATGTTATTAAGTTGTTTTATTTGGTCTTACTGTTATACCAAGCTGCTTATGCTGATCATGACATGTGCTAAATTAAGTAAATTCGGCAATTATCAAAAGAGTATCTCTAGCTATAAGTGGGTTCGCAGCATTTTGGTACTAATTAATTATTACGTAACTAGTTTTGAAGCACAAACTTTGACGAGGAGAAACAGATATGTTGCAGCACCTTTTGTTGCATTTGGATAAGCCACATAACATTTAGTTGTTATAGTTAGTGTATTTGAGTGAGAGAGTGTGTTAGTGTGTGTGTGTGGTTTTTTTTAGTAGTTATAGTAGTTGTATTAATATTATGGGAAACTTAGATGTCCATAGAAGTGACGTGGGCTTGGTTTTGTAGGAAATTCTCTCGGAACAATACAACAATCAAACGGGAGTGTTCCTGTGATTTAGCAACTTTCGATGGAATTTTTTTGCTAGGTGGTACAGGTAACCAATACGAGGTTAGGATTTAGCTCCATTTTTTAAGTTGATAGAGTAAATTACTCAAATTGTGCATCCTGTCATCTACTCTATAAATGAAACTTACCTTTGTTATATAATGGTTGGAAATGAAGAAATTATTAATTTTGTGTTCAAATTTTATGATTTTGTTGCTGACTCCTAAAAGTTGGGTTTCTTTTTCTAATCTGCTTAACTTCATAACAATTTGGATTTTTTAATAAAATAGAAAGTCGGGTTTCTTTTTCTAATCTGCTTAACTTCATAACAATTTGGAATTTTTAATAAAATAGAAGGAAGAATGTTTGGTGGCAACAGGCACACTGGCATCATTCATGTTATTACAAGATTTTCCAATATAAATAAATTTTCTTATTTTTAGAGTATTCTCAAAAGCAAAGCAAGATTATGTCTTTAGATTCTATGTGATTTATCTAGGATCAAGTGTTGCTAAATTTGCAAGTACAGCAAATTTTGCACCATTCTGAGTATTCAAAAAAGTATATCCTAAATGAGCTGTTAAAAGGATTCTCTGTCTTCCCCCTTCCGCCCCCTCCTCTCATTCCCACCCCCCTCTTCTTTTTAAGATTCTATTCTTTGTATTAGCAGTTCCAAGGCACAGATAGTAAGGTTTTTTGTGGAAATTGTATTGTGACACAAGATATAAAATTCAAAGACAAAAGATAAATAAACATTAGCTTGAATTATATATACCATATATGGAAAACTGATGAAAGGAATGAAAAAGTTATCGATAATTTAATGAAAAAGATACAATATCAGCTCAATAACAAGTTGTGTACAAAACACAAGAGCCATTACATGAACTGAATATCCAAATTCCCAATAAGTCTATAAAATTCTCTTATGCTTGCTTGCTCAAACGAGGTCAAAAATAACAAAATTGGCGGAGAAATTAAGATACTTTCTCCAGCAATTGCAACTACACCAGATATCGTATGTTAGAAGCGACGAATTAAACTACCTCCCTGATTATTCCAATTTTACCTACATTATTGTTCATGTCATTTAATGGTGTTTGAATTAAGCTAATACTTATTCTTGACAGTTAGGCCAAGTTCACCTGCAACAATAACAGTGGTAGCCATATCAATGAACATTCCATGCTCTACAACACCGGCGATTTGCAAAATGGAATCGCTGGCAGCCTTCAAATCCCCAATACTCTGCTTGAAATACAAATCAATGATATAGTTGCCATTATCAGTGACATAAGGCTCAGCCTTTTCGCCCAAAGTTCTGAGCTTTGCAACGCAACCAGATTCCTGAAAGAGATTCTGAAGCCTAGAAGCAGTGAACTTCCAACAAAATTGAATAACTTCGACGGGCATAGCCAAACCGCTACCACCAATATAGTTAACGAGCTTGGACTCATCGACGATTACAACGAACTTCTTGCAAGCACCTTCAACCATCTTCTCCCTCAAGAGGGAGCCACCGCGGCCCTTGACGAGGTTAAGGTAAGGATCAACCTCGTCGGCGCCGTCAATGGCGAGATCAACGACGGGGTGAGAGTTCAGATCTGACAAGGGGATCCCGAGAGAGAGGGCTTGCTCGTGCGTCTTCTTGGAAGTGGGGATTCCGTCGATGTCCTTGAGCTTGCCCTGACGGAGAAGCTCGCCGATTCGGTCGACGACGTGTTTGGCAGTGGAGCCGGGTCCGAGGCCGAGAACCATACCGGATTCGACGTACTCGACGACTTTGTAGGCGGCGATTTTCTTCAGATGGTCTTCGTCTTCGATAAACTGAACAAAACTTGAACAATAAACTCATAACCCTAAACTGAACAATAAATCAGCAAGACCAAATTACCAACAATAAACTGAATAGATAGTAAACTGCAATACCAACAATAACCCTAAACTGAACAATAACCAGCAAATCTAACAATGCATCAGTAAAGATTACTTGAAAAGATGGCTCGGGCTCCATATGCACTTCAATCGGTGGCTGGGTGGGAGATTGGGAGGGGCTGTCTTGATCGTGGGTGACCCTAAATCCAGAACCTAGAAATGCTGCTGGTGGAGGCGGCGAGGTCGGAGGTCCTGTGTTGATCGTCGCCGGTCGGTGCTGTCTGCTGTGTTGCCCTGTGGCTTTTGGGTCAGTGGGTGACTGGGTGGTGGCGAGCCAGGTGAGGTGCTGTGTTGAGCTGGGTCTTCGTCTTCATGGTGCATCGGCGGTGGGGGATCTGCTCTGTTCGGCGGTGGGATTTGGAGGAAGGCTTCGAGACTCAAGGAGGTGGGTGGCTCAGGTTGGCTCCGTGGCTGGGTGAGTGGGTGCGCAGGCCGCAGAGGACGAGATATGGTGGCTCAGGCTGGCTCCGATCTGGGATTTGGGGGTTAGGTTTCCATGGGGGATTTGGGGAGGGATGGAGTCGCGCAGCAGTAAGGTAACACACGCTAAGACTAGTTTTAGGGGGGGTTGGGGTTGGTAGTTTTTAATTTTTAGGGTTTTTGAATTCCAAGACCCAAGATGTTTATTTGTTGGTAGTTTTTAACTCTTATTTGTTGTAGTGAAGATAGTCTTTAACACCAAATGGAAACTGGAGAGAGTTGGGGCTGTGGGAGAGAACAGCGTATGGTGCTGTAGGAGTTTTGGAGTTTGAACAAAGTGGAGATGGAAGAGAGTTGGACTGGAAATAGAGAGTAGATGGCGCAGCAAACAACACAGTGAGTAGGGAAGACTGAATAATAGGGTTAGGATTTTTTAATTGGTGAAATTACTAAAAAACCCTACGTTAGAAATAAAGTAAGGTTATTTAAGAAATTTCAAACATTCGGGGAATTATCGGAGATGGGGCGGGGATTCCCGCTCGGGTCCCCGAGACAGGCGCGGGGGAATTTTGCTCCTCATGCCCATCCCCAGGAGGAAAATTCCCCACCATCGAAGCCCCACTCGGAGCGGTCCCCGCGGAGATCCCCACCTCCTGAAAAATTTTGACACCCCTAATGACAGCAGCGGTCATAGTTGATTATATTGTTAAAAAGAACTTTAGAGTTTAAAACTTCTACAAAATATATAAATAAAACCCCCACAAAATAATTATAAATGAAAGGGTTGAGAGCAAAAATTTTTCCGTTTTGAACCGTCATATTATTCGTAATAATAGACAATAATCGAATTAGATGTTTACTCTTAATTCTACTACATATAAAATAAAAGTTTGTTTTATTGTAAAATTTGAAATTGTTATTACTAGATAATAAGATATTAAAATATTGATCATATTTGACAAATAGTATTAATTTCTTCTCTTAATAGTTAATATTCAATTTTTTAACACGGAATAAGTAAAATGACTAAAATCGCATTTACTCCAAATTTTTTATTGAATTCCAAGACCCAAGATGTTTATACCTATTTTTGTTGAAAATAAATAAATAAATAAATGAACTTCGCCCGATACTGGTAAGTTGATTCATATTTGATAACTCCTATGAAAGCTTATTCCCTTTTGGTAATTGCTAATGGCCAATGACAATGTTGCATCTTGATCTGGTCACTTACAATATAATTCTAGGGTTTATTGGTTATAATACCTATGAATTCTTAATCAATGAATCAAAACATTAGATCCTTACTACATTGTTCATTTTCAGTACTATTTTTCATTATTATTATTTATAGTGCATGTAACATTGCAATTATTCATAATATGGTAGCGATTAAAATGGGGATGAAGCAGCAGGAAGAGTATGATGGCGATGGTGCTGCTGCTGTTTCTTCCACACAGAAAATGGTGTTTGCTTACTATGTCACTGGTCATGGATTTGGCCACGCAACTCGTGTTGCGGAGGTAACCTCTCATTTCTCATCTTCATTGTCATTGTCATTGTCATTCATGATTCATTATTTGGATATTGCATTGCACTTAAGTTTGAATTGCAATTTCAATTTCAATTGCATGTATACATGTAGGTGGTGAGGCATCTAATCCTTGCTGGTCATGATGTTCATGTGGTCACTGCTGCTCCTGAATTTGTTTTCACCAACGAAGTGCATTCTCCTCGCTTATTCTTTCGCAAGGTGAGTTTAATTCATTTTAGCTTGATTCAGACTTAGTTTGATAGTTGGATCCACTTCAAAATGGGGTTGTTCATGATCTAGATTAGTTGGACTGTATATGGATATGTTTGTTATATGGAATGAAATGAATGCTAGGATCATAGCCTGTATAGGTGTTTATTTTTGTGAACAGAAAAAAAAAAGCACATGCTTTACTACGTGTAATGATAATTGTACTCACCTTGAATTAAACATTGGGTTGACACACACCTTCACCACCATTGGATTGGATGTTGTCTGACTTCAAATCATGGTAACGGTTTTGTGAACTGGCTTAGTATTTGATGCAAAATGAGTACATCAATCATTATTCATTCAGTAAAAGGAGTAAAAGAATTACTATAGTTAGTCCATGCTATTTTAATTTGTTGTGCGTTGAAGGAGATTTATCATTTTCTAGAGTTGTATTCTCGGATCTGGACATTCATCTTATTCAAAAGCACATAATTCTTACAAATTAGAGATACATTTATCCATTTTTTTTCAAGGGGGTTTTGGAGTGTGGAGCTGTTCAATCAGATGCTTTGACAGTCGATCCCCTTGCCACTTTGGAGAGGGTAAAGAAACATAACTTCTTAGTTCAGTTAGTTGATTAGTTATAGTAAAGATGATCAATGCTTGAACTTTAAATTGTTCTTCTTTGTATTTGGTTATATTAGTATACTGAGGAAACAGTGAAGCCCCGTGCTAGTATCTTGGCGAAAGAAGCAGAGTGGCTGAAATTCATCAATGCTGACTTAGTGGTAAATAAATTATTCTCATGCCAGCCATTTTTGTATGAAGAGAATACACTGTATCTGGTGGACCCTTCTAAAGCTGATATGAAAATGCAGGTATCTGATGTCGTCTCCACTGTATGTCGTGTTGCAGCTGATGTTGGTATACCCTCTGTTTGTGTGGCCAATTTCAGGTAATCTTCCTCCCCTTTTGTGACTGGTGCCACACTAAAAGAAAATGTAGGAAATAAAATTATTGTCTCAAAATGTCTATGTCCTTTCATCTTAGTATTAAGATCTCTCTTCATCGTGTATTCTTTCGAAAACCTGATTGGTATAAATTCTTTTTGGCTCCATCGCATCACTAAGTTGCTTGTTCACTTTCTAATTCACTGCCTAAATTAAATAGTCTTTACTAGTAATAAAAAATTTAATCGTAAATGATGCAATTAGAAACTACTTCGTTTCAGCACTTGAGAGTTGAGATAAATCGGATTGCTTATTTTTCATAAGCTGCATCAATAATTATTGCTCATTCGATATCGTTGTGATTTCAGTTGGGACATCATCTATCTGGATTATGTCATGGCTGCTGGACCTGATTCTCGTTCGATAGTTTTGCAGGTATCAGCAATATTCTATATAGAAAGTTATCTTTCTGTGCTGCCGTTTGAGAGAAATTTTAGGTTTCTGATTGTGTATCTTAAAAAATTTGATGCTAGTTTGGGATTTAATATATGCATATAGTTTCTGAATCTGATCCGATATTTATGGTGCATACTAAATGACTTTATGAAGCCCCACAGAAAAAGATAAAAGTCCAGCCAAGTAAAATCCTTTCAACTTTTATTATTTTTTAACAAAGATAAAAGATGCAGTTGCATATTTATCGATGCAGATAGCTGAAGACTATTCTAATTGTAATTTCCTTATCCGCCTTCCAGGATATTGCCCAAGTATGTTAGTTCTTATAAAATTTCACAACAATTTCGTAAAATTATTTAAATAGCTGTCTAAATCTTGTCTTTTTAACAGTATTTGTTGCATATTTGCAGTGCCCGCTTTTCGCAATGTTATTGATGTGCCTCTTGTTGTGAGGAGGCTGTATAAATCCACAGAAGAGGTACTGCAACAGTACAACATGAACCTTTGCGGAGATTTTCCATACGATGGTTTCGTTCCTAATCTATGAGCATGTAATTTTCGTTGTTGAAAAGGTGAGGGAAGAACTAGGGATAGCAGACAATGTGAAACTAGTCATTCTCAACTTTGGTGGCCAGGTTATTCCTTAAATTCCATTTTTAGGTACTAGAATTATATATATATTTATCTGGTTATAAAATAGTTTACTTTGAAGCAATTTGTTTCTGTAAGTGTTCAAGCCTCCAATTCACTTCATCTGAACCTTCAATTAAATACTGATTTGAATTATGAACACAGTTTACAGTTTTCTTGCTAATTGTTTGTTGGATCAATCTTCGTTTTACGAGTTTGTTACTTCGTCATGACCTTATATTTTTAAGTGTTTCCTGTATTTGGACCATTGGCCTCAGTATAAGCAGAGCCACTACCGTCATCAGACATTCTGAATTCTTCCTGACTATATACTGTCTATCCTTGTCTCCAGCCATCAGAATTGAAACTGAAGGAGGAGTTTTTGCCTTCTGGTTGGTTGTGCCTGGTACTCATCAATGATTCTTCTTTATATATGTTTGATTAAAATTGTTCCTCGATTAGTATACAATTCTTAATTGGTTGTGTTGCTTTTACGATCCAGGTTTGTGGTGCTTCTGACACTCAAGACCTTCCTGCAAACTTCAAAAAACTTCCCAAAAATGTTTATACACCTGATATTATTGCAGCATCTGACTGCATGATCGGTTAGTATGAAATTTCCCTTGGTTTGGAGCTGGAAAAAAAATAATATGCTAATAGCACCTTTGAATTTTTTAGGAAAACTTGGATATGGCAGTGTGAGTGAAGCCCTGGCATACAAGTGTCCTTTTGTCTTTGTACATAGAGAATATTTCAATGAAGAACCTTTTCTAAGAAAAATGCTCGAAGTGCTCACTGTCTCTATCTCTCTCAAATTTCATTCTCAGTGTTTTCTTGATCTCTTTTTAATTGTCTTTTATTTTCTCCCTTAGCATTATCAAGGTGGCATTGAAATGAGTAGGAATGCTTTACTCTCTGGTCATTGGAAACCTTATCTTGAACGGGCAATGAGTTTGAAGCCATGCTATGAAGAAAGCATCAATGGTGGGGAGGTACCCTTTAATTCTTGAATGAATTGACTCCTATTTCTGCACAAGTAAATATCGTCATGTAATGTCATATTTGACTTTGAGCTTTATTTGTTTAACGGTTGATTTTCTTGTAACTCTTGCAAGAGTGTCCCCTAGTCTATATAGTAGACAGGGGATGTCAATAAAATATAAATATAAATTAAAATTAGCTTTTGGATTTGTCTGTATCAAATTTTGTATCTCCAAATATTTTGAATGTGAATTCCATGTGATTAATATGCCATAGCAAATAGGTTTTTAGAAAGGGCAATCTTTGAAAGCTTGAAATATTTTTTTAAAAATATCTTTATTTTATCATTGGTGGACCAAGAACAAGGTTTGTTTACCTTACCATTGAATCTGCGACTAGTAGTAATTTTACCTTTTGGGATGAGTTCTCTTCCTCTAGTTTTAGTTTGCCTTGGAGAACGCTTAAGAGCTTAATCTTTAACCGGATTTAATTGTCTATTAATCACACTACCTTGCATTCATTTTTCTTCTTATGAACATGATTTTAGGTTTGTTCTTTTTTTCCATACTGATTCTGACATGTAAGTGCTTATGTATTTCCAAAGTTTGATTTTTATTTTTATTTTTCAAATAAACATTTTAAAAATACAGGTGGCAGCCCAGATCTTGCAGGAGATTGCTTTGGGAAAATATCATGCTTCAGTCAATGTAAAATGGATTCTAACAACTATTAATAGCAGTTTGTTTTTGTCAAAATTTTCTTATTCATTTGTATATTGACTTGATAATATGTAGCATAGCGAGGCAAAAAGATTGTGTGATGCCGCAGTTCCAGATGATCAACGACGAAGAGCCATTGGTCAAGATGATATTTTGATCCCAGAATGGTATGCAAATGCTGGAAAACAACTTGGTTGCTAATCATCATATTTGTAAGTATTAATCCATGTTTACAACATACGGGTAATCATATTCAAATTCATGTTTATAATTTTGTTGTATGGTTCCTAATACATAAGTAATTTGTTTGTGCTTAAGGTTCTTCATGGAAATGTTGAAGGTTTTCCAAGATACCTCTTTGCTTTGAGAAACAAACAATGCTGGCGATTAAGGTTATGCTGCTCTTCAACTATAAGGACATGATCATGTCATATGAAAGTAATCACGTTTATAAATTTATTTGTAATTGATAAAAAAAGTTCAAAATATTCCTAAAGAAAATGAAGTGCATGGCCTGTAAAATATATATTTGGGATACATCTTAAGCATAATATGTATCCCCTTATTTTCACATTTGGGAACTCACTTTGACCTTATTCTAAAATTTGATGATTCTCAACAAAATGTTATTCTTTTACTTTCATCTCGTTCTCATTCAGAAGTAGACACCAAGAAATAGCAATTATCCGGCCAGGTTAACAACATACATATTATAATTAATTAACGCAATATATAGTTATAATAATAATAATAATAATAATTACCGACAATTATGGACTATGGTGATATATAAATAATTAATAGCTTATATTATTGTCTGTCGTATCACTGACAATTATAGGGAATTTAGTAACTACAGATTTGTAGTTATTAATCAACAATCATACAGAGTTTATCTATCAAACTAAGACTTATCCATTCAGTGAGTAATGACATAAGTACACTGCGCCTTCAAAAAGAATACCCTTAGAAGAATCCCAGAAAGAAAAACTAATTAAATTGCAAAACCTTTAATTACACTGCCATTCAATTTCAACCAAAAATCAATATTAATCCATTGAATCTTTGACTAGAACTTCACTAATATCCATTTAATTACGGGAACCTTTGACAACCCAGGTTTCAAATACCAGAAATCTGTGGCAAAATCTCCATTACATTGAATGAAGCAACCAAGAGGTAAACTTGAGGATTTAAAATAAGCATTTGGTTTATAATTACAAGAGATAAGATTAGATAAGCATAAGCCACCCAGATACCCTAAGAAGATTTCTTCTAGAACACATAGCCATTTTGTAACTAATTGATATAAGAAAAACTTGGTCGCCACACAGTCGTAAGCTCAGGCATCTTTACTTTGACTTGTCGTTTAAGGTTACAAGAGATCTAACCACGCCTGGTCCTATCTTATCAGCAAGGGCACCTGTCTCTGAAATAAGTAATGATTTTTCCTTCACTATGCTCTGTAGCTTCTTTGCCTCAAAGTCAAGTCGAGGTTGATCTGTAATTACAAGCTCAATACGAGGGATACACCAATTTACAGTTAATATATATCAGTTCTATGCTTGAGGGAACTGAGTCATAGATACGATTTAAATTCTGAACTCAGGAATAACAGTGATCATTAATGAACAGGAATAGATATAATCAGTCTCATCAGAAATTCAGAATTAAAAGTTGATGCGTAAGGGCCATAAATCTTTAATATGTTCTAATCATGTGTAGGATTATGCGTGTCAAGATGAAAAAACAAGGAACGTATGTCAAAAATTCCAAACTAGTTCCAGGTAAAAAGGGTACAGTTACATTTGTCTTCAGCATTGCAGGATTTGCAGTAACATGAAAAAATTGTTGCCATAATGAATTCAAACCATTAGACTGTAACATAGGTAATTTCAATAAAGATGAATTTTCGCATGCAACTAAAACAAACAGATAAATACAACAAAGACACATGCTTGATAATTCAAATATCAAATTGATAATTCAGTCTAGACTCCAAACAAATGCATGAAATATGGCTTGTATTTCCATCCAGCATTAATATATTAAAGCATATAACAAGGAAACCAATCATCTGTCATAAATATTTATTTTCCTAAAATGCACTCAATCTAAGATTTTTACCGAACTTTACTGTCAAATAACCACGACATACAAATGATAACTAAGCAAGACTTTTGCACAAGCACATTGGGAGAAAAGAAAAATGGAAAGGGTTTTTATTTTGTGGCACTACTAACAGAGGCATGCATTTATGGTATTTTGATTCATTGTCCCTATATTTTACTTCTTTAGAGGGTAGGGTGGGATGGAATGACCAATTAACCTGTTTCCAAGATAGTGTGGGCAGCATGGAATGGGATGCTGGCAAACATATCAGTTCCTGGAAATATCATCCACGTCTTCTCGAATGAATCATGGTTACCACAGGTGTTACACACTTCTTGCACCAAGGGTCTTGACCTCAACCCTTCGACTCCCTTCATCATCGATTCAAAAGGAGTCGGAACACTAGTCTTGGTTGTCCGAGCCCTCTTCCTTAATGCAGTCAGTGCTTCTCTATTCCCATTTCTCAATTTATCATTATCAACCATCTGCATTTTTTACCCAAATAGGACAGACAGTTAAGTACCGACTTAATTCCACAGAAAAGCCATTTAAAGGGTCTGATGAGGGTATGGTAATGAACTGATGATTGAGATTCCTCAATGAAGTTGTTACCTGATGCCGGGCCAAAAGAAGAAGCTCGGCTTCCAGTTCCACTTCTGTTAATTTTTGTTGGAATTGTTTCATGGTAGGATCCATATTCCAAGAAAGAAACTCCTGCGAGTTGCAAATAAAAAACATATTTTCAAGCTAATGAAATAATGATGGACACCAATTTCAGAAGAGTTATGAGATTCGGTTGACAATCAAGAAGGAACACTAACAATTTTTGATAATCTTAAAAAAAAAAAAACTGATAGCTGATATATAAACACACAATTTTTATGGAAATCAGAATTTTATTAACTCATTCATATAAAAAACACAAATAATAGAATTTCTGAAAAACAAATAAATTGCAGTTAAAAATGGAACATTCATGAACAAACTATTGCAGCAATTTCAGCATTAAAACAGTTGCCAATTACAACAATTGCATCCAAAACAAATTGCGAGTAAACAAAACATAAATCGATACAAGAAGCGAAAAAATAAGTGTTCGATATTGGGTACTTTGGCAAGAAGTGAGAGCAAATAGGAGAGCAAGGTCACCTATACTAATCAAAAAGCACTAAAATAGGGACTGGCAACGAAGTGAGGACATAAATTAACAAAACCGAACTTCGGATCCATGGCCTACCTGCAGGAATGCGGATACGACGACAGTGACGAGCACGGAGGCAGCAGCGACGGTGGAGAGTGAAGCCGGTGTGAGATATTGAGACTCAGAGAGCAAGCTAGACTTTGTAATTTACTATGAGTTTGGCAAATTACATATAGTTTAGCAAAAAAAACCACTGCGAGGTCAATAAGCCCCAATTACATCATCAAAAACTAACTGCTTAAGAGAGAGGCGGGTTTGACTAAAAAAAGAGAGGAGGCGAATTCCAGTAATGTATATTAATATCCAAATCCATGATTGATCCGCTCAAAATATTAGATCATTGGGTTATTAATTCAATTGTTGAATCACTGATTGAATCTATAGATCTAACTTAATTAAATAATTATATAAAATTTTATTTTATTTTTTTTACAATATGTTTTTTATCTTTTTGTTAATTAACTATTATTTTTATTTCAATAAAAAACATGTTATGATTAATAATTTTTTTTATTTTTTATTTTTAAATATTTAATAAAATTTAGTATTTATTTTAACAAGTGTATAATTAAAAATATAGTTAATCTAAAGAAGAGTGAGTATAAAATTAAAATTAAATTAAATAAATAAAAAAATAATTTACTTGAATATTTTATGTAAATATATACATTAATTAACATAGTAAATTCCAAGAAATAGCATGGTCTAGTAGCAAAGCTAAGAGGGTATAACCCATCGTTTTCATATTTTGCAATTTAACATCACAAAGTTATTCCTTCATTTAGTTTCATAATGCTTCAATACTTCACATCGAATCTAAAGGGGAAGAGAAAAGCCTTTACAAGGCTTGTGACAAGCATAACACGTGCACGCCAAGGAAAACACGATCGGGGAGCACTCACTCAAGGACAAGGCAGAAAAAATCGAAATTTTACGTGAAAAATTCTGTAAAATCGATTGACTGCTCAACAAGGTATTGAGAACCAGACCGGTCAATCGCTTTCATCATTGGTTCACTGATTTACTGGTTCAACCGGAAAAACCATTTTGTAGTTATATCTTTGAAGTTTCAAATAACAAAAGCAGCAATCATTCAAGAAATGAATTGTTTTCTCTTCAAACTCTCTACAATTTCAGTAAAATAAACCACTTTTCATGTATTTGCGTACAGTTTTAGTCATAGTTGTAAGAATCGGATCGGACTGGATCGACCGGTTCGATCTGAAAACCGGTGAACCGGACCCATAGTCGATTCGGTTGAGTGATGTAACCGGATAAGAAAGAAAACCGTTTCGAACCGGGTTGAACTGGCCAGTTTTGATGAAAATCGAAAAACCGGCGGTTTCTGGTTAACCGACCGGTTTGGAAATGTTTTTTTTTATTCCTTTTCCAAAACGACGTGGTTTTGGTTTATTTTTTTTAAAAAAAAAAGAAAAGCCCTACGGGCTACCAATCCCCACCCCCACCCCAGTTTCCACTTTCCCCTTTTCCCCCCAACCCTAACAACGCCTAAGCCTAACCCTATCAGCCCTCCGCCTCACCTCACTCACCCAGCCCCCAGCCGCCAGCCGCCCGCCGTCATCCTCTTCGTCTCACCGCCGGTCTGAACTCTGAAGGAACCAACTCAACCAAGGGAGTAGGAATAGGACAGATACAGACCCGCCACCCGCGAACTCGCCGTTGCCGCGCAGTCGAACTCGCCGTTCCAGCGCCGTCGCCCTCGCCCCAGTCGCCCTTGCTTTTCCGGTCGAACTCGTCGTTGCCTCGCCCTTCTGCTCTGTGACTCTGTCAAACAGGTAAGCTCCAGTTGCCAGTTCTGTAATCTGCTTCTGCTCTGTTCTGCACTTGAAGTTTAATGATTGTTCTGTGAAATGCATTACACCCGCTCTGTTCTGCATTGCACTTGTAAGTTGTAAACTTACTTTTTTTTTGCACTTCTTGCTGACTTGCTGTTATGAATATGAATATGCTTGAATCTTTTTCTGTTATGAATTATGTTGTTTTGTTGATTTGTTCTGTGTTTTACATGCTTGTTAAAAACTTGAAAATTTGTTGTTTTGTTGATTTGTACTGGAAATATGAAATATGAATTATATGCTTGATTTGAATCTATGAAATATGAATATGCTTGTCTTGCTGAATAGGGAATTTAACTATTTAAGATTGCTTGTTGACTAATGTTTGTCTAGGTCTCTAGGGTGAATATGCTTGTGCTGTGAATTTAACTATTTAAGCATTTAAGGTTGCTGTCTTCCTGAATAGGGAATAGGAACTAGGGAATTTAAGATTGCTATTGTTTTATAATTTTGCGGTTTTGCTACTCCATATTCTTTTAGAATGGCTTCTGCGAATACACCATCAGAAACACCATCTTCGCAAGAACAAGGATCAACTCCTGATGCATCAATCGGAACCCAAAAAAACAATAATAGAGCAAAAACCGATCCTGCATGGGGTCATT
Organism: Arachis hypogaea; assembly: GCF_003086295.3. Classification (NCBI taxonomy): domain Eukaryota; kingdom Viridiplantae; phylum Streptophyta; class Magnoliopsida; order Fabales; family Fabaceae; genus Arachis; species Arachis hypogaea. The sequence goes on along the minus strand of NC_092045.1, from coordinate 102,879,376 downwards.
GTAAACAAGTTGTGGAGTCTGAAAAAACAATTCTGCTATGCATATATTGTTATCCATATTGTGTTTAATTAAAATACTAATGTACTAGTACTAACTACTTTCATGTTTATCTTTGTATTAGTTATATTTAGACTTTGGAACTTGGTTGCTTTTAAAATGTTGGTGAAGAACTAACGATATGTATTTTGAATTTATTAAGTTTATGACTATTTTTAATATTTTATATTTTTTATTCATGTGAAACCGATTTTACCGGTTCAACCAGCGATTTATCGGTTGAACCAATAAATCAGTGAACCAGTAACATGACTGGTTCGATCACCGGTCCGGTTCTTACAACTATGGTTTTAGTCCAAAACTTTAAAAAATATGCTTTTAACTAGCTTCTGAGTACAATCAGTTTTTAACATGTAAAATTAGAAATACAAAAATTGTAAAATCCTTAACCTTATATTTTAATTAAGACTAAGATTAAATAGCCCAGCTAGTATACAAAATATACTGAGTTTCAAGTCCAAATCTAATTGACCAACAACTGCTGTATTACACATGTTTGCGAAGTACACCAAAAGTGTATGAAATATTTGAAAAAGATATCACCACTCCTACTTCTCATTCCCATTATTATTTTATTGCGACATGTTTAAACATGACTCTCACCACTCTGTACTTAACATCCACACGACACAATATGCAGGGGTTTATATTACAATTTCTTGCTTGGAGCAATCAGAAACACCCCCCCACCCCTTATCAGGAATCTTTTTTCTTGAAGCACCAGAAAATACTTTTCCCACCTAACACCCCCCCCTTCGTGAATCACTATCCCTCTGAACTTTCAAAATCACCCCTCTGAACTTTCAAAATCACCCGACCAAAGCCCTAGGTTCTCCCTGCAACGGTTCTGCCGTCCATGCTGTCGGCGCCTCCACGTCTTCTCTTGTAGCCCAGGCCCTCTCTTGTAGCTCGGCGTCCTCCTTCCCCCTGTCCCCGTCCTCCCTGGCTTCTCTGTTCGAGGCTTGGAGCAGGTTGCCGCCGTTCGCTGGTCGCCGTCGTCTCACTGGTCGCCGTTCGTGTCTCCGTCGAAGGTTAGCACTGCTTTCACTTCTCGGTTCTTCTCTTCCTTTTATGCTCTGTTTGCTGATTTTTGAATGTGAAATTGTGAATGGATTAATGGAAATCAAATAATTGATTTTGTGCTGCTGCTCTTTTTTTAATTCCTGAAATTTTTGTTGAAATTTTCTTGCTGCTGCTAAAAATGGATTAGGGATTACTTGTTGCTGTTTTGTAATTAGGGATTATGCTCTATTAGCTTTATTGATTTCAGGTTTAGTGTGATTAGGGATTACTTGTTGCTGTTTTGTAATATTTGTTGCTGAATGCTAAAATGGAAATCAAATCAAATGCTGTTTGTTGCTGAATGATAATTTTTGTTGCTGAATGTTGAATGTTGTTGGTAGTATTAATTTTGTGCTGCTATTAATATTCTGGCTGTGCTGCTGCTGTTTTTAATTTTGTGAATGATATATTAATTTCAGTTATGAATGATAGTATTAATCAAGAAGCAATTATCTGATTATCTGATTAATTATCTGAATGTTTTTATTGATTGATTATCTGATTAATGATTATTGATTAGCTTTGGCTGTTCTCTCTGTTGTTTTGTGTTTCGTGATCTTTCTGGGTAGTGATGTGCTGGTTTGTGTTTTACTGTTTTGTGACTTAATCATGCATGGATTGGGGCTATCTTAATAATTAATTGAACTCCAATATTTAGTTCAAAACATTCCCAACCTTACTGTCCTTGAATGCTGGAAATAGACTGCTTCTTCCTGGGTTGCGGAAACTGGAGCTTTTATTCTAGCACAATAGCATTAATAAATCTGGCCTTTGAATTATTAGGAATCAGTTTATACTAGTGCTAGGAAATATGAATTATGTTCTATAAGCACCCTTTTTATTTGGGTCTTAAGACTGACTTGTGTGTGACATTAAGCTTCACAAATTATGCTGCATTATGACTGGCTTAATTCTCAGATTAATTTATTTGTCTTAGTTTAAGGTGGATATATGAGTTTTTAAATATGTGATATGGTGAAAAAGTTTTATTTTTGATTTACCATCATATTTTCCCACATACAAGTCCTGAACTATACTTTTGTTGTACACTGCATCCTGCATAGGTTTTTGTTGCATTGAATGGTGCATTTCAATATTTCATACACTTTTGGAGTACTTCGCAAACATGTGTAATACAGCAGTTGTTGGTCAATTAGATTTGGACTTGAAACTCCGTATATTTTGTATACTAGCTGGCTATTTAATCTTAGTCTTAATTAAAATATAAGGTTAAGGATTTTACAACTTTTGTATTTCTAATTTTACATGTTAAAAACTGATTGTACTCAGAAGCTAGTTCAAAGCATGTAATTTGCCAAACTCATAGTAAATTACAAAGTCTAGCTTGCTCTCTGAGTCTCAATATCTCACACCGGCTTCACTCTCCACCGTCGCTGCTGCCTCCGTGCTCGTCACTGTCGTCGTATCCGCATTCCTGCAGGTAGGCCATGGATCCGAAGTTCGGTTTTGTTAATTTATGTCCTCACTTCGTTGCCAGTCCCTATTTTAGTGCTTTTTGATTAGTATAGGTGACCTTGCTCTCCTATTTGCTCTCACTTCTTGCCAAAGTACCCAATATCGAACACTTATTTTTTCGCTTCTTGTATCGATTTATGTTTTGTTTACTCGCAATTTGTTTTGGATGCAATTGTTGTAATTGGCAACTGTTTTAATGCTGAAATTGCTGCAATAGTTTGTTCATGAATGTTCCATTTTTAACTGCAATTTATTTGTTTTTCAGAAATTCTATTATTTGTGTTTTTTATATGAATGAGTTAATAAAATTCTGATTTCCATAAAAATTGTGTGTTTATATATCAGCTATCAGTTTTTTTTTTTTTTAAGATTATCAAAAATTGTTAGTGTTCCTTCTTGATTGTCAACCGAATCTCATAACTCTTCTGAAATTGGTGTCCATCATTATTTCATTAGCTTGAAAATATGTTTTTTATTTGCAACTCGCAGGAGTTTCTTTCTTGGAATATGGATCCTACCATGAAACAATTCCAACAAAAATTAACAGAAGTGGAACTGGAAGCCGAGCTTCTTCTTTTGGCCCGGCATCAGGTAACAACTTCATTGAGGAATCTCAATCATCAGTTCATTACCATACCCTCATCAGACCCTTTAAATGGCTTTTCTGTGGAATTAAGTCGGTACTTAACTGTCTGTCCTATTTGGGTAAAAAATGCAGATGGTTGATAATGATAAATTGAGAAATGGGAATAGAGAAGCACTGACTGCATTAAGGAAGAGGGCTCGGACAACCAAGACTAGTGTTCCGACTCCTTTTGAATCGATGATGAAGGGAGTCGAAGGGTTGAGGTCAAGACCCTTGGTGCAAGAAGTGTGTAACACCTGTGGTAACCATGATTCATTCGAGAAGACGTGGATGATATTTCCAGGAACTGATATGTTTGCCAGCATCCCATTCCATGCTGCCCACACTATCTTGGAAACAGGTTAATTGGTCATTCCATCCCACCCTACCCTCTAAAGAAGTAAAATATAGGGACAATGAATCAAAATACCATAAATGCATGCCTCTGTTAGTAGTGCCACAAAATAAAAACCCTTTCCATTTTTCTTTTCTCCCAATGTGCTTGTGCAAAAGTCTTGCTTAGTTATCATTTGTATGTCGTGGTTATTTGACAGTAAAGTTCGGTAAAAATCTTAGATTGAGTGCATTTTAGGAAAATAAATATTTATGACAGATGATTGGTTTCCTTGTTATATGCTTTAATATATTAATGCTGGATGGAAATACAAGCCATATTTCATGCATTTGTTTGGAGTCTAGACTGAATTATCAATTTGATATTTGAATTATCAAGCATGTGTCTTTGTTGTATTTATCTGTTTGTTTTAGTTGCATGCGAAAATTCATCTTTATTGAAATTACCTATGTTACAGTCTAATGGTTTGAATTCATTATGGCAACAATTTTTTCATGTTACTGCAAATCCTGCAATGCTGAAGACAAATGTAACTGTACCCTTTTTACCTGGAACTAGTTTGGAATTTTTGACATACGTTCCTTGTTTTTTCATCTTGACACGCATAATCCTACACATGATTAGAACATATTAAAGATTTATGGCCCTTACGCATCAACTTGTAATTCTGAATTTCTGATGAGACTGATTATATCTATTCCTGTTCATTAATGATCACTGTTATTCCTGAGTTCAGAATTTAAATCGTATCTATGACTCAGTTCCCTCAAGCATAGAACTGATATATATTAACTGTAAATTGGTGTATCCCTCGTATTGAGCTTGTAATTACAGATCAACCTCGACTTGACTTTGAGGCAAAGAAGCTACAGAGCATAGTGAAGGAAAAATCATTACTTATTTCAGAGACAGGTGCCCTTGCTGATAAGATAGGACCAGGCGTGGTTAGATCTCTTGTAACCTTAAACGACAAGTCAAAGTAAAGATGCCTGAGCTTACGACTGTGTGGCGACCAAGTTTTTCTTATATCAATTAGTTACAAAATGGCTATGTGTTCTAGAAGAAATCTTCTTAGGGTATCTGGGTGGCTTATGCTTATCTAATCTTATCTCTTGTAATTATAAACCAAATGCTTATTTTAAATCCTCAAGTTTACCTCTTGGTTGCTTCATTCAATGTAATGGAGATTTTGCCACAGATTTCTGGTATTTGAAACCTGGGTTGTCAAAGGTTCCCGTAATTAAATGGATATTAGTGAAGTTCTAGTCAAAGATTCAATGGATTAATATTGATTTTTGGTTGAAATTGAATGGCAGTGTAATTAAAGGTTTTGCAATTTAATTAGTTTTTCTTTCTGGGATTCTTCTAAGGGTATTCTTTTTGAAGGCGCAGTGTACTTATGTCATTACTCACTGAATGGATAAGTCTTAGTTTGATAGATAAACTCTGTATGATTGTTGATTAATAACTACAAATCTGTAGTTACTAAATTCCCTATAATTGTCAGTGATACGACAGACAATAATATAAGCTATTAATTATTTATATATCACCATAGTCCATAATTGTCAGTAATTATTATTATTATTATTATTATAACTATATATTGCGTTAATTAATTATAATATGTATGTTGTTAACCTGGCCGGATAATTGCTATTTCTTGGTGTCTACTTCTGAATGAGAACGAGATGAAAGTAAAAGAATAACATTTTGTTGAGAATCATCAAATTTTAGAATAAGGTCAAAGTGAGTTCCCAAATGTGAAAATAAGGGGATACATATTATGCTTAAGATGTATCCCAAATATATATTTTACAGGCCATGCACTTCATTTTCTTTAGGAATATTTTGAACTTTTTTTATCAATTACAAATAAATTTATAAACGTGATTACTTTCATATGACATGATCATGTCCTTATAGTTGAAGAGCAGCATAACCTTAATCGCCAGCATTGTTTGTTTCTCAAAGCAAAGAGGTATCTTGGAAAACCTTCAACATTTCCATGAAGAACCTTAAGCACAAACAAATTACTTATGTATTAGGAACCATACAACAAAATTATAAACATGAATTTGAATATGATTACCTGTATGTTGTAAACATGGATTAATACTTACAAATATGATGATTAGCAACCAAGTTGTTTTCCAGCATTTGCATACCATTCTGGGATCAAAATATCATCTTGACCAATGGCTCTTCGTCGTTGATCATCTGGAACTGCGGCATCACACAATCTTTTTGCCTCGCTATGCTACATATTATCAAGTCAATATACAAATGAATAAGAAAATTTTGACAAAAACAAACTGCTATTAATAGTTGTTAGAATCCATTTTACATTGACTGAAGCATGATATTTTCCCAAAGCAATCTCCTGCAAGATCTGGGCTGCCACCTGTATTTTTAAAATGTTTATTTGAAAAATAAAAATAAAAATCAAACTTTGGAAATGCACTTACATGTCAGAATCAGTATGGAAAAAAAGAACAAACCTAAAATCATGTTCATAAGAAGAAAAATGAATGCAAGGTAGTGTGATTAATAGACAATTAAATCCGGTTAAAGATTAAGCTCTTAAGCGTTCTCCAAGGCAAACTAAAACTAGAGGAAGAGAACTCATCCCAAAAGGTAAAATTACTACTAGTCGCAGATTCAATGGTAAGGTAAACAAACCTTGTTCTTGGTCCACCAATGATAAAATAAAGATATTTTTAAAAAAATATTTCAAGCTTTCAAAGATTGCCCTTTCTAAAAACCTATTTGCTATGGCATATTAATCACATGGAATTCACATTCAAAATATTTGGAGATACAAAATTTGATACAGACAAATCCAAAAGCTAATTTTAATTTATATTTATATTTTATTGACATCCCCTGTCTACTATATAGACTAGGGGACACTCTTGCAAGAGTTACAAGAAAATCAACCGTTAAACAAATAAAGCTCAAAGTCAAATATGACATTACATGACGATATTTACTTGTGCAGAAATAGGAGTCAATTCATTCAAGAATTAAAGGGTACCTCCCCACCATTGATGCTTTCTTCATAGCATGGCTTCAAACTCATTGCCCGTTCAAGATAAGGTTTCCAATGACCAGAGAGTAAAGCATTCCTACTCATTTCAATGCCACCTTGATAATGCTAAGGGAGAAAATAAAAGACAATTAAAAAGAGATCAAGAAAACACTGAGAATGAAATTTGAGAGAGATAGAGACAGTGAGCACTTCGAGCATTTTTCTTAGAAAAGGTTCTTCATTGAAATATTCTCTATGTACAAAGACAAAAGGACACTTGTATGCCAGGGCTTCACTCACACTGCCATATCCAAGTTTTCCTAAAAAATTCAAAGGTGCTATTAGCATATTATTTTTTTTCCAGCTCCAAACCAAGGGAAATTTCATACTAACCGATCATGCAGTCAGATGCTGCAATAATATCAGGTGTATAAACATTTTTGGGAAGTTTTTTGAAGTTTGCAGGAAGGTCTTGAGTGTCAGAAGCACCACAAACCTGGATCGTAAAAGCAACACAACCAATTAAGAATTGTATACTAATCGAGGAACAATTTTAATCAAACATATATAAAGAAGAATCATTGATGAGTACCAGGCACAACCAACCAGAAGGCAAAAACTCCTTCAGTTTCAATTCTGATGGCTGGAGACAAGGATAGACAGTATATAGTCAGGAAGAATTCAGAATGTCTGATGACGGTAGTGGCTCTGCTTATACTGAGGCCAATGGTCCAAATACAGGAAACACTTAAAAATATAAGGTCATGACGAAGTAACAAACTCGTAAAACGAAGATTGATCCAACAAACAATTAGCAAGAAAACTGTAAACTGTGTTCATAATTCAAATCAGTATTTAATTGAAGGTTCAGATGAAGTGAATTGGAGGCTTGAACACTTACAGAAACAAATTGCTTCAAAGTAAACTATTTTATAACCAGATAAATATATATATAATTCTAGTACCTAAAAATGGAATTTAAGGAATAACCTGGCCACCAAAGTTGAGAATGACTAGTTTCACATTGTCTGCTATCCCTAGTTCTTCCCTCACCTTTTCAACAACGAAAATTACATGCTCATAGATTAGGAACGAAACCATCGTATGGAAAATCTCCGCAAAGGTTCATGTTGTACTGTTGCAGTACCTCTTCTGTGGATTTATACAGCTCCTCACAACAAGAGGCACATCAATAACATTGCGAAAAGCGGGCACTGCAAATATGCAACAAATACTGTTAAAAGACAAGATTTAGACAGCTATTTAAATAATTTTACGAAATTGTTGTGAAATTTTATAAGAACTAACATACTTGGGCAATATCCTGGAAGGCGGATAAGGAAATTACAATTAGAATAGTCTTCAGCTATCTGCATCGATAAATATGCAACTGCATCTTTTATCTTTGTTAAAAAATAATAAAAGTTGAAAGGATTTTACTTGGCTGGACTTTTATCTTTTTCTGTGGGGCTTCATAAAGTCATTTAGTATGCACCATAAATATCGGATCAGATTCAGAAACTATATGCATATATTAAATCCCAAACTAGCATCAAATTTTTTAAGATACACAATCAGAAACCTAAAATTTCTCTCAAACGGCAGCACAGAAAGATAACTTTCTATATAGAATATTGCTGATACCTGCAAAACTATCGAACGAGAATCAGGTCCAGCAGCCATGACATAATCCAGATAGATGATGTCCCAACTGAAATCACAACGATATCGAATGAGCAATAATTATTGATGCAGCTTATGAAAAATAAGCAATCCGATTTATCTCAACTCTCAAGTGCTGAAACGAAGTAGTTTCTAATTGCATCATTTACGATTAAATTTTTATTACTAGTAAAGACTATTTAATTTAGGCAGTGAATTAGAAAGTGAACAAGCAACTTAGTGATGCGATGGAGCCAAAAAGAATTTATACCAATCAGGTTTTCGAAAGAATACACGATGAAGAGAGATCTTAATACTAAGATGAAAGGACATAGACATTTTGAGACAATAATTTTATTTCCTACATTTTCTTTTAGTGTGGCACCAGTCACAAAAGGGGAGGAAGATTACCTGAAATTGGCCACACAAACAGAGGGTATACCAACATCAGCTGCAACACGACATACAGTGGAGACGACATCAGATACCTGCATTTCATATCAGCTTTAGAAGGGTCCACCAGATACAGTGTATTCTCTTCATACAAAAATGGCTGGCATGAGAATAATTTATTTACCACTAAGTCAGCATTGATGAATTTCAGCCACTCTGCTTCTTTCGCCAAGATACTAGCACGGGGCTTCACTGTTTCCTCAGTATACTAATATAACCAAATACAAAGAAGAACAATTTAAAGTTCAAGCATTGATCATCTTTACTATAACTAATCAACTAACTAACTAAGAAGTTATGTTTCTTTACCCTCTCCAAAGTGGCAAGGGATCGACTGTCAAAGCATCGATTGAACAGCTCCACACTCCAAAACCACCTTGAAAAAAAATGGATAAATGTATCTCTATTTGTAAGAATTATGTACTTTTGAATAAATAAATGTCCATATCCGAGAATACAACTCTAGAAAATGAATGCCCACCAAATTAAAATAGCATGGACTAACTATAGTAATTCTTTTACTCCTTTTACTGAATGAATAATGATTGATGTGCTCATTTTGCATCAAATACAACCAGTTCACAAAACCGTTACCATGATTTGAAGTGAGATAACACCCAATCCAATGGTGGTGAAGGTGTGTGTCAACCCAATGTTTAATTCAAGGTGAGTACAATTATCATTACACGTGGTAAAGCATGTGCTTTTTTTTATTTCGTTCACAAAAATAAACACCTATACAGGCTATGATCCTAGCATTCATTTCATTCCATAACAAACATATCCATATACAGTCCAACTAATCTAGATCATGAACAGCCCCATTTTGAAGTGGATCCAACTATCAAACTAAGTCTGAATCAAGCTAAAATGAATTAAACTCACCTTGCGAAAGAATAAGCGAGGAGAATGCACTTCGTTGGTGAAAACAAATTCAGGAGCAGCAGTGACCACATGAACATCATGACCAGCAAGGATTAGATGCCTCACCACCTACATGTATACATGCAATTGAAATTGAAATTGCAATTCAAACTTAAGTGCAATGTAATATCCAAATAATGAATCATGAATGACAATGACAATGACAATGAGAAATGAGAGGTTACCTCCGCAACACGAGTTGCATGGCCAAATCCATGACCAGTGACATAGTAAGCAAACACCATTTTCTGTGTGGAAGAAACAGCAGCAGCACCATCGCCATCATACTCTTCCTGCTGCTTCATCCCCATTTTAATCGCTACCATATTATGAATAATTGCAATGTTATATGCACTATAAATAATAATAATGA